>NC_143256.1:104985337-106372837 GCF_984573655.1 Nuphar pumila
TGTATCATTCAACTTATGTAATCTTATATATATTTTATATATATAAAGGATAATACATATTCATATATGGTATATATGCATATGTATTATCCTAATTATATATATAAAATATATATTTTTCTATTTATAGGCATAGGGATAGTTTAGTCATTTCACAGTTTTACGCATATTCTATTTGGAATATGTTTGTAATTTTTACTTTTATTTTTCTTTTTTTCTTTTTCTCTTTTTTAGTGGTTTGCGCCACCTAGGGAGGCTCCCCAAAGAGTCGTTGGGGAGCCCCCAACGGTCACAAATGTGACCGTTGGGGGCTCCCAACGACTCCTTTGGGAGCCCCCTAAGTGGCTCCTTGCTTGTATTATAAATAGGGGCTTTCCCCTTGTAATTCCCTCACTCCTTGGAGGAGCTTATGCTCCATTGTATAGGGTTTTTACCCTCTTCTCCCTATTTCTTCAATAATATTCAACTTATGACTTTAAGTCATATTTATCCCTTTTATGGGTTTATGTATTAGCACTTGATGTGCTTGTGTTGTTCCCTTGAGTGGGTATATTCGCACTTAATGTGCATGTGTATGGGTTCATTATCGAACCTAAAATATTCAAAGTCACTTTCTAACATTATCCTCTTTTCACATAATACCCGATAGGGGTATTTGTTTTCTTCTTTTCCTTTTTCGGTATTTTTCTTTTTTTCTTTTCTTTTATTTCTTCTTTTTGTTAAGCCACAAAGGGGGGCCCACCATAGAGTCGTTGGGCCCCCCAACGGTCACAAATGTGACCGTTGGGGGCTCCCAACGACTCTATTGGGAGCCCCCTTGTAGTCTCTTGAAGTGTATAAATAGGGGCACTCCCCCTTGTGCTTTGTATGATTTTTGGAGCTCCTCTTTTAATAAAAAGAGTATATTCTTTTTATGTGTAGCCTTCTTGTAAGGCCTTTTCGTATTATCCCTTAGTGGATTTCCTCTTTGTGTGCCTATGTGCCAAGTCCATTGTTAGACATTGTGAGTGCATTTGCATTCTTGATTCATTTGTATACTTCATTACATGGTATCAAAGCCATCTGATTCTTCCAAGGTGAAATCTTGTCTCTCTCCCCACTTCTTTTTATATATCTTCTTGTTGAAGCAATGGAGACCAAGATCGACCTATCATTCAAGCTCAATGGAAAAAATTACATGATGTGGGCATCCATAATGAAAAATAATCTCAAAGGAAAGAAGCTTTGGGGTTATGTAATGGGGATCATTCCGGAACCCCAAATTAAGCTCACAAATATTGAAGGAGGTCAAGAAAAAGCTCTTGAGGGAGATGCTCGCCTCAAAGCAATTAAAAACCATCATCGATAAATGAAAGATTGGAAAAGCAACCATGCAAAAATCCTACCATGGTTTATGAACAACGTTGAACTCAAGGTATGTGCAAATATTGCAAAATTTCGCCGAGCTAATGAAGCTTGGTTTTTTATGAAGGGTATGTATATCCAAAAAGATCTTGCAAGAGCCTATTTTTTGCAAGAGAGTTAGAACTACAAAACAAGAGGATATGAGCATCCAAGATTACTATAGTGCTCTAAACCCTTTGTGTGATGAATTGGCTCTTTTAGAGCCTAAATGGGTGGCTATGGAGGATATGGAGCATAGACAAAAACAAATGGAACAAGATAGATTGTTTCAATTTTTATTTGCGCTTCGTCCCGGATTTGAACAAGTAAGATCCTCACTCCATAGATCCACTCTTCCTCCATTAGAGGATGTCATTGTCGAAATTACTCAAGAAGAGACTCGGCATGGCATGAGTAAAAGTGTGGATGATGTTCTTGCCGTATGTAAACCCGGTAATCATGTTAAAACATACAAGCCACCTCATTTTGGAAAACAAGGGAATGGTGGAAGGAAGATAATTATATATCATCATTGTTATGAGCCGGGACCAGAGTTGCCAGTCGAGGAAGCGGGAGCGGGAAGCGATACGGGAAGCGGAAGCGGGAAGCGAGGCACTTTCAAAAATTTAGGAAGCGGGAAGCGTGGGACCACTTAGGAGCGAACCGGGAAGCGTCTCGGAAGCGACATAGGAAGCGTCTCGGAAGCGACATAGGAAGCGAACCGGAAGCGACCTAAGAAACTATAAATTTCTAAATTATAAATTATAAGCTACAATGTTCTAAACTCTAAGTCTAACCTTAAAATTAACATAATCCACTACTTCACTTCATCATGCAAGATTCAAAATAAAAGTATACCAAAAAAATATTATAAGACCATGACAAAAAAGTAACATAAAAGTTTTTAAGTTGGACAACTCCAACTACATCATAAAAAAAAAATAATAATTCAAGAGTTCATTAATCTGTCATCTTTCTCTTCCCCTTCAAGTCAACAATAGATCGCGAACTTTCTGCATCATCACGTGCATCTTGTCCTCCACGTCCATGTCTTCTGCTCCTTCCTTCATTTCCTATAATGAATACGTTAAAAAGTTAAAATGTTCAAAAACCATAATTTAAAATATAAAAAACACAATATCAACATACCTTGCCTAGGTCTCCGGCTAAAGAAACGATCAATCCGACCATGAGGAACTGATGGTCGCTCTTGTATATCTGCAGTTCTACTAGCTCTGATGGATTGATTTGTATCCTCTTGAACTTCATTTGTACGTATAATTATTGGAGGTAATGGAGCTCTTGGTTGTGCATCTTTATGTTTGGATTTGGAAATAGTGCTTGATTGTTGTGCACTATCATCCAAATCTCTCCATCGCATATCCTCTAATCTCAACGTATTTTCTTCTACAATAGGAAGTTCTGGATTGATATCCCATTTTCGACTAGGCCCTTCTTTATAGCGATTGTTGCACCTTTTATAACAAGAATATAAAATATGAATGCTAATAAACAATCAATGATAAAAAAAGAGAAAAAAAAATACCAAAACAAAAGTACAACACAGTTTAATTATACCTGTCAATCAATCGAAGATTGGAATGAATATACACTAAGGTATCAGCACGATCTTCATTGAGCCTATTTCTTTTAACATTGTGAATATAACTATAGGTGCTCCACACTCTTTCTGCAGAAGATGTGCTAATAGGTTGAGATAAAACCTTAATGGCTAATGCTCTCAACTCCGGTGTATCACCACCATAAAAACGCCACCAATTAAGCACTGACATTGTAGGATTCAGTGCATCTATTCGTGCTGCATTTCGGCTAAATCATACACTATCACCATCATATCATAAACAACTGAAGAGTTAAATAAGAAGCTACAACACATAATGGCCAATGCAAATTAACAATCCAGCAGCCAGCTATATCAGAAAAGTTTTGTGACGAATGCATACCATCTGTTTAGATAAGAAGTTAATATTACATTTCTTACGCTATCAATAGACTAGTATCATGGAGACAATAAAAAACAACCCACTGCTTCATGCAGAATGAATAAAAAAAACGGCTGCGATAATGAATCAGAAACTAAAAAAACTACAAACAAACCCTTGATCTACAGGAACAAAAAAACCCTTGATAGTTATGAGAAATAGACGAGTCAAAAACCACAGTGGTTGTCAACATCGTCTGAAAAAAGGGAGAAAGGGGGGAGGACATAGGGCCACCCTCTGTCCCTATCGCCCACTGTGAGGAAAAGAGGGGGCGGAAGATAGAGGGTGTTCCTCTGTCTCCACCCGGCACCAGCACCAGCACCAGCACCATGAAGAAAATAGTCATTGCCTCAATTTTCCATATTTTTTTGTTTTTATTTTTATTATTTTTTTCTTTTGACCACACTCGGTTTGGGTCACACCCAGATCAAGTTGGTCTGGGTGCAAACCCGCCAGACCTGGACTGAGTGGCCTTGGTCGACTCAGTCTGGTTCAGAGTCTTCAGAGTTCAGACCCACACCAAGTTGGTCAGTGGTCTTTAAATGGCTAAGACAAAGGTCATGACCTCTGTCCGTGGACTCTCTCTTCCTCTCTCATGGCTGCTGGTGGCTGAGGCAAGGGCACCCCCCATGTTTCGCACTTCTTCTTCATGGTGCTGGTGCTGGTGCCGGGTGGAGACAGAGGAACCCTGATATACACCCTGAAAAAAAAAACCCTGCGATAGATCTACACCGAGAGTGTTGCTGACTGGAGGGGAGCTCGCACGACAGAGAGATAGAGAGAGTGACAGAGCGTGAGAGAGGGGGATAGCGTACCTGAAGGTGAACATCTTCATCTTCGGAAGTCGGTGGAGGCCACCGGAATTTTTTGAGGTCGCCGGAACTCGGAGCTCGCCGAAAACTCGAGAGAGACTGAGAGAGAGAGAGAGAGAGAGAGAGGAGTCGGAACGCGTGAAAAAACAAAACCCTAAGCCCCTTTTGATTTTATTTTTTCACGGGTTTTATAAAATACCCATTTTAACCTCGGTAAAAAATATATTCATGTTTAAAAAAAAAATTTTAAGGGCAAACACGACCTTTCCATAATAGCGTCCCCCTTTAAAGGGGTACGCGTCCCCCTTTAAAGGGATACGCGTACCCCTTTAAAGGGGGACGCGCTTCCCTTTAAAGGGGTACGCGTACCACTTTAAAGAGGTACGCGTACCCCTTTAAAGAGGTACGCGTACCCCTTTAAAGGGGGACGCGCTTCCCTTTAAAGGGGGACGCGCTTCCTCAATTGAACCTGCGCTTCCCCTCGCGTTTCGGAAGCGCTGCGTTTCGCGCTTCCGAAACGCGTCCCGGGGAAGCGCGCTTCCCCTATTCTATAGGCGTTTCCGGTAACTCTGCCCGGGACATATCAAGCCTGCATGCCTAAAATTAAATGAAACTTTCAAGCCTAAGGTGGCTTCTGTTGAGTAATCCTCCACTAAAGAAGATGAAGGCAAAAACGGGGATCTCAAGGACACACTTAGACAAATATTCATGGCTCTCCAACAAATCTTAAAGGCTATTTCCTCCACCTCCGGTGTTGCCATTGCCTCTTCGTTACCTCCCAATACGTATTCTTGGATTTTAGATTCCAGAACTTCTTTTCACATGACTCCCCATGAAAGTGTTTTAACCAATGTATGCACCAATTCAAAAATATCTTGTGTCTCTACAGCCGATGGAACTTTTCTCAAAATAAATGACATTGGAACTTTAGATCTTAAAAATTTTCAAAATTTCTTTGTTCCAAAAGTAAGAATAGTTCCTAAACTAAACCTCAACCTTTTCTCCGTTTCCCAAATTGTCGACCATGGATGTGAAATATTTTTCTCATCTCAAGGGTGCTTTGTGCAGGATCTCCAGTCCGAGAAGCGGATTGGGTAAGGCCATAGAAAGGGAGATCTTTACTATATGGATCATTTGACGCTCCCTACAAACTCATTTTGTACTTATGTCCAAGATAAAAGTATTGAAACATGGCACAAAAGACTTTGACATCCAAGTTACTTTAAAATGTATCTTTTTCCTTTTAGAAATAAATTTTGTAAAGAAAAAGATATCAATTGCAAATATTGTATTTTTGAAAAAATGAAGTCTATTCCATTTCCTACGAGAACCTTTATCTCAACAAGACCTTTTGAATTGGTGCATTCGGATGTGTGGGGACCATCTCCGGTTCTATCTAAAGGTGGTTATTCATACTATATGACATTTATTGATGATTATACTAGATATGTATTGATGATTATACTAGATATGTATGGATCTATTTTCTTAATCTTAAATCGAAAGTCTTTAGCTTTTTTAAAGAATTTTGTGCAAAAAATCAAAAATCAATTTCAAAGTCACATATCCATTCTTAGATCCGACTCTGGTGGAGAATACTTATCAAATGAATTTCAAACATATTTAAAACATGGCATTTGTCATCAAAGATCATGCCCAAAAACTCTCCAACAAAACGGTCTAGCGGAAAGAAAACATAGGCATATTTTAGAAACCACTATATCATTACTTATTTCTAAAAATATTCCTAAAAAATTTCGAGCCGAAGTCGTGTTAACCTCCACTTAATCAATCGAATGTCCTCAAAATTAAATAATATCTCTTCTTATGAAAAACTTTTTAAAATGACACCCGATTTCAATCACCTTCGTATTTTTTGATGTAAATGCTTTGTCCTTTTACATAAAAGGGATAAATTATCACCAAAGGCAATTGAATGTGTATTTTTAGGATATGGTGAAAATCAAAAGGGATATAAATGCTTTGACTATAAAAACAATAAGTTATATGTCTCAAAAGACGTGACATTTTTAGAAGATGAGAACGGATTTGAAATATTAGACAAACAAAATGAAATTGAATATATGTTTCTAAATGATCTTTTAGAAGATATAAATAATGACTCTTTAAAAAATACACATAATAGTGAAGATACACATAATATTGAGGTATCACCATCTCATGGTGACAATCTCCATGTTTATACCCGGCGTGAGCAAGAGAAACCTATTAGTGCTTTATAAAAATTCTCGTGACTTAACGAAAACTCTAGAAGAAACTTCCCTTAGGCGATCCTCTAGAGAATCAATTCCACCTAATAGGTTTGTCTCATATGAATCTCTCTCACCTAATTATAGAGCTTGTCTAATAGCCTTACATTCATACTATGAGCCCTCTCATTATAATCAAGCAAAAAATATATCACATTGGATTGAAGCAATGAGGGTAGAACTAGATGCTTTAAAAAAGGCTAAAACTTGAGAAATAGTTCAACTTCCTCCAAATAAAAAAGCTAATGGATGTCGTTGGGTCTACAAAGTTAAGACAAAAAGTGATGGTTCCTTAAAACGCTATAAAGCAAGATTAGTAGCTAAGGGATACTCACAAGAATATGGCATTGACTATGAAGAAACTTTTGCCTCAGCAGCTCGAATGACTAATGTCAGAACCCTAATTGTTGTAGCCTCATCTAAGAAATGACCTATATTCCAATTAGATGTTAAAAATATCTTTCTTAATGGCCAATTAAATGAAGAAGTATACATGGATCTTCCGTCGGGAATTACTGTTGAACAAGGTCAAACTCTTAAACTATTAAAAGCCTTATATGGTCTTAAACAAGCCCCTAAGGCTTGGTATGATAGATTTAGTACTATCATGATTAAGTTGGGATTTCGTTCATGTTATACTGACACTACTCTCTTTGTTAAAAGTGCAAGTAATAGTATTGTAATCCTCTTACTTTATGTTGATGCTATGATCATCACAGGCAATGATGAAATTGGTATTATTAATGTTAAAAATATGTTCAAAGATAATTTTGATATGTCTGATTTAGGTTTTCTCAGATATTTTCTTGGCATTGAAGTTGCATACTCTCCCTGAGGGTATATATTATCACAAATAAAGCTTGTTGCAGATATATGTTCTAAATTTAGAATTTCAGATGATAAAAAGGTGGAGACTCCAGAGGTTATCAATGTTAAACTACGGTTGGAGGATGGGGTTCTACTAGAAGCTCCTACACCCTACAGACAACTCATTGGATCTCTCACCTATTTGACTATCACCAGGTCAGACATCGCTCACGTTGTTCACTCTGTTAGCCAATTTCAGCATGCTCCTACAACTGTACATATGAGTATCGTTCTTCGAATCATTCGCTACATCAAAAATACTCTAACTAAAGGGCTATTTTTATCCTCACTCTCTTCATTAAATTTGCTTGCTTATACTGATGCTGACTGGGGAGCAAACCCAAATGACAGAATCTCAACTACTGTTTTTTGTTTCTTTTAGGAGATTCTCTAATTGCTTGGAGATGCAAGAAACAAAAGAAAGTCGCGTTATCTTCTATTGAGGCTGAGTACTGGGCTATGGCAACTACTACAATGAAACTTGTGTGTCTTCGAAGTCTTCTTCAAGATATTCGAGTTGAAATTTCCGGCGACTCGAAGCTTTGCTGTGACAACAAAAATGACATCTATATTGTCAGCAATCACACCTTCCATGAGCGGACCAATCATATAAAAATGGATTTCCACTATATTCATGATGAGTATCTTCGTGGGACAGTTACATTGCCATATGTCACATCCGAATATCAGCTTGCAAACTTTTTTATTAAAACGCTTCTTGCTCCCCACTTCCTGTTTCTCCTTGGCAAACTTTCCATCATCTCCCCGTAAAGTTTGAGAGGGGGGGGGTGTTAACATATATATATATATATATATATATATATATATATATATATATATATATATTCCTTCAAATAGACCATAATACCCGATAGGGGTATTATGGTATTTTCACATAATACCTGATAGGGGTATTTATTTTCTTCTTTTCCTTTTTCTATATTTTTCTTTTTTTCTTTTCTTTTAATTTTTCTTTTTGTTAAACCACATAGGGGGCCCCACCATAGAGTCATTGGGGGCTCCCAACGACTATTGGGAGTCCCCTTGTGGTCCCTTGAAGTGTATAAATAGGGACACTCTCCCTTGTGCTTTGTATGATTTTTAAAGCTCCTCTTTTAATAAAAAGAGTATATTCTTTTTATGTGTAGCCTTCTTGAAAGGCCTTTTCATATTATCCCTTCGTGGATTTCCTCTTTGTGTGCCTTTGTGCCAAGTCCATTGTGAGTGCATTTGCATTCTTGATTCATTCAAATACTTCATTACAATCCCACAAGAGAAGAAACCTATCGGTTGCAGGTGGGTATAAAAGATCAAAACCAAGAGTGATGAAACTCTTAAGAGATATAAAATCAGATTGATTGCCAAAGGTTATCCCCAGAAATATGGCATAGACTACAAGAAACCTTTACACCAGTTACCAGAATGACCATTGTTAGGACTCTAGTAGCCTCAGCTTCGGTTAGAAAATATCTTATATTTCAAATGGATGTCAAAAATATTTTTTAATGGAAACTTAGTTAAAGAAGTCTATATCGAAGAACCTCCTGGTATAAATGTTCCTAAGGGTAAAGTTCTTTATCTGAAAAATGCTTTTTATGGTCTTAAACAAGACTCAAAAGCTTGGTATGATAGGTTTAGTCATGTTATGATTGATATTGGATTCAAATCTTGTTTGACTGACACTGTCTTGTTTGTTAAAATTTTTTGTTAATATTTCTGATGCAAATATTATTATCTTACTTTTCTACGTGGACGACATGATCATCACCGAAGGAGACAAACAGGGAGTTGAAAATATTAAAAAACTTCTCAAAAAACATTTGGAAATGGCTGATTTAGAATTTTTAAAATATTTTTTAGGAATTACAATTGTTTACTCTCCTAGAAGGTATTTATTATCTCATCTCTTTCTTCCTCCTTTCTATCTTTTTTTTTCTCTTAGCCCTTCTAAACATGTATGACAATGATGTAATGAGATGCGAAAATACACAAACTCAATAAAGAACCGAATATCACAAACACTTAATATGCAAAATAAACAAACCCACTATGGGGTGAATGCCAAAAGGCAAAAAAGAATATTATTTAAGGAGTGTGTGAGAGAGAACTCATACATACAAGAGAGGTGAAGTCCCCTTTATATAAAAAAAGAGGGCTGAAAAAGGGGGCCCATTGGGGCTCCCCCTAATAGATGTTGGGGGAGCCCCAACAATCATATTAATAACTGTTGGGGACCCCAACGCCTATTTAGGTGGAGCCCCTGATGGTCCCAAAAAGAGGCTAAAAAAAAGAAGAAAATAAAAAATACAACAAAAAAGAAAAACCTAAAAAATTACATACAAAATAAATTATATAGTGAAAAGACCAAAATACCCAATATTTTGGTATATACACAGATATATATATATATACATACATATATATATACATATATATGTATATATATATATATATTAACACCCCTCCTCAATCTTTATGGGGAGAAAATCTAAAGTTTGCTAAGGAGAAACTGAAAGTGAGGAGTTGAAAGCGCTTTGGTGACTGATATTCTGATGTGACATAAGGCAATGTAATCGTTTCTCTTAGGTCTTCATCTCGAACATAGTAACAATCCATTTCAATATGCTTGGTGCGCTCATGGAAGGTACGATAGCTTGCAATGTAGATCGCACTTTTGTTGTCATAGCACATCTTTGAAGGAGTTGAGATGATGACCCCCATATCACAAAGAAGACTTCTAAGCCATTCAATCTCCATGACTATAGATGTCATAGAACGATATTCAGCTTCTGTTAATGACAATGATATTTTTTGCTACTTCTTGCACCTACAAGAAATAAGTGAATCCCCTAAGAAAATACAAAAACCAGTAGTTGAGATTCGATCATTGAGATTACCTCCCCAATTTGCATCAGTATAAGCAATTAAATCAAAAGATAAAGAAGAGGATAAGAAAAGCCCTTTTAAGATAGTGTTCTTGATATATCGCACAATTCTCATGACAGTTGTCATATGAACCATTGTAGGAGCATGTTGAAATTGACTTACTGAATGAACAACATGAACGATATCCAGTCGGGTGATGGACAAATAAGTAAGAGATCCAATTAATTATCGATAAGAAGTAGGATCATAAAGTAAAACACCATCTTTAAGTCTTAATTTGACATTTATAACTTCAGGAGTTTCTACTTTCTCATCTGAAATCCCCGACTTAGCACAAATGTTCGCAGCCAACTTCATTTGGGATAGAATGTATCCTCTATATGAATAAGCCACCACAATACCTAAAAAATACTTCCAAAAAACCAAGTCAGACATATCAAAAGTTTTATTTAGCATAGATTTATTGTTATTTACTTCCTCTTTGTCACTTCCTGAGGTGATCATATCATCAACATAAAAAAGAAAAATTACAATAGAATCATTTGTTTTCTTAACAAAGAGACAAGTGTCAATAATAATGAGACAAAACCCAAATTAATTAATACATTATTAAATTTATCATTGAGAGCTTGTTTAAGACCGTATAATGCTTTACTTTCAAAACTTTTCCATTTAAATTCATGCCAGGAGAAGGATCCATATAAACCTCTTCACTAATATCTCTATTTAAAAAATTATTTGTAACATCAAGTTGATAAATATGCTATTTTTTAATAGAAGCAATTGCAATAAGGGCTCGAACACTTGTCATTCGAGCTACTGAGGCAAACATCTCATCATAATCTACCCCATATTCTTGAACATATCATTTGGCTACCAATCTAGCCTTATATCTTTCTAAGGAGCCATCACTTTTCGTTTTTACCTTAAAAACCCATCTACATCCGATGGGTTTCTTTCATTTAGGAGGATTAAAAAGTTTTCAAGTTTGAGTTTTTTTAAATGCATTAAGTTCATGTTCCATAGCTTCATTCCAATGTGTATATTGTTTGACATCATTATAATGAGATGGTTCATAAAAGGATTAGAGAGCTAATAAACAAGCTCTAAAATGTGGTGAAAAATATTCATAAGACACAAATCTATTTAGTGCTTTAGAAATACGACTTGACCTTTTTTGAAAAGGTTCTTTCAAAGACATATTTTGAGAAAATTTGTCAAAAGCACATGAATGAGGATTTTCACTTCTTAGTATAAACTTGAGTATTATTTATTATATGTTCATCTACACTTTCATGAGGGTCATTTCTTTCATTGTTAAAGGCTTGTTCATTTTGATTTTCAACATCATTTAGAGACTCAAGAATCTCAATCGGATTTGATTCATCTTTTCGGGGTAGTAAATCAAATAAAAAAGAATAATCAATGTTTTCTTTTGGTTCATCATTTGCAAAACTGTTTTCTTCTTCAAGAAAAGTAACATCTTTTGAGATATAAAGTTTATTATTTGATAAATCAAAACATCGGTATCCTTTTTGTTTTTCTTATATCCTAAGAAAACACATTCAATAGCCTTTGGAGAAAGCTTATCATTTTTGTAAGTAAGAACATAACATTTACAACAAAAAATTCTTAGGCTTTTGAAATCCAGAGACATAAAGTTTTTCAGAAGGAGAAACATTTTTTAAAGACGACGAAAGAGTTCTATTGATTAGATATGTTGAAGTTAAAGCGGCTTTGGCCCAAAATGATTTTTGAATATTTTTAGAAATTAAAAGAGTTTTAGTTGTTTCTATTATATGCCTATGTTTTCTTTCCGCAAAATCATTTTGTTGCGCTATGTTAGGACTAGATCGTTGATGACAAATTCAATTTTGTCGTAAATAAGTTTGAAATTCATTTAACATATATTTTCCTCCCGAATCTGATCTTAAAATAGATAAATTACTTAAAAATTGATTCTTAACTATTGCATGAAATTCTTTAAAGATGAAAAACACATCGAATTTTCGATTTAGAAAGTAGATCCATGTATATCTAGTGAAATCATCCACAAAAATTACATAATATGAAAAACCTCCCTTAGACATAAAAGGAGAGGGGGCCCAAAAATCAGAATGAACCAATTCAAATGACCGTGTAGAGACAACTTAGTTGAGGAAATGGAATGGCTTTTAATTTACCAAGGATGCAATATTTACAAGTCATAACTTTTTCATTAGAAGAATTTCCCAAAAAGGAGAAAAGAGACATTTTTGAAAAATTTGGATGGCCAAGTCTCCTGTGTCAAACTTTTATACTCTTGACATTTACAAAATTACAAAATGACTTGAATGGTATAATAAAAAAATCCATAAATTATAGATCGCCCCTCCTGTGGCCTTGCCCAATCAGCTTCCTTGACTGGAGATCCTGCACGGTGCAATCTTTGGGTGAGAAAGAGACTTTGCAACCATGATCAGTAATTTGAGAGACCAAAAATAAGTTTAAATTGATTTTTGGAACCACACTTATTTTTGGAACAAAAGATTCTTGAGAATGTTTTAAATCAAGTGTCCCAATGTTTTCAATTTTTAAAGAAGTCTCATCGATCGTTGAAACGTAAGAAGTTGTGGGGGTAGAGTAGACATTAGAAATGATGTTTTTATGTAGTGACATATGAAAAGAAGCACCGAAGTCCAAAATCCACATACCTAGAGGAGATGAGGATGTTGCGATAGCGGCACCCGAAGTAGAAGAACACTTAAAAAGATGTTGAAGTGCCTCCGAGATTTGATTTAGAGTATCTTTAATGTCTCCATTATTGTTCACTTATTCTTTATTTGGAACTTTTTCACCAATCGCGGCCACCTTTCCTTTAAGCTTAGGGCAAACCGGTTTAATATATCCCGGTTCATTACAATGGTGACAAATAACACCCTTTCTAAAACCATTATTTTTGGCAAAGTGGGGAGGCCTGTAGGGCTAAACATTGGATCCTGACCTAGTAATGAGTAAGATCTCATCACTTTTATGAGTCATAGCAAGATGAGTTTCCTCTTGACATACTTCGGCAAGGGCATCTTCAATAGGTAAGACCTTACTTCTATGAAAAAGGGATGCCCTTACTTATTCAAACGCCGGTCTAAGACCATGAAGAAATTGAAAGAAATGTTCCTTTTTCAATTTGTTCTCTTCTTATTTCATTATCTTCCGGAACCACCCACTTGGGCTCAAGAAGAGCAAGTTCTTCCCAAAGGGGAGACAAGGCACTAAAATAATCTCGGACACTCATGTCCCTTTGTTTAGTGGATCTAATCTTTTCTTGACAAAAAAATTGTCTAGCTAGATCCTTTAGGGTATACATACCCTTAAGAAAGAACCAAGTTTCATTGGCTCTTTTAAACTTAGCAATGTTGGCACAAATCTTTATGTCAACATTGTTCATGAACCACGCCAAAATTTTGGCGTGATGCTGATTAATTGCTTTAATGTGATCCTCACCATCAAGAGATTTTTCAACACTACCTTCGATCTTAGTGAGCTTCAATGTTGGTTCAAAAGTAGTCCCCATCAGGAAGCCCTACATTTTCTTTCCACGAAGATGGTTCTTCATAGCCGACGCCCACATTAAATAATTTGAACTGTTAAGCTTGAAGGATAGCTCTACTCTTGAGTCGTGCTCCATGACGAAGAAAAAACGTAGAGATGAGAAAGAACTTACAAGGACCTTAAAAAGACTTCCAAGATGACAAAGAACCCAATTGGCTCTGATACCATGTAATGAGATATGCAAAAATACACAAACTCAATAAAGAACCGAATATCACAAGCACTTAATGTGCAAAATAAACAAACCCACTATGGGGTGAATGCCAAAAGGCGAAAAAGAATATTATTTAAGGAGAGAGTGAGAAAACTCCTTTTAGATCTTAGAATTAGACAATGCCGCAAAAGAGATAGACATAGGATAGATCCTAGAATTAAGTGGTGGGCACTGAAAGGAGCTAAACAAGGAATGTTTGTAGAGCAGGTAGTTAAGGAAGTTGATTGGTGTCTCGAGGAGGATTCAAAATCAATGTGGAATAAGATAGCGGGTGGCATGAGAAAAGTGGCTAAGGAGGTATTGGGTGAGTCTAAAGGCGGTGCACCACTAGGTAAGGATACATCATGGTGGAACGAGGATGTCAAATTAGCTATTAAGGTTAAAAGAGAGTGTTATAGAAATCTAAGTAAGAGTCGTGATAATGAGAATTTGGAGAAATATATGATAGCAAAGAAGGAAGCTAAAAAAGTTGTTCGAAACGCGAGGGCTAAGGTATATAAGGAGGTTTATGACAAGTTGGATACCAAAGAAGGCGAGAAGGATATTTATAGGCTTGCAAAGATGAGAGATAGGAAATCGAAGGATTTGGGTATGGTTAGATGTATCAAAGATGAAACGCAAAGGGTTTTAGTCAAAGATGAGGAGATTAAGGAGAGATGGAAAGATTATTTTGATAAGCTTTTTAATGATAGTCATGCTCAAAAGCTTGGAGACTTCTCCATTCCTTTTCATGAGATAAATCGTGACTTCATGCGCAAGATTCAAAAGAAAGAAATTGCTGAGGCTTTGAAGAAAATGAAATCAAGAAGGGCAGTTGGCCCAGATGGTATACCTATCGAGGCTTGGAAATGCTTGGGAGAGAAAGGTTTAGAATGGTTGACAAATCTTTTTAACTTGATTTGGCGAACAAATAAGATGCCTAATGAGTAGAGGAAGAGTACTTTGGTGCCTTTATATAAGAATAAGGGTGATATACAAGATTGCACGAACTATCGTGGTATAAAACTCATGAGTCATACTATGAAACTTTGGGAGAGGGTGATTGAGTCTAGGTTGAGGAAGGTTGTCATGATATCGGAGAATCAGTTTGGTTTTATGCCTGGAAGATCAACTATGGAAGCTATACATCTTCTTAGACAACTTATTGAAAGATATAGAGAGAGGAACAAAGATTTGCATATGGTTTTTATTGATTTAGAGAAGGCTTACGATAGAGTACCTAGGGACGTTCTCTGGTGGACTACTTTTCTCTCTTTACCTCATCTTTAAACCTTGCAGGTGGATATTTCTGACATGGTATCAGAGCACAGGCGCGGAAATCAATCATCTAGAAGGCCTCTAAAGACCAACACGTGCTGCTAAAGAACGTAGGTTTATTTCTGTCCCTTCTTCCTTAATCAGTTTTGCTTCTTTCCTCCTTTTTCTTATAAATCTTTCACGTCATTCCAGTTTTTCTTTTTTGGTTCTTCTCATTCTCAATATTTCTGGTACGCACGTCTTAACATCTTGTTTCAGTCTGTCGAGTTTTTGTTTTCTCCCCAAAATATTTCTGATTCTTTCCCTTTTTCTGGTTCGCACGTTACTATTCTCTGTGTAACGTGTGTGCTGATATCTTTTTCAGCACACAGCAGCATTGCTGTTTCTTTTTCTCTGTGTAACGTGTGTGCTGGTATCATTTTCAGCACACAGCAGCATTGTTGTTTTCTTATTTCTCTGAATAACGTGTGTGCTGATATTATTTTCAGCACACAACATTGTTGTCTCCTCTTCAATACACTGTTAGAACAGTGTTGGCTTCTCATTCTTCATATAATCCATGGATTCCAAGTTGAACCCTAGTTTTCTTACTCACCTCATGACCCACAAGTTATCTCATGATAACTACTTAATTTGGAAATGTGTGCCCTTTATTCGCAGTCATGGTCTTTATGGGCATCTAGATGGGCGATCACCCGCCCCACCTACACATCATGCAAGAAATAACAAGTGAAGATGGGAAGGTGAGTCAACTTCGAACCACCAATCCTGCTTATGACATATGGGTACAACGGGATCAGACATTAGTTGCTTACATAACTTCCACACTTTCTGATCGTGTTTTACAAACTATTTCTGATGATCAATCTGCTGCCGAGTTGTGGAATGGACTAGCTCATTCCTTTTCTCAGGTTTCTGAATCTCGGGCTTTGCAACTCAAGTGGCAATTCCAATCCATGCGAAAAGGAAACAAATCTATTACAGAGTTCATGGGGGATGTCAGGGTTATTACAAATCAGTTAGCTGCCATTGGAAATCCTGTATCAGATAAGGACATGGTACAATAGGTATTAGGTAGCCTTGGACCTAAATATCGCATGTTTTGCACAGCACTCCAGGTTGTCTCAGTTCTTCCATGTTTTGATGATCTTCAATCTAAGCTTTTGCAATATGAGGTCAGTTTAAATCAGGAATACGCGTCAGATGATACTCATCCTGTGATGATGGCACATACGCCTATTCAAACAGGAGCCTTATTTACTCCTCCTCGTCCAAATGGAACAACTATAAACAAAAGAGGATTACTACCTACACCAGTTGGAGGAGGCCTTGGCTCAGGCAGTGTACCACGAGGGGGACGTGTTCCTACTTGTTTTCTATGCAACAAGCGGGACATGTTAAAGTAAATTGTTAGTACAATCCTCAAAACCGGAACAAAACAGGGAGGCCAGGGCAGAGGGCAACTCAGACGTTTGCACGCACTCCTCAAGGACAGGTTCTTCCACAGGACGTACAAAATATCCTTATGACTACTTTCAATCAGATGAACTTGCATCAAAATGATGATGGTATATGGTATATTGATTCAGGGGCAGCAGCACATGTTACTTCTGATGCAGGTAAATTTTCTCACTTGACTCCTTACACTGGAAATGGCACTATAGTCATAGGAGATGGATCTCACCACCCCATCTCTCACACTGGAAATGTCTCCCTTTCTTTGCCTGAATCTCAATTACCCTTGTCAAATGTCTTACTCACACCTGCTATTCAAAAGAATATTCTATCTGTGTCTAAATTAGTTGATAAAACAAATTCTTCCGTTGAATTTACTCCTTCTGTTTATCTTAAGGATCTTCACACCAAGAAGACGCTCGCTAAAGGTGAACGGCGCGTGAACATGTACGTCTTTGAAGAATCTAATGTGCCTTTGAAGACGTCGTCTTCCGTAGCCGTGGCTTCTTCAGCTCCTTCCTTTCCAACATTTTTGAGTCAATCCACAGATCATAGTTCTTCATCTAGAGTCTTGAAACTTAATAAGCCAGACTTATGGCATCTTCGTTTGGGTCATTGTAGTCAAGTTTTTCTTGACAAGTTGTCTGCTAAAGGTCTAATACCCGCAGTCAGTTTAGAGTCAAAATGTCCAAGTTGTCATTTATGCAAAAGTCATGTACTTCCTTTTCATAGTATCAATAAAAGAGCAACAAAACCTTTTGAGATTATATGCTCAGATGTTTGGGGTCCTGCGCCCACTGCCTCTCTTTCTGGATCTCGATACTATGTACTCTTTCTTGATTCTTACACTCGTTTTAGTTGGATTTACTTCATGAAAAACAAACATGAAGTTTTCAAGTTGTTCAAACAGTTTCATGCACTACTCCAAAACCAATTCAATACCAATGTTGTATATTTCCAGTGTGATGGGGGGAGAATACATATCCCATGATTTTAGTGAATATTTGAAGGAGTATGGCATTACACGTAACATTTCTTGCCCTCATACCCCTCAACAAAATGGAGTAGCTGAGAGAAAACACAGGCATATTGTTGAGACAGCCTTGAGCATGATGCACACTGTGGGTATTCCCTTCTCTCTTTGGACCGAGGTTTTCCATACAGCTGTTTATGTTATCAACAGGTTGCCCATGACCATCCTTGAAGATAATTCTCCATACTTTGTTCTTTATAATTGTCATCCATCATATGAAGAACTACATCCTTTTGGTTGTGTATGTTATGTTCACATTGATCATTCATTGAGAAATAAGTTTCAAGACATAGTTGTACAGTGCAAGTTTCTTGGGTATGCAGATGAATATAAGGGATACAGGTGTTATGATCCTCATACAGGTAAAATTCGGGTATCTAGAAATGTTGCTTTTTATGATGAAAATTTTGACACTCTGGGTTCGTCTTCCACAGATACACAGGACAGTTATGATCCTTGGCTCAGTGACTCACTTTTATATGACTCGTTGCCTTATGAGGATTCATCTTTATTGACAGACAATGAACCCTATGCTTTCGATGTGGAACCGCATATGGAAGACATTCCTCCTACAACAACATCCTCACGTTTTTCTGGTCTAGTTTATTCTCGTAGAGCCCATCCAATCAATGATGAGACTCCTCTACGACGTTTTACTCGGATTAGACATCCTATAGATCGCTAGGTAAGTTATAAGAATTTTTCTTTGGATTTTCAAACATTTCTAACCAGAGTGTCCAAAGAAACAGAACCTTCCTCTTTTCATGATGTTGTACATTCCTGTGCCTGGGTAGAGGCGATGAATGAGGAAATGGAAGCATTGCATGAATACAATACATGGGAAATTGTACCAAGGCCAGATAACAAGAATATTGTAGGGTCTAAATGGGTGTACAAGATCAAGCACAAACCGAATGGCAGTGTTGAGCGCTATAAAGCTCGTCTGGTCGCACGAGGCTTCACACAGCAGTATGGGCAGGACTACGATGAAACGTTCAGCCCAGTCGTAAAATTGGGCACCGTCAAGATTATCATTGCATTGGCATTACAACATGGATGGTCACTCAGTCAACTTGATGTTAAAAATGCCTTTTTGCATGGTGAACTAAAGGAAGAAGTTTACATGGAGCAGCCACCTGGTTATAGTATGCATGATTCATCCAATTGGGTATGTAAACTTCGACGCTCTCTTTATGGCTTGAAACAAGCTTCTCGATCTTGGTTTGAAAGTTTTTCCACGGAGATCCAGCATCATGGGTTCACTAAAAGTGCCCTAGATCATTCATTGTTCATATTCAAAAGTGATTCAGCTATTGTTTGGGTGCTTATATATGTTGATGACATCATTATTACCGGGAGTGATGAGGTTCGCATATCTTGGGTTTAAGTCTATGCTGATGGCTAAATTCAAGATGAAAGACTTGGGTCCCTTGCGATATTTTTTGGGTGTGGAAGTTGATAGTCGACATGAGACTATTACATTGAGCCAACATAAGTACACCATTGATATTTTACTTGCTACAGGGATGGAGAATTGTAAACCAATTAGCACACCTTGCCTTCTAAATCATAAGCTAAGTGCAAAAGAAGGCACTACTTATCATGATCCTACTTTGTATCGTCGAGTTGTAGGGATGTTACAATACTTAACATTCACTAGGCCTGACATAGCATACTCTGTCAATCAGGCTTCACAGTTTATGCATGCTCCTACAGATGTACATATAGGCGTAAAAAAGATCCTTCGGTATTTAAAGAGTACGATTGGAGATGGCTTGATGTACACCAAGGACTCAGCTTATATGTCAGGGCATCGACTATTCACCTACACAGACGCGGACTGGGCGGGTGATCCTGACGAGCGAAGATCAGTTTCGGGGTATTGCATTCTTATCGACAATAATATTGTAACATGGAGTAGCAAGAGGCAAAAGTCACTGGCGCGATCTAGTACTAAAGCAGAATATCATGCAATGGCAGCAGGAACAGCCGATGTTACTGTAATGAGATATTGCGGAAATATAAAGAGTGCATACAAGCACATACAACAATGAAAAAGAGACAATATCACAAGTCCACGAAGGGACAATACAAGCACACGCCTTTAAGAAGGCAACAATATACAAAGCCTCTTATTGAAAAGAGAGAGAAGCTCTCAAGAATGAAAAATATACAAGGGGATCACCCCTATTTATACAAAAGGAAGAGGAGAGAGGAGGAGGCAAAAAGCCTCAAAAGGGGAGCCAAAAAGGGGGCTCCCATGGAGTCGTTGGGAGCCCCCAACGGTCACATTTGTGACTGTTGGGGGCTCCAACGACTCTATGTTGGAGCCCCTTTTTGATATTTAAAAAATACAAAAAATAAAAGGAAAAAAAGAAAAAAGAAAAATGTATTTAAATGAAAACTGAAAATAGTTGTTTTCTAAAACAACTATTGTGAAATTACAAAACTACCCCTATCGGGTATTTTGTAATATACAAAATATATATATATATATATATATATATATATATATATATATATATATATATATTAGATACATTTTAACACCCCCCCTCAAACTTTACGGGGAGATGACGGAAAGTTTGCCAAGAAGAAACATGAAGCGAAGAGCCGGAAGAGCTTTAGTGAAGAAGTCCGCCAACTGATATTCTGAAGTGACATACGGAAGAGAAATAGTTCCTCGCAAGAATTCATCACGGACATAGTGGCAATCCATTTCGATATGTTTTGTACGCTCATGAAAAGTATGATTGCTCGCAATATAGATGGCACTCTTGTTGTCGCAACAAATCTTTGAGGCTTCGGTGATATCAACTCCCATGTCTTTAAGCAAACTGCGAAGCCATACAAGTTCCATTGCAGTGGTTGCCATAGCCCTGTACTCAGCTTCAGTGGATGATAGTGAAACTTTTTGCTGCTTCTTGCATCGCCAGGCAATCAAAGAGTCTCCTAGAAAAACACAAAAACCAGTAGTTGAGACTCGATCATTGGGATTACCTCCCCAATCAGCATCAGTATAAGCAAGAAGATTCAAGGAAGAAGAGGAGGATAGAAATAGCCCTTTATTGATGGTATTCCGAATGTAGCGGATGATTCGGAGAACAGCACTCATATGCACAGTTGTAGGAGCATGCTGAAATTGGCTAACAGAGTGAACCGCATGAGTGATATCTGGTCTGGTGATAGTTAAATAGGTAAGAGACCCAATGAGTTGTCTGTAAGGTGTAGGATCTTCCAGAAGAACCCCATCTTCCAACCGCAATTTGGCATTAATAACCTCGGGAGTCTTTACTTTCTTTTCATCGGAAATCCCAGACTTAGAACATATATCTGCAGCAAGCTTCATCTGTGACAAAATATATCCTCTAGGAGAATATGCAACTTCAATTCCAAGAAAATATCTGAGAAAACCTAAGTCAGACATATCAAAATTATTTTTTAACATATTTTTAACATTAATAATACTATTTTGATCATTCCCAGTGATAATCATATCATCAACATAAAGCAACAAAATTACGATACTAGAACCTGCATGTTTGACAAAAAGAGCAGTGTCAGTATAACAAGAGTGAAATCCTAACTTTATCATGATATCACTGAAACGATCATACCAAGCCTTAGGAGCTTGTTTAAGGCCATATAATGCCTTTAAAAGCCGAAGAGTTTGACCTTGCTTAAGATTTATTCCGGGTGGCGGATCCATATAAACTTCTTCACTTAAACTTCCATTTAAAAAAGCATTTTTTACATCAAGTTGATAAATGGGCCATTTTTTGGTTGATGCAACAGCTATTAAAGTCCTAACACTGGTCATTCGAGCTACAGGAGCGAATGTTTCTTCGTAATCAATGCCATATTCTTGGGAGTATCCCTTAGCAACTAATCTAGCTTTATATCGTTCTAAAGAACCATCGCTTTTAGTTTTAACTTTGAAGACCCAGCGACAACCAATAGGTTTTTTGTGTGAGGGTAGATTAACTATTTTCCAAGTATTGGCCTTTTTTAGCGCATTAAGTTCAACTTGCATTGCTTCAACCCAATGAGGTATAGATTTAGCTTGATTATAATGTGCCGGTTCAAAATAAGAGTGTAAGGTTATTAAACATGCCCGATAGTTGGGAGTTAAGGAATCATAGGATACAAACCTATTTGGAGGTATTGATATTCTAGAAGAATGCCTAACTTGTGGTTCCTCAGTGGATTCAGAAATTTGAGAGTATTTTTCGAGGGCACTAATAGGATTTTCTTGATTTCTTGTTGAGTAAACATTTATATTGGTATCGCTATCATGAGCATTTATATTAGAATCACTATCATTTGAGGGTGTTATGTCAAGAGGGGATACCTCACGAGAATCATCAATGTTTTCAAGAAAATCTTCTTGTATGTCATCAATAAGATCATATAAGAATATATAGTCAATTTCATTTGTTTCTTCTAGTTTATCAAAACCGTTTTCTTCTTCTAGAAATGTTACATCTTTTGAAATATATAATTTATCATTCTTAAAATCATAACATCTATACCCTTTTTTATTTTCACCATATCCTAGAAATACACATTCAATTGCTTTTGGAGATAACTTATCCCTTTTGTGTGATAGGACAAAACATTTGCAACCAAAAATACGAAGACGATTGAAATCGGGTGAAAATTTAAAGAGTTTTTCATATGGAGAAGCATTTTTTAACTTAGAAGAGGGCATTCTATTGATTAAATAGATTGAGGTTAAGACGGCTTCGGCCCAAAACTTCTTTGGAATATTCTTAGAAATAAGTAATGTTCTAGCGGTTTCAATAATATGCCTATGTTTCCTTTCCGCTAGGCCATTTTGTTGGGGAGTCCTAGGACATGACTTTTGATGGCAAATGTCATTTTGGGTTAAATAGTTTTGGAATTCGTGAGATAAGTATTCGCCACCGAAATCGGATCTTAAAATAGATATGTTACTTTGAAATTGATTTTGAACCTTTTTATGAAAATCTTTAAAGAAAGTAAATACTTCCGATTTATGACTAAGGAAATAAATCCAAACATACCGAGTAAAATCATCAATAAACGTGACATAATATGAATAACCCCCTTTAGACATAACCGGAGAAGGCCCCCAAACATCCGAATGCACCAATTCAAAAGGCCTTGATGAAAGAAAAGTTCTAGTTGGAAATGAAATAGACTTCATTTTTCCAAAAATGCAATCTTTGCAATTAATTTCTTTTTCATTACAAAATTTGTTTCCAAAAGGAAAGAGATACATTTTGGAATAACTTGGATGACCAAGTCTTTTATGCCAAGTTGCCATGTTTTTTTCTTGGACATAAGAACAAAAAAAGTTTGTAGGGAGATCAAGATGGTCGATATAATATAGGTCTCCCTTTCTATGGCCTTGCCCAATCCGCTTCCCGGACCAGAGATCCTGCACAAAGCAACCATTAGATGAGAAAGATATTTCACATCCATGGTCGGCAATTTGAGAAACCGAAAATAGGTTTAAATTTAGTTTAGGAACAACTCTTACTTTTGGAACACAAAAATTTTGTGAATCTTTAAAAGAACCAATACTTGAAATTTTTAAAAACGTTCCATCGGCCGTAGAGACACAAGAGTCCTTTGAATTGGTGCAAACATCAACAAGTGCATTTTCATGAGGGGTCATATGAAAAGAAGCTCCGGAGTCAAGGATCCAAGAATACGTACCGGGTGAAGATGATGAAGCAATAGCCGCACCCGATGTGGAGGAAGAAACTTTTAGCATTTGTTGGAGAGCCATAGATATTTGTCCAAGAGTTTCTTTGATGTCATTGTTCTTGCCTTCATCTTCTTTGGTGGTGGTTTCCTCAAGAGAAGCCACTTTAGGCTTGAAGGTTCCAATAAGCTTAGGACAAGCGGGTCTAATGTGACCCGGCTCATTGCAATAATGACAAACAATCATTTTTCTTCCTCCATTGTAGTTTCCTTGTTTCCCAAAATGAGGAGGCTTATAGGTTCTAACATTATTACCCGGTTTGGATACGGCAAGGACTTCATCAACATGCTTACTCATGCCAAGCCTTGTCTCCTCTTGAGTGATTTCGGCAATAGCATCCTCAATAGGAGGAAAAATAGATCTATGGAGAAGTGAAGATCTCACTTGCTCAAATTCGGGACGTAGCCCAAAAAGAAATTGAAACAACCGCTCTTGTTCCATTTGTTTTTGCCTTAAATCAATGTCTTCCATAGAAACCCATTTTGGCTCCAAGAGAGCCAATTCATCCCATAGTGGGTTTAAAGCACTATAATAGTCTTGAATGCTAGAATCACCTTGCTTGGTGGTTCTAATCTTTTCTTGCAAGAAGTATGCACTTGCAAGATCCTTTTGGGTATACATACCCTTCATAAAGGACCAAGCCTCATTGGCTCTACGGAATTTAACTATATTAGCACATACCTTAAGCTCCACGTTATTCATAAACCACGCAAGGATTTTTGCGTGATTGCTTTCCCAATCTTCCACTTCCTTTTGATGACTTTCAATGGCCTTGAGGCGAGCATCTCCTTCAAGAGCCTTTTCTTGACCTTCTTCAATCTTCGTGAGCATAAGCTTAGGTTCCGGAACGGAACCCATGACAAAACCCCAAAGCTTCTTCCATTTGAGATTATTTTCCATTGCCGATGCCCACATCATATAATTCTTTCCATTGAGCTTGAAAGAAAGGTCAATTTTTGTCTCCATGATGTTGCCAAGAAGTGAGAAGATATCTATTGGATATGAAATAACACGAACCACACCTTTCCTTCAAGAATCGAGTGGCTCTGATACCATGTAATGAGATATTGCGGAAATATAAAGAGTGCATACAAGCACATACAACAATGAAAAAGAGACAATATCACAAGTCCACGAAGGGACAATACAAGCACAAGCCTTTAAGAAGGCAACAATATACAAAGCCTCTTATTGAAAAGAGAGAGAAGCTCTCAAGAATGAAAAATATACAAGGGGATCACCCCTATTTATACAAAAGGAAGAGGAGAGAGGAGGAGGCAAAAAGCCTCAAAAGGGGAGCCAAAAAGGGGGCTCCCATGGAGTCGTTGGGAGCCCCCAACGGTCACATTTGTGACCGTTGGGGGCTCCAACAACTCTATGTTGGAGCCCCTTTTTGATATTTAAAAAATACAAAAAATAAAAGGAAAAAAATAAAAAAGAAAAATGCATTTAAATGAAAACTGAAAATAGTTGTTTTCTAAAACAACTATTGTGAAATTACAAAACTATCCCTATCGGGTATTTTATAATATACAGAATATATATATATATTATATATATATATTAGATACATTTTAACAGTTACATGGGTGAGACATCTACTGCAAGAATTACAAGAACCAATCTCGTCCTCTATGCTTCTTTGCGATAATCAGAGTGCTATTAATATTGCCTTCAATCCCATCCTTCATTGTCGCACAAAGCATATCGAGATCGATCAACATTTTGTTAGGCAAAAGGTGGAAGAAAAAGAAATTGAACATGCATATGTTCTGTCAGATATGCAAGTTGCTGACATCTTTACCAAGGGATTATCCACTCATCAGTTTTGGGCACTCAAAGGCAAGTTGAGCATGATCAAAGACCATACTCAACTTGAGGGAGGCTGTTAGTTTTGGATCATGGATCCGACCCGCACCACATTCCAAGGATCCATCTTGGGATGCGTGGGCGGTGGCATGTTTGTAATTAGTTTTTACTTCTTGTGTAATGTCATACTATGTACAACACTTATAAATATTAAGTAAAAGAGGGAAAACCTTATTGCCGCCAACCCCTCTCTTCTCTCTCTTCTCTCTTTACCTCATCTCTAACCCTTGCAAGTGGATATTTCTGACATGTTGAAGCAAAGAAACATTTTAAATGGGTAGAAGCAACGAGGGTAGAAATAGATGCTTTAGAAAAGGCAAATACTTGGATTGTCCAATATATTTTCCCTAGGAAAGAAAACCATAGGTTGTCGATGGGTCTATAAAATAAAGACCAAGAGTGATCAAACTCTTGAAAGGTACAAAGCTAGGGTAGTTGCCAAGGGATACTCCAAAGAAAATAGATTATGAAGAAACTTTTACACTTGTTGCTAGGATGTTCACAATTAGAACCGTAGTAGCCCTTGCATCTGTGAAGAAATGGCCTATATATCAAATGGATGTTAAGAATGTGTTTCTTAATGGTCAATTGGTTGAAGAAGTCTATATGAAGGCACTGCCTGGTATAGTTATTCCCTAAAGGAAAGACTTTTCGTTTAGATAAGATTTTGTATGGCCTTAAACAAGCTCCAAAGGCTTGGTATAACAAGTTTAGTTAAGTTATGTTTGATGTTGGATTTCATTCTTGTTTAACTGACACGACTTTGTTTGTTAAGATTTTTTATATAGGTATTCTTCTTCTTCTTCTTTATGTAGATGATATGATCATCACAGGAGGTGACAAACAGAAAGTTGAAAACATTAAAAGACTTCTTAAAACACATTTTGAAATGTTCATTTTGGGGGTTTTAAAGTATTTTCTTGGTATAGAAGTTGCTTATTCCTCCAGAGGTTATTTACTGACTCAATCTAAATTTGCTTTAGATATTGTTGTCAGGTCAGGTAGTTCATATGATAAGAAGGTTAACAATCCTAAAATTGTAAATGTCAAAATAAAGATTGATGATGGAGAACCACTTGAAAATTCAACACCATACAAACTTGTCGGGACTCTATCATATCTCTCAATTACGAGACCTGACATTGTACATGCAGTTCACACAGCGAGTCAGTTTCAGCATACTCCCACCATTGTTCATATGAGAGCAATTTTGCGTATTATTAGATATATCAAAACTTTTATTTTTCGAAGACTTTTTCCTCCTTAGATTTAAAATAAAGAAAAGTAGGGTGATTCATTTTCAAAAATTCTCATGACACACCTATTGATGACATAAACAACTGTATGAAAGGTTTCTGTCCAAAGTTTAACAGAAACATTGCTAGCATGAATCATGGACAAACCATTTTCAATAATATGATGGTGTTCCTCTCAGCCGTGCCATTTTGTTGAGGTGCCCAGGGCAAGAAATTTTACGATTAATCCTCTTTACCATAAAGGTAATCAATAAATTCTTTCAATGAATATTCGCTCCCACCATGATGCAGGGCAGGACCCGATTGGATCCATCGGGCCACCCGATCCACCACAAAGGGCAGATGACCGGACCCACGTGTCCGACCCTATTGCAGGTACGAAGCCGCGACGCAGGGATGTGCCCCTGCGCACCTACTCCAGGCGTGGTGCAGTTCGGACATCACAAAGCCAGCAGCCGATGGGAGCTGATGTGGATCACGATTCGGGTCCAGGACTAGACCCGCGACCCGGGTCCAGCAATAGTCTTTAAAAGACCCTCTCCTAGGGTTTCGTGGGGCAGAGAAGATTAACAATACAACAACTTTATTCTTTGTTATTGCTTACTCCTTTTTTTTCCCCTTTTTCAGTTATCGTCTTTGTTTTTTTTTCATTTATTGTTCGTTGTTCTCCCATTTGTTATTGAGATATTATTGAAAATAAAAACATAAGCCACACCGATCTTTCGGTGGGCATCTATTCTTTTCTCCTTCGAAGAGGCTGCATCAAAGTGGTATCAGAGCTTCGGCGTCCACCTTCATCAGCGAGATGACTCTTGAAGCGGGGACCGATCCGGCACGAGGCGAAGAGCGTGAGGAGGCTGGCAACGAAGATCCGATGCTGCGCGTAATGGACGTGTTGACGAAAATCCAGGAGAATATGCTGCGCGTGAGTAGAGATATCGTCGGCCTGTCGAAGCGGCTGGATGGGTTTGATGATCGCTTGACAACCCTCGAATCGCACAAAGAACCGTGCACAATACCGGGCGCAGACCTCGTTGATGGCGCATCCGCAAGCTTGATTCCCAATGTTGCAGAACCCCATCAGCCGACGCAAATCCAGCAAGGTCGTGTCGCTGCCTTCCTGCCGGCGCCAGCATCCACCCCTGATCTGGGCACTTTTCAGCAGCACCAGGGAGCCCTGATGAGTAGCAACCCCCTAGTAGTGGTACCTCACCCCAGGCAGCGAGCACCTGCGTTGGTATCGCAGGTCGGGCCCAACCTGCAGGACCCCAGCAGTACACTGGGTCTACCTTCAGGTCTGGGCTTGTGGTCACGTGCCCCTGCGATTGCGCTGCAGGTCGACCCGAGCCTGCAGGGCCCAGCGTTGCGCTGGGTCCACCTGCAGGCCCTGGCTCGTGGCAGGGTAGT
Organism: Nuphar pumila; assembly: GCF_984573655.1. Taxonomy (NCBI): domain Eukaryota; kingdom Viridiplantae; phylum Streptophyta; class Magnoliopsida; order Nymphaeales; family Nymphaeaceae; genus Nuphar; species Nuphar pumila. The sequence goes on from NC_143256.1 coordinate 105,013,393, forward strand.
ACGCGGGTTGCGCCATAGATCGAGCTGGGTCGGCAGGGCCCCAACGTCACGTTGGGCCCTGCTGCAGACCCGGGTTCGTCAACCCGACCCGGGAGGGATTCACCTTTCCCTCCAGACCCCGCGCGAGGAGTCTCCGTGACCGCACCCCTACGGGCGGGAATAGGCGAGCCCCTTTTGGTTGGGCCAGACCCAAGAGGGTCCAATCCAGATTTCGCTACAGCAGGGCACATGCCTGTTTCGCTGGGACCAGCCGTTGGGTCTCAGGGAGCGGGTCTGGGTCTAGAACCCCTTTACCCGGCCTACCTAGTTGGTTCCGGTTCGCGGGCGGTCCCAAACCAGACCCAACCTATTAATTTTGACCCTCAAAATAGACCCCATGTCGACCCAAACCCATATCGGACCCGGACGGAGCTCCAGTTTGGATTTGAACCGGGTCAAAACCAGACCCATAATCTTATGGATCGTGGATCGAGTTCAAACCTAGCCTCTTATCCCCACAACTCGACCCTCGATCCAACCTATCCATATCTGGGTCCGACGAGTAGTGTAGGAATGGGCCCGATCCATATCCCATCGGGCGAATCAACACATCAATATACCCACCAGGCCCTGTACCCAAACCCAAACCAACCTGTCAACCCAACCCTGACCCAGAATCCAATACAGCATCCGACCCAACACCAGACTCCTAACCCACACCCATATTATACCAACCCTACCCGTCAGGAACCCGAGGCCCACCCGAACCCTCCACCCTACCTTGGACTTCCCGTCATCCTGGTACCCAAATACCGGCCGCAGATGATGCCCGCCCACGGGCAAGCCAGACCGAGACAGTGTCAGCAGGAACGGGCGCGCCCTGACCGCCGACCCTCCCTCGGTAGAGTTCGTCAGCACCAGCATCCAGGCGAGCAGTACCGCACAACGGACAATGAAGCAATATGGGACGACGACATTTTCTGGAACGAGCATCCTGCAGGAATGGTGGAGTCACGACAACAGAGAGCACCAGAACACTCCTCCACTTACGGAGTAAAGCTGGATCTTCCGGAGTTTGCGGGGCGATTTGATGCGGAGCAGTTCTTCAACTGGTCTTATGTCGTGCAGTTCTTCTTCGACTATCACACCGTCGCTGAACATCGCCCTGTCTCTCTAGCGTCTACTCGATTGAGAGGCCTAGTACAGACATGGTGGGTGGAGCTGCAGCGATCGAGAGAGCGGCAGGGATTAGAGTGCGTACAGTCATGGGAGGAGATGCAAAGATTGATGCAGTCAAAATTCGTGCCTTCAGATCACGCCGAGCGAGCCTACAAGGAGTACCTGACCCTGCGTCAAGGCTCCCGAACTGTGGCAGAGTACACTGCAGAGTTCCATCGTCTTTCCCTTCGTGTGCAAATCGAGGAAACAGCCCGCCAGCAGGTCACGAGGTACATTTCGACTCTCCGCCTTACTATTTCTGATGATTTTAGTTGTGTCACAATTGAGATATTAGATCAGGCCAGCAGTTACGCCATGAACGTTGAGGAAAAGCTGAAAAAGAGGCAAGAATATAGGACTTCCCGTAGTGAACACACCAGTCGACCTAAGTCGGGTTTCCCAACCAGGGGAGCAAGCTCCCCAGTGATCCAAAGCCTAGAGCAGACTTTAGCAAAACTAACCAGTCAGGACCAGCTTTCCATACCCGGTCCAAAGCCAAACCTAGTGAGTCGACCCTTCGTTGTTTAGATGTCAGGAGTTAGGGCATGTCGCGTCTAAGTGTCCCACCGTGAGCAAGAACACCCATCTTGTTGAAGGTATTGTAGAGTCAGCATCTGAGAGTGAGAGTGAGAGCAAGTCATTAGTTGAAGACGAGGATAAGAGGGAAGTTATAGAGTTCGACGGTAACGTCGAAAGTTTGTTGTCCATCCGTCATGTGTTGACCACACCCCGAGAGTCGGCCCCATCGAAATGGTTGAGGAATAACATTTTTAGGACCCGGTACAACTGTGAGGGTCACACTTGTGATGTTATCATTGATACCGGGGCATGCGAGAACATGGTGTCTGAGAGTGTAGTTTCTACCTTGAAACTCAACACCGAGAAACTGTCCTAACCCTATAAGATGGCCTGGTTTAAGAAAGGAAACGAGGTTCCCATCACTCAGCGATGTCTAGTCCGGTTTTCCATGGGGGAACACTACCACGATGAGGTGTGGTGTGATGTAGCCCCTATGCACGCGTGTCACATCCTTTTGGGATGTCCCTGGCAGTTTGATCGTCATACAACTCACGATGGTCGCAAGAACACATACTCTTTTATCTTTAATGGTCATAATATAGTCCTTCTCCCTATCAAGGAGACCGAGTTTCCCACCGTGGACAAACCTGAGCGAGTCCCCAGGCTAGCAGACCTCTCGTACCGGCCTTTCTTGAACCATTGTCAGGAAGATGGCTATTGTTATGCCCTGGTGGCAAAGCCCTTGATAAGTTCGTCAGTGTCCATTCCCGCGGACGTCGCCCCTCTTATAGAGGAGTTCCGCGACAATGTGCCGGATGACCTACCTGATGGATTACCTTCGACAAAGGTAGTCCAGCATGCCATTGACTTTGTGCCGTGGTCGAGTCTACCCAACCTTCCCACATATCGCATGAACTACTGCAAAAGGGTTTACTGCATACCGAGTTATTAAGACAGGTTCAGGAATTACTGCAAAAGGGTTTCATTCACGAGAGTGTTAGCCCTTGTGCAGTACCCGCCTTACTCACTCCTAAGAAAGATGGGTCTATGCGCATGTGTGTTGATAGTCGCGCGATGAATCGCATCACGGTCAAATACCGTTTTCCCATTCCCCATTTGGACGATATGTTTGATATGTTATCTGGTGCCTCCATTTTCTCTAAAATAGATTTAAAAAGCGGGTATCACCAGATTCGTATACGGGAGGAGGATGAGTGGAAAACGGCATTCAAGACACGTGATGGGTTGTATGTGTGGTTAGTCATGCCGTTTGGGTTATCTAATGCCCCAAGTACCTTCATGAACATGATGACCCAAGTCTTGCGTCCGTGTATTGGGAAGTTTGTTGTTGTCTACTTTGATGATATTTTGATTTATAGTTCGTCGTTGTCTGATCATTTGAGTCACCTGCGTGAAGTCTTAGAAATTTTGAGGAAGGAAAAATTGTATGCCAATGCGAAAAAGTGTGAGTTTATGACGTCCAGTGTCGTGTTCTTAGGTTTTATTGTGTCATCCGATGGAGTCAAGGCCTACCCCGCAAAAGTCCGCGCGATTGTCGATTGGCCTACCCCAAAGACTATAGGAGAGATCCGCAGTTTCCACGGATTAGCCACTTTTTACCGACGTTTCGTGAGAAATTTTAGCACCCTCATGGCCCCCATCACGGAGTGCCTAAAGGGTACTAGCTTTCATTGGACGCCCGCGGCTGGAAGAGCCTTTACGATCATCAAAGAAAGAATGACTAGTGCTCCCATCTTAGCTCTCCCTGATTTCAGTGCAGTCTTTGAGGTTGAGTGTGATGCCTCTAAAGTGGGAATTGGTGTCGTATTGAGTCAGAATTGTCGCCCTGTTGCTTTCTTTAGTGAAAAGTTGACTCAGGCCAGGTGCCAGTATTCCACTTATGATGTTGAGTTCTATGCCGTTGTACAAGCCCTTCGTTATTGGAGGCATTATCTCATTTATAAGGAGTTTGTCTTATACACGAATCATGAGGCATTGAAGTACTTGAATAGTCAGAAGAAGCTAAGTGCTCGCCATGCCAAGTGGGTCAGCTTCTTGCAAGAGTACACTTTCATGATTCGTCATCAATCGGGTACTCTGAACAAGGTGGTTGACGCCCTTAGTAGAAAGAACAGCCTTCTGATGACTATGTCAATGCGGGTGATTGGGTTCGAGCAGTGCAAGGAGTTATACCCGACGGATCTTGACTTCCACCAAGTCTGAGAAGGGTGCATCTCTTCAGATCACCCCGTCGGCCACCGTTTTAGTATTCATAATGGTTACCTCTTTCGTGGAAACAAGTTATGTGTGCCTGATTTTTCCCTTAGGCTTCAGTTGATTTTCGAGTTACATGAGGGAGGGTTAGCTGGACATTTTGGACATGATAAGACGTTCGCCTTATTAGATGAACGATACTTTTGGCCCAAAATGCGCAAAGACGTGGTCAAGTTCATTCAAGGGTGTCATGTGTGTCAAGTGTCTAAGGGTCATCGTCAGAATAGTGGCCTGTATACTCCCTTACCCATCCCTGAGCGACCGTGGGAGCACGTATCCATAGACTTTATCGTAGGTCTTCCCAGAACTCCACGTCGTTTTGATTCAATTCTAGTTGTTGTGGACCGGTTTTCCAAAATGGCTATTTTCGTTCCGTGTAAGCGAACCACTGATGTCTCATTAGTAGCTTCCTATTACTTCAAGGACGTCGCCCGTTTCCATGGCTTACCCCGCACCATCACCTCCGATCGTGACACGCGTTTTATGAGCCATTTTTGGAAATCGTTGTGGGCTTTATTGAAGACCAAGCTTCAGTTCAGCAGTGCATATCACCCCCAAACAGATAGCCAAACCGAAGTTGTCAATCGCACCTTAGGAAACCTGTTACGGAGTCTAGTGGGGGAGAATGTCAAAACTTGGGATCTCGTGTTGCCTCAAGCCGAGTTCGCATATAACAATTCCATTAACCGTTCCACAGGTAAATCCCCGTTCCAAGTGGTGTATGGTCGGTCGCCCACCCATGTCGTTGCCTAGCCCCAGTGTCTGATCTCCCAGCTCCGGCTCCAGACGCATTTGATGCCGTCGAATATATGTGTGACATCCACAGACAGGTCCGTGCCAAACTTGTTGAAAGCTACGAGGCCTACAAAGCTTTCGTAGATCAAAGTCGTCGTGATGTCCAGTTTCAAGTCGGTCAACTCGTCTGGGTCTACTTGCGTCCTGAGCGCTTTCCAGTAGGCACCTATAGCAAATTGAGTCCTAAGAAGTATGATCCTTTTAAGATCCTTCGACGACTAGGTGTGAATGCCTACCTCCTTCAGCTGCCCGACGATTGGCATATTTCCCCTATTTTCAACGTGACTGATCTATATGCTTACTGTGGAAACAACAAGTCGTCAGAGCCGACTTCTTCCCAACCAGGGGAGAATGATGCAGGGCAGGACCCGATTGGATTCATTATGCCACCCGATCCATCACAAAGGGCAGATGACCGGACCCACGTGTCCGATCTCATTGCAAGTACGGAGCTGCGACGCAGGGACGTGCCCCTGCGCACCCACTCCAGGCGTGGTGCGGTTCGGACATCACAGAAGCCAGCAGCCGATGGGAGCTTATCCGGATCGCGATTCGGGTCCAAGACTGGACCCGCGACCCGAGTCCAGCAATAGTCTTTAAAAGACCCTCTCCTAGGGTTTCGTGGGGCAGAGAAGATTAACAATACAGCAGCTTTATTCTTTGTTATTGCTTACTCCTTTCTTTTCCCTTTTTCAGTTATCGTCTTTGTTTTTTTTCATTTATTGTTCGTTGTTCTCCCATTTGTTATTGAGATATTATTGAAAATAAAAACATAAGCCACACCGATCTTTCGGTGGCATCTATTCCTTTCTCCTTCGAAGACGCTGCATCACACCTTCACACTAAAAATTGAGAATATTAGAGGAGAACTGATTTTGAACAAAGACATGAAATTTATGAAACAAATCAAACACTTTAAATTTTTGTTTCATAAAAAAAATCCATGTGAAACAAGAATAATCATTAATAAAGATAACATAGTACTAACGGTCAAAAGGATAAAATAGGGGCAGGTCTCCATACATCAGAATGAATATTCTCAAAAGGTTTCGAAGATCTTTTATTATAAGAATTAAAGAGAAGTACATGACTCTTACCCACTTAAAAACTTGAACAAATGTGATCATCTAACTCTAAATTGGACTTTTGTGGCTTTGACAGAAAAACTCGTTCTTGGCCAGCATTTAAGTACCTAATGTTCAATCACCCCTACGTAATACTTTTTGCCTGTTTGCTTTCATCGGCCGATAGACGGCCAACGTTCAAGAACACCTACGCACTACTCTCTCTCTCTCTCTCTCTCTCTCTCTCTCTCTCTATATATATATATATATATATATAGAGAGAGAGAGAGAGAGAGAGAGAGACCTGCTTTATTTTTGCCATTTTGTTTGCTTTCATCCGCATCCTCCTTCCGCTCCTTCTCTCTCTGCCCTTGTCCCTCTGTTTGTATCCACCATGCTAGGAGAGAGGAGAGACAACCGGCAAAGGAACGGTCAAGGCGGAAGATGAGATTGATCATGCTTCGATCCCCTCATCTTCATCAGATTCAACCGCCTAAGGTATCGAAACTCTCCATGTTGGGGTGATGTAGGGATTTATAGCTCCTCAAAACGCCAGGAAAGCGGAGGATCCCTTTCACTCTGAGGCCCCGTTTGGACAAGTAGACGTTTCAAAAAGATAGGAATTAGGGGAGTGCACATGGTGTTGGATTGATGATTTTATCCAAACGGGAGGGTTCGATCGAATGATTGACTCGGTGACGCCGATGAATAATGGTGTGAGGAGGTCATGCCTCTGATACAGTTGGATAGGTGTGGATGCTGGCCCTTCCCTTCTCCATCCCCTCTCTCTCCGACGACGGCGATGATGACGACGCTTCTTCTCCCAAATAAAAACATGATTACAATGACCTAAACCACTGAACTTGGATAGACTGAAGACACGTGTAGAAGAAACATACTCGAATTTTGAATTCAGGCCCAACCTAGTACTGGTAGCTTAAGGATCTTCCTTGAAGACGTACATATTTTCATAAAACTCCCCTTCAGCGAACGTCTTTCTCGTTCGGATGGCCTTGACATATACAGGAGAATGAATAAATTTGACGTAAGAATTTGTATCATCTACAAGTTTAGATACAGGCACAATGTTCTTTTTAATAGTGGGAGAACAAAGGACATTAGATACTCCCTAGAATAATATAAGGTTAGGTTAGTAGCCAAGAGTTATTCGCAAGAATATGTGATAGACTACGATGAAACGCTTATGTCAGTGGCTAGAATGACTTCTGTTAGAACCCTATAGCCATAGCTGCCATTAGGAACCAACACATCTATCAGATGGATGTCAAAATGCCTTCTTAAATGGGGAATTAAAGAAAGATGTATAATCCTCCACCAAGATATGAAATCTCAACAGGAAAGGTTCTTCACTTAAAAAAGACTATATGGTTTGAAAGAGGCTCTCCCCACTTGAATTAACTGCTTATACTAATTCTGACTAGGAAGGAGATCTTAATGATAGATGTTCAACTACGGATTTTTGTGTGTTTATAGGTGATTCACTAGTATCCTAAAAATGCAAGCAGCAGCAGAAAATGTCCTTATCATCAACAAAAGTTGAATATCGCGCCATGGCTACCACAATATTTTGATATCGTGTAGCTGAGAAGATTGTTGGAAGACATTGAGGGTGTATATGCAATCATCCTCAAGGTTATACTGTGACAATCAAAGTGCTATCTACATAGCCAACAATCACACATTTCATAAACGAACCAAGCATATTGAGATGAATTGCTACTATGTTCGTAAAGAATGCCATAAGAAGACTATCATCATGCCCTATGTATCATCGAAATTCCAGCTAGCTGATTTCTTCATAAAAGTGTTTTCTTCTCCCCGTTTTCATTTCTTAGCGAACTTTTGGTGATCACACTGTAAGTTTGAGGGGAATATTAAGTTGTAAATATAAATATATATTGCTATATACTTATATATATATGTGTGTGTGTATTTTCAGACAATTAGCAAAAAAAAATTTAAATATATTTTTAGACAAGCTGCAAGAGATAAACAGGGAGAAAGCAACTCAACAAGAATACATTTGAATATGTAGAAATAGATGTGTGGAGGAGATTGAACAAACGATAGCAATAAAGAAGTTCAAACAGGTAATATCAAACAAAAAGAAATGAAATAGGGCACGCGATTGGTCTGATGTTTCACATTAATCGATTTCAGCGATTCACGTGAAATACAGCCACTCGTTTTTTTTTTAAGGTCTGAGTTCACGTGAACCTCAGATCAAGAGAGAAGTAACCCCACGTGAGATGTGGGTACACAAAAAGAATCAAAAAAGGAGATAAGAATAAGGGAAGAAAAAAAAAGGAAAAGAGTAGAAAAGAGGAAGGAACGAGAAAACCTCAAAACTTCGATTGTCGCACCTGCCAGAACCTTTTTTGCCCTCATACAGATCTATGCTCTGATACTATGTTAGAATTCCATCAGCACCTGTATTGGGAAGGAAGAGAGAGAGAGAGAGAGAAGAATGCGAGAAAGGGGGCCTGCGGCAATCACGATTTCTGAATAGAAATCGTGACCTAAAACTTTGTATTTATTTTACATTACAAGGGAGTGGATCCGGGTCTGGCGTATCCAGACCCGATTAAAAAGGAAAGGTTACAATGTTACAATTACATTGTACTGTACATAATCCAGATCAGGTCGGATCCTCCTGTACATAATTTGGATTGAGTAAAGGTTTCCTTGTACCTTTTTCATTATTATATTTGAAACTGAAAACATTACATGACAATAATACTCCTGTTAATATACAAAGAAATCTTTTATGTATAGGGATAAATAATGAAAACAAAATACTGCAACCATGGATCAAGTATGGACCTAGATCCAAATCACATCACATCCCAATAGTTCGGTACTCAGCTTCAGTAGTAGACAATGAAATTGTCTACCATCTGAACAACTGCCAATACATGATGATGCCTTCAAGTTCATCTCCAACATTTTTGCTCAACCTTGAATTCATTTTTTTGGTGCTGTAATTAGCTTGCAGTCTAGTATACCATATTTGTTGAGCAATTCTTCAACAAACTTCTCTTGGCTCAAGAATAGCCCTCTTGATCCATAATCGACCTCTAAACCAAGAAAATGTCATAACTCCCCCCAACACTTTCATTTCAAATCTTATTGTAAGACAATTTCACATTAGATTAACCTCTTCTGTATCATTCCCTGTGACGATCAAATCATTCATGTAAATCAATATAATTGAAATCTACTCTCCTCAGGTCTTGACAAATAAACTTGACTCTGCTGGTGAAACTATACATCCATTGAATACCAAAAATTCAACAATCTTATTATACCATGCTCTCGGCACTTGCTTTAGTCCATACAATGCCTTTCTAAATTTGCAGACAATAGTGGGTTTATCAGGAACTCAAGCTCTTTAGGTTGCTCCATGTAGATCTCATGATATATGTCTGATGCAAAAAAATGCATTTTTAACATCCATTTTCCATAGCTTTCATGACTTGCTGCAATCACTATTAGACCTCGTACTAAAGATATTATACACATGAAAAAATCCACTCGCCACGAGCCAAACTTTATATCAATCAATTATCCCATCAGTCTTTCTCTTGATTTTGTAAACCCATTTGCAAGTTACAGGTTTAACACCTTCAAGCTTTGGTACTAGCTCCCATGTTTTGTTTTGCTTCAAAGCAATCATCTCTTTTATTTCACTTCTTCAACAGAAGTTGGCTTTGTTATTTCCATGACCACACAATCTGCATTAATATACTTAAGTTTATGTTTTGTAACCGTTTTGTAACCTTTGACAATCTTCGCAACACCGATTACTCACTGAATCTTCAGTTAGTTCCTCTAGCTGGGATGGTCAAAGCCCTTCTAAGGTTGGTTATGGAACTGGACTAACACCAGTTCTCCATGGATCTGTTCTTTGAACCTGCCTTGGATTGTGTTCTACTGCTGGAGGTTGAACTTGTTGCTGCAGTGTTTTAACTTCAAGTTTCTTAATTTCTTCACGGCCTTGAACTTTATTTTTTCTCCAATGTTTTTCTTAAGAATTTGAGAATCAGGTAATACTTGCTTGTTATCCGACCACCATGACGAAGCTTTATCAAAGATAACACCTCGAGAAATATACTCTTTCGGTATTGAGATCAACGCATCTCCACCCTTTCTTGTATGAATTATACCAATAAACACATTTTTGTGCCTTTTTGTCTAGCTTCAACTGTTGTTGCTTTGAAAGGAACACATAGCAATCATACTGAACACTCTAAAATAGTCAACCGATGGTTTGCTTTCAAAGAGCTTCTCATAGGGAGATTTGAATTCAAGTATTGGCATCAACAACCGATTGATCTTGTGGATTGCAACATTGACACAGTTGCCAATACTGAGCTGGCATGTTCTTTGCATGTATCATGTTTTGACACGCTTTTGCAATATGTCGATTCTTTTGTTCTACTCCATTTCGCTGAGTATTTTCACGTGTACTTGATTCGTATAAGCAAAAAACTGTGGAGGTATATTCACCTCCATTATCGGATCTTAAGCACTGAATCTTATAACTAGGCTCCTTTTCTACAATATGATGAAAATTCTTAAACTTTTGAAATGTCTCCGATTTTTCTTTCATAAAATGGACCTAAGTATATCATGAATAATCATCAATAAATGTAATCAAACATCTCATACTACCTGTTGATGGGTCATGTACCTTTCCGAAGACATTTGAATGGACCAGCAACCAAGGTGATTTCTCCAAGAATCTTGACTTCTAGAATGATTGCCTATGTGCTTTACCATACTGCCACCAGGCTTTGGCAAAATAACTAACTGGCCTTGCTTGGACATTTCAAGCAGCTTGTGGTACTCGACATGAGCGAACCTCTCGTGCCAGAGATCCGACACTTCATGCCTCTTCATTCTATCAATATATGCAGCTTCTGTTAATAGAACATACATTGATTGGACTATTCTCCCTTCAAGAATAAGAGTGTCCTTAACGTCTACATCCTTAAAGACATTTACATCTCTTCACTAAATAACACATGCAACAATTATTTGAGGCATAGATAACAAATTTTTAGCCATACCAGAAACATGGTAGACCTCTCATATAATGCGGTCTTCTCCGAAGCTTGTTGTGATCTTTGCTTTTCCAACACGTGCAACTGGGAGCTTCGCATTGTTAGCATTAACAACTACTTGATTACCTTTATACTTTTCATATGTAGAAATTTGCTTTCATCACCGGTCATGCGATTCAAGCAACCAGAATCGACAAACCAATCATTTTAATAATTAATCTTTTCTTTCTCCAATGGAGACATAATTATCAAGATACCCTATGTGGCTCTGACACCACTTGTAGAGTTTCTAGACCCATTATCAAATATAAAGTAGTGGGCTTTATGCGCAGTGTGTACTTAAAGATCTCATGCGGCAAAATTTTGATAGAACTTCTGCACTCTTGGATTAAATTGAGTTTGGATGCAACAAAGATCTACTATCTAATATCCAACCAATATACCCACAAAAGAAGTAGATCCAAAATCCAAATAACTAATTCGCAAAAGAAGAGGCAAGTATCGGGAGTACCTGACCCACACAAACTGATTGAGCCACATCGAGTCAAGCCAAGACACCAAACTAATGCAAACCAATGCTAACCAAACTTGTTTTCCCACGTAATGAGCTAAATCAGGAAAAGAAAAAGGAGAGAGAGAGAGAGAGAAAGAGAAAACACTTAAAAATGAAATGTGGTTTCATTTCACCAACACTCGCATACAAAAGGATTCCTCATATACACACACAATTACAAGACTACCTCACTCTCATGCTACCACAAAAGGGGAATCTCTCTCTCTCTCTCTCTCTCTCTCTCTCTCTCTCTCTCTCTCTCTCTCTATATATATATATATATATATATATATATATATATGAGATAACATTTGATACCCTCGTGGGTAAGAAACTCCCTAGTTGGAACTCACAGAGGGAAGTTGTTTTGACCAAATTTGACCTCAGCATGGTCAACATAGTGGGAATCAATATGTTTTTTTGAGGTTTGAAAATTTAGAACATTGTAAGCCATTGATTTTTAAACCCTCATAAAATATGACAAATACATCAGAAAAACATGATCCAAAGGTCAGTTTCAATTGAACTTAATATGTAGATCACATCTGAAGGATCAGATGTGCAAAAAATCTCAAAAAAATAAAAATGTTACATTTTTTACTAGGGAGTTCCTTACCCACGAGGGTAGAAAACATTACCCCTATATATATATATATATATATATATATATATATATATATATATAGAGAGAGAGAGAGAGAGAGAGAGAGAAATGGGTCCGTGCTAAATGAAATATGATAATTGAAATGTGCTAAATGGATTTTTTTGCTCTTCTAGTGCCTTTTTCCACAGTTCCGACCCCATAAATGTGTTGGGCATGGTTGATTTACGAGGAAACCACACCTGGATCATGTGTTTTCGATAAAAAAAAATGATACTTGGAGCCTCAAAAATTTACAAAGATTTTGGACCGTTGATTTTTTTGAACGTTATAAAAACCCACCCATGTGTCGGAATCGAACACTTCAAGAGCTGATCCCTATAAAATTAAGTACATAGATCACATTTGTACAGTCAAAATTTAAAAATAAAACAAAAAAATCCTGAAAAACTCATTTAGCATATTTCATTTAGCACGTACCCATTACTATATATATATATATATATATATGGAAGGGGGTAATGGTGGACACACAAACAGTGTGTTCACGTATTTTGTCATCATGTATATGTTTTCTGTATGTAAACTGAAATACCCATCAGGGGTATTTCAGTCATTTCCTTCTTGTAATAGGGTCAGCCTAGTAGGGGCTGTATTGTAAAACTTATTTTTAGTTTTTCTGTTTTTTATTTTTTATATATTTTTATTGATAAAGCTGATTGGGACAGCTGAACTAGTCGTTGGGCTAGTCCCAATGGCTAGATTTCTAGCCGTTGGGACTAGTCCAACTTGTGCTTCCCTCATTGTCTATTTAAGGGGATTCTTCCCCATTGTAATTCTATGCTTCTCTAAGCATATTTGTGATCAATACAAGATATATTTTTTATATTGTTTCTTTAATGTGGGGTTGTTATTGTGAATCTCCTTTGTGAGATTGTATTTGGCCCCATAAAGATCCTTTTGTATTTGTGCTCTTTTGTAGCCCTTAGTGGCATTCTCTTGTATTTCATTAAACAGTGGATGCCACCATCGAACAAGCGTGAGCACGATCAATGGCACGTTCTGAAAAGCACAAAAAGGGTCTTTAGCAGCAGTAAAGACCGCCGCTAAAGGCCCTTTGAGCGGATGCACAGCACACAACTGCGCATCCGCTCGTTCAACACGAGAAGAGTGTCCACCATTACGCCCCATATATATATATATATATATACATATATATATATATATATATATATATATATTATATATATATATATATACATGTGGGCCAAAGAGGGCATTGTCGACTCAAAGAGTTAGCAAACTCTTCTCAAATGAGTCACTGAAACTCTGAGAGAAAAGTCGGCACTTGCCGACCTTCTTAGAGTCAGCGATGACTCTTACAATAGAAACTCTACAATTTATAGTCTGCACCCCATTATCTGGTGCAACTCCCTAACTAAAGTGTCTGAAAATGTACTATTAGTGCAAGAAACATGCTCTCCATATTATAATAAGAATGGCATTGAACTAATCGATAAGTTTAGTCCAAAACTTTCTTGAGAGGGATAGTCCTTGTAGATGACTTTACAAAAGTGCTCTGATGCGCTGCTACTTTACGGCTGGCTGCTCATATGACAGGTTGCTGAAGCTAATTTTATTTAAAAGGCTTCCCCCAATGTTTTCTTTTCAAGGTTTCCATTATCATCAGCCGATGCCAGTCAAATTCCACCATTGAGATAAAGAATAAAGGAGTCATTTATGGAAAAATAACAGAAAGAGAAAACACTCAACAATGGCCTAATTGTAGCATCAGAAGCCCTTCACTTTGATTGTCATGTCTGGCACACAATTCCATCATGTCAAATAAAGCTTCAGTAAGTTCATATATGGAAAACAAAGATTTTGGATTTCAATTGCAACATCCAAGTCATTTAAAATTTAAAAAAAAAGAAAAAGAAAAAAAAGGAATTCAGATTTGGGGGAAATGGTAGTTTATCATCTATTTATTCAAAACAGATATGGGACAGTGGAAAGATTGAGTGAGTGGGAGAGAGTAGAATACTCAAGAAGGCAATATCAAGAAATGAGACAACACAAAAGAAATGCAATAGCAAGAAATGAGACCACAAAAAGAAATTCATCCTCAAAGCACAAAAATACCTCTCCTCTGCTACTTTCCTATCAGTGGTCAGAAATGTTGACTGCCACCCTCGACCAATGGGAGAAGAAGGATCATCTCCCTGCCCTAGCACACGCGTGTAAATCAAACCATGTTCCTCAAGTTTTCTCACAAACTCCGGGTACTTATCTTTCATTCTATCATAGATTAAGTGGCTGAGTACGATTGGTGTTTCTCCTCCTTTTCTTGGCTCCACTTCACAAAAGAAAAACAGCTTGGAAGGGAATTCAGGAACCTGCAGAAGAACTATTCATGTTTGTCAACACATAAAGATCCAAAATAGAAGGAAAATAATGAAAAATAAAAATTTCAAATAGGTAAATGGGAAGCTACTAAAAATTGAAAAATTCTTTGGAATAACATCGGCCATCTTTATAAAGAACTCATACAAAATAGTTCGTTTTATAGTAAAAACCATCGCCGATATTTTGAAAGTATCGACATTAACACGATCATTTAAATAGTCGTTATCAAGCGTGGCATTTTAAAAAAATCGTCTATTTCAAAATATTGTGTTTTTAACGTGATTTTTCACATAAAATATTCCTATTATTTACACGCTTAATATATTTTTTGCCTTATAATTTCAAATATACGATATTTTCCAGTGAAAAACAAGATTTTGAAAATATCGCAAGATTTTCCCGAGAGCGAGAATTGTTTGTGACTATTCCCTGTTAAATTTTCCCGAAATTAGTAAACCTTGGGAAGGTGATGTCCTAAACAATTTCCCTGTTAAAAATAAAGCTCCTGAAGGCATCCTGGTGAGGAATCGTGTTGATGATGACAAGAGAATTGAAATTCTCCATCTCTGGGAATCCAAACACCAAGAGGAAGAGGGAGACACAGGACGCACCTGAGCCATCTCGTGGTGGAAGGGGATCTTCTGGTCTGGGGGCGACTCGTTGGCCGTGAAGACCCGACCGACGACGTTAGTCCTCGGCGCGGCGCCGCCGACGTACGGCATCTCCTCCCACCCGAACGACTCCACCACCTCGTTGAACTCTGCCGCCGTCCGCACCGGGAAGCCGCGGAGGAGCACGGCCCCGCTCTCGCGGAGCGCTGACTCCACCCGCGCCTTCCCCCGCCGAACCCACTTCCCGAGCCCGGCGGGGTCTGGCCGTCCCGGCGACAACACCGACGGAAAGGCCACCCCGCCGGCCGGCTTCTGCTCCGGAATCCGGATCTCCTCGAAACCCACCTCCTGCTCCCCCATACTCTCTCTCTCTCTCTCTCTCTCTCTCTCTCTCTCTCTCTCTCTCTCTCTCTCAAGTTGATGATCATGGCTTCTTGTGGACGGGAAATCTTAAGATACTTGCTGGAGGCTTAACCGGAAGGGCATCGGGTGTAATACCAGCACAATTTTTATAATTATTTAACAATTAAGGATGAATTTTATGGTTAAAATTTGGGTTGAATTAGAATTGAATTTGAATTTGAATTTTATTTTGGAATTTGAATTTTATTTAGAGTTGAATTTTAATTAAAATTTAATTTTTTATTTGAGATTTAATTCTAATTTGAATTTTATTTGAGATTTAATTTTAATTGGAATTTGAGTTTTAATTTGAATTTGAATTACAATATGAATTAAATTTAGATTTGAATTGGATGTGAATGTGAATTTGAATTTGGGATTTAAATGAATTTAAATTTAAAATTTAATTTAGATTGGATTTCAATTTGGATCTGATTAGGATAGAGTTTAAATTTAGTTGAGATTATATAAGAAAATTAAAGTCATAGAGTGAGACACCCCCTTATGGGCCCTCTTGAGGTTATAGACATATTTGGGATGGATTTAATTAGGTTCACAAAACTTTCTATCATCTTCTAAAGTCAAACTAAATTATTGGTTTCCAATTTAATAAATGAGACTAGTTAACTTAGGTGTCTCATAGTTTTCTAATTACTTTAGTATTCTAATTTAGTTAGGATCTTTATATTCAAACCTAATTCACGTGAAATTGAATTCAAATTGAATTATGATAGAAAATAGGAGAGTTTTCATATAAGATAAGGAAATCCCATATGACATTATAAAAGCGGAGTTCTCTCCCTCATCAACTCCGCCTGTGTAGTTATACACTGCCGGTCCCAAGCCCGGATAAAGGAGGAGGGTTGCGGTAGGCCTGTGACAGCCAGCATAAAAACTTTGTCATATCCTATGAAAATGAACCAATATGAGAATTTCGTTGGGGCGTTCCCTACTGAGCGACGCGCTGTACTCTCTAGGCCCGGAGGCAGTGATAAATGTGCAAGGGTTGCTAGGTCGTCGCCCAGAAGCGACGCGTCACACCGGCGCCCGGGTGTGGTGTCAAATAGGCAAGGGTTCCCTCACTTTGTTGGACGGGTGGGGGTAAAGAAGTTAGTCCAAGACCATAAAATTAGGTTAGCCACTTGGAACATAGGGTCTTTAACTGGTAAGTTGGTAGAGTTAGTAGATGTTATGTGTAGGAGAAAGATTGATATTTTATGTCTTCAAGAGACCAAATGGGTAGGTGAGAAAGTTAAAGTGATAGAACCTTGGGGATATAAGATTTGGTATACAGGAATAAATAGGAATAGGAATGGAGTAGGGATTGTTATGAGTCGTCAGTTTATAGATAATGTAGTTGAGGTCCGTAGGAAGGGTGATAGAATTTTACTTATTAAATTAGTATTAGGTACGGATATTATTAATATTATTAGTTTTTATGCACCTCAAGTAGGTTTAGATGATTCCATTAAGCATCAATTTTGGAAAGATTTAGATGGAGTAGTACAAGAGACATCTTATGGAGAAAAGCTTTTCATCGGCGGTGACCTTAATGGACATGTAGGCATTAGTAGGGAGGGATTTGAGAATATCCATGGAGGATATGGTATAGGAGAAAGAAATGAAAGTGGAGAAAGGATTTTAGATTTTTGTTTGTCCTATGATATGATCTTAGCAAACACTTGGTTTAGGAAGAGGGAGTCTCACCTAGTAACATTTAAAAGTGGGGTTAATACGAGTCAGATAGATTTTTTCCTACTTAGAAAGAGAGATAGGGGTTGTTGCATCGATTGTAAGGTTATACCAGGAGAAAGTGTAGCTACACAACATAGAGTCTTAATTTTAGATCTTAGAATTAGACAATGCCGCAAAAGGGATAGACATAGGATAGATCCTAGAATTAAGTGGTGGGCACTGAAAGGAGCTAAACAAGGAATGTTTGTAGAGCAGGTAGTTAAGGAAGTTGATTGGTGTCTCGAGGAGGATTCAGAATCAATGTGGAATAAGATAGCGGGTGGTATGAGAAAAGTAGCTAAGGAGGTATTGGGTGAGTCTAAAGGCGGTGCACCACTAGGTAAGGATACATCATGGTGGAACGAGGATGTCAAATTAGCTATTAAGGTTAAAAGAGAGTGTTATAGAAATCTAAGTAAGAGTCGTGATAATGAGAATTTGGAGAAGTATATGATAGCAAAGAAGGAAGCTAAAAAAGTTGTTCGAAACGCGAGGGCTAAGGTATATAAGGAGGTTTATGACAAGTTGGATACCAAAGAAGGCGAGAAGGATATTTATAGGCTTGCAAAGATGAGAGATAGGAAATCGAAGGATTTGGGTATGGTTAGATGTATCAAAGATGAAACGCAAAGGGTTTTAGTCAAAGATGAGGAGATTAAGGAGAGATGGAAAGATTATTTTGATAAGCTATTTAATGATAGTCATGCTCAAGATCTTGGAGACTTCTCCATTCCTTTTCATGAGATAAATCGTGACTTCATGCGCAAGATTCAAAAGAAAGAAATTGCAGAGGCTTTGAAGAAAATGAAATCAAGAAGGGCAGTTGGCCCAGATGGTATACCTATCGAGGCTTGGAAATGCTTGGGAGAGAAAGGTTTAGAATGGTTGACAAATCTTTTTAACTTGATTTGGCGAACAAATAAGATGCCTAATGAGTGGAGGAAGAGTACTTTGGTGCCTTTATATAAGAATAAGGGTGATATACAAGATTGCACAAACTATCGTGGTATAAAACTCATGAGTCATACTATGAAACTTTGGGAGAGGGTGATTGAGTCTAGGTTGAGGAAGGTTGTCATGATATCGGAGAATCAATTTGGTTTTATGCCTGGAAGATCAACTATGGAAGCTATACATCTTCTTAGACAACTTATTGAAAGATATAGAGAGAGGAACAAAGATTTGCATATGGTTTTTATTGATTTAGAGAAGGCATACGATAGAGTACCTAGGGACGTTCTCTGGTAGACAATGATGAAGAAAGGTGTTTCTCTCAAGTACATTAGTATAATTAAAGATATGTATGAAGGAGTAGTAACCAATGTCCGCACTTGTGGAGGGGTGACAACCAATTTTCCGATAACGGTTGGGTTACATCAAGGATCTGCTTTAAGCCCTTTCCTATTTGCGATAGTGATGGATGAGCTTACGAGATCAATTCAAGAAAATGTACCGTGGTGTATGTTGTTTGCTGATGATATTGTTTTGATTGATGAGTCTAGAGCTGGGGTTAATGCTAAGTAGAATTATGGAGACAGACATTGGAAGCTAGAGGTTTTAAGTTGAGTAAGAGTAAGACTGAATATATGGAATGTCGGTTTAGTAAGCAACGAAGTAGTGATGGGAGTGTAGTGAAGCTTGGTGAGCAAGATATACCGGTGAATGATTATTTCAAATATTTGGGATCCATCATTCAAAAGTATGGAGAAATTGATGGAGATGTAAATCATAGGATAAAGGTTGGGTGGATGAAATGAAAAAGTGCTACTGGAGTGCTGTGCGATCGTAGAATGCCATTGCGGTTGAAGGGAAAGTTTTATCGGACGACTATTAGACCCGCTTTACTATATGGTACGGAATGTTGGGCTGCCAAGAGACATCATATTCAAAAAATGAGTGTAGCTGAGATGCGGATGCTTAGATGGATGTGTGGAAATACAATAAAAGATAAGATTCGGAACGAAGAGATACGTAAGAAGGTAGGTGTTGCACCCATTGAAAATAAGATGCGAGAGAATCGTTTACGGTGGTTTGGACATATTCGGCGAAGGCCTAATGATGCTCCAGTTAGAAGGTTGGAGAAATGGGAAAATATATTAGTTAAAAGAGGTCGGGGTAGGCCTAGGAAGACTTGGATGGAGATGATAGGAAAGGATATGAATGCTTTGAACCTCACCGAGGACATGGCGTTGGATAGAAATGATTGGAGGAAAATGATTCATGTGGAAGACCCAAAATGAATTTCTTTTTTGGTTCATATCGCTGACCCCAATTGTTTTGGGATGAAGGCGTAGTTGTTGTTGTTCTCTCCCTCATCCCACACACTCCTTTTGAAGTTTATGTTTAGTTTAGTTTTTTTAATTTGTATTCTATGCTCCAAAATGAGTTTAGGTCTATGTTTTTTTCTTTAGGCAGTGAACATGTGTGTGAATCTACAACAAAAATCTTAAAGGTCGAACCATTTTATATGATTCATGGTAGAATTTTTAATGAATGAGATATTATGTCATAATAGTTCGGAATCATAAACTTGTGTTTGCATGCATGTCATGGTTCTGTAAGTGAATCATTTGGACATGATTTGGTTCTAAAACTAAACCAGATAGACTCATAACCTGTTAGTGTACAGTGTGTGGGCGTAATGAGGTTGTATAGTTGTGTCATCACTTATTAATATAATTTGATATCTATCCTGTAATTTTTTGTTATAATGCTAAAATTGACTGCATAATGTTATAATATGCTTGCATGATATGATGATATGCAGCATGATGTTAAGCTTACATTCAACATGACATGAATTATGTTAAGCATGATACTATGCTTATGTGCATTTGAAGAGGTACATGTGTATATGTGACCTGAATGCATGATGAAATATATGTTGGTATGTATGCACACGAAGTGACTTACATGTTGATACCATGTTTGTTGCATGTTTGTTCTTGAAAAGTGGCAATGTTTGTGCCTGAAAGATGGCTATTGTTGTGATCAAATTAGTTGCTATGGACCCTGTATATGGTTAATTATGTTTGTGCATGCATGAGAAGAGAATTAATTAAATAAAGTAAAATATGCATTGATTCTCTTGAAGCTTACAAAAAGAGTGTAAGCAATACTTTAGGCTCTGTGAGATTTGTTATAGCATGAAAGGTTGTTTTCTCAATCACAGAGAGAAGAGACTAGGATACCACAACAACCATGGTGTGATATGTATAAACTTCAACTGAAGAGAATTTTGATATATCAGGTTGGTGGGTTGGGGACTCTCTCGACGTTGTATCACCCCACACCCTGGGATCGATGATGTTGTACAAAAGCAAGTTAATAAGTCAAAATTTGGTTGAAAATAGACCTTGGGTCGTTGCCTCTGATTTAGGTTGGTCTGTGTAGTACCCACAGAATGGTTTGTGATAGAGAGACAATATTGTGATGTGCATGTAGTTAGAGCATTGCATGCATTATCTAAGTAAGAAAATATAATAATAAAGATAAGAAGCTACTCATGCATTAAAGAGATGTTTAATTATTCTGGTAAGTTCATGCATTGATTAACTATTCGTGCATAAAAGGTGATATAAATATGTGAATTGTTGAATGTTATGTAAATGTTATTCTTAAGATGTACATGTATTAATTGTTACAATTGGATTTAGTTCCAATTAGTGCATGTTGTATTCGAGTTATTAAGTAACTAAAATTATTTGATGATATCTTAGAATATGTACTATTTACGTAGATTTTTTCATACTTGGAGACATTGTTCTTACCCCATATAATTTTAACATTTTAGGTGAGGAGGCTTGATTGGATGATTTCTTTCAAACTTGATGATTGGACTATGGTTGAACCTTTTCTGGGATGCTATGGGGGTTTTGACACTAGACTATGAGATTGGCATATTGGTTCCCAACCTGATCTATTATGAACAACTTTACTTAATTCAGCGTGAATGATGATTTTTAAATTTGTGAAATTTATTTGGATTACTTGATAGTTTGATATTATGTCTTTAGCATTCTCGATTTTACATTTTTTGTGCTCTTTCTGTTTTCTTGATAAAGGATTCTTGTAATTGGATGTCTCTTTCTCGGTTCTAGAAGGCTATTACATGGTTGCATTTACACATAAGCCGACTACTTAGAGCTTAGTTTGGTTGGAGTAATGCCATAGATAAGACCTTGCATAAAAAAAAATTCTAAAAATTAAATTACAAATCAGGGTTATTATAGGTTTTGGTATCAAATGTAACGCCCTAAAATTTTATCAAAAATTTTGAGATTTTTTTTTAAATACGACAAAATAGTGTAATTGAAGATCGATGCACCTTTGAGAGGGTTACAATATCACAACTACACACATTGGGTTAAGGCACTTAATTAAAGGAATTAATGCAAATCAATACTCAATTAAATTTAGAGTTTATATGTTTTAACAAAATCCAACTTAATTAAAAACATTCTAAAAAAAGCTAAATTTCTTGAGAAAGTGGAACGATGATGATCTGTCTAATGTCGCTGAGCAACCCGCCATCATACCAACTAATATATTATCTGAAAAATGTAAAGTAGAGAGCATTAATTCACAACCCCAGTAGGTTACAAGAAAACACATAAACACATATATAATCAAAATACAAGAGATAAGCATTGACACATTATCAAATAAATGACTAAATCATGCAACACAACATATCAGGATAAGCACAATTTACATTTTCATAATCAATCATGCTTGCAGTCAAATTTCAAAACAATTATTCTACAATGCATAAATCCAAAGTAAACAAGCAATTCATCTTAGACCTTACAAACATGCACATACTGAAATAATGCTAGTGAATTCATACTTAATGTTTTTTTATCTTTTTTAGCCCTAAAGGGTACACACTCAGGGTTCCTAACTCTGATTCAACAAATCCAATAAGGTGTCTGTTATGCCATGTAATTTATTAGCCTCATTGATTAGAAGAATTTGTCAACTCCCTTTAGAGTTCTCACTAAAGTGGTTTGTGACCGAGAGAACTTCCAATGGCTCATACGAAACCGATTCTTACTCTGTAGAGATTCAAGATACATCACCTAGGTTACACGGTAGTCCACCCCCTTACGACCAACGACTAGGAAACAATGGAGATGACTGCTTCTTCAAAGCAATAACAGTCGACCAATCAAGTATACCATCACCCTCTCCAAGGTGATCGTGGGTTTGAATGGGTCATTAGGTGTTATTTAACATTAGACTCATAAATTAATTTCAAATGCTTTTAGCACACGGGCTCACCAGCTCAAGCTCCACTCGGAGAGTCTCCATAATACAAGGTTGTTTTAACCCATTTAAATTACTCACAGTTTAAACTCCATCTCTTGGTGACCTTGAGTACAACCTCTTTGAGGCAATTATGTGATTATGTGCATGTATGTCAAGTCTTTTAATTCCTTGGTGCTCCACAAGCACCCATAGGTCTCACTGAACCCAAGCTCGCTCTTGAGCCATATTCATGCTCATAACACACATTCATTATCATCAAGCCTACCCCATATCATATACTCGCATGCTTACATAAAGGTTGCATACATAATTCAGTCATGTCTATGCTTCATTCACAAAATAATATGTATATTCAGTTATTTTTCACTGATTATACCTCATGATGCATAATGCACATTATTGTATGACATATAAATTCTTAGCATTCATGATTTAGCATGAAGAACATTAAGTTAACATGCATATCAAATCATAAATCAAGTTTTAAGCATTATTCATCATATTGAATAATGTAGGAAACAACTAGGCACCAACACATGTTAATTATGTAATTCAAATTCATGTTTACCTGATTTTTGAAAAGCCACCAAAAATCATAAAGACCAGTTTTATCTCTCAAAATTTAACTAGGATTTCCCTAACATATCAGGAACATAACCCAAAAAACATAACTTCAAAATCATTTGTAATAAAATTTTGAAAATTCTTGAAAAACTATAAGACAGATCCTATCAACTGCAGAAATTTGTCTCGACTTAGGAAATTTCTTGGGATTTACTGAGAACTCTTTTGACAAAATACTTTTTACAAAATCTTCTTATATATATTAGATTTTACTCAGATTTTTCATAATTTATTTTGAAAAGTTTTGGTTAGGTTTTTAGATATTTCAAAACAAATGGTCGAGACAGTCCTGTCGACAGGGCAAAAAACCCGTGTACTATTGCAATGGATATTTCACCCTCAAAATTGACTCAAATGATACAAAAAAAAGATTTTAAAAGTATGCCCCAAATGTGTAGAACACTCTAGTATTGCTATTTTTATTTATTGAATTCATATTCTCAAAGATATTTATATTTTTATGAAATTGGTCATGTAAAAAATGGAAATAGAATATCAATGATTTCAAACTCATAAGATATTCATTAAGCAAGATTAATGATGATATTAAAACCTCATCAACCATGATTACAAATCTTCTAAACATATTTACAATACCTTATAACACATATTTAAGCATGTTTGTGTTAAACAACATTAAAACATTGGCATCCATAATTCAATATCATATTTCATTTATGGAGTTATTCAAACAAATTTGCCTCTTTTCATTAATCACATGAAACCTAATCACTACATTAAATCATGGTTTACGTATATACTAACATGATGATTAACCATACTAACATGAATTAAACTAACTAATCATGCTCATATTAGTCTAACTTAATCCTAAAACGTAAAACCCTTACATCGATTTTGCCTAATCCTTTCTACAAAATGGTTTTACATAATTGAACATAGATCTAGGCTTATACAAATTTCAGAATTTAGAACTTATATTTGTATCATTCTAATCTAATAATCAAACATTAAACATGCTTGAATTACTCAAGATCTACCAAAATAAATAAAATCTAAGTCTCCCTAACCAATTTTCGTTTAGAAGCCAAAAAAGAGTCTAGTTTTGCAAACCAATTTTCCCCAAAGTTTTTGTGGTGACATGGTTTCACCAAAATGATTTTACAAAGTGAAAATAAACTTTAAAAAGGTGTTTCTATGTTTGATCCATATTGGTTCAAATCTAAAAATTGATCATATGCACAACACATGCGTTTGAATCAATCTATATCTATGTGATTCATGCATCTACCTTTTATGTAATTTCAAAACAACGAAACCCTTTATCTCCAATCTTCAAATATGAAAGCAATACCTCCAACCTTGGCTGCAACTCTAATGGCTTCTCTCAACCAAGAAATAAGGAAAAGAGGAGAAAGATAAAAGGGAAGAGAATAATTGTAACACCCCAAGATTTTGAACCCAAAAAAATTAATAATTTTTTTTCATCAGCGAAAACACTTTTCAACATATTGGATCCAAAAACCTTGAGCAAGTTACTGTCAGTCAAATACACTAGCACTGTTTTTTAATAAATGTAGAAACATCTCTTTATAAAATTCTCATTATAGCATATAGAAGTTCATTAAACAAAATAACAAAATGACAATAGTTCAAAAATCCAGTCTTTGAAAAAGTGAAATGGAATGGCTCCCAAACTCTGCCACAACTCTCTGTCATTGCCTC
Organism: Nuphar pumila; assembly: GCF_984573655.1. Lineage (NCBI taxonomy): Eukaryota > Viridiplantae > Streptophyta > Magnoliopsida > Nymphaeales > Nymphaeaceae > Nuphar > Nuphar pumila. The sequence continues at coordinate 105,038,217 of NC_143256.1, forward strand.
GGTGACTCATTGAGTTCTTGTAATTGTGTAGAGGTTCAAAACAACACCCCAATAGGAATACAATGACAAAGCATATGTATACAATGGTAAGTATGCATGAAACATTATTTTCAAACAGACATTATGAAAATCATAAAACTATTGAAAACATTTTGATAAGTATGCATGATCAAGGATGTTATGCATGACTTAACAGTGCAACAGAGTATACATATATGACATGAGTATCTTAAAAAAAAATCATTTAAGTGTTTTTTCTTAAATGATGCATGCAATGCTTTTATCAGAATGCAAGTACACTTTTGTTCCTCTTGTTAACAGTTTATGTGAGTATGACATAGATAGAATTTGAATTGGAGACACAACCAAGGGGTACATTCAATCAATTTGTGTCTTATTACCTTGATCATGTACATCCTTTTTGGCCCTGGGTGAAGGACGAAACTTATCAAGAGAGAAACCCCAACACCCTCAACTTGGTATACCAGTCTTTTTTTCAGATGAAGCATTATTCACTACCGCCCCGCAACACCAGTGGTAGCTATCCCCTATCTCCGTGGCTGGGGAAGTAACCCTCCATCCTTTATAATACCCCACAGAGCTAGACGTACTGCTCACTCTCTCATTATAAGCCACATGAGAATTAACATTGACATCCTTAATTAGTTAACTCTCATAACATACACACTTAACAAAATTTCAGACTTTACAATGGCCTCCATTGGGTACAAGTACACATGATTTTCTTTTAACTTTTCAAATAGTCATTGGACACCACTTTGAGGCATACAAATTATAAATTTCTTTTCAAAGGTTTAGAACATATATGACGTTTCTCATTGCCTTGTGAGTCAGTTGAGACATTTCACTAAAGTGTCTTAAAATCACATATTGTCTTTCTTTGCATTTATCAATTAATATCATCCAGTTGGTTGTCAAACCATTCATATTCTTTGAATACATAAATTTTCTTCTTTATTGAAAAAGCATATTCTTTTATAAAGCAAAATACTATTTCCACATATATTTAAAAATTTTCATCAAAAAGCATGAATTAAAGCTAATATGCCATTTCAAGATCATTTAGGCATATACTAATGGGATCGTATTTCACCAAAGCATAAATCAAGATTAAAAATCCATTTATAAACTGGCACTATTTTCTAAAGTCATCAAAACTTAAATCACAAACCAGAATCTATTTATAAACTGACACCATTTTCTAAACTTATCAAAACCAAAATCCATTTATAAACTGTCACCATTTTCTAAACTTATCAAAGCCAAAATCCATTTATAAATTGGTTTCATTTTCTAAGCCAACAGACTTAAAACATATTGCAAAACCAATATTGCTGCTTTTTATTAGAATATATTTAATACATGAATTAAACCTTTAATTCTTTTTTTTATAAACAAATACTAAAATCGCAGACTTTAAATCTTGGCATATGTATTTCTTTTTTTTTTCTTTAAAACAAACCAACACAGCCTGTAGGTTTTAAATTGCCGAATTTTGTCATAATATTTTTTTTCTTTTAAATGCACAAACTTAACCCACTGATTGTGAGCTAGCATTTGGAATCCAAATCAAATCTTACCAAAAACTTTGATTTTTAGCCGCTTGTCAAATTTATTTTTCCTGTTCTATATAAACTCATTTCAAAAATCGATAATGCTAATAACAAGAAATCAGATGTTACACATTTCGCATACACATAAGTGTTCATACCATATGTAATTTTCCTTCTCCAGAATGCTTATGCACACATAAATCATTATAAGTGCAGGCTTTTTCCCGAAAGAATGATACAACATATCATTCTCAAAGAATTTATGCATTTAATCATGTAATTCTAGTCAATATTCGAGCTAAAAAACACAACTTACCACGTGATAAAAAAAATTGATAACCACTGAATATTTCATATCAATCACTGTTATGGCAGTTCAAATAAAATTCCAGACTTTCGTGACATAGGTAAATTGACAAACACAGATTTCAATATAATACGTCCAATTAAAATGCAAGTTTTCAAAAATACACAATATGGCAAAACGACAATCATGACTGATTAAAAAAATACCAATTTTCAGGAATTGGTAATAAACTAAAACTCGATATGCACAGCCTACAATGATACACATATACAAAGTCAAAGTACCTACCTCAAATCGCTCTTCCGTTCACCGTTTACTATCGACTGATTGTGAATCCTGCTACTTCCACCACTATTCAGCCGGCTACTGCCGTCACTTCCACCTCTATTCCACTACTGAAATGTAGAGAAAAGGCAGGAGAGTATGGGAGATTTGAGAGCCCCATGAGTGCTTTATATAGCATAGGGGAGAGTGGAGGTTACATGGCCAATAGTGTAACCATCCACGCATGGTTTAATGGGGAAGAAGTGGGTGGGAGTTTCAAGAACTCCAACAACCCCTTCTAATTTTTTTTCTAATTTTCTTTTTTATATGCTCTTTGTAACTCTCTTCTCCCATTTACGTGAATGGAGGTGTTACTTCAGCCTACACTTGTTGGCTCATGTAACCCTCACAACCCACCACTTACATTCACATATTTTTTCTAACTCTTCTTCACTAATGTAACCTCCCCTCCCGTTTACGTAAATAAGAGACAGTGGTTCAGCACACCTTTTCCACGTCATACAACTCTTAAAATTTGTGTTTTTCGTATTTACGAGTTTACTTATTACTATATTATTTTTATTTTTTCCAAGTGGGGTCTACATAAAGAGAGTGCCCCTCTTTAACATCTCACTCTTTTTTTTTAGTCATTATACACCTATATATATTCATAAGGATATACTATGTACTGATTTCATTTCATATCATATATTCACTATGCAAATAATTCATATAAAATTCATTTCATGAACTAAATTCTATACTTAATAATTCTTTCATTTTTTTATTGGATCTCATTAAACTTTGGATCCATGTTGGGTCCAATCTCATGTACCTTGCTCCATATGCTTACTGAAACCAATTTAGATTTTGGATATTGAGATCCAGATCCAATTTAGATTCTTTCGATATCTAGATCCAATTATCATAATTCGACACATATATATTTTTTATATCCTTCATTGAAATTTCGGATATTGTCTATGAACTAGATCCAAGTACTGGATCCATTTCCCATAACTAATGGATTTCAAATATTTTTGGTATTGGACCCAGATCTAAATCCCACTAGTTCTAGATCCACGAATTTAAACTTGTAAATACATTACCCTTTTCACAAGTTATTTTCAAACTACTTAAAAAAATTTCTCAAAAATTTGGGGGTCTTACAATAATAAACATGAAATTAAGAAAGAGAGAGAAACTTAGAAAATTCTAAAGAGACCAATAGGGGGGGGGGGGGCATGTGCCCCTCCTTGGCTCTTTATAGAGTTTCTCCCCTCTTTCAAACATTTCTTAATTCCTCAAGTTCCTGCCCAAACTTATCAATTTCCAAAACCACTTAGCCTAACACTACTACACCACTTATTTGGTAAGTTTTGAATTTATTTTTCTTTATTTTTTACACTTTAAAATTAAATTCCGACATTAGATGCCACATAGGATGGGCCCATATAAGAGAGATACCCCATCCTATGGACCTCTACCATTTTATTAAACTTAGTTAGTTCAAGTTTTTCATTTCATAAAATCTATATTTTGGAATTTGAATTTCAAATCCATACAAACCCAATTCTAATTTAATATAATTATATTACATATATATCAAATTAAACCTAAATAAGTTAGTTTAAAAGAGTTCTTCACAATTTCATTTTCTTTGTTTGCGTTAGATGGCCGCACGCTAACCACAGAATTGGGTCGTACTGAGAGATTTCCAACTTGGAGCTCTTAATACCTTAATTGAGATGTGCCAACACCTCGCTAACAATGGAGGTAATGGCAATGTGAATAACAGAAGTAACAATAACGGGAACCAAGAAGGCAGAGTGAGCTATAGGCGGCTCATGGATATGGATCCCCTATCTTTCACTAGGAAGGACGATCCTGATGCTGCTCAGAAATGAATTCGAGAGATTGGTGAGATTTTTCAGGTACTAGAGGTTCCATAGGACTAAAGGATGACCTTTGGTGCTTACCGTTTAAAGAAGATGCCAAGAGTTGGTGGGAGATCACCCAAAAGGTTCGTTACCCGTCGGCACAATGACAAACCTTGACTTGGGCAAGATTCATATAGGTGTTTTTAGAGACTTATTATAACACCCCAAAATTTATCCAATTTTTCAGGTAAATAATTTTTTAACTTTCTTTTAAAAATGACACAAAACAAAAATAATCAAAGTGAAGTTGGATAAACCCTAGGCAATTACAAATAATTTCATGTTTGACAAAGGTATTGAAATAAATACCAATCAACCGAGTTTTTAAAGAGTTATTACATCAAATAAATCTAAATTTTCAAGAAATGTTTAACCAAATAAAAGAAAATCCCAGATCGGCAAGGAAAACATAATCCCCACAACTCTAGTTCAAACATCTTGCAACAACTCCCGCTCAATCATTCCGCCTTGTAAAATAGTAATATTGAGGTTCAGACTTCACAAGTCTTACTAGAAAATCTCCTCAAGGCATGCAAGTAAATTGTGAGGCATACAAGAGCATATTGAAATTTATATTCAAAACAAGTACTATTAATCTTAAAATATGTCAGAAGTAATAGTAAAATTTGTATGTAAGCGATATCATATAATTATTCACTAAACATTCACCATCACTTGAAAAATGAATACGTAACTTGTCTTAAAACATATATTAACCAACCATAGTGCATCGACATAGTTAAATACATGCATAATCAACTAATTATAGAAAGGTAAGGTTATACAATTAAAATTTATGTCTCACTTGATTGACCCCTTGCGGGTATGCACAGTTCGAAAACGTTGAGACATATGAGACCATCCGAGAGTTTATTATGCACGGGTATTTTAATACCCCAAATGACTATGTGAATCAGATTCTTAAAGGATGGTATAATGATCGAGAGATAATCCATAAAAGTTGAGATAAACAGGATGCATTCGACTTTTGCAGAATTTGGTTGAAATACACTTTGAGCCGTTGCCTTTGATATGAGTTGGTTTGTATAGTACCCGCAAAATGGTTTGTGATAGAGAAACAATATTGTGACATGCATGTAGTTAGAGCATTGTATGCATCATTTAAGTAAGAAAAGATAATAATAAAGATAAAAGGCTACTCATGTACTAAAGAAATATTTAATTATTCTAGTAAGTTCATGCATTGATTAATTGTTTATGCATAAAAAATGATATAAATGTGTGAATTGTTGAATGTTATGTAAATGCTATTCTTAAGATGTACATGTATTAATTGTTACAATTGGATTTAGTTCAGATTAGTGCATGTTGTATTCGAGCTATTAAGTAACTGAAATTATTTGATGATATCTTAGAATGTGCACTGTTTGCGTGAATTTTTCCATACTTGGGGACGTTGTTCTCACCCATATAATTTTAACATTTTAGCTGAAGTGACTTGATTGGATGATTTTTTTTTAACTTGATGACTAGACTGTAGTTGGTCCTTGTTTGAGACACTATGACGTTTTGGCACTGGACTATGAGATTGGCTTATTGGTTCTGAACCTGACCTATTATGAATAATTTTACTTAATTCAGTGTGAATGATGATTTCTAAATTTATGAAATTTATTTGGATTAATTGTTGGTTTGTATCTGTAGCATTATCGATTTCATGTTTTTTGTGCTCTTTCTATTCTTTTGATAAATGATTTTTGTCATTGGATGTCGCTTTCTCAAACTTGATTCTAGAGGGCTATTAAATGCTAGCAATTGAGCACAAGCTGACAACCTAGATCTTAGTTTGATTTGAGCAATGCCATAGATAAGACCTTGCATAAAAAAAATCTATCTAAAAATTGAATTATAAATTTAGGGCATCATAGGTTTTGGTATCAAAGCCAAGCTAATATAAGCAGAGTCATGCCAAAACAAGTCAAACATAGTTGTTTCCAAAGTCCAGCACACCAGTCAGAAATCTAAAGCCTCAAAATAAGTTAGTTTAAAAGAGTTCTTCACAATTTCATTTTCTTTATCTGCATTAGATGGCCACACGCCAACCACATAATTGGGTCGTACAAAGAGATTTCCTACTTGGAGCTCTCAATAGCATGACTGAGACATGCCAACACCTCGCTAACAATGGAGGTAATGAAAATGTGAATGACGGAGGTAAACATAACGGGAACCAAGAAGGCAAAGTGAGCCATAAGCGGTTCATGGATATGGATCCCCCATCTTTCACTGAGAAGAAGGAACTTGATGCTGCTTAGAAATGGATTCGAGAAATTGGTGAGATTTTTCAAGTACTGGAGGTTCCAAATGACTGAAGAGTGACCTTTGGTGCTTACCATTTGAGGAAAATGCTAAGAGTTTGTGGGATATCACTCAAGAGATCCAATGACAAACTTTGACATGGCACAGTTCACAGAGGTGTTTTTGAAGACTTATTGTAACACCCCAAAATGTATCCAATTTTTCAAGTAATTTTTTTTAGCATTTTTTTAAAAATAACACACAGCAAAACTAATCAAAGTTAAGTTGGATAAATGTTAGGCAATTACAGATAATTTCATATTTGATAAAGGTATTGAAATAAATGCCAATCAACTCAATTTTTAAAGAGTTATTACATCAATAAAATCTTAACTTTCAAGAAAATGTTTAAACAAATAAAAAAAATTCCAGATTTGCGAGAAAAATGTAATTCCCATGGCTCAAACCCAAACATCTTGCAATAGCTCCCACTCAATTATTCTATCATGTAAAATGGTAATATTGGGGGTCAGACTTTACAAGCCTCAATAGGAATTGCTTCTCAAGGGACACAAGTAAAGTGCCACTCATACAAGCGCTTGTTAGAATTTAACATCTCATTTATTCAAAACAAGCACAATTAATCTTATAACATATAAGCAGTAATATTAAAGCTTGCATTTAAGCAATATCAAAGAATTATTCGCTAAACATTCACCATCACTTGAAAAATGAATACATAATGTGTCTTAAAGCATATCTTAACCAACCATAGTGCATCAACATAATTAAATACATGAATAATCTACTAATTATAGAAATCTAAGGCTATACAGTTAAAATTTATGTCTCACTTGATTAACCCAGTGTGGGTACCCATAGTTTGAATACGTCGAGACAAATGAGACCATCTGAGGGTTTATTATGTATGGGCGTTTTAATACCCCAAATGACTATGTGAATCAGACTCTTAAAGGGTGGTATAATGATCAAAAGATAACCTCTAAAGGTTGATATAATCAGGATGCATCTGACTTCTACAGAAGTTACAAGACCTACCCACCTAGGACAAATTTGGGTAGTTTGGATCTCCTAACTATGTGGGTGAAGGACCATCGGGTTATTGCCGCTCGTAGCATAGTAACAAATGTTGTATGTTTCAACAACAACCCAATAAAACTTGTACCATCTACACTCTCTAAGGTAGCCTGATGTTGAATGGATATCCATTTCTTTTCTTTTTAATTTGATTCATTCATATTTTTTGTACCGGCCTCTCTTGGGAAAACCAGGGTTTCGAGAACCCAAGTACCAGTTTGGGGTGTGAGGCAATAATGCATACTACACAAAAAGAATAGTCACAAATATTTACATTGTATTTGGTACATTTAGATTACCATCTAGTGAGCTCGTGGTGCATTTAAATCAACAAGTGCCAGAAAAATGCCCTAATATATTTAAACCGATCAAGCATTTATTTAGGTTTGTATACATGCAATTATTTAATTTAATAACTTGGGCATACACATCATATCCCATTGATTTTTTTCAACCACATGCCCATTCTCGTGTACAAAATACATCACTGAACCATAGTACAAAGTTTGCAATGCACACCTAAAATATCATAATACTTGTGTGGCACCACAAAAGGTTATGCGGAACCTCATGTTCTATTTGGAGCCTTTGCATTGACATGACCCTGCAAGAGATCATTGTAATGCAATTCACAGAAAATCATACATAGTCAGTGAACAAGACCTGGTCATGTCATTTCATTTGTGAAATACTTACAAACGAAATAAACATTCATTTTGAGCATAATTGAAGCAACTGTACTAACTTTGCGACAGTGCACCTACATTAATTATTTTGCATGAAATGACAACCAAAAATTATCAAACTTCTGTTTTCCTTTGGCTTGACGACAAGAACTTCTCGGACATGTGTTTAGCCTCCATACATATTTTATTAATAATATTTTTTTCCACTTGCGTTTGATTATATATGGTTCACATACTTATATATTTACCCATAAATATAGCCAGACTACTGCAGCCCAGGCTACGATGCACCAGCAAGCAAGGGTGGCACACCCTGTTAGTTGTCGAGTCTGAGCAAAGTGGGTTGGGGTCGGCAGACCCAACCTTTTGTACACCTCGTAGGTGCATCACCTACTGCCCACGACTCAACCCAACTGTCAGCACTGCAGTGTTCCCTATGGCAGCAACACAAGTTGCAAAATATGATGGCAGCCGACTGGAATAGGCAGACCCAACCGACCTGCTTTATTTTTTTTATTTCATTATATATATATATATAGTTTTTTTTCTTGCGTCAATCTAGGCAGACCCTTCACAGCCAAAGGGTTGTGCCTTGTGGGAAAAGAAAATAGCAACGTCACCTCTAGGGTGACGTTGCACTCGCTGCACCCAAATGAGAGGGTCATGGCTGGGGTCAAAGTGACCCCAGCCGACTGTGCTCAGTAGGGTGTGGGGTGCCCAGCTGTGCACAGTGGCCACCAGCCACCCGCAACACTAGGCAGTAGTGGGATCAGCAAGGGTGCAGTGCACCCTATTGCACCAGCTGAGCTCGGGTTGGTTAGCCAACCCGGCCCAGCCAGGTTAGACCGACCAGCGAGGCTGGTCAGTTCATCGAACTGTGAGCCAGAGCCAGTAAAATGGACTGGGGTCATAGAGGCTCTAGTTCAATCCCATATGCCCTCGTACGCATACACAATTATTTATATTCTTTTTGAGATCAATATTTTAGAATTGTGCTAAGTGTGTGCAATTAAAATAGTATGATTTATGCTAATTTAACCATGGATGAAAGTTTCATTTTTCATAAAGAAACTGGAAAACTTTTAAACAGACAATCCTACATATATATATATATATATACACACACACACACTTCTTTTGGAATACTAAATAAAACTAAACATGCTTATGATCACACTGTAGGAATTTATAGAAGAAAATGGATCTACAATAAATTTTTTTTTTCATTCCTAAGGTTCGAATCACCCGTACACATCGCAGGGTTCGATCACCCTCGTTATGTCGTCTATGTAATACCCCAAAAATTTCAACTTAAAAACATAGAATTTTAACTCCATTTTTTTAAAAATAGTATAGTGAAAATAGTTTGGGTTTTGAAAAGTCGAACAATTCTTGCAGGTTACAGAAACGAGTTTTGTAGTTGAAATAGAAATCCATCACATATCCAAGAGAAGTAAATATCATTCCATTCATTGCTGATAGTTCAAAGTTTATACATCTTTAAAGGTTTAATAAAATATCCCATAAAAATGAGACATTTGGCAACTGGTTTGAAGATCGAGAACGTAGTTAGGGAAGGTTGGATTAGGGCCTCGCCGCGCAGTGAGCTCTCTCACCACATCATTGTTCATCATCTGCGCCCCATGAAATAAGGTTAAAACTCTTACAAGCCAGTCAGAGAACTTAAGTATTATGCATTATGATAAGTAATAAAAAACATCTATCATGATTTCAGTTATGCAATATTAGTATGATTAGCATGATCATAATCTCAGAAATACAATGATATGTTCACAACCTTGATATGAATAACATGATCATAATATTGAGATATCAATGAGAATCATATGATCATAATCTCATAAATAACAATAAGAATAATATGTTTATAATCTCAAAAAAATCACAGCTAACTATGTTAGTAAGTTAGCAAGGTTAGCATTAGGTTTCGATAGGCTTACTCCTCTAGGTATGCAGAGGTATTTGTCATCGTGTCAGCTAGAGTACACTACGTTGTTCATTATGCAAATGGTATGTTTTTCGTAGTACCTACTGACCGGATCTCAACCCAAGCCACAACCTCCAAAAGATCGAGAGATTATCAGTGCATGGGCACAAACAGATTGCAATCCCTATCATTGCAGCAACTAAGGTCAACCATTTGTCTGGTGACCTAGACTTCTCTGACTCTGAGTGACGGAGGTTTAAGGATGTCGTGCTCTTCATTTTTTAAATCGGTATAACATATAGTTTAAATCTACATGTGACAATTATCACTCGAGGTTGTACCATACACCCTCTCTTAGGTGAACCAATTTGTGAATGAGTGACGTGGGTGGCTTCATCTTCATTATGGGTAATTTTAGTAGTCATGCTCTCACATCATACGAGGTGTCAAGGCTTAATATCCCCATACCCCCGTAGGGAAGTATGTCATGACAAGGTCTATGCCCAGCCCAAATCATGTGCTTCTCAAACAAGCACCTTGCCAGTGAAGGCATATATCTATGATTTAATGTGTGGTAGTTAGTACATGTACTATGACTTTCTCTCATGGTGTGGGGTCATAGCCCACCCAAGCTCTCATTAGGGCACTAATGCCTTCCGTAGTTAGTTAATTCTACACATAAGTCAAGAGATGTTCATCTTGCCTCATTGCATCAATTCATAGCATAACAATTTAGATGCAAATAAATGTACTATCATTTTATGTAGGCATCATAGTCATATAGCGACAATTTATAAGAAACATGAACATCGAATCACTGGCCTTTATGCAACATATGCTACTTATGCATGTAAATGTCATATGCATTTTCTTCTTTGCCTAATCTTTCATTTCGTAGGCAATATAGCACACTATCACACAAGTGTTATATATATAGCACTTGGCTTGTGCATAGACATTCGTGCATCAAAATCAAACATAAGTATGTTATTCTACGTCAATGTGCACTTGTCTCATTCATGAGCATATGTGTATGATGTTTGGCGAATCTCATAAGCATTTTCATTGCATTATCGCCTAGCTTTTGTCATAAGCTTTGTAGAGTTTCGGTCATGCCTCTTGCACACACATAGACTTGTGAATTCTTTTGAATTGTATTGACTAGAGTCTAAGTATAGACATGTCTAGTCTCTCTAAGGCAACAACATTATACACTCATAAGTGTTTAATCTTGAATCATACTTTATCGATTTACTCGGGCCTAATCGATTATTGAATACGAATTCTCTTCTCTTTGTAGTTGGATAACTCTTTGAACTCTTAGTTTGAAAGGTGCGTGAGTATATATTAATGCTAACTCCAAAGTTTATATAAGACTCATGTTTTCACAAAGTAGACCCTTGTATAAGACTTTTGATATTCTCTAAAAAAGAAATGAATATTTGGTTTCTTTATTTTTCCTTTTCTTTCTTTTTTTCTTTATTTTGTTTTTCCTCAAAGTACAACCAAGAGGCTGCTGGTCTGTCCAGTCTGATCTGGGACAGTCAGCATATTCTTGAACCATGGATGGACCAAATTACTTGGTCCAGCCGGTTCTGGATCAATTCAGTGCAGACCAGCCGAACCCAGTTCGGTTGGCTGTGTCGACCCAAGTCTGAACCGAGTTTGGTTCAGACCTATGTGGTCAGATTGGGGCAGACTTGGTCTAGACTATGCTGGTCCGAACTAGGTCTCTCCAGTCGTGTATGAGCGTTTTGGGGGTTTGCACAAACAATTCTAAGGAACCAAAATCCAATTGCAGTTTTACAATGTCAAAGACAAGAACCTAAGTTTAGTTTTGCGAATAGTATATTGAATACCTACTTCATCCCTTGAAACCCTTTAATTTCCATTTTGCTTTTCATTAAAGAAATTAGGCAGTCAAGTAGCCTATTTCTAAGAATCACTTCCTTCTTTGAGAAACCATGTTTATCCCAATCTCTAAGTCCATTTTCTCTTGAGTGAATCCTAATCATACGTATTTACAAATTCATTTTTATTGAGTGAATCACAATCATCAGAATTTTTCCAAATTCATTTTCATTGAGTGAATCATAATCATCCCAGTTTTCCAAATTCAGTTTTTCATTGAATGAGTCACATTCTAATCACACAAAAATTTCAAGAGATCATCAAAGTCTTCAAAAGCATTACCCTTTTCTAAAATCTTCATGAAGGAATAATTCGTGAACCTTATCATATCCATTTTTAATCTTCAAGAAATACTTGATTATATCACGTTCAAGTAGATAATTTAAGAAATCAAATGCTAATTTGATGAATCCTATCTTATTCACATGAATTACTCAAAGCATCAACTTTCAATTTACAACTTCAATCATATTTGTATGGATTTTCAATAATTCTTTTTCCCACATGAATTTCATAACTTTTATATGAATTTTGAGAATAAAAAATCCAAGTTTTCACAATCACATTAAATATTTTCAAGAAAGCATTTCTCATAAATGAATCTCATCATCTTCACACGAATTTTCATGAAATCAAGTTTTTAATTCCCATACTCACATGGATTTCCAAGAATATTCCAAATTAGAGAGTAGTATGATTTTCTTAAGTAGGCTTAGGTGGAATTAAAAATTTGTCAGATGCTTAAACTCTTAAAAATAAAAAATCTAAGAAACCAACTAATTTTTATGGTTGATCATGGTTCTTGAAATGAAAAAGCACCATTGAAATTGGTGTTCCTCCATTTCAAACATTAACATTATCAAAATCATATGGATCAAGAAAGAGACATAAGAGGGGAAAAAATAATAATATGCATATTCCTTTGCCATATCCACATGTGTTATGAAAACACATGTTTATATAGTTTGAGGAGAGAGAAAATAAAAGAGAGATGAGGGATTGAATAATTATCAAGATGCATAAATAATCAATTCACTTACCTTGACTTGTGAACTAGGCTTTGATCTTCTTTTTCACTTGGATTTTTCAACTCACTAGGAGTGTAGAGAAGAGTTTCTAATTGACACTCTTCACTACACCTAAGTGAAGAAAAATAAAAATATAAAAACCATGAATGAGGGAGAGAAACAAGAGAGAGAAAGTTTATGAACTCTTGGATGTCTCTTCTTCACAAATTAATAGGGTATTTATAGGGTAAAGGTAATGATTACATCCAAGATGTGTGCCTTGGATCTATTACAAAGAATCAAGGGTTGATATCTAATCATCTCAATTCCCAAAATTTTCTCTCAAGCATAACCCTTGACCTCCATATCATATATATAATTTTCCTAATATGGAAACCTATTCCAAGCTAGAGATTCTAGCTTCTCTAATTTATTTGTTCAACCTATGATATTTTGGAGATTTACCTTGGGATTGGGTGTATCTCACTTTGATTAAAAAATCCAAATCTTATCATTATCAAAAAATTGCCCCCTCTTGTTGTACTTTCATATAGTTCAATTCAAATTATAATATCTACCTAGTTATTTCTGGTTAATTAATATAAAACGCTATATTCTAGAAATATAAGCAACATATAGAATCAACAGTTTCATATTTAAATTCCTCTGTATTGTATAAAATTACCTAAAAAATCATGAGTCTTATAGTCTATCTCACCAAAGATGCAAATTGACAAACATAACTGAGTACGGTCTAGCATGATCCTACAAGCTGGCCCATTACTTATGCATGCTTAGAAAAGAAGAAACCCTACCTCGTGTGTTGGTTGAATCGACAAAGATTGGATACGGTCTTGGTTGAACCTTGGATGTGTGCACTGAGCTCCGTTAATAGAGTCTCCACCATACGACACGTGGGTGAAAGAGAGAAGAGAAGAGAGGTATTGAGATAGAGAGAAATGAGAGGGTGGCTATCTATATGAGTCCCCCTATCTATAGGGAGCTCATTAAATGAGAAAAGGAAGAGGGAGAGACCCATCATGAATGGGGTCTCTTCTTCTTCCAAAAGTCATTAAATTGACTTTTTAAAAAACCCCTCTTATTATTTTAATATATTTATTACATCTTATTTATTTGCTTTTAACTCCTTTAGAGAAGAGGGACAATTGATTCACTCTTTCCTCTTCCTCTCATCATTACTACACCAAAAACATTTTCTTCTTTATTTAAGGTGGGGCCCACTAGTGAGGGGTGACCCACTCGTCTCTTTTTTCTTTGTTTTTCTTCTATTTATCATGATGTTATTTGGTTTAGATTTAGTCTTTACGTAATATATAATTAGACTATACAAATATTAAATTTTTAGGTATTAATTTAAACCCTAGTCTTAGTTGCCTATTTTTCTGGATCCAAATTGGATCCAATTCTATTTGGATCAAATTCAAATTGTATTCAAATCCAAAGGAGATTTTGGATCCTCCTAAGATCCAGATCCAAACACTAGATCCAATTACTTTTAATAATGGATTTTAGATCTTCTTGAGATTCAGATCCATACTCCAAATTAAATTTTAACTGTGGATTTAAATTTCAGGTTTTAAATTCCTTAAAACCTTCAATTTCACTCAAATTGATACTTTTTAAATTCCTATTCATTTTTTATAAAATTAAATAGTTAAAATTCAAAAATTAGAATAAAGTTCTCTTTTATTTGTTTAAATAATTATTGAAATTTTATGGGACTTACACTTATTTCGAGCATGAGTTTAGGTCTAGGTTTTTTTTGTAGACAACGAATATGTGTGTGAATCTATAATAAAAATCTTAGAGCTAGAATCATTTTATATGATTCATGACAGAATTTCTACTGACTGAGAAATTTTGTCATAATAGTTCTGAATAGGAAATTTGTGTTGGCATGAATGTCATGGTTTCAAAAGTAAACCAGTTGGACATGATTTGGTTCCAGAGCTAAACCAGATGGACTCACAACCTATTAGTTTACAGTGTGTGCCTAATGAGGTTGTATGATTGTGCCATCACTTGTAAACATAATTTGATACCTATAGTGTAATTTTCTATTACAATGCTAAAATGGACTGCATAATGTTATGATATGATGATATTCTTACATGATGTGATGGTATGCAGTATGATGTTATGCTTATATTCAATATTACATGAATTATGTGAAGCATGATAGTATGCTTATGTGCATTTGAAGGAGTACGTGTGTATATGTGACCTGAATGCATAATGGAATATATGTTGGTATGTATGCACATGAAGTTACTTACGTGTTGATACCATGCTTGAATTATTACATGCTTGTGCTTAAAAGGTGACAATGTTTGTGTCTGAAAGATGGCTATTGTTGTGCCCAAATTGGTTACTATGGACCTTGTGTGTAGTTAATTATGTTTATGCATGCATGAGAAGAGAATTAAATTAAATAAAGTGAAATATGCATTAATTTCCTTGAGGCTTACAAAAAGAGTATAAGCAATACTCTAGGCTTTTTGAGATCTATTATAGCATGAACGATTGCTTTCCCAACCACGGAGAGAGGGGACTAGGCTATCACTGCAACCCAAGCTGATATATATGGACTTCATCTAAAGAGAATTATGATATGTTAGGTTGGTGGGTTAGGGACTCTCTTAACATTGGATCACCCCATACCCTAACACTCATGATGTTGTGAAAAACCAAGTTAATAAGTCACAGGTTGGTTAAAAACACACCATGTGCCATTGTCTTTGATCTGGGTTGGTCTGCGTAGTACCCATATAATGGTTTGTGATAGAAAAACAAATTTGCAATGTACATATAGTTAGAGCATTGCATGCATCATTTAAGTAAGAAAAGATAATAATAAAGATAAGAAGCTACTCATGCTTTAAAAATATGTTTAATTGCTCTGGTAAGTTTATATATTGATTAATTGTTCGTGCATAAAAGGTGATATAAATATTTTAATTATTGAATGTTATGTAAATGTGATTCTTTAGATGTACATGTATTAATGGTTACAATTGGATCTAGTTCTGATTAATGCATAGTGTATTTGAGTTATTAAGTTACTAAAATTATTTGATATCTTAGAATATGTACTGTTTGTGTCAATTTTTTCATACTTAGGGATGTTGTTCTCACCCCATATAATTTTAACATTTTAGGTGGGGAGGTTTAATTAGATGATTTCTTTCAAACTTGATGACTGGACTATAGTTGGACCTTGTTTGGAATGCTATGGGTGTTTTGGCACTGGACTTTGAGATTGACTTATTGGTTTCAAACCTAAACTATTATGAATAATTTTACTTAATTTAGTGTAAATGATGATTTTTAAATTTATGAAATTTATTTGGATTACTTGTTGGCTTGATATTGTGTCTGTAGTATTCTCAATTTCACGTTTTATGTGCTCTTTGTAATTTCTTGATAAAGGGTTCTTGTCTTTGGATGTCTCTTTCTTGAACTTGGTTATAGAAGGCTATTAAACACTTGGGCACAAGTTGACTCCATAGAGTTTAGTCTGGTTGAAGCAATGCCATAGATAAGGCCTTGCATAAAAAAAAAATCTTTCTAAAAATTAAGTTATAAATTGAGGGAGTTACATCAGGTATGTACTCAATCTAGTAGGTTTAGTGTTTGGTAATAAAGAAAGGGGTCCAATTAACTATTTGTCCCAAACCCAAGAGGCCTTATCAGCATATGAAACTGGGTATAGTTTATGAAGTTTCATATTATACTCTATCTAACATCCATGATCAGATAAAACAAGTCTTCACAATCATACAAATGCCAATCAAGATTTTGTTCTCTATGTTTTCAGGAAAGGAGCTTCATGAATGGTTGTACAAATCCAAACAATAGGTTATAACCCAAGGAATATTAATGAAAAATAGGCTAGGATGCATGATAGCTCACCTTGATGGTGAAGTCATTAGATGGTACCGTTGGCACGAACAATGCCATGGAATCCCAACTTGGTATGAATTTGAGTGGAAAGTGCTCAAATGGTTCATACCCTCTCCCCATGTGAAGCACAACATAGAGATGAAAAACCTCAAGCAAAAAGGGTTGCTTGAAGGGTACCAAGTGAATTACAAGAATCTTTGCACCATGTCCGGTGATTGGTCTGAGTCCGCATTGATTGGAGCAATCATTGGCAGACTCTAGGATGATATCCAGGTCAAACTAATGGCCCTTGATCCGCAAACCCTCAAAGGGTGCTATGTCAAAGCATAGGTGATTGAGGAGCAGTTAAAGAAATCAGGCCATATCAAGAGGTTGAGTAGACCCTAGATGGGTATGAAAACTCCAAACCGGTTTGAGATAATGAACCCAAATTCAAATCAGGCCCCAATATCAAAACCAAGTTCATATCCAAGGCCCAAATGGCCGACCAAAAGAGCAAGGGACTTTGTTACAATTGCGATGAGAAATGGGTCTCGTGTCATAAATGTAAGGCCCTAATGAGGAAGAAAGCGAACAAGATTCAAATGATGCGGCGAGTGAGATCGAGCAAAGTAATGGAATCTCTTATCATGCCTTGGCTGGAGTCTCTACTTTGAACTCTATGCGTATTTGTGGTCGTTGGCACAAGGAGTGTCAAGGTGCTGGTCGACACAAGATCAACCCATAACTTTATGTGGGAAGATCTTGTGCGAACCATGGGCTGCCCAACTAAAGGCCAATTGTGATTTGATGTCATGGTGGGTGACAAAAGCCACCTCAAATGCTCATATGTGTTCCGGAAGGTGGAGTTGGATCTCCAAGGATCCAAGTTTATTGTGGACTTCTATGTGTTACCCATGAAGGGGCAGACATGGTCCTTAGCATGAGTTGACTTAGGACCTTGGGTAAAGTCCAATGAGATTTTTGCAAGATGAAAATGAGCTTTGATCAAGCTGGGTAAAGGGTATACCTCAAGGGCCACGGGTCCATGGGAGCTGACAAAGTGGGTTCCGAGAAAGCCCTTAAGATATATAGAGCTACTCAAGAACCTCTACTTTGCACGATCACGGTAGAGGAACCACAAGAGGATGTAAGGCTGGAGGAAGTATGACTCAAAATGAAAGAGATCCTTGATCAAGTCAAAGAAGTTTTTACCGAGGTGACTAAAATTTTCCCTCAGAGGTACCAAGACCATCATATAACACTCATCCCAGGAGCTGGACCTATGAGTGTTAGGCCCTATCGATACACCCATTCTCTAAAACACAAAATTAAAAGACTTGTCCAAAAAATGCTTGATAGTGGGGTGATCCGACCTAGTTTGAGTCCCTACTCCTCTCTCGTACTCAGTACGAAAGAAGAACAACATTTGGTGCTTTTGCATGGATTATATGGCCATGAATGTTGTGACCATGAAGGATAAGCACCCCATTATGGTCATAGATGAGCTCTTAAATGAATTGTAAGGAACTCAGGTCTTCACCAAGATAGACCTTCGATCGGATTACTACTAAATCTGAATGGCGAGTGAAACATCCCAAAAATGGCCTTTCAAACTCATGACAAACATTTTGAGTTCCTCGTAATGCCTTTCGGACTGACCAATGCCTCAACTACATTTTAAAGGGTCATGAATGACATCTTCTAGCCAATGCTTCAAAAATATGCCCTCATATTTTTTGATGACATATTGATCTATTGTCAAATATGGGAGAAGCATTTGAAGCATGTAAGGGTCATTATTCAAACCCTCAAGGAGCTCCAGTTCATGGCAAAGAGGTCCAAGTATAGCTTCAGATATCCAAGAGTGTACTACC
Organism: Nuphar pumila; assembly: GCF_984573655.1. Lineage (NCBI taxonomy): Eukaryota > Viridiplantae > Streptophyta > Magnoliopsida > Nymphaeales > Nymphaeaceae > Nuphar > Nuphar pumila. The sequence continues at coordinate 105,056,991 of NC_143256.1, forward strand.
TTGGACACATTATGGATGAGCAAGGCGTAAGTGCAGATCCTGAGAAGATCGAAGCCATGCTCTCTTAGCCTAAACATGTATCCCTCAAGGCCATGAGAGGATTCCTTGGGCTTACTGGCTACTACCAAAGGTTCGTAAGGAATTACAGTTTCATCGCTGCTCCATTGACCTCAATGTTGAAAAAGAATGTGTTTGCTTGGTCGAAAAAGTCAGATATTGCTTTTGAGAAGCTCAAGCAAGCTATGTGTGAGGCACAAGTGGTAGCTCTTCCAAATTTTTTTAAAGAGTTCATCATCGAGACCAACACATATGACAACAGGACCGTGGCAATATTAATGCAAAAAGGCCATCCATTGGCTTTCATAAGAGCCTTTCAAACCATGCTAAGGCTCTATCAACTTATGAGAAGAAAATGCTCACAATCATGCTCACTCTCGAGAAATAGAGGTTGTATTTGCTCATAAGACATTTCGTTGTCCCCACCAACCACAAGAGTCTCAAGTACCTCATATAGCAATTTTTATCCACTCCAACAGAAATGGGTGGCCAAGATAATAGGGTATGACTTTGAGCTGCAGTACAAGAAAGGACAAGAGAATCGAGTTGCTGATGCTCTATCTCGGTGATTGGAGGAAGCATGGTTAGAAGCTCTGATGGCCGCATCGGGGGTTATGCTTGTAAAAGGACTCAAATGAAAGGATTTCTTGCCTAGCGGTCTAGGAAATGTCCAAGGGGGAGGGGATGATACAGATCCAATTGAACCCGTATCCACAACAACACTAATCGGTACAAATTTTATAGAATCCAGACTCGTATTAGCAAAGCAAGAAGAATTCGGATCTAATGAGGCCTCAAACCGATCAAAGCATGAAGGAAGAACCGAACCTCACTTAGGAAGACCCAAATCCAAGGAAGGGCCGATTGACCCTAGTGGGTCCCACTTGGAAGTTGACCTCTCCTTGGGAGGATCCTAGATGGCTATGCAAAGGGTATTTAAGAAGGCTCCTAGGTTTTTTCTAACACTAGGAAGGCCCTACCAAATTTTAGAGTTGGGTCTTCAAGAAGTGGTTTTGGGTTTTGCTTGTTTTAGCATAAGTCTAAAGTAGGAATTGCTTTCTTTAGATTTCATTTACTTATCATCTTGAAAATTAGTTTTTCTCATTTACTTTTCTTGAACTTGTGAAGGGGTTATAAATGCCTCTTGGAGGCCTATATATAACCTTGTATTTCTTTGAATTGAGATTAAGCAAATGAATGAATTTTGAAGCCTCTCACTCACTTTCTCAAAATCGTCTCTCTCTCTCTCTCTTTCTCTCTCTCTCTCTCTTTCTCTCTCTTGTTGGCCCCTAGGCCCTCTCTCTCAGTCGAGTCTTTCTCTTAACTCGTGTTGCTTGAGTGGTTGATCATTGTGGTCAACTCACTCTAGAAAACCTTGGTTGCTGCCAAGACCAACCTTCAATGTGCTTTGAGCTCGATATAAGGTAGTTCCAACCATCCCAAGCCTCATTCGAGAAGCACTGACCTTTTCAGTGGTGTCAACATCGTAGCAGACCCCCATCCCACTCAGCTGTTGAGTCCTAGAATGGCAAAACATTCAAGAGGGAGGTGAATTGAGTTTTAAAAAACTTTTTATTCTTCACAGAAATAAAAACCTATAAATCAAAAGAAGTAATGCGAAAGCAAAGAGAACAAGTAAGAACTACAAGATCTATAGAGGTTTGGCCCAACTCTAGCCTACGTCCTCTTGCCAATGCCCTTGCTCTATTAAACCACTAGCTTCACAATGCTAGTAACAAGTAAACAAGTTTCACACCGCTTGTGAAACCCAACATGAGCTTTTCCAACTCACTGTTGCTCAACCCAAGAGCTATCAATATAAATGAGGTTGAAAAGATAACTCTTTACAAAAATTACAATCTCAACAAAGTGAGAATATGAGTGAGTGATATCCAAAACAAAAACGCCCTAAGAGATTCCAACACAAGAGTAATGAAATCTTTGTTGGAGAACTTTTGAACACTTGAGAGCATTGAATCTTGATCTTTTTGAGGATACACTTGATTTCTCTTATTCTCTAGTGATCCTTCATCTTGATTTTATACAAAGAGAGTATTTGGATCCATTGGAGAAGTGATGGGTACCAAAAAGTTCAATATTCAATATCTTTATGACCGTTGAAATTTGTCTAATGAACGCAAGAGTTGACTATGAACACACAGTGGTCGATTCTGTATCCCCGAGGGTTGACACTTCCTTTTCAAATTCAAACTTTATCATTTGTAACAAAACCAAAAGAGTTGACTCTTTTTAGAAGGAGTCAATTGTTTTCACTCTGAGAGTCGACTCTTGATTTCGAGGGCCGACTCATAGTTGCTTAGTCAATGTTTATGCATTTGGTTGCCTAAGAGTCGACTGACCCTTTTGGTGAATGATGTTCAACTCTCTTTAGGAGTCAACTCTTCTTAGTGAGGGTCAACTTAGAGCAGAGTATGTCTTTATGCTTCACAAGGAGTCAACTCTTCATCTTTGATGGTCAACTCTTTTTCTTGAGGGTCAACTCTTTGATGCTTTGTGCCTTGATATGTCTAATTCTTTAAGGGTCAACTCTTTGGAACGCTTCTGTGCCTTTATAAGATGCTTTGGCAGTTGATTCTGAATATATTCAGAGGTTGACTCTTGCTGCTCAAGGGTCAACTCTTCTTTATTATGATCATGTGAATATATCAAAAAATCATCATTGTAATGGCATAATCTTTTAGCATTTTTAGGGAGATATTTACAACAAAAATATAATCTTTAACATAGTATTGTATACAAATTTAAATCCTTGTACACTTAAGGTTAAATAATTAGTCCTTGAAGATCTTTGTAATAATCAAAATCAGTCTATGAGTTCAACAATCCCCCCCTTTTTATGATGACAAAACTTTTCCAATAATAATACAAAAAGATATCACACTAGAAAACCAATTTAAAAAATGCTTCACATTTATACATTTTATGCATTAAATCTACCATTTCTCCCTCTGTTTTGACATATATCGAAAAGACAATAATTCAACTAAGATAAACATAGTAAATACAACATTGGAAAACCAAATTAGTATTGCATCCATCATCAATTGTATCAAAAGATTTACAAAAATATCAAAAAGTCATTGAATACATATTATAACTAATTATCTAGTCAAAATGAGTGACTTGTATGGGTATTACAAGATGAAAAAAGATCAAAAATCCTAATCTAGACATGGATGAGACACCCTAGGGATGATCCAGAGACTACTGCTACTGCTGAGATAACCTCTGAGTCCACAGATCCTCAAGCTGACGAATCATGTCCTACTAAAAGTCTCATATGGCTTTCAATGTCAAATATGTGACTTTACTATTCAACTAGCAACTCCCTTATGTCAGCATTATTAGCCTTGATGGATCTAAATTCTTCATGAATTCACTGCCAAAACTTACTTTTCTTCCCTTAGCCTGTGCTAGTTTGGAAGAAGATACATGAGGTGCACCTGAAGCAGGTGCCACATTCTTTGGTATTAAATCCATGTTTTCCTCCTCAGTAGATGCTGACATATTCTTCCCTTTTTTAATCCATTGATTTCTATTATTCCAAAATTTTTATAATCACAGATCCATATGGTAAGGATTCTTTCTCACTTTTGGATGCACGAATAATATGTTGAATGATGAATTCAGATAAATTTAAATGTTGTCCTCTAGCAAAACAATCTAAAAATAGCAATTGAAGACATGAAATTCCTCTAAGATTATCGCTAATAGGAATGAGCATATTAATAATGATGTAGTGAATCAATCTAAACTCCAATAAGAGCTTAGGATCACTAAGAACTTCCTATCCATTTGCAGAAGGGTTTTCAGTGATGAATCTCACTATAGTTTTTAAAGATCACCTGCAATCTTCTATTCTTTCATATCCCCTATTTGAATTATGCAAAATATTGCACATAATCTCTCTATTTACCATTATTTCTTTTCCCTTTACAAATATGGAGAATCCATTATCAGTTTTCTCTATGTTTGCATAAAAATGCCTAGTAAGAATAAGGTATGAGGGGTTTTTAATGGTCAGGAACTTTGTTCATTCCATTGCATCAAACTTCTCTCTTAACAAAAGAGAGTGATTATCCATGAAATCAAAATCTACCATTTTGCTATTCAAAATCTTTCTATGCCTAAAGTGTACCTCAAAATTTTCATTGAAAAAACACCTATTGTCAAATCCCTTTGGAGGAGCTGAAACCTCTTGAGCCACTTTTGACCGGAGTTCTTGTTTCATGTCTTCTTTATTGTCTTGTTCCCTAGAAGATGAACTCTTGCATTTTTGTTCGCACACATTTTCTTCCCCATCTTCATGAGCTTAAAGACGATCATGCAATGTACCCACCCAGAAAGTGGTTGTCAACTGCCAATAAAGGAACAAGGGGTCACAAAGATTTAGGGTCGACTGCCCTAAACTTTATTTAAGAGAGAAAATGAGAGAGATAAATAAAGAAGCATGAATGACTGGAGGGTTGACTTCAGACCTTAAATAGATCACAGAAGGGTCGACTCTCAAATGAGTTGAGTCGACTCTCATGATACATGTAAATACAAGATGGACATGAGGTGTTGACTCTTATAAAGAAGGGTCGACTGTTGGTTTAAATAAAAACTAATGGATACAAAAGGAGTCGACTCTCACAATGAGGTGTCGACTCTCAGTTTAAATGAGTCTCATAACACATTTATTTATCATTAACAGAAATGGAAGTTGGGATAATGATGCATTTTACATAGCATTTTGCATTATCAAATCTCTTAACGACACATTAATATGTTTTTAGCATTCGATTCCTCAGGATGGATTTTTTTTCCCATAGAATTCCCACTGTGATCATTCCCACATTTTGGGAATTGCCTTCATGCATTTTATAAAATTGTTCTCTTGCATTCCATGGCATTTCACATGCTTTTCGTATATTTTCTCATGCATTTCCTATGTCTTATGATGCATTTAAGCATTCTCTAATGCACTTGTTCATGCATTTCATGCATGCATCTACTAATTGGTTTGCTTGCAGAAAATCAGTCAAAACCCTTAGATAAACCTACCGACATCCCAATTCTAGGACCATTCTATAGATAGATGGATATTAGGTTCTTAGGAAGTCCTACAAATTGATAGAGCAATCTAATAACCCCAATGAGTGCACAAACCATCCTAAACACAAGCATTGTCCTATGTGGTGCCTTTTTTAAGCAGAATCATTCCATGTCTTTCAAAAAAGTCTAAAAATATCTCAAGTCCTCTTTGATGCTTTTCCTCCCAAAAGCTTGTCTATGTCTATGTCTATGTCTTTGTCTTTGTTAAAATCATCAACCATCTTTCATGCAATTTCAAATGACAAGACACTTGTTTCATCTTTGTTTGACCTCGTTCAACTAGACTTTCCTATCGTGTGAAGCAAGGTACTAGCTTAATATGTAGACCAACCTCATTTGGCCAGACCTCTATGCCTATATAGATAGACATCATAGGGAGACCTTTGTGTTAAGCTATATACATGCCTTTGGCTATCATCTTGCACTGGCAAGCTGTCTATGTCTTTTTCTTTGTGAAAATCTCTTTTTCAAAACTACTTTGTTAGAGCCAACCTTTTTGCTCTTTTCAAAGTTAGTTTGTCTACTTCTTTGTTATCGATCAAGCTTCACACACTAGACAATAGAGCATTATGTAGACACCCCATTTGGACCAAGATATTTTTCATGTCAAAAATACTCAAATTTTATCACAAAGGCTGACTTCAATCTTATTTTTTTATCAACAAAACAACCACTTTAAGGTTTTTGACTAAAAAAAGTTAGAAGTTTTCATCTTTCCAACAATCTAAAAATCAGGTCAAACTAACACCAAAATAAAAAGTTATGACCAAAATAAGTTTTTGGGTGATAACGATACATTTTGGGTGATAATGACGCATTCAACTGTCATTGCCACACTTTGAATTGTCATCACCATACTTTAAATTGTCATCAACCCTTTTGAACTGTCATTAACATTAGTTGTCTTCTAGGTCATGGCATCAACATCCCTTAACAACATATTTAATTGTCTTTAAGAGATGTCACTCCTCATAAATTATTGTTACTAGCTGTCACTCTCCCATGATTTGTCATCACTGGATGGGTTAAGAACACATTCATTTATCCTTAACATAAAATTTGTTGTCAACTACCTTTTGTAATGATAAATTCTGAGCATTTTTCAAAAAGTGTATCTAGCCCTCATCTGTCCCACTTGCCTTTCGAAATTAAATTAGAATATCCTCCCTCTTAAATCGTATTTAAAAAAATAAATCTATATTATAGGAAACAATCCCTATATCTAATTCTAACCCTTTATTTCAAACATATCCAATAAGAATCATCTATCTATTTGGATCCCAAATATGCAGAAAATATACTCAAAACCATTAAAATAACTATAAATAAGGGGGCCACCCCCTATTAAAGATCTGGTCTTCGTCTCCCCTAGCATCCTTACTTTGCCAAAATCTATGCAGAACTAAACCTAGTCTATCCGGCCTAGCCCAATTTGAGTCCACATCAAGCCAAGTCTAAGGACCAGATCCCCATCTCACCCCTATTTTGAGCATGTGCCAAGATGAGCCTCTCATGCTTTTGCGCTGGTAAACCACAAAAAGGGCTACCTAACACCAAAGGTGAGATTTGGTGTATTTTAATTTGTATTTGTATTTCTATTTAATTTATGCATTTTTCTAAGTTTTGATTGTCCTAGAGTTGGTATGTTGTTATGTTTTCATGTTTTTTCTGAGTTTTGTTGCCCTCTACCACCGAACTTGTCTTTTTTTGTAGGTTTACACCCGAGGTAGGTACTTTTGCAAAATCGTCGCCCCAAAAGCAAAGATCGAAGATCCTTTATCTAGTTAATCTCTGCTCAATAGAGAAGGAAAGATGTGAGAACTTAAATAACAACCCCCATCTCTCAAGCTCAAATATGGGTTTCAAATCTATTTTCTAAAAAATTATATTTTTTGTGGAAACCCCTATCATTTTTGTTCTTTTCTAAACCCCCCAGGAGGGATCCACAAGTAGTCCTGACCATCCAGACTCGTGGTGTGTTGGGTGAGTCCACAAGTTGTAGTGCGCCTCATGGAGGAAGAATACTCCAACAGGTTTGCCCCGCTCCTCGCCAGCAGTGGTGGTCTCCTTTCACCTCTTCTAGATGGACTAGCAACCAATATACCAATTTGTACCCCCAATGACTCCAACTTGTCTTGTTGGAAGGTCATCAAAACCTTGTCCTGGGTGTGCCTTAGTTCCATGACAACTTCCTTGAGATTGTCATAGTATTCCTCATGCTTCCTCTTCTACAAAAGGATCTCAAACAAGGTGTCAGTATCTCAAAAATATTTTAGTCAATTTTTTTTATACATGAATAAAGTGAGTCTATAAGCATAAACAAAGTATGAATTTTATCATTATGCTAATGCTAAAGACCTACACTTCAAAAAATAAAAAAAGGCAAAGCACATGATTACCTGATAGGTGATCTCGAAATGAAGTCGCTCGATCTCAGATTTCAAGGCCACTTGGCCATCCTAGAAGGTGGAACCTCAGACCCTCCATGCCTCCTCCAAAGCTAATTATAGCTCCTCTATGATGGTCCTTAGCTTCCCAACCACTCAAGTTTGCTTGATCAAGGGACTTTCCTGAAAGCTCACTATTATGGCATTGATCTCAATCAGCTCTCGATCATGAACCTCCACCATGTCCTTAAGGCTTCAGATCCAAGCTTCGTATATTTGTCTCTGTAAACACTGATAATTCATGATAATGCATTCATTTTTAATACATAAAATCATGCATTTAAGCATCTTCTATTGTTTTTCATTTCATGTTTATAATGTTTCAAGGTTAAAGAAGTCATGGTTCAAATTTTGTGTGATTTAGAGTTAAAATTAGAAAGTTGCGACCATTTTATAGTTTTAGAGCGAATCCTAAGGCAATTCAGACCTTGATTCAGTCTAGAACACATTAATTGAATCTTGGATCCAATTCTAATGTGTTTAGCAAACATTTTTAACCAAATCCATTTCAAAGTTTTAGAAAATTTTATTTTGGAAATGGTGCCAAGCAAATCTTTTCATTTTAAAACTCTTTTTGGAATTTTGTAAATAGTAGGACTTAAGTGTAATTTTTTAAAACTCTTATAAATACTCACATTGGGATTGGCATGAAAGGGTCTTCAGCCCATTTCACGCCAACCTCATTCCTTCTTCTTCTTCTCTTTGAATTCCAAGCAATTCTCCTTTTTTGCTCTTCTTTTCCTCTTCTTTCTCTCTCCGCTTTCCTTCTTCTTCTTCTTTTCCCTTTCTTCTTTCTATTCCAACAATGAAGGCATGCTTGGAGACCTATCCAGATTGGAGTTGTATATCTCTCTTTGGTTGAAGATCAATCAAATTCATTGGATCTAAGATTTGGTGAATTTTCTTTTCCCTTTTCTCAATTCATGTATGAATCATTGTAAATTGAATTCTCTTTCTCACCTTTGTTTTGTTTTAAGCATTCTACAATTTCTAAATTTCTGTAGTTCAATGAGTTTCTGCACATTTCATTTGGAATAAAATTCAAAATCAAAGAAGATCAATTAATCTACTTGAATTGTCTTTTGCACAATTCACTAGATCGATAGATCGTCCATCTTTAATTAGAATAGTTCTTTTCTTTAAATTTCAGCATACCTTTTGTTCTTGTAAACACCCCAAAATTTTCAAATCCATTCCAGGCACCCTCATTTCACAGATGCCAGTCCCTTGCAGGGCAGTGTCGAGTCTCACCCCTAGGTCTACTCTAGTCTAGAGGTCAGACGAGCTCGTTTGGCCAATAAAATTACCATTTACCCCTAGGTCACCCTTAGACCTTTCATCAATTAATTTTAACCAAACTCATCTCGAGTTCAGAAAAGTTTAGATGCTTGTCATTTCTAGCTCCTCTGAGCTCACGACGAGTAAATCCCGATCATTTCAACTAAATTAGTTTGTTTTAGGAGAAATAAGCTTATTTTAGTTCAAATCTTAACCAAACTGTCTCTGAGTCAGTCAAATCCATTAGATCCCATCCCATTGAGTCTAATCTAAGTTCATCAAGAGTTCAAACAACTCAATTCCAGTTCAAAGTCACTCAAACCTTTGTTTCAACTCATTTTAGCTCATTTAAGCTCGATACAATTCGAATCAAGCTGACTTCAGCTGGTTGAGTTAGTGGTTTAGCTTCAAAATTAGTTCATCTGAGTATAACTAGCTTCTGATTCAGTTTATTCCAATCATATCTAGTTTAAAATAGTTCAGACTAGTTCTGTACCATGTTTCTGCCCCTTAGGGCGAAGACCAAAAAAATAAAAATTACCCGAGACATTGTTTCTAACAATTTTTGAACTGGGGCAAGCCCCAAATTCGGACTCAGATCAATTCCTTCATCTAATATTTCATTAATATTTGAGATCCAATCCATTTCAGTTTGGATAGTGGGTCCAATGGTGGATCTGGTGTCCAAATTTTATCACAGACCTGAATTTCTCATTTGATTCATTCTATGATCCATATCCAGAGTCTAATTTATTCATTTCAACCTGGAATATCCCATCAGATATCCAGAATGAAATTAATTATTTTGGATCCATTTTAGTCTGGATCCATATTCTGATCCATTCAGAAGGTCAATTGATTCAATTTCTGATCTCAGATTAATCTAACATCTGAGATTCAATTTCACTTCTTGGATTCTGATCTAGATCCAAGATTCAATTCCATTCTCAGATCTAAGATCCAAGATCCAAATCAAATCCCAATTTTCATTAAGAATTTGAGGGTTTTCTATTTTTTCAAATTCTTTAGAAATCAATATTCAGGGTTCAATTCCCATTTTGAACCAATTTCCTTCAAATCGAGATTCAAATCCAATCTTTCTCAAAACCTCGAATCCAGGTCATTTTCAAAATTCAATTTTTATTCTAAATTCAAAACCTATTCTTGAATTTCAAAATCAAATCCATCATTTTGCAAAAAAATCTTTTGAAAAATACCCTGGATCCACTTCAAATTATGTTTGGATTTTAAAATATCAAAATGGATCCAGATCTATTATCAAAATCTAATTTTTATTTAAAATCAATTTGGGGATTTCAAATTCAAAATCAAAATCCAATTTTTATCCCCACTTTCAAAATAATCTTTGAATTTCAAAATCCAAAATCAGTATTTTGCAAAATTTCTCAAAACTCGATCTGGATCCGGTTTTTGCCCAATTTGGATTTCATAAATCAAAATTGAATTTTTGAATCTAGTTATTTTCAAAATTCCTTTTTTCATTTCTCATATTTTATTTCCCTTTTATCTTAAATTCAAAATAAAAAATCAAAAATATTGTTTTCAAAGAGGGGCGCCACTTGGTATTTTCAAGATTCAAAATCAAAATCATTTTTTTATCAAACCTTTAAAATCCCTCTTGCTTTTAAAAACCCACATGAGCATCACTCACAAGTGATTCCATGTGTCAAATTTTTAAATAAAATCCTACTTTACTCACCTATAAAATTGAAAAATGACTCACATGGGCACCCTCTTGCAAGAGGGTGTCATGTGTCAAATTATTTTGGCAAAGGGCATTTTTGCCCATGTAACAAGGCAATAATTCTTACATAGGGATTGGTGCCAAACCCTCCCCATGTGGGCCTTTCCACATCAGCCCTAAAGAGATAGAAAATATCTTAATTGGGCCATGCCCATTTTGCCCCCACCTTTGTTATAAAAAGCCCCCATGAAGAAAATTGGTGAAAAATCTCTCCCTCTCTCAAGCATTCCTCCACCTCTCTTGGTGGACAAACTAAAGAAGGAATCCCAAGGTAAGCCTCTCTCTTTCTTCTTTTCTATTTTTTTTCTTTTCTTTTTGTTTCATTTTTAATTTCTCAAAATCGCCCCCCGTTCTTCTCTTCTTTCTTGCAATTTTCTTTCAATATCAAGTAATAAAAATGTAGATCTAGCTTAATTTCATGTTAATTTTCATTTTTTTATGTTTTGATCCATTCAAATAGCTATTTACTTTGTGTATTTTCATTTTAGTCATTTAGAATTGGAATTTGATCTTCGATAGATCAAATTCCATATTCTATGGGCAAAATCAATTTCAATTTATGCCGCAATGCTTTAAATTTCAATTTTAGATAGTTTAATTCTGTTTTTATATTATTTTTATCATCATCTATGATCTAGAATGGTAGATCTCATGTTTGATCATTGGATCAAATCATTTATGAGATTCTATTCCATTCATTTATGTTGAGATGATATTTTTCATTCTCATCCATTTTTATTACATCAATTCGCATATAATTAGGCATTATTTTTATTTGAAACTTTTATGGCAAATTTATGCATATGTTTTCATTATCTCCACAAAAAAATTAGATCAATATGAGTTGATTTGTTTCCTTAAAAAAATCAGGATTCAGACCCTGTCATTTGGCCTCATCTGAATTTGTCCCAAAATTAGACCAACTTGTTTGAGTGATTTCTCCCTAACTAGAGATGATTTCTCAAATATGTAAAACAAGATATCTCCAGCATCAAGTCTAGTTTTGTCATGCCAAAATTCATCAATTTCTATGGTGTTTTCACATCTGATTTTGGTCAAAAATTATGACCCTATTACTCTGTATCATTTTAATGGTTCAGACTTTTATCCATGTTGTCAGAATCATATATCCTTAATGGAAGATTATTTTCAAGATCTGTAAAAATTATCCTATTTATTTATATTTCTAGTTAATCTCAGTAAAATTTCATCCATTTCTATGAAGTATTTCTATTTTGTTTGTATTTTAAGTCAGAACCCTACCTGTTTGCAATCTCAAGCATTGCTAAGGCCTAAGATCAAGTTGTTGCATTCATATCTCCCTAATGGGAGATCATTTTTTAGATATGTAAAAAGAAGATTTCTCCTTAGAATGTATAGTTTATGCATGACAATTTTCATAAACTTTCATCAATTTTTCATCTATCATTTGGATAAAAAACCAGAACACTGTCGTTTTCTTTGTCAAAATTTTCAAAGGCTTTTCTCAGGTTTTTGGCCAACTTGATCAGATTGGATCTCTCCAATAGAAGATTATTTTCTAGATCTGTAAATTGAAAATTTCTTCTCTGAATGTTTAGTTTATCTTAATAAATTTTTAGAAATTTCTATGAAGTTTTCATATCTGATTCTGATAAAAAATCAACACCCTATCATTTTGCCTCATTAAGCATTTCTCAAATCTTATTTCAACTTGTTTGCGTGTGTCCTCTCTAATGAAAATTCATTTTCAAAATCTGTAAAAAGGATTTTCGTTAATTTTAAGTCTAGTTTTTTTATATAAAATTTCATAAATTTCTATGATAATTTGACCCTTCATTCACTTCATTTTCCAAAATTGATTTTGCAAAAGACCCCTTCTTTGATAAAATGAAGTTAAATTGGGCATGTTCATAACTTTAAATTTAATTCTCAAATACAATTTGTATATTTCATGAATTGAAAATGATTTTATCAAGTTAGAATGCATTAATTTTATTTTAAACAAATTTTAGAGTTTATTTACTTTTTATTTCAATTATTTTCAATGTATTTTCATTAAAACTTTAATTTCAAGGTTAAATTCATTTTGAATTCAAGTTTTAAAATAGATTTATATGTTTTAAAACCCAAAATTCGAAAATATAAAACTCCAAAAATATATTTTAAAATACTTTTGCGAAGGCCATGCATCATTTGCATTTTATTTTGATTTTTACTTTTATTTTTAGGGCATAAAAAGGCTAATCTTGGATTTTTCTTTAATTTTTCAATAATTGAAGAAAATCCATAAATACCTACATTTATTTCTAACATGTTTGCTCATTTTGCAGGATTTTTTTTTATTTTTTTTCAATTATTGTAATTCATTCAAGGGTTGTAATAATTGTATTAATGAGAATTTTCAATTTATGCTTAGTTTAGAATGAATAAGCATGTAGATTAAATTCCATAATTGCTTTATTTAATTTTATTTTTCTTTTTTTTATAGAAATGCACTATAAAAAACATGAATGACACATGCACTATTTAATAAAAGATAAATAAAATTAAGTAAAATGTATATTTTCGGCCCTAGTTGGAATATGAATAATACTTAGAGTTATTATTCTTTACAACAACAACAACTACGCCTTCATCCCAAAACAATTGGGGTCGGCGATATGACCCAAAAAAGGAAATCATTTTGGGTCTTCCACATGAATCCTTCTCCTCCAATCATTTTTATCCAATGCCATGTCCTCGGTGAGGTTCAAAGCATTCATATCCTTTCCTATCATCTCCATCCAAGTCTTCTTAGGCCTACCCCGACCTCTTTTAACTAATATATTTTCCCATTTCTCCATCCTTCTAACTGGAGCATCATTAGTCCTTCGCTAAATATGTACAAACCACCGTAAATGATTCCTCTCATCTTATTTTCAATAGATGCAACACCTACCTTATTACGTATCTCCTTGTTTCAAATCTTATCTTTTATTGTATTTTCACACATCCATCTAAGCATACGCATCTCAGCTACACTCATTTTTTGAATATGATGTCTCTTGGCAGCCCAACATTCTATACCATATAGTAAAGCGGGCTTAATAGTTGTCCTATAAAACTTTTCCTTCAACTGCAATGGCATTCTACGATCGCACAATAATCTAGTTGCACTTTTCCATTTCATCCACCCAACCTTTATCCTATGATTTACATCTCCATCAATTTCTCTATACTTTTGAATGATAGATCCCAAATAATTGAAACAATCATCCACCAATATTTCTTGCTCATCAAGCTTCACTACACACCCATCACTACTTCGTTGCTTACTAAGCCGACATTCCATATATTTTGTCTTACTCTTACTCAACTTAAAACCTCTTGCTTCTAATGTCTGACTCCATAATTCTAACTCAGCATTAACCCCAGATCTAGACTCATCAATCAAAACAATATCATCAGCAAAAAACATACACCACAACACATTTTCTTGAAGTGAACTCGTAAGCTCATCCATCACTATAGCAAATAGGAAAGGGATTAATGTAGATCCTTGATGTAACCCAACCGTTATAGGAAAATTGGTTGCCACCCCTCCACAAGTGCGGACATTGGTTACTACTCCTTCGTACATATCTTTAATTATACTAATGTACTTGAGAGAAACACCTTTCTTCATCATTGTCCACCAGAGAACCTCCCTAGGTACTCTATCGTATGCCTTCTCCAAATCAATAAAAACCATATGCAAATCTTTGTTCCTCTCTCTATATCTCTCAATAAATTGTCTAAGAAGATGCATAGCTTTCATAGTTGATCTTCCAGGCATAAAACTAAATTGATTCTCCAATATCATGACAATCTTCCTCAACCTATACTCAAACACCCTCTCCCGAAGTTTTATAGTATGACTCATGAGTTTTATACTACGATAGTTTGTGCAATCTTGTATATCACCCTTATTCTTATATAGAGGCACCAAAGTACTCTTCCTCCACTCATTAAGCATCTTATTTGTCCGCCAAATCTTATTAAAAAGATTTGTCAACCATTCCAAACCTTTCTCACCCAAGCATTTTTAAGTCTCGATAGTTATTATTCTTTATTAAATAAAAATTCGTCCTACAATTTTAGGCCATTTAAAAAAATCATTATTTTTTCATAAATAATTCTATTTTCCTCCTTTGTTTGAATTAAAATAAAAATTAATTCAAAATATATTTGTGACCCTAGTCATGAATATGTTAAAAATTAATTTTATTTTAATTCTATAAAGGCATAAAATCTTTTATTTTATTAGAATTTTAATAAAGATTAATTTAAAGTATATGTATGGCCCTAGTAATGAATATATGAAAATTAATCTTGTTTTAATTCTATAAAGTATGAGATTCTCTTTAAAATTCAAATGATTTTTCAAAAAAATAACATACTCATCATTTCAGATCAAATTGCATCATTTTTCCAAATTATTTCAAGTCATTTTTGAATTTTCAAGTGATTTTCGAAATGATCTTAAAAAATAATTTTTATTTCTAAATCTAAAGCCATTTTCCAATTTCCATTATCAAATTCAAACTTATTTTCCAAATCCATTTTCAATTTTATTCAATTTTAAATCTTATTTCAAATTTCCAATTTTTGATCCTTATTTTCAATTCTAACTTTTCGTTGTTGAATTTCTAAATTCAACTTTGAATTTCATTTTCAATTCCAAGTTTTAATTTCAATTTCCAAATTTCAAATGTTGATTTATTTTAATTTTAGATATCATTTTTTTTTCATCTTCGATTTTCAAATTTTGACTTTGAATTTTGTTTTAATTTTAAATATTAAATTCAATTCTTTATTTCTTTCAAAATTCTAAAATTCAAATTCTATTCAAATTCAATTTCAATTTCAAAATATTCCATTCTAAAATTTTAATTTTTAATTTTGAATTTCATCCCAATTCTCAATTTTAATTCCATATCAAATTTCGAATTTCATTTTGAATTTCCAATTCTAAATCCTAATTTCATTTCCAAAATTTCAATTTCAATTTCAATTTCAATTTCTTGAGTTTGATTTTCAATTTCAATTTCATTTCTCAATTTCAGGTTTCAAATTCTTCAATTTCAAATCAAAGTTCAAATTCCAATTTCAGATATGATTCTGATTTTCAAATTTCAATTTTAAAATTTCAAATTTCAAAATTTGATTTTTAAAATCAATTTTCAATTCAAAATTTGATTTTCAATCAATTCAGATTTTGAAATTTGACTTTGAATTCAATTTCAAAACCTTCAATTCCGTTTTGTCATTTTCAAATTCAAAAATTCAACTTTGAATTCCATTTCAAAGTTGAATTCAATTTTCAAACTCAAACTCAATTCAACTGCATGTATTTCAATTCAAATCAAATCCAACTTCAAGTTTTCAAATCAAACTTAATTTCAATTTTCTAATTCAAGTTCAAATTCTTCCATTTTCTGAAGGATATTTTCAAATCCATTTCAAAATCACTTGGAAAAATCAGATTTTTAAAATCCTTTCAAAAGCATACATATTTTCAAGTTCAAAATCATAGCACAAGCATGATTCTATGTGCATTTAGGATGTAAAATAATTTCTTAGATAAAATTAGGCAAAGAAAAGTCATAAATTTGATCCTTTGTTTGATTACCCCTAGTAAAGGCGCTAGGAATGGTTGAACCTCGTACCGACGAGCAAGGCTCATCTCCCCCATTTTCTCGCAAATTTCTAAAAATGGAGGTGAGTAAATTTTCAAAATCTTTTTCCAAAGATTAAGTGAGACCTTGTGAGAGTTTTTCTCTTTCTTTCTCTAAAAAGGAAAAAGAGAAATTTTTGCAATGATCACAGTTCTTAATTATGATTAGATCAAATTAGATTAGATCCAATCAATGGATCTACATCTAATCTGAGTTTTCATTCTTGTCTTTCTCTTTTATTGAAAAAAATACAAAACGAAGAAAAGTGATCTATGCTAAATTGATTTCAATTCAATTATAGCTTTAGATCAACCATTCTCATATTTTAGATTTCAATTTTAGCAAGTTAATTGTTGTTTCTTTGATTCAATTCTGTAATTAGATTAGTTAGATATTAGATTAGTTGTTAGAGTTTGGATTAATTCACTATGTGATTCAATCTAATGAATCAAAGAGGAAAAGATTAATAACTCTTAATTTTTATTTTAATTTTAATTTTTGTCAAATTTTATTTTATGTAGAACTGAAGATTTTAGAATCCAAATTATAATTCATAAAATGGATCTGATTTGTGTTTGAATCTATTTGCTCTCTACAAAAATTCAGCAGAATCTGATTCTGTTTCATGGTCTGTTCTGAGCTTTTTCTGGCAGCATATTTTGGCAATCCTGTTTTCTGCAAGTTTTATTTCCTACATTTTTTTCTAGTTTTTGTTTTTGATATATCTCGAGCTTTCGAATTCTAAATCCAAATTCGTAAAATGGATTGGATTCATGAATGAGTCTAATTTCTTCTATGAAATTTTCATTCATTTTTAATCTATTTTATTAGATTGAATCAGTTAAATATTGAAAGCTATCAGAAAATTTGATAGCAATTTCCAGAGTTTCAAAGTTGTTGTTCATTTGTTAATAAATTGAGTTTTACGTTGAATTTTGCAATTATGTAAATTGGATTCTCTTCATCTACATGTTGAGAATATATTTGGAATTTTTGAGAATGATATAAATTCAATTGATACTTGATTTGGTTAAATTATAGAAACCCATTCTAATAGGGAATTTTGTAATAACTAGTGGTAGAATTATAATTTCGCGTATTAATTCAAGTTAGTGTTGAATTTCATATTTTTGTGTTTTGGTTAATTGTTTTTGCAAAGAGACACCATTTGCTGATTCCAAAGTGTTAAAGTGAAGTATATTTGAATCTAAAGTGAAGAGGCAAAGGGCGAAAAAACTATATTTTTATTTTTTGTATTTTCCTTTTTCTAGTTAATTAGGGCCATTTTGGCCACATTAAGAGTTGTAATTAATTTTAACTCAGTTATTGGGTTTGCGATAATTCTTAATTATATTTTATTTTTACATTTTTAGTTAATTCAATTTTTTTTAAGGAAATAACAAATTAGCATTTATAGAATACGAAGTTTTATCAACCCGTTCCTCAAGTTCGATCCCAGTTCTCACTATTTGTGAGAGTTGGATTTTTAAAGTTTGGTGACAAACTTTCATAAATACTTTTCATCAAAATATTCTTTTAAAAATATCCTTTTTTGCGAAGAGGGTTAGACCAATCTCAACCCTCCATCTTCTTACATGTAATTTAAACCACACATCTCATTTGCTCATGGATTTTTGCCTATAAATACCACTCAAAAAGTAGAAGAGAGGCATTCAAGAGCCTTCTCTCTCTCTCCTCTATTTTTTCTCGCTCCCTCTCCAATGATTTTGGTGTTTATCTCTCTTCTTCCACTTGAGTGTAGTGTAGGGTGCCATTGGGGAACTGTATTCTACACCACTTTGTCGTTGAAGAACAAGGTGTAAATCGATTCAAGCTTCTTTGCAAAACCAAAAGAGGTAAGATGAACTTCATTTTGTGTATTTTGATTTTTGTTTAAACATTTCTCTTCTCTCTCTCTCTCCCCAACCATATAAACATGCATTTCATAATGCATATGGGTATGGAGAAGGAATTCTCATGGTTTGAACCATGATTTTCACATATGTGCTCACTCTCTTGACTCACACACGAATTTGATAAAAACCCATGGTCGAAAATGATATTCACCAACTCTAATGGTGTTTTATCACTTTGAACCATGCTTTAATCAAGATAAGTGATTTGCATTTTCATGGTTGAGTTGTTTATCACTCTTGAAGTAATGATTGTGTATCTCATGAAATTATATTTCCTTCTTCTAACACATCCATGCTTGAAAATGAGATTCTCATTTTTGATGAAATTTTTACAAAGTGAATATGCAATTTTTTCACGTATGTAGCATTTTAGAAAAGCTTATGTGAACATGATAAAGTTCACATTTAAAATTTGTATTTCATAAAAGAAAAATTATCCTTATGACTAGTTCATATAGTTCAAAATGACTTATGGATAGAAAACATAAACACCTCAAATGTTAGTCATTTTGCAACCCATACATGGTCATCATGTATTTCATACGCAATATTCAATTTTAAAAAATAAAGAAGTGGAAAGGTATGCAAAAATTTGGTCTTACATATTAGTGGTAGGAAAGATGTTTCATTTCAAAAAATGTATACATATATATATATATATATGTATAAGTTATATAGTCTCTCTAATAATTCCTAATTCTTGAGACTTATTTCTTTTGAAAACTTGAAACAGTGATTTTTTTCATAGTCTCAAATATCCCAACTATATGTAGGATGCCTTATTGAAAGAAAGAACAAAAAAAAAAATGTGTTCATCGGCAGGACAGACCCGGTCCGGACCCAGTCACGGTCCAGACCAGGTTAGGACCATGCCTCAGACCTGGTCAGATCTGAACCAGCAGAGTAGTTCAGACATGGTTCAGGTGGGTCGGCCAAGACCAGCCCCGAACCGAGTTGGTCAGTTCAGACTGGCTGGACCAAGTGGCTCGGTCCAGCTAAGGTCTGAACCTAGGCCTGATCGATTGGTTTGACCTAGACCTAGTCCAAGCTGGCTGGGCAGACCAACCATCAGTCACAACAACAACATAAAAAAAGAGAGAAATCAAAAAAGAAGAAGAAGAAAAAAAAAACAAAGAAGAAGAAAACAAAAAAAATAAAGAAGAAAATAAAAATAAAAATAAAGAAGATTCAAACTGTTTCGAAATAAGTGGTTTACAACAGATAGGATGAATTCCTATGGCTGCAAATAGGTACATCTAGGTATACGTAGTATGCCTTCCCATTTGTCTAAGTATTAAATATGCTAGCATATGCAAACAACTTAGCGAAAACACTCTTATGAGCATACTTGAAAAATTTATGCATATGTTCAAATTTCCACACATGAATCATTGGAATATCCTCATATTGGGTGTGTAGTGAGCTAGGCTACAGGATACTCATGCACGTGAAGGTTCGATGATGAAAATTCAGGAAAATGCATCTAAAACATCTTGTGACAAATGCAATATGACTTAACTATGTTTTTGCATATGTTTATGATAAATGCAATATGACATTGCACATGGAATAATCATGTTTGCCTATGCATATGCTTATGCCAAATGCAATATGTCATTGCATATGGAATAATCATATTTACCTATGCTTATACTTACGATAAATGCAATGTGACATTGCACATGGAATAATCATATTTTGCTTAGCTAAATGCAATATGACATTGCACATGGAATAATCATGTTTTGCTTATGCTAAATGCAATATGATATTGTACATGGAATCATTATGTTTAGTTTATGCTTATGTTTGACATGAATGAAATATGTCAAAAATGCATAGGAAATATCTATGCTAGTGTCGTGTGCCATATGACATCAATTGTTCATGTTTATTCTAAATGCAAACTACCTATGAAATTCTAAGGCTATGCAAAAAATACAAGAAGAAAAAGATGCATATCATATGAAGGTTATACTTGTAATACCTGTGAAATTAATTTATTTTAACTTTTAAATATGGGCAAAATTCAAGATAAATTCAGGTTAAATTCAAGCAAAATTTGAGAGTTTAAGTTGAACTAGGACTTTAGTTAAGTCCGTTACGAATCGTAGAACTTGTGGGAGATCAAACTTGATGATTTTAGTTAATGTTTGGTTAAAAAAATGCAATTTTTTAAAATTGACCAACCTCTATTTTGTATTTTTCAACTTGGATCAGATTTTGATCTCCTACACTCCTTCTCCGTGTTCTTCCTTCTTCTTCCTTGGATCAGATTTTTCTTCTTTCTCTGTGTGCACCCAAACGTATGAGGTCCTTCTCATGTATCATCTCTTGGAGGCTCACGTTACTATGTTACCTTTATTAATGACTCTACTCGAAAAGTATATATTTATTTTCTCAAAAATAAATATGATGTATTCTCCATTTTTAAGAAGTGAAAAAGTCAAGTTGAAAAAGAGTCAAGGTAAAGATAAGGCGTTTGAGGTCTGATATTAAGAGAAGTATACCAATAAATAATTCAAAGAGTTCTGTATAGTAAGTAGGATTCAAATATAAAAGACAATTCTAAGAACACCACAACAAAATAGAGTTTTTGAACGCATGAATAGAACCTTGAATAAATGAGCTAGAAGCATGAGGATATATACTAGATTACCCAAAATGTTTTGGACTGAAGCAGTGAGCACAACAACTTACTTGATTAACTGAGGGTCTTCTATTTCTTTGGACTTTGAACTACCAAAAGAGGAGTGGATAGGCAAAGAAATAAATCTGACACACTTGAAAGTTTGTTGTTGTATTTCATATGTGGGTATAGATTCCAATGACAGGAATAAACTGGATCTAAAGTTAAAGAAGCATTTTTCATTGGATATGGTAATGACAAATTTGGATATTAGTTCTAGGATGACCAGAACAAAATCATAAAAAAATGTTATATTCAATAAAAATGCCTCGTATAAAGATAGATCTATTAAAAAATCTGATAGTGTATGAAAGGATGAGAAGGTTGAATTGAAGGAGATCTCTGAGGATAATATAACAATGAGTGTTTAGGAGAATCTTGAAAACATTATGCCACCACCAAGAACCTGGTATACCTGTGATGGAGCTGAGAAGATCATCTAGAGCATCTAGACCTACTCAATGATATTCTCTTTTGCATTACCTATTGTTGACTGATGGCGGTGAGCCAGAATATTTTAGTGAAATAATGCAGGCTAATGATTTTATCCAGTGGAAGCTATACACAGAAGAAGAGATGAACTCATTGCATGCAAATCAAACATGGGTTCTAACAAATGGGTCAATTAAATCAATGAAGAATTTGATGGCAGCAAGAGATATAAAGTGAGGCTGATTGTGAAAGGATTCTATCAGAAGGAAGATATTAACTACATTGAGGTTTTCTCTCTTGTTGTTAAATTGATTTCAATCAGGCTTATATTAAGTATTGTTGTAGTTAAAAATCTACACTTAGAGCAGTTTGATATAAAAACATTTTTTCTTCATGGTGATCTAGAAGAAGACATTTACATGATGCAGTCAAAAGGATTTATCTTGCAGGGTAAGGAAGAGCTTGTGTGCAAGCTAAATAAAAGCTTGTATAAGCAAGCCCCCAAACAGTGGTATAAGAAGTTAGACGGATTCATGTATAACCACAAATTAATGAGATGACATATAGACCATTATTGTTACCTTAAGAGGTTTGTTGATTGTTATATTGTTTTGCTCTTGTATATAGATGATATGCTCATTGCAAGATCTAACATTCAAAAGAACAACAAGTTGAAGCAATAATTATCAAAACAATGAAAGATCTATGAGTTGTAAAGAAAATACTTGGAATGAGAATTTCTCAAGATTGAGAAATTGGCTCTTTGAAGTTGTCTCAAGTAGATTATATTGAAAAGGTGTTAAGTAGGCTTCGTATGCAGGATGCAAAACCCATAAATACTCCTTTGTCAAGTCATTTTAGCTTTGTCAAAAGAGCAGTCACCCAAGTCTGACGCGGATTATGAGTATATGTCCAAAGTTTCACATGCTTCATCAATTGGCGGTTTGATGTATGCTATGGTTTGTACCAGGCCAAACATAGCTCAAACAGTGTGTGTCGTGAGTAGGTACATGACATATCCAAGGAAGCAACATTGAGAAGCTATGAAATAAATCCTTTGATATTTGAGAGGTACCATGAACATGTCACTTTGCTTTGAAAAAGGTGACATGATTTTGCATAGTTTTGTTGATGCAGATTTAGGTAGTGATGTTGACAATCGTAAGAGCACAACATATTATGTTTACACTTTTGGTGGCACTGCTATAAAATGGGTCTCTCCATTGCAGAAGATTGTGGTTTTCGCCACCACTCAAGCTGAATATGTTGTTGTTACTCAAGCAAGCAAGGTATGATCGAGTTAAAGAATTTTCTAGAAGAGTTTGGTAGAAAATAGAGTAGTAATGTCCTTTTCTATAATAGACAAAGTGTGATTCATATGTTAAAGAATTTAGCATTACATGCCAGAACAAAGCAGATTTAGATGAAGTATCACTTTATTAGTGATTTGTTGGTTGATGGGGCACTATCACTTGAGAAGATACATGGATTAGAAAACCCGATAGATATGTTGACCAAAATAGTTATTGCATAAAAGTTGAGGTTGTGCACAACCTCAGTTGGCTTTCATGGATAGTAGTTATTGCATAAAAGTTGGAGGTGTTGCACTAAGATTCTAGATTACATGAAGAGAGAAGTTACAAGATGAGGTTGCTGAAAGGAAATCAATTTTCAAATGGGAGACTGTTGGAAGAGTGTGAAGCATGTTTTCTACCTGGATATAAATCCTTAATTTTGCGGATCCAACTTTGCGGTAAGTTGGTGGGGGTTGCAGGGAGGTTGTGCCCCCTACCTGTAAGGTAGGAGTTTAGGGGCGTTAGGCCTTAAGGCAATTTTTTTAGAGGTTAGTTTTGTAATTTTATCTTAGACTCCTTGTTATATTCAACAATACTAGTACACTCCTTGTAAAACTTATAGACTCCTTTTATTCAAAAGAGGTAATCTGACTCTTGTATTGTATCACAATCAATAAAGAAGAAGGCTCGGTGTGGTTGTGGACGTAAGAAATTATTGTCGAACCATGTAAAATCTTTGTTATTCATGTGTGGTTGTTTTTTCCTTTTGCTTTTTCTGTGTTTTGTTTCTTTAATCCATCAGTAGTTCAAAGAGTCATTTCCCAACAGAAAGGAGGAAAATAAGGGGGCAATATGAGGGAGAGGCAAAATAAGGAAGAGAGAGAGATTCTAACTCTCAATATTAAAGGTATTGAGAATTTGAGTTCCTACTTGGAAAGGTGAGAATTCTAAACAGAGAATTAAGTGTTTGCGAAATCTTTTCTCAAAACCTAAATCATATCCAAACATGAAAATCTAATATAATAAGGGGAAATTAGGCAATAAGTGGTAAGAGAAAAGGTTTCAGAATAGTGAATGCCTATTACACACGGCGAAATGTGAATTCTCTTTTATGAGAATTCACAAGAATTCAAACACTCCCTTAGAGTCAAATTTAATAATTCTTACATCTTAACCTTGTTTTAAAGGGATTCTCTATATATACATCTCTTTGTACCTTGTTTTATAAAATTAAAAGTGAAGTAAACTAGTATATATTTTTTGATGATTTTTTGGCAACTCCTTATAATGTTTTCTTGTTCCATTCACTTTTTTCAAAGTTGTGAGAAAGGGAAACAAAAAAGTGAAATGCCTTGGGAAATGGAAACTGAAAATAAGGTTTTTCAGGTACATGTGAATGGGAAATTGGAAACAAAATGAGAAATGACATTAAACATTTAACAAGAAGAAAAAAAATTACCAAACATGAGAAACATGTACCTCACAAAAGGGAAACACTTGAGAAATGCATGGGAAACGTGTGGGAAATGCATGGAAAACATGTGGAAAATGCATGAGAAACGTTCTTCCCAACTATGGAAAATGTGTTTCTTTTAGGGTGGGAAACATGTTTCCCATCAAATTTTAGGCATTTTTCACACATTTCAGAAATGTGGTGTTTCTCATTTCAGAAAATGTTTCTTTGATAATGTGCTACCTATGGCATTTTCGATGACCCTGTTTTTTTCATAAGCTAAGCATTTTTGTACTTCAAGCATTTTTTTAAAATTCTATTTAAGGACTAACCTTTTGCACCTAATTTAAAAAATTAGCATCACTTTTCTTAAATTCTTAAAATTCGGCTATTAGTTTCCTGAAAAATGCCAAATAGGGACCTTAATTCAATATCCATCATCTAAAAAAAATGCAATATTTACTTCTAGTTTTCTGTAGTATTTTAAAATTAAAAAAACTCATTTAATTTTTAAACATTTGATTATGAAGGTTATTATTATAATTTGACCTATGATTTAACCTAAGTTAATACACAATAATAAAGGTTGGCTCTGTTTCAGGGAAAACAAATGTCTATAGCAGAAAACTCACAAACTTGAGCCCAATTAAGAGTAAAAGGGTAGGCTCTTAAAAGAAATTTGCATTTTTTTATTATTTATTTTTTTATGCAGTGCCATCCATGGTTCCAAATTAAGGTGGTATGTATGGTGATAGATCAGATAAGGTGACTTCGTAAGGAAGGAAATAAGGTGACATGGTCCAACCACCAACCGGAAGACATATTGCCATCTGTCTTTGTTCAAGATCTATGTGTCGCACCTACCATGCACATAAATATCTCCAATAGAGATAAGTGGATCACTTGCAGCCCCATTTGTATACAGTTTTAGTACTTTTAAATACTAAACTCAATTTTCTTGGTATGCTCATAACCAAATCACCTATTAAGGCAGCGTTTGATTTCATTTGATGTCCCACCCAAGGTGATCTCAAATCAAGGATATTGTAGATAAACAAATTTTGACTGAGTCATTTTATGTCACGAGTCGTGTACCGAAATCCAGTATTTTCTATCTATTTTAAGGTTTTATTAGATTCAACTTCATTTTTAGTCTCTAAAACATCCTTAAGGTTTTTGTCCAAAAGCGAAATTAAACTAGAGGATTTCAGCTTTTCGACGAGCAAAAAATCAGGTCAATATGATATGAGAGTAGAAAGTTATGTCCAAAACAAGGTAACTTGTTTAGTAAAAAACCTATTTTTTAAGTAGGGCCTATTTTGAGCTCATTGAGAATGTTAGATATCAAACACAATAAAAAGTACTTCAAATAGACATATGGATAGGAAGTTATGATAGAAAAAAGTTAGTCTATCAGGCTTGTTTTACTCGATTTTGTTGACGACAAGTCAACTTGTCATTAAAGTTTTTCACCAAAAATACTGACAACAACCTAGGTTGTAGTTAGAGCCCTTTAAGGTGTCATTATAGTTTTTTTTTACCAAGAATTATCATCAGAGCTAGTTGTCGTTAGAGCACTTGTTGTTAGAGTTCTTTAAAGTATCATTAAAGCTTTTGTTTTCAAAGTGATTTGTCATTAGAGCCACTTGTAGTTAGAGTAAGTTGTCATTAGAGCAAGTTGTCATCAGAGCAAGTTGTTGATAGAGTTTTGTCGACATCATCATATCGTCAATCGCCTTTTTTGTGTGCCTTTCAGATAGGATTTTCCTTCTCAGCCTTCCAAATTCATATTTGAAAACCTCCCATTTCTAAAATCCTATTTCCTTAAACAAAACACACATCTAAGGAAATAAACCTTAGACAAATCTCAATCGTCTATTCAAAATAGTTTGTCTATGAACCGTCCATCTAGATGGATCTCAGATACGCAGAAAACGTATCCGAATTCACCTAAAAAACTATAAATAGGGAGGCATCCCCCTATTACAGTACCTAGATTTTGCACTGTCACTCTGTCAAAATCTCTACAAGACTTGGCCTAGCCGACCTAGCCTAGCCTGTCAAGTCTATCCTAGCCTAGCTTAGGACCCAAATCCCCAACTCACCTATATCAAGCTTGCGCCAAGCCGAAGTGTCGCCTTAGAAAGGGCTACCTAAGCCCATGGTGAGTTTGGTTGTATATTAATTATTATTATATATATATTATTAAGTTCAGACTTGTCTAATGTTTGTATGTTTGTCATTTTTCATATTTTTTCCTGAGTTTTGGTGTCTCCCGCCACTGAACTTGTTTTCTTATAGGTCTCTCATACGAGGTACGAATCTCCATAATGTCACCGCTCTAAAAATAATGATCAAGGGTTCCTGGTTCGGCTGATCCCTGCTCATCGAAGGAGGAAAGGTTCTTTACCTTGAAGAATGGTCTCCATACTATCTCAAAGTTTGGATCTGATTTCGGGTCCATTTCTAAGAAAAAATATCTTTTTGGTGAAAAACTTGTGTTTAAACCTTTTAAAAAATTAGGGACCTACATAATGGAGATCACAATGGGACCGCTTGATTAACTTGAAGATATGAGTTTTTTTTAGAAAATCGGCATTATAAGGTTGGTATTTTCAATTTTTTTTGACTTTTGGATTTGGATCTACCTCTAATCCAAATCTGATTTTTCTGTATTATGTCCTGTTAGACCTTATTGCGGTGACAGAGTCATATCTTTCTGGTTATAAGTCAGTTTCTTGCGTTCTTAAGCTTGTTATAAAGCAGACAAGTATGGTTACATTTCACATGTTCAACTCATCTTTATATTCGATTTCTACAGTCTCTAAAAATGGATTTGAAAAGTAAAGAACAATCATTTTAGTGACTATTATTTGCTAGGAACACTTGCTCTTTGATATGTATCTCAGTATCCCACTGTTAAAAATTCATGTATTTTGCCTCATTGAAAAGATAAAAGTCAGATCTAAGTTGCCAATTTTGAGCCAAAGTTGAAAGTCCCTTTGGGGTTGTCTTTTTTCTGATTCAAAATTTGGCTGCAGCATTTTCACTGTGTAGTGAAATAGCCAACCAGTTTGCATTTTCGGAGGCTTATCTCTCAAACTGCTTATCAAATTGTTGTAGCATTGGAAATATAACAGAATCCTCCTACCCTATTATTTTTACTGTTTTTTTGAATTTCTAGCATAAGTACCCAAAAAATAGATAGTATCAGTTAGAATAGGAGCAACAACGTCTGTTCAACCCTTGGTGTAGGAGCATTCCTAGGGCCATATCGCAACACTTATTTATCAACTTTTTTCATGCCATATTCCATTGAAAAGGTATTTTTATTTTTTGTCTTTTCTCTGTTAGGAGTTTCCCCATATTTTGTCATTTTTAATGCCAAAAATTAGTATCAAAGTCTATTATTGTTTCTTGTCTTAAAAGAATTCGGGATTTTTTTTTCTCTCGGATCGGATCTGATTTTACTTTGGTTTTGGAGCCTCGATTCCAAAAACCCTGGTATGCATCTTGCTCTTGTGTGTTGTTTGTGCCACTTGGACCTGGATATATCTTTTAGATAAGATCCATATTTGGATCCAAGATCTGGTATGTTTTCTTTTTTTGCATGAAAAACCCATTTTAGATAAAAACCATAGTGTTTTCTCATGTGATTTTTTTTTTCTTTTATATTTTTAAGAAGAAACCCTAGGTAGATTTGGTGTTTCCTTTTTTGTCTTAGATCCTTAGCAAAAATAACTTAGAAACCCTTGTCGAAAAATCGGATGCCTCTTAGTTCTTTTTTTAGAAACAATTCAACCCCCAACAAGTTAGAAAATTCATTCTGATTGACACATTGCTTGCTTCATGATTGTCCTTCAATATCTCTTAGGATTTTGATTGTAGAGCCATAGTTTTCTAAAACCCTATCTTGTTCTATAATTTAGATATTTGGATCCCCCACTAGTACTAGAAGCCATCAACTTGGGTATATCATTGGTAGACCAATGAGACCGTGAACCCACTCGTAGTACTAGGAACCTTAGTTTGGATATATCCCAAAAATTCTAGTACGAAGAAAGCTCATTACATTAGATCTCATTTGAAGTGACCTCACAGATTTGTAGATCTTTCGAGGAGATCTAGAAAATTTATTTTTTAAAATCTTGATCTATGTGTTGTTTGGTTGATTTAGATTCATGTTTGTTCATAAATCCTAAGCCTCAGTTCTGCAAAAGGATTCTACGAATCCGAACATGAACCTAAACATTGAGATAGGTTAGGGTTCTCGTAACCCAAACCAACCTGAGTGTATGACTATGATTTCACCTAAAAATATCCAAAAGTTGCCGAGAGGTTCTTGAGAATTACAATCCTTGATTGAAGAAGATGCATTTCAAGGACTGTTGGGGCCTTTTCACCCAGATCCTCCAGTTATCTCATTGATGAAGAATTGGATCAGCTAATCAGACAAGAAATAGACATTGGAGATCAAGAGGAAGAAGAAGATTATAAGGTCCAATATGTGGAAACAGACAAAGGCAAATGAATAACCCATGAACTCTCAAATAGATCCACTTTAGAAGAAATGAGAAATTCAAATGCTACCTTGAGAACCTTGACACAAAAGATACAATAGAAGTTCCAAGAGAATGATGCTCAATTGAGACGATTCAAACAAAGTCACAAGCAAAAAGTCTAGAGTAGTTTGGTTTAGAATGTTCAGCCTCAGAGGGCTTGGTCTATCAAGCTTCCAAAAGTTATCATTAGGATCTTGAATCCTCAACACAATGAGTACGAATAGTGCATCTAAAATTTAGAAAAAGAGTTGAGAAACATGACACAAATGAGGAATATCAAGGGAGAAAAAATGCCCTATGAAATTCAAGACTTTGTCTTGGGCCAAGATAATGAGCCTCTCGGAATTGCTCCCGAAAAGTTTGTAAAGTTCAATAGGACATGAATTCCAAAAACTTATGCGCTTTGTTCCTAGATACCTGCTCTAATTGTCTAAAAATGGCTAAGCCCTGATTCGATGGTTCTCGAGAAGTCTCAAAGGAGAAGCTTTGTCTTGGTTTTCAACTTTGAACATCCATCAAATCAGACAATTTCAGCCCTTCATGAACTTGTTCATTGAGTGATTCTGGTACAATATAGATGTTTTACCAACGATCAACTAACTCTATGATCTTAGACAAAAAAGGATGAGAACGCTCATAACTTCATCAATAGGTGAAGATCAGTATATCATCGTATGAAAGATCTAATTAAGGAGTTATATGCTATCACCCTCATCACGAAAAACTTCATTCAATCTCTTAAGGGCCTCTTAGTGACTCAAAGGTGTGAGACCTTCATGGATTTAATCGATGTTGCCACTTGGATGGAGTTGAAACTTAAAAGAGGTATGTAGGATGGAATTTTGGTCAATGCTGGGTCTAAAAATGATAAATCCAGAAGGGTTAAGTCACTTGAAAACCAGGTTAGTGTGGCTACTTCTCGAAGAGAAAAGAAGAGGTCAAAGTCTCCTAGGCAAAACCAGAGGCAAGCTCAAAATCATAGATGACCTAATGATAGAAAGTTCACCAAGATCCACTAGGCTCAATCTCAAGTCTTGGATATTTTGTTACAAAATGAGGATTTTGAATTGTCTGAAGTGTCAAACCATCCCCAAATGAAAGGAATGGGCCCAACAAAGTTCTACACATATCATCAAGCCTTGGGTCATGACACTGAAGAGTGAGTTCCCCTTAAGCACATAATTCAGGATCATATTGACAAAGGTGAACTGATTTTGGAAAATAAAGAAGCTCTGAAGGAACCAAATTGTGTACAAGATGAGGAAGCCCACATGATTCACAAAGTTGAGCCAATATTGAATTTTTTTCATAATTCTTAAAGTCTACATCGACTTAGCTGATCAGAAAGGAGTATCAAAACAATTAGAATCACCACAATATGACTGTCCTTAGGTCCACTGATGCGATTTTCAAGTCGAGGAGAAAGATAACAATGCTTTTGCCTAATTTTCAGAAAAAGTGATTGTGCCTAAGTCATCCACTCAAGCCATCATTATAAAAGAGGATAAAGAAGTCCCTGCCATGGCTCTGAAAGAAGAAAGTCTTGTGAAAGCTTCAGAGGAGGAAAGTCCTCCAATAGTTCCAGAAAAATTGATTGTGCTTGAGTCATCCACTGATGTCATCTTTATAAAGAACAATGAGAATGATCCCACGAAGATTTCATAGAAAAAGATTCAAATTATACTTGAGTCAACCCCTAGTTTTCTCATTATAGAGAAAGAAGAGGTATTTGAATTTTTTAGCAAAGAGGAAGACATTGAATATGCTGATGCAATGGAGGACTTTAATTCATCTAACTCAACAAATGCAAATGCTAAGGTAGAGATGAAATGTCCAAATTATGCCATGGAGATTTCTCATAAAATTGAAATTTCTCATATTTCTCTTGAGGAAGAATAAAATTCTACTGATGAGATTTCTCAGAAAGTTAAAATTCCTCGTATCTTTCTTGAGGAAGAAAAAAATTCTATTGATGAGACTTCTCAGAAAGTTAAAATTTCTCATATCTCTCTTGAGAAAAAAGAAAATTTTACTGATGATATTTCTCATAAAGTCTAAATTTCTCATGTCTCCATTAAGGAAGAAGAAAGATCTATTGATGAGACTCCCCAGGACAACTCAAAATTTACCAAAAGAAGATGTAGCTTTATCATTCTTATATTCATGTTGTTCATATATCTTCTGATCCCAATTTGAATCATGAGTCACTTGCAGTCTACTGTCAGGGCAGATCTAAAGCACACCCTCTCCTCCACATCGCGTCAGAGTCACAGAAGGTAAAACTGCATCACCAGGATCGAGTTTACCTTTCACCTCTTGCTGTCCAAAGCCATGTGTTCATCATTCCCATATATTTTGGGAATCTAAATAAGTTGTCTTATCATCTTTGTAAATGGTTATTTGAAAAATCCAAAAAATTGGAAAATAAAAAATTCAAATTTTTTTTTTTTTTCAAAAGGATTGCCCTTTTAGTTGAAATTTTTTGTTATTTGAAGAAATTTTGCCAAGAAGTCATTGCAATTACGAGAAATTCACATGCACTTTACCCTACTCTTTGCATTATTATCATTAGTTGATTTTTTTTCCAGTATTGTGAAGAGGAAACTTAAAGGTAGAGCCCTTTATGAGAAGGAAACATAAAATAAAGAAGCTTACAGTAAAATAGATAGATAAATCTCTTTGTGAAGCCTAAAAATAGCAAAGGATGAATCATACATGGGCATGTTGAGTCTCACATTCTATATCTTAAGACCATGATGATTTACTTTGAGGAAAAACTCCTTAAGCTGAAAGATGTCAAGACTACCTTTTGCTTTGCCTTTGCTCCTTATGCCCTCTTTTGATCGATCTTGTGGACTTATTCATCCTATGCACTAGTATCTTTTGCTTCTAAGTATTGTTTTCAATATCCTTAAAAATGACTAATTTGGTCATATCGCTGTACAAAGCAAAACCTACCCATTTAGGCCTTATTCTAGGGCATTTTTTTTATTTTATGAAGAGGAGCATAAAGAAAAAAAAGTTCTAAAAAAAAACCAAAATGCAAAAAAAAAAGTGAGAAAATGCCAAAAAAAATGCATTAT
Organism: Nuphar pumila; assembly: GCF_984573655.1. Classification (NCBI taxonomy): domain Eukaryota; kingdom Viridiplantae; phylum Streptophyta; class Magnoliopsida; order Nymphaeales; family Nymphaeaceae; genus Nuphar; species Nuphar pumila. Next base: position 105,088,764 of record NC_143256.1, read on the forward strand.
TGAAAAAAGAAAATTGTGAGAAAGCTCCAAAAATTTTAGTTCTTCCTTTGCAACCGAAGATCTCTTGCAAGAGATGCCCAATGTCCCTTAACCCATTTTCTTTTCTTTGAGTCTCACATTCAAGAATGATGTGTTTAACTTTCATTGGTACCCTTTTTGAGTCTTGTGATACCCAAAGTTGAAGAAAATAAAAAATAGTCATTACCATTTCATTCCTTGACATCGTTGTTACCATTCACTTTGTTCAATAACCCGTGTCCTATTTGTTTTCTTCAAAGACTTTGAAAAATGATTGACTACTTGAAAATATTCAATAAGGATCAGTTTGATGCAAGCCTTTGAGTGAGGAGGTTAAAGTGCATCGGATTAGAAAGTTTCAGGCTTTTATGCACTTGGAGATCTCATTTTCGGGCATACATGGTTAAGGAGTCTTGCTCATTTAAAAGTTTCTAGAGTCTTAATCTTTGTAAAATTAGATTGGCATCCATTAAAACATGAGCTTATACATTTGCTTCTATGACTAATGGCTTTGAAATTTAAAGGTCAAATAGAAGATTTATTCTAGTGAAGAAGAACGAGCTTATTGATTTTATGATAACTTAAATTAGGGGAAAAATTGGAAGGTAAAATCAAATCAACATTGACAAAGAATTAAACTACTATTGAGTAATGCAAGTTTCACTCACTCACTTATGCACTCACTCTTTTCATTTTTCATGGCAATTATCTAGTTAGATAAATATTTTCATTTTCAAAATGTATTCTCAAAATTTGTAGCAAAGGGTAGAGCATCATTTTTAGACTTAGGTCATCATGCATATTGCATTTCATAAGTCCCACCATGGTACTTAGTCTTATGTCATGCATTATTGTCAATTATAAATATCATATTTGTCTTGTTATTTGTATATCATGAAGTTCTTTATCATTATGATTTGATTGTCTTATCCATAGCATTTATATTGCAGCCATTCATTCATGTCATCTCATTTGACTCACAAAGATCTATAAGTTGGTCCTATGATAAGATTGTTTTGGCAAAAAAAAAATTGGAATCTTTATAAATTTTATCCAAATTAGGTTTTTCACAATGCACATATTATTGTAATAGCCATTGCAAGAAGTATCACTTTGAGTCAATCTTTTAAAAATTTGCCTTTGTCTAGCTGTATTTTGTCTTGATTGTTTTGTCTTGAGATAGATGGTTGGTTGTTGACAAGACCTCTCACTTTGCAATGCTACTCATTATATCAGGGAGACCCTCATGTGAAACAAGGTTTCTTCTTTGTCTTGAGACCGATGGTTGGTCGTTGGCAAGACCCTCCTACCTTAAATGATTGATCACCAAGCCGGGGAGTGAGGAACGTCTGAAAATGTATTTTGTCAACATAATCCTTTTATCAAAGATGCAAGCAAGACAATGCCAAGTGTCTTGCATTATTTTCTCAAAAAAATGATCTTTCGTGAGTCAGAAAATTTTATCTTAAAAACTTCTTTATGATCACCTTGATGAAAATGGGTCAAATCAAAGCATTTCATCATGTATCATCATATCATGTTATATACACTTTTTTTCATGCTATTAACAAGTTTTTTCTTGTAGTTGACATAACACTTAGAAACCCAATTGTCCCATGTCCCATTAAGAAAGCTTACCCAGTCCCATCTTAGAATCATCTTGTAGATAGATGGACATTAGGTCCTTAAAAAGTTCTACAGATTGATAGAGCAATAAAAAAACCTATCTGATGCATGCATCATCTGTCCTAAACCCTTATCTTATTTCCAAAAGCACATTTTTTTAAAAATGCATCATTTCATTTCATCCTGTCAAAAGTCAAGAATGCCTCAGTCTTTTTTATGCTTTTGCTCTAAAAAACTTGTCTCTGTCTTCGTTTTTTCAAAATACAAGTCTTTGTCTTTGTCAAAATCACCAGTCATCTTTTATGCGATTTCAAGCGACAAGATACTTGTTTCATTTTTGTTTAACCTCATTCAGCAAGACTTTCTATTTACAACACCAAGTTCAAGGGAAAACTCTCATATAAAATAAGGTACTAACTTAGTCATTTGACCAACCTTGATTGGCCAAACATCTCTGCCTATATGAGTCAGGCATCCCAAGAAGATAATCATGTTAAGCTATGTACACGTCTTTAGCTAACGTCAACTGTCAAGTTGTCTATATCTTTTTATCAAAGATCACTTTTCAAAAATGCTTTGTTAGAGCCAATCTTTTACTCTTTTCAAAAGACGGTGTGCCTACTTCTTTATTATCGATCGAGCTTCACACACTCAACAATAAAGAGAGACATCTATAGACACAAAAATTTTTACCAAGTCATTTCATGTCATGAGTCGTATACCAAAATCCAGTGTTTTTGACCTATTTTAAGATTCTATTGGATTCAACTTTATTTTTAGCCTATCAAACGACATCCTCAAGGGTTTTGTCCAAAAGAAAAATTAAACTAGAGGATGTTTTTTTTTTAACAAGCAAAAAATCAGGTCAATACAACATCAGAGTAGAAAGTTATATCCAAAACAAGATGACTTATTTACTAAAAAAATTATTTTTTAGGTAGGGCCCACTTTAAGTAAATTTTTAACCACCAAAATAATTGAATTTGAGGATGTTAGCTTTCAAACGCAATAAAAAATACCTCAACTGAATATCTGGATAGAAAGTTATGGGCGAAACAAGTTAGCCTATAGGGTCTATTTTACTTGATTTCACCAACGACAAGTCAACTTGTCGTTATAGTTTTTTACCAAAAATGATGACAACAACCTTGGTTGTCATTAGAGCCCTTTAAGGTGTCGCTAAAGCTTTTTTTTTACTAAAAATTATTGTCAAAGCCAGTTTTCATTAGAACACTTGTCATTAGAGCTCTTTAAGGTGTCATCAAAGTTTTTTTTCTTTTTTTGCCTATGACTTGTCATTAGAGTAAGTTGTCGTTAGACCAAGTTGTCGTCAAAGAAAGTTGTTATTAGTGTTTTACCGACATCAACATGTCGTCAACCAATTTTTTGTGCGCCTTTGGGACAGGATTTTACTTCTCAGCCTTCCAAATTCATATTTGGAAACCTTCCATTTCCAAAATCTCATTTTTTTAAACAAAACACCCATCCAAGACAATAAACCTTGGACGAAATTCAGTCACCTATTCAAAACAACCCGTCTTTGAACCATCCATTTAGATGGATATCGGATACACAAAAAATGTATTTGAATCCACCTAAAAAACTATAAATAGGGAAGGCATCCTCTCTATTTCAGTATATGGAATTTGCACTGTCACTCTGTCAAAATCTCGACAAGGCCTAGCATAGCTAACCTAGCCTAGTCCACCTAGGCCAATCAATCAAGTCAAGCCTAGCCTAGCGTAGGACCTAGATCCCCAACTCATACCTATATCGAGCTCGTGCCAAGCCAAAGTGTCATCCATGCTCCCACGCTCATCAACCATAGAAATGGCTGCCTAAGCTCCAGGTGAGTTTGGTTGTATTTTAATTATTATTTTATTTATTTTATTAAGTTTAGGTTTGTCTAACATTTGCATGTTTATCATTTTTCATGTTTTTTTAGTTTTGGTGGCTCCCCCCACTAAACTCGTATTCATTTAGGTCTCACATATGAGGTACAAATCTTCGCAATGTCGTTGCTCCAAAAATAACTATAGAGGGTTCCTAGTTTGGTTGATTCCTGCTCATCTGAGGAGGAAATGCTCTTTACCTTAGAAAACAGTCTCCACGCTCTCCCGAAGTTTGGATCTGATTTCGAGTCTATTTTGAAGAAAAATTATCTTTTTAGTAGAAAGCTTGTGTTTTTAAGCCTGTTAAAAATTCAGGAATCCACATATAAGATCCAGTACAAGATCCTAGAGAGAGAGAGAGAGAGAGAGAGAGAGAGAGAGAGAGAGAGAGAGAGAGAGAGAGAGAGAGAGAGCTACTCTTCCACCGCTATTTTGAGGCTTCAGATCGGTGGATTTGAGATTCTGTTTTTTTTGAGAAATGAAGAGCGGATCAGGCCATTAGAGTAGACATTGTTACCATTCATGCCTTCCAAACACAATGCTTTGGGTTTATTTTCAACTATTCTTTTTGTGTATTTTAGATATCCTTCATCCAAAACATCAATGGTGATCAAAAGTTAAAAATTGTGAGACCATCTAAAATACAAAGAACCCTTTCATAGTATCTGGGAGGCCATTCTAATAGAATAGTGTCAAAACTGACTTTGACTTGATCATCTTTTCTTGAAATGAGCATTGTAAATTCTACACTAAGGGCACGTTTTGTTGCTCCTTTAAATAATATGATTCAGAATCAAATCACATGGGTAAAAATGTGATTTTGAATCTCATACAAATTAGAAAGCCACTCTCATTTGCAAAGGCAAATGAGATTCAGTTTTTCACAGGTTACCTTTTCATGTTTGGTTGAGACCCCCATGTGATTCTGGATCATTCCTAAAGGAACAACCAAACATGCCTTAAATGAGACAAATATCTATGATCCTAAATATCCAATTGCCTCTTAGGCTAAGAATTGGATAGCTCGGTTACTTGGTATGATTTGCTAAAAGCTTAAAATCTTGATTGAGCTCATATCTAGGGCCTTGTACACACCACTTGGTATGAGTCACTTCCTTTTGAAGGATTAGTTGGTTTGACATTGCTTTACGTTCAAAAAGAAAAACAAGCCTTGTCTGAGCGAAGCTTGGTGATGGAAATCTGACTCTTTAAAAAGTTAACATATACTTTGTATGTCTTTTATGTCGTATGACATATTCAAAATAGTTGGTTGCGTTTATGGCTTGAAAATATGAGGTATTAAAATGACAAAAGTTATATGCCAGCTAGCTCGAGCCAGGCGTTCAACCTAAACAGACCAACTTGAAGCTCGTCTTGTTTGGCTCATTCATCAACACTCCTCCGCTAAGATGTGCTTGCTGGAGCTGGACAATTTTCAAAAGTTTTCTGTATTTTTAATCTTTTATTTTTATATGCTGATAAATTCTTTAGATTTTTTTTTTAGAAAAAAAGACAAAACTTTTAAAATATCGCGAGATTCTTCCTCTTCGAGATCGAGATTCTATTGTGCAACAACGTCATCCTCACCATCCATACTCTCGATGGACGGCAAAGATGGTAGCTAAAAAAATAAAAACACCAATTGCATCACCTAGGAGCACACAACACGCTTTGCCTGCCTTTGCTCGTCTACTTTAATCTAAAAGTATATAATAAAATTGTCTCACAATAAAATAAAAGTAAAATAAAGGTCGGGCCAGCAGTGATCAATTGGATTGACACGTGTCGACTGAGATGGAGAGCTTGATGAGGGAGTTGGGGTGATTTAAGAAAGCCGTGATATCCGTGAACAAAATATGGGAGAGAGGGAAATCTCATGGGCTAAATGTGGGTCCCAGACGAGAGTGATAGCTCAGTTTGAAAGGCACATGCCGGAACCAGCCCAATCAATAAAGTGTCAAGACTCAAGACGTGAGGCTTACACCGCTAGACCCCAAGCCAAGCCGTCAGCTTTACCAGTCAGAGTTTAGGTTCGGTGGGGTTGAGTCGGTTTTGCTTTGTTGTTAGGGTGAATATATATATATATATATATAGATATATATATATATATATATATATATATATATATATATATATATATATATATAGAGAGAGAGAGAGAGAGAGAGAGAGTAACGGGTCGGTGTTAAACCGTGTGGTAAATAGGTTTTTCAGGCTTTTTTCATTTTATTTTTAAATTCTGACCGTACAGATATTTACTTGATTCGATAGGGATAAGCTCTTAAAACATTTGATTCCAATGGATGGGTTTTTATAAAGTTAAAAAAATCAACCGTACAAAATCTGTGTAAATTTTTGAAGCTCTAAACATCATTTTTTCATCAAAAACACATGAACATCGATTATGGCCAACACATTTATAGGGCCGAAACCCCATAAAAAGCTACGGAGAAGCTGAAAAACTCATTTAGCACATGGTCTACCACTAAATGGGTTTAGCACAAACCATAACTCTATTTATATATTATTTATTTATTTATTTATGTGTGCACATTTATTTAAGCTTTTACATGTTTGTGCTGCCTGTGAGTGCACATTTATTTAAGCTTTGGTATCCATTGAGATTAGTCGTGGGATCTACGTCAAAATTTCTTTTTTTTTCAATTTTTTTTGGGAGCCACAAGTATCAATTTTTTAAAATACAATGATTTTATTCTGATAATTGTAAGACCGACATAATAGTTTCAAAATATGCGGCATTGGTTGCGAGGCTGCTTAGATGAAGGCATCAGATCAAACCCCAGGTAGGCCAGGCAGGGTGGTTGTGGGGCCCACCGGGTTTTCCAATATTCGGCAAGGATTACTCGGCGTACCAAAATGCTGCATATTTTGAAAGCATTAACGTTTTAGGAAGCAGATCAGGTCATGCTGAACATGAGCTTTTTTGCTCATGCCAACATCGCCGTCCGTTTTGTATTTTGAAAAGCTAAAAAGTCAAGGGAATAGTTATATGCTACATGGCATTCATCCAAAATGCAAACAGACGGCCACGATGTTGGCATGAGCAAAAAGCTCATGTTCAGCATGACCTGATCTGCTTCCCCGCAAAAGGCTTTTCCAAGCCCATGAAACCCTTGACGAGGGTTTAATAGACCAAAGAATGCTATAGTGTAAATATTTCTTAACTAGTAGATCTGACCAGGGAGCTGTAGATGAGAGAAGGGAGAAAGCCAGATTCGAGATTTGCCTACAAGAGATCTTCATTAAGAAAAAACCCTACCTACCAACACCTATTTTGCTGGGCCGGTTTGTTCATGTAATTTAGCTGTTCAAAGCTGCACTATTTGACGAAGGGCCTCTTGTATTTGAATCCTGCTGAATGGTGACCGCACCAGAATTCAAATAGAAGAAAAGGAAGGTCAGGTGATCAGCTCCTGTGATATTTGAGGCCACCGCCTAGGGCCTCAAATTTAAAAAAAAAATGTAACACTAATATTTCACATGTGGAGGCCTCCAATGAAACATGGCGCATGCATGTGCCTCAGAGCCGGACCTGTAAAGAGGCCAATGAGGCTTGGGCCTCAGGGCCCCTGGGCCAAAAAAAAAATTTAGGGGCCCAATTTTAAGGCCCGAGCTCCCCATTTATTTAATATAATATAAATATTTGAAATATTATATTTGTTTAATGTGAATGCAAATTTTATTGTTATTTTGATTCTTTAAAAAAAAATTGGAGACGCTGCCCTCGAACTCCCACTATTAATAGGGGGCCCATTTTTTCCCTCTGCCTCAGGCCCCATAAAACACAGGCACGGCTCTGATGTGCCTCAATGAGGGCCTCAACTTCTCTTGAGCTGACCCTCCAGGTGATGAACAAAAGCAAGAAGAAAAGAGATAAGGGTGAAAATTTTACCAGGGCCTGCGGTCGCACAACAGGATTAAGCCCACCATAGCAGGGGTGCAAATGGATAGAGCTTGTTTAAACCCTTGATCTGAATCCAACACTCGGCTTTTTCTTAGGTATCTTGAAATAAGATCGGGACTGTCAATTGTAATCACATTCTAATTTGTTTAAACAATAATTTTGCAGAGATGGATCCGATCTATGTTGAGATTTAAATCAAATTTGATTCAATTGTATGCGTTACATGTAAAAAGCTTGTTTTCAGTCATCTTTTAGCTAGTATTGGGAGGAGCAATGAGGATTCACTGAATCTCGGCCAGCCTGTGGTGTTTGGTATTCCATATATGGAATGGATCGAGGGGAGATGGGAGGAAAGATAGAAATGGGTTAGCAAGCCAAATCCCTTTCCATCTCCCGATTTCAACTACGTCCTTGATAGCATGTTGTTATCAAATCCACTCCCATTGCTTTCTATCTCATCTTGCTTCACATATTCCTCCCAAAAACTGCACCCAAACGGGGCCTTAAAGGGATTCGGTGCGATACATACATTCAGGATCTGGGGACAGCCCTACCTCATCAGATACCGCTTGGATCCAAACTCAAAATTCGAACTTATTGCCTACAATTGGGGTTGGGATTCAAACTAATCACGATGCAGCTTTGCAATCCTAAACCGAACCGAACATTAGTGAGAGCCGTTAGCCGATAACCCTCTTTCAAGGTCGGACGACATGGCTCCATCTCAACAAATATGAAGACGAAACACCGATCCGATTCGTAATGCGTACCGGGAAATGTACCAAGACGATCCGATCCAACGAATCTGAGTGCCGGATGAGATGGGGCAATGGGATGAAGCCGCGTGCCTGATACGGTCGCTATCGGCAACGTGGCAACATCTGATACAGCAAGCGACAGTGGACCGACGCTTTTTCATCTCTCTCGCTTTATTTCCTTTCCGTGCTAAATTTTTGGGGTGCGTGAGGGTTCGAACCATCGACTCACACGTGTCAAAACCTCTGACCTTTTCTCTCCTCATTTATCCATCCATACACACGCACTCCCCCTCCTCCTCTCTATGTTCCCGTAACTCCACATGGTAAAGAGGGCGCCGGATGGGCGAAGAGGAATGCTCGGAAGAAAGCCAATCTCCGGCAGAGTACAATCGGAAAAGGGTGAGCGACCCGTCGTCTGCGGCCGCTCCGGCGACAAGCGACAACGACGCTGGGTGTTTTAGGGGGAGCGACCCGTCGTCTGCGGCCGCTCCGGCGACAAGCGACGACGACGCTGGGTGTTTTAGGACGGACTCAAGCTCCCTCTTCGGCTCTGACGAGAGCCGCTGCACCAGTATCTCCGGAGATATCCCCGGTGTTCTCACGGCCAACCCGGACGAGCTCAGGCTGCTCCCGATCCCCGGAGTCTCGGTGGCCGAGGAGGAGGAGGAGAGGGCGAGGGCGAGGGCGGGGGAAGAGGAAGCGACGGCTGTGGTGGCGAGGGCGAGGTGCGTTGGGCGGAGCGGCTCCGTCTCGTGGGGATGGTCGTCGATCGTCGGGCGGAGGTCGGAGATGGAGGACGATGTTGCGGCCGGCCCGGAGTTCCTCAGTCTCCCGTGCGAGGCCTTCGGTGGGTGCACTGCCGCCGGGACTGCCGGGTCCGGCGAGCCCTCGCCAGTGTTCTTTTTCGGCGTCTACGACGGCCACGGCGGCGCCCAGGTCTGCTCTATTCGGCTCATTTTCTTTTGCCGTGCCTTCCTCCAGATAAAATGCCGAGAAAAATATTTGTCATTTTTCTTTATTCTTTTCTAAATCTGAGGCCTCTCCATTTTGTTCAAATCTAATATCTTTTCTGCATCAAGAAAAACATGGTGGAAAATCAGTTCCTTGTGTATCTTCTCATCTTCTTATCTTAGTTGTCTCCTAAAAGAAAATAGCTGAAACTCCTGTTACCATTTTTTAAAATTCTAAAATCTCCATTTCGGCATCAAAGAAATGGTGGGAAAAAACCCTTTTTCTTTTTTCAAATAATATTTGATTTTCTTTGAGGGGTTGTGTAGGTAGCGAGGTACTGCCGGGAGAGGCTCCACGCCGCGTTGGCGGAGGAGTTGGGGAGGAGGACGGCGTTGGACGGGCGGGAGGGCGCCACGTGGAAGAAGAGGTGGGAGGAGGCTCTCGCGGGGAGCTTCGCACGGGTGGACGGCGAGCTCGCCGGCGAATCCACCGGAGGCGAGCCGATCGCGCCTGAGATCATCGGATCGACGGCCGTCGTTGTCGTGCTTTCTCGGTGCCAGATCGTTGCCTCAAATTGCGGCGACTCACGGGCCGTCCTCTGCCGCGGCGGCCAGGCCATCCCTCTCACCTCCGATCACAAGGTTTGTGGTTCCCTCTTTTTCTTGATAATAAGAAAAAATAGAACGCGTTGAACAGAAATCCAGATCTGAGATTCTTCCGAATTAATATTTTCCATTTAACTTTTGCTTAGAAATCCAGATTTCAGTCGGATCATCTCGAGCTAATCTTTTCCATTTTGCATTTCTTTTTAACGAAAATAAAGCCGGATAGAGAAGACGAGCTTGCCAGGATTGAAGCGGCCGGAGGGAGAGTGATAAATTGGTACGGACCTAGGGTTAACGGAGTCTTAGCGATGTCGAGAGCTATAGGTTTGAACCTTTTGCGATTTTCTCGTTCTTTTTGGATATCATTTTCTGCCTTTTTAGCTCTTTTTCCGTTTTCGCTTGCTACTTTAGTGATGTTTTACGTTTCGTCCCCATTTGTTCGATATCATTTCCCGTTATTTCTTGGTTTTCTTGTTACTTTCCCAATTTTTGCCATCATTTCATGATATTTCTTGCGGTTTCTTTCTCGGCACAGGTGATCGTTACCTGAGGCCGTGCATCATATCGGATCCGGAGGTCACGTTCATGGAGCGATCGGACGACGACGAGTGTTTGATCGTGGCGAGCGACGGCCTCTGGGACGTCCTCTCGAACGAAGAGGTGTGTCATGTAGCCAGAACCGGCCTCCGCCGGCTGAGACGGTGCTCCGCCGCCCGGGAGGAGGGGGGGCCCTCGCCGGGGCAGGCCGTCGCCGATCACCTCACCAGCCTCGCCTACCAGCGCAGCTCCTCCGATAACATCTCCGTCATAGTCGTCGACCTCAAAGCCAAAAGATCCCGGCGACGACAACCCGATCCGCCGGCTGCCGCCTGAGACGCAAAGGAGAAAAACGGAAAGAAAATATTTCCGGCAAGATTGAGCCTGTGGAGCGCCGTTCGCCGGTCATTTTTTTGAAATATCCGCCGGAGACGACGCCTTGACGTATCGCTGGTGATATCTTTTCCCTCTTTTTTCCATCCCTTTTTCCCTCAATTTTCCTTCGAATCCTCTCAGCGTTTTTTTTTTCCTTTTTTGATGGAAGGAAAACAAAAATATATAACATGTAAAGCTGTGTAAAAGTTTTCACCGCGATAAAATTCTTCACTGTAAAAACTAAAAGTGTTCAAAGATTGTTGCCGATTAAAAGACTTTCGTACGTTTCTTCTTCTCTTTCTCGTCTCCCTCTTCTCGGTCCGAACTCCGAAGTTTCCCCTAGGGTAAGATTTTTTTACTTTTACCGGCGGGTAAAAGAGAATGTGGAAAATCTCAGCCATTGGAAAAACTCCTCTTCGATCTGTTGACAGGTGGCCTGCTGTCCTTTTGTCCTATTTATAGGGGCCCACCAATGCGGGAGTGCCAAATTAAATGTCAAGGTTTTCGTCGCATCGGGCGAATCTTAAGAACACGTAGCGTCGATCTGGGCCCTAATTTTGCAAGATCAGATCTCGTCCATCCACGTCCCGCAACCCCGATGCCCCCCCCCTGTGGTCACCCGATGCGCATGACACGTGGCCTACCTTTCTTTATTGCTCCACTGCTTAGAACTTAATCGAGAGATGTAAGGCATTTGCCACTCTGGCACGACGCCTAAGGGTTTGGTTTTCGTAAGCGTCAAACTCATCTTTGCATTAATGAGGATAAAAGTTAAAGTTAAAGGAATGCACCGCGCGTTTACATCATCGGAAAAGTAAATCATAAATACTCCAAGCTTAGCCAAAGTGATTAATTTTTCTCTGTGTTGAATTGGCCTATACGTATGATACTGGGCTGAATTGGTTAATTTTTTTAATAAATATAAAAAATAGCTTAAAATCATTTTTAATATTGTTTTATTAGCTTTAACACGTGTTATGCTCTGATGGACATGTAATATTTTTTAATTATTTGACGGATCGGTATCGATTCACCTGAAACGATACGGGTCGGATTCCGATACCTGATGGATGGAAAAAGAGAGAGAGAGATTAAGTGCATGATGTTGAGAGTTGCGTCATCGAGAGTGGGACCACTGGATCGGGATGGGCTTCTCGATGTGCGAGGCACGTGGCGTCGTCCCTATCGGCACGTGACTTCAGCGCTCGATAGCGCCTTGCTCTCGGTGAGCGCTTCGAACGTGGTGATCTTATTGGATCGGGTTTTTTCATGTCTGACGGGGTACCGATGCCACGTGATAGTGATTGGGCTTGGGTCTGCCGAAAGCAGACCCCGTTCTTTGCAAACGTTTTAAATGCATTGATAACATCGTGATTTTATCATGCAATCAAATATGTTTGTGAAAAAAGATGGTATTTATATTTTTAATGGCAAATTATTGAAGCAAATCTTTAGTTTGATTTTTGAATTTTATTTAAAAATTAAATATTAATTACTAGTCATTTGGTTTACCAGATTTTTATCATATAAAGCCATAAGAAAATTATGACTTTGAATGTGTCTCGAAGAACATATGGCGTTTTCCCTTTTTTTAGTGCGTCTATGGATTCATGCGTTTTGCTGGACCAGGACCTACTCTGGCTGTCTGTGATCTGGTCCTTCATATATGTGGTCAGAGATCCTATCCAAAATCAAAGCCGTATGCAAATTTTAAAATAAAAGGGGTTTTTAATGCATAGCCATATTCAACTAAGTTTGAATCATGGGTTTGGATCATAGTTGCCATAGATGGGTAAGTACTGGTACGAGTACACAAGACCCTCAAAAGTTTCTACTACATTTTTATTGAAACATGTATCTAAAAATTTTTGTACGAGTTTCTAATAGATATTGATACGAGATTTTTGTACATAGTTTCCTTGATAATTATATAGGTTTCTGAGAATTACATCTCATTATTTATGTTATATATATAAAGTCCAGCTAGGGTTAAGAAGACCCCTACCAGTTGTACCATTGGGTTTTGAACCTGCAACGTTCCACTACAAGGTGACTTGCACTAAGTAAAAGCACTAAAAATCAAAATATCATTTAATTTCATTATATATATATATATATATATATATATATATATATATATATATATATATATATATATATAGTGATAACAATGAGCCAACACTACTAGAATTCTGATGATTAGCGACAGACGCTATCCGTTGATAATTCGTCGCTACTTCATTTAGCGACGGATTGGCGACGACTTAGCGATGGATAGAGTTCGTTGAAATTTCCTGTTTGCTAATTAGCGACAAAACCGATCTGTCGCTACTTTCATTGCTAATTGACGACAGATTAGCGAATGTCATGATCTGTAGTTAATCCATTGCTAAATAAGAACTGATTTAGTTTTACGACAGATACATATCCATCGATAATCCGTCGCTAAAATTTAACGATGAATACATTTCAGTCGCTAAATTTTATCACCAATTTATCGACAGATTCACGATGGATTACATTTCGTCGCAAAACATCGACTGATTCAGTTTTTGAAACAGATAATTATTTGTCCCTAATTCGTACAGATATTATCCGTCGCAAATTTTTTTAAAAAATAATTAAAAAAATTTATTCGAAATATAAATATCGAGAAAAAATTTCTTGTTATATAATTTATATAACTTGTGTATAAAAAATAAAGTACACATAAAAAATACATATACAAATCAGGTGAAACAAATTTAACACAAGTTATAAGTGAAGCAAATTTAACAACCCACTGTAATTCTCGTCAAGTTCTAATTAGTTATAAGTGAACATATACAAAGAGTTTTGTTTGAAACAACAAGTACAAGAAAAAAATTCAACACATAAATCTAATCATCGCCAAGATTCAGAGCATCATCCTCTTCATTGTCTGAATCTGCCCCTTCATCCATGCCTCCATCAGCTCCTCTACGCTGATCATCTCCAACATCCTTCAAGAGAACCAAAATGTTAGTATTGATAAACAAAATATAACGAAATAAATTATATGCAATGCACCAAATCTAAGGCAATCAAAATAACATGGCTGAATGACACATAGCCTAACAATAAAGTGAAAGACATTAACAAAATTCAGATATGTGTTTTAAGGCTGAAAAAAAAAATTCATAGTGATTCAATCATGTAAATATGTGTTCTAATGTTGTCAAAAAAATGTCATAGTGATTCAAGCATGCATATATGGTTTATAAGGTTGTCAAATAAATGTGTTATGTATCACAATCATGCATATATGTGTTATAAGGCAGTAAAAAAACTTTCATAGTGATTTAATCATGCATATGTGTTATAAGGCAGTAAAAAAACTTCTATAGTGATGAAATCATGCTTATATGTGTTCTAAGGTTGTCAAAAAACTTTCATAGTGATTCAATCATGCATATATGTGTTATAAGGCAGTCAAAAAACTTTTATAGTGATAAAATCATGCTTATATGTATTCTAAGGTTGTAAAAAAACTTTAATATTAATTCAATCATGCATATATGTGTTATAAGATAGTAAAACAACTTTCATAGCGATGAAATCATGCATATATGTGTTATAAGACAGTAAAAAAGCTTTCATAGTGATGAAATCATGCTTATATGTGTTCTAAGGTTGTCAAAAAACTTTAATAGTCATTCAATCATGCATATTTGTGTTATAAGGCAGTCAAAAAACTTTCATAGTGATGAAATCATGCTTATATGTGTTCTAAGGTTGTAAAAAAACTTTCATAATTATTCAATCATGCATATATGTGTTATAAGGCAGTCAAAAAACTTCCATAGTGATGAAATCATGCTTATATGTATTCTAAGGTTGTCAAAAAACATTCATAGTAATTCAATCATGCATATATGTATTATAAGGCAGTCAAAAAACTTTCATAGTGATGAAATAATGCTTATATGTGTTCTAAGGTTGTCAAAAAACTTTAATAATAATTCAATCATGCATATATGTGTTATAAGGCAGTCAAAAAACTTTATAGTGATAAAATCATGCTTATATGTATTCTAAGGTTGTCAAAAAACTTTAATATTAATTCAATCATGTATATATTGTTGAGAAACTATGTTTTGATGATGCATGATAAATATGATATGCTTTCATGATGCATATATATGATACATGATAAATACATGATATGCTTTCATGAGATATGATAAATATGATATGCTTTCATATGTGAAACTGAATATGTTATATTATGACTGAATATGATGTGCTATGTATTTAACGAGTATTTGATGCAAGGTTATTTCACTTAAGAAGAGTGAAGACAACTTGATCAAGTGCAACTATTTGATGCAATCATACTACTCTGAAGAAAAAGCTTGATGGGCCATACATTCATAAAGATTATCCAAGAAGATCGGCTACCTCAAGATGAAGATTTTTTTCTTCTTTAGAGTCATATGTAACAGAACCTTCAGAAGCATGCATATTTCATATTAGACTATATGCTTTGAAATC
The DNA here is from genome assembly GCF_984573655.1 of Nuphar pumila. NCBI lineage: Eukaryota > Viridiplantae > Streptophyta > Magnoliopsida > Nymphaeales > Nymphaeaceae > Nuphar > Nuphar pumila. Next base: position 105,103,963 of record NC_143256.1, read on the forward strand.
ATACAAGCTATTTATTTACAAAAAGTTAGGCTTTCATAAAAGGATACGTTATGTATATTGCAGCATTTCAAAAATACCTTTTTGAAACAAATCATTGTACTTCCTACAAGCATTTATGAAAAAGACATTTTGACAAGATATAATAGCTCATGATTTCAAAAGCATTAATTGTACTTTCTTACAAGCATTTATGAAAAAGTCATTTTGACAAGATATAATAGCTCATGATTTCAAAAGCATTAATTGTACTTTCTTACAAGCATTTATGAAAAAGACATTTTGACAAGATATAAAAGCTAATGATTTCAAATATGAAAGAAAAAGACAAAATGAATTAATTCATAATACACAAACATTTACGTAAGAAATTTTGGTTCATAATACATAAGCATTTATGTAAGAAAAGACAAATTATGAAAAGATGTATTGGTTCATAATACATAAACATTTATGAAGAAAAGACAAAATGTGAAAAGATGTATTGGTTCATAATACATAAGCATTTATGTAAGAAAAGACAAAATGTGAAAAGATGTATTGGTTCATAATACATAAGCATTTATGTAAGAAAAGACAAAATGCATTAGTTCATAATACACAAATTTTTACGTAAGAAATTTTGGTTCATAATACATAAACATTTATGTAAGAAAAGACAAATTATGAAAAGATAATACACAAGCATTTATTTGAGAAATGACTATTTGTAATATAAGTATTACTCAAGCATTTAGTGTACTTCACAAGCCATGAATGCATTATATTGTGCCATAGATCAAAATGAATTTAACAGAATATCTATTTGTGATTCGGCTTATGATATTTGACACTCTCTGAAAGTTATTTATGAAGAAACAAAAAGAGTAAAAGAAGCCAAGATCTCATCTTTGGTTCGTAAATATGAACTATTTAGAATGATCAAAGATGAAACCATTACTGAAATGTTCACAAGATTCACCAACATCACAAATGATCTTAAATCACTGGGAGAAATTTATTCCCAGACTGACAAGGTAAAAAAGGTGTTGAGATCTCTTACTTCAGATTGGGAGAAAAAGACTACGGCCATTGAAGAAGCCCAAGACCTATCCAAACTCACCTTGGATGACTTAATAGGAAATCTTATGGCCTATGAAGTCTATATGAAAGAAAGAAGGGAAGAAAAACAACCTACACAGAAAAATCTTGCCTTCCCAACTCTCTCAGAGGATGATGATTTAGAAAAAGATTCTGAAAATGCTCTTCTTACCCGAAGATTCCAACGCTTCATGAGAAAGGACAGGTTTTCCAAAAAGCTCAAAGAAAAGCAGGATAAAAAAGAAGAGACTATGTGCTATCAATGCAAAAAGCCAGCTCACGTGAGACGTGACTGTCCTCTCCTAAAAAGAAAATCCAAAATCGAGGAATCAAAGAAAAAGTTCTTCAAGAAAAAGGCTCTACATGCTCAATGGGATGATTCATAACCATCCACCAGTGAAGAGTCAAGTGATGATGAAGCTGAAACTGCAAACATGTGCTTCATGGCAAACGAAAGCTCTGTAAGTGAAATTTCTGACTTTTCCTTTGAAGAACTTCTAGATGTTTTTCAAGAACTATTTGAAGAATCTAGAAAAATGAGTCTCAAAAATAAAGTTTTAAAATCTGAAAATTTAGAGCTTTCCCGGAAAAATGAAAAACTCAGTATTGAAAATTCTGAGTTGAAAAAGAAAAATTTTATGCTTACTTCTGAAATCTCTTCTACTAGTTCTAAGACTAAAAATCTTCAAGTAGAAATTTCAGAATTAAAAAGTAAAACTGAAAACCTTATGAAAACGGTTTTCAAGTTTACCAAGGGAAAAGAGAACTTGGACAAACTCCTATCCTCTCAAAAATTCTCTTTTTACAAGAATGGTATTGATTACTCTCATTATAATAAACCTTCTTGTTCGAATCAAAAGACTACTTTTGTCAAATGTTCTGCTGAACCTAAACAAGAGTATTATAATTGTAATTTTATGTACTCCTCTAAGATTATAGATAAACCCAAATCAAAATAGATATGGGTTCCAAAATCTAACAAAAAGGGACCCGATCGGTACCAAAAAGAGTTTCTACTTGATCTATTGCAGGCATTGAAAAAGAAGAACAGATGGATATCAGACAGTGGATGTTCAAAACATAAGACAGGACATCCAGATCTTTTTGCTGTTCTTCATCATAAAGAAGGAGGAACCGTCACCTTTGGAGATAACAACAAAGGTTTGATAATTGGTATTAGCAATATTGGTAATATCGATAAACCTCTTATTAAAGACGTTCTCCTTGTTAAAGGTTTAAAACACAATCTCTTAAACATCAGTCAAATGTGTGACATAGGATATAATGTCAGTTTTAAACATGATGCATGCCTCATAGTGGATACAAACGAAAATATTGTTTTAAAAGGTATAGAGAAAAATAATGTATATGAATTATACTTAGATAATATTACTGAACATTGTCTCATAAGCAAATAATGACTCTCAAAATTTATGGCATATGAGAATGGGACATGTTAACTTTAAATATATCTCTAAAATGGCTAAAAATAACTTGGTTCGTGGGTTACCTAAAATACCATTTAAAATAGACTATTTTTTGTGATGCTTATTAATTAGGAAAATTGTCAAAATCATCCTTCAAATCAAAGAATGTTGTGTCAAGTAAAAGACCTTTAGAGCTTCTCCACCTGGATCTTTTTTGTCCTTCTAGGGTAGCTTGTCTTAATCATAATAAATATGCTTTTGTCATTATTGATGATTACTCAAGATTCACTTGGGTAATATTTTTGAAAAACAAAAGTGATACGTTTTGTGAATTTAAAATTTTATGAAAAAAAATTACAATATGAAAAATCCTCTTCAATTGTTAAAATTCGTAGTGACCATGAAGGAGAATTTGATAATGATCTTTTTTTTGTAACTTGCATGGTATTTCACATAACTTTGCCTTTCCTAGAGCTGCACCTCAAAATGGTGTAGTAGAAAGAAAGAATAGAATCTCTCAAGAATCTGCCAGAACTATACTTCAACATAACAATCTTGCTAAATATTTTTGGGCTGAAGCTGTTAATACTGCATGCTATATTTCAATAAGAGTACTAATACTATTGAAGAATCTATGCATGTCAGCTTTAATGAATCTATTGGTCAATCTGTTCATAATAAGACTAATGATGATGATCTTGAAAGTACAGATTTTCTTTTAGATAACACAGCTGAATCTAATGAAGATGATCATCAAAGAACATTTGCTGAAATCAGAGATTATCCTCAAAAGCAGATTTTGGGAGACCTGACCAAGGGGGTTCAAACAAGAGCTCAGTTGGAACATATTACAAATATGACCTTCATTTCTCAACTTGAACCTAAAAAGATTGATAAAGCCATCATAGACGAGTTATGGATGCTAGCAATGACTGAAGAACTTAACCAGTTCCAAAGAAATGATGTGTGAGATCTTGTACCAAACCAAAAGATCATCAAATCATTGGGACAAGATGGATCTTCAGAAATAAGCTGGATGAATCAGGTAATGTTATAAGAAACAAGGCAAGGCTAGTGGCTCAAGAATACAATCAGGAAGAAGGTATTGACTTTGATAAAACATTTGCTCCTTTTGCTAGACTTGAATCTATAGGAATGTTTTTAGCATATGCAAGCTATATGAATTTTAAACTATATCAAATGAATGTTAAAAGTACTTTTCTAAATGGTTTTATAAATGAACAAGTTTATATAAAACAACCTCCAGGTTTTAAAAATGAACAATTTCCTGATCATGTTTTTAAACTAAAATGTGCTTTATATGGATTAAAACAAGCACCTCGTGCGTGGTACGAGACTTAAAACTTTTCTATTTTACACTCGAACTAAACACATTCAAATTAGACACCACTTTTTAAGAGAACAAGTCTTAAACAACATAATTAAACTCAAATTCATACCCACTAATCAACAATTAGCAGACATCTTCACTAAACCTTTGAAACATGAAGACTTTACACGAATTAGAAGAGAATTAGGAATATGCAAACTAAGTGACTTATAATTAATCACATTTATTAAGACTAAAACTTCTTATGAGTTCTATTAAAATCTTATTTTTCTTCTTATCAATGTTTTTTTTGTATTTTTTTTCACTATTCAAAGTCAAACTATATTCATGTATACTCTAAACACTCATAAAAACACATTCATCATGACACATTATTTATGTCTTTCAACTTGTCATCTTTTAAGTACACATCAATAATAACTCCTTGTCCTATTTCCTTTTTACTCATATCCATAAGAAAAATTAATATTAAGTAAAACTATCATGACTCTGTTCACATCACTCATCTCATAACACCTTTTATCACTTTTGTCTTCTTGTGAAAACCTCTCTTACGATAAGCTATCCGAGATTCAACATGATATTGTGTTCCTCACTTATGTTATTTTTTCAAGTGATATATCCCTTTTCATGACTTTCTTTCCTCCTCTTAAGATACTTCACTAAACTTTATGTTAAATAAATCGAGTGTTTATCCTTCTTATTTTCTTCACCACCTTTTTCAAAATCAAGTTGTCATATTTCACGTAAAATCTTACTACATCATCTGTTATATCATATCCTAAGTATAATCTATTATCGTCCTTTCATCCTTCACACCTTTTATAAAAAATTATTCGAAAAGCTTGTCCTTCATTTTTTATTCTCATTAGTACCTTTAGTACCATCCTTCTCTCTCTCTCTCATATGAATTGAGCATCCATTCTTTTCAATCCGTGATTTTGACTCCTTTACTAGTTTAAAACTTAACTTTATTCTCTAAAAACTATGAACTTCCTCCAATCGAGTTTCTTTAAAAATATGTTTATCAAATAAACATTAATTCATGTCAATCATAACTTTATTTTATGTCTTTTATCTCATATCAATCATGAATTTTTTCTTGTTTTTTTATTCTTATCCTACTCGAAAATCCATATATGTCATCTCATTTTTCTTTATGTCTACTCTTACTCCTTCCACGCATATCCATAAAAATACTTCTTATATAAACAATTATTACTCTTCACTCATGAATATCTTTTGTCTCCTTATTTCATCTCTCGAATACATTTTTTATTATATATTTTAGATTTTTGAATCCGACTCCTCCATGTCTATTCTTATTTTTTAATCTATCATTTATCAATTCTTATTTTTTTCAAATATATTTTTGACTCTTTCTCTTTTTGTCTCATCATCTCTCTTACCACTATTCAAAGTCAAAGTGTGTACTCATATTTACGTATACTCATAAAAATTACAAATGTGAAAACACATTAATCATGACACATTTTTTAAGTCATTCTTTTCTTTAAAAAATGTCATATCTTTCAAAGTACACATCACATGATCACCTTATGACCTATTTTCTTTCACGTCTATCCATAAAAACTATTTATATATTAAATAAGCAATCATGACATTTCTTTATCTCTTTCATCTCATATCACTCATTAATTATTTTTGTCCTCTTCTCTATCCATGTCTTATTTGAAACTCCATGTTTGTCATCACTCTCTTCATACGCCCAACTTAAAATTTCTCATTATGTCTTTTCAGCTTGACTTTATCTCTATTCATCTCTCTCACATGAATTGAGCTCACTTCCTTCTTTACTCTGTCTCAAAATAATAGATCGCCCCATGTATTTTCTTAAATCCATTTCTTGACTTGTTGTCTTCAACTCTCAACTTGCTTCAACCTGGTCTATAATATTAACTCTTCTACTATGATCCCTCCTTTTTGTCAATGACAAAGGGGGAGAGAAAACCTACCTCTCCTATGTAGGAGAAAAACGTTTAACTCTTTATCTCAAACACATGAAGTATACACAAACTTTTTTATGTTAATTCTAGTGTTTTTTTATGATTACTATTTCTATGCATTTTTTATTTCTGATATCATATTTAAATCATCATAATATATATGGCTTATTGACAAGGGGAGCATATATTGTCATCATCAAAAAGGGGGAGAATGTTGAGAAACTATGTTTTGATGATACATGATAAATATGATATGCTTTCATGATGCATATATAAGATACATGATAAATACATGATATGCTTTCATGAGATATGATAAATATGATATGCTTTCATATGTGAAACTGAATATGTTATATTATGAATGGATATGATGTGCTATGTATTTAACGAGTATTTGATGCAAGGTTATTTCACTTAAGAAGAGTGAAGACAACTTGATCAAGTGCAACTATTTGATGCAATCATACTACTCTGAAGAAAAAGCTTGATGGGCCATACATTCATAAAGATTATCCAAGAAGATCGGCTACCTCAAGATGAAGATTTTTTTCTTCTTTAGAGTCATATGTAATAGAACCTTCAGAAGCATGCATATTTCATATTAGACTATATGCTTTGAAATCATACAAGCTATTTATTTACAAAAAGTTAAGCTTTCATAAAAGGATACGTTATGTATATTGCAGCATTTCAAAAATACCTTTTTGAAACAAATCATTGTACTTTCTACAAGCATTTATGAAAAAGACATTTTGACAAGATATAATAGCTCATGATTTCAAAAGTATTAATTGTACTTTCTTACAAGCATTTATGAAAAAGTCATTTTGACAAGATATAATAGCTCATGATTTCAAAAGCATTAATTGTACTTTCTTACAAGCATTTATGAAAAAGACATTTTGACAAGATATAAAAGCTAATGATTTCAAATATGAAAGAAAAAAGACAAAATGAATTAATTCATAATACACAAACATTTACGTAAGAAATTTTGGTTCATAATACATAAGCATTTATGTAAGAAAAGACAAATTATGAAAAGATGTATTGGTTCATAATACATAAACATTTATGAAGAAAAGACAAAATGTGAAAAGATGTATTGGTTCATAATACATAAGCATTTATGTAAGAAAAGACAAAATGTGAAAAGATGTATTGGTTCATAATACATAAGCATTTATGTAAGAAAAGACAAAATGCATTAGTTCATAATACACAAATTTTTACGTAAGAAATTTTGGTTCATAATACATAAACATTTATGTAAGAAAAGACAAATTATGAAAAGATAATACACAAGCATTTATTTGAGAAATGACTATTTGTAATATAAGTATTACTCAAGCATTTAGTGTACTTCACAACCATTCATTTTAGAATTGACGATTTGAGAAAATAAATATTATTTTATTAAAATAAGAAATGACCATTTATTTCTTTAAGCATTAAATGCCACCTCAAAAAGCATTTGAGAAATGACTATTTATTTATAAATAAAACCCATACTCAAGAATGTCGACTTACTTAAAGTCATCATTCCTTCTGTAAACATTAAATGTTATTCCAAAAAGCTTTTAAGAAATGATCATTTATAAATAAAGTACTCAACAAACATTTATCACACTTACATACATTTATTATAAGTGACGACTTGTAAGAAAAATATTAATATACTAATTTTCATTAAATTGAGTAAAGACAAAATTACATGATAGAATATATTCCAACGTTCAATGTACTACAAACCATTAAATTGAGTAAAGACAAAACTACATGATAAACTACACTTCAACGTTAAAAAATACTACAGAACATTTATTATGAGAAAAGACCTAATACAAAGAATAACTCATTTAAAATACACCAACGAATAGTGTACTCCAAAAATGCTTCGTATGGAAAGAAGACTTTTTGAAAAAGCAATATAGTACACTTATCTTTTTCACACTAAGTTGTTTTTGAAATGACCTGACTTCTCATATCCCAAAAGGACAATCATTTCAAAAAGACAACGACTAGTTTTCTAAAGACTATATATATACAAACACAATAGTGTGAAAAGACAAGCAAGCTTTCAACGAGAAATATTCTTGCTCGACACTCTGAGAAAAGAGCTTAGAAAAAGAAAGAGAAAAAGAAAGAGAAAAAGAAAGAGAAAAAACAAGAGAAAAAGTCAAGAAAAGCTTTCAGAAAAATACAAGAGTGTGTAAGAAAAGAAAAAGATCATTCTGAGAATCTTCATACGTGCATTCATACTCTGCATATCATTCTGAAGGTTCTATAGGAAAGTGTTGTAACTTTCTGATTTCTGTTGTATCCCTTCTCTGTTGAGAGAAGCAAACCTCTGTGAAAGAGGGTGTTTCCCTTCTCTGTTGAGAGAAGCAGACCTCTGTGAAAGAGGGTGTTTCCCTTCTCTGTTGAAAGAAGTAGACCTCTGAGGAAGAGGGTGTTTCCCTTCTCTGTTGAGAGAAGTAGACCTCTGAGGAAGAGGGTGTTGTACTATTTATCCGGTAACTCGGATGTTATAGTGGAAGGCTCAAGTGTTTTACTTGGGGACTGGATGTAGGTCAGTATCTCGGCCGAACTAGTATAAATCATGTGTTTATTGTGTTGTGCCTTATTGCCTTATTTTTTATTTTATCAATCTGCATCGTATTTCACTATTCACCCCCCCTCTAGTGGAATTTCATATATGTGTTATAAGATAGTAAAAAAACTTTCATAGCGATGAAATCGTGCTTATATGTGTTCTAAGGTTGTCAAAAAACTTTAATAGGCATTCAATCATGCACATTTGTGTTATAAGGCAGTAAAAAAACTTTCATAGTGATGAAATCATGCTTATATGTGTTCTACGGTTGTAAAAAAACTTTCATAGTTATTCAATCATGCATATATGTGTTACAAGGCAGTCAAAAAACTTCCATATTGATGAAATCATGCTTATATGTATTCTAAGGTTGTCAAAAAACATTCATACTAATTCAATCATGCATATATGTATTATAAGGCAGTCAAAAAACTTTCATAGTGATGAAATCATGCTTATATGTGTTCTAAGGTTGTCAAAAAACTTTCATAGTGATTCAATCATGCATATATGTGTTATAAGGCAGTCAAAAAACTTACATAGTAATGAAATCATGCTTATATGTATTCTAAGGTTGTTAAAAAACTTTCATAGTAATTCAATCATGCATATATGTGTTATAAGAAAGTCAAAATACTTTCATAGTGATGAAATCATGCTTATATGTGTTCTAAGGTTGTAAAAAAACTTTCATAGTAATTTGATCATGCTTATATGTGTTCTAAGGTTGTCAAAAAACTTTCATAGTGATTCAATCATGCATATATGTGTTATAAGGCAGTAAAAAAACTTACATAGTAATGAAATCATGCTTATATGTATTCTAAGGTTGTTAAAAAACTTTCATAGTAATTCAATCATGCATATATGTGTTATAAGAAAGTCAAAATACTTTCATAGTGATGAAATCATGCTTATATGTGTTCTAAGGTTGTAAAAAAACTTTCATAGTAATTTGATCATGCTTATATGTGTTCTAAGGTTGCCAAAAAACTTTTATAGTAATTCAATCATGCATATATGTATTATAAGGGAGTTAAAAAACTTTTATGGTAATGAAATCATGCTTATATGTATTCTAAGGTTGTTAAAAAACTTTCATAGTGATTCAATCATACATATATGTGTTATAAGGCCGTAAAAAAAAATTCATAGTGATGAAATCATGCTTATATGTGTTCTAAGGTTGTCAAAAAACTTTAATAGTAATTCAATCATGCATATATCTGTTATAAGGCAGTCAAAAAACTTTCATAGTGATGAAATCATGCATATATGTGTTATAAAGCAGCCAAAAAACTTCCATAGTGATGAAATCATACTTATATGTGTTCTAAGGATGTCAAAAAACTTTATACCTGATGGGCACCAAAGCTCATGTTGAATGCAGACGAAATTCTTCTATTCAAAAAAAAATTGCACAACTCATTATGGACAAGGTTTGGAATGACTTCATATAAAAAGTCACGCATTGTGTCCTGAAGAAGCTAGCGAACACCATCCCAAGAAACAACAGGGTTAATCAGACGGTGAGAGTTGATGCTGGTGGAAGAACTTTGAGAGCCCTGATTGCAGGAGGCAACAACTGGTGTGGCGTTCATGTAACTCCCAAACCCGAACACACGACCCTTTTTGGGTTCACCGGTTGGAGTCACCCATGCTGCAGAATCAAAAGGCAGATGTTGAGTGGAGTCATCGTCATATCGCTCTATCATCTGTTGCTCGTATGACTCCTATAAAGTAATGATTACAGTATGAATTAATAATTACGAATTACAATGTTTATGATAATATAATGTATGGTAACTTGTATATTACAATGTTTATTAATATAATAAATACATACCCTTGTTGCGCTCGCCTTCTCTGATATGAACTCTCTCGTGCTCTTACGTTTATGTGTTTCAACAAACACATCCTTGTAGGGCACAATGCCTCCTTTTTTGTGTTACTGCAAAGTTAACTGATAAAAAAATCAATTAGAAAGTATGCAGAAATACTTATAAATTTGACAACACACACACACACACACACACACACATATATATATATATATATATATATATATATATATATATATATATATATATATATATATATATATATATATATTGATGAGTTACCATTTTCTTCTGATGGCTCCCAAAAGTCTTAGAACCACCTGTGTGTAGATGGGCATCGAGCATCTTCGCTCGATTTTGTGCAGCCTTTACTGAGCGGTTTTGAAATTCATGGCTTACCCACTTATCGCACATTGCATCCCAATAATCTGGTCATGGCCCTTCCACTGCAGTGAATCATCTATCCCACCAGTAGCTTTTATTGTTGCAGTCTTCATATTATGTAACATGTCAGCAAATCGACTGGTAGCCACCTTCTGCCTTACTAGCTCTTTTTTCTCCTTCGCAGTCGCGAAGCGATTCGAAGCCTACAAATAATTTCAGAAAGTTACTGCACATGACTATAAAAAAAAATTAAATATGAAACACATTAGCTATGATAAATGATTGTATACTATGAATAAAGTCCATAATCTTTCCAACACCTCTTTCGGGTAATCTTTTCATTGAGCGACCGGTCTTGGTAGATGCCGAACTAGTGACTTCCTAATTTCTTGTATTACTTCTTATGGCTTGAACCTCGCGCTGCATATGAATTGGTACACATTAACAATCGACTATCGATATACACTATTTATAAGATAAGTATTGCACAAGTGACAATGTAATACTTACGGTCGACTATCGATATACACTATTTGAATGAGTCATCGTGTGTCAGACTGAGAAGACTCTACATCCGGCGTTGTCTCGTGATGTGTATGAGTAGCTGGTGTAAGTGGGTCATGTGCAGGCAAAACATCCTCTACAGAATAATGAGTTAGAAATTCACACAATGCACATATAAACTAATCAACTGTATAATTATTTAAATGATATACCTATTGAAGCATTACGTGAAGAAGAAGGCTAAGACTGACTATCATTGAGCTGGGATCCTATAAAGACGATTAATAAGTAACAATTTTTATATCAATATATAAGTAAAAACATAATGATTTCCTATATTTAAATATAATACAAAGACATCTACCTAATGATGTCCCACAACCTCCACTTGGTCCTCGATCACTAGGTGCTCGACCATTGTGACCTCCACGAACCATATTCTAATAAAAAAAATGTTATTTGGATCCGTTACATATCTCTTGATCTTAGCATGGATATGACATATGCATGTAATGTAAAGATTTAAAGGTCCTACATGAATCAGTTTTATAACTATGCATGAACTGTACATGTACATGCTAAGTATGCATGGAATGTAACATGATATGCAATTCCATGAACATGAATACATAACCAAATAAAAAATAACTTTATGTAAGCATGCATACAATTACATCAAATATGACAATACATTTAAATCATTCGTATCATAACAATGTCAAACATGTACCTGCAGCAAACACTTGTTTGACTTTCATATTCTTCTTCTTTCTCCGAAATACAAACATAAGAACATATGAGAAAGTGATGTGGTATGTATTACAAGATGTATTTCACTAGCTTGAATATGCTTCCTCATTACTTGTTTGACTTTCATATTCTTCTTCTTCTTCCTTCTCCTCATCTTCATCTTCTTCTTCATTGGACACTCATCCACTTGGTATATCATTTGGATCACATTCTTCCATATGTGTGTCATTGGACAATGGAGATGTGACATGCAAACCATATATGACATCGTGACCATAAGAGAAGTCATACATATCATCTGATTGATAATAATGACCCTCTTCAGCAATCTTGTCTTCCTGTAACTGATCATACTCGGAGTATAGTTTAGACTTCACCTTGCAAACAACCCACCATCAATTTCTATCTGATTTCCTTGTATTCGGATATAAAGTATAGTAAACTTGTTGAGCTTGCGAGGCTAATATGAATGATTCATATGTTTCAAACCTTGATTTATGATTCACCTCCATAATGCATGAGTCTTTGTCGACTCTTGTTGCCGTGGGATCAAACCAATGACACTTGAATAAAGTTATCATGTTATTTATGCCTAAGTAAGTTAACTTCATTATTTCTTCAATAACACCATAGTAGTCAAGTTCATTTTCACCGTAGTTGTTACCCTTGACACACACGCCACTATTCACCATTGACTTGTTTACACTGTAGTCTTTTGTATGAAATCGATAACCATTTACGATGTACTCGTTGTAACAATACACAACTTTGGTCGAACTATTTTGTAAATCACATATTCCTTGATCATTAACATCACCATGGCAGACCTACAAGCATAAACAATGATTGTAATCACGATCAATTAAGTAACATATTGTTGTTTACACAGAAAGAATGCATTTCATCGTCCTTACCAACTCTTTGAACCATGCCCCAAACTTATTTTCACGTTCTTTCTATACTTCTAAATTAGTGAGATGTGAAAGTTTTATTCGCAACTCGAGATCAAATCATTTACACTTAACAAATATTTATATTACCAAACCATGTACTCACGTAGAGAACTTAGTGTTACATATTAAGTATACTTACTCGATGTAGGAGTCGATCGTTGAGCAATTAAAAAGGATATAGATTTGAGCTATGTCTTGCTCTCGATCTTACAAGAGTCTTGACCGGCAACTGTCAAAGGCATGCCCAAGTGATTTAAATATCCATAGTTTGTCAGTCACATTAACTTGTTCTCCATCATCATTACGAGGTGGGCAAGTGTAACGTGTTAGAATGTAAGGTTCAAAGTACATACATGAGAAATTTTAAATCTCTTCTAAAGTGTACGCCTCATAAATTGAACCCTCCACTCTTGCTTTATTCTGAACTTTTTTTTTGAGGTCAAACATGCATCTGTCAACAATATACATCTCATAATACAATAAATTCCTAATAGCATTAGAAAGAAAAGTATAAATAAAAATATACCTTTTGAATGGGTACATCTATCGATATTGCATAGGACCACCAACCCTAAGTTCATATGGCAAATGTATGATCACATGTTCCATAACATCGAAAAATGTTGGCAAAAATATTTTCTCTAGCTGACAAATAGTAGTGACGATAGAATCCTCGAGATTCTTTACCTTAGTTACTACAACTTCTGATGCACACAATATTCTAAAAAATTTACTCAACTCGGATAATACCCCCATATAGGTTTGTCTAACATATCATGAAATGCTAGGAAAATCAACCGTTGCATAATGACATGACAATCATGGCTCTTCAACCCATATAATTGTCCCTCATCTATTTTCACAGTCCGAGTAATGTTAGAGATATATCCATCTAGAAATCTCAACTATCTCAACCACTGACATACCTGCTTTACGTGATCTAGTCCAAGCACGTACCTTGCCTTTGGTTTCAGTACTTTGTCATTGTACTCTTTGTATTCTAATTCAGGTCTTTTACATATTACTTTTGAATTCATACGGGCCTTCAAATTATCCTTCATTTTTTCTTTGACATTCATTACCGTATTGAACACATTATCAAACATATTTTTCTCCACATGCATCACATCCAAATTCTGTCGTATCAATAAGGTCAGCCAATATGGTAGTTCCCAAAGTATATATTTCTTTGTCCAATTGTGATCATTTCCAAATCCAAGAAAGGGCGTCAGACTACGGGCATCTGTCAGTCCATATGAAAAGTATCACAATTGTCTTAAAATTTTTATGACAGGCAACCTTATAGGTGGATCTTCTATTTTATTTGTGCCTGCTCGAAACACATACTTTTGTCGTCGAAACGAATGGTCGCTGGGTAGAAATCGATGATGACAATCAAACTAACACAACTTCTTTCCATGCGTCAATCTAAAAGATTTTGTATCCTCCATGCAGTATGAACATGCCAACCTCCCATGTGAGCTTCAACCAGATAATATGCCATATGCAGGGAAGTCACTAATTGTCCATAGAACAACAACATTTATATTGAAGTTTTGTTTTTTGTGGCCATCGTACCTGAGAACACCGTCATCCCACAGTATTTTCAGTTCAGCAATCAATGACCTTAAATATACATCAAGATTTTAGCCTGGAGAGGTCGCACTAGGGATCAATAAAGACAAGAAAAGATTTTGACGCTTCATACACAAGCTTGGAGGAAGATTGTATGGAGTGACAAATACTGGCCAACACGAGTATGAGGTTGATCTACCCCCAAATGGATTAAATTCATTTGTACCTAAACCAAGCCTAACATTTCTCACTTCTATTGCAAAGGTCTGATGAGTATGATCAAAGTGCTTCCAAGCTTTCGCGTCAACAGGATGCATGATCTTGTCTTCATCATGTCAAACTTTATTTAGATGACATCTCATGTGTTTAGCTGTCCTCGAAGGCATATACAATCGTTACAATATAGGGGTGAGAGAGAAGTAGTAGAGTGACTTGTATGACACTTCTTTTGACCTCGTACTAGCATTGTCTCTTGTCTTTGGCTTGAATCGAGGATGCCCACATGATGGACATGATCTGCTATTTTCTTGATTTTTGAAATACAACATGCAGTGATTTGGACAAACATCTATCTTTTGATACCCCATACCTAGAGCGTTGACCATAACCTTCGCACGGTAGAAATTTTGTGACAATTTTTTATCTTTGAGTAATATACTCTTCACAATAAGGCACAGACTGTCAAAACATGATTGACTCAAATTAAACTCGGACTTCAGATTCAGTAGTTGAAGAACTACAAATAAGATAGTGTGACTCTCGCAATAATTTCAAAGTGGCTCATCAACATCTCTAAGTAAATCATAAAATGTACTAGCTGCATCGTTTGCTGCTTCTTCGTCTACCCCAGTTGGTATATCACTAGGACCCATAGCAGAACCCAGTTCTGGTCCTGCGACATCAAATATCAAATCCATATATCGATTACCGTGCACCACATCCACACATGCGTCAAAATTATTCCTAAATTCTTACCATGAAACTTCCAATTCTGATAATCACTCACAAAACTCTTCATGTATATGTAATGTCTAACGCCATGAGGTTCTACAAATCGATTATTCTTACACATCGTGCAGGGGTACCTAATCTGACCTGTGGGATCCACTGTACTGATATTTGCCATTGTAAATTCAATAAAACTGTCACTACAAGAAAATTGTTAATTAGCGACGAATTTTTTCTGTCGCGAATTAGCGACGGATTAGCTAGAGAAACAATCTGTCGCTAATTCGCGACGGATTAGCGAGGAAACAATGTTTATCGCTAATTCGTCGCTACTTAGCGACGGATTAGCGACTGTAATTTTTTGTCGCTAATTCTTATTACAAGAACACCATTTCAGCGATGGATTTAGAGAGGGAACTCTGTCGTCGCGAATCCGTCGCTAATTAGCGACGGCTTAGCGACAGAGTATATTCCATCGCTGTTTTGGTTTTTTGATTTACGACGGCTTAGCGACAGAATTATTCCGTCGCTAAGCCGTCGCTAAATGTCGCGTAAATCCCTAATCCCATCCCTCTTTCTCTTTTTCATGTTTCGCTGTCTTGCTCCCGCCCGCCGCCCTCTCCCTACCGCCGCCCGTCGGCTCTCGCCACCGCCCGGCCACCGCCGCTCGCCTGCCGCCGCTCCCCGTCCACCGCTCGCCAGCCGCCGCTCGCCTGCCGCCGCTCGCCTGCCGCCGCTCCCCGTCCACCGCTCGCCAGCCGCCGCTCCCCTTTCCTGGCTGCGCCCTCTCCCCACTGTTGCTCCTCCATCGCCAGACTACCGTCATCCTTCGCAAACCCTGCTACCTGCGAACCATCTTCCTCAAAACCCTCTCACCTTCTCCTATCCACCTGATCCCTTCACCACCATCTTGCTTGAAACCCTCGAATACCCAAAAGGACGATCCCGTACATGATGCAAGATCGTCGGGGTTCAAGTTTTGCTCGATAGGGGTTTGAGCGACGGAGTTAGATCGTCAGGTTTCTATAGTTCTTGATCGACAGGGGTCTGAGCGATGGGGTTTGATCGATAGGTTTCGTCTGGGTACTACAACGAGCATTCAGTGTTGCCTTAGCGAGGTAAAGAATTCTGTCATCTCCCTTCCTCTTTATGTTGATTTTCGTATTTTCAATGCCTTTCAATATGGCCAGGAAAAAAAGATTCATCATGCATGATATTGAAATTTTGAGATTTGTTGACTGTATCTGCTCATTGTTAGGTGCCTTCTAATTGTATTTATGCTATATTTAAGATAAGTCTGCTTCTGCTACAATTCGTGTGTTTTTCACTTTAACATCACATTGCTATATCATGCAATTGTGGCATGACTATGATTTAAGCAATTTGTTTGTATCTGTTATAAGCAATCTTACAATGGGCACCCATTCCCATTGTCTTCTTCATCTTGATAGGCATCATTTCAGCCTTCACATTGTAACAGATTTGAGCACCGCATGCATATTTATTGTTTGAACTGAGGGTTTGTCCATTTTTTTCTAGCACTCTAGTTTGTATCTTTGGCATTTCAGACAAGTTATCTTGGTGGTTTTAATTTCTTCAAAAGAGTGTAAAAAAAGTAACAGTGATCATAATCATCCCTTTAAAGTTCAAGTTTTGATATTGGGAACATAATTGTCGTTGTATCAGATATAAAGAATCTCGAGGACTCTGTCATCACCACTGTTTGTCTGTTAGAAAAGATATTTCCGCCAACATTTTTCGATGTTATGGAACATTTGATCATACATCTGCCATATGAACTAAGGGTTGGTGGCCCTGTGCAATATCGATGGATGTACCCATTTGAAAGGTATATGTTTTTTTATATTTGTCTCTTTAATGACAAATATTTAAAATTTGAAATGTATATTCTTGTCAGATGCATGTTCGACCTAAAAAAAAAGGTTCGTAATAAAGCAAGAGTAGAAGGCTCTATTTGTGAGGCGTACACTTTAGAAGAGATTTCAAATTTCTTATCTATGTACTTCGAACCTCATATTCCAACACGTTATACATGTTCGCTCCGTAACGATGATGGAGAACAAGTAACTGTAGCTGACAAGCTGTCGATATTTCAACCACTTGGGCATGCATTTGGTAGTTGCTGATCAAGGCTATTGACAGATCGAGAGCAAGATGCAGCACACATCTATATTCTTTTTAATTGCTCAGCGATCGACCCATACATCGAGTAAGTATATGTATATGCAACTTAATTATAAATCCTTTTATGTTCTATATGTGGATACATGGCTCGGTAATATAAGTATTTGTGGTTTGCATACGATTTGATCTGGAGTTGCAAAGCGAAGTTTCACATCTCACTGATGCAGAAGTACAAAAAGAACGTGAAACTAAGTTTGTGGAGTGGTTGAAACAGTTGGTAAAGCAGCTAACATAAATTTTGTACTTATAAACAACACTAAGTTACTTAATTGATCGTGATCACAATAATTGTTTATGTCTGTGCGTAGGTTCGCCATGGTGATGTCAAAGATCAAGGAATATGTGATTTAGAAAATGGTTCGACCAAAGTTGTGCAATGCTACAACGGGTATATCGTAAATGGTTATCGATTCCATACAAAAGACTACGGTATAAACAAATCAACGATAAATAGTGGCGTGTGTGTCAAGGGTAGCAGCTACGGTGAAAATGAACATGATTACTACAATGTTATAGAGGAAATAATGGAGTTGACTTACTTAGACATGAATAACAGGGTTACGATATTCAAGTGTCATTGGTTTGATCCAACTGTAACAAGACTCGACAAAGCTTCAGGCATTGTGGAGGTGAATCATAAATCCAGGTTTGGAACATATGAACCATTCATATTAGCCTCGCAAGCTCAACAAGTTTATTATACTTCATATCCGAGTATAAAAAAGTCAGATAGAAATGAATGGTGGGCAGTTTGCAAGGTGAAATCCAAACTATACTCCGAGTATGATCAGTTACAGGAAGATGAGTTAGCTGAAGACAGTGATTACTATCAATCAGATGATGTCTATGACTTCGCTTATGGTCACGATGTTGCGCATGATATGCATGTCATATCTCCATTGGCCGATGAAACATTCATAGAGGAATGTGATCCAAATGATGTACCAAGTGGATGGGCAAACAATGAAGAAGAAGAAGAAGAAAGTCAAACTAGTGACGAGGAAGAATTCTCAAGCTAGTGAGCAAAATCTTATACTACAAACCTCTATTTAAATGCATTGTAATACTTGATGTGAGTTGTATTCCAATACTTGGTGTGAATGATTAGAAATTTTATTTGAATGTATTGTAATACTTGATACGAATGATTCGAATGCATTGTAATACTTGATGTGAATGATTTCAATTATCTGAATGTATTATAATTTATGCAACGAATGATTTAAATTAATGCAATACTTGATGTGAATGATTTGAATTATTTAAATGCATTGCAATGCTTGATGTGAATGACTTGAATGCATTGTAATACTTGATGTGAATTATTTGAATGTATTGTATGACATATGTTATTTGTTAGAATATGGTTCGTGGAGATTATAGTGGTCGCTCATCCAGTAGTAGCCAGACTCAACCTTCATCTTCACGGGCTCCTGTGATAGGTATATCATATAACTAATTGAATGCTTGATTAGTTCAAATGCGTATTCTGAGAATTTCTAATGTATTTTTTTACAGATGATGTTGCACCTGTACACGACCCACCTACACCAGTTGATCACACAAGTCAACAGCCAACACAGGAAACAGGGTCTTCTCAGGCTGGCACAAGAAGACTCATTCGAATAGTGTATATCGATAATCGACCGTAAGTATTTTGTTATCAATTATTACATATCTTTTAAATATTTTATATTGATATTTACTATGTAACAATTCATGTGCAGCACGAGGTTTGAGCCACAAGAAGTAGTACAGGAGATTAGGAATTCACTTCTTCAACATCTACCAGGACCAGTTGCTCAATGGAAAGAGTACCCAAAGGAGGTGTTAGACAGATTGTGGTCCTCATTCATGGTATACAGTTGTTCCTCATAGTTAATGTGTTTCATAGTTAATTTATTTAAGCAATGTCTACAGAATGACTGAAAATATTTGTAGGCTTCGAATCGCTTCGCAACTACGGTGGAAGAAAATGATGCAAGGAAGGTGTGGCAGAAGATGACTGCCAATCGATTTGCAGACATGCTGCACACTATGAAGACTGTAGCAAAAAAAGCATCTGGCGTAGTAGATGATCCATTACTGGGGAAGGACCATGGTCCTATTACTATTAGGAGAGATTACTGGGATGAAATGTGCGATAAGTGGGCGGGAGATGCATTTAGAAATCGCTCTGCGAAGGCTGCACAAAATCGATCGAAGATGCCCGAAGCCCATCTACACACAGGTGGATCTAAGACATTTGGGAGTCACTTAAAGAAAATGGTAACTCATTAATATATAATATTAATTTTATAAGTATTGTTGCAAACTTGTGAACTAAATCTTTTGTCATTTAACTTCGCAGGAAGCAGAAAAAGGAGGCAGTGTACCATATAAAGATGTGTTTGTAGAAACACATAAACGGAAGACCACGGGAGTCTTCGTATCAGAGAAGGCGAAAACGACAACGGTATGTATTAATTCTATTAATAATCATTATAATATATATGCAAGTTATCATAATGTTATCATTAATTATTAATGAATACTTTAAACATTATTTTGTAGGAGGCATATGAGCAACAGATGGTAGAGCGATATGGCGATGACGCTACTCAACATCCATCATTTGATCCTACAGCATGGGTGACTGCAGCAGGTGAACCCCAAAAAGGTCGCGTGTTCGGGTTTGGGAGTAATATGAACACTTCACCAGTTATTGGTTCTTCCAGTTACGGCTCACCGACTTCTTACACCGACATAAGCTCCAAGCAGCCGACTATTCTTTCCGGTGATGATGTACGTGAGATCATTAATGAATCACTGAATAACTACTTCCAATACACTGTCGCCCCCTTTCTCCGAAATGAGATCAAGGCCGCTGTTCAGGATAGGGGATCTTCGATTCCAGGTCCCTCTCAGGTATAATCACATATTCAGTTTTTTGTCTGCCTTAGAACATATATGAGCATAATCGAATCACATATATAACTTTTTGCCTGCCTAAGAACACATATGGGCATGTTATAATCACATATTCAGTTTTTTGACTGCCTTAGAGCACATATGAGCATGCTATAATAACATATAAAGTTTTTTTATTGCATTAGAGCACATATGAGCATGCTATAATCAGATATAAAGTTTTTTTGCCTGCCTAAGAACACATATGAGCATGATGGAATCACATATAAAGTTTTTTTTACTGCATTAGAACACATATGAGCATGCTAGAATCACATATATAGTTTTTTGACTGCCTAAGAACACATATGAGCATATTATAATCACATATTCAGTTTTTTTGACTGCCTTAGCACACATATGAGCATGCTATAATAACATATAGAGTTTTTTTACTGCCTTAGAACACATATGAACATGCTATATATCATTTATGATAGAATCACATATAAATTTTTTTGCTTTGCCTGCCTTAGACCACATATGAGCATGCTATAATCACATATTCAATTTTTTGACTGCCTTAGCACACATACGAGCATGATCGAATCACATATATAGTTTTTTGCCTGCCTTAAAGCACATATGAGCATGGTAGAATCACATATAGAGTTTTTCTAGATGCCTTAGAACACATATGAACATGCTATAATCACATATTCAATTTTTTGACTGCCTTAGCACACATACGAGCATGATCGAATCACTTATATAGTTTTTTGCCTGCCTTAAAGCACATCTGAGCATGGTAAAATCACATATAGAGTTTTTCTAGATGCCTTAGAACACATATGAACATGCTATAATCACATATTCAATTTTTTGACTGCGTTAGCACACATACGAGCATGATCGAATCACATATATAGTTTTTTGCCTGCCTTAAAGCACATCTGAGCATGGTAAAATCACATATAGAGTTTTTCTAGATGCCTTAGAACACATATGAACATGCTATAATCACATATTCAATTTTTTGACTGCCTTAGCACACATATGAGCATGATAGAATTATATATATATATATATATATATATAACTTTTTGTCTGCCTTAGAGCACATATGAGCATGATAGAATCACATATAAAGTTTTTTTGACTGCATTAGAACACATATGAGCATTCTATAACCACATATTCAGTTTTTTGACTGCCTAAGAACACATATGAGCATGTTATAATCACAATTTCAGTTTTTTGACTGCCTTAGAGCACATATGAGCATGCTATAATAACATATAGAGTTTTTTTATTGCATTAGAGCACATATGAGCATGCTATAATCACATATAAAGTTTTTTTGCCTGCCTAAGAATACATATGAGCATGATAGAATCACATATAAAGTTTTTTTGACTGCATTAGAACACATATGAGCATACTATAATCACATATTCAGTTTTTTGACTGCCTAAGAACACATATGAGCATATTATAATCACATATTCAGTTTTTTGACTGCCTTAGCACACATATGAGCATGCTATAATAACATATAGAGTTTTTTTACTGCCTTAGAACACATATGAACATGCTATATATCATTTATAATAGAATCACATATAAAATTTTTTGCTTTGCCTGCCTTAGAGCACATATGAGCATGCTATATTCACATATTCAATTTTTTTACTGCCTTAGCACATATACGAGCATGATCGAATCACATATATAGTTTGTTGCCTGCCTTAAAGCACATCTGAGCATGGTAGAATCACATATAGAGTTTTTCTAGATGCCTTAGAACATATATGAACATGCTATAATCACATATTTAATTTTTTGACTGCCTTAGCACACATATGAGCATGATAGAATCACACACACATATATATATATATATATATATATAACTTTTTGTCTGCCTTAGAGCACATATGAGCATGATAGAATCACATATAGAGTTTTTTTATTGCCTTAGATCACACATGAGCACATGATAGAATCACATATAGTGTGTAATTTATTTCATTATATTTTGTTTATCAATACTGACTGTTCTTTTCTTGTGTAGGTTGCTAGCGATAATCAACGTAGTGGAGCTGAAGGGACAGATAAAGACAATGAACAAGAAGACGCACAAAATCTTGGCGATGATTAGAGGACTGTGTTGAAGAAGTTCTATTTTTTTTATGTTTCCTAATTGTAATTGTTGAATTGTAAATAATTAAACTTCTTAATTTTAAGGTGGAACGATTAATTGTTGTAGATTCTTGTTATATGAAATTTTTTTTGTAGTTTGTTTTTTATTTACAGGAAATATAAATTGTATAGGAAATAGAAATTGCTCGGTATTTAATTTTCAAATATTTTTTTTTTAATTTTTTTTCGTGTTTGCGACGGATTAGCGACGGAACCATCCGTCGCTATTTATATTAATCTAGCGACGGCATAGCGACGGAAGTAAATCCGTCGCCAAGCCGTGGTCGCCGTTTAGTACCGGCGGATTGGCGATGGAATATAGCGCTCGTTATTCCGTCGCAATTAGCGACGGAATAATTTCGTCGCCAGTTAGCGTCGAAATATTCACGACATAAGCATACTGTCGCCTCGTTGTCGCTAATTCGTCGCTAACCATGTTAGCGACGGAATGTGGTCGTCGCTAATCTACTGCTTTGTTGTAGTGTGTCAACACTATCCATATATTTAAGCGATACCTCATTGTCAACTATCTTACGGTACATCCATTCATGATTTGCAGTCATTTTGTTCTATGATATTATGGATATTATCCTAACCAGTTAAAAGAGAATCATCAGAATACTATGATGAAGAAAATATCAAATTTATCATGCATTGTTGGATATATATATATATATATATATATATATATATATATATATATATATATATATATATCACAAGGATATTTAGAAAGATGAAATCACATACATAAATACGATATATTCAATTTAAGCACGTTTTTATGATACAATTTTACATGGAGGGCATAATTAATTCAAAAATAACTTCATGCAAGTATGGATAGTGATGTCAAACATTGAAATACATTCAATAATTCATATCATAACAATGTCAAACATGTATTTGCAGCAAATACACTTCAATATCTCGCTAACTAGTACTATAAATAGCATGGAATCTAAACTACAAAAAAAAAAATACTTCTATTCTCATACATTCAAATCATGCTCAGCATGATATCCAAACTTCAGCAAAACAATCTTAGAGATTCACAACTAAGTGAGTGTGTGAGAAGTAAAATGTTGCATCCAAGAAAGTAAATAACATGTGATGTGTTTGCATCACTTACTCACCACAGGTATTTACCCGATTTGCATGCTTTTGCATTTGCAATTTTCTTGTTTCTTTTCGCATGACATTTTAAGTTGTATGTGATGCTTAGCATTAAGCATCACACATTTTGCTCTGCTACGCACATGCAATGCACATGCAATGCACATTTATATACGACAAGGGCAACACCCATCAAGAGGCCGCAGGGGCTTCACCACCAGAGAGAGAGAGACGATATACCTGCAGACTCACCGGCGAAGGAGATCTGACCGCGGGTCGGCTGCAGAGCGAGACTACCAGAACAAGAGGATGACCGACGACAAGGTCACCGACGTGGGTCAGGAGAGAAGAGAGCGATTGAGGAGGTTGTGGAGCGGGGAAGACTAGAGGGGGAGGAAGAAGAGGAGGTCGACGAGGGTCGCAGGTGTGTGTGTGTGGGGGGGGGGACTCCAACGGTTGTCGGCCAGAGGTCAGACGAGAGAGGAGAGAGGGCAAAGAGGGACGAGGGCGACGGTGAGAGGAGAGGCAAAGTCGTGGAGAGGGAGGAGGAAGGCAGAGAGGGTTCGGCCCTCTATGCCCTTTTAAAGGCACAACGAGGCTGGCGGAGAGGGAGGTGGGGTTGCCCGGCAAGGCTGCGGGACTGGGAGAGAGGGTGGGCCGGACGTGGAGTGGGGGTCGTCGGCATTGATTGGCCGAAATACGACGAGCAGGAGAGACAACTCAACCGAGGGAAAGGGGCGAAAGAGAGGGAATGACGAAGGGAGGCTGGAGGGAGGTGGCCGGCGAAGTCTTGGGAAAGTATCGTAAGAGAGTGCAGAATAGAGGAACACAGCTCGATCATTCCACTTAAATTGAGTTTAGATAACGATAAACCTCAGTTCACTATTCCAGGTAATCGTTATACGCAAATCGCTGGGTTTCCCAAAGGCCCGGAAGATCGAAGAATGCAGTACAGGTTTATGTTTGAATATGTTATGGTGCAATGTCTCTCACTAGCAACCCTGAAGGATGGGCTATTCATAATCACTGTTAGGAGTGATTATCACCCGCAAGGGAGCGTGGCGGGTAGCAGGGAAGACGATGGTCACGAATCAGTGGAAGCCCGGAGCCTCGATTGGACTGGAGGTTCATACCACCATTCCTATTTGGATCTAACTGCCCGATTTGTCACCTGTATTGTGGTCAGAAGACGTCTTCGCTGGTATTGCCGATGCCATGGGAGGGGGAATTTAATGGTGTGGATGTCTACACCAGATCGAAGGAGCGGCAGCAGTTTGCCCGAGTCCGAGTTGAAGTTCTGCTCGACTTTCGACCCTCATCGGTAATTGAAATCAAAGTTGAAAAGGGGATCACTTACATGCAGGAGATCGTATATGAAAACAATATACGATTCAGTCCCATTTGTAGCGAGAAGCCGCCGGTAGTGGAGAAGGAAATAGAGGAACCTACCCACGGTTGGACTCAGGTGAAGGTCTCCCGCCGGCAATGAAAGAAGGCGAGAAAAGCAGCCAATCAGCCCCAAGGTAACCAGTTTGAGTTTCTGCGAACAATTGGGGTGCAAGACGTTACCTCTGGTGAAATGGCGTCAGGTGATCCCAAACAGGGGACTCGTCGGTTGCTTGGAGATGATATCGCTAATCCTGATAAGGAGATAGCACAGGTTCGGCTGAATGACAGAGCTTCTTCGATGGACCCTTACAAGCATCGTCGGACTCCGATGGAGTTTTCCACTTGACAGGAATCGACATGGCTACACTGCAGAAGAACTCGTACCAGGATAGCCCGAGAGGCAATGCAGCTTCCTGAGGGAGTGGAGGGGATCGACACCAGAAGCCATCAGTGGAGCAGTCAGCCGGAGCTCATAAGCGGCTTGGAGAGATGGCGAACCTGCAGACCATGGGAGCTGAGATGGACACGGTGGAGCCGGACACGAAGAGGAAATCCTTTTCAGAAGAGAAGAGAAGAGAAGAGAAAGGATGTGTGTCGAGAAATGCGCAAAATGATCGCCTTCCAAGAACCTCCTGACTGGGTCAACAGCTGGAACCCCTTTTACGACACCTGCTGCAATGTTATAACCCTACCCCTACCAACCTTTAACACCTGGTTTGCCTCTTCCCCATCCCAATTGCACGAGGTAGCTCCCTAGGTATTCCTCCCTGCAGCCATGGTCCTTCCCAATCCAGATGGTAATGTAACTGGGGACCATATGGTCTCCATCGAATTGGACGAGCCCCCGGGCTTATCACCCAGGGGTCCAAAAGACGTTGGGCTCTGCCCTGCCCTGCTCTGCTATACCACTCTGATCCTGCTGAGTTGATCATGGCCGTTGACCCCCTGCCTCGATGTGCGTTTTAGACCCGACCCAAACAAGCTTCATCATCACTACTTCTGATCAATCGAGTAAGATCCCGGGGGCTCCGGCTAAGGGCAACCTGAGAATGGAGAATCATGGAGTGGCCAATGCCCTCCCACTACTCTTTCAAGAGAAACGTTGGACGTCCCCAACTTGGAGAAGTATTGCAGAGCCCTCAACAACCAGATATTTGTAGTGTTGACTACAAATAGGCCTGTCTACAGTGGTAAATAAGAGCCCTACCACTTTTTCGGACTTGTATGAAGATTAATTCATGGAACATTAAGGGTTTGGGAGCAATGTTCGGCGAGAAGATTGAAACACTCTAAAATTTTAACTAAAAAAAAATTATAATTTTTTTTAAACGGGAAAAAATAATTTTTTTCTTTGGGTTAAAACGTTTTGGGTGGGTTCCTAAATTATCATAACTGAATTAAAATATAAATAACATTCAATATTATATTTTAATTCAGTTTCAGTAATACAAAATTTATATCAAAATATTTTTAATCTAAAATAACAATATTCAAAACTATCACTGAGGAAGAAAAAGACCGGCTCTTGACATCTTTTCTGCATCAGCTCTGCAGCTATACATAATATTTTACTTAAAACTTATAAAATGGGTCAGACTCATAAAAGCCTGATAAGGAATACTAACACAGGTAAACTAAAACCAATATACATAAACATATTTTAATAAATTCATACATTGATTCAGAGAAGTATCCATCACAGTTGCATAACAAGAATAACATTCATAAATAATTAACAATTTTATGCATGAGCAGGTAAATAATGTATGCACTTATCGATGAAGAACTGATAGCTTTTTAACACATGAGTAACTTTAATTGCCTTTATTTAAATTTTCTTTTTACGTGATACCTATCATGGCTTTATAAATACACATACACTTAGGGTTTCACTTCTTAGCCATGTGGGTACTAACATAGGCTTAACCTAGATCAAAACCACGACTCAAAAACAATATATTCAAACAAGTTTTGGTTTAATTCTGACCGAGCACCTTTCACCAATACCGAGTGAAGGACAACCTAGATGAGAAAGAGCTCCCAACACCTCTAGTCTAATGTATAAGACTTCACTCATGAGTTCCTTAACCTGCGGCCGTACGACTAATGTAAAGTCTTCTTTTATTTCTGTGGTTGAGAAAGAGCAACCTTCCGTACTAAAAAACTTGGTTTCACGAAGCCTAAAATATCACTTACCCTATCGTTGTAAGCCTCAATAGAATTAATGTTCACATATTATTCTTTCAATTATATTAGATCTATTGCATTATCATGCACACACATAATGAATCTATCACTTAGATTTGTGCCTCCAGTTTAGGCACCTTGATGCATGATTCAATACCAATAATGTTTTTGTGTCACGATGTAAATTATAGCACATTCATTTTCACTTATGAATTCATTCATAAGCATTGAATATGATTAATAACATGCATCCACACATAGTCACATGCCACATTACAATACACATGCATATGCAAAATCTCAATAGTAGTGTTCATTCATTCATTGGCATGCAATAACAATTTATCTGATCTTATATTTAATAGGAATTTAAAATATGCATTTACACAACATTCTAAGTTACAATTGCATGTCAATCTAACATTCAAATTCATGCATTAACATTAGTTCATACTTCACATAACTTAACCGGCTTGTATTCGGTTCGGGACCCCATTAGGCAAGGTTTGCCCTGCTATTATAGCAGTTACCGTTCTGTATACAAAGTGAGACCAAAGCTTATTTTTATACATAACAAGCACATTTTCGTTAGATTTCATGCGCCATAAACGGTTCGTAAAAACTCTTCATAACAAGGGAGTTATGTATGTTTTACCGTGCACATGTCTGATCTCATATACACAGATGAAAATCATATAAACACATAAGACTATCTAACACATATAATATACACATTTTTTTTCTTTTTGCATACATCTAAACAATTAAGAATATTAATCAACATTAATATATTATTTTTTTGGTCGGGGATGCAGTTGAACTGATGCAAGCATAGGGCAACCTGATAGTTGCTATAATCTAGCCAAAGTGTGTGAGCAAGGTTACACCTTGTTGGTCACTTGTCAGCGAGCTGGGGTTAGACGAACCCCAGTCTGCTACACCTTCTCAGGTGCAACAATTGTGTTTGTCAAGGCGATCGCTGCCTGTGCAAGACAGATACAACACGGTTAGGACCTGCACTAAACACGATAATTAACCAATTAAAAGTAATTTACTTTGACCGTTTTAAAAACATTAACAATGATAAAGTAATAAACATTATATATGGTGTGAGTTTTAGAAAACGATTTTTAAAACAATATTTTTAATGAAAACTAAGCGAAAGCAAAACACCAAAATAAATAAAAACTAGCTTACACTAGTGGTGATTTTCTTTGTGAACAAGAAAAATACTTTGCATTCCATAGAAAAGCTAAATTACTCTTTATTACAAAAAATAAAAAGAATTAATTAAATAAATAAACTGAGAGTGTTGTCCCCGCAAAGAGCTTAAACAAATAAAATAATAGTGCCTTATTACAAACCCAAATTGAATTGAATAGAATAAAATAAAAACCTAAGCTAAAAAGAAGAGAAAAGTCTTCGGTGCTCTGAGTCTTTAGTCCCCTTGATGTTTTGCTTTTCTTATTTGCATATCACTTTATGGTCTTTCGAAGGGGCTCTTTAAGGGCCTGAAGGGCCTTTTAAGGTGACCTTTTAGGTACCATCACACGTCCAACCGCTTTCGTGCAAAAATCAAACAACGGAATATAGAAACATGAAGACAAACTACGAGAAAATCAAAGGTTAGTACAGAAAAAAATCACGAAAAAAACACTAAACAAGCTAACATAACATGACAAACTACATTATAGGACAAAATAACATAACTAACTCTGTAATTAATCAAGAGCTAATATAAGACTAACTAACTAACAGTAAAACAACTAAAACAAATTATCAAATAACTAAAGCCCTATTATTGCACCCAATGTTAATGAACTAAGTCAATTAAACACATCCGAATTAAATAGCCAAAGTGACATAACGTTGTGTACACAAAACAAAACTAATGAAGCGATTAATCAAAGAGGTAAGATACTATCAGACAAAAAGACAAGATGCTATTTGTTGAATTACTAACTGTATAGCCAACCTAACCGAGAAAATACTAATAGACCAAAAGCGCTAATTGTCCACGCAGCTAAGAAACATACTCAATAGATGCTAAAAAAAAATCGACCAAACCAATCATGTCTGCGTGATATACGGCAGATAAAGTATCTTACTTTTCACAAGCCAACCAGATGGTTTGGTGTGAGTTACACGAATCACACAGTCAACTAAGATTCCAACGAAACAAAATATTTTCAGACTATTTAATCACGCTGGTTTCTAGAGAACTGAATAATTTTAAATCAGAAACATTGATTAGCAACCCCAGCAAATCAGAATCAAATAAGATCAATCTATCAGGCCTGCTCAGATTGAAACACGCTGATCTAGATTGATTGGTGTTCGATCAACTCACCGTAACCGACGGATCCAGAACAACTTCTAAAATATCAGTATGCAAGAGCGTAAAAAAATTATTTTTTTTTTCTTTTAACACAAAACAGAAAACTAACTCTATGACGCTCTAAACATAATACTAATATGAATGTAAAACCTAAGCTAGAGTCATGATAATCTATATGCCCAGCAAACTAACAATCAAATAAGCTCCTATTCTATGTGCATCCAACGAATAACGAATCATACTATGCATTATGTAATTCTAAAACAGATTCGATGTATTTAACGAAATTGAAATTTAAGCCACGTGCATAAAAAAAATAATGAAGCAGAGAAGAAGAGACTTACCCAACGGCTTGCCTCCGACGGACGGGTTGAGATAAAGAGCAGTCTCTCCACGATATGTGCTCATCACGCTGCACCCCTTGATGAAAGAAGAAGAATAAGAAGCCGACGAGAAAAAAAGGTAGAGAAAAAAGAAGAAGAAGAAGCGAGGGGAAGAAGAAATTGGCTGACAGAGAGAGAGAAGAGAGAAAAGGAGTACAATAGGAGTTGAGAGAGAAACAGAGGGGGCATGAATCTCAAGGTGGGAGACACCCCCCTCTTTCTTAAAACCTATTATTTATAACTTCTAATTAGGGTTTAATTAGGTTTTTAGAAAAAAAATTCAAAAAGAGTCCATATATTTTTTGAATATTTCAAATAACTCTATTTTTTGAAAGTATTTTCCAAAAACTTAATTAGTTTTTCCAAATTACTCCAAATTTGCCCAAATTCTAATTTTGATAAAAACATGAAAACCTTGGCAAATAAGCACTTTTAAACATTTATCGCATATGATCATGCATTAAAATGTATGAAATTATGCATGATCAAATTCTCCCATGCTTGTCGTTTGCTAGTCCTCAAGCAAACTGGCTTAACAAAACAAAGACACACTATAGAAAAAAAAACCCAACTCACTTTTTTAAAAATCACAATTGCATGTAGTGTCTATAATAAGCTCTTTAAACCCCTGGGTTACCTCAGTGGACGAGTAAGGTCTCGTGAGGGTTTGCAGTGATGCTACCCACAAACAACTCTGTCATGTATGCATAAAGATTTTAATTCAAGAATCATTAGAAAGTTAAGAAGTTTGTTTTCACAAATATTTTATGCCATTACACTTTCAAAACATAATTAGAGTCTTCTATATGCCACCACAGGATAAAACTTTTTCTTCTACTTTTCTAAATATCACAATCATTTATGCTTTATTCGAAGAAAATCAATGTCATTATTTATTTATCCTCACTCATATGTTTTTTGCACAGGTTTCTCAATATTTATTCCTAAGCAGTGAACTTTTTCTTTTATGCTCTTTGTTTTTTTATATTTTCAATTTTTTCATATTTTTTTTATTGAGCGCTATATCAAATTTTCAGTTTTCGTGACCCATGTAATGTGCTTTGGGTCAATGACTCCCAGGTCAGACAATCTTAGGGCACCAAATACAAAGTATCCCTCAGACTTAATTGCTCGAGTCACTAGACCTTTCATTTTCATAGTTTATGTATAATTTGCTTCTTGTCATGTGCAATGTCAACATCTATTAAGGTCTCTATAAAGTCCATGTAACAGGCTTTTGGGCCGGTGACTCCCGAACTAGATGACTTTAGGGCACCAGGTGTAAACACCCCTCAGGCTCTACTTGCTCGAACAAAATAGGCCACATATATTAACTTAGACAAAGAAATGACTTTCTTCGTTATCTTTTTCAACATGGGAATCAAACACTTCAACTTGTGTATGAGCCCAACTACTAGAGAATACGAAGATATCAAACAATTAAACATATGCTCTTTTTCACTTTTGAGCTCTTCTTTTTAATGTTGTTCATTTGCTTAGTTTTCAAAAATAAAACTATGCATATTCATACTTGTGATTCAAAATAAACTCTAACATGCATCTATCGTCATTTCTTTGAAATCCACATAAATAACCATGTTCTTCTAGATTAATGTCGAAAAAAAAAATCGTGGGGCGTAAAATTCTCTAAAAACATTAGATATGTAAATCATTCATATAAGATCAAACTTATTCCTTAAAAACTCAATTTTTATGAGTTGTCATCAAAAGTGCAAGTATAAAGACAGAAAAATTTTAGGTGTACAAACTACATCCTCTCCCCATGCTTGAATGACACTGTCCTCAGTGACACTCCCCCATGCTTACATAAAACTATATGAATGCATATGAGAAACAAAAAATATAGGAGAAAAGTAGCAGAAGTCACCTGATCCATATTGTGGAATCTTACTTGATGTGACATTGTACTAGCTTTGTAGAGATTTCACCTGTCTCAATTAATATAACTCATAAACAAAATTTCAAAAATATAATGTATACATGATCTAACAAGCACGCTCATGAACAAAGAAATAAACAAACACATCCTAAGAAAACTATGAAAGAACAAAAAAATCTAATTCCTAAAAATACAACATACAAACTCTGTATATTGCCTCACTCATCAATGAGGTTAATGACCTTGATATCCTGCTTGACCACGACATCAGAAATATAGGTCTTCAGTTGTTTCCCATTGACCTTAAAAATGCTGCCTGTTTGAGGGTCCAAAATATCAATAGTTCAATGTGGAAAAACTCTGTGGACTATGAATGGGCCATCCCATCTGGACTTCAGCTTCCTTGGAAAAAGATGGAGCCGCAAATTATAAAGTCAGACCCTCTGACCAGGCTCAAACTGCTTCATCAAAATATGCTGATCATGAAAATGCTTCGTTCGAGCCTTGTAGATCTTGGCACTCTCGTAAGCCTCATTTCATAATTCCTTAAGCTCACTCATCTGCAATTTCCTCTTTGTGTCAGCTTGGGCCATATCAAAATTAAACTTTTTTGATAGCCTAATACGCCCTATGCTCCAATTCAATAGGGAGATGACATGGTTTCTCAAAAATCAATCGGTAAGGGAACATGCCAATCGGAGTCTTGAAAGCAGTCCTATATGCTCATAAAGAATCGTCAAGGCTCTGGGACCAGTCCTTGCGGTTTGGCTGAACTGTCTTTTCAAGAATCCTCTTGATCTCTGTGGATGGTATGGTGTGACAATCAGAAGATGTACAAAGTATTTTCTGAGTAAGGAAGCAACCTGCATATTCTGAAAGTATGTACCTCCATCACTAATCATCGCTCTCGGAACACCAAACCTACTAAAGATATTATGCTTGATAAATCAAAACACCTCTTTATGATCATTAGTTTGTGTAGCCACTACCTCGGTCCTTTTGGAAACATAATTGACTGCCACTAAAATGTAAACAAAATTGAACGATGGTGGGAAGGGACCCATGAAATTGATGCCCCAAACATCAAAGATCTCTATGATAAGAATGGAAAGAAGGGGCATCCTATCACGCCGAGAAATGCGCCATGTCTGCTGACAACATAAGTGTTGAAAAACTCTGTTTTGATGTCACATAATATGATACACTGTCCTATTTGATTTCATATGATATGATAATATGTCTTCTTGAAAAATGTTATATTATGACTGGATATGTTTTGCCATATATCTAACGAGTATTTGATGCAAGGATATCTCACTCAAAAAGGATGGAGACCTCATGTTCAAGTACAACTATGATGCAATCATACTCCTTGAAGAAAAAGCTTGATGAGCCATGCATTCCTAAAGACCATCTAAAGAGATCGGCTACCTCAAGTTGAAGATCTTTTCTTCTTTAGAGTCATATGTAACAGAACCTTCAGAAGCATGCATATTGCATATTACATACTCATTCATAAAAGCTATTTCATAAAAGTATACGATAGTTTCAAAAAGCTCCTTTTTGAAAACAAATAATTGTACCTTCTTACAACCCTTTATGAAAAAAGTATTTTGACATGATTTCAAAATGTAATAATTGTACCTTATATCATATACAAGACAACTTGAAAAGTAATGATTTCAAATATAAGAAAAAGACAAAACATGAAATCGGCTACACAAAGAAAAACAAATATAATACTTGTTGAAAAGACTCTAGTTACCTTCTTTAAAGAAATGATTTCAAATATAGGAAAAAGACAAAACATGAAAAACGGGTACACAAAGAAAAACAAATATAATACTTAATGAAAAGACTATAGTTACCTTTTTACAAACCCATAGAATGTCGACTTACTTGAAGTCATCATTCTCTTTGTATAGCATTAAATACCTCATGTAAGAAATCCTTGTTGATATCCTTCTCAAGAATGTCGACTTGTTTAAAGTCTTCATTCTCTCTGTAGACATTGAAAAACACATCATAAAGAAAACTCTTGATATGACTATGTACAAATAAATATCTCAAAGCATTTATTGTACTTACACTCATTTAAAGTAAAGAAGTACTTATGTACCATAAATCATTAATTAAGATAAAGACAAAACTACATGATAACCTACAATCCAACGTTCAATGTACTATTGTAAGAAATAGACTTTTTACATAAAATATATATTACCTAAAATATTACAACAACTATTGTACCCTATATTTTACTTTTATGGAAAGAAGACTTTCTCGAATTTCTCTAAAGATGTTTTTTTTTAAATGACATAACATTTCACATCTCAAAAAGGCTACGATTTCAAAAAGTAACGACTACTTTTTTAAAGCTATATAAACACACTCAAATAAACTATTCAAACAAGGAATGAACATGTGAGCTTACAACGAGAAAAATTCTTATTCGATATTTGAAAGAGAGCCTAGAAAAAGAAAGAGAAAAGAAAGAGAAAAAGTAAAGAATAACTCTTTGACAAAGAGTATCTTCTGAGTGAAAAGAACAGAACATTCTGAGAATCCTTCATTCGTGCATTCATATCATTCTGAAGGTTTTATAGGAAGTATTGTAACTTTCTGTTATTCACTGTATTCCTTCTTTGTTGAAAGAAGTAGACCTCTGAGAAAGAGGGTGTTGCCCTTCTCTGTTGAGAGAAGTAGACCTCTGTGAAAGCGGGTGTTGTCCTTCTCTGTTGAGAGAAGAAGACCTCTGTGGAAGAGGGTGTGCCCCTTCTCTGTTGAGAGAAGAAGACCTCTGAGGAAGAGGGTGTTGTACTATTTATCCGGTGACTCGGATGTTATAGTGGAAAGCTCAAGTGGTTTGCTTGGGGACTGGATGTAGGTCAGGGTTTTGACCGAACCAGTATAAATTCTGTGTTTATGTGTTGTGCCTTTACTGCATTATATTTTTAATTTATCGATCTATATACTATTTCACTATTCACCCCCCTTTAGTGAAATTTCAATAAGCATTTTCTACAAAAATTATGAGCATCTCTATGCAGTGTCGAACACCAAAATCCAGACTGAAGGACCTTCACAGTGGTCTTTCGACTAAAAAAGTGGCCTCCACAGGCCAGGGAATGACAGAAAGACAATGGAGTCGTACTCCTCGAGGATGCACCTCTGAATCATCTGATCTGGGTATAATCGAAACAACTCAAGATCATGGAATGCTAGGGGAATCAACCATTGCATAATGACATGACAATCATGGCTCTTCAACCCATATAATTGTCGCTCGTCTATCTTCACAGCTCGAGCAATGTTAGAGACGTATCCATCTGGAAATCTCAACTGTCTCAACCATTGACATACTTGCTTTATTTAATTTGGTCTAAGCACGTACATTGTCATTGGTTTCAGTACTTTGCCATTGTACTCTTTGAGTTCCAATTCTGGTCTTTTACATATTACTTTTAAATTTATACAAGCCTTCAGATTATCCTTTGTTTTTTCTTTGACATTCATTACCATATTGAATACATTATCAAACACATTTTTCTCTACATGCATCACATCCAAATTATGTCGTATCAATAAGGTCAACCAATATGATAGTTCCTAAAATATAGATTTTTTTGTCCAATTATGATCCTTCTCAAATCCAAGGAAGGGCATCGGGCTACGAGCATTTATCAGTTATGAAAAGTATTGCACTCTTCTTAAAATCTCTATGCCAGACAACCTTATAGGTGGACCTTCCATTTCAGTTGTGTCTGCTCGAAACATATTCTTTTGTGGTCAGAATGGATGGTTGCTGAGTAGAAATCAACGGTAACAATCAAACCAACACAACTTCCTTCCATGATTTAATCTAAAAGATTTTGTATCCTTCATGCAGTACAAACATGCCAACCTCCCATGTGTACTCTAATCAGATAACATACCATATGCAGAGAAGTCACTGATTGTCCATAGAACAATAGCCTTCATATTGAAGTTTTATTTTTTGTGGGCATCATACGTGAGAACACCGCCATCCCACAGTATTTTCAGTTCATCAATCAATGACCTTAAATATACATAAAGATTTTGGCCCGGAGATATCAGACTAGGGATCAATAGAGACAAGAAAAGATTTTGACTCTTCATACACAAACTTTAAGGAAGGTTGTATGGGTGACAAATACTGACAAACACGAGTATGAAGTTGATCTACCCCCAAATGGATTAAATTCATATGTACATGAACCGAGCCTAACATTTCCTACTTCCATTGTGAAGGTCTGATGAATATGATGAAAGTGCTTTCAAGCTTCTGCGTCAACATGATGCATGATCTTGTCTCCATCATGTCAAACTTTATTTGCATGACATCTCATGTGTTTACTTGTCCTCAAAAACATATACAATTATTGCAATCTAGGGGTGAGAGGGAAGTAGCAGAGCGACTTGTATGACACTTCTTTTGACCTCGTGCTACCATTACCTCTTGTCTTTGACTTGAACTGAGGATGCCCACATGATAGGCATGTTCTGCTATTTTCCTGATCTTTGAAATACAACATGCAGTGATTTGAACAAACATCTATCTTTTGATACTTCATACCTAAAGCGTTGACTATAACCTTGGCACGATAAAAATTTTGTGGTAATTTCTCATCTTTGGGCAACATACTCTTCACAATAGAGTACAGACGATCAAAACATGATTGACTCAAATTAAACTCGGACTTCAGATTCAGTAGTTGAAGAACTGCAAACAAGATAGTGTGACTCTGACAACCATTCCAAAGTGGCTCATCAACATCTCTAAGTAAAGCATAAAATGTACTAGCTGCATCGTTTGTTGCTTATTCCTCTACCCCAGTTGGTACATCACTAGGACCCATAGCAGAACCCAGTTCTGGTCCTACGACATCAAATATCAAATCCACATATGAATTATCGTGCACCACATCCACCTGTGCATCAAAATTGTTCTTAAATTATTCACCATGAAATGTCCAATTCTGATAATCACCTACAAAACCCTTCCTGTATAGGTGATGTCTAACACCATGAGATTCTATAAATCGATTATTCTTACACATCGTGCAAGGGCACCTAATCCGACCTGTGAGATCCACTGTACTGACACTTGCCATTGCAAATTCAATAAAACTGTCAACACCATCTATATATTTAAGTGATACCTCATTGTCAACTATCTTACGATATATCCATTTACAATCATTTTGTTTTATGATGTTACGGATATTATCCTAACCAGTTAAAAGAGTATCAACAGAATGCTATGATAAAGAAAATATCAAATTTATCATGCATTGTTGGATATATATATCACAAAGATATTTAGAAAGATGAAATCACATTCATAAACACAATACATTCAATTTAAGTGTGTTTTCATAATATAATTTTGCATTGAGGGTATAATTAATTCAAAAATAACTTTATGCAAGCATGGATACACGATACACACAGATAATCATGTCAAACATTGCAATACATTCAATCATTCATATCACAATAATGTCAAACATGTACCTGCAACAAACACACTTCAATATCCTGCTAACTACTACCATGACTTGCATGGACTCCGAACTACAAAAATAAGAGCACTTTTGTTTTCATATATTCAAATCATTCTCAGCATGATCTCCGAACTCCAACAAAATAATCCTAGATATCCACAAATAAGTGAGTGTGTGAACGAAAAAGTGTTGCATTAAAAAAAGTAAATAACATGTGATGTGCTTGCATCACTTACTCACCATGGGTATTTACCCAATTTGCATTGCTTTTGCCTTCACATTTTTTTCTTATTTCTTTTTGCATTGCATTTTTAGTCGTATGTGATGCTTAGCACTAAGCATCACACAATTAGTTCCGCTATGTACCTAGAACACACATTTATATACCTGCAGACTCACTGGCTAAGGGTATCCGACCACGGGTCAGCTGCAGCGCAAGGCTACCGAAAGGGTCAAGAGAGAAGAGAGCGATCGAGTCTACCAGAGAGGGAGGAAGATGAGAGGGGGAAGAAGAAGAGGAGGTCGGCAAGGGAGGGTCGCAGGTGGGGGGGACTCCAATGACTGTCGGTCGGAGGCTGAAGGTCAGATGGGAGAGGATAGAGGGCGAAGAGGGATGAGGGCGGCAGTGAGAGGGGAGGCGCAGTCGGGGGGAGAGAGGAGGAAGGCAGGTTCAACCCTTTATGGTCTATTAAGTGCACGACGAGTCTGCCAGAGAGGGAGGAAGATGAGACAGAGAGGAAGAAGAGGAGGTTAGCGAGAGAGGATTGCAGGGGGGGGGGGGGGGGTGGAGGTTGGATGGGAGAGAAGAGTGGGCAAAGAGGAACGAGGGCGAAGAGGAAGGTGGGGTTGCCAGAGGCTGGAGGTCAGAAGGGCGACAAGTGGGGCGAAGGCGACAAGGCAGGGCAAAGGGAAAAGGATGATAGGGTGGGGTGACAAGGCGGGGCGAAGAGCTAGAAGGGTGACAGGCGGAGCAAAGGGCGACGACTGGCGACGTAAGGACGACGACTGATGGGCGACAGGTGGGGGGTGAAGGGCAACGATCGGCGACGAAGGGAGACAGAATGAAACAGAGAAAGAGAAAAGAAAGTGGCTCACATTAGGGATTTACGAGAAATTTAGCAACGAAACAATTTTGTCTCCAATGTCGTCGCAAATTTGCGATGGAGTAGCGATAAAAAAAAGGTGTTGCTTATCCGTCGCAAAGTTGGGACAGACTGTGAGAAGACATTTGTTCATCGCTAATCCGTCGCAAATGAGCGACAACATTGGTGACAAAAATTTTTTGTCGCAAATTCAATAACTAATTCTAATTTTAGGGACGGATAGTTTTCTCTCGCTAATCCGTCGTAAAGTTGCGATTAATTATTTCCGTTACAAATTTTTATCGCTAAATATTGTTTTTCTTATAGTGAGGTTCCCAGGTTATATTCGAGAAGATTGTATTATATTTGTAAGGTCTCATCAGAGTGCAAAAGTTGAGGATATTCACAACAGGTATTTGCAAATGTCACACACATTTGCCGAACTCTATGAGAAGTATTTACTTAAGTGAGGTTCATAGGTTGTATTCGCGAAGGTCATACTGAATTTGTGAATGTCGTACGACATTTGTGGATGTTCATAGAATCTTGTTTTTATTAAAGGGTTGTGAACTTTCTATAATGTACCTATATATCGCGTGAACCTAAGTAGGTTCACATGTGCGAAGGATACAAATGTTTTAAAAAAGTCTAGCATCAACAATTTTGAATATGCGAAAGATTTTGTCAAATTTGTAGGTATTTCGAGAAACATGCCATTTTGCAAGAACAGTACCATCATTTTTCATACAATTATTGTCATCACATGAAAGCAAATTTGGTACTGTTTTCACTTATATAAAAAACTATTTTCTATATTCTTACGGATGAGTTCCATATGCATTTATAGATGAAACCAAGTTTGATACTTATTTCACTTATATAAGAAACTGGTTTCCTATATTCTTAGGGATGAGTTTCATAAGCATTTAAAAACAATTTTCTTGGTATTTCTAAAACTGGTTTCAAAGTTTTTGAAACCTATTTCCTACCAATACCACGTAATGGTACGGCTGAGATGGGATACCCAGGGCAAAATATAGTTTATATGCAACTATGGTTTGGATACTGAGTTTTGTGTGCCGTGGTGCTTTACAAGCCAACTAGTTCTAAACTGCACCACGCACCGATCACATTAACAAATAAGGCTGTTATTTTGAAAATATCATGTTTTTGTGATATTTTCAATGGCCATTATTTTGCTGCCAAACACACGACACTTTGAAAACATGGTGTTTTTAATGTATCACATATTTTAATGGGATTTAACACATTAAAAACGACTTTTTCAATTTGTTAGTATCATTTATATGTTTATTATATTTATATATATTTTATAATCTTATATACACTGATACTATATCAAGATTAAAAAAAAAAAGCAAAGTTTTAAGAATATCATGAGATTTTCCCTTGCCGACATATTTCTGAAAACGAGATTTGCGACCACGGTTCAAATGCTATTAAAAAGTAGCAGCATTACATCATGCTGGAACGCGGACACGCTATGCTCTAGCTCGCCATTTTGAGTAAATTTTCTTTCTTATCGAACCATATAATTTTCATGATCTTTGTTTTTTTATTTTATATATAGATCAAGATAGGAGTATATATGAGATCTAAAGTTTTTGTTTGTAGAATGTGTAAAAGCAAACGTAAGGGAGACGTCCTTTGCTGCAAGATCGATCTGTGCTCTAGAGGATCTAAAGGGTTTTTACCAATTGAAGGTCAGCCAATGTGTTTGGTGCCAGGGTTTTTCCTCAGCCAAAGCAAAATAAAAATAAAAATAAAAATAAAAAATAAAAAATAAAAATTTGCACAGCAGCATAGGCAGATGGCCAACGTAGCTTTCACACCACTAATAAATGAGTTGGCCCCACTATAGGTTGTTTCTTCCTAATGAGAAAAACAGCAGTAAGTAAAAGAAGCAAAATTAAAATCATAGAAATATTATTTTATTGGTGTTGGATTTGAAAAGATTAAAAGAATGACTTCTTTTGACATTTGAAACTCATGTAAAGAAGTATAACAATTTTATATGCAGACGCATCTCAAAGTATTAGTTGGTGGTTGTGTACTAATTGCTAATTTGTTTGAGGGGGGATTTGAACTTGGAAGTCGTGTTCATTCGGCAGCCACGTGTATAGTTCAAAGACTTGGTTGGTCAATTAAGAAACCCTTGAGCTTATCCGGGCAGAGAGCTGACACGTCATCGTAGGACCTTGATCAAGTCTAGCAAGATTTGGACCTTCCATGAGGACTCATCTGATCTTCAAGAGTTGGCCTACTTTTCTAGGTCCATACAAAATGTTCCTCTTAAGTAAGGGGTGTCAGTGGGGTCGGGTTTGATCCGATCAGTACCAAACCGTATAAGGTAAGGGTATGATGACAAATAAGGATAAGGAGGTTGATTGGTATATGAAGCTTGATATAGTTTGTAATCTTATAACAGATCTCGTTCTAAACCGAGTTCCAATTAAGACCCATGATTTCTCAATATACAAAAAATAAAAATATTAGTTTACTTGGTAAGAACCCAATCCACTTCATGTGAATCTTATGGGTGTGTTTGATGGCAAGTTAGGCAGGACGCCGCACCCATCAAATACTGGACGTGGCGAAAATGCTGAATGTGCGTCCGCCGCACCCATGGAATGGTGAAACATCGTTCCAACCCCTCCCATTGTTACGCTGGGAACAAGATGGTGGTAACACCACTTAAAAAAAACTCGAGTGGAGGATGTCTAATCCCTCTCTCTCTCTCTCTCTCATTCTTCTTCTTCTTCTTCGATTACAGCTCTGAATAAAAAAAATTTTCCATCAGGGTTTTGAATCAAACTTATTTAATTAAGGTTTTTTATATTTAATTTGATTAAGGTTTTTATTGATTTGATCAAACCTTTTTCTTTGATTTTCATTGATTAGAAATATGAATCAAATATCTTTAATTATGGCTTGTGATATTTAATTTGATTAGAGCTATTTTTGGTTGATTTTCTTTTATTAGGGATTTTGATATTTAATTTAATTAAAGCTTTTCTTAGATTTGATGAGGGTTGTTTTTTTTATTAGGTTTGAATTAGGGTTTTTTATATTTAATTTTGTGTTTTATTTTCTTGTATTTTAAGGTT
Source organism: Nuphar pumila (assembly GCF_984573655.1). NCBI lineage: Eukaryota > Viridiplantae > Streptophyta > Magnoliopsida > Nymphaeales > Nymphaeaceae > Nuphar > Nuphar pumila. Next base: position 105,145,686 of record NC_143256.1, read on the forward strand.
TTATGAATTATTTATGGTTATTGCATTTGTATATAAAAGTATGAATTCTTATTTATTTCAAATTACCCAAAATTTAAACCTTTTTTGGTACTTAGACCCAGTTTGAGATCCATATTCAGTGCTAAAATCTATAATTTTTTGATAAACTTTCATAATTAGGTTCAATATGATACCGATCAAAGTATATATATATATATATATATTAGTTTTTTTTTCTCAATCTACCAAAATTTTAAATATTTTTTGGCATTTAAATCTAATCCGAGATCATATTCAGAGCTAAAATATAATAAACATGTTAAAACACTCATATAGTGTGGTGGATAGAATCGTACGATCTAAAATGAAGTAATCTGACCCATTATCGGTATATGTCCAAGCTGTCCACACAACGTAAAAATCAAATGCCGATTACAAGAAACAAACACTAGTCGGAGTACAGTTGTTACAGAACAAACAAAACATGTGTTATCTTTGTTATATTCTACTGTCCCGTCCAATGTGATACCGATTATGGTTTTTATTAAGACAGACTCGATTGAATCCGGGTGTAAACCCAGTACCCACACCTTAAGTCATATCCGAGTTCAGACTCGCCTGGGTCTGAACAAGATCCCACCCGTTGACACCCCTGCTCCTAACAAAGTGTTGGTTATAATATTATTGAGTTTAGATCATAGGGACCAACTTCTTGTGATTTTGTTTCAAAATTGTGTGTAGCTCAAATTTAAGGTGACTATATTTGACTTAACTTTGTCAAAGCCATGTGATGATTTTTTTATTCTCTCATACACATGGGATGTTCTAAACTAGGCATTAGCTAGCGGTTGGAGAGATTGTAAGGCCGTGCTTTTAACACAAGAAAACACGGCTTGGTTGTACCCTCGGGTGGAATTGAGGGCAACCTCCTTTGGACTTTGCACCAAGGAGCTGAATCAGCTAATTTTCAAATAAATCTGAAAATGGTTTTTTTAATATTAGTTAATATTATTTTAATATTTCTCTGACACATGTCATTCTCTGGTTGAAAGTTGGCCGATTCAGATTGATTCAGCTACGAATTCGGTATCACATGAATCATTTGAAAAACGATTCATGGACCGAGACGATTCTTACAAAATTGGTTTTAGGCTTTTAGCTTTAACATATTCCATTTTTTTAGGCACCATGAACAAATCTTTATTTTGTATATTGTTTGACTAGCTCCAACCTCAGATCTGATATGGGATTTGGAATGGGTCCACAGCATACCATTGTTTTTGCAGACATGGGATTTCAGATGGATCCATAGATCCGAAATCAAAACATCACCCTATATTTGAAATTACATCGGATATGTTTTCCTAGGCACTCAAACGGCCATATACAAGTGATTTGTTTTCTTTGTCCTGGATATGAAGGACCGGCCTGGCCGGGATTTGAATGGTGGATGGGTTTAGAAGTCCTGTAGATCAGGTCAAAACAAGCTAACCGGATTGGCTATAAGATGCAGTTTGATCAAATTTTGGAGTGGACCCAACTAAAACCATGTTCACTATTACCTTTTTAAAGGATGAAATTAATCTGCGAGAAGCCCAGATCCATTATCCTAGCAAAACCGATCAGTAGCATTTGGATCTGGATGGCCCATACCTGCTGGACTTAATTGTGTTAATCGAAGTCCGATTTTATCAGCATTCCAGATTGGGTTGTGAAAATTGAACCTAGAAAAGGATCTAGGTTGACATTGTGCGATTCAATTAACATTTGGATCTGGATGGACCACTCATTATTTACCATATAAAAACATTAATCACACCAGCCCATGAGGGCTCACCTGATCTGCTAGCTAGGGTTAGCTGGTAAACGTCGCCACCAAGTTGATTGAATATCACGAGTTTAGAGACCCATAGGTGCGTCACTTTTTGCTGCGAGGCCAAAGTTGGGTATACTCTTGGTGGGCAAAGAGGACTGACTTGGGGTTTATCCCAAGCAATGTTGTCAAAATATGTAGTAGCCATTGAATCGTTTTGGCCAACGATTCAGGTGAATGGGCCGATACTCGATTCTCAACCGAATCCAAAATGAATCGGCCAACTTTTAACCAGCAGACGACACGTCATAAAAATTGTAAAATAATATTTAAACAAAATAAAAACCATTTTCTAACATCTTGTTGATTTATTAGGGCCAGCAGCGCCAAACTATTTTTTTTTTTACCGGTTTGATGCGAAATCGGCCGATTCAGGCGGATTCTCAAGGACACTTGACAACAGTGATCCCGAGATCAAGGCGGTTTGCAGGTTATCCCAAAAAGGAAAAACAGTGATCAAAGCTGTCTGATGTGGACCGTGTTTGGTTGGGATCTGGGCCTAGCCTGGTTCAATAAAGTTGAGAGATTCGGATGCACTTGGAGCCAGAGCAGTTCAAGCTCCTCGTCTGTGGTCCAAAAGCTTTAATTGTTGCTCAGAGTGTGTTCCCTTTTTTATTTTATTGTCATAAAGTACAAAAAAAATATCTCAAATCAAACGCCTCACTTTTTTTTATACTCAAAAGGAGTAGACATTAATTGAATAATCAAAGACATTTCAGGGTTCTGTTCAAGTCAGTCAACAATGGTGGAACTAGAAGTTGGAAGCTTGCCTTAGTCCCAAATTTGGGATCTGACCCACGATCCATCAGGATGGGCAGTGGACATTGAAATGGTTTTCAGTATCACCTGATCCCATCTCGCCCATGTCGTCCGAATGGCAGCAGACTTGGGTAGAAGGTGCTCACCTTTTAAGTACAGGTTAGACTCCCACTAGGTGTGTGGGTGGGTGTCATTTAACTGGTAAAGATTTGTAAAGGCTTTGCCCCCATTTGAGCTTTACCTTACACTATGTATATATTTATATATATTAGTAATGATACGGCTCCCTCATTTTAGCCTAATGTGATGCTTGCAGATCTCTCACTTTAAATATGCATGCATACCATAAATGTTAATCTCTCTCTCATCCTTTTTTATGCAACTGCCTTAAAAGACTCTCCTCATCCCGTAGTGAGATACATGGACATAGATGATGGCATGTTATCACATACTATCATCCACGCACTTGTATGTCTTTTGTTTTCTTAATAAAAAAATTATTAGTTTTCATATATCTTTTTTAGATAACTCTCTCTCTCTCTACAATGTTGGACGACAGCTGCACTCATTTCTCACTTTATTGCTGGAGAGAGCTCCACTCACCTCTCTTTATAATGTATTTTTTGAGAAAAAATAATTTTTTGTAATTTTTTGCAAGATTTTCTATTGCCAAGAAAATTTTGTTAATGAAACTTGTGACTGTGGTTTTTATCTTCATGGCCTAATATTCAAGCAAATTATATAGTGTTTCCAAAACACTCACAAAAGACCCTGTTACTTCGAGCCAATAGTACCCTGGAAACTTTCGCGGTTCGGGTTGGACGAACGGACGTTGAAATCGGGAGAAGGCTCGATCGAAAATCTGAGGCTTGCGATGGATGGGTACTCTAATCGGAGTGTGACGAACTCTGATGGATCAAACATATGATATTTTTGCCTTGGGACCTATAGATTGGGTGTCCTAGGGTCTATACCCTGGTTGACACGGTGGGGGAGAGGTCGAAGGTTTCTCATTGTGATAAACAAGAAGGTACGAGTAAAAACGAGCCTGAACGATTAATTTGGGTGATGCCATTTGGGCTTAGTTGAAAATTCAGAGGTGGTTTGAGGCTCATAACTTATAGGACCTGGTCTAAGGGCTCTAGGGAGGTCTAGGGACGTGGAGGAAGGTCTGGGACATGTGTTGGACAAATGTAAAAGATGCAGGAGGTCAGGAGAATTCGGTTTAGGTGAAACAAACAAATTGAGTACCTAGTAAGGTGCAATTTTGAGTTTTAGGTTTCAGAAATTATAAGAAAGTGATTCTAAAGTTATGAATGGTTCGTATAGGTACTTGAGAAGTCCAGCAGGCTGAGATAGTGTCTTTCAAGTTCTTCAACTCCGCACACGATAGAGAGAGAAAAGTCAATTCCTTAATTCAATGCTTCTAAAAAAGAGACCCAAGCCTCTACTTATAGTGTTTGGCGTGGGTCCTAGTACAGCTCTATTCCAAAATAAAAGATCTAACCAAAATTCTTATACACTCTTTAACTATAAAAATAAGATTTTAACTGACAGTTAAAACTAGACTAGATAAGAGGCTAGTTAGCCTAACTGAGGTCCTTCCCTAACCAAATCTAAAATACTAAGTTGCTTAAAACCTCATTTAAATAAAATAGAAACTACCTAAATGCTAGACCCAATACAAAATAGAAAGAAAGGAGGGAGGGTGTTCCACCACTCTTTCTGAAAAGTAGGGGGTGCCCCTCGGTTTCCTTTCTTCTTGGCTTCTTTCTTTAAAAAATGTCCCATCTTGTGGGCTCTCATTGTTTGACTTTGGCTACCTCTAATGTAGCTTTCTTTATTCCTTTTCCTTCTTCTTCAACTTGATGCCAAGTGTCTTTACTCATAAGAAAAGTGGTTCCACTTATAGGGAGATCTGGTGTGTCATGTGTCTCAACTGTGGGACTCACACCCTCCTTCCTAGCTTGAATAGGAAGAGGACATGTGTTTGTTGACTCTTTTTCATATGGATCTGTTATGTCAACTGCCACATCACCTCCTAGGGCCCCACTTTGACTTGGGAGACCCCCTAGACTGGATGTTGGATTTTGAGATTTTGGATCTGATGGCTCTTCTGAATTTTGGTTCGTAACAGCTCCACCATGCTCCAGTACACCTTGACCCTAAGGTCTGAAATTTGAAAACCTTCTTCTCAGGTCGAATTCTCATTCCCTTGTTGCTGATTCTTTCCTGCCATTCTCCCACTCCATGAGATGCTTTTGCATTATTCGATCGTATTTTCGCAATCATTTGGTCTTTAATATCACTACAAGAAAAATGCTAATTAGCGACAAAAATTTACGACGAATTTTTTCCGTCACAAATTTGCGACGGATTAGTGAGAGAAAACTCTCCCTCGCTAACATTCAAAATATTTGTGAAATTAGCGACGAAAACCATTCCATCACTAATTCGTCGCTAATTAGCGATGGATTCATGACGACAGTTTTCCGTCGCCAAACATTACAAGAAAAATGCTAATTAGCGATGAATTCATGACGACAGTTTTCTGTCGCCAAACATTACAAGAAAAATGCTAATTAGCGAGGGAATTATTCTATCGCTAATCTGTCGTTAATTAGCGACAGAATTAGCAAGGGAATTTTTCTATCTCTAATCCATCCCTAATTAGCGATGGAAAATTTTCGTCGCTAATCCGTTGCTAATTTTTGATTTAAACCGACCCATCTAGGGCGCGGAATTTTCCCTCTCTCCTCGTGTGAAATTCAAACTGACCCAAAAGTTGTTTGATTAAAGCACCGGACGGTGTGCTTCTCTTTCAGATCATCTGGCTTCCCCGAGAAGCCTCGCAGATGACAGCCGAAATCTAAGGTCGCCGAGGTCCGTCGGATGGGAGAACTCTCGCCAGAATAATCGACGATCTGGAGCTGCGCTTCAATGTGACGTCCAACTGTATCATCATCATCCTCGTTCTCTCCAAGATGAGTCCTGGTTCGAATCTGGATCGCTTTCTGGATGACACGACTCCATCTGTGCCTACTATACCTCTAAAGAAGGCGCTACACCGAATCTTATGTTTTCCATCTAGCCTGCTCGAATCGGATGGACTAATCTGAACCTCTTCCGGGTGATTTGTTTAGGGCTTAATGATTTACTGAACACATGAGATGGAGGAGAGCAGAGCGTGGGAGCCGTTGGAGAAAATGCTGACTCAGTACTTCAGGTTGGCTGATCTGTGGCGCTGCTACAACGAGTGGAGTGCATACGGGGTGAGAATACCCGTCCTCATGAATGGAAGGGAGAGGGTGGTCCAGTACTACGTCCCCTACCTCTCCGCCCTTCAAATTTACACCACTACTCCGCTTAACTAGGTTGGGCCGCTCGGGTCTAAGACCTTGTGCAACGCCTGTGTGGTGCGGTACAAGTCTGGCCTATTGCTGCCAAAATACTGCCCGATAGGGAGCAATTTTTTTTTAAATTTAGCAACAGATAATATCCATCGCTAATCTGTCGCTAAAAATAGCGACGAATTAGCAACAGATAATGTCCGTCGCAAAACCAAATTTTAGCAACGAACTCGCGATGGATCATGTATGTCGCTAATCTGTCGCAAATTAGCGACAGATAAGTTCTGTCATTAATTAGCGACCAAAAAATTATGATAGATGCTATCCATCGCTAATCCGTCGCTAAACAATTTAGCGATGGATTAGCAACAGATTAGCGATGGATAGTGTCCGTCGCTAATCCATGGTTTTCTTGTAGTGTATGGCACTTGGTTGGGGCACATGATCTTAATCATGGGGCACATCCACAACCTTCGGAGGCTTACCATAGAAGGGCTTGAGGCAAGACACATGAAAAATAGGGTGAATCTTCACCTCATTGGGTAGTGTTAGACGATAGGTGAGTTTACCTACTCGTTCTTCCACCTGGCATGGATCATAGCACTTTGGTAGAAGCTTGTGATAATCCTACTCCAAGAGAGTCTTTTGATCACTCGGCCTCCGTTTCAACCACACTTAATCTCTTAATTCAAAGTATTGATTGAAACAACCCCTGTCATAGAGTTGCTTCATTCGTTGCTAGGCCTAAAAATTTACCTCAAAGTGTCAAGAATCTCATCTCGCAAGTCTCTATCAACCTCAAGAGATGCAACACTCCCATGCTCATAAGCAATGAGGTAGGAAAGCTATAAAGTGTCTCAAATAGAGTCATCTCAATGGAGAAGTGATAACTCATATTGCAGGCATATTCCGCATATGCTAAGAAGTGAAGTCATTTGTTCTGGCAGTCTTCCACAAAACAATAGAGATAAGTTTCTACTGTTATTCACAATCTCCGTTTGGCCATCCGTTTGTGGGTGGTGAGCAGTGGTGTAATTCAGTTTGGTCTCACTTAACTTAAAGTAGAAGATTCAAAACTGACTAAGAAATATGAAGTTTTGGTCACTCACAATACTTTGTTGCAATCTGTGGAGCTTCATGGTGTGGCTCACGAATTGCTTGGCCATAAATTCTGTGGAGTATTCTCGGGGCAATCCAATAAAGTGAGAGTACTTCGAGAACCTATCAACCACAATCAAGATGGCCTCCTTTCCCTCACAAGATAGCACAACCATCACGAAATCCATAGATATGTCTTACCATGCTCGCTCGGGGATCAACAAAGGCTGTAACAACTCAAACAATTTTATGGCCTCATATTTGTTGGCCTGATAGACCAAGCATTTACTCACATACTCGCAAACATATTCATTTATGCTTGACTTTCTAATTAGTCTTAGACACCTCCATGTCCTTTACTTAATCCTGGATCATATCGCTCTCCGCCAGTAAATAGATCTGTTCTTTATAGAACGTGACCCCACCTCTAACTGTATGGCTAAGGTGACTCTTCAGGTCTTTTCCCAACTCACATATATTTTTTTTGTATTCCATTATGATACTTTTGGGCATTACATGACTGATTCTATGAACAATGGTGAGTGTGTGTAAAACTTGATGGCTCCTTGAATCTTCAGAAGAGTGCATCGACAACCTTGTTTTTCATGCAGTTCTTATACTAAATCTTGAAGTCATACCCTATGAGCTTCACAATCCACCTTTACTAGCTAATGATAGTATTCTGCTGCCCCAACAAATACTTGAGGTTTTGGTAGTCGATGCATAAAATAAACTTGTGCCCGAGGAGGTAGGGGCACTACTTTTCTACCGAAAGTACCATAATAAGCATCTCCTTGTCGTAAGTAGTCAAAACTTGACTCTGATTGAGCAAGACCTAGCTTATGAACTCAATTGTGTGTTCTTCTTGAGAAAAAATAACACCTACTGCACTATCACAAGTGTCCATCTCCATGATGAATACCTTAGAGAAATCCGGTAAGGCAAGCATGGGTGCATGACATATCACATCCTTCAACCTCTCGAATGCATCGATGGCCTTGTCGAACTATACAAACCCATTTTTCTTCAAGAGATAAGTAAGGGGTTGAGCAATGTGACCATAGTCCCTCATAAATCTTTGATAATATTCAGTCAACCCCAAAGAGCTCTAACGGTTTGCGACTTGGGCCACACTCACATTGTTTCAAATTTGTCTGGATCAAATCATATACCCTAGTCATAAAAAAAATGACCAAGGTAGCTCACCTTGACTTCTCCAAAGAGGCACTTGGACATCTTATCTCTCAAATGGTGTTCTCGCAAAGTCTGTAAAACCGCACACACACATGCTACAAGTGTGCATCCTATGTATGGCTATATACCAAAATATCATCAAAGAAGACTAGTACAAACTTTTGAAGCATCCTTTGGTTTAACATCATTCCTAGTAGTTTTTCAATTCTGTCTTTTTGGGAGTGAGCATACCAATAAAGCCACATATTCATGAGACATGTGCTAACCTTCAAGGAAACTTTGTGGTCTTAGGACCTCCTAGGTGGCAACCAATGTGGCTCATTAAATACATTAGAAAACTTAACCAACACACACACCAAATTAGTAGGAACGTCCACGAGAATCGGGTGAAAGAAAGAAAGGGTTTGGGAGAGTGTGAGAGAGGGAGAGAGAGAGAGAGAGAGAGAGAGAGAGAGAGAGGTTTTGGGAGAGAGTTTCATCCGGTGATGGATCCGAGCAGCATGCACGTGATGGCGATGGCAGCGTTGGCATTGCCCCCACCAGTTGTAATGCCCCAATTTTTGAAACCTAAAATTTAAGATTTTTTTTAAAAACCCCTTTATACGATTTTCAAGAAACACAGCAGAAGGTATTTTTAAATATGGTTCAAGCATTGGGCAAGTTACAAATACAACACACGCCATATGAAAGGATAGAATAACTCAATCAAACCATAATTTACATTTAAATAAATCAAACACTAGTCTCAACTATTATCAGAGTTTACAAGACTTAATCAAATAACCAAATAATAAAAATATCGTCCTCTCAAAGCTTTAAAGAATCATGACTCTCTTGGCACCACCCCGAGCCTACTATCATCACCTTCTAGCCTATAAATTACCTGAAATATTATAAGTAGAGGCATAAGTCTTTAGTCTGCCTCAATAGGTAATCACCAAAATACGTGAACATGATTATTCTAATCACAGAAATAAACATTAGCATAAGTTTAGATAACATCTAAATCATGCTACATAACATATCTGAATTAAGCATAATTCACAATTACACAACTAATCATGCTTTCATTCATATTACAGAAATAAACATGCTACAATGCATGAAATAACAATTTATGCACAAACTAAAATATTACAATGATTCTATTTTGATTTCTTATGTTCCACATTTCCTCCCTCCTAAAGGTACACTCTCGGGTTTCTAACTTTGATTCAACCAATCGAATGAGGGGTATATCATTTTATTAACCAATCCAATAAGGGGTATATTGAAGAATCTGCAACCTCACACTGATGTTACACTTGAGAGGTCCATGACTAAGAAAAACTTTCAGTGGTCGAGCACGAAATTGATTTCTACTCTGCTGAGATTTTGAACATACCACCTAGGATACCTGGTAGTTCGGGCCCTCTATAACCAGAGACAGGGGACCAAGGATATGCCATTGCCCTCCAACAAAACAACGATCATGGGTGTGTACCCTCACTATCTCTAAAGTGAGCCCCAGTCCAAAGGACCTGGTTTGAATGAGTCATGGTGTTATTTAATTATTAAGCTCATAAATTAAATTACATGTGCTCATAGTACACATACTCGGGCTCACAAGCCCAATCTCTCCACTAGAGTTTCTATAAGCAAGTCCGTTTTGACCCATTCAAACACCCACAGTTCACACTGTGAGGCCAGCTTCCATGAGGCAATTATGTGATTATGTGCATGAATATTTTTTTTGTTTCTTGTATGCCACAAGAACTCATAGGTTCCACCAAACCCAGGCTCACACCCGAGCCACACACATACTTATATCACACATTATTATCACTATGTCGTATGTCCACATGCATACATAAAGGCTACAACCACATGCAATTTATGATCATGCTTAAATAAGCATACAACATATGTAATAATTTACTTTACACTGATCATGCCTTATGATATATAATGTTCATTAATATGCATGTCATATGAATAGTTATAAATCAAGAATAACATGAAATACATTTAGTCTACATGCATATCATTTCAAATTTCAAGATAAACATTCATAACTATGTTTCATAATATAAAATATAATTAAGCATTCATACTTGTCATAATGTGCAAATTTGGATCCCTGTTAACCCAGTTTTGAAAAACCCACCAAATATCACAGGAACCAAATTTCACTCTCCCATTTTTACTAGGACTTCTGCCATATCTCAGGAACACAGTCCAAGAAATAGAACTTAAAAATTTGTTATAATAAAATCAAGAAAATTTTGGGACTAAACTCTATTCAGAAAAAATATAAGACAGATCCTATCAACTGCAGAAATTCATCTCAGTTTGGGTAATTTCTCCAGATCTACAGAAAGATCTTTTGACAAAACCCTTTTTTACATGATCATCTTATACATGTTAGCTTTCACTCAGATTTTTTTAAATTTATTTTGATCAGTTCTGGTTGGGTCTTTAGAACCATCAAAATCATTAGTCGGAATAGTCCTGCAGACAAGGCAAAAAATATGTGCTCTGTTGCAATGGATGTTTTAGCCTCAATACTAATCCAAACGATTCTAAATTCAAGCCTTGTATGTATAGAATACTTCAGTATTTTTATTTTAATTTATTGACTTCATTTTTATAAAAATATCATTTTTTTTCTAAAACAGGTCGGGATAAAAAATGAGGACAGAAAAAACTAAGATTCAAACTCATGCAAGATCCATTAAGCAAGAACAAGATTCAAGGTAAAAATTCACACAATCATAAATTTTGATACTCTAAACATATTTACATCATCATACAACACATATTTACTCAGGTTCATGCTAATCTTACTAAAACAATAACATACATCATCCAAGAATCATAAAACCTTCAAGAAATATCTCAAATATGATTATATCTATGCAAGAATCATAAAAAACCCTAAACAATCATGAAAACATGATTTCTTTATACAATAACATGTTGTTTAATCATGCTAAATATGAAATAATCCATCATATATGCTCAGATCAACTTTTGTTATCAAAAACATCAAAACCCTAAAAACGTTTTTTCCAAAACTTTCTTTAAAATGATTTTTTGTATACAAGAATATGGATTCAAGCATATATTGAATTTTCAGAATTTATAGAACTTATATTTCATCAATATAACCTAATATTAACATATTAAACATGTTGGAACAAATAAGATCTAGCAAATATCAAGAAACAAACTTTTTTTCAAATCATTTTTCATAATAGAAGCCCGAAAATCATCCTGTTTCAAAATTCATTTTTCTTTTTTTATTCCATTGTAACAAAGATCAATAAAAATGTGTTCTCTAGATTGAAACTCAATCTTAGAGAGGTGTTTCAAGATTTGATCCATCATTTGTTTAGATCTGAAAATCGTCTCATGCATATTTCATGCGTTTGGAAAAATCTATACTTACGCGATTGATGTACCTACCTTAATCGAGTTCTCCAACGTAGATCTGACTTCGTCTCACATCTTAAAACCTTAGAAGCGCTTCAATGACTGCTAAAAAAGCTTCAAGAAGAAAGAAAGAAAGAAGAAAAAGAATATGAAAGAAGAAAAAGATAAGAGAGACTCCTCTCTTTTTTTTTCTTCATTTTATATTAGAAAACCCACCAAGTGGGTGGGCATCTCCTCTTTAGAGTCCAAATCAAATATTATTCTAACTAGGTTGATCCCTAAGATTCTTATTAAAAAATATCCTAACTTTTTAATTAAGTAATTAATTTAATTATCTAATATTTTATCTTAATTAATTACTTTAGTTATGAGGTTTACTAAGGGGGCATCCCACCCTCTCTAGAGTCCTCTAGAGTTTAAAGACCCTCTTAATGAGGTCTCTAGAACTTGGAATGGATATCACTTGGGTCTAAATCTAAAAATAATCTAGATCAAAAAACTTGATCCATATCCAATTCTCAGTTGGGTTGGATCTAGGAACCAAATAAAAAGATCCAAATTCAAAATCAAAATAAAGATTGGCATCCAAACATAAGATCCAAAACAACACTGGATCTAAACTCAGGTCTGGATCCGAACATAATCCATCCAAAATCCAAATAGCCCTGAGTTACCCCAGAACCCTTGGGAGCCACCCTAACCGTACCTGGCACCCTAATGGGCTGGGTGTGACCCCCTATAAGCCTCTCATGGACCCTAGTTTGAGTCCAAAACTATGCTTAGTCGATTAGACTCTCGAATTTTGCAATTAAAACTGATTTTAACAAGAATTTATAAGTTAAACTAAAACAAAGTCGTAGATGGTACACAAGTTGAAACCATAACCTCGCTATGATACCAATGTCAGTGATGCAGATAAAGAACACCTTATTGGTGTCCGAATGCTAAATCACTAAATCCTACAAGCCTATGAGAATGGGAAAAATTAAATAGGTATGACGATATTTATTTATTTATTTATTTATTTCTGATTGGAATTTAACTTAAAGTCAGAAAGACCAAGGCAGTTTATGGACACGATAATGATGACTACGCAAAGTAGGAAATCATAATTCACTCGCTGGTTTAGTGGGCTGCCCAAACAGGATAAGCCAACTATGGAACTTCAGGACACTCAACAGGGTTTGGTCGGTCTGGGTTCACACGAATTTGATTTGTGAATGAAATTTGTGTGTGTCAGCGATAAATCACAGATAAAATGCCACATTTAACTCGTATTAATCAAACTCTAACAATTCAAATAAAATTAGTTTTCAATAATCAAGCAGAACGGAAATAGATCAGTCTCAATGCTGTTTGAACCTTAGCAACACTCGGAACGTTGCCTGCTCAGCAAAAACAGACATATGTATCAAACAATGAGGCATAAAAATTATACTTAGCAACGTAAGAGACCCAACACATTCAGTCCTTTACAGTGAACAAACAGGAACGTCAAAACTAATCCCACGATTGAACAATTTGCGTCAGATTGAACATAACCACATTGCAGTTTCTAAATCAGACGCTGAACATAGTCTGTTCACAGCTCGGTTGGAGTTTGACAACACTAAAAAAAAGCCTAAACAAAATCAGTAAAAAAAAAAAAGGTGAAATGGAGAAAATATCAGCAATGGGGATCTCAATGGGACGTATTCTGTCGCTCAAAATTTCTGCACGCTTGCAGTTCGACAACAAAAAGAATTAAAACAGAGACGTCAAGAAATCTCATACTGAAGCAACGTCAATACCAATCTTGTTTACGTCCAAACTGTACCAAGTAGGTCCGTTTTGACGTCCAATGCCAGGGATTCAACGTCAATAGCACAACAATATATATATATATATATATTATATATATATATATATATATATATATATATATATATATATATATATATATATATAGATATAGATAGAGAGAGAGACGAACTAAAATCATCAACATTACGAAACGAAAATAGGTTCAACCAACATTGAACCTACTGAGAAACCAAACACGGGCCCAAGACATGCCAAGGAGCCCCAAAAAAGGAAAAAAGAAAAGAAAAGAAGAGATGCAAGGAGAAAAGGAAGAAAGAAACAAGAAGCAAATACAGTTAGGCGACGAGCATCACCCAGGATCATGAATGGTCCCTGGAGGCAGATGATGTTGCAGATCAGGGATGTTGATGCGGAGAATGGCGTATACGTCCGCCAAAATAAGGTTCACCATTTTGTTGAACACTGCCGGAATATGCCGAAAAATAGCATTGTTGCGAGTCATCCATACGACCCACCATGACGAGAGAAGCCAAGTTCGCCAAATAATACGCCATTTGTTGCAATGACGAACTGGTTGAGGACCCCACAACAAATCATTGGCGAACGATTCCTGACGCACGCTGACCCCCGACTTCTTCCAAGTCACCTTAAAGATGTTTTGAAAAACAGAGCACTCCCAAAAAAGGTGAAAGGCAGATTCTTCAGCCGCCTCACACAACACACATTTACTCGGCAGATGAAATCTGATGGATTTGAGGAAGTTGTCAGTTTGCACCCGATTGTGTAAGATTAGCCAAGCCAGGAAACATGATCTCGGAGTGGGACCCTTGCCCCAGATCAGGTTCGTCGGAAACCGGTCCACCCCCGACGGAAGGAGAGCGAGGTAGCCTTCTTTAGAGCGGAAAGATTCGTTCGGAGCAAGGTTACGACCAAAGAACTGAGACTGTGATTCAACATTTCCATTATGAGATAGGACTGCAGACCATGCTTGGATCCATGATCGCCGAAGCTTTGACATAGATCGTTGACGCACGCTTGTGGCCCCCACCAATGATTCCACACCACCGTATTTAGTAAGAAGCACGCTTGCACACGGAGACCCAGGTTGGTGTGCAAGCCAGCTCTGCTTCACGACAAGAATCATACTCCTCAGCCAGGGGTCCTTGATTCCCAACCCCCCCTATTTTGGGGTAGACGAAGAGTGTCCCACCCTATTAGGTGGCGCTTGTTTTTGGGACCACGCCCAGACCACAGGAAGTGCGTCACTACCTGAGCTATCTTCTTACTAACCCCCATGGGCATCAGGAACATAGACATAAAAAATTCGGGCATAGCAGAAAGAATGTGCTTGATGAGAGTTAGTCTACCCGCGATAGAAAGGTAGGACGCTTGCCAGCCCAAATTTTTTTTCTGAACCCTTTGGATAGTGGTGCTCCAGGCTGCCGTTGATACCCGACTGATTTGAAGTGGCAGACCCAGATAAGAGAAAGAGTTATCCGAAACCGAGCATCCGAATATCCGTTGGCCCAAGTCCAACATTGAAGCAGGGGCGTTGACCATGGAAAGACAACACTTCTCGTAGTTCAAGGATAGACCTGACATCGATTGGAAAAAAAGAAGGACAGACTTGAATCTTAACATTTGTTGGATGGAGGCCCTTCCGAAGATAATTATGTCATCAGCGTATGTCAGGATCTGACTACGACACTCTTGAATACCGAGAGATTCAATTAGATCACCCTCCACTGCCCTCTTAACCAAGACCACCAGGCCTTCAGAGACGACGTTAAAGAGTAACAAAGATAGAGGACATCCTTGTCGAAGACCACGACCAAGTTTGAACTGTTTTCCCTTGACCCCATTGATCTGAAACTGTGATTGGGCATTGGTTACCAGCTCATGCACCCAGCTAGAGAAACGCCTACCAAAGCCCAAGTTTTCCAACATGTTGAAGAGGAACGGCCAATGAACCGAGTCGTAGGCTTTATGAAAGTCAAGCTTCAGAGTGAAAAAGGCCCCCCCGCTGATCTTGAGAGAGTGCAACACTTCTGTGGCCAAAATGAATTAATGTTGAAGTCTTCTGTTAGGAATGAAGGCGAACTGAGCCTCTGAGAAAATCCTAGGAGCAATTGACCGCATCATGTTAGCTAAGACCTTGGCGATAATGCGATATAAACTCCCTAACACTGATATAGGTCTAAACCGCGAGATATCCGATGCGGCTTCCTCCTTAGGAATAAGCGACACAATTGCTAGGTGAGAATGAACCGGCAGTCGGCCATTTCGATGAAACTCGGCGAAGACACTAAGAATGTCACTCTTAACGCATTGCCAGAATATGCGAAAGAAATCCACAGGATACCCATCAAATCCTGGAGCTTTCCACCCAGACGACTCCCGCACCGCCGAGACTATTTCTTCTTCGGTGAACAACCCCTAAATCGAGTTGGCTAGCGCTCGATCCATGGACAAAAATAAAGTTGAACCCATATTGCCACCTACAGCTTGGTTGCAGGAATACAGGTTAGAAAAATAGTTGGAGACAACATTGATTACATGATCGCCTGAAAAGGAGACACCATTGATATACAGAGTGTGAATTGCATGTCTTCGATGCCTGTGAGATGCTAAAGAATGAAAGAACCTTGTATTCCCGTCACCCGCTTTAAGCCAATTCACCCTTGACCGCTGCTTCCAACGAATTTCATCCTTTAGACGCCACGATTGCATTAGAAGAGTCAGCTCAGCCGATCTAGCATTGAGACATTCAATATTTGATGCATTCATATAGGACGTATCCAAGAGAGACTGATTGATAAAAGCCAGCTCTCGCTCCCAATCCCCCAGATTTTGGAATTTACTTATTCTATTGGAGATAAGCCAAGATTTGATATCGCGGGATAGACGAAAAAGCTTAACCATGCATCTTGTAGCCGCCCGGACTGCAAAGCAAGGTCTACTCCAAGATTGATGGACTAACGACTCGAAGCCCGCCTTCTTAAGCCACCATTGCTCAAATCTAAAGGATCTATCGCCGATGAAGCCTTGACCCCATCGGATAACAATCTAACTATGGTCTGAGACAGATGGTGGCAGAAGACAACAAGAGATGTCATTAATAGAACTCAGCAGCTCTGACGAAACGAGCACCCTGTCTAGCAGACGGAAGCACGGTGTAGATCGTCGATTGGACCACGAGAAAGCTTCACCAACATGGGGAACATGGTACAACCGGTTCATCTGAATAAAGTTTTGTAAGCCCCTCATTGAAGCCGAGAAATTAACCGGAAAGCTAGAATCGATAGGAGACATAAGGCAGTTGAAATCTCCCATGATAATATGTTGGTCCCCGAATGAAGCAATTACCCTATTTAAGTCCAACCAAAACTCCTCCCGACGGCTTTGACGGTGGGGACCATACACCATAGTGACCACAGCTGGAATAGTCTGAGTAGGTAAGGGAAGAGTGATGGATATGGAAAACGTACATTCGTCCACCTAGTGTAAGGCTAGAGAATGTTTCCCGAGGATGAGGATGCCTCCCGCATATTGAGTCGCAGGCTTAAAGAAGGAATCTGCACCACGCCAGATTTCAGAGACGACGGAGCTTGAGATATCTGTCATCTTCGTCTCACAAAGAGCAATAAGATCGAGCTTTTCTTGACGAATCCAACTCGCCAGGAAAAGACGTTTGGTGGGGCAATTCAGTCCCCGAATATTCCAACACAAGATCTTCATAACTGAAAGTCTGGAAATACCCGAGGAGTGCGGATCCTCACAGACCGCCTAGGAGAGACCCCAGACTCGCCGGATGGAGATAGCGAAGGTCGACGACGTCTCCTAATAGGGAGACCGCCCCACCCAAGAGGAGATAACCCCTCGACCGAAGGAGATGGGGTGTTGATGAACGAGATACGCCCAACATCCGCGACCAAGGTCGGTAAACGATCTGCGATCGCGGCTAAGGACTCACGCATAACAGAATCGATGTTGAGGAGCTGGGCTTGGGAAAGCGCAAGCTTGAGCCGCTGAGCTGCATCGTCCACAGACAGACCCAAAAAGGATGAGAGTTGACCACTCATAGATGATGAACCCGCAATTGACGGAAAGACCACGTTTGGGGAGCCCTCCAGGCCTGCGAAGTCGCCCTCCCGGATGAAAGAGGAGGAGTTCAATGCCAACGGAGCCCTGCAAAACACGGCTAACAGAGGGGCACTTACCAAACTGATGGAGACCAGGCGAATCGGGCAGACGATGCACTTTGTTGAGAAAGACGAAACCAAGACTGAAAGGCCATCAACCAGCTTGAAGAAAAAACATTGTCGGATCGGGACTCCGATAATAGGCGACCTGTGGGCCCGAGCAAGGAGAGAGTCCTCCGAGAGATGAGACCTCTTACGCGAGAAAGGCCCAAACTCAGATGCCCCATAGGTCGAAGCAAACGAAATAGAGGATGTTGCACCTGCCGAGAGGCAGAGAGAATCCTTAGACGCCAAGGCGACACCTGACGGTCCCCGATCCCCATCAAGCTCGAAGAAAGGATCCACCAAAAGGTTCCGCAACAACATAGCCCAAGACTCAGACCACCCGGGAAGCCACGACAGCCAACATCTTCCTGACCGAGGCCAAGATGCCTCGTCACACCCGCCATTCCACCTGAAAACCCGCCCCGCCTCGAACAGCGAGCCCAGAAAGGAAGATACTACAGATGATGATGATGATGATGATGATGATGGTGCTAGCAGATTCACACCTCGAGGCTGCAAAACGCCCCCTGCCGACACAGAGACACAAACACCGCCAGGTAGCCGCGGTAGCCCGAACCCCAACGCCCCCGAAGGAGAGCAAGATGATGACAGCGGACAAAGAGAATCCCTGCTCACCCCAGACGACCTCGCCACGTCGCTAAAGGGACCCACGCTATCCACCGATCTCCGTACGGCTTGAAAACCGAGTGGCCAGCACGACCACCAAGACAAGGAGAGGCGAGATCTCGATAATTGAATCGGGGAGAGCCTGCTTGCCTCACCTCTGGCCATAACAACTCCTCGCACATCAAAAAGAGCGAAAGAAGAGAAAAAGTACCTGCGTCGAACCGAAAAAGGAGAATAAATCGAAGGCACCCCGAGCACGCGACCTGCATCCCCGATCTACGCCGAGGAGAAAAGGACGGATAAATCGCAGGCATCCCCGAGCAAGCCGCTTGCACCCCCGAGCATGACGCAAGCACTCCCTGGCAGCAGAAGTCACCGGACACGGAACCCGCAGAGACAGAGGCAGCACCAAGGACAGGCAGGCCCGACACAACAGAGCAGAAACTGTCCCGACCCAAGATGGCAGGCGAGCCACTAGTACGATCACGACAAAGATGGTTTAGATTGAAACGCTTCCCTGCAAAAGACATCGGAGCAGCCGTAGACGGTCGCATCGGCACCCAAACAGAGCCGATCTTGAATCCCAAAAATGACGATGAAGGATCTTCCAAGATACCGATCTGAACCCAAGGCGCGAAAGAAGCTATGCGAGGGTGGTGCATACCTCGCGAAGAGGCTCGTCCGAGGGAGGGAGGAGGGACTACCGCCCACGAGTGCCTCAACACTGGGTGCCGCCGAGACCTGAACAACGAGGCGCAATGGAGGCAAGCACGACGCCTGCGAAAGTTGAGTGAAAGGCAACCCGCGCACCACCAGTCACCCGGCTTCGCCTGTGAAAGACGAGAGCGAGAAAGCTTTTTGAAGAAAGACCGCTGCCAGGTAGCTTTCACCTCCTGCCAGCCCCGACCGTCGATCGAGCTGGGCGGCCTACGAAAGAAAAACGGAGCCCGAAGAGTGGCTCCAACGGAGCATGCCTGAAGGGATTCCACCCTGACAGCTCTAAGAAATCGCCCGACATCACGAGCCAGCAGTGAACCAGCGGCGAGACAGGACGCGAAGGCCTCCGATAGAAAGAAAAACACACGAAAAAATAAGCGGAAAGGGAGAGCAACAAAAGCACCTTGGCGGCGAAGGGCGAAAGCAAGTCCCCAATCGTTCAAAGCCTCTAAGATAGAGGATAGAGCAAGTTGGTTGGCCTGCAGGGAGTTGGAGGCTCCTAAGCCCCAAAAGAAGAGGGACGAGGGAGGCATGCGTCCCACCGTAGGATTGGCGATGGAGGTCGGAATCCTTGACGCCGATGGCCGAAACCCCTTACACTCAGGAGACTTGGAGCTTGGCGGAGGACTGCTTCTAGATGCCGAGGACCATGGTGTCGGTGCCGCGGACGACCACCGTCGTGTTCCCCTTCCGGACGGCCTCCAGCACGTACTCCACCTCCCGTCGTGCATCGCTGAGTGCTGACGATGCCTCAAACACCAACTCACCCGCCACCGCACCGCTGGATTGCTGTCGATGCCCCTTCACCCGGCAATCGGACCTCCAACGGGGCTAGGGTACTCCGGTTCCTCAACACCACAGAGAGTGGTCAATCAACTAGCCTCAACACCACAGAGAATGCCCGGGGAGGGAGGGGAGAGGCGGCGAGCAAACGGGGGTGGGGGAAGGCAGAGTCATCGGCGAGCAAGCACCGACAAGAGTGCGAGCAGCAAGGCCGCCCACGACTGGATTCGGTGAGAGAGAGGAATCAGGCAGAGCAGGCGATGGCAAGGTGCTCAACAGAGCAGAAGAGGGAGTTCATCTCCGGCGAGTGTCTCATCGTCGGTGCTCGTCCCCGGAGGTGGTCGACTGATCAAACTTGGGATGGAGAGGGAAGATGGGAAGGAGGATCACTGGAGAACAAAAGGGGGAAGGACCTTCCCACACAGAGACGAGCGGGTGCGTTCGTTCGATCTGATGGAGTTCATGAGCCCTCCGCCGACGGTGAGACGAAATCCTCCTCGCAAGGCCAAGACTCCCGCTTCCAGACCCCCCGAAACCCTAGCCCCTTCCTCTGCTACCGCTCGACCTGCCCTTCACGCGATCCATCCCAACCCAGAGAGCCCCGCAGCCGCTGACAAGAAGAAGCCTCTCCAAAAGAAACCTATGTGGCTTAAGGAAGCTCGCCGGCACCGGAGAACGCCGGAGACCGGAGATAGAGAGAGAGAGAGAGCAGCATTCAGCTATATATATATATATATATATATATATATATATATATATATATATATATATATATATATATATATAGAGAGAGAGAGAGAGAGAGAGAGAGAGAGAGAGAGAGAGAGTGAGTGAGATTGAGATTGGTAGCTGCTTACACATTAGGTGGGAAATGATAAGTGCTAAATGGGTTTTTCTGTCCTGATGTTTTTTTTCTCCGTTCCGACCCCATAAATATGACGGGCATGGTCGATTAATGGCTCACAATATACCAAAATTTAATGACTTAAAAAAACTTATTTTGATGTCCAAAAATATGATCCAAAACATGATTCATATTAAATACTGAGAAGATGCAACCTACTTGTATGTGGGAGTAGGTAGATGCTCCCGGAGCAACCCAAATCGTGTTGTCAGATTCCAATAAACAATCGTGTTATCAGTTCAGGATAATCATTCAAGAAGACCATTTGTTGTTTTAGCATTAAAAAAAAAACACGATTTTTTCTCATAGAGAAAAGAATTCTCTAAATTAAAACACTTTCCAAGACACAACATTCACAGCCCCAACAAGATTCAGCAAAATCACTCCCAAACAGAAAATACGTTGAAACCAGATTTAACTCAAACTTACAGAAATAGAAAAGTGAACAGAACAAGTTGGATTTCTTTGAACGCTGGCCAAACCATCCTCGACTCACAACACATGGACATGACCTTGATGAAGGTCTCGACTCTGGCTGTCATCTCGTGCGACAACCCAGCAAAGGAAGCAACAATGAGGGATGGTGGAAACGGCGAGGAAGAAGAGGTCACCTTCTCCAACACTCTCGTTTTCTCACAGGATTTCAAAGACAAAAAAACAACTCCCCTGAGTCCCCTCGTTCTTTGAAGGTTTAGGGTTTTTATAAAACGAGTGGGGAAGCCAATGGGGAAGATGAAAGGTGGGAAGGTGTTGGGGTTTTTCAGAAGACATTGGAGAGGAAGGGAAAGGGAATGGAAGCCATGGGCGGTGGTGTTCGGTGGTTGGGTAGGGAGGAGGAGGAAGGGGATTGAGAAAGGAGACTGGTGAAAAAGAAAAGGGGAGGATGGGTCGACCCTCTCTCACTTTCTTTTTTAACCTTCAGCGGGTCTGGATCCGGAATCCGACCCGTATGGGTTGAATGAGACTCAAAAAGCCCATTCCGACTGGTTTTGGGCGGGTCTTGAATACAACTTTACAAAATGGATTTGAAACTAAATAAAATAAAGAAAATTACCCTGAAACCCAATACTGTAACAAGTGCAATTTTTGTATCTTTTTCACTAAATAAATAAGGATTTTTTTTTCAGAATAAGGTGAGTAGTCAATTTTTTATGCACATGCATATCTACTATGATTAGTTACAGAGATAGAAAGATGGTTAAGGGCAAAATCATAAAATTTGAGGCTTATTTTAAGAATTTTGACCACGTATCAAAATTGTGAGAAGAAGATCTTTATTTTTGTCAAAAACATAATTAAAACAAATTTGAAGCGTGCACCACAAGTTTTAAGGGCAAAATGGTTATTTCAAAAAAGTTACGAAGACAATCATGACTTAAGGATCATTGTCAACCAATCTGTGTTGACAACTTAGAGTCATGCATGTCATCACCTTTCTGACTTAGGGTATATTGGTAAATTCTTATTTTGTGAAAATTTTAATTAAACAAAAGAGGCAAATTAGATTTAGTTATATTAACTATACTAGGATCTAGTTAATGCAACTAAGACCCTAACCATAACCAAGGCGAGTTTGGATCTAAATTACATCATATAGGATCCAACCCAGATCTAAAACCCAAGACGAGTTGCTACATTTTTTTCCATCATCAGCACTACACTATTCATCGCCCGTATTGCTTCACACACTTTGGTTCGTAGGCCTATGCATCGGCTGAAAACTGGGACCCTCACACATTTCATTTGTAACCATACCTGAAGTTCGATGTAAGATTTTATATCAAATGCTCATAAATTCTCGTGTTATTTTACAAACTATATTTCTAATTTACATTTCGAATAAAATAACTAGACTTTGCCTTGCTCGAGGGTCGATTCATGCCTTTGTAAAAATTGATCCCTACTATAAATTTTTGAATCATAATCGAGGGCCGACTCATGCTTCGCAATGAGTTGACTCATGTTTTAATAAGGGTCGACTCGTGCAATGCATGAGTATACTTGAGTGTCTTTTGAAGCTTTATTTAGCAAGGGTTGACCCCAGTAACAGTGGGTTGACTCCTGTTAAGTGTACTTCTTTTCTTGTATGCACTAACAGAGTCGACTCATACTCTGATGGGTCGACCCTTGCATTTATTTTTTGTATTATGGGAGGGTCGACTCATGCCCTATAGCGAGTCGAACCCCTGCTTGAGTGCAGCCATTGCTTGAAGGGTCGACCCTTGCTTACTTAGTCGCTGCAAGGGTCAATCGTGAAAGGCAAAATTGACCCCTACCTATTTTGTTAGCTATAAGGGTCGACTCCTAGAAAGATGAGTCGACCCCTGTTCATACTATACATAGCAAGGGTCGACCCCCACATGGGTGCAACCACTACTTGAAAAGAAGGGTCGGCCCTTGGTTACTCAGTTGCTGCAAGGGTTAATCGTGGAAGACAAAGTTGACCCCTACCTATTTTGTAAGTTGCAAGGGTCGACTCCTAGAAAGACGAGTCAACCCCTGTTCATACAATACATAGCAAGGGTCGACCCTTGGATAGAGAATCGACCCCTTTTATTTATTTAAGTTCATATTATGGTCAGAGTTGACTCCTATCATGTGAGGGTCAAGTCATGTCTTGTAAGAGTCGATTCATACCTATTTGACCTCATTTTTGGAGAATCTATGTGAATGAAATATTAGTGCAACATGTTTTTTTTTTTTTTAAATCAAGCATAATGACTCATATATCTTATTTTATGCATCTCGTGCTTGCATGCAATCATTTACATGTTTCACACATATTATTTCATGCTTTCATAAATCAGTAGATCAACTATAGAGCTAGGGTTTACAAAACCCTACGAGCCATATGGATACGTAAATATGTAAAACACAAGAATTTTGATGTGCATGCATATAAATGCTCAAGATAGAGCCAAGGTTTAAGAAAGCCACAAAGATGTAAATTGTATATCATGTTGTGTGTAGCATGTGATGTATATTTCGTGATGTTCACTTGTATGTATGATATATGTGATATTTGGATCTGCCTTCATAGGCGAAGTGCTCGTGAAAGGCTAATGATGCTAGAGCAATTCTGAATGATGAATGATATATGCAAACACACAAACTTAAAGAAATCTACCTTCATAGATGAAGTGCTCGTAAGTGCCAATAGTACCAGAGTAATTACTGAATGGGTGGGTACATATATCATGAAACATTTGACTATCTAGAAGGGGTATGAAGAAATCAAGCCCTAGATAATGATATGAGGCACATACAATGATAAATCTCCCTTAATAAAGAAAATTGCTATTACCCATTCAGAAATATGCTTACCTTTGTAGAGGTTAAGTGATATCTCTGATGGACATTGTTGTTAATAACACATGCTCTTTGATTGGTAATAACTGAACATTCTTGATCATCTGAGGTAGGGGACATGATCTATCACAAGTTTGTCCTAGGTTGGTAGTGTCTATAGTTTTGCAGAAGGAAAGGTTGCATACTTACAAAAATACACCCTCAAGAAAGCTTTCTCGATAATTATACCTTCCCCTATTGACTTTTGTGGTAGGTTAGTCGTATTGGTTAGTAAAATACATAATATAATAAACATCTGTATGGTCTCGGTCCTGTCTCAAAACTGCCTTAGTGAGTACCCACAGTGAGATTAAATAATGAAACAAACACCTTCTTGCTCATACTGATTGTAGAAAAACATGCCCTAATAATACCACATAATCTTTTTATATATCTGGAAGCATGTATTTTCTAATGAATAATTTGTGTTTTTTTGCTTGATGGACCGTGTCATCTGAATTGCATATTCATAGTTTAATTGTGACATCTAGTCATGTATATTCATTAGGACATCTAGTTATGTATAACAATTCTTACCTATGAGTTATGCAATTATGTTGTATGTCAACGTGCATTTACCTGAGATTGGTATAGTAACCAGCCAAACTTTCATAAGTCTAACCCTTTAAAGAGAATTTTAGGTGATTAGCTTACAAACAGTGTATGGTGCGAGACTGTGGCAGCATCTTGAACCAGACTTCCACAAATTAGGGGACAACCTAGGGTGTTTTGTTCATATATTGTTTTGACCTAAAATTTTTGTATCAGGAACTCTGATATAAATACAAATGTTTTGGCTTTTTGACTTATTAGTTTTTTTTGTAGATGATTCTCAATTGTAACCTGCTCGAATTTTTTTAACCCCAAGGATAAAACATCATTTTTTGTTGCTTAAAGGTTAAAAAAAAATCAAATTTTTTGGTAAAATTTCAAGTTAGAAATTTTAGGGCATCACTAACATGGTATCAAAGCCTAGATATAGAAGCTTTAGTTCAAGATCTGCCTTGCCCCAGACATCACACTATAAGTATTTCTTTAATTATTATTATTGCTTATGCTGATGTTGTTTGACTTAGTAAAATTTAAACATACTAAGAACTTATGTTGAGTAGATGTCTTATAATGACAGTTGAAGCCCTGAATGCCTTGATCATGGCAGTAAAACAACAAGGAACAATCATACATCACATGGAACAATAGGTCCAACGACTGGTCCATAGAAACACCAACCTCAGGCAGTTGGGTGAGTGCCATCGATGCCAAATTATGCATCTAGAGTATATTTTCCCTTTTTAATTATGCATCCGAAGCAGATTTTCCCTTTAGAGCAAATAGACTCAAGTTTTGTAGGGAGATAGGGCATACCCTCTATGAGTGTCATCTCATGCAGGGATATGACAAAAGGCAACAAACAACACAAACCCTTGCCGATGCAGATTCACACGTCAGTGGTCTCGAGGAATCACCTATCAAAATATTTTCTTCTGAATCATCAGTAGGCATGTCAGACAATGGAGATCCCACTCTAACATCTCCTAACTACACACCTGATTCATCGATCTACAAACATACATCACATGTCTATATATCGGCTTCATCATCTCATACTCAGGCTTCGTCTGCTGACAACCTATCTCTATCCAACTATACTAAATGAGGAGTGGGAGCGTTCCAAGAAAAGTCCAAACAAGTGACTAGCAGAAAATGGGGGAAACAACAAGAGGCCTTTACTTGGTGGCCAAGCACCACGACTACCATTCCATAAGAGAAATTTTAGAAGAAAAAATTTCGTCCCTCAAACTAAAAAGTCATTTTAACAAGAAAGAGTACAACTCCACCAACTGTCCAACACCGACTGCTCAAGATGTAGTCATTCTCATCTCGGACAACCATGCCCTCGAGAAACAGGAGGCTGCTTATATTGTGGAAAGATATGCCACTACATTTGGGATTGCTACAAGAAGGTGGAAAATGAGGACCTCAGGAGGAGAACATCCCTCTCAACAGCAGTAGCCACCATAAAAACAAACCAAGCAAATGACGGTGACAAGACGTGTCTACACCACCACTGCTTAACAACTCACCAAGGGAGACTTAGTGCAAGGTACCATATTAGTTGTTGGACACATTGCATTAGTTCTGTTTTATTGTGGTGCAACATATTTATTTGTTTTAATCAATTTTGCTAAAGAATTACATGTACCCATCGAACCATTGAATCATACTTTAGAGGTATATCATCTGGTAGGGTATAACTCTTTTTGTATAACATACATACTAAACTTAGAAGTAGAAATTGGAGGTCAAAGCCTACCTGCGGATACAATCCTACTGGATATGACAAAATGTGATGTTATATTAGGTATGGATTAGAACACCATGCTCAAATACTATGTCATGAAGGGAAAGTGATTTTATCTCGACTTGGAACATCCAAGGTAGAGTTTAAGTTGACTACCTGTTATAGAGAAACAAGTTATATCTTCGTTGAAGGCCCATAAGTATGTGAAGAAAGGGTGTACAACCTTTTTGGTTAATATCACCCTGATAGAACCAAAGATTGTCTATAAAAAAATTAGAGATAGTTCAAGAGTTTTCAGATATTTTCCCAGAAGAATTGCCTGAACTTCCTCCACATTGAGAGTTAGAATTTGGTATTGAGTTATTACCTTGGACGATACCAATCTCCAAAGCATCTTACAAAATGACATCAACTGAACTTGAAGAATAAAAAAAGCAACTATAACAATTATTGGACAAAGGATTCATCAAGCCAAGTGTATCACTTTGGAAAGTGCCTGTATTGTTCATGAAAAAGAAAGATGGATTGTTAAGATTATGTATCAATTATAGGATGTTCAACTAGATTACAATCAAGAATAAATATCCATTATCACGTATTGAAGATTGTTTGATCAATTTCAAAAGGCCAAGGTATTTTTAAGCATTTGGTCTTAGATCAAAATATCACCAACTCAAAATCAGGGAGAACGATATCTAGAAGACAACCTTTAGGATGAGCTATGGGCATTATGAGTTCATAGTAATACCTTTTGGACTCACTAATATACCAACAAATTTCATGGATCTGATGAATAGAATATTCAAATAATATTTGGACACTTTCGTGATTGCATTCATTGATAATATTTTAGTATATTCTGAAAGTGTGAACAAACATCGAGAGTACTTGAGAATCATTCTAAAAATTTTAAGAGAGCAATGATTATATGCTAAATTCTTCAAGTGTGAATTCTAATTCAAAGAAGTTATGTTTCTAGGACACGTAATCTCAAAAGATGAAGCAACCGTGGATCTCACCAAGGTAGTTACTTATTAATCTATGAATAATTGAGATTTAAAATATGTGATTTAAATTTGATTTACATCATTATAAGTAGATTTCAGATACCATGCTAGGTATAAGCAGTCTTGGAATGAAAGCAACCAAATAATATTTTGGACATTCGCAGCTTCCTAGGACTTGTAAGATATTATTGTAGATTTATACAAGATTTCTCCCGAATAGCATTATCCATGGCCAAGCTTTTAAGAAAATGCGAGTGGGATGACAAATACGAGAAAAGTTTTCAACCCTTGAAGAAGAAGCTTACCAGTGCACCTGTGTGGACCTTGCCCTCAGGTCAAGAAGGATTTGTAGTGTATACTGATGCCTTAAGAACATGTGTAGGTTGTGTACTAATGCAGAATAAGAAAGTTATTGCATATGCATCAAGACAGTTAAAGATTAATGAGAAAAATTATCTGACCCATGATCTGTAATTAGCTGCAATGGTATTCACACTAAGAATCTGGCAATACTATTTGTATAGAGAAAAGTTTGAGGTATTAATTAATCATAAGAGCCTCAAGTACCTATTCTCGTAGAAAGAGTTGAATATGAAGCAATGTCATTGGTTGGAGTTCATTAAATACTATGATTTTACTCTTTCCTATCACCCGGTAAAGGCAAATATTATGGTTGATTCCCTTACACGCAAGGCCGATAGTACGCTAGCTAGTCTCTTAGAAAAATGATGAAAGCTCATAGAAGATTTTGTTAGTTGGCAACCATTCCTGATAGATTTTAAAAAAGTTCAATTATCTAACTTGATGGTACAACCTGAGATCTTTTCACAGATTATAGCTACACAAAGTAAAGATTCTCAATATAAAAAGATAAAAATGAGAGCTCAACATAAAGATGCTTTCCTTCATCATAAAGAGGATGAGAGTATTTAGATGAAAGACAGAATATGGTTACCTAATGACCTTGAGCTGAGGAAGGAAATACTTGAAGAATCCCATAAGAGCTAATATACCATCCACCCAAGAAGCACGAAAATGCTCAAGGATTTACAAAGGAGATAATGGTGAAATTGTATGAAAAAAGACATATCAAGTTTTGTCTCAAAATGTTTGACATGTCAGTAGATTAAGATTGACCACGAGAGACCTGATAGGATGTTGCAACAAATAGAGATTCTACAATGAAAATGAGAAGAAATTACTTTGGATTTTGTCATAGGTCTACCCAAGACTCAGAAGCAACACGATGCCATCTGAGCAATCGTTGATCGCTTGACCAAATCTGCATATTTTCTATCTATCCATACCAACCAGTCTTTGGAAAGTTTAGCAGATTTGTATATTCAAAAGATTGTTAGATTGCATGGGGTATTGGTCCTGATCATTTTGGATCATGACCTTAGGTTCACATCTCAATTTTGGAATCAATTAGAATGAGCTTTGGGGACAAAATTAAAATTTAGTATGACCTTTCACCCCCAAACAATTTTTTAATATAAGCGTACCATACATATTCTAGAAGATATGTTATAGGCTTATATGTTAAACTAGAAAGGAGATTGGGATACTCACGTAACACTCACTAAATTTGTGTATAATAATAGTTTTTATACCTATATTGGAATGGCCCCATATGAAGCTTTATATGAAAGGCTTTGTCAATCCCCAATATATTGGAATAAAATTGGAGAGCGTGTAGTTGAGTCACTAATGGTTTTATAATATTATACTCAACAAATAAAGATGATTTATGATAGATTGTGTGCAGCTCAGAGTCAACATAAGAGTTATATAGATTAGAGATGCAAGGAACTTGCTTTTGCTATAGGAGATAAGGTTTTTGTCAAGGTATCTCCGACAAAGAGTGTATTCCGATTTAGAAAGAAAAAAAATTAGTCCTAAATTTGTCGGAAGAGATCTTGCATTAATTGGGCAAGATAACTTATCATGTGACGCTACCTCCTCAATATGCATATATACATAACATATTTCATATATCAATATTGAGAAAGTATATTCATGATCCATCACACATTGTTCAATATAAGGATGCAGATATTCGAGAAGACCTGTCTATGGAGGAAAGACCTATAAAAATCATGGATCGAAGAGATCAAGTACTTAGAACAAAAACTATTCCTATTGTCAAAGTCAGATGTCAACATCATAGAATCGAGGAATATACATAAAAACTTGAGTCCTGTATGAGAGAAAAATACCCTGAATTATTCTGAGGTTAGGAATTTTGTGGAAAAAATTCTTTTAAAATAGGTAGACTGTAACAACCATAATTATTGTACCTTTTTCAATAAATAAATAAGGAATCTCTTTTCAGAATAAGGTGGAGACTCGTAGTTAAATTTTTATGTATAAGCATATCTACTATGATTATAGGAATAGAAAGATGGCTAAGGGGAAAATCATATTTTTTTAGGCCAATTTTAAGATTTTCAACCATGTGGTTGTTTTCGTATCAAAAATTTGAGAAGAATGATTTTTATTTCATCAAAAACAGAGTTGAAAAGAATTTAGAGCACACCCGACAAGTTTTAAGAGCAAAATGGTTATTTCAGAAAAGTTATAAGGACAATTATGACCTGAGGGTCATAGTCATCCAATCTATGTTGACCAACTTAGAGTTATGCATGTCATCACCTTTTTTATTTAGGGTATATTGGTAAATTCTTATTTGTTAGAAGTTTGAATTAAACAAAAGAAGCAAATTGGATTTAGTTACATTAACTAGACTAGGATCTAATTAATGCAACTAAGACCCTAATCATAACCAAGACCAGTTTGGATCTGAATTGGATCACATAGGATCCAAAACCAAAACTTATAAAACATTACACGTATTCTATGTTTTAACAAATGTTAAACTCACCCTCACCACTGGTCTTTTAAAACCCCACCATGTATTAACCTAACCCAATCCATTTGTCACTCCCCCTAACTCCCTCTCACCTTATAAATACCATATGAAATCCCACTCTTCTATCAAACCATTCTCCTCACTCCTCTCATACGAGTTCTTTTCTTTCTCTCTCTCTCTCTCTCTCTCTCTCTCTTTCTCTCTCTCTCTTTAATCCCCTCACCCTCCCCTTTGATGCATTTCCTTTGCCACTAGTTGCAGCCACCTTTAGTGGCTGCCACTAAACCTCCACCCCTCTCTTTTCCATCACCATTTTTTTTGCATAGCTGTCCTGCACCAGCCACCTCCTTTCTTATTGTCCTGGCTGAACCGCCACTACTACACCACCTCCGACCTTTGCCCAACCTGTCGCCCTTCCACCTAGTTGAACCATGCTACTAGTTGCCCACACCTTGCTGCATTTTTCTCCACCAGCAGCAATACACTATGCACTGCCTGTATTGCTTCGCTCACCTCGGTTCGCATGCCTACACATCGGTGCAAAATTGGGACCCTCACAAGTTTCATTTGTAACCATACATGAAGAACGAGGTAGGATTTTATATCAAATACTCATAAATTCTCTTGTTATTTTATAATATGTGTTTCTAATTTACATTTTAAATAAAATAACTAGACTTTACCTTGCTTAAAGGTCGACTCATGCCTAAGAATCAACCTTTGCTATAAATTTTTGAATCATAGCCGAGGGTCGACTCATGCTTTGTAATGAGTCGACTCTTGTTTTTATAAGGGTTGACTCCTACAATGCCTAAGTTGTTAACTATGTCTTTTGAAGCTTTATTCTGCAAGGGTTGACCCCAGTACCAGTGAATCGACCCTTGTTAGTGTACTCATACTCTGTTGAGTCGACCCCTGCATTTATTTCTTATATTCTAGGAGAGTTGACTCATGCTCTATAGAGAGTCGACCCCCACTTGAGTGCAACCACTGATGTGGCATGTAGGGTCCAGTTGGAAAGAAGAGTCGACCCCTGCTTACTTAGTTGCTACAAGGGTCAAATCATAGAATATAGAGTCGACCCTTGCCTATTTTGTATGCTGCATGGGTTGACTTTTGGAAAAATGAGTTGATCCCTATTCATACAATACATAGCACGTGTCAACTCTTAGATAGAGGAGTCGACCCTTGCTTATTTGTTTAAGTTCAAATTATGGTCAAGGTTGACACCTGTCATGCAAGGGTCGACTCCTGACATATGTGGTGACCTCAGGGTCAACTCCTGCACTGCAAGAGTTCTCTTGACTTTGGCAAATGACTTTGTTTAGTGATGGACGACTCATCTCTTATAAGAGTTGACTTATACTTATTTGACCTCATTTCTAGAGAATCTATGTGAATGAAATATTAGTGCATCATTTTCTTTTTCTAAAAATCAAGCACAATGGCTCGTATGTCTTATTTCATGCACACATGCAATAGTCTACATAAAACCACAAATTCACATGTAATATCTCATGCTTGCATGCAATCATTTACAAGTTTCACATATATTATTTCATGCTCTTATAAATTATTAGATTAACCATAGAGGTAGGGTTCACAAAACCCTACGGAACATATGGATATGTAAATATGTAAAGCCCAATAATTTTGATATGCATGCATAAGTTCAGTTCAAGAAAACCACAATGATGTAAATTGAATATTATATATTGTGTAGCATGTGATCTGTATTTGGTGATATTCACTCATATGCATGATAAATGTGATATTTGGATCCACATTCATAAGCAAAGTGCTTGTGAAAGGCTAATGATGCTAGAACAATTCTGAATGATGAAGAATGAATGCATACACACATACTTAAAGGAATTTGCCTTCACAGGTGAAGTACTCGTAAGTTCTAATAGTGCCAGAGTAATTATTGAATAGGTGGTTACGTATATCATTAAACTTTTGGAAACCCAGAAGGGGTACATGAGAATCAAGCCCTAGATGTTTACAGGATGCATATACAATGATAAATTACCCTTAAGAAAAGAAATCCATGTTACCAATTCAGAACTATGCTTACCTTGAAGAGGGTAAGTGGTACACCTCCGATGGACACTGTTGTTAATGAAACATACTCCTCGAGTGGCAATAACTCGATGTCCCAGGTCATCAGAGGTAGGGGATCAGATCTACCATAAGTTTGTCCTAGGTTGGTAGTGTCCAGACTTTTGCAAAAGGAGAGGATGCATCCTTACGAAAACACGCTCTGAAGAAAGCTCTCTCAGTTATTATATTGTCCTTTGTTGGCTTTTATGACAAACTACTCGTATGTAGAATAATAAACACCCATGAAGTCTTAGTCCTGTCTCAGAGCTGCCCCTAAGAGTACCCACAAGGGGATTAAGTATCGAAACAAAGACCTTTTTGCTCACACCGATTGCACAAAAAGATGCCCTAAAAATACCATATAATCTTTTTATATCTGGAAGCATGCATTTTCTACTGAATAATTTATGATTTTTTGTTTGATGCACTGTGTCATTTGAATTGCATATTTATAGTTTGACTGTGACATCTTGTCTTGCACATTTATTAGGACATCTAGGTTTGTATAATCATACTTACCTATGAGTTATGCAATTATGTTGTGTTTATTGAGTATTTACCTGAGATTGGTATAATGACTTTCCAAGCTTTCACAAGTCTAAAACTTTAAAGGGAATTTCAGGTGATTAACTTACAGATAATGGGTGGCGCAAGACAGTGACAACATCCTAAACCAGACTTCTATAGATCAAGAGCCAGCCTAGGGTGTTTTATTCATACATTGTTTCGACCCTAAATTTTTGTATCATAAACCCTGATATAAATACAAGTGTTTTAGCCTTTAGACTTTATAAGTTTTTTTTCGTGGATGATTTACAGCTATGACCCGCCTGGAGTTTCTTTAACCCCAAGGCTTAAAACTTTGTTTTTCGCTTCTTAAAGGTTAAAAAAAATCATAAAATTTTTGGTAAAAGGGTTATAAACTCTGGGGTGTCACATATATACCCTCCGATGATGCAAAATAAATCCTAACGGTTGTCAAAAAAAAAACTACATTGATTAAAAAAATCTAGCTACACAAAAATCCAATTTCAAACAAAATATGATCTTGCATGCTCAAAATTGATGCCCAAACTCCTCAAGCTTGACGCAAGCTTGGCCTTCTTATATGGGTTTGATAGCTTATTTTTTTTCTGAATATGCTTTTTTCTCGATCTCTCCCATATCCACTACATCAGTTAGGGCATTGATCTTGGGATTGGTGCCTAAATTTGAATAAGAATTTATAATTCAATTATGGCTTTGAAATTGAATTTAAAATTTTAATTTGATTTAAAAGTTTAACTTTAGTTAACATCAAAGTTGAATTTGAATATTTAAGTTTGAGTTCAAACTTGAATTTGAATCTCATCATTGAAATCATATTTAAATATAAATTTTGAGTTTAAATTCAAAGTTGAATTAAGTTTGAGATTGAATTGAAGTTGGATGAAGTTTTGATTTGATTTTGAACTGCAATTCAAGACTGAAATCCAACTTTGAATTCAAATTGTAATTAAAAACCAATCATTGATTATAACTTTAAATATTACTTTGAAATAAAGTTTGAATTTGCATATTTAATTCAACTTCATATTTGCGTTTTTAATTTGCTTTTGAATTAGAATTTTTAATTTAATTATAGCTTTAAACATGAAATTGAAATTATAATATGATTTATAAGTTTAATTTTAGGTAAATTCAAAGCTAAATTTGAATATTTAAGTTTGAGTTCAAACTTGAATTTGAATCTCTTATTTGGAATCATATTTTAATATGAATTTTGAGTTTAAATTCAAAGATTAATTAACTTCGAGATTGGATTGAAGTTGAATGGAGTTTGGATTTGATTTTGAACTATAATTCAAAACCAAAATCCAACTTTGAATTTAAATTCTAATTAAAAATCAATCATTGATTTTAATAAGTTTGAATTTGCATATTTAATTTCACTTCATATCTGAGTTTTTAATTCAGTTTCAAATCAGAATTTCTAATTCAATTGTAGCTTTGAACTTGAATTTAAAATTCTAATTTGATTTAAAAGTTTAACTTGAAGTAACATCAAAGCTGAATTTGAATATTTAAGTTTGAGTTTAAACTTGAATTCAAATTATAGCTTTCAACTTGAATTTGAAATCAAACTTTGGATTTAAAAGATTAACTTAAGGTAACATCTGAGCTGAATTAAACATGCAAATTCAAACTTGATTTCAAAGTGATATTTAAAGTGAAAATCAATGATTAGTTTTTAATTAGAATTTGAATTCAAAGTTGGATTTTGGTTTTGAATTTTAGTTCATAATCAAATCCAAACTTCATCCACGATCGAAGAGAGAAACACATTCCTAACGATTAAAGGTAGTGGGTTCAATCAAAGATATATCCTCAATCCTGATGATTATACCCTCAAAAAATGAGAAAGGAAATTAAAAGAGAAACATGATCTCAGACAGGAGACACTACAAGAAAACTGTGGATTAGCGACAGACGCTATCCATCGCTAAACTGTTTAGCGATGGAATGGCGACGAATTAGCAATGGATAGCGTCCATCGCAAATTTTTGGTCGCTAATTAGTGATAGAACTTATCTATCGCTAATTTGAGACAGATTAGCGTCAGACATGATCCGTCATGAGTCTATTGCTAAATAAGTATAGATTTGGTTTTGCGACGGACATTATCCGTCGCTAATTTTTTTTTTTTTTTTTAAAATTTGCTCCCTGTCGGGCGGTATTCCGGCAACAATAGGCCGGACTTGTACCACACCACACAGCTACTGTGGGGTCTTCTGCACAGAACCAGTGCGCTCTTCAGCGCACTCTCCGACGCCCTCTCGACTAGTTCCCTACTTGCCCGTCCCGGCCCGCCACTGCAAAGAAAAGCAAAAGCAAAAGCAAAAGCCACATCTCATCCATAACGATACACAGAGAGAGAGAGAGGCGCACGCACCTTTCGTTGTTGGTGTCGGAGAAGACATATCCGGCGATCTCGCCCACCTCGCTCAGTGTGGATCTGATTCAGTACAAACCAAAGCAAATATGGAAGCAAATAAAGATTGGTTTAAGATTAATCCAATTTCAAACAACCCAAACCAAAGTAAAAAGTCCAAAACCCAACCAAGTACCCGACCTGGATACACACAAGTCCAAACGAGAAGAAATGGATCCGAGTGATCCAAACTGAAAAAGAACGGGATCCAAGGCAGTCTGTAACAGTTTTCTATATATTTTTTGACATTTTTCACACGTTTCTAAAATGCGGAGTTTCCGGTTTTGAAAAGGGTTTTTCGAAAAAAGCAATTTTCATCATTCTATAGCATTTATAGTAACCATGGGTCATATTAAGGGCACGTTTAAAAGTTAGAAAGATCTAGTTAAAGTGAAGGTAGAAGGAAAAAGACATGATTTTTCTGACCTTGCCAAACGAGAGAAAATATTCCGTAGAGAAACATTTTCTAAAAAGTACTATTTTTGATAGGAAAGATTCCTCTACTTGTGGTGGTAGAGGAATCTTTCCTATCAAAATCTTTCTGGGCTTAGGGCAAAGCCCCTCTCTCACCCCTCCTCTTTTGTTTTCCGCAACCAGGGAGATACGCCCCCACTTTGGTTTCCTGCAACCTAATGACCTTCTTCCTCCTCTATTGCTAGCCAAGCAATGTCACCTAGCCAAGGCATTTCCTTTTCATGGCTTTTTAACCCAAAAAAATCCTCAACTTTCTGCAAAACCCATATCATCCTACCACGACCATCCTTTCCCAAAACCTTTTGAATCTGACCTTCATTGGCTTCCCCACACTCCTTAACCCAAGAAAACCCTAAATCCACTTTCTACAAAACCCATATCATCCTACCACGACCATCCTTTCCCAAAACCTTTTGAATCTAACCTTCATTGGCTTCCCCACACTCCTTAACCCAAGAAAACCCTAAATCCTTACTTGGGTGCCGACCCACTTCTTCCCTCAAGCCTTCAACCCTGTAGGTCACAACAAAGAAGGGAAGAAGATGGCAACAATGATGTAGAAAATCAAGTAAATGGGTTGAAATCAAATACCTATCATACCATCCAAAAACTCTTCACAAGATCAACTATAAAACAAAGTTGCCAAAACCATATTTTTCACTCATCTTGCTGTATCTTTTTACCATATAGACAACCCTATGTTTTTTAGCAGGTGTAAGCTTTAATGCTCCACCAAGGGATCCCTGAATATGGCAACTGTTGTTGTTTTGGGCTCTAAATCAACTTCTTCTATGGTTTTGTGCTGTCATTTTAAAAATAAACAAATCAGACATAATAGTGTAAAAGGAAACAAATCACATATATGGTAACATCGCTTGGCTAGGTTTGCATACTCATGTTCTAACATCAATCTCAGGCATACGCCATTCTGTGAAAAATAAGATTAATATTTATAAACACTGAGTAGTTTCACTTGGATAAGGTTAATGAACAATGAGAAGTTTCACGTGGTCATTGAATCTAAGAGTTTTTAGAGATGTGGAAATTCATTGCAATAAAACATTGGCTACTACTGTAAGCAGTGAATTTCTAGACTAACCCTTATTGGTGAATACAGTTTTAGGCCACTTGTAGTTTTAAGCTTCATCATTGTTGATATCTCATATTCCTTCTGTTCACTTTCAGCTACTTTTCAGCCACTTCCTCTATATTCTAGTTCTTGTCATTTAATGAAAAATATTTTTGTTATACTTTCATATCTCCTTTTAAAGAAAAATTATAAATTGATATTCAGTGAGAAAAAATAAACCCTATTTTTTTAGTAGTTTTCATTATGTGCTGAATCGATTCAACATAATACAACTCATCTTTCATGTTCTTCATCCTATGTGTTTCTGTCTGCAGCATAAGTTGGGCTTACAGTTTAGCCGTGACTGGAATCCGGCTTGTGAATTTGGACGTTGGACCAAACCTATTCTGGTCTGCGCTCACTCATAAGGCACATGTACCAAAAGAAAAAGTTCCATTATTACATGCAGCCAGCAAAATTTTATTAGTGCACATTTTGTTTTGTTAGCAATACTTAGGAGAACGACCATTTGTTAGCACTTGATATAGAAGGAAATTTTTCCCACGAACAAACAAACAAACACAAATGTTTCTCGTATTTGTCCAGCCCATTTTTCTCATGCTACACAAACAAGCCAAAAAAAAGTTATCATATCAAACTTCTCATAGGAAAATTTCTGTTTTCCTATGAGAGTTTTTTATTGCTTTCAAACATGCCCTAAGAGGCATTTGATTGCCTTGGATCTCATGTTGGGCCTGATATAGCATAGGGCTCATACCAAAACCATGGTTTTGCAAATAGAGGATCTGATCCAAGGTGTGGCGAAACAATTTTTGGGTCTATAATATACATTTAGATTCATTTTCCAGTTTGTTTTTTTTATTTGGCCTTTTATAACGGATATTGGATCTATATAATTGAACCATATCAGCATTTAAAATATTTTCTTAATTTTTGTAATTATGAAAAAAATAACATTGATTCACTCAGGATTAGAATACCTGATTATAAATAGATGAGAAATAGAACAATGAAACCAAGTTTATAATTGAGATACCAGTTCATTTCTAGTTTTTCTTTTAAATTTCTTGTTATTTCTTGCTTTTTCAGATAAATTAATTTTGTGGTTTATTCTAAATATTCTTAGATAACTTCTTAGTTTCCCTAATTTTCCTATTCGAGTTTGTGTTTTAGTGTTGGATCTTCGAGATTCAAGAACGACCTTCCTAATTTGCTGCATCAATTTGGCATTAGAGCTGTGGAATTTAAGGTTCCATGCATCAATATCTCAAACCCTTCTGATATGCTTAAAACCTCCTTAAGATGCATAGATATATAGTTTGATTTGGAAATAGAGAGGAGGGGGGTTGATGAAAGTCAGCCCAGGGATCCGTGTATTTGAGATCCCAGATCTAAAATAACCTTGGATCTAATGCCCATGCTAATCAATTATTTTGTACTTTTGTGAGCATAAGCATCTGACTCCACGGTGATGGAACACATTTGCAGTCCTACCTTCAACTGTGGCCATGTGGTGTTCAGACCCTCTAGAATAGAGATATATATGGTGGACAGAACATTAACCAAGAATCATGCTCATATGAGTAACTATTGCAATCCTTTATCCAATTGATCTATCTTGACATTGTATTTTCGTGAACATAAGGTGCAATAAATATTCACATAAGCAATCTGGTTAGGTTGTCGTATGCAAGACTTCAACTTAATAATGATTAGTTTAGCGTGATTATTTAACATTGTTATGACAACTGATATAGGAATATTAGTAATCTCATGTCCCATGAAGTTTTTTTTTGTACTGCGGTTTCTGTGCATGGCTTTCCTTGTGTGTGTGTGTGTGTGTGTGTGTGTGTGTGTGTAGGGCAAGTGGAAACCCACCACCATCGTTTTCACATTGGCAGGTATACAGTTGGTAAAACCTTTAGGAGCGTTTGATTGCATGGACCACAGAGTGTTCACAGGTCGGTGTTGTCCATGGTCCATGTGTCGCGACGCATACATCAGACTTGTGGGATGCTTAGAACAAGGCATCCTGCACATCTAGCGGACATCTTTAGGTGTCCCGCATTCCACCACTCTCATTGGAGCAGTGGTGTCCAGAACACCTTGGACAAAAATTAGAAAGAATTAAAAAAATTAAGAAAAATAAGAGCAGAACACCTGGGACAGAAGTTCAACTTGTACATGACACCTCCGTGGCCGGCTAACAGAATCCAAACATGACTTTACACAGTCTTGTCGATGCAATTAAATGCCTCATTTAAGGTCGCCTACGACCATCGAAGAGTACTCTCAGTTCCTACGTTCCTACCTTAGAACAAGGGAAGCTTTCTATGGGTTTTAAACTTGTGACACCCCCATCAACTTAGTAATGTTTACAAGCAGCTCCTACCAGATGTACCCTGTTTCGATGCATGGTTTTCTATATATCTAAAAATAAGCAACTCTCTTGAGTATTATAGACTATAATTAAGTGTGTATAATCAAGTCAATTTTTTTTTGAGAGAAAAATATTTCATTAAGTTCAATCGCAATACAACAACAATTTGTCTATTATAAAACAATAAACAACAAAACAGATTAAAGGTGGTGATAAGATATCACCGCTGTAACGCCCCAATTTTTGAAATCATAAAATTTAAGATTTTTTTTTAAATCTCTTTACATGATTTTTAAGAACACAGTGAAAACTCTTTTTAAATTCGGTTCAAATCTTGGGTAGATTACAGTTACCAACACACACTTAAAACACTAGAATAATTGAATAAAATCATTAATTAAATTACAATAAATTAAATATTAGTCTTTCAAATATCAGAGTTTACAGGACTAAAGAAAAATAATAAAGTAAACAAAATTATTTAGTTCCTCCAACAAGCCTAAAGGAATGTGACCCTCTTGACGCCACTCTGAGCCTCTTGTCATCGTTTTCTAGCTTATTCGTTACTTGAAATATTAAAATATAGGGGCATTAGCCACGACCCAATAAGAAAATACCTTACACACAAGCATGGAAAGAATACAAATTCATAAAAAATACATCTTTCTCAATACACTCAAATAATAGCATGTCATAACATATGAACTCAGTACAGTTAAAGATCACAACATTAATAATTTAAACATGCAGAATTACACAATATTTCAATTTTATCATCAAGTAATATACATGCATCATACCTTTAATAATCAAAATAATAATAAAAAAGATTCATGTATACCAACATATGCAAGAACTAGAGATTATACATGACATGCATAGAAATTTATGTCAATATTTAATTAATTATTTAACCACTAGTAAACCTAATCAAATGCATTATTTTTCTTTTCCTTCCTGAAGAGTACACACTCAAGACCTAATCCTAACTCAACAATCAGATGAAAATTTATTATACTATGTATTTTAGTTAATCCATCGATTTGAAGAGTCAGACCAAATATTCACTGAAAAGGTCTTTAACCGAAAGAGAAACTTAACAGTAGTCCAAGAAATCAATTTCTAATATGCAGAGCCTGACTGTCTACCTAAGATAAATTGACAACACCAGCCCCTTACACCGACGACTAGGGGTCCAAGAGGTGTTAATGTCCTCAAAACATGTGAGTCGACAAGTGTACTTCCTACACTCTTCAAGGTAGGCCACTAGAATAAATGAGCTATTAAGTGTTATTTACAATAGGTTCAACTACACAATAGGTGTACTCTACATCAGACTCAACAACCCCAAGCTTCACTATGGGCAACTCAAACCATAGCCTCATAAGGCAAGGACCAACACCCCTTACAGTCACTGAGTTGTCCCATAGCTCATTTAAACCCAACTCAAGGTACTTGCTCTCTAATACGGAGCCACCAAGAGTCCAGTTAGAGTGTGTGTATGAGCATGTTTAACAAAGTCAAACCAGGTACTCACAAGAACCCCATTGGTTCTACCGAACCTGACTAGCATTTGCGCCCTATGTATGTATGTCTCACGTGACTTACAACATATCACATGCCACATACCACACTCAATAATGAATGCGACTCATTTTAATTTAGCATGAACCATGAATTTCAAAGAATAAGACATGCATGATCATGCATACCATTTAGTCTAATTATCATGCCTAATTCTCATGTTTAACATGCAGTCTCATATGTCATCATGGCCAAATAATCCACATGCATACATACAACATATTCATAGCAAATTTTACATTATCATATACATGATTAACATCTCATAGTATAATCAATCGCATGATTTTCAAAAAATAATTTCACAAGTCAAGTTATTATCCAAAATCAAGAACTGTATAACATCAGAATTTGCATGTCATTCACAGGTCTGACAGACCATCAAAATGAACCAATATATTTTTATACAAATTCACAATAATAACATAGGCTATTAACGTTTCAATCCAAGAGATAGATCTCAAAAAATAATTTTATTTGCCCATGAAAAATTTTGAACCCGAAACTATTTTTCTATTCTTGACAGAACCTACCAAAATTTTCCAAAAAAGCAGTCATGAGACTCAAACTGAGAGGGATTTCATCCTCCCATTTTTTTTAGTGAAAGGTATGCTTGTTAACTTTCAGAATCATCTGAGTTTGTTGAAAAACTTCATCATATGATTTTTTTAGATTTTTTGGACCAGATCCTGCCCGAGATAGTTCTAGATCCAAGTTTTCTACAAAATCTTAAAATTTTTATGATTTATGTGAGCCTTCAAGATTTACAGAAAATAAAACATATTTTTATTTTATTTTTCTCAAATCTATTCATTGATGTTAATAACATATCCAAAAATCCACTATTAACTCAAAATCATTGATTTATTATATTTTTTAAAAAACCAACTGTCAAGAATCGCTCTACACGCAAGATAACATTTCTATCTTGGGTTACAATAGTCATAACCCTCACTTTTGTACTACCAATATGGCCCAATATTTTTTTAAGATACCTCTCAGATGTCTAAAAGGTCTTTATAAAAGGGTTTGGCTATTGGTCATCTGATTTGAGAGATATATTTATTTTACCACGATAGATCAGTCAAGAAAATCAAGACAACATAGGAAATATAATATAATATAAATCATGAGAAAAACAAGAAAACTCAAGCATAATCATAAAATATCAATTTTTAATCATGCATCAATGAATGAAAAGTATTTAAACATCATCTACAGTCATAAAGAGACATCATATGATCATAATACATGCTTTGAAATCTTAATTGTCAAAATAAATCATGATTTTTGTGCAAAATAACTAGTTTAAGATGCTAGCATGTGAAAACACCATAAAATGTATAAAATAAAATTACAGAAATATGATTCATACTGTAAACATATGCAAGAAAGCAAATATACATTCATTCATGTTGGAAACAAAGATTTAACCATCTAAAATTACGTAAGAACACAAAATCATGTGTTTCGGGTTACCTGATTTCCAAGTTTAACTGTGTGGGCATAAATTTACCAAAAATGATTTTGTAGATTTGTTTTAAATCATGATATTAAATTAAAAATACTTTCAAAACCTTTTTTAAACCTATTCTAGATTTGATCCACCATGGATGAGCCTGTAAAATCGGCAAGATGTACAGTTTATGTGTTTACATTCGATCTATACTATGTGTAGGATGAATCCTACCTGAAATGTGTTTTTGAAACCACCACAACCTTTGTCCCCTGTCCTAGAACCTTGGAGCAGCTTCAATGGCTGCTGGAAAAATCCCAAGGAAGAAGAAAGCAAGAGAGAGTCCTCTCTTTTTCTTTTTTTTTGTATTAGAAAGTCCACAAAATGGGGGGGGGTCCCCTCCTTAGAGTCCAAACCCTATCAAAACTAACCTAATCCCATCTCTAAGAGTCCCATTCCATAATTTCACTAACTAACCACTTAATTAAATAATTACTTAATTTAATTAACCACTGATTTATTTTAATTACTAACTAATTTATTTAATTAGTTGAGAGGATCCACTAGGGGTCCTCCCACCCTCTCTAGAGTCTTCTAGGGTTTTAAAAACTCTCCTAATGAGGTTTCTAGAGTACAGAGTGGATCTCACTTGGGTTCGGATAAAAAATGATTTAAATCCAAAAGCCAGATCCACATCCAAAAACTCAAAAAAGATCGATCTAAATCCAATCCCCATTTGAGTTAGATCTAGGAACTAAAAAAATAAATATAAATCCAAAATCCATTTAAAGATCCAAAATAACATTGTATCCAAACTCAGGTTTGGATCCGAACCTAGCCCATCCAAGATCCAGATAGCTCTCATGAGTCACCCCTGGACCCCTATGGGCCACACTGACCGTGCTTGGCACCTCCACTGGGCTGGGTATGACCCCTCTGAGACTCTTCTAGAACATGGTTTGAGTCCAAAACACTGCTCAGCCAACTTAGACTCTCGAATTTTACCTGAATTAAGAATTAATTTTAACCTGAATTTAAAAGTTAAAAAAAAATTTAAAACAAAGTCGTAGGTGTTACAACCACACGAAAAGAGAAACCAGAAAACCATAAGAGCAAAGACAATTGAAAAATCAACATAGAAACTGTGAGTGGCCTATTAACAGTCGCAGGATCTACTGCTACCAATCCACTAGAGGTCCCTCCAAGGCATTTTCCACATGCTCTACAGAAAATCTCCCATCTTAAATGTTGCACCAACTGACCCACCGTAGATCTCTCATTTTTTGAAATGCGTCTATTATGCTCAAACCAAATGAAATATCCAGATCGTAAATACCGAGCATCTCCAAACAAACATCCATCTCATGCCTTTAGACTTGAGGAAGTCTTCAATCAACACATGTCTAGGGAAGAAGATATCATTCCAAGAGATGTTGAGGTCGTCCCATGGGTGCCAAATGATCATCTTCAAAAATGGGCACTCCCAAAATAGGTGCCGAATTGATTCTTTATGAGCAAAACAAAGAGAACACCTACTGACCAGGTAGAAACCACACCACTTTAACCCTTCTTCCATCAGCAATATTTCATGAACAATTATCCAAGTTGTGAGTCAACCCCGTAAAAGTAACCCCCCCCCGCCCCCCCCATAAAGCTCTTTTTGGCATACAAATAGGAGAAGGAAAACCCAATGCCATATAGAAATATATGACTAAAAACTGACCATCATGTGTCAGGGTTCATGTAATCTCATCATGGAGATTTGACAAAGAAAACAAACCTAGGTCTGAATTAAGTTTAATTCATTGTTGCGCCTCCTCGTAGGGATTCCTCCTTAAAATCACATTCCAAACCGAAGAATTAAGAGAACCAAAATCCTTGACCTTGCCAAATTTGCAATGAGCCACATTATATAAATCTGGAAAATCATCCCAAAAAGAATACCCATCCCACCACTTTTCTTGTCAAAATAATGTACATGAGCCATCACCAACACGAGTTTTAATCAATTAACAAAAGAGGTCAATGAGCGATATCCACCCCTTCCAAATCCTCTAACCACTATGCCACTTGTAACTCTTTGACCAATTCCAAGGCCACTCCTTTAAGTCATATTTCTTCAAGAAGACAATGGAAATGGTATCCGCTCTTTTGCAAATGAGTCATACCCATTTAGCAAGGTCTCAAACTCCAATGGTTTGGAGATATTCTTCCAACCTACCAAAGCCCTTGCACTACTTTCCAAGTTTTCCTTCCAAATGAACCTTTAAAAAATCTTGATCAATCTATTCTCTACCTGTTTGGGTATCTTAAAGATTTGAATCATGTGGAGAACCATGATAGATATATTAAACTTCACCAAATTGATGAGATCTACTCTTAGATAATAGGTGCACCGCACAAGATTGAATAATAGCCCTCACTCAGTCTTCAACC
This sequence comes from Nuphar pumila, assembly GCF_984573655.1. Taxonomy (NCBI): domain Eukaryota; kingdom Viridiplantae; phylum Streptophyta; class Magnoliopsida; order Nymphaeales; family Nymphaeaceae; genus Nuphar; species Nuphar pumila. Next base: position 105,190,457 of record NC_143256.1, read on the forward strand.
TGACCCCAATGAAGTTCACGAGATATACCCAACTGTAGTGGGAGACCTGAGTATGACAATGGGAGAGACTTAGCTGCATACTCAAAGATAGTGCAAGCCATGTTCTGCAGATTTTCCGATTCGTCACTAATAACCAAAACTTGACTCTTATTCGCATTCATTTTCAAGCCCGAGGTCTCCTCAAAACATCTTAGGAACATCCATAAAGCAAACATATTTTCCTTAGTAGCCTCCCCAAATACCATCAAATCATCTGCAAAGAACAAATGATTAATAGAAACTAAGTTGGAGACCTTACATCGATGTAACAATATCCATGAAACAAACCGGCCCAACTAGCAGAGTCAATCATGATCGATAAAGCTTTCATAACCAAAATAAATAGTAGAGGGAGAAAGGATCACCTTGCCTTAATCCTCTCTTTGGTTTGAATGGAAGGCCCTTTTCACCATTTATGGAGACTACGATAATGGCAGCTTGGAGAAGCCCTCTACCCAAGATAACCACTTAATACCAAAATTCATGCATCACAAACAATTAAGCAGAAAACACCAGTCTAGGAAATTAAATACTTTCTCAAGGTCAATCTTTAAAATAAAAGCAGGCTTACCCGAGAGCTTGATGGAATGAATTGATTCATATGCCATGATGCATGGCTCATGAAGTCCCCTACCCGATATGAATGTACTTTGTGATGGAGAAACAAGCATGCTAATAAAGCTCTTCAATTTAGTAGCTAAGACTTTTGAGAGAATTTTGAAAAATGTTCCCATCAAAGAGATGGGCCGAAAGAGAGAGATGTCATCTGCATTAGCTTCCTTAAGGATAAGAATAAGCATTAATCTACCCATAATTGTTGAAATCTTAGCATTCTCGTAAAAGTCATTCATCAATGCAAATAAGTCCCCCTTAACACATTCTCAGTTCTCTTTAAAAAATTCTATAGGGAACCCATCTAATCCCGGTGTCTTGCCATGCGGGAGTGACCAAACTACTCTCTTGACCTCATCCATACTAAAAGCCCCCTCCAAGAAATCCAGATAAGCAACATTAAGATGGTAAAAATCCATACAAGAGATATCATATTAATCCATAATTGTTTGTGAAAAGTGACTTGAAATAGTCAGATGCTTTAGTGAGTAGATCTGATCCTTCCCATACTTGGCCATCAATTGATAAAGAAAAAATCTTATTTTTCCGCAATCTAGTAGAAGCCCTCATATGAAAATATCTGGTGTCCCTCTCTTCTGATTGCAGCCATTAATGAACCTTAGCCTGTTGTTTCCATCTCAAATTTTCCCTCACTCGCCATTCATTGATTCGCATGGTTAATCGTTCCCATTGTTGCTTTAGTGAAGCGGCTTCCAAAGCATCACTGACCTGCTCCTCTCACACTTGAAGGGATGACAAATGTTGCTCCCACTCCTTGAGGGCTGCAAATTTTTCTACAAGGCTGCTCTTGCACCACTCGATTAACTTGCTTCGAGTAAAGGCAAGCTTAGAAATCATATGTTGTGCTGCCCACCTGCTCAAAGATGGTGCCGATTCCCACCAGTTTTGGATATGATCAAAGTACGCTTATTAGACCAAGTGAAGCGCTGGCCTTGCATAGGTAAGTCCGATATAGTTCCCCCCAATCTAAAAATGATGTGAATCTAGGCATGTTTCGAATATATTGTTGTGGCTTGTTAGAGTCCTCCAGATGGAAAAGTGAGTTGAAGTCACCTCCCACACACCAACATTGTGATGCATAATCAACCACCATTGAGCTCTTCCTAAAATAGCTTTTTTCTCTCATTTGTGCAAGGACCATACACCGTAGTCAGAACAAAGGGGACCCTATCAATATACGGGAAGCTAATCGAGATAGAGTAGTCACTGGTATGAACAATGACCCCCCCGAGAGATTCCCTCTCCAAGCCACTAGAATCCCACCAGAGTGACCATTTGCTGGCTGGTTAGTATAGTGCCAATCCCTTCAAATATCATTCAGAAATGACCTTTCTAGCAGTCCAATTTTTGTTTCTAGAATACATATTATATCCGGTTTTTGCTGCCGAATAATATGAGGAAGAAAATTCTGTTTTTCGTGACCACACAAGCCATGAATATTCCATGTCAAAATCTTCATAAATCAACTATATGCTCCCTTATCCCTGCAGAGTCAAACAGTTCACAAAATTTTGCCCAATCTCGTGCGCATATTCTTCATGTCATCAATAATTTTTGAACGTGCAGATGAATGGAGGGTCAATTTGATAGCTGTGAGCATATTCTAAAGCGTACATGCATCGTCATCTGATGCATCGTACTGCCCCCTTTGAGCCCCACCCATCAATGAGTAACCGATAATATGATGCATCCCCGATGCCGAACTGGGAGGTGATGAGATGGCCGACAATGCTAGGCCATCTCCCAGCCATAGAGGACTACCCCACCGAGAGCAATAACACCTCCAACAACAGACGTTAGAGGACACTGCTGCTGATGGTGGTGTGTCCTTCACCACCAAGCACCTAAGTGGGCCCAGGTCAATCCAGATTCGGAATACTTGGATGACCCCACCCAAAGATGAGGTTTGGTGTGGACCTGGGTCAGGATCGATGGGCATTACCTGCACTCGGTCCGAATCCTGGAGAGGAACAGGTATAGGACCCTGGTTTGTTCATATCCAAAACCGTCACAAAGACTAATCAAAAGGAACGGGCAAGAGAAGAGAAAAAAATACCTTTTTCGGGGGTGTTGTCCACCTTGAAAGTAGAGGATGGATGCTCATCACGTGTCAATCTACCCCCAACTACCAGACAGAGCCATCTTTTGCCTTTTGAATCCACCAATAGGAGTTCAGGAGCCCCCCTAAATGTAGGCCTGACTATCTTTATCTCCTCCCATCCCCTATCATTAAGGGGATCCTTGCTAGCCATAACCTCCTGGATATCCATATCTGCCTGACCAATGGGAGCAAGAGGTTGTACATCTCTCAACTCCACTAGGCACAAGTTATCATGTACATCAATGATTGATGGTTGCCTGAAAAATGGCTTACCGGAAATGGAACCATTTTTCCAGCCGGCGACTTTCCGGCCAATCGAACCTCCATGAAGGTCCTGAAACTGAGAAGCTTGTTGGGTTCTAGAATTCGCTAAGATTCTGTTGAACCCCATAGTTTCAGAAAAAAGTGCAACCAAAGGATCCGAAGAAGATGGTCCTCCCATTGTTGATCAGAGGTTCTTCCACTATGGGATTGCCATAACCATGTTTCGGGAGTTCCTCCATGGCTGGGCTGAGGCAAGCAACAGAAGTCGCGGCTGCCCCCTTTGTCAAACGTAGTCAATCTTTTCTGGCATTGCTTTCTTCTTAAGTCAAAATAAATAGGACACGTGGACACACTTTGTTTAATTCTTAATACCAAAAACTAATTTTAAATATTTTAGTATATAAAAATATTTTTTTATTAAATATAAGTGAAAACTATTATAAAACTGTCAAAAATATTAAAATAATGTCTGCACATGCCCGGGTTGTGTCAGCGTGTCTAACCCGTTTCCCCTTAGATACGAACCCTAAGGGACGAATCATTGTGACATAGATTCCAGAGGAAAGATCTTTAGTGATCGACTAAAAAAGTGTACTTACTATAATGGAGTCTTCATGTTCTTACGTAGGGCTGGCAGTGGACCGGGGGAAAGCGGGGCCCCGCCCCGCCTCACCCCGTTTGGACCGGGGATGAAGGGTATGAAACAGGAATGGAGGCGGGGACGAAGGTTAAAATATCCTCGTCCGGGGGTGGAGGCGGGGATGGACGTGCACTTTTCCCCACCCCGCCCCGATCCCCGCCTCAACACCCCCCGACCACTTTTCCCCACAATATCCCCACCCCGCCTCATCCCCGTTTGAACCGGGGATGGAGGACATGAAACGGGGATGGAGGATAAAATCCATTCCCGGCCGGGGATGGAGGCAGGGGTGGAGGATAAAATCTTGAGGTGGGGCGGGGGTGGAGACCTTGCCCCCCCCCCCCCCCCCCCCCCCCCACTGCCATCCCTATTATTACACGACACTGAGGCAGCACTTCTGTCTAGATTGTTTATCTTGGTAGATAAAGAATCTGCATTCACATGACAAGTAGACCAAGCAGCACAAGTTTCTCGAATGCTAGATTTAGTAAGAATTTTCAAAAAAAAATTTCTAGATCAAGACATGCATAAACTACAAGATCAAAAAAATTCAAATACTAGATCTTCACGGACATTTTCGACATGCATTAAATGTTGCTACATGAATAGATTGTTTTATTGTCAACTTTAGAACTTAAGATGCATGGATTCTGGTGCTTTGCATTCAATATGGGCTCAATTTGGAAATTGGTCAACCAATGTTGAGATTCAGAACGACACTAAGCAAACCAATAAAAAAATAGACAACAAAAATATGCTTACCATTATGGGCACATTATTATTATACATATTCTAAATTTCACACATGGAACATGCTCAATTATTTTAGCATCTATGGGAATTAGGCCCTCCGACAAGTAGACATTGAAAAACATATACGTTACATGACTGTTTCAACCTTCTCTAGCTTTGTTAAGGGCGTCCAAATTTAATAAGATATGAGTTTGATAAAGGCTTCCTTCCTAAAAGGAATTTATTGCTGTTAAAATTTTGAAAAAATAATAACTAATCAAATATCAAATTTACAATGGTTATAAGATGAAAAATTTTCAAATACCCCCCAAACTTTTCAGTCTAATTCTCATGTGCACACCAAAAGTTTGAAAGTTTGCAAATTCTCAACAAAGTTTTTATTTAGGTTAATCAAATTGCCCAATCCTGAATTAAGGTTGGGTTGTTCTCGGGTTAACACTAACTCATGTTTTGAAATTACAATATTACCTTTACATGAGAGATAAAATTACTAATTTATCCTTATTTTATAAGTTTGACCAAATGATGCTTGAACTCATGAGCTCTTTAACATAAAATAAAATGCTAACCACTATACCAAATACAGAAATGTTGACTACCCACTACTAGTACAACCAGGTCATGCATAAAGTTTCAAGTCTCCAAACATAGAATTGGTTGTGATATTAGTGGGTTTAGTCATTGTTACATTAATAGGTTCTAAAAGATCTGCGTGGTTGGTAGGAGCTATTGGTAGGAGCTATCAATGCACATCGTCTTGTGGTAGGACGTTGGAGGTTCAAACCCCAGTGCTACATTGAATAATAAATGGTGGGGATCTGCCTAACCCCAGCTTGCCTTTCAAAAGAAAAAAAGGTTTTGAATGTGCTATCAATGGTTCGGGTCATTGTTGTTTTGATTGGCTTGCTGAAATTTATACATGGTGATATAATTTTTTTTCTAAAAGATGTTAACAAATAAGTATTTGCAATGGCTAACTTCATGTTTTATGTTAGAGAGGTCACTAATTCAAGCATCATAGCAAACTTAATTTTTTTTACATTAAATACATTCTATTGACAGCCTTACTATCCAACTTCTAAAATTAGGGTAAATTAATATTTTTTTCTCATAAGTTGTACACTACAAGAAAATTGTTAATTAGCGACGGAAATTAGCGACGGATTTTTCCCGTCGCTACTTAGCGACAGATTAGCTAGAGATAGAATCTGTCGCTAATTTGCGACGGATTAGCGAGGAAACGATTTTTATCGCTAATCTGTCGCTACTTAGCGACGGATTAGCGACTGCATGTTTTTGTCGCTACTTTTGATTACAAGAACACCATTTTAGCGACGGATTTAGAGAGGGAACTCTGTCGTCGCTACTCCGTCGCTAATTAGCGACGGAGTAGCGACAGAATATTTTCCGTCGCTTTTTTGGTATTTGGGTTTCGCGACGGAATTTTGCCGTCGCTAAATGTCGCGTAAATCCCTAATCCCATCCCTCTTTCTCTTTTCCCTGTTTCGCTGTATTGCTCCCTCCTGCCGCCCGTTGGCTCTCGCCACCGTCCGGCCACCGCCGCTCGCCAGCCGCCGCTCGCCAGCCGGCGCTCGCCAGCTGCCGCTCCCCGTCAACCTCCCGCCACCGTCCGGCGAAGCGCAGGTAATATTCTTCTTCTTCTTCTTCTTCTTCTTCTTCTTCTTCTTCTTCTTCTTCTTTTTCTTCTTCTTCTAAACGCAGGGGGTACGCCCCTTCCCTGCCGGAAACGGAGGGGGTTTAACCCCCTGCCGTGCTTTCCGGCAGGGGGGGTCGACCCCCTGCGTTTCCGGCAAGGGGGGTCGACCCCCTGTCGGAAAGGCATGGGGGGTCGACCCCCTGCCGGAAACGCATGGGGGGTCGACCCCCTGCCGGAAACGCATGGGGGGTCGACCCCCCTGCCGTAAAGGCACGGCAGGGGGTCAACCCCCCATGCCAGAACTGCCTTTCCGGCAGGGGGTTTAACCCCCTTCCCTGTTTTGAAAAGAATTTTTGTCGGTTGGGCCGACTGGGCCGGCTATGGCCCTGTCATAGGCTCGCCTAGCACCCAGCCGACTGGGTGTTGGGCCTGGCGCACCTGCCAGCATGCTGGCAGTCAGCCGAGTGCTACTCGGCTGGCTGCCAGCCAGCCAACAGCCACCAACGTGAATAAAAAGATTTTTTTTTTTGAAATAAAGGGATCATACCCAGCCGATCACTCGACTGGGCCAACAACGAGGGTTCACGGCTTGACTTCGGCTGGTCTGTCAGCCGACACCCATACCACATCAATCGTGCCATGGATTTCTTTTTGAAAAAAAAAATGAAAAACAAGGAAAAATATCAATATAACATAGTGGATTCGTAGATCCACTGATTCGCCATGGATTTCCATCAAAACATGCATGGAAATCCTACCTCTACCCGATTTCTCAAACGTTTCACATAAGAAAATACCCGTACCTTGAGAGAAAAACGCGAAAAGGGGCTGTGGAAGGGAGCTTGGCTGAGCACAAGGCCTCCAACCTTCTTAGTCTATCTCTTTCTCTTCCACTCGACTGGGTTTAACAAAAATTTGTTATGAGATACCTACGTTGCCTATGTGATCTGTTTTGAAAAGAATTTTTGTTATGGATACCTATGCTGCCCATGTGATCTCTTTTTAAAAAAAAAAAAAGTTATTATGTGATCCCTATGTTGTCCATGTGATTAGCTTGAAAAAAAAATTGTAATATGTGTATATAAGATGTCCATATGGTTTTAAGTGTAGTTTGCATATATGTTGTCCATATGGATTTTAAGTTGAAATTTTTTTTGTAATGTATATATACAAGTTGTCCATGTTGTTCAATTTGTTAGTTTGTTAATGTCTACTGGTAGTTAGTTTTACTTCAATTTGTTTTCTTGAAATCTGGTTAGTTAGAGTATTTCAATCTATTGGTCTTTTATAATTATATTTTTCTTACATAGATTGGTATTTAATGTTCTCACAATCAGTTAGTTAGATTAGGGCTATTTGAATTCTTTATGATAGTGGTGGTTAAACGGAGTTCACATCTTTTCTAGTAAACTAATTGATTGATTTACTATTCCTTTGCTAAGTAGTTCAGATTAGAAATTGTCTATGACTTTATGTTAGTCGACTGGTTCAACATGTTATAGCTGGTTTGTTAAATTAGCATCTTCTAGTTAGATTTGGCTTAACATATATACTATTTTTCTTTTCTCTTCTTTCAATTAGTTAGAGTTGTTTTAATTTGTTTTAATTTTTTTAGTTAGTGTTTCATCTTGTTTCATGATTAGTTAGTTTGTTACTTAATTTGTTTTGTTTTTGTGCAGATTTTTCAACGGAACCAACTCGTGCTCGGCCACCTGTGGTAAGTAAATGACAAAAACAATGCAAATCGGGTAAATACCCGTGGTGAGTAAGTGATGCAAACGTATCACATGTTATTTAATTTATTGAATGCAGCACTTTATTGTTCACACACTCACTTAGTTGTTGATATCTAGGACTGCTTTGTTGGAGTTCGGAGATCATGCTGAGCATGATTTTAATGTAGAAATATGGAAGTGTTCTTATTTTTGGAGTACGGAGTCCATGCTAAGCATGGTAGTAGTTAGTGAGATATTGAAGTGTGTTTGCTGCAGGTACATGTTTGCCATTTATTTGATATGAATGATTATGATGTATTGCAATGTTTGATGTAATTGTATCCATGCTTGCATGTAGTTACTTTCAATTTGATTTTGACTTCCATGTGAAATTTTATAATAAAAGCATGCTTCAAATGATTGTATCATGTCATTAATAGTTTGCACATGAAAATATTAAGTTATCAATGCATGCATCAAAATTCTTGTTATTGTTTGACATAGTATATTGCATGATAAATTTGATATTTTCTTCATCGTCGCATTCTGATTGTTTTTTTCTTAATTCGTTAGGATACTATTCGTAACATCATACGACAGAATGACTGCAAACCGTGAATGGATGTACCGTAGGATAGTGGACAATGAGTTATCGCATGAATATATGGATGGTGTCGATAGTTTTATTGAATTTGCAACGGCGAGTGTCAGTACGGTAGATCCCACAGGTCGGATTAGGTGTCCCTGCAAGATTTGTAAGAATAATCGATTTGTAGAACCTCATTGCGTTAGACATCACCTATACAGGAAGGGTTTTGTGAGTGATTATCAGAACTGGGCGTTTCATGGAGAAGAATTTAGAAACGATTTTGATGCACGGGTGAATGTGGTGCACGATAATCCATATACGAATTTGATATTTGATGCTGCAGGAACAGAACTGGGTTCTGCTATGAGTTCTAGTGATGTAAGAACTGTCGTAGATGAAGAATCACCAAACGATGCAGCTAGTAGATTTTATGATTTACTTAAAGATGCTGATGAGCCACTTTGGAACGGTTGTGAGAGTCACACTATCTTGTCTGCAGTTCTTCAACTAATGAATTTGAAGTCCGAGTATAATTTGAGTCAATCATGTTTTGACCGTTTGTGCATGATTGTGAAGAGTATGTTGCCTAAAGATGAGAAATTGCCACAAAATTTCTATCGTGCGAAAGTTATGGTCAACGCTCTAGGTATGGGTTACAAAAAGATGAGTTAGCTGAAGACAGTGATTACTATCAATCAGATGATGTCTGTGACTTCGCTTATGGTCACGATGTTGCGCATGATATGCATGTCATATCTCCATTGGCTGATGAAACATTCATAGAGGAATGTGATCCAAATGATGTACCAAGTGGATGGGCAAACAATGAAGAAGAAGAAGAAGAAGAAGAAGAAAGTCAAACTAGTGACGAGGAAGAATTCTCAAGCTAGTGAAAAAAATCTTATACTACAAACCTCTATTTAAATGCATTGTAATACTTGATGTGAGTTGTATTGCAATACTTGGTGTGAATGATTAAAAATTTTATTTCAATGTATTGTAATACTTGATACGAATGATTCGAATGCATTGTAATTTATCTGAATGTATTATAATTTATGCAATTAACGAATGATTTGAATTAGTGCAATACTTGATGTCAATGATTTGAATTATTTGAATGCATTGCAATGCTTGATGTGAATGACTTGAATGCATTGTAATACTTGATGTGAATTATTTGAATGTATTGTATGACATATGTTATTTGTTAGAATATGGTTCGTGGAGGTTATAGTGGTCGCTCATCCAGTAGTAGCCAGGCTCAACCTTCATCTTCACGGATTCCTGTGATAGGTATATCATATAACTAATTAGATGCTTGATTAGTTCAAATGCACATTCTGAGAACTTGGTGTGTATTTTTTTACAGATGATGTTGCGCCTGTACACGACCCACCTACACCAGTTGATCGCACAAGTCAACAGCCAACACAGGAAACAGGGTCTTCACAGGCTGGCACAAGAAGACTCATTCGAATAGTGTATATCGATAATCGACCGTAAGTATTTTGTTTTCAATTATTGCATATCTTTTAAATATTTTATATTGATATTTACTGTGTAACAATTCATGTGCAGCACGAGGTTTGAGCCACAAGAAGTAGTACGGGAGATTAGGAATTCACTTCTTCAACATCTACCAGGACCAGTTGCTCAATGGAAAGAGTACCCAAAGGAGGTATTAGACAGATTGTGGTCCTCATTCATGGTATACAGTTGTTCCTCATAGTTAATGTGTTTCATATTTAATTTATTTAAGCAATGTCTACTAACTTTCTGAAAATATTTGTAGGCTTCGAATCGCTTTGCAACTACGGTGGAAGAAAATGATGCAAGAAAGGTGTGGCAGAAGGTGGCTGCCAATCGATTTGCAGACATGCTGCACACTATGAAGACTGCAGCAAAAAAAGCATCTGGCATAGTAGATGATCCATTATTGTGGAAGGGCCATGGTCCTATTACTATCAGGAGAGATTACTGGGATGAAATGTGCGATATGTGGGCGGGAGATGCATTTAAAAATCGCTCTGCGAAGGCTTCACAAAATCGATCGAAGATGCCCGAAGCCCATCTACACACAGGTGGATCTAAGACATTTGGGAGTCACCTAAAGAAAATGGTAACTCATCAATATATAATATTAATTTTATAAGTATAGTTGCAAATTTGTGTACTAAATCTTTTGTCATTTAACTTCGCAGGAAGCAGAAAAAGGAGGCAGTGTACCATATAAGGATGTGTTTGTAGAAACACATAAACGGAAGACCACGGGAGTCTTCGTATCAGAGAAGGCGAGAACGACAACGGTATGTATTAATTCTATTAATAATCATTGCAATATATATGCAAGTCATCATAATGTTATCATTAATTATTAATGAATACTTTAAACATTATTTTGTAGGAGGCATATGAGCAACAAATGGTAGAGCGATATGGTGAAGACGCTACTCAGCATCCATCATTTGATCCTACAGCATGGGTGACTGCAGCAGGTGAACCCAAAAAAGGTCGCGTGTTCGGGTTTGGGAGTAATATGAACACTTCACCAGTTATTGGTTCTTCCAGTTACGGCTCACCAACTTCTTGCGCCGACATAAGCTCCAAGCAGCCGACTATTCTTTCCGGTGATGATGTACGCGAGATCATTAATGAATCACTGAATAACTACTTCCAATACACCGTCGCCCCCTTTCTCCGAAATGAGATCAAGGCCGCTGTTCAGGATAGGGGATATTCGATTCCAGGTCCCTCTCAGGTATAATCACATATATAGTTTTTTTGACTATCTTAAAGCACATCTGAGCATGGTAGAATCACATATAGAGTTTTTCTAGATGCCTTAGAACACATATGAACATGCTATAATCACATATTCAATTTTTTTACTGCCTTAGCACACATATGAGCATGATAGAATCACATATATATATATTTAACTTTTTGTCTGTCTTAGAGCACATATGAGCATGATAGAATCACATATAAAGTTTTTTTGATTGCATTAGAACACATAAGCATGCTATAATCACATATTCAGTTTTTTTACTGCCTAAGAACACATATGAGCATATTATAATCACATATTCTGTTTTTTGACTGCCTTAGCACACATATGAACATGCTATAATAACATATAGAGTTTTTTAACTGCCTTAGAACACATATGAACATGTTATATATCATTTATGATAGAATCACATATAAAATTTTTGGCTTTGCCTGCCTTAGAGCACATATGAGCATGCTATATTCACATATTCAATTTTTTTACTGCCTTAGCACACATACGAGCATGATCGAATCACATATATAGTTTTTTGCCTGCCTTAAAGCACATCTGAGCATGGTAGAATCACATATAGAGTTTTTTTATATGCCTTAGAACACATATGAACATGCTATAATCACATATTCAATTTTTTGACTGCCTTAGCACACATATGAGCATGATAGAATCACATATAGAGTTTTTTTATTGCCTTAGATCACACATGAGCACATGATAGAATCACATATAGTGTGTAATTTATTTCATTATATTTTGTTTATCAATACTGACTGTTCTTTTCTTGTGTAGGCTGCTAGCGATAATCAGGGTAGTGGAGCTGAAGGGACAGATAAAGACAATGAACAAGAAGACGCACAAAATCTTGGCGATGATTAGAGGACTGTGTTGAAGAAGTTCTATTTTTTTTATTTTTCCTAATTGTAATTGTTGAATTGTAAATAATTAAACTTCTTAGTTTTAAGGTGGAACGATTAATTATTATAGATACTTGTTATATGAATTTTTTTGTGTGGTTTGTTTTTTATTTACAGGAAATATAAATTGTACAGGAAATATAAATTGTACAGTTCTCCGTAATTAATTTTTAAATAAATTTTTTTTTATTTTTTTTCGTTTTTGCGACGGATTAGCGACGGATGATTCCGTCGCTATTCATATTAATCTAGCGACGGCTTAGCGACGGAATTAAATCCGTCGCCACGCCGTGGTCGCCGTTTAGTACCGGCGGATTGGCGACGGAATATAGCGCTCGTTATTCCGTCGCAATTAGCGACGGACTTGGCGACGGAATTATTCTGTCGCCAGTTAGCGTCGAAATATTCGCGACGTAAGCATACTGTCGCCGCGTTGTCGCTAATCCGTCGCTAACATGGTTAGCGACGGATTAGCGACGGAAGGTGGTCGTCGCTAATCTACTGCTCTGTTGTAGTGGTAGGGTAAAATGGTAACTTCAAAATATGAGTTAACAACCCAATATTAATTAATGATTAAGGCAATTTGATTAACCCAAGTAAAAACCTTGGTATGAATTTGCAAACTCTTGATGTATGTATGAATTAGACTGAAATGTTTGGGAGGTATTTTGAAAATTTTCCTTATAAGATTAACTTTCATGATTCATTAGAGTATAGGGAGTAGTTTTAACTATAAATTGTTGTTAAAATTCACAAAAATAGAAGTGTAGGGAGTATACATATTCACTTCTAAACATCACTCACAATGGTGCAAGGGGTTTTGACGTCTACCTTAGGGATTCAACAAGCCAACCCTACCTGATACACTTTTTTGCTAATGCCTCTCAAACCCTTAAAACCAAAGCCTTTTTGCTGCAGATTAGAGGGTAAGCTTTCGGCAATTCGATAAAAAATAGAACTGAGAATTGTCTATTCTATTGTTTTATATAAACATACATGAGTAATAATGTTCAATGGTGTTATCTTATATGAGACATTTGTCTCATACGAGACACTCTTTTGCATTCTGCCGATGGGTGTTGACACCTAAGGGATGTCATACCCTTTCATTTATGTGAATAGTGAAGCCAATTCTTTATTTTTTTATTTTGGCACATGTCAACATTTTATTTGACTCTAAAGTCTTAAGTCAAACTTTTTAAGAGACACCCTACGAAGAAGCATCATATGAATCATACTTGCCTCTTTAGAGTCAAATTAGCATTATACCTTGTCAAAAGAGGTATCAAGGATGGACAAGTTTTGACTCTTTACAACCAAGTAAAAATTCATCATCATAAGACTTGGAGAATTATGACCCTCAATGACTATAAACCACAAATAGATAAAATATTAGTGATTTTTCAAACAATTTTTAAAAATTATATTTAACCTCAAATCAACATCTGCAAACAACTCATAAATAATTTTATAAATTATTTGAAACTAATTTTTACAATATTTATTTATTGCTGAGAAATTTTTCTTCATTTTATTTCCTTTTTTTTACTGGCAAGCTAGTCAGCAAGTAAGAAACTCTCAAAGAAATTAGGTGATCAGGTTGTCCAATGACAAGCTCAAAACCCCAGGATGTGCATCTCGCTGCAAAGCTCAAGATGAGTATGCTATCTAGTGGGCAAGGACCTAGGGTTTTTATATCAAATTGAGCTCATGAGTGAGGTGGTTTTCCATGGTTATTCAAAAAAAAAAATCATGGAGTCCAGGGAACCAAGATCATTTGTTTTTTGCTTCTTATAATTAATGTATAATACGTAAAATATTTACCTAATGAGCCTTAAAAAAAAAATTAAACAGTAAAAACATGGTCAAAAGGTTGGCTTTGATACACTTCAGTGTAAGACATGAGAAATTTTTAGATAGTTGGATATCAAGTCGTCAGATCAAAATATGCATGTGCATCACACACAGAGTTTTTTGGATTTTGGTGTTCTAAGTCCTATTAATTTTAAAAAATCTGACATTGAGATTACGCTGCAGCTTCTGGCCACATTTTCAAAGGTAAATGTGATGGCTTCAAAATTAAACTATTGACCAAATGAAAAAAAGAAAAACATTTAAGAACAAAAAGGTTGTAAATCAAGAAATATGGTGTGCAGTAAAAAACGAAACCAGAGAGAGAGAGATATTAAAGGACTTGCTTTTATGCATACTAGCAAAGTTGAATAGCCCATTCATGTATCTAGCTCCTAGATAAGTCATTTTTATGTCTTTTTTTTTACAAAAAAAAAGGACATCGAATAAAGCACACCAAACATATTAATTACAATGTCAACTCTCCAAAACATGACCTTAGAGAGAGAGAGTAGTTAAATTAGTTATGTAAAGATGAGTTAAGATCCTAAGTAATATAGGTAGAATATTTATAACATAATTAGTTCATTGTTGTGAAGGTTGCTCCATTTCGCAGCTTGGATCCGTGCTCCAAATATCCAGCTAGAGAAAATGAAAATTCGAACAAATCTAGAGAAAATGGAGATACGTATATCCATGGTCAACTCAAGAGAAGATGCCAAGGAGACGTCCAACTTAAAGAAAGTTGCCAACATTCTCTTTCGTCTAAAATTGAATAAAATAAAGAAAGGAGGATCTTATTTCCTAATTTGTAAAATTGTTAAAAAAACAATTTGGAAAGAATTATAACAATAAAGGAAATTCTATTAGTGAAAGCCTATTTCAGCAGAATTGTTGAGAGAGATAGGCACTCGTGGATGAAGGTGCAATACTGAGCCATATAAAAACTGTCCCCTTTACTTGTATGTGCTTTGACATGGTCACTTAGCCACAACACATGTCATCTTTCCTTCACCTAGTTATTGCTCGAGAGAGCTGTTGTTGTAATACCCGTGATTTTTCTTATCAGATAAATAAACTTGAGATTTAGATCCTTAAGTTGGTACAAGGATATTTTTAGCGTCGTGTTTGTTTAATTATATTTGGATCTTGGGTATCTTGTTTGGATCTTCAATGTTGGATCACTAATATCCAGTTCAAAACTTTGATATTTCATTCAGATCTTAGATATCGATTTGCGAACATCAAAATGGATATTTAATAATTGTTAGGTCAAATGGATCAGATCTCTGGTATTGGATCCTCAATATCATGATCAAATTTGATATTAGATCCCGAACGAATGGAGTGGATCCACGAAGTTTAAATCGGACTTTTGATGACATTTTTTCTATATTGGATCCTCAATATCCAGGTTAGAATTGATATTGGATCTTGGAAGAATTGTAGGGATCCACGAATTTTAAAACGGGTCTTAAGAAAAACCTTAATTAAAATTCATCATAGTTTATTTTGGAGTCATATCCATCTACTAAAGGTTTGGATCCAAATTACATTATTTGGATCCATAGTTTCAAATCCTAGTAATAAGGAGAAAATTTTTGGATCCTTGGATCCAGATTTGCTCACATGAATTCATAAACAAATTAGATTGAAGACCCATATCGCATTAGCACCCATTAGGGAATGATTCAAAACTTAATAGATTCAGATCCTGGGATGAATCCGAATAGCCCAAACTTTGGACCCAATTATATGTGGGTCGCAGGACACGGGTTTGATCAAACCAAACCCACACCCGTTGGTGCGTTAAAATGAAACTGTGACAAAGAAAAAAAAAGCATACCCGTTAAAAACTAAAACACATTAAATGAAAAAAAAAGAATAAGCACATAAACCCAAAAAAAGGTTTACGCTTATAAGAAATGGAGGGGGGTTGTGGTTTCACGCTTCCACTGGTGATAAAGGGGAGTAACCGACCCCCACTCTCCCATGATCTCTTCCATTTTCCCCTCTCGCTTCTCTTAAACCCTCTTCCTCCCACACTCTATCTTTTGTTCCTTGTTTCCCCGAGTCTTCTCCATTCCCTTTCTCGCTCACCCTCTCGAACCCTTCGCAAGGCGGCGGTGTGGTCGAGGCCGGCAGACCTCCCTCTCATGGAGGCAACAACCACCAAGCTCATCAGAGGTAGGATTTATTGCATTTTTTTTCTTGCTTGGGTGTGTCGTGTGTTTGGGCATATGATAGGGGTTGCCAGATGCCATAGAAAAAAAAGGGGATTTTGGGGTTTATTAAATCTAATGGGGTAGGGTACTGTGTTCTGCGATTTCCCTTTTCTGCATTTCATGTATGCAGGGATTTGTTGTCAATCACAAACCAAAAACCCCAAATCTCTGATTTGGGGGTTTTTGGATTCTGTTAAGGGGAGGGTTTTCGGATTTTGATTTGGGTTGGGTCTTGGCGAATGTGAAGTGCAAACCTAAGTTGGCAACTGGAAAGGAGTGAGCCCTTTTACTTTCATTGATTATTTGTATCTCTGTTATTTATTATCGGGTTTCAATGTCATGTGTTCGAGCATGCAAGGTTTCTCTGTCGTCTGTGTCTCTATTATCTGTATCCATTATTTGTTTTTTTTGTTGGGTATCGATCTGGACATGTGGGCCATTTTTCTCTTAGGAATTAAAATACATTATTTTTACGTGCTTGTTGTTTTTGGTATTCACTTAACTTTACAGGGATATCTACATCGACTAGGAACTCTCAGATAAATGTGCATGCATGGGACAGTCGGGATGGTTGAGAACAAATCATGTCAACATAGTAACATATGACCTTTAGTTGATGTATTTTGACTGGGAGCATAGAATCAAATGTCTAATTTGGCATGCTTGAATTCTATTAAAATTCCTGTAAAATGGGTCATACAACCTTTTCTATTATGTGTGTTTGCTCTGTTCTTTTCAACATTAAAGTCTTAGATTTTTGTGTTTTGGCATTGAAAATGTTATGGTATCATGTGGTCTTTTGAAATTTCTTTAAATTTTGTTATATGTGAATCTAGTTGGAATTGTTCGAAAATATGCTTGAGTCAGACCAGAAAAACTGAACCAGAATGATCATATAAGTATTCAGAGTTTGGAAAATAGTTGGTACTGTATGCAATGAAATTATTGTTAATGCGTACACTTAATATATATATATATATATATATATATATATATATATATATATATATATATATATATATATATATATATATATATATACATATACACACTTGCAGAATATGCACGTTCAATCTGTAGTCGGGGTGAATGTGTGGGTGTTTTTGGTAATAACCTGTGTTATAAAATACATATGATATACTTGAATGTATCAGGTAAATATAAATATACTTAACCTTCAGATTTGGCATTTGAATGTACATATAAAAATTCATTCTTTGTTGAATTCTAATCCATGTTGTAAGCTTTGGACATTTTTGTACTACACTGACACACCCAGCATGTGAGATATCCTTGCAGCACACATTATTATGCACACACAAGTAAAGTTAGAGACCAACTGAAAAAAAAAATTATTGTGGCACACTGACTGGGTTAATTTATTTAGTGTTATCCCCTCCTGTGAGTGGGTTGGTTTGGGATATCTTGCCTAATGGGTAATATGGGTTGGGTACCTGATGCAGGTACTTGGGCTAGTTCCATTACACTGGTGAGGAAATTAAATGTTAATTCTTGTGAATCTAACTGGTTTAAAAGTACTGGGGCAATCGTGCTTGACGATTTAAAGGTACCGAAGCACTCTGAGTGTGTCTGCACAATCAAATAGAAAAAAATTTGTTTGTATACCTTTATATGATAAGAAAGGTTGGGGGTCTACTACTCTGGTAGTAGGACATCAATTTTAGATAAATACTCCAGTAATTCAAAAAAAATAAAAATAAAAAGATCAACCCACTCAGTTTTTTGGCTTACCTTGGAGAGGGTAGGTGGTACACAACTCCGGGGACAAGTGTTTTTTCCTTCGAGCGGCAATGGCTCGTTGGTCTCCCTTCCTCAGAATTAAGGGACCCGGACTACCAATGTGTCCTAGGTGATAGCTTCACGTTCTTCTGTACAAGTTAGGGATGCATCATGTTTGGTTGGGTCTTTCAAAGGTTCTCTCAGTTACTTAACTACTCTCTTAGGATTTCAGTTTTAGTTAGAACGTTTGGGTTAATAAAACATCAATGCATAATAAACCCCTGAATGTTCTCTTCTGTTACGGTTGCCTTGACCCATGTGTACTTATAGAATAATTAAAAAAAAACATTAACTTAGAACATATTATGTATTTCATTTGAGTAGGGAGTGACATGTTTGCAATTTAACACATAAATAGTTACTTTTAACCTGTAGTTATTGAAATTAGTTTGCCCAAAAATCTGCATGTCTGTGAGATATTTGAATTCTGCTATTGATTATACCTGTTAGATAGCTTCTTATAAACTGTTGTTGTTGTAGTGTAGATCTTTATATTTTCCTTTGTACATGCTGAGAGTTTTGCACGGCACACACATCACATACTTGACACATGATATACCTGCAAGAAAAATCACAGTATTTCCTACTTAGACTGGTTGTAGTCCAATTCTAATCAATTTACCATTTTTCAAGTAAAGAATAGAATGTCATGAGTGGTTGTAGGATGGGGCATTGATCAGGATATTGATTTATTGTTTTCGGGATATCTTAATTTAAATTTCAATATATTAAGTATTAATGTTATTTGAAACTCTGATGTCATTATCTATTTGAAATAAAATGAATGTTATTGCTTCGATCACTTTTGTAATGTACATGAATGCTTAACCCAATAAAGTGAATTGTTTTCGCTATCATAAAAAAAAATCCTCAAAATTTGGGTTAAAATTTTGGGGCATTACAGTTATGGCATTAGAGCCTAGGAACAATAAATCAAAGATCACAGTTGTACCACACCCTGCAAGCACTCAGTGAGTATATTTCATTTTATTTGGTTATGTTACTTGCATATTCCTTTAAAGTATATATATGGTGTATGTGTATATTTACTTATAATAATTGTAAGAATACTACAATTCATAGATTGTAAATATGTGTAAACGATATACCAGACACGTAAATATTATTGGACATGAAGGAATTACCGCTGACCTGATCCTACTAGATATGACTAAGTAGGAGGATATATGGGATATGGATGAGTTGTTTAAATATCATGCCAACGTCATATGTCATCAAGGATAGATGCCATTATAATGGTATCGACGAAACCACATAAAATCTGGAGGCCAGCATGAGAGAAAAGTACCTCAGTCTTTTTGAATAATCCTTGTATGTGAATTTCGAAAACGAAATTCTTTTTAGGGGGAAAGGATGTAATACCCGTGATTTTTTTTATCAGATAAATAAACTCAAGATTTAGATCCTTAAGCTGGTACAAGGATATTTTTAGCACCGTGTTTGTTTAATTGTATTTGGATCTCGGGTATCATGTTTGGATCTTCAATGTTGGATCACTAATATCTGGTTCAAAACTTTGATATTCCATTCGGATCTTAGATATTGATTCACAAACATCAAAATGGATATTTAATAATTGTTAGGTCAAATGGATCGGATCTTTGGTATTAGATCCTCAATATCATGATCAAATTTGATATTGGATCCCGAACGAATGGAGTGGATCCATGAAGTTTAAATCAGACTTTTGATGAAAATTTTTCTATATCGGATCCTCAACATCCAGGTTAGAATTAATATTGGATCCTGGAAGAATTGTAGGGATCCATGAATTTTAAAACAGGTCTGAAGAAAAACCTTAATTAAAATTCATAATAGTTTATTTTGGAGCCATATCCATCTACTAAAGGTTTGGATCCAAATTACATTATTTGGATCCATAGTTTCAAATCCTAGTAATAAAGAGAAAATTTTTGGATCCTTGGATCTAGATTTGCTCACATGAATTCATAAACAAATTGGATCGAAGACCCATATCGCATTGGCACCCATTAAGGAATGATTCAAAACTTAATAGATTCGGATCCTGAGATGAATCCGAATAGCCCAAACTTTGGACCCAATTATATGTGGGTCACAGAACACAGGTTCGATCGAACTAAACCCGCACCCGTTGGTGCGTTAAAATGAAACCACGACAAAGAAAAAAAAAGCATACCCATTAAAAACTAAAACACATTAAATGAAAAAAAAAAGAATAAGCACTTAAACCCAAAAAAGGGTTTACGCTTATAACAAAGGGGGGGGGGCTACGATTTCACGCAGCCGCTGGTGAGAAAGGGGGGTAATCGACCCCCTCTCCCACCCATGATCCTCCCCACTCCCTCACGATCTCTTTCATTTTTTCCTCTCGCTTCTCTTAAACCCTCTTCCTCCCACGCTTCCTCTTTTGTTCCCTGTTTACCCGAGTCTTCCTCATTCCCTTTCTTGCTCTCCCTCTTGAACCCTTTGCAAGGCGGCGGTGCGATTGAGGCCGGCGGACCTCCCTCTCGCGATAGCAGCAACCACCAAGTTCATCAGAGGTAGGATTTACTGTATTTTTTTTCTTGCTTGGGTGTGTCGTGTGTTCGGACATATGATAGAGGTTGACGAATGCCATAGAAATAAAAAGGGGGATTTGGGAGTTTATTAAATCTAATGGGGTAGGCTACTATGTTCTATGATTTCTCTTTTATGTGTTTCATGTATGCAGGGATTTGCTGTCAATCCCAAACCGAAAATCCCAAATCTTTGATTTGGGGGTTTTTGGATTTCAGTTAAGGAGAGGGTTTTCGGATTTTGATTTGGGTTGGGTCTTGGCAATTATGAAGTGCAAACCTAAGTCAACAACTGGAAAGGAGTGATCCCTTTTACTTTCCATGATTATCTGTATCTCTGTTATTTATTATCGGGTTTCGATGTCATGTGTTTGAGCATGCAAGGTTTCTCTGTCGTCTGTGTCTCTATTATCTGTATCTGTTTTTTTTTTTTTTGCTGGGTATCGATCTGGACATGGGGGCCATTTTTCTCTTAGGAATTGAAATACATTATTTTTATGTGCTTGTTGTTTTTGGTATTCGCTTACCTTTACAGAGATATCTACATTGACTATGAACTCTCATATAAATGTGCATGCATGGGACAGTCGGGATGATTGAGAACAAATCATGTCAATGTAGTAACAGATGACCTTTAGTTGATGTATTTTGACTGGGAGCATAGAATCAAATGTCTAATTAGGCGTGCTTGAATTCTATTAAGATTCTTGTAAAATGGGTTATCCAACCTTTTCTATTATGTGTGTTTGCTCTATTCTTTTTGACATTAAAATCCTAGATCTATGTGTTTTGGCATCGAAAATGTTATGGTATCATGTGGTTTTTTGAAATTTCTTTAAATTTTGATGTATGTGAATCTAGTTAGAATTGTTCAAAAACATGTTTGAATCGGACAAAAAACTGAACTAGAATGATCATATAAGTATTCGGAGTTTGGAAAATAGTTGGTACTATATGCAATGAAATTATTGTTAATGTGTACACTTAAATATATATATATATACACTTGCAAAATATGTACGTTCAATCTGTAGTCGGAGTAAATGCGTGGGTTTTTTTGGGAATAACCTGTGTTATAAAATACATATGATATACCTGAATGTATTAGGTAAATATAAATACACTTGACCTTAAGATTTGGCATTTAAAAATACATATAAAAATTCATTTTGTGTTGAATTCTAATCCATGTTGTAAGTTTTGGTACATTTTTATAGTACACACACCCAGCCTGTGAGATATCCTTGCAGCACACATTACTATGCACATACAAGTAAAGTTAGAGACCAACTGAAAAAAATATTGTGGCACACTGACTGGGTTCATTTATTCAGTGTTATCCCCTCCCGTGAGTGGGTTGGTTTGGGATATCTTGCCTAATGAGTAATATGGGTTGGGTACCTGATGCGGGTACTTGGGTTGGTTCAATTATACTGGTGAGAAAATTAAATATTAATTTTTGTGAGCCTGACTGGTTTAAAAGTATCAGGGCAACCGTGCTTGACAGTTTAAAGGTACTGGAGCACTTTAAGTGGGTCTGCATAATCAAATAGAGAGAAATTGGTTTGTATACCTTTATATGGTAAGAAAGATTGAGAATCTACTACTCTTGTTGTAGGACATCAATTTGAGGAAAATACTCCAGTAATTCAAAAAATAAATAAATAAAAAGATCAACTCACTCAGTTTTGGGGCTTACTTTGGAAAGAGTAGGTGGTACACAATTTCGGGGATAAGTGTTTCTTGCTTCGAGCGACAATGGCTCACTTGTCTCCCGTCCTCAAAGTTAGGAGACCCGAACTACCAATGTGTCCTAGGTGGTAGCTCCACGTTCTTTTGTAGAAGTTAGGGATGCATCCTTTTTAGTTGGGCATTTAGGAGATTCTCTCAGTTATTTGACCGCTCTCTTAGGATTTAAGTTTCAGTTAGAATGTTCTAGTTAACAAAACATCAATGCATAATAAACCCCCGAATGTTCTCTTCTGTTATGGTTGCCTTGGCCCACGTGTACCCGCGGGATAATTAAAGAAAAACATTAACTTAGAATATCTTAGGTATCTCATTTGAGTAGAGAGTGACAGGTTTAGAATTCAACACATAAACAGTTACTTTTAACCTATACTTATTGAAATTAGCTTGTCCAAAAATCTGCATGTTTGTGAGATATTTGAATTATGCTATTAATTATACCTGTTAGATAGCTTCTTATAAATTGTTGTTGTTGTAGTATAGATCTTTACCTTTTTTATTTATTCATGCTGAGAATCTTGCATGGTACACACATCACATACTTAACACATGATATACCAGAAAGAAAAATCACAGTATTTTCTACTTAGACTGATTGTAGTACAATTCCAATCAATTTACCATTTTTCTGGTAAAGAATATAATGTCACGAGCGGTTGCGGGATGGGGCATCGATCGAGATATTGATTTACTATTCTCGAGATATCTTAGATTAAATTTCAATTTATTAAGTATTAATGTTATTTGAAACTCTGATGTCATTATCTATTTAGAATAAAATGAATGTTATTGCTTCAATCACTTCTGTAATGTGCATGAATGCTTAACCCAATAAAGTGAATTGCTTTCACTATCATGAAAAAAAAAACCCTTAAAATTTGGGTTAAAATTTTGGGGCGTTACAGTTGTATAGCTATCCTCTTGAGAGTAGTGTTATCTTCAACTTATCATTGTCATGTCCTGCTCCAGTGTTGCATCATCAACCATTAGCATGTCAAATCATTGTGTTCAGTGGAGCACATTCTCAAATTTGGTATCCATTAAGTTGGACTAGAACAACCAGCTTACTAGGAAATAAAAATTTTTTTATGATCATTGAGGATCTGAACTCACCATTAAGTTTTTTGGTGAAGGTGATAAGTCAAACATGAATCTAGATTTCTTGGAATAGAAGAGGTCGTATCAGTTGGCTTTAAGCTGGATAAAAGCTACTGTTACCGAGCTTATTTTAAGTCAAATTGTATACACTCCTTTCGCTTATGATGCATGGATAAGTTTAGAAAAAACTTATGCGGCCTAGTATGAGGTTATTGTAACTTAATGAAGACCTCCAAGACATGAAGGGAAACAAGTCAATAGTAGATTATTTAAATCATATTAAATATATTGTTGTCTCTGTTTATGCAGTTGATGAACTATTGGCAGATGAGGATCTTGTTGATCATACACTTAATGGCTTTAAAATAAGTATGAAAATTTCATAACCACGGAATCTACCGTCAAAGTCTGTCTTACCTTTATTGAGCTATATAATCTTTTGTTGAGTAAAGAAAAATGTTTCCAATTATTTCAAAAGTCTAGTCAACAATTGGAAGCCACATCCACTATTTTCTTTGCTCAAAGAGGCAGAGGACATGGCCATTTTAGAGGAAGGAGACGTGGTAGGAATAATATTAATAATGATGGTTATCAAAATAGCTTAAAAAATAAATTTGGCCAATATAATTGTTTAAATTTTAAAGAAGATTCTAACGAGTTCTCAAAACAGTGATATGTCGGCTTTGCAGTATAAGAAATCATACCACACACCAATACTATGATATTCCAAAGGCCTTTGCTGCCTTAGCCTTAAATTATAGTCAAGATAATCACTGGTATTTTGATATGGGTGCCACGTCGAACGATCTGAGTCTGACTAAAAAAATATGAGTATCAAGGATTTGAATCAATTATCATTGGAAATGGGTCAAGTCTCCCCATCACAAGTACAAGTAACTTGACATTTTTTTCATATCTAAATTCATTTGATTTTCAGATATAAGGAAAAATTTGTTATCAGTTGCCAAGTTTTCAAAAGATAATAATAGTTATTTTGAGTTTTACCCTCATGAGTTTTGTGTTAACGATGTTCATAGCATAATTGTGTTCAAAAGAGGACAAAGTAAGAACTATCTTTATGTTTGGCCAACAAATTATGTGAGTTGGATAAAGGAAGCTAATTTTGATATTCAGCAAAACAAGCTAATACCGATATGTGGCACTATCATCTTGGCCATTGAAGTTACAAACCTTTTGATTTCTTGGTGGGGAATAGGTTAAAGTTGGACATTAATAAACCCTTGTTTAATGTATAATGTGAAGGGCTTAGATATTATCTATTGCTAGGAGATGATTTTTTCAGATTTACAAGGATTTTTCTATTGTTTAAGAAATTTGAAGTTTTTCAGTGATTTAAATTTTTTTAAAATATATTAAAAAAAACAAATTGAGAAAGACAATTTTTCATTGCTATAGAGGAGGAGAATTTGTGAATTCAGATCTTTTAAACTTTTTAAATGAACATGAGATTAGAAGATGATTGTTGTGTCCCTACACACCACAACAAATAGTGTGGTGGAATGCAAGCATAGACATGTGGTAGAAATAAGATTAAGTTTATGGGTTTATGCTTTGATGAATGAAAAGTTTGGGTTGATTCTTTTTTAATGATTGTTCATATTATAAACAGGCTTCCTAGTGTAACTCTCAATATAAAGACTCCTTATGAATTTCTTCTTGACATGCCATCTTCAAACTTCTAGGCGTACTGGCTACCCACTTTTACTTCCCTAAAGAAGTGCTTCAATGTTAGGCCTTGTGTTTTTATTGGTTGTGAAACCTATCACAAAAGATACATGTGTTTAGAACAAGGTTGTCAGGATGGGAAATAGAAACAAAAAATATGACTATCTAAAATCCAAGTGAAATGAACATATGTGTGGATGGGTATGCGCCATATGAAGCAAAAGTGCAAATATTGAGAATATGCACTGTGAATATACATATCCAATCAGGTTTTGACAAGTATAGGTTTTGAAATGGATCTGAATTTTGTTGAAGGTGATGTGGGATCCCCACTCATAAGTCAAGCATCTTTCCTTCTTTGGTGAGAAGGGATCAACCACCCAAGGAAAATTGGCTCCCTTTAAATTGAGATTTAGCGTGAAGCGCCATACATCTCGTATGTAATCCTATAAAAACGATGAGCATGATGGTGTAGAAACACCACCAAGACTCAAAAAAATCCAAAAGACACAAGTAGATGATCCATTAGACAAATTCAAATTTATTTTGAATAGAATAGCAAATAAAACCCGATATATCAATGAATACGAGTCTCACCTCGAGCTTAAATACCTTTTCTATGATGACGATGATGATGATGATGACGATGACGAGTGAGATAACAAACGAGCAAAGCTTCGGCTAGGCAGAAGCTCCATGGATAGGTGACATAAGGATTTAGATCTAGGAGGTTATGGGTCTAGGTACCAAGTATGTGTACACTAGGCTAGGGAGAATCAGACAAAGTTTGATTATTAAGGCTTCAAGATCATATATGCGAAACTAGGGGGTTAGATATCAATTTATAGGTGTAGGACTGGGCTAAAAGGTCTAGATTTAGGTCCCATGCAGGAGCTTAGATATGATTGGTCAGAAGAATGATGTGACAAGCTCTTATTAGCCAAAAATCTAGTTTAGGGGCTAAGTTGGTAAGTCATAGGAGCTAAGTTTGGGTTTTAGGAAGGTTTTGGGGGTTTTGGCAAGTTTTTATGTCCAAAATACCTTTCAAATATGAGTTGAAATCAAAATGGCAGGTTTTGGATCCAAATGGTGCCTATTTAACTTGGGTGTCAACCTAGATTGTTGTTTCAGTAAGTACTATAACCTAGGTTGTTGCTCTAGCATAACAGGTCTAGATCCAATCTGGACCCATTCTCTAGAACTACCTGGATTGTATGGTCGACAACTCAACCTTGATCTGATCCTGAACCAAACAACATGGGCGATAATTTGGATTGAATCATGTCAGGATCCAACTAGTCTAGACGACAACTGAGTTAGGATGATAACCTAGTTTGGATTTGATCCAGATCCAAATATCAAGGCCAACCACTAAATTGGATTTGATTCAGCTCTATTAAGTTCAAATGATAATTTGGGTCTAGATCCAAACTTAAAATGACAAGTAGGGTCCATATCCAAATAGTAAGGATGACAAGTGAGCTTGGATGAAAATGTACAAATGATAAGTGAGTTTGGGAGAAACTTGCAGTGGATCTAGATTCAAAACCAGATCCAAATATACTGAAAAGCTTGTTTGGCCATAACCTTTGATCCCGATATCTTTTTTTTTAGAGAAATATAATTCATTCATTGAAAATTGCAGTCAAGAAAGTCAATAGACAAGCAGTCCACTAAGCCTCAGACGTGAGAAGCAGAAAAATAGAATATGAACCCATACAGTTGAAAAAGAAAGTAGACACATTTCTGCCTAATAAAAAGAACAAGACAAAAATTAATCACAAGAACACTAGTATTGCTTTAACGCTCGATCTCGATATCAATTTGAGGTGATTTTTTGTATGTTAGAAAGCTTATGATGTCCTCTTCAACTCCTCTATTGAATGAAAAGCATGAAACCATCATTTTTCAAGCCAATTTTTTTTAAGTGGATCTTATAGTTTTGAATAAAAGACGGCAGTGTTTTGAGAAATCAGACATTTGGACAAAATTCATGAGACAATGATTGGTCAAAATTGGGGTGTCTACAAATGCTCTTCTTTGTTATTGAGCAAAAAAAACTCGGATAACAAAAAAGTACACACTGATTTTGATAGACAGAAGATAGTTTTGAAAGAGCTTGACAATCATGAAATCTTTTCCCTGAAGATATTTTGACAAATAGACATTGGAATGTGCTCCATACCTTTAGCTTTACATGAGGGTCTCCTAGGCTCTATTTCTAATGTTTGAAGAATGAGGGCTGATTAAACAAGACAAAGCCAGCATCCTTGAGACATAGGATTGCATAGGAAATTTTGGTAGATGGAGGATTTTTTATAAAAAATATGAGTGGCATGCATTATTCAGAAAGACATTTTTTACTCTTTTAACCAAATTATTTTGAAATGTACTAGCTATTTTATCTCATGGAAGACACTCATTCTCTTGGAGAGGATATTTTGGTTTGACCACTCTCGCATTTGGGACTCAGCTAGTAGTTTGTAAGACAACCTATGGACCTAATGTCCAACTATGTACAGGGTGTTCCTAAGATAGGATTGGGTAGGCTTTCCTAATTGGATGGTCAGGTTTGCTGCAAAACATAAATGTTAGTAAAATAATGTTGAAATGGATTAGGATGCATGCAAAAATGCAATGAGATGGATGTGATATGCATGACTGATGTGAATGACTCACTTTTTTGTGTCCACATGGGTATATATGTTTTTACATAAGACTATGATGACTCATATGAAGGACTTTCTAAGACATAGACCCTACATGCGTGTGATTCAAGACTCTAGACTCAAAGGATCCGAATCAACAATGCATTTGGGTCCAAATCCATACTCAAAACACAAAAGGCAATGATTTGCTTAGATCCAATTTGGATCTCGACACACAATGACTTGCTTGTATCCGTATTAGATTTAAGACTTCATGAGTACTCTAATGCCATATTGTTTGGACTCAATTTGGATTCAAACAAAAATCCAACATGAATAAAAATGTTGGTCAAGTATCTTTTTAGGATCAGACATGGAAAAGTCTTTCTTATTTAAATATTAACCTCCCTTTTTTCTTCAAAGATATGGAGAAATAGTGAAAACTTCTTTTTGTGCTAACACTTCTTTTTTCTTTCTTTCTTACACAGAATACAAGACAAAACATTCATAAATTCCCAAGCCATGGAAGGGGTCTCAAAAAAATGCTTGAATGCTCGTGCCTTTTGGCATGTGAGTGAGCATAAGATAATGATATCAAGAATGAGCAAGAGTGACGCATTATCTTGCATGAGTGGTCTTTCAAAAACTTGTCATGCCCCAAAATTTTGAAACTTTGTGAAAATTCTTGGCTCATGTGTGCACAAGTGTGCCCCAATTATCCTGCTTCAATATGCTTTCATTCAAGTTGACTTTGAAATTAGGTCATTCTAATCTTCTTCCTTTCAAAGTTATCATGAGTTGAAAATGAATTGACATTTATCATCGCCCTCTTTATTGGATTCTAGCAGAGTTGAAGAGACAACTAGTCATAGGGATTCAAAGTTAAGTATGCACAGTGCTAGACTGCCATAGTGGGTCTTTCAGAGGTTGAAAACCATATTTGACTTTGATGCATGCTTGAGCTTAGGGTATAAATTTTTGGGTAGAGGTAGGCTCGGTTAGTTTCAGTCAAGGTCAAATAGGCTAACTCGGATAGATAGGGTCTTCCAATAGCTCGGTTAGTTGGTGGAGGTCGGTTGCACCACAAAATCAGCTTGGGGAAGTGAAGACTATTGAGGATGCAATTTGACCACACCACTTGAGTGGGCCTTGTCAACAACCTTGGTCAACCTAGTAAAATAGACCTACTTGAGGTCAGTATACCAAGGTAAGAGAGGGATGAAACCTTGATAGAGAATGAAAGAAAAGGACATAGAAAACCCAAGAGAGAGAGAGAGGGACATGAGGTAGAGAGAGAGGTTAGAGAGAAGAATTCCAATTTTTTATTATTTCTTAAACCATAAGCAAGGCATATATATGGGCCAAGGAGGCTCATAAACCTTTACACAAGTTATAAAATAATATTAAACTCAAACCTAACTGAAGATAAACCTTTTAAGGGTTGAGCTATTTCTAGTTAATCCCTTCTTGGATCAAGCCTATTTCTAGAATCATGTATCCCAGAAATAGACTAGCCCTTAGTCCTCCTTCCATCTTTAGGAGCCTCATAAACCATCTTGCACGAGCTTTCTTTAGCTTTATTTTTAGGCAGGGAACAAAATGTGTGGGTCCTACAAATTCTTCAAGTTCAAAACAAGGAGGGGGCATCCATGAGTGAGCCCCACTAGCTCATTTATTTGGGTTATTGGATTTGGATCTGTATCTTCAGAAATTGGGTTAGTATCATCTCTTCCTCCTTGAGAATTGCCTAGTCCACTAGGCAAAAAGTTGGGGTAACTCTTTCGCAGATTATAATCAAACTCCCAAATTGGTGTTTCCTCGTTGTCTCATTCTATAAGATACTTTTTGACTCTTCTGCTTGTTGTCCCACAACCTCTAGGTTTTGAGAACCTGAACTAGCCTCCTAGGTTCAACTTTGTTTGGGGGAGGCAGACACTCCTTTAGGAATGTCCCCATGGTGAGCCTTGAGTCTTGACACATGGAACACAGGCTGAATCTGGACAGACAAGGGTAATTTGAGCTTGTATGCAGTTGGGCCAATTTGTTTGAGAATTTGGTATGACCCATAATAACGAGAAGTGAGCTTGTTAATGACCTACTCTTACTTCGGTATATGCCTTCACGTTCTTCTTTTGAGCCATACACATTCTCCGCATGGTACAACCCATAATTTTTTATGTTTGATGTATAGATTGTAGGGGTAACCCCAACGTCCTTCCTCCAGAAAAAAGCTCAACCTCTAGGCTATACAAATTAGCTTGAGGGGGCATGTGATGGATGTCTATTGTGTTGTTCAGATCTATGCTTGTGGATCCCCAAATTGTTATGGGTAAGTCTACAAAAGATTTTAGATTCGAAAATGGATCTGAATTTGAGACTCAAGAGAGTGTGGGTTCTGCTCTTTTAAGTAACACATTTTCTCTTCTGATGATCAAGGATCAACCGCTCCAAGAACTTCCACTACACCATATTTGGCTAGTGGTGATGGTCATGAGCTATTGTTACAAATGTGAAAGGTCATCGCTACAATCATAAATTCTGACATCGCTATTCACATTAGTGAGGCTTAAGCCATCACAATGGTATAGGATAGTGATGGCTTAAGCCATCACCACTAATTTACAAGAAAGTTTTTTAAAATTGTTTGGTGAACCATTGAAGACAGACATGAACGTCGCTAGCTGATGCAAATCCAAATGTTTAAATTAAGTGTATTGGTGATGGACATAGTCGTCCAATAGCATGTTTGAAAAAAAAATAATGACAATAAAAACATCCTTAGACATATTAGGATCTACAAATTTAAAAGACTATTAGAACAAGAAAAAACACAAATTTCAATGTGTTAATGGTCCAAAGAAAATGTGCCTTGATAAAGAGCATAGAGTCTAATGTTCTCATTCTACTAAAACAGAAAAAAAACCCGAGATAGATGGGAAAATCGCAAAGCAATTCAGAAAACAAAAATTCATTAAATGAAAGTCAAATAGACAAAGGTGTAGAGAAATGAAGATAATAAAAAATATT
Organism: Nuphar pumila; assembly: GCF_984573655.1. Lineage (NCBI taxonomy): Eukaryota > Viridiplantae > Streptophyta > Magnoliopsida > Nymphaeales > Nymphaeaceae > Nuphar > Nuphar pumila. The sequence goes on from NC_143256.1 coordinate 105,221,198, forward strand.
CGCGCGGAAGCAATATAGGATCTAATGAAGGCACAATCAAATCACAACACAAGGGTTTACGTGGTTCGGTCAATACGACCTACATCCACGGGGCACAGAGAGAAATAATCCACTATAATAAGAGTAGAGAGTATAATGTCCAATAGCTTACCCAAAGCTAAAGAAAATAACAACAAATGAATCACAGGAAGAGAGGGATACAAGATTACCTCTCGGGTGCACAACCCGAGTCAAAACCCAAACCACAACCAACACCTCTCTCTAAGGACCAATGTGTGGTGACGAACCTTCTTCCTTCCTCTTCTTCTCTCTACTCTCTCTCTCTCTTACTTCTTCTCTCTCTGCACGTTGCACACAGCCACTCTGCTCTTCTCACCCCAGCACACAGCCTCTGCACCCCTATTTATAGATGGCATAGAGCCTTCTAGATGTGAACCTTCTAGATGTGAGCCTTCTAGACTCATTCCAGAAACCGAAGGGGTTTTGACCCTTCAACTTCTTCTGCATTAATGAAAAGCAATTGGTGGCTAGTCCACTTCCCTATATCATTAATGAGGGATAGGGCTGGACCCAATAATCTCCCCCTCCAGCCCAAGGGGTACTCCAATACATCTAATCAAGTGGAGTCCATGTCGGCCAGCTGCCAACATGTATTTTGTTTCTCCATCGATAAGGCCTTTGTCAGCATATTTTCACCATTATCATTTGTGAAGATCTTTGCAAGATGAAGTAAATTTTTCTCAAACACATCTCGGATCCAATGGTACCTGATATCTATATGCTTTGACTTTGAGTGAAAACTCGGATTCTTGGCGAGATGAATGGCACTCTGACTGTCGCAGTACACCAAATACTTGTCTTGCTCTAAACCCAAATCCTTCAAGAATCTTTTCATCCATAACATCTCTTTACAAGCTTATGTAAGAGCAATATACTCTGCCTCAGTAGTAGACAAAGCAATACACCTTTGCAATTTTGACTGCCATGATACTGTTCCCCCTGCAAAAGTGAGTATAAAACCTGATGTGGACTTCCTTGTATCAATATCTCCAGTCATATCTGCATCTGTGTAACCTGTCAAGACAGGTGGTCCACCTCCAAAGCTTAAACAAACTTTGGAGCTCCCTCTAAGATATTTAAAGATCCACTTTACTGCTACCCATTTCTCTTTTCCTGGATTTGCAAAAAATCTACTAGCAACACCTACTGCATATGCGATGTCTGGTCTCGTACATACCATCGTGTACATCAAGCTTCCGACTGTTGAAGCATAAGGAACTTTTTTAATTTTCTCCTTCTCCTCGTCACTTGATGGACTCTGCTCTGAGTTCAGCTTAAAGTGATTTGTAAAAGGAGAACCAGCTGGTTTTGCATTGTTCATACTGAACCTGTCCAACACCTTCTCGATGTACTTCTCCTATGATAACCATATCTTCTTGGTTTTTCTATCACGAGAGATCTGCATGCCCAATATTTCCTTTATTGGCCCCATGTCCTTCATTGCAATGGTCTTACTCAGTTCCTTTTTTAGCTTGTCAATTATAGACATATCTTTTCCAAGGATAAGCATATCATCAACATATAACAAGAGAATAACAAAATTCTCACTGAACCATTTTATGTAAATACAATGATCTGAAACTGATCTATTGTATCAATTTTCAGCCATAAATGAATCAAATTTCTTGTACCACTGTCTTGGAGCTTGCTCCAGCCCATACAAGCTCTTTTTCAACCTGTAAACAAGATTTTCTTTACCTTTGACTTTGAAGCCTTCTGGTTGCTTCATGTATATCGCCTCCTCCAAATCACCATGAAGGAAAGTAGTCTTCACATCTAGCTGCTCAATCTCCAAGTCCAGGCTAGCAGCAATACCTAGAGCAACATGAATAGAAGACATTTTAACAACAGGAGAGAAAATCTCTTCAAAGTCAATACCTTGCTTTTGACCAAAGCCTTTCACAACCAATCTGACTTTGTACTTTGGTTGAGAACTTTGTTCTTGAGTCTTTAACCTGAAAATCCACTTGTTCTTCAAGACCTTTCTGCCTTCTGGTAGTTCCACCAAGTCATAAGTGTGGTTCTTCTGCAATGCATTGATCTCATCATGCATAACTATTAGCCATTGCTCTTTCTGCTCACACTCCTATGCTTCCTGATAACTCTCTGGTTCACCTGCATTAGTAAGCATCACATATTCATGTGGAGAATACCTTCTAGAAGGTTGTGACTCTCTGAAAGATCTTCTCAACTAAGGTTCTGGAGGAGGTTGTTCTTCAACTTCTTCCTACTCAACATGGCCTGCTGGTAAATCAACATCAGCCTTTGCATCATCTTTCTGCATTGCTCTTCCTTCAACTTGTGTCACTGGAGAAGTAACTGGATCCAAGTAGATAGTTCCACCTGCAGAAGTCTGAATTGGCACCTCTTTCTTGATATCTTCAAGTGTCTGGTCTTCAAAGAATACCACATTTTTTTATCTGAATACCTTCTGCTTCTCTGGATCCCATAGCCTGTAGCTGAATTCAGCATCACCATATCTCAGAAAAATGCATTGCCTCATCTTATCATCAAGCTTGGACCTCTCCTCCTTGGGGATATGTGCAAATGCTCTGCATCGAAATACCCTCAGGTGCTTATAGGATACATCCTTTCCTGACCACACCTTATCTGCAACATTATTTGCTAAGGCATGAGCAGGAGACAAGTTGATGACATCAATTGTTGTCCTTAAAGCCTCACCCCAGAATTTATTTGGTATCTTGGATTGTGCAAGCATACACCTGATTCTCTATGAAATTGTATGGTTCATCCTTTCTGCAGCTGCATTGTGTTGTGGGGTACTTGGAACTGTCAACTCATGGCAAATTTCATGAATTTTACAATATTCATGAAATAGACCTATATACTTGCCACCATTATCTGACCTGATGCATTTCGGTTGTTTTTCTGTTTCCCTTCCAACCATAGCATGAAATTGCTTGAATACATCAAGAATCTGATCTTTAGTTTTTAGAGGGTATGCTCAAACCTTCTTAAAGAAGTCATCTATAAAAGTAACAAAGTAAAGTGCACCACTGAAAGTTTTCACATCAGTAAAATCATTAATAGTTTTTGTTCTCAGATGACCACAAACATCAGTATAAACTCGCTCCAAAATATGGGATTTTCTATGAAGGCATTTCTAACAAAAGATACTCTATGTTGCTTACCAACTAAGCAATAAACACACAGGTTTAGATGTGTATCTTTTAACTCTAAAAGTTGCTCCCCTTAGCAAGAATTTGTAAGCCTTTCTCACTCATGTGGCCTAATCAACTGTGTCACAAATCAATAGAAGAGTCATCAACTGTATTCAACTGTTTCTTGCATACCTTACCTTGCATCTTGTAAAGAATACAACATCTCTTTCCTCTAGCCTGAACCAATGACCCGTTGCTGAGTTTTCACTGTCCTTGGCTAAAAACACTACTTTTTCCCTCTTCATCAAGCTTTCCTACTGAAAGCAAATTCAACCTCAAGTCTGGAACATGTCTGACATCCTTGAGCACCAATATATACCTAAGACTGGTTTGGAGATGAATATCTTCAATCCCTATAATTTTTTACGTTCTTGTATTTTTCATTCGAACAAAACCAAAATTATCGGTCTTGTATGTACTGAAATACTCTCTTCATGGTGTGGCATGGTACGAGGCTCCTGTGTCTATGACCCAATTTGTATCCTGGCACACACAGATACATGGATCATTAGTAGTAGACAAAATCACAAGCTCACCTTCAACTATGGTTGTGGTATCTTCTTTAGTTTCTGATGATTCTTGTCTTTTTCCCATTTTTCTGATTTTTCTTTGGCTCTTTGCATTGATTCTGGAAATGCACTTTCTTTCCACAATTGTAGCAAGTGATGTCCTTCCTTGACCTGGACTTGCTCCTATATCTACGGTCATTTTTTCTGTCCTTTGATCGACCCCTGCCTTTGGATGAACTCACCATCAATCCTTCACCAGAATCCTCATTTTGTGATGGTCTTCTCCTAATTTCATTTGAAATGAGCGTACCTGTGACATCTTTCATATTCAATGTTTCTTTTCCATAAATTATGGTTGTCACAAGATGCTCATAGGATGAGGACAATGAGGTTAGTAACAATAAAGTTTTATCCTCATCTTCAAGTTTAACATCCAAACTAAACAGACCAGCAATAATCTTATTAAACACACTGAGATGGTCAAGAATGGGAGTACATTCCTTCATACGAAGACTATAAAGTTGTTTTATGAGGTGTAACTTGTTGGACAAGTTCTTGGTCATATAGAGGCTCTCTAGCCGCAACCACAATTCTGCTGATGTCCTTTCTTTCATCACGTTACACATGACTTCATCTGATAGACACAACTCAATCACACCAACATCCCTCAAGTCAAGATCATCTCATTCATCATCGGTCATGGTCTCTGGCTTATTCGCCTTCCTGACAAGAGCCTTGTGCAACCCTTGTTGTGCAAGTAGAGCCTTCACCCTTCTTTGCCATAAAGAGAAGTTTCCTTTGCCATCAAACCTCTCTACCTCAAACTTGGAGCTAACTGACTTAGAAGACATGACTTTCGACGAACTAATTCTGATACCACTTGTAGAAAAATGAAGATAACAAAAAAAAATTCGCAGAAGCAATATAGGATCTAATAAAGGCACAAACAAATCACAACACAAGGGTTTACGTAGTTTGATCAATACGACCTACATCCACGGGGCACGGAGAGAATAATCCACTATAATAAGAGTAGATAGTACAATGTCCAATAGCTTGCCCAAAGCTAAAGAGAATAACAATAAAGGAATCACAGGAAGAGAGGGATACAAGATTACCTCTCGGGTGCACAACCCGAGTCAAAACCCACACCACAACCAACACCTCTCTCTGAGGATCAATGCGTGGTGATGAACCTTCTTCCTTCTTCTTCTTCTCTCTACTCTCTATCTTACTTCTTCTCTCTCTGCACGCTGCACACAGCCACTCTGCTCACAGCACTCTACTCTTCTCACCCCAGCACACAGCCTCTGCACTCCTATTTATAGATGGCATAGAGCCTTCTAGATGTGAACCTTCTAGATGTAAGCCTTCCAGATGTGAGCCTTCTAGACTCATTCCAGAAACCGAAGGGGTTTTGGCCCTTCAACTTCTTCTGCATTAATGGGAAGCAGTGGGTGGCTATTCCACTTCCCTATATCATTAATGAGGGATAGGGATGGACCCAATAAAAGGTAATTCTCCTGCAAGCAAAATAACTCAACTACTAATTTTCCTAGATTTATCTGCTCATGTTTGTTCTCAACTCATCCTCTGAGCAACCAACGGGGCTACTCTTGTCTGGCAGGAGCAGTTAGGGGGTCTGCCTAAACCTGACTTTCTCTGTCAAAAAAAACTCATCTTCTGTGCGGCTTCCTTAGCCAGAAGCCTTTCTTTGGCTTTGGTCTTTGCTTGAGATTCATAACCCATAATGTCACCATCACATTTCTTGTTGTGCTCATTATACTTTTCATAGAAGATGGCTTGCGGCACAACATTGAGTTGGTAAACCAGATTAATAAATTGGTTGCACAAAGATCATTAGAGACATCATCAGCATATGTCCTACTACTGTTAACTTGATCTCCTCAATGATCATATTGAACTCCAGCTTGTCATCATTCTTAATTGAAGTAAAATTACAAGAGTGGCAGTTTTCTTGTGAACAATTTGAAAAAGGAAAATACACATATAAGCAAGTCTTTTGCTTGCAAAACAGATTATGTAGAAAAACATCAGATATGTCAATGAAAATTAGGTAAAGAGCATATGTGGATTACCGCTCCATGGCGTGCTTTGCCTTTCACAATGCAGTAAGGGATTTCCATCTTCTGGCACAAGGTAGATAGCCATACAACAAGCTTGATTGGGTCATGTCGTACATGATAATATCTTTAAATAATTGGTTATTACAAGAACAATTGTTCACACATCAATATCGAACACCCAAGTGTCTACAAACAATGTAAAAGTTTGTATTTATTTAAAATACAAAACCCTCCAAGCATCTATATCATATAAACATCATCATCACACATCCATCTTCATTGTACCAATGAAACATACTTTAAAAAAATATCATTTGCACTAAGCACCCATCACACAAACTAGAGAAATAAGAAAAACTAACCAAATCATTCATATTAATTGAAATTATCCACCAAATACCCAATACATTATTTCATATGTTACTTATTTGATAAACAAGTCTACAAAATCTATCTAAATACAATCTTTACAAAAGGTTATTCAAATAAAACAAAAACATCTATTCTATTTTATATTCTTATGATCCAATGAGATAAATTTCCCCAAAGAGTGTTTAATAACATAAGAATGCTTGAGAACCTACAAAAAATAAACATTTATAACAAAATGAGATATTAATTGACATATATCATTCTTTTTCCTATGTTAGAGTTCAAAAATAAAAATTCTATAAGCTAGTGTACCTGAACTAGAGTGGTTGTTCATTTGAATAGTAAAATTTGAATCATTGCAATGTTCCCACATTTTATCCATGAAAAACCTCATTAACAACTTCATTTATGCATTCTCTCAATGTAATGTAGAAACATCATTTTTTAGGCACAATTTTTTCTAGGGCAATTTCTAAGCTTATTTTTATTTCCTCAAGTGCTTGTGTTGATTGAACCTTGGATGAAAATTATAAGACCTGCAATTTTTTAGTATAAATTCTAAATAAATCTAAGAGGTATTTTATGTTAAATTGTCATATGAACCTGAAACATGAAACAAACATATTTCAACAAACCAGTTATACTTATGACGTATTTATCATCAGAGATATATGCTCAAACAGTCAAGGAGTCATAACTCTCTATCTCTCTTGACAAAATTCAGAGATTTCAATGAACCAACTTGCTTAGTTTCGTCGATACGAAGAAAATAGTGTATTCACATTTTTTTGCAAAAAATATCGGCAAAACCCCAAAAATATATGAGACTCACAAAAATATCTGGTGGACCCCACAAAAATATCTCACCAAAAATATCATGTGGGCCCCACATAAATATCTCATGGAATCATGAGGTGGGCTCCACAGAGACATAGAAGTCTTTTTATTACTTCACCACTAAGTTTAGATCTTAGACCAAATGGGTATCTAAATCAGATCCTGACCCCATAGGGTCCAAGACCCAAACTTTTGCCTATAAATAAGAGGTGACCCCCTCTTAGAAAATTGCCTAACCCTCTCCCTCCTTTTTCTCTCTCTAGCCACTCTCCCCTCTCCCCTCTCCCCTCTCCCCTCTCTCCTCTCTCTTGGTTCTAGCCTAGACCAAGCCCACTTGTACTGAGCTTAGACATGTCTAGCCTACACTGAGTCCAATTGATCACGACCACTTGACCTACTAGGCTAGATTTTTTCTCTTGTCTTGGTCTTAGCCTAGGTCAAACCCACCTGGCCCAAACTTAGCCTACTTGAGGTAAGCTTAGACCCACTTGACTTCAATCAAACCCAGTTGAGACAAATCCCCTTAGCCCTGACTACTTTACCTCCTCTACCATTCCCTTGACTAGGTCCAACCCATCTGACCTAGCCTAGCCTAGTTGAGGTAGGTTCAAACCCAGTTAGACCCAAACAAGGTCCAATCCTGTTTTTAGTCTAAACCTCATTATGTCACCGCTTCGTTGAGTTATGTAAGAGACACTCTTGGTTGTTACTGTACCAGACATGACAGCCACAACCTAGGAGTGCCTCAACTACCTCGTCGGAGCACTGCCACCTAGCTTGGGTAGGTTTGTGCACCAAACAATGCCAAAGTTCTACTCTTCTCGATATATATGTATTTTCTTATGCATTTAAGATTATTGTTGCGTTGAACGGTGCCAAGGCTCCTGCTTTTTATGATATATATGTATTTGCTTATGTATTTGAGATTGCCATTATATTGAACGGTTCCAAGGCTCTTACTTTTTGTAATATATGTATTTGCTTTCTACAAGTTATTTAGTCTAATTTTACCAGTCGGACCTTACATATGCTTTTACTTACACCACCGTGCTATATCGTGCACCGGCTCCTTTTTTTACTATATATAGTTACGCATAAGTTAGCGCATAAATGAAGATCTACTCCTGTTACCAAATGTGATTCCATATACCTATCATCGATCAAGACATTTTTTGGCGAAAGAAACCCCTATTGAAAAGGTTTCGCTCTTTGCGCAAAATTGCTTTTATGTAAACATCTAAGTCACTTGCGTATAGCCTAACTAAGGCCTAGGTTTTCAATAAACTATAGTAGATGCAAAGTACACACAACGGTGCACATCTATCCATGTTTAAACATAACGCTTTCCCCGTCAGAGAGAGGAACTACTGCCAAATTTTCTGAAAAAAATGTTCATCGAGCTTAAAAGAGTGTAGCTCTTTCTTCGTCAAAGAGAGGAGGTGCTTCCAAATTTTTTGAAAGATGCTCACCAAGCTTAAAAAGTGTGTAGCATTTTCTCTATCAAACAGAGGATGTACTGCCAAAATTCTAACAAGTTACTTTCTATAGTAAAAAGGATTGTCATGCTTTCTCCGTCAAACAGAGAAAGTGTTGCCAAAATTTCTAGCAAAATACTTATTTAAGCTAGTTTGATTGGCACAATGATGCCCCTATTGTCGAAACCCTACCTGAATGGCTCATTTCACTTTCGTCTGCAAGGGCACTGTAATCGTAAGGTTTGATGTGCTAGAGTAGTTGTTGCGCCTTGACTAGGTCAGTGCTCGTTGCGGCTTCATACGCTAAGCAGTCGATTCAAAGTGATCATTGTCTATACATGCCCATGTAAAACACTGTTATACAACAAGACTCATAAGGACCATTGTGCCGAAGTTGGTTGTCCTCCTGAAAGGTGTGAAGTGCTTGTGAAAGTTGTAGATGCTGAGAGCGGGGTCTTGCATGTATATGAATAAAACACAACAGTAGTCCCTAGACCATATGGGCAGCCTGTGCTTTGGAATATTGAATGGGGTTATAGTACATATTTTCCTTAGTGCAGAGTGCATTGGTTTGCTCAAGTGGCATTCAACGTTCTAATAAAAAAGATTATGTCGTCGAACCCCTTTAGGATTTACGCTTGTCGTGGTATATGGTGATGGTACAATTACGATTGAAATGAATTATGTATGAACCAAAGAGTTCAGGAGACCTTCTATCACTTAGGAGGTTTGGAAGTCGGGTTATCCTTAAGATCTAGGGATTGAACTCAGCTACTATAGCAGAATGATGCATCCGAACCGGCCTGGTGGGCTTGTCTCGATATAAGCTTTGACTACCGCCCCACCATGGATAGGGTCATCAGGCCTCTGGGGTATATAAAATACATGGCATAATAAACCCCCAAATCGCATTGATGCTGAAGTTCATGTTTCTCCCACGTACCAAGGGGTAAACGGTTAATATCGAAATAATGCATTAGCTATAGGTTCAGTGATGAATGAATAAATGAATGAATGTGGGTTTTTCTTATGATTCATGCATAACCTTGTGAAATGTGTTATCGGTACACTGCTAGATCAATAGGGCAAAGGACCCATGTAGTATTTACATGGCTAAGCTAAGCTCGAGGAGCTCTTGCTTGGATTCGTGGGATACCGATATGCCAATTTATGGAGACTTGAGTGATGATGTTCCAACTATGGCCCTAAAGAGTTTTTGTATTATATGCTAAGTCATGGAGACTTGAACGACGTTGTTTCAAATTGTGGTCCTAAGAGGCTCATTGTATTTTCACAGTTTATACTTGCATTGAATGGCTAGCAAGACTCTTCCCTATTGGTCAAAGGTTTTCTGGCTTAGGAGCTAAGGAGAGAATAGATTAGAGGGCTTTCTAGGATTCTAGCATGCAGCCTATGTTCAATGAACATAATTTTTGAGATTTTGGGATAGAGATAAGTAGTTTCTACAAGCTTATCTCCATTCTGTAGGTGAACCTCGACCAAATGGGCTAAATATATCACTAATGACAAATGCTTCTAATAACACATGGTGTTAATGATTGTAGACACCCCAATTTTGACCCATTTGGATCCTAGGTAAATTGGATCTTAGATTGGATTTTATAAATGAATCATTTTAGGTCTAAAATAGGGTAAAATGACTTACAACATGATTTTGACTCATAAGAGTAGATTTTTTATATTTTTACCAAAAAGTAAAAATATTTTAGAATGACTTACCTTTCAAAAAAAATAAATTTGGGTCAAAATGGATGCTCTAGGAGGGAATTATAGCTAAAATAGTAAAGTCTATCTAAGGTTGACCCTGATGATCAACTGGGCCCCACTTAGAGCAGATTTTAGGCCTATCAAATTATGTTTTGGGTCTTGAGATTGAAACAAAAGTTGTAGATAAAAGTGTTATCTATCAACTAAAACAAAAATCACGTTAATATCAATTATATTTTGGGAGATATGATAAAAATGGTGAAATTTGTTTTAAACCTACCATTTCGGACCTATGTCACATTGTGTGTTGTGTGTTTTGCGTAGACTCTTGTTTGATTATTAACCTCAGACCATGGTTCTATAAAAGGATCTCACTAATCTTCAAAGAAACTTGATCACTAAAATGGGTTGGGGTTTTAAGAACCCTGACCAACCTGAGTCTGTGACTCAAAATCCACCTAAGAATACCAAGAAAGTACCCAGAGGCATCAGGGAGCTCTAAGTCGTGTTGGATGGTGGTTCACAACCAAGAGAAAGGGTGAGCTTCTTACCTGAAAAGGATTCTTTTGGCCAACGTGATGGGAAAGAATCAGATCCAGAAAATAAAGTTGAAGAGATCTATGCCATGTTGGATAGAGGCAAATGGGTGGGCCAAGGATTCTCACTCAGATCCATTTTGAAGGAAGTAGAGAACTCCAATGCAGCTCTAAAAATCCTATTGCAAGAAATTTAGTGGAAATTCTTAGAGAATAAAGTGAAATTATGAAGCTACAAGTAGAGTCAAAAGTGTAAGGCTCAACAGATGCCAGCTCAAGAGGTCCAATCAATCCAGATAATATGGTCAGCAAGTCCATTAGTTAGAAGTACAAGTTTTCAACCCAATAAATATGAAGAACGAGTCTGAAACCTTGAAGAGGAACTCAAAAATATGACATGCTAGATGAAAGGAGCCTCACTGTTGTCAGAACCACCACAATAGACACTTTCACTCGGGTCCACCAACGTAAGACTCAAGTCAAGAATAAAGATGAGAATGCTTCTAGCCAAGTTCCAGAAAAGTCATTCATTAAGGTCATCATTATAAGAGAGAATGAGGAAGGTCTCACCAAAGACTTAAAAGTTGGAAGTCCCGTCATGGCTTCAGAAGAGGAAGGCCCTGCAAAAGCTCTAGAAGAGGAAAGTTCTCCCATGATTCTAGAAAAAGAGAATATGCTTGAGTCATTCATTGAGGTCATCCTTATAAAGAAGAATGAGAATGATCCCATAAATATTCTCGAAAAAGAAATTCATACTATGCTTGAGTCGACCCCTAGTGCTCCCATTCTGAAGAATGAAGATGTTTCTGAGAATCCCAACAAATAGAAATACATTGAATATGTTGATATGATGGAGGACTTTGATTCATCCAACTTAATAGATCTAGATGATCATGTAGAGATGAGTTGTCTAAATTATGTCATGGAGATTTCTCAGAAAGCTAAAATTTCTCATGTCTCTTTTGAAGAAGAAGAAAGTTTTCTTAATGAGACTCCTTAAGATAGCTCAAAGTTTGCCAAAGATGCACCTTCATCATTTCCATGCTCATGATGTTCATTAACCTTTTGATCCCATATCCTCTCAGACTTCTATGTCTTCGTATTGGATGATGTGTGAAGGATCATGCACGCACTTTCTTAATATCAAGACATAAAAATTATTATGAATTTGTGCGTACTGGATAAGTAGCGCCACACGGTAAGCAGTCTCGCTAACCTATTCCAAGATTTTGAATGAACCAACGAACCTGGGACTAAATTTTTCTTTCTTTCCAAAGTGAAACACGCTCTTGGTCGGATATACTTTTACAAAAACCATATTTCCCATAGCAAAGACAAGCTCCCTACATCTTTAATCTGGGTAACACTTTTGTCAGCTTTGGGCAGTTGCAATTCCTCAATGTCTTCCCTGAACATCCCAAAAATCTTAAAGGATGAAGTGAACGTAGACTTACGTCGCGAAACCTTAGAATTTGATTGTCTATTTAAAGTCATGTATGTTGATGTAGTTTCTCCTTCTGTAGCCAGAGATTCCACTGAGGCGGACAACCATGAGCCTAATCAAAAATTGGGTAGTGATACCCAACCCACAAACAGGTGATGTTGAACCTAGTCTTGTACATTATCTTTTAAAATCTCAAAAAAAATTGAAAATTGAAAATCTCAAAAATATGCTTGTCTTTGTCTAGAGGTAGCACTGCTTCCTCCTTGTCCCAGAACCCTCTTGTGTCTGCATATAGGAATAAGGAAGTTTTGTCAGTTCTTCCCTTTTTGTCAATGTTTGTCTCTTTTTTAAAAAGCCAAAAATATCTGGATATTTTAAAAATTCAAAAAAATCACAAAATTGAAAAAATCTAACATTGTCATTTCTATCGAGTCTGCTAAGAACAAATCAAAAAATCTTTTGAACTATGAGTGTGAAGCGAAAGAGGAAGGATCTGATGAAGACATCACGAAACTTCTTGAGTCCAATTTTTTTTCGAAAGACAGGAAAATCCTTCTTCGGTGGTCAAGGAAGAAAACATAGAAGTTAACCTAGGCACCCCAGAAAACCCTCAGGTCATTAGGATAGGAGCCTCATTAATCCCAGAAGAAAGTCAAACCTTAGTCGAGATTCTAACCCAACATAAGGACATGTTTGCATGGTCATACTAAGACATACCGGATCTAGACCCAAAACTTGTCGAACACCGCCTTATTCTGCATCCTAGCTCCTAACCAGTCAAACAAAAGCTAAGAAAAATAGATCAAAAGATAGAGCTTCAAGTCAAAACAAGCCTAGAGGACATGCTTAAAGTAGGGTTCATCTAAGTCATAGATTACACTGAATGGTTAGCCAACATTGTTGTTGTCCTTAAGTCCAATGACAAGGTTAGAGTCTATATAGAATATGATTTTGCACAAAAACCAATAATAATTGAAAATCAGGTAAACCGATTTTGCAAGAAATGAAACAAACAAAATAAAAAATTGCCAAAGTTGAACTAAACTACCATATCAGGCTTCTCCTCTGTTCTACACGCACACCTAGATGACCTCGTTGTGGCTGCACGAATCCTGATACACCCAAATCCAATGAAATATCAAAATTCTTTAAAAATTTAGCCCTGAAATGAAGGAAATCGAGAAAGGGGATGAATCGAACGTTGTCTACACTATCACAGTTGATAGGGGTGGTGTCAGCTATAGGGCACAATTCTCATTGCTGAGAATTGGGCACACAAAATTAGGAAAATTCAACATAAGGTAAATTGGCTAGAAAATGCAACAAAACAATAGGAATTTGGTATATAAAATAGAAAATAACGAAGAACACATACCTCTATACACAAATGGGTATAGAGAAGGTCCAGATCTGCTTGGAATGAATCCCAATGTTGGAATTGGTGCAAAACCCAAGAAGAATACAATTAGGTGAAAATTGGCTAGGGTAAAAAATATAAGAATTGAAAGATAATAGAAGAAGGGGATTGAAGAGAGAAAACTTACCAAATAACTCCCATAATGAGGGAAGAGGACACTAAAATGCTGGGACATGCTTTCCCAAGCTGAAATGGGTGAAAATCCTAAGAAATAACCTTAATAGGTAAATCGGCTAGGGTTAAAAATCCCAAAAAGAGATGAGAAAGGAGGGGAAAAGAAGGAGAGGAAGATGATAACTCACCTTAATACAATAGAGGAGGTGCCTAGCATCAATCCTCATGCAGACCAGGTGCCAATCCCAATGTTGGCTCAATTCCCAAGGAGAAAGAAAGAGGGAAAAGGATAGAAAGGAAGAAGAGGAAAAATGGGTTTCCTCAAAAACTAAAATAAAATAAAGAAGAAAGGAGGGTGTTGGCTAAGTTGGGGAAGGAAGGGAAAGATAGGGGAGGTCGAGTGCCCTAGTGGTCCCCACCTAACCCCAAAATGAGCCCCTAGTGCGCCAATCTCAAATAGCCCCAAAACCCAAAAACTGATTCTAATGAAATAAAAACCAAAACTAAAATGAATTAATGTTTATTAATACTAAATAGTTTGTAGTTTTGATACTTACTAAAATATTAATTTATTTGATTAAAATATTTCCCAAAAAATATTTTATGACTAAAATACCCTTTATTAGAATTTCTTCTAAAAATCACTAAAATACATCTAGTTAGGCTTAAAACACTTTGAAAATACTTTGATAATTCATATCTCACCAAAATAAATAGTTTTTATGATAAATTAAGTATTTAAAATAGTAATGTCTGAAATAATTTTTGAAATGATTATGTTACCCTTATTTGTCAGAAATGAGTAATTGAGCGTGTAAAGCATCAATTATTGAAATTTAAAAGATAGAAACACATTTTAACTTGAGGATAAAGCTAATTTATTTATTTATTTATAATATCCAAAATTTAAAAGTTTTATAAGGTCAATTACCCAGCTCCACAAGATGGGAAACTTGGTTTTACGATATCAAGAATTTTTTAGAAGGTAGGGTCTTTTCCGATAATACCCATTCCTGAGATAAAAAAGCCATTAGATTATTATCCCAGAATTTATATATTCTCAGAGGTGTCCTGTACAAGAACGGTTATAGTAGTGAGCTTCTTAGGTGCCAGGACGAAGAGGAGGTCAAAAAGGTTTTGGAAGATTTTCATGGAGGTCTTTGTGAAGGACACATTGGCATCCAGATAATGGTCCAAAAGATTTTAAGAGTGGGATATTATTGGTCGACCGTCAACTATGATTTCTACTCTCACGTAAGAAAATGCATAAAATGTCAAGAGCACGATAATGTCATTCATGCACCATCATCTGTATTACATTCCATCACATCCTCATGACCATTCTCTATATGGGCATTTGATGTCATAAGTATCATCCATCTGCATGCATCCAATGGTCATTGCTATATCTTAGCTGCCACCAAATACTTCACCAAGTGGGTCGAAGCCATGTCCTTGTCTCGAGTAGAAGGTGAGCATGTAGCATCGTTTATCTACATGAACATTGTGTGCCATTTTGGAGTACCTAAAGACCTAGTGAGTGACAATAGTTTCTATTTCAAAAATGAGAAAGTTAGGAATATGTGAAAAAGGTTTGGTTTCTCCCAACATTTTTTGCCCCCTATTACCCCCAGGGCAACGGTTAGTCTGAGGCTACCAACAAAACCATAATCTATATCATTGAAAGTACCATAAAAACTAGTGAAGATTGGCATGAGAAATTGCACGAGCATTGCTTGCATATCACACTACCATCCACACACCCACCAATGCCACTCCTTTCGAGTTGGTATATGAAACTAGACCGTGTTGCCTCTACAAGTGCAGTTACCCTCACTTAGGATAGTTGTTGCTCTAAAGATGCCGCATGCAGCTCAGCAGGAGCTTCGGCTGGCAGAACATGATCTCATAGATAAGAAGAGACTCTTAGTCATTGAGCACAATGAGGAATACCATAGAAAAATTGAGTGTTACTATGACAAACACGTGATAGAGCAATATTTCCAAGTCAATGAGATGGTCTTGAGATTTATTCACCATATGGGACCACCCTGTGGGAAAGTGGCACCCTAACTAGGAAGGACCATGTGTTGTCAGACAAGTCTTACATGGAAATTCGTATCGCCTGATGAAGTTGAATTGCCCAATCCAATCAATGCAATATTCTTGAAATAGTTCTACTGCTAGAACCCATTTTGTCTTGAAAAAAAAAGGGAAAAAGGTTTTAAAAATTTTCTCTCCTTGCCTTGTGAAAATGTGCCTTTAGAAAGATGAGATGTGAAATAAAATATGGAAGTATGAAATTCTGATGGAAAGGTTAACCCCAAAAAAGAGAAGAAAATGGCAATGAAGCATAGTTACTCAGGTCATTCTTACTAAAGATCTATAGAAGCGAATCATGAGAAATTGCAACTAGATATCCTGAAGTGCTAAATGTAAGACCATATAGGACTTTCTTAGGTGACCTACTCTATTGGCTTAAAAATGGAGTGAAGTCACCTCCTGCTTGACCTTGTTTCTCAGCCTCCTGTCGGTCCCAGGGAATCTTTAGTCAGTAACCCAAGGTGGACTCCATCTAACAGTCAAAACAACTGGGAGGTAACAAGGTCAAAAGGGACAATAAGTGAAGATCGTCTATCCCTATATGATAAAGCCCTGTTGTCATACCCCTATACTTGGTGATTGCAGGTAAAGTTATCATCAAGTCATAGATTCAGGTGGCAACAACCTTAAAAACAAAATAGTCAAAGTTGCCACATGCGAAAAAATCAGAAAGAATCAAAGAGGTCACGTGTGAAGGAGCAAAAAAATCATACAAAATCCTAACAAAATGAGAGTTCAATAGTTAGGAAGAGCCATAAAGGGTGAACTGACTTAGGGTGAACCATGACTTATCTCCAATATTTCTCTTTTCGAGGGATGTGAGAAGATTCCTAAGGTACTTTCTCCTATTTGGAAACCAATAGAGTCTTAATCTCTAAAAGGCCAAACATGGCAAGTAGTATCACGGGTATCTAATTGCAAGCTCCTATGACTATTCATCTCTTGATCCTGGCTAAGATTCAATGGTGAAGGTAGTGGTTGATGCCAAGTCATTTTCTTTTGAATCAAGGATAATTTTGAAAGAAGTTAAGAAGATCGAAGTAGTAAAAATTTGAAAACTCATCAAGAAGTCATGTTAGATTGAAGCAACCATACCTTTTTTAAAGGGAAGCAATTCAATATCCCTTTAAAAAAGAGGTAGCTAACTATTCAATACCCCTTTTCCAAAGGGTTACCCAACTTATAGAGCACTATAAATGAGAGGTTAAAAAAAAGTGGGAAAAGGAAAATGCAAAAAGATGATTTTCCTAGGAAAGTACATGTGTATTTACCAGTATAAGGTTGTTGTAGGATTGCCCAATTTGTGCACCACTGCTCGCATATCCCTGTGCTCAGTAATAACATCCATTCACATCACCATCATCAGTCATTCCCATTCATTCACCACACAAGCATTCATACATACAACGCAAAAAGAAAAAAAAAGAGCATGGCATATCATTTCCAAAATCATGCATGTATAATCGCCAAAATCATATCATATCCTCTACAAGAGAGAAAAAACAAAAAAAAAATAAGGGGCATCCTGTCTTCGAGATACTCCCTGGCGGTTTTCGGCTCCTTCCTCTGACTCGCTCACCACTTGAGAGTTCGCCACTCTCTGGATCACTCCACGACTGGTGGTGCCTTGGATCGAGGATGACACCTCTAGTCGCTCCACTATGCTATGTGTTGGTACTAGTGGCCTCCCTCTCGAAGTGTCTGCCACAGCTGTAGGGACCCGCAATTCATGAGCCTCCATCAATAGTAGCTCTTGCAGGAAGCCTCGTGCCCTCTCGCGATTGACCTGAATAATGTCAGATCGGATTTGAAATATATGATTATTTTGATGAATGTTCAACTCGGCCTCATCCCACTCAAGCATATTCTTATGTATTTTTAAGTAAAAATATATGTTTTGAACACTTTAAATTATACAGGACAGGTTTAGATTCCCATTTTCTCAACCTGACATAACCTGAATTTAAACCCTAATACAAGTTACCCAAGCATTCAAGCACACCATCCACAAGTATTTGTTTGTAATGTCTTACTCCATGAGTATCCGAGCCTGCCCACCAGAAATAGTTCTCCATTTGGCTCAGCCATTGCCACAAAGGATGCACACCTCGAGTATTAAACTCTCAACCTCCAACAACTTGAAAGCCTTAAGTTGAACCACCTAGCCATGACTATCCTTTTGGTTAGTTCTTTCCTAGAGTCTAGGCACACAATAACTGCTGGAAGGGATGTAAATGGGTAGGATACAGGTTATATAGTTGTTGATCTGGATCAAAATCCAAAATTTTAATTAGTGAGTCTAAATTTGAATTTGAATCCCAAATAGACCCAAGAAAATAAATTTTAGCTTGAATCAAATATGGTACTATCAGGTATGAATGTAAAATGTGCAACAAATCAGATTTGGTTCAGATCCAAATACAGTTTGGATAGAAAACATTGGTTTGAAATTTCAAACCTAAGTCTGAATCCAATAAAAATGTCTGACTCTGACCATGTAAGTTTGAATCTGATACATTTGTTTTTTTTCAAATTTATATATAAAAATTATGTATTGGATTTGGATAGGTCTAAGTAAATCTGATCCATTGGCACCCCTATTAAGGATGTAAATGGTTCGAATTAAGTTCAGATGTATTCAATTATACCAGATCTGACTAATCGGATGTTGGTTAATTGGATTAGGATTCAGATTGAAATTCAGATGGTGAAAAGCTCATATATATGTGGAAAACGATCATACTGTATGGCATATTTGACTTGTAAAACCTGAGATTTTTTTTTGGTAATTAAAATGAATAAATGATGAATTATTAGTGCATTTATTACTATAGTGTGAATTCTTGATTTTCTTGATTTTGACTAATTATGATTTTCTAAAGTCATGAAAAACATTGTAAGAATAATTATAAAATTGAAAATGAAGTAGTTTTAGATTTTGGACTTTTGTTTTGGATTTAAATTTGGTATTTGGATCCAATATGGATCTGAGGTGACATTTGAATTGGATTCAATTTAAAATATTAATTGGATCCAAAGGCAATGGATTGGACCCTCATAGGGGACGTCCTATATGGACCCCCATTTGGATCCAAGAGTCCATGTGAGTTAAAATCTTATCTAGTTTTAATTTAGATAAATAAATAAATAAAAGAGATAATTAAGATTTTTATTAGGAAATTAAATTAAATTATTAATTAAGATAATAAAAAAGGTAAGACATCTTACACCTCTTGAATAGATAAAACTAGTTGTATTTGTTAGTGGTTAGTTGTAGAATAATCAAACTAAAGAATCCTGACAAAAATAAAATTTTGAGAAAATCAAATAACAATTGCGGAACGAGTCTAGAAGATAGAGTTTTTTCTCAGTTAGGACTCTTCCCCCTTCCACATGATTTTGGGAGGGGAGAGTTCTAACACACTTATGAGTTTGGGCCGGTGAGAGGGTATTTAAACCCCCTCCCACACGCCCCTCTCATTTTTTAGGAAAAAAAAAGAAAAAATTCTCTCTCCCCCCTTTCTCTTTTCTTTTCCTTTTTGTTCTTCTTCTAAAAACATATAGGAGGTCAGGATTAGTAGTGAGCAGCCATTAAACCTGCAAAACCGTTGGTGGTGGTGGTGGTGGTGTAGAGATCAGACTACCCGATTTCCTTTCAGTTTAGCATATCAATCGATTTTCAAGTAAGATTTACGTAGTAGGTGCTTTGTACATACACCAAGCGTGCATATATGTATAATATACTATTTCAGAGATGTATTCACATGTTTAAATCATTTATATATGCTTTCCTTTATAAAGAAACTGCTATTTGGATTGGCAAAACTTGAATAATGGGTTTTTCATCAAAACGAAAGGAATGTCTAAATTGGGTTTCTTTGTTGATTCAAGTTCGATTCAGTCATAACGTGTTTATTTTTTGTGATATTCATAAGTTAACTATTATTAGATCTGGTTAAATCTAAAATACTGGGATTATAAAGGTTTTATGGTCTTAAGAAGATTTTTAGCAAAAACGTTTTCTCAGAAACCTTAGTTTGAGATGACTGATATATTATTCTCGACCAGTTTCAGAAATAATTTGGTATATCCTACAATATCAGTCCTAAAAATCTAAATAAAAATGTTGAATTAATCTACACATCTTGGGCTTGATTTTAGCATCTTGTTTTACTCAATTTGGATTTGTATTAAGGAAGAAACGTTTATCTAAGCATAGCTCAAGTTTTAGGCTTTGGTTACAAGACTGTTTCGACCTATCTCTTTTAAAAGGTATGAAAGTTCAAGCAAAATCACTCTGAATATTTTATAAAAATTTTGGGTGAAGTTTAACATATAATAAAAGATTGTGTAAAAATAGTTTTGTCAAAAATATTTTTTATAAATTTCAAAAAAATCATTAATCTGATAAAAATTTGTAGTTTACAGATTATGGATTGAAACTATGTCAGAATAGGGTTCAGTAAAAGAATTTTAATTATTTTTCTACTCATTATTTTTAAGATCAATTTATTGGGTTGTATTATTGATAGGTAAAGGCAGCTACATTAAAAAATATGATGATTTTATATAAGATCTACAAATGTTTGTAGATTTTATAAAAATGGGTTATCACAGATCCAAATTTTTCTTACGACTTGTATTTGTGATTACATAATAATATATTTGGATCTTATTGTTTTACTATTTTTCTGTCATATTCTACATATTATCAGTGTTAAGACACCTTATTGAATCATAAACAAAGAGTGAAACACTGAGAAAGAACTGAAATCAAATTTGTGCAAGTTGTAGTTGAAAGATATTGACAAAGCTTGACTATTATGCAAATTAATTGTTTTGGTTGATTCCAAAGAAGAGTATTTCAATTTATAAGTATGTTTATCTTGTTAAATAACTGGAATCATGCTTGACTTAATAGAAATTGAATGGCTTGTATTTAAGAAAATCAAAACCTTAATTTCTCATCAATTGATTTAAGGTTTTGGGCTCTTTTTTGAAATTTGATTCTTATAAATGCATATGTTGTTGAGATGTGATTTTTATAAGTTATGCAAAGCATGAACTAAATTAAATTATGTGCATTTATCTTGAGTAAGTATGGCTATAACTGAATATAATTAAAAACATATAAGCTTTCTGATTTGGGCTTATGGGGGCTTGGACCAAAAAAATTGACTTATGTGTTTTTTGTTATGGTTTATTGTAATACAATTATTGATTCAATCTAATATCATGGATATTTTAATCAGGTCTGATATGATTTGAAGTACTGAAAAACCAATACATTAATAAGAGTCATGTTGATTTGCTCGGTAAGAGTTTATGGGAGCTCTTATCAGAAAAGTCATATTTTCTGGCTCTAATTATGTTTTGATATTTTTCTTAAAAAAATTTACAAATACAGTTTTGAATTATATTAAATCTAATATAAGTATCTATGCTAGAGATAGAGGTTAGTTAGGTC
Organism: Nuphar pumila; assembly: GCF_984573655.1. NCBI lineage: Eukaryota > Viridiplantae > Streptophyta > Magnoliopsida > Nymphaeales > Nymphaeaceae > Nuphar > Nuphar pumila. The sequence continues at coordinate 105,242,529 of NC_143256.1, forward strand.
ATAATCGGTAAGTTATGATTTTGGTGTAAGGATGTCATGTTTCAGAGAAATAGATTCTTACATAAATTTTATTTGATACCCATGATCTAATTTATTCATGATAGCATAACTGTATTTATATTCATGATAAATTGAGCATAATCATGCTGTTATTTGCAAAGCATGTGAAATATGAATATAGACATGTTGATTGCATTGTGATTTGGCAAAACATGTTTCGGTTGTGCGATTGAGATCTACTCTAGCCACAGGACCTAAATAACTTAACAGTGATTTAGAATTATGGTTCATTGAATGATTTATATTTGTGATAATGATGAATGCTGATTTCTATTTATTGAAACTATGTGATACTGCATGGATAAATTGTTGAATAGCATGTTGACATGATTTATTGTTTATGAGAATGCATATAATGCTTGAGATGTAGTATTTATGAAATGCATGCATGTGATAGAAATCCTATAGGGTTGCATGGGCATTTAGGTGCTCAATAAAATGCTAATTTAATATTCTAAAGAGAGAACAATAAGATGACAATACACTAGCATAAATGGTAGATTCATTTACCTATAACGTAATTAATAAGATAACTCTGAGTAAAATTTTAGGTATACCTTTACCGAGGTACACTAAACCGAAATAGTCTTTTGTCTACCTTGGAGAGGGTAGATGGTATGAAACTCTCTGGGCCTTTTTTTTCTTGTTATGTTGCAAGGGGAAATGCCTCGATGCCCCCCCAACCCAAAGAATTTAGGAGGGTTAGGACTGCCTCTTTTGTCTTAGGTAGGCACGTTCCTAAGTCTTCTGTAGAAGTGTGTGGTCATGATCACTGTATGACACAAAGTCATTCTCCCAAACAGATTCTCTCAAAGTACACTGGTAAGTCTCACAACTTGACTTTGCTCCTGAAGCGACGATTCAGTCAATTACTCAAGAAATTAAAATACATAGCATAATAAACACCTGACTAGTTTAGTCTTTTTTCGTAGAGGGCTTACGTATACCCGATAGGCTTTTTGGTAATCAACTGAAACTTAAATTATATGTTTACCTTACTTTTCTATACTTTTATTTATGCTCATATGTTTATGTGGATTCATGCATATAATTAAATGCCTTGATTTAAATTATATTGCAGTTGTACATGCCTGAAATTATAATATCATGCTGGTACATATTTTGAAAATTATGAATGCATGAACTTTATTGTTTAATTGTTTATCCGCATATTAAATATTGAATGTTGTATACTGCAATCTACATGCTCCATTAGTTGAGGTCAGAATCGGACTTATCTGCAAGTTTTCTTAGCAATGCAAAAAATCAATAACTATTAACACATCAAAATTTGTTGACTTGACCTTTGACCCCTAGCAAATCATCCATGTTAAACACATCTATGACATCATATTGACTTAAACAACTTGCACCTATAAGATCCTTGAACTGCTTGTAACAAACATGTTCTCTGCATATATACTATTGAACGAACCAAACCATTGAGTACAAATCACCTACTTTGTAGATTAGACCTTATAGATGTGGTCTACAAGGTTTGTTTAATAGAAAATCAATTTTGAATCATGTCATTATGACACGTAGACAGGATTTTATGACCTTAAAAAATCAACAGCTCAAAATGCACTAGAATTTCACGACTCAAAATCATATTTTTTAGAACAAAATAACATGATCCAAGGTTTGATCCTTACCAAACAATACCGATTGAGTTGATAAAGCTTGAGGACATGATTTTCAACTCAATAGTTTGGTTCCTTCAATAGCACCAAATATATATAGGTAAATATTGGCTACTAATGAAGGTTCATAACTAATGAGTAGAAATCACTTTTTTCCTGAAAATTTTCTGGTTTTTTGTAAATCAATTGTTACCGATGTAATCTAAATGGTTTGCTTAGTAAAAAACTTATTTTGAATCATGTGATTATGACAAGTAATTAGGTTTTTAAAGGATTCCAAAATTCAATGACCCACAATGTGTCAAAATTTCATGACTCAAAAGATCACATTTTTACATCAGAAAAGCATGATCAAAGGCCAGATTTTTAATAAACAAACCGTGTAGTTAGATTGGGTCGATACAACTTGCACCAATGATTTCTAGCTTATTAGGTCCACACCTTCATTACTAGCCTATATATATATATATATATATATATATATATATATATATATATATATATATAGAGAGAGAGAGAGAGAGAGAGAGAGAGAGACTTCCACAACATAAAAGCTCAAAGGGTCTGGACTTCAAAAGAAGAAAAAAGAAAGACTTTAATGTGTCCAAATCTTTTAGTATTTTAGAACAGCCGTAGTTTTATATTTAATCAACCATTATCGCCATAGCACATAACATGAATGAGAATGTTTGACACTCGAACAAAGTGACGCTCAATTGGTTGTCGTCTGTATTTACAAATAACACCAAACTTAAGTACCATTCTTCACCTCTGCAGATGCCTTGCCTTTCTTAGTCTCTCCATCTCCCTTACCATCTGCCAATGCTCTGGAGATAAATTCTGTTCTCCATAGCTTATTGACATCAAGCGAGCCATTGTCAACCACCTGCAAAAACCAGAAAGATCTGGATTAAAAAATTAAAAATAGGAAAAAAATGCATAGCAAGCAACAATGACTCAACTTCCCTGCAAAATAGTGCCTGGAGACGAGGCAAGAAATTCTTATGGTGTGTTGGAATGCCTCATTTCTCAAATCCAAGGGATCAGATTTGAGAATCGAAGGTGGTTCGTACATCTCAGACCCGGGTACCTAGGTCGACCTAGAGATCCAAGCATCAATATTAGAATAAGAATATCAGGTCCTCAAAAAATAAGAATCTGAGATTCAGCATTTGAATCACTGAGTTCGCATGGCCCCATGTAGGGGTGGAAAACGAGACCTCAGCTGATAAAGAGCTTTTTAAACCTGTAAAATAGGCTCAGCAAGCCAAACAAAAAGAAGCGGTGGGCTTGGCTCCATTCAGCTCATATAGGCTCATTAATTAGTGAAAAATATATTTTACATATATTTTCTATCAGAGCGTAGATGTTGAAGCGTTTGGCTTGCACGCAATAAGCTTAGAGTCCGAATACTACTACTTGTATCTTTGAAACAATGCATTTATTTTGTAAATGAGCCAGTTCAAGCTTGGCTCAATAGGTTTAAAGTTCAAATTCTATTTTTTCAGCTATGAAAAAATGTACTTTTTTGCAAATGAACCAGCTCAAGCTCGCTTTTGTAGCTCAGGCTCCCCATGAGCTCCAGCTCAGCATTCAAACACTTAACTTTGGATGATGACTGGATCATAATGGTCCAACAGTTTGAAATTCAAACTGCATGATTGTTCGTTTTGAAAATTTCTACCAGCAGCAGGAAGAAAATAGAATAATCTGCAAACCTGCTGAAATCATCAGGCCCCAACATCCTATCTGCTTGTCTGGCAGCCACCATGTCATCTTCAATTGTCTGAAAGAAACACGAACATTAAGCAGCAGATAGTGTCAGAGGATCATCGTGGAGATTTTGCAAACCAATCAGTTTACGATCATATGCAAGTACACCAGAGTTGCTCCAGTTCCATGATAGACACCTTTGTTTTTTCTTAGCATTTTCTTTAAAATGAGGATGTTGGGAAATATATGAAAGAAGAATGACAGATAAGGTATAGGATGGGCATGAAGCACATTACCAACAGAGTGCCTTGAAAGTAGGTTTCACCATGAACTAAGGTGCACTCATTAATGGCAGCCTACCTTCAGAGGCGTTTGAATGCATGGATACACTCACCCTTTGGGACAAGTGCATCCCGCTCCCTTCTGCCTTGCAAATATGGATGCATGGGGCAAAGACCAAAGCATCCCACTCCATGCGTTTTGTCCCAAAAATATGGGATACAAGAGGTCTGACTCTTGCACCCTGGAAACGGGTGTCAAAGCAGCCCGCTTCCCATGACACAAATGCTACCTTAGGGTGTTTGCAGGCCTCCTTGATGCCAGAGTCAACAACCCACCCACCCCCCCAACCGTCCCCCCACCCCCCCAAAAAAAGTGTGACTCTGGCATCCCATTGTTTTGTGAAAAAACAGTCACAGCAGGGGCTATTTTGTCCCCAGAAATGGCCTTGGCAAACGCAGGACAAACAGCTCATGGGGACCGCAGTGTCCCCGGACAGGTTTTGTCCAGTATTTCAAATGCCCCCTTAAGGTACGATAAGCCCAACCTTGACCTGCACATTTAGATCAAACCTGATAACATGAACATGCTTGTCTCCATGCACACTCCAGCCTGGCCTTGATTATTGCAAAAGAAAAAACTTACAGAAGGCCAAAAGTGCAGGAAGATGTGCTCTAGGTTTGCAAGACTGCTTTTCTGAAACATACTGTGAAAATATGCAGGATCTATTATTTTACAAAGATTGAAAGGGTATAAAGGATCATAAGAGACTGAATGACAAAATAAGTGAAGCCAAAGATAAAAAGCTTTACAAAGGCATGTGACACAAAGTAAATAGGTAATTGCATGTAAACCAATGCAAAATGAAACTAAGATGTGAAACATATTTTATATGCAAAAACCAAAACATATTGAAAATTTTGGAACTGTCTGTACAAAGGAAACGTCTGAATTCATACTAGACAAACATGTTTTGCAAAGCTCATAAGTTGACAAGGTCCTCTCATGTTTAGGACAAGAACTTAATAATACCTTAATTTTTTTGAGAAGCCTTTTCGTGTGAGAAGAAAACTAGATGATTCAGAGGGATTTGTGATATTGTAGTCATCAACTCATCTTAAAGAGCTGGAGCTGATTAGTGATCCAAAACAATTAGTTTATTGTTCATGTTAACTAACTAAAGTTTCTTTACCTTTCCCAGAAAGTTATACAAGTGCAATTTTTTACTTGATCTTCTTGAAAAGTTCTTTAGAAGGCAATGATGATCAAATCATATACTTCACAAATATGCATATCATCTTAAAGAGACAAGCAAATCCACATGCAATATTAAGACTCCAGATATAAAAAAGTGCATTTTTTCAGTTTAAAAAAAGTATCACAAGAAGTCACCTCATTCAAGAACCACCGCTTGTTTGACAATTTCCTTCACAAGAAAAAAAAAACATAATCCTAAATGTGGCATACCTTCTGCATAGCAGGGTCAATTGTATGTGGTAGTGATCTCAGGGTGGTCAAGTACCATCTCCATGCTTGTAATTCTGTTGAAGTTCCACTAGAACCAGAAGCAACTTCTGCAGGATGAAATGGCAATACCACATCAGCTGGTGCAATGTTTGACTTCCCAGCAGAGAGGACCAATACTTGAACATCTGCTTCCATTTCTAGCTTATAATATTCAAAATCATACTCCACCTGCAGAACATGTTACCACATCATGTAGTGAGAAAAATGAATAATAAAGTCCAAATTTTCCAATTCCTAATCCATGTCAATTATGTCAACCCGTGCAATGAAAAAACTACAAGTAGAAGAATATGCTCTAAAATCCTAGAAAAAATCAGACATGTGAATCAGGCTGGTAAGCAAGCTGAATGAGCCGAACTTGGGCTGCTTGGACTCAGCTTGTTAAGGGTAAACCTCTATCCAGGCTTGGCTAGTGATGAGAACATGAGCCAATCCACGCCCGAGATCTTTATGAGCCAATCATGAGCTGGCTCATTTTATCAAAAAAGGATTGTTTTAAGTACTTTTTAAAATTAGCCCCAAAGGGATTTGGCATAGTGGGATGGGACCTAGGCCGCTAGGCAGGTGGTCTAGGTTCAAACCCCATGGGCGTCACCCCTTGCACAAGCCAAAGCGTAGCGACTCCCTTGGGGCAAGGGGTAAGCCCACGGAGTTTTACGCTGCCAGGACAGCGACCGTAAGTACGGCAGGCATAGCCAATGAAGCTAGGTCTCTGGTCCTGGGGTTGGTTTCTCTGTGTAAATATCAAAAAGTACTTTTTAAAAATTGATAATATATATGATATATGTAGAATATATATTGCTGGTAGGCAACTCTGGTCTGACCATGTTAATGCTAGTAGCTAATTGCATGTTTGAAGAACCACTGAAAGTTGTCTGACCAGCTTATTTTTTCTCATTTTGAAACTGTGTGCATCACATATAGAAAGATCTATGGAAAATTACAAACTCCAACTCATCCAAAAAACAAAGGGTAAACAACAGTTGCTGGAAACCAAAAAACAAAGTGAAAATTTTTCAATACAAAGAAAACAGTAAAGCAAACAACTTCCTTGGTCACATTACATTTGCTAGTCTTGTTTATAATGAAATGACTGATAAATCAAAAGAAACCATTTCCCCATTTTCACATTGTAGGATTGATTTTAAATACTTTAGTAAAAGATCACACTGTTTATGTATATGGCTGCCTAAAGAGGACAAGGAAACATGAGAAATGGTAGTGCATAAAGCTACCTTCTGCAACTCAAGCAGATCCTTTAGCAAATTGGCATTGCCCACTCCAACAGCATTAAGGGAGCCAGGCAGCAATTCAGTTTCATCAATTGTCAAATGGGTTCCCTGAGCTAGCTGCAGAGCTCCAATATCTAGCCTGAGGCACATCAACAATGTAACTAAGTGGTGAAAAAGAAAGAATATGAAACTGAAAGGAAGTTGAAAACATTAGAGCAAATAGACAAGAAGGGAATAATGATGAACATATAAGGATCTGTTTGCTCTTCTGCTTTTGCCTCCACATAAGTATTAGCATATTTCAAGTCTGATGCATGTGATTACTAAAATTAAATTTAGTTGGCTTGATTATGTAATGGCCCTAGTACTCCTTGATCAAGACAGTGAATATTGGTCAAAGTGGATCTCAACTTCAAAAAGGCACTCCATTAAGGTTACTGGAAAATTGTTTAGAATCTATAAACAGCAATTTGTTGAGGAATGTAATATTATGTATCATAAGTGTGTGGTAATACCCACTTATGTAAGGGTATTTTTTGTACTTCACCATTTAAAGTTGCAGTGGTCAAAGTTACAGAGCTAGTTTGGTCTGGATTTATCTTTGTGTAGTGACTAAGGGGGTAATAAATGAAACACTTTTGAGTGGTCTTCCTCATTCTCTTTCTTTTCCTCTACTGTGGAAAAAATGGTATCAAAGTCATGCTCACACAGATGAGGAGGTTGAGACTGATTTGGAAAGAGAGAAGAAGCCTATTCATCTTCATCCAGTTGTCGGCATCGAGATTTTTGTCAGGAGTGCTGACATCAGCATTGTGTGTGCGACTGATCAGACTTTCATCATCTGAGGCCGAATTTCATTAAAGCTTGATTTTTGAGGTTCTCTGAACCAAGACTTGGGATAATCAGAGATGTATTGTAATTTTGGGGGATTTTTGAAGATTTTTACTGAATATCGAGTTTCCAAACAACCAGATTTCATAATCTGTTGTTTTATTTCATCAGCAGTTTTTATTACAAAAAAGTATTGTAGTGTAATGAGATCTCCACAGATCAAAGAAGATGTCTACCAGGGCAATAACACAACACAATCCACAAAGGGAGAGCTCTCAAGAGGCACAAAGGCACACTCACAATATAAAAATAATTATTTTATTAATATAAAATTCATAGAATAATGCATTGAAGAATTGGGACCCTAATGTCCCATATATATGCATGAGAGAGAGGAACAAGAGGGGCCTACTAGCCATTGAGGAGCTCCCAACGGCTAGTTGGTCAAAACACCATAATGCCCATGAACAAAATAAAAAAACCAACAATACAAAATGACGTAGATACAATCTATAAATAAAATTAAATAATATATATATATACATATATGTGTACATATTTATATATATGTGCACATGTACATGCAACCCTTAACACTCCCCCTCAAACTCATGGTGTGATCACCAAAAGTTTGTCGAGGAGAAAATGAAAACTAAGAGAAGAAAATGCCTTGGTGAAGAAATTCGTCAGAAGTGACATAAGGCAATAATGTGATCCACTTTAAATACTCTTTGTGAACATAGTGGCAATCCATCTCAATGTGCTTAGTGCTCTCATGAAACGTATGGTTGCCAACAATGTAAATGGAGCTCTTGTTGTCACAACAAAGCTCTGAGGGTGTCATTAGATGTACACCAACCACGATCACAGCAAGCACACATTCCCTCGAGCACCACGAGCAAAATGGTCCAAGGTTCAAGAACCCGAGTGACTGATACCATGTAATGAAACAAGCAAAAATACAAAAACAATGTGCACAAGCATAAGTCCACTAAGGGACAATACAAAAGCCAAATCAAATACAATAGCACTAAGTGCATACAAAGGCCACAAGAGACCAAAACAAGAGAGCACAACAATGTAAAAAATAAATTGTTTATTCACTAAAAATGCTTAGAAAGCATTGAACAAAAAAAGGGAGCAAACATCCCTTATATATACACTTCATGGGCAGGAGCTCCGAATAGAGTCGTTGGGAGCTCATTTATAGTTGTTGGGATTGCTCCCAATGACTCTATGGTCTTTTGACCATAGAGCCCTTACATAAAAGGTAAATGAAAAAAAACAGAAAATAAAGAAATAAAAAAAAAGACAAATCTATCCCTAATGGACAGAACCTATTACATGTTTAAAATTACCCAAATGCCTTTGATGGGCATTGCCTATTACATCAATATATACATTTATATATAATAACTACAATAAAAACATATTTTAACACATACGAGCACCACAAACACTTGAACACGAACACCATGATTACTTGAAAAACTAGAATTCACTAATTCTTGATCACAATTGCAATAACAAGTTCTCAAGAGCTAATGGCTCTGATACCATGTAATGAGATCCCCATGGATCAAAGAAGATGCCTACTAGGGCAATCACACAACACAATCTATAAAGGGAGAACTCTCAAGAGGCACAAAAGGCACACACTCAATATAAAAATAAATATTTTATTAATATAAAATGCATAGCATAATGCATTGAAGAATTGGGAGCCTAATGTCCCCTATATATACATGAGAGAGAGGAACAAGAGGGGCCTACTAGCCATTGGGAGCATCCAATGGCTAGTTGGTCAAAAGACCATAATGCCCATGAACAAAATAAAAAAACAAAAAAATACAAAATGACCTGTATACAATCTATAAATAAAATTATATATATATAATACATATATATGTATTTGTATACATATATGTGTATACATATTTATAAATGTACACATGTACATATAACTCTTAACATATAGTCAGGTCATTTTTGTGTGAAGAATATGTTGGAAGTTGTTTGGGGCTGAGATTTGGTGTTTTTGGTGAGTTTTACGAAGTTTATGAGTATCTTGTAGAGGTGGTAACTTGGTTTTAGCATATATTTTGTCAATCAGGTAAGCTAATATTGTGTTTTTGCTAGAACTTGTTCATTAGTCCAGATTGGGCACTTGTTGAGTTGGTTTTCATTTGATCTTGACCAATTTGGTTCACTGTTGCTTAAGCTATTGGCATTTGTGGCCTTGGCTTGACGTGATTTTCTTGGAAATCACTTGATATCATATTGGCTGAGTTGTTTGTGTGTTCTATATATCTGGTATATTTTTGTCATGGTCATTGTGATGTGATTTTGTGCAATACGTTGATATTATAGTTGGGGTTTGGTGTGAGAATGGAGAAAGAAGAGACTATTCAATTAATCATAGTAAAGCTTGATAGGACCAATTATTCATATTAGTCATACTTTATGATAGTGGAAATCAATGTTATTAAAAATGTGCCTCAAGGCGCAAAAAGCGTGCCTCGCCTCAAGGCGAGGGGCTTTTTGCCTTGAGGCGCACATATAAAGCGCAAAAGGCTCAAGGCGTGCACCTCATACGCCTTGAGGCGCACGCCTCAGGGCAAGGCGTGCTTCAAGCCAAGGCATATACGCTTCTAATTTTTTGGTCAAATGAGGGTCAAAGCCCCCATTTGACCAAAAATTAGGGATTTTCACGCAATTTTAAAAAGGCATTTTCACGCTCCTCCTTCGCCTGCTCGATCTCCAGCTCGCGCTTCCCTCTCCTCTCCTGCTCCTGCTTGTGCTTCCCTCTCCTCACCTACCCACGTCGCCACCACTGAGTCGGCTCACTCTCCCTCTCTTGGAGGTCAGGTGTGCTCTTTCCCCCCTCTCTCTCAATCGTTGATGCTCTTCCCCCCTTTCAACGAGTGTCTGCGAAAATCAGCAACTCTGCAACTGTTGTGCTGTTAGCGTGCTATCACAGGCATGTCTAGTGCAGTGTCCCATCTCCTTTAGATGAGCGTGGATGCTTTTAGCAGGTCCAACCCACGTGTGAGTTCTTGCAGACCATTTGTTGCAACATTTGATGAATTTTGCAGCCCACGCGTGACCTCTACTTTCGATGGTAGAGGTCAACCTGATGCCATTCATCCATGCGATGAACAACATCCCATATAGTGTCTGTTGAAAAACCTTAGCTGGTTTATTGTTTCCTGATTTGTTTTTATATTGTTGAAATGAGTGTCGTTTGCATTTCATTTATAATGAATGGTTTTTATTAGCATGTGCAAACAGTAAATTGTTGTATTGTTCTACTTTTTGTTCCCTTGTTGTATTTGTATTAGCATTTTATTTTCATTGGATGTTCCCTTGTTGAAAAAAACAAAAATTTGTTCATTGGATGCTCTCTTATTGCATTAAATTATATTGTGCTATGTTGTGTCACAGGGATTCGGCTAGCAGGGTGCCGCACCCGCATCGACGCGACTCGACGCGGGTGCGGTCAACCCGATCCTGGGTGCGTTGACCGCACCCAGGATCATTTAGGTCCATTTGTTTTTTGGATTTTTTTTTTAAAAAAAAATTGCCCTGTGAAATGGGCTGCGAATTTGAATTTTTTTTTTTAAAAAATCTACTGTCAGGGCTGACAGCTGCTGTCTGTCAGCAGCTGACAGGCAGCTGTTGTCTGTCTTTAAAAAAAATCTGCTGTCAGGGCTGACAGACACCTGCTGTCAGCTGCTGACAGCAGCTGACAGCAGAAAAACCTGCGGGGAAACCCGACCCCCTTATATATATATATATATATTACATTTTTGCCCCTGCCGCACCCCCGCACCCGAGTTTTTTGGAAGTGCCGAATCCCCACACCCGCACCCATGTGACATAGATGCTATGTCTTTATCCTCTTTCCTCCTTATACAGTATAATCTAAATGGTCTTTAAGATTTAGAATATTTGTTTGGACATTGATATCAACGTTTGGATGTTATTTATTATTTGAATGAAAATCATTCTAAGGTGTTGTCAAATGACCTGAATTTTCTTCATAGATCACAATATTAATGACATGATATACCTTTAATATTGATTTTCACTTATCGGATTTTAATATTGATTTCTGCATAGATGTAATGTTCTCAATAGATGTTTTTTAGCTCTGTTTTTTTTTCTGCAAATGCGGCAAGAGATCATTTTAATTGAAGAGAATTTTGGTTTCTAATGTTTACATTTTCTAATTATGACATGGTATTGTTAATGCTAAGATGCATTTAGTTGTTAATGTTAATTTTTTATTTAATGAATGCCCATGTTTTATTTTTTAGATACTTACATAGATTGTTGCATTAATGTTACTTTTACATGTTAATCTCATATTTTTTCAGTATTTATTTACATGTTAATCGCATATTTTTTCAGTATTTATTTGAAATTTATTATTTCTTGTTGGTTGTTGCTTCATCAATAAAGAATTTTTTATTTATTTATAACTTTAGATATTTTTTTATAGTTTTTTTAAGTTTAACCTTTTTTTTAGGCTTACGCTTTACGCCTCGAGGCTTACGCCGCGCCTTAGATTTTGGTGGAGCGCCTCGCTACGCCTCAACGCTTTTCACAACACTGGTGGAAATTAAAGGACGGGGATTGGGAGGATTCTTGTATGGAACTAGTAGAAAGCTCAACATGGGAAATGCGAACTATGACACCTAATGAAAGAGTAGAAGATGAACAATACAAAAGTGATATCCTTGATTCTTGGACAAAGAATTGCCATGAATCTTGTTAACTTCCAAGAGACTAAGGATGTTTGGGGCTATTTGAAACATATCTATAAGCAAGAGAATTGGGCAAAATAGTATCACCTAATGTAGGATTTAAGGGTAAAGAGGCAGGAAAACAAATCTATTCAAGTCTTTTATTTAGAAATACAACCAATGTGAGATGCTCTTGCTTTGATAGATAACAATCAAATATGAGAAGTGCAAGGATTGTAAAACCTGCATGGATATGGAAAATCAATCTAGGGAGGCTATCAGAGTGATAGAGTTTTGTATAGCACTTCGACTCGAATTTGATAATGCAAGGAGTGTTATGATTCACATGACTTTATTACCTTTTGTTACTCAAGGTCTCTTAGAGCTTATTGTTGAGGAGACCAAGATGAAGTATCTTAGGACGTGCATTTGGAGAGTCAGTTATGGCAGCTACTCATAAGCCTAGTGAATCATTTCAATAGGGACATCCAAAGGTGATATGAGTGGTGTGAAAATGTCACTATTGCAAGAAGTTGGGATATATGAAGCGATCATGTCCATCATTGAAAAAAAAGAATTTCAAGATGATTGGTGATGCCTCAAAATCTTATGCTATAAGTGGTGAGAAGAGTATTGGGAAGAAGGAGGCAGACACTTCTGCTACAATGACCATTCTTACTTTTAATTCAAAGTTATTTGCTCACTCAAGGCTTGAGCAGGTGCAACAATAGATCAACTTCTTAGCCAATCTTCTATTATGTCCCAACCAAGATTGTCAGACAGGAAGTGGAAGTGGGAAACGATATGGAAAGTGGAAGCGAGAAGCGAGACATTTTAAAATTTATAGGCAGCGAGAAGCAAGAATAAAAAGGAAAGCCATATGAGAATTGAATGGGAATCAAAATAGAATGCAAATAAAAACTAAAATAAAAATGACTATTCTTAAATTTCATGATTTTTAGTGTAAGAATTATTTTTCTATCGAAATCTAAAAAAAATGACTACTAATTTAGAGAAAGCACATGAGAAGCGAGTGGGAAGTATGAGAGAAAGCACATAAAAACATGGAAAGAAACGCGAGAGAACAGAGAAAAAGCATGAACGAAGCATATGGAAAGCATGGGAGAATTGAAATTCCCATCAAGTTTTGGAAGCGAAGAGTATCACGCTTTCAAAGCGAGTTTTCAAAAAGTACATTTCTCACCTATCTAAGAAGCTTTCGGTAACTCTATTCCAGCTACTTTTAGTACCTTTGGTAGTGCCTTTGCAAGTATTCCTAGTGTTGGTTCAACTGGGTTGATGGACTCAGGATCTTCACGTCTGGTGCTTTTCACACTGCAGCTATGTTACATGGGTGCGAGTGCGGGGGTGCGGCACTTTCAAAAAACTTGAGTGCAGGGGTGCGGCAATATATATATATATATATATATATATATATATATATATATATATATATATATATATATCAAAAGTTGGACAAAAATGACCTTGGGTGCCAGCTGTCTCATCTCTCTGAGGGCTTTGCTCGTTGGGGGTAGGTGTAAAACCCACGATTTTACAAAAAAAAAAATTTGGACCCGGACCGGAACCGAGTCCAAGGAAAACCCCTTTAAAAAAAATTTAACGCCCACGCTAATAACGGAAAACCTTATTGGTCATTTTTTCCCCTGTGCTGATAAGGGAAACCCCTTTGGGGTTTCCCGATTTGCGACCTCCAGTGCCCTTCATATCACGCAAAACCCTCACCCCTGCGCTCCTCCTCTCCCTACTCTCTCTCGCTCCCAACGTGCGACCGAACCCCAACGCCGACGACGTCAGCTCTCTCTCAAGTACGCATCTCCTTCTGCCCTTCTTCTCTTCTTCTTTGTCTCCTTCTGTTTGCCGAAGGGCCGGCAAGAGGCCGGCGGCTCCCTGTCATGCCCTCCCCCTTTCTCTCTACGTTCGTCGGAAGGTCGACAGCCCCCTACCGCATCCTCTCTCTCTCTCTCTCTCTCTCTCTCTCTCTCTCTCTCTCTCTCTCTCTCTCTCTCTCTCTCTCTCTCTCTGTGTGTGTGTGTGTGTGTTCGTCGAAAGAAAAGTCGAGACACAAATGACCCTGGGTGTGTTGACCGCACCCAGGGTCCCGTTGACCGCACCGGGTGACACACCCCCACGCACACCCACGTCGCATCGACGCGGGTGCGGCACCCATTTTGCCGAGTCCCTGTGACATAGCACTGCAGATAGATCCTTTATGAGTGTTTCTAAAGTTGAATCCATCTCCCCTCTTCTAATCCTAATGGAAAGTTAAATATTCGTGAAGTTGTTTCATCTTTTGCCATGAATTTAATTTATATTGGTCAAATTACTAAATACAATTATGATGGCATCTTTACTACTAGTAATTTTTTTTTGTTATCAAAGGTAACACGTTGATTTTTTTTTTCTAATATGTAATAATGCAACGGTCTCACTAACGAACACGTTCCAACCGTACCAAATACTAGACGACCCGCCTGAGCGCGAGCGTGTCTTAGCCTCCTAGTACCAAATCCACCATTAACAAATCTGATTGAAGCATTACATAAAAGAAATTTATTAATTCAAGTATTTCATCATTGACATTGTCTTAACCGAATTAAGCTCTAAAGAATCAGCCTGCACATGCACCGACATTTAATAGCTCCTTAGAATAAAGTTCGAAAAAAGGCATCCAAATGACAAAATCCTTATACCTTTATTTACGTGAGTAAAAGACAATGGAAAATATTGATTTGAAATCAATTTAATATGCTGGATTTTTTGTTAAACCTCTCGGATACATTACATTTAAAAACACTTTTGATCGACCACCCATTGAAATATTAAAAAATTCAACTAAATAATAAACAATTTAAACGTCTGAGTCTCAGTAAGATTTATAAAAAATGTGCCTTGAGGCGCAAAAGGCATGCCTTGCCTTCAGGCGTGGCCTTCTGTGCCTCAAGGCGCCAGCCTGAGGCGTGAGGCAAAGAAGAAGTTTTTCAGTTATGTAATCAGTTTCTTAGTTACTTTTATATGTTAACCTCATATTTTTTAGTACTTATTTAAGATTTTCTATTTCTTATTAGTTGTTACTTCATCAATAAAGAACTTCTTTATTTATTTGTATTTTTTTTATAATTTTTTTAAAGTTTTCAAAAAAAAAAATTGAGGCTTACGCTTTCCGCCTCGAGACTTATGCCTCGCCTCGGTTTTTGGTAGACCATCTCGCTACACCTCAACGCTTTTCACAACACTGATTCACACAAATAAAGCAAATATACAATATACTAAGCTTGCATAGTATGTATCAACATTTAATATGCAGATAAACGATTAAACAGTAAAGTTCATGCATTCAAATTCTCAAAATATGCATAAGCATGATATTACAATTTCAGGCATGCACAACTGTAATATAATTTAAATCAAGACATTAATTTAAGTTCCACTTGATTACCAAAAAGTCTACCGGATATGTGTAGGCCCTCTACGAAACATACTAGACTACTCAGGTGTTTATTATACTATGTATTTTAATTTTTTGAGTAACTGATTGAGTCATCCCCCTAGAAACGGAGTTGAGTCATGAGACGTAGTGGCGTGCTTCGAGAGAATCTATCTGAAGGAATGGCTTTGTTCCATATGGTGATCATGACCACACACTTTTGTAGAAGACCCAAGGACGTGCCCACCAAGGACATAAAGAGGTAGCCCTGCCCCCCCTAAATTCTCTGGGTTGAAGGGTCGTAGAAGCATTGCCCCTCGCAGCATAACAAGAAAGAAAAGGCCCAGAGAGTTTCATACCGCCTACCCTCTCCAAGGTAGACGAAGGACCATTCTGGTTCAACATACCTCGGTAAAGGCATACCCAAAATTCTACTCAAGGTTGTCTTATTAATTAAGCTATGGGTAAATGCATCTACCATTTAGGCTAGTGTATTGTCTTCTCATTATTCCGTCTTTGAAACGTCAAATCAGCATTTTATTTAGCACCCCAATACACATGCAACCTTATAGGATTTCTCACCCTACATGCATTTCACAAATACTGCATCTTAAGCATTACATGCATTCTCATAAATAATGAATCATGTCAACATGCTATTCAACAATTTATTCATGCAGTATCACATAGTTTCAATAAATAGAAATCAGCATGCATCATTATCACAAATATAAATCATTCAATGAACCATAATTTTAAATCATTGTTAAATTATTTAGGTTTCGTAGCTAGAGCAGCTCGCAATCGTTCATCCGAAACATGTTTTGCCAAATCACAATGCAATCATGTCCATATTAGATCATGATCATGCTCAATTTATCATGAAAATAAATACAATTATGCTATCATGAATAGATTAGATCATGAGTATCAACAAAAATTCTGTAAGAACCTATTTTTCAGAAACATGGCATCCTTACACCAAAATCACAACTTACCAATTGTGATCTAACTCACCTCTATCCCTATCATAAATATTTATATCAGATTTGATATAATTCAAAATTGAATTGTAAAATTTCCAAAGAAAAACATTAAAACATAATTAGAGTCACGAAACCCGACTTTCCCGATAAGAGCTCCCATAAACCCTTATCGAGCAAATTGACATGACTCTGATTAATGTATTAGTTTTTCAGTACTTCAAATCATATCAGACCTGATTCAAATATCCATGATATCAGATTGAATCAATGAATGCATTACAACTAACCCATAACCAAAAAACACACAAGTCAATTTTTCCCGTCCAGAACCCCATAAGCCCAAATAAGAAGGCTTATATATTTTTAATTATGTTCAGTTGTAACCATGCTTACTCAAAGTAAATACACATAATTTAATTCAGTTCATGTTGTATACAACTTTAAAAAATCACATTTCAACAACATATGCATTTATAAGAATCAAATTTCAAGAAAGAGCCCAAAACCTTAAATCGATTTATGAGAAATTAGGGTTTTGATTCTCTTGAATACAAACCATTCAATTTTCATTAAGTCAATCATGATTTTAGTTACTTAATAAGTTAAACATGATGAACACAATCATATAAATGAAAATACTCTTCTTTGAAATCAACCAAAACAATTAATTTGTTGGCAATATCTTTCAACTACAACTTGCACAAATTCAAATTCAGTTCTTTCTCAGCGTTTCGCTCTTTATTTATGATTCAAGAAGGTGTCTTAACACTGATAATATGGAAAATATGACAGAAAATTAGTAAAACAATAAGATCCAAACACATTACTATCTAATCATAAATACAAGTCGTCAGAGAAATTTGAATCCCCGATAACCCGTTTTTACAAAATCTACCAAAAATTGCAGTTCTTATATAAAGTCATCATGTTTTTACTGTAGCTACCTTTACCTATCAAGAATACAACCCAACAAACCGATCTCAAAAATAATGAGTAGAAAAATAATTAAAAATCATTTACTAAACCTTGTTTTGACATAGTTTCAATCCAAAAATTATAAACTGCAAAATTTTTATCAGATTAATGATTTTCTTAAAATTTATAAAAAATGTTTTTGACAAAACCCTTTTTACAGTCTTTTATTATATGTTAGACTTCACCCCAAAAATTTTATAAAATATTTAGAGTGATTTTGCTTGAGCTTTCATACATTTCCTAGAGCCTGAAACTGAAGCTCTGTTACGATGGACGTTTCTTCCTCAATACGAATCCAAATCGGGAAAAAAGATGCTAAAATCAAGCCCAAGAGGTGTAGATTAACCTAGTATTTTTATTGAGTTTTTTAGGACTGATATTCTAGGAGATACTGAATTATTTCTGAAACTGGTCGAGAATAATATATCAGTCATCTCAAATTAAGGTTTCTCATAAAACGTTTTTGCTAAAAAAAATCTTGAGACCATAAAACCTTTGAAATCTCAGTATTTTAGATTTAACCAGATCTAATAAGGGTTAACTTATGAATATCACCAAAAATAAACACGTTATGACTTAATCTAACTTGAATCAACGAAGAAACCCTATTTAGACATGCCTTTCAAAATCATTTTGATGAAAAACCCACGATTCGTGTTTTGCCAATCCAAATAGCGATTTCTTCATAAAGGAAAATGTGTATAAGTGATCTAAACATGTGAATACACCTCTGAAATAGTATATTATACATATATGCATGCTTGGTGTATGTACAAAGCATCTACTACGTAAATCTTACCTGAAAATCAATAGATCCATTAAACCGAAAGGAAATCGGGTAGTCTAATTTCTACACCACCACCACCACCAAAGGTTTTGTAGGTTTAATGGCTACTCACCACTACTCCATACCTCCTAAACGTTTTTAGGAGAAGAGGAAGAAGAAGAAGAAAGGAAAAGAGAAGAGAAAGGAGGAGAGAGAATTTTTTCTTGTTTTTTTTCCAAGAAAATGTGAGGGGCATGTGGGAGGGGGTTCAAATACCCTCTCACCAGCCCAAACACCTAAGTGTGCTAGAACTCTCCCCTCCCAAAATCGTGTGGAAGGGGGAGGAGTCCTAACCAGAGTTACCGAAAGCGCCTAGGTAAGTGGGGAAGCGCACTTCGGAAGCATGAAACGTCACGCTTCCAAAACACGCTGGGAAGCATCACTTTTAAATGGGAAGCGCACTTCCTATCACGCTTCCCCCATTTTTTTCAATTTTTTTTTATTTTTTTTGCTTCCCCCAAAATCTAAAACCACTTACTTTTAAATTTTACAATTATTCTTACAATGTTCTTCGTGACTTCAGAAAAAATCATAATTAGTCAAAATCAAGAATTCGCACTAGTCATAAATGCACCAATAATTCATCATTTATTCATTTTAATTAGCAAAGAAAAATCTCGGGTTTTACAAATTTGGGTGTTGCAATTTTCGAGTCTTTTATTTTATGACATCATTGATTAGGTCATGTGTCTAGTTCTAGGTTGTAGTATAGAGTTGCAAGTTAGCTAAAGGTCATGCTCTTCCATTTGGGTCAAGGAAACCGAACCTACTAATTTGTTGATCTTGTTTATTTTGATATATGGGAACTATCTTTTGTTGCGTCTAGAGGAGTATCGTCACATTTTATGACCTTTATTAATGACCATACGACATATACATGGATATATTATATGAAAAAAATGAGATGTTTGATGCCTTTAAAAGATTTTATATTTTTGTTGAGATTCAATGTCCAACTAGGTTGAAGAGTGTTTTGATTTAGGGGTAGAGTACATTAGGCATAACCTATAAGAATTTTGCATGAAAGAAAGAACAAACACATACTTGAGACTATCACACCATTGTTGTTTAATAGTGGAATGCTTAAGGAATTCAAGGTTGAGTTTTAATGCATCAGATATATCAAATTCCTTCAAGTATTCTTACAAAATTTATCTCTATTTAAGAAACTATTTGAAAAAGTACTAGTTTATGAGTCTCTAATGGTGTTTGGAAGCAAAGTTTTAAAACCCGTGACTCAGGACTCGACTCGTTCTTTATTGACTCGTGACTAGGCGGGTCAACTTGGTGACTCAGAACGAGTTTTGTTAACTTTTGATTTTAAAAGAAAAACAATATATAAATTATCATTTAAACATATAAAGGTTTGTAGAATGACTTAATTACTAGTTTAATTGATTAATAAGTAAAATAACATTAAGTAAAACTATATCTAACTTATAATTACTCATCTAATTGCAAGAAATCGAACCAAGCAAAACAATAATTCAATATTTCAATAGAAACAAGCCCTAAAGTAAAGTTAAGTTAAAAACTTACGAGAGTAAGAGTAAAAACTAAAGTAAAGATAATCATACTTGAGCAAACTGCAATGCATCTCAGCAATCAACTTTCGCATCTCAACAATAACCATACCAGACCCATGGTCATATAACAAAATTACAAAGTTCATAAGTATAAAGTTAATGATCATAACACAATGACAAAATCAAATTTCAAACATCCAAAATTCATCCACTTTTACAAAATATGATATATCAATTCTCAAGTCAAGAGTCAATGGCTCAAATATCAAATAGAGGCGAAGTGCTATTATTTGGAACTTCATTTGAATCAATTCTTGAGTTGGAAGTAAAAATTAATGGCTGAATTGGAGTACTAGTGATTGCATTTTTCCTTGCATCTTCATCTTTAACTCCATCACCACCTTCATCATCAATAAGATTAGCTTCTTCAATGTTTTCAACTTCCATCTCCAAGTCCCTTAAGAAATCCTTCATTCAATAAAATATGACACATTTGAGTTAGCATGCAATAGAGAAAGATAAAAAACTAAATTAAAAGAAATTTAATCAAGTTAAAATATCAAACAAACCTTTATGGTTTTACCTCATCTCCATCTAAAACTCCTTCTTGCATGACCCATTCATCCATTGGTGTTTGCAAATATATATTGTCTAAAGAAATTGGGTCAAGACATGTTCTCTCTAATTGCTTTTCTCTCAGACGTAAATTATAATGAACAAACACTAAGTCATTAAGTTTCTTTTGAGCTAATCTATTTCTTCTCTTAGTGTGAATTTGATCAAAGGTACTCCAATTTCGTTCACATCCAGATGAAGAACATGTTTGACTAAGTATACGAATAGCAATTTTTTGGAGATCGGGGGCACATATTCCATGCATTTTCCACCACATTGCTGCATAAAGCCAAAACACACAAAAATATAAAGTTGATTAAAGAAATATTCTTTTGCACAACACAACAATAATATTAAAGATAGATCACATGGCTTGTACTCATCTCTAGTCATAACAGCTATAGAAGTACCAAAATCTGCACTTGCGTCTTCAAATAACTCAAGTTGCTTGCATGCTCTT
Organism: Nuphar pumila; assembly: GCF_984573655.1. Taxonomy (NCBI): domain Eukaryota; kingdom Viridiplantae; phylum Streptophyta; class Magnoliopsida; order Nymphaeales; family Nymphaeaceae; genus Nuphar; species Nuphar pumila. The sequence continues at coordinate 105,263,398 of NC_143256.1, forward strand.
ACTCTAGCTAAAATATTTGGCTTCAACTTCTCAATACATTTAATTAAACCACGCCTTACTTCAGGATGCTTTGTGAATTACATGAAATAGTGCAAATAGTCAAATATATTAAAATGATAATTGATAAAAGAAAGTTCATATTCAAAATTTAAAATAATTAATAAAAAGATATAAACAAATGCATACCTTAGAAAATTGTGGACTATAGTGGTATTTGGGATTGAGATTGTATGTTGCTGCATGAAGAGGGTGATGAAGTTGATTTTCCCAACGATTGTCAATTATTTTCCAATAAGGTTTATACTTTTTCTCCTCATTGTCATGAATTTCTTTTATAGCCTCTTTGGCTCTATCCATAGCTTCATAAAGATAACCCATTGTAGGATTTTCTTCTCCATCGACCATTCTCAAAACTTTGACTAGAGGTTCTATAGTTTTAACAGTTGATTCTACGACTCTCCAAAAATTACTATTCAATATAATATCCTCCATCTCTTTCCCCTCAGCAAATGATGAGATGCCATCATTTTTCTACGACCACTTCAATGTTCTAGCAAAGATTGAAGCATGATAAAATTAGTGGCAAATCTTGTAGTAACCGATCTTAAAATTTCTTTCTTATTAAAAAATTGAGTCCTCATTAGGTTCAAAACAAAAGTATGATTGTAAATGAACTTCGTGATCCTTTTTCCTTTTTCCACACATCCAGCTATGCTTTTTATCTTAGACAAATCTTCAAACATGAGATCTATGCAATGAGCTACACAAGAAGTCCAAAATATGGTTTTCCTCCTATCCTCCAACATCTTTCCAGCTGCTTGATAGTTGGCTGCATTATCTGTGATTATCTGTCATTTTTCAATTTCAAAACATTATTAACATACTAGACAAATTATAAATATCAATGTTCAATAGAAAATTACAAAAGAACAAAATGATATACCTAAACAACATTCTCTGCACCTACTGTTTCCACCACTTCATCAAATAATTTCAATAAATTTTCTCGATTCTTCACGATACTTGTTGCATCAACTGATTTCAAGAAGTAAATACCCCTTGGACAATGAACCAAAAAATTTATCAATGTCCTTTGTGTTGCATCTTTCCAACCATCGGCCATAATAGAACCCATTTCAGCCCAAGACTCCTTGTATTCTTTAAAATAATCATCAATTTTTTTTATTTCTTCTTGTAATAATCTTCCAAAAATCTCAGATAAAGAAGGTTGCTTCAATCCCATTCCTACTGAAGAACAAACTTCAATCATCTTCGTAAAATAAGGAGAATTGGCTGCGTTGAAAGGAATAGCTGAATGATAAAAAAATCTCGCAATAACTGAACATAACCTATCTCTAGCTTTTCTATCCAAAGTTGCTTTTATTCCAAGTTGTTTCATTGATGGAGACCATGCCTTCACTTGAACAAAAGCATCAAGATTATGCTTTTGGGCATCAGTCATCAATTTTTTTCCTTTTATATATCTTTTCTCAGTAGAGTTATCACTTTCATCTGACAAGTCCATATCATTATCATTTACTTCAACAAAGGAACCAATCTCATTTACAATATTTCTCTTATATAATTTGTGTTCCTTAAATGACTCCAAATTCTTACGAATTTTTTTTCTTACAGATTCTTCGACTTTGTCGCATGGTTCCACCTCTCCTTTAATACCAACAAGATGATACTTAAGTCTATTAATGTCACCACTCATTTGTTTTGTACACCAAGTACATTGTACCCTCTTCTTTTTCTTATCAAGTGGTAAACCAAAATCCCACACAGGGTCCTTTCCTTTAGTGAATGTTGTTGGAGTCCTTGAAGATCCTTCTGATATTTCTTTGATGATTTGATAAATCTAAAACTATTAAATTTGAAAAGTTAAAAACATAGATACAGTTAGTAGATTATGCACAAAGTAATGATTCCACACAGGGTCCTTGTCATGCCATGTTTCCCCTGACATGTTGCAGAAATCATGTACTTTTAAGATAGACAAGAACTGCTAGAAGAACAAAGGGTTACATGTGACATTTAGATGCATTATATCTATTTTTTTCTTAGACAATCAAAACATAAAAAGCAAGGTAATTAACAACTTCAAGGAAACATATCTGTGCTTTCATTTTTTTATAATAATTTTGAGCAATCAAAAGACCCAAATGGGTTGCTTGGATGGCCTCGAGCTCGGTGGTTTCCCCATTTCCATAAGGAAGAAGACTTTTGGAGATCGATTGAAAAAGTTGATAAACATGATAGATATAACATTAGCAAGGCATATCTGCAGAGCTTATAAAAACCATATCAGTGAAATGTACCCTGAAATCGATTGAGGATCGGTCCACATGAATCCTCCAATCGATTGAGGTTCAGTCCACCTGAACCTTGCAAATAGATTTACAAGTGGGTCAAAAGAATCAAAACTGCACCTGATCCCAAAAATCGATGCACACATAAAACTATACATGGTACATAATGCACATAAACTGAACATTGTATATGCTCATCAGCATAAGCAAGTTATCATTTTTTTACTATTAAGTTATTAACACATGCATGCTAAAAACCAATCAATGCAACAACAATAAAAAAACCATTAGTGCATGTTTCATTCCCAAAAAAAATTAATGATACAGGCAAAACCCAAAATCAAAACCAAATCAGAATCCTAAAAACCTGTACCCGTTAAGGTATTCCTTAGATTGTGTGCGTATGACACACACCAAAAGAAATCAGATTTGCGTGTGTGCCACCACTAACCTGATTTGAGTTACAGCATATATACCTTCACAAATCTCGCCAAAAAATCTTGCCGAAAAATCGTGCCAAAAAATCACGTGGCGACGCTCTGTTTTTGCTGGAGAAGATACGTCAGTTTTGCAACGACGCCTTACTGTTCAGCGTCGATGTGCTTGCTTCGTTCCCAAAAAAAATTAACGATACAGGCAAAACCCAAAATCAAAACCAAATCAGAATCGCAAAAACCTGTACCCGTTAAGGTATTCCTTAGATTGTGTGCGTATGACACACACCAAAAGAAATCAGACTTGCGTGTGTGCACAGTACACACCACTAAGTTCTGATTTGAGTGTGCATACAGCATACATACCTTCACAAATCTCGCCGGAAAATCGCGCCGAAAAATCGCACGGCGACGCACTGTTTTTGCTGGAAAAGATGCGTTGGATTTGCAACGACGCCTTACTGTTCACCGTCGATGTGTCTTTGTCGGAATTACTGTTCACGCCAAAGTTATTGTGCCATCGTCGGAGTTATTGTTTGCACCGAAAATACAAAACACAAAAAAACAGGTTGTGCCTTCGTCGAAGTTACTTTTCACGCCGGAAACTCCTTGTCGGCGTCGTTGTTCATGCCAGAGTTATCGTCGGATGGCTGGAGCTGCAGCTGCACCACACCTTCTCGACTTCTCCTCTCTTCAGTCGAGGCTTGAAGCCTTGAACACTGAAGAGTCGAAGACCCTAAAGACCCTTTAAGGGTTTTCGTTAAAAGGTAAAGCAATAACAATTTCAAAATTGCCATTATCACGAACCAGCGGGTCTTCAGTGACTCGTGACTCGTGACTCGGTCTGAGTCGCCCGAGTCCAAGCGATCCTTCCAACGAGTTTTGTCAAGGCAAAGGTGCCAGAACTCACCCGAGTACACCATGACTCGTGACTCGACTGAGTCAGCCCGAGTCTTGGCAACCCGAGTTTGCCTTGCCGGGTTGACTCGTTGGAGGGTCGAGCCGAGCCGAGTCACCGAGTTGACTCGGCGAGTTTTAAAACCATGTTTGGAAGTACTTGTTTTGTTCGTATTCCACCTTAACAAAAAGATAAATTATCATTCAAAGTTATGAAATGTTGCTTTATATGGTATCTCGAAGGTTGGAAGGGTTATAGGCATGGTTGTGTATATTGTACTGTATACGATACATTATGATATAGTATCGTTACTTGTGTTTTGTGATATGATACACACTCGTATCGCGATACGAGTTTATATTATATTTGTATTAGGTGTATCGTATTTGTATTAGGTGTATCGTACGATACACCCTTGTATTGTACGATACAGCAACACATGTGTATCGTATCTGAATCGGGTGTATCGTACGATACACCCATGTATCATGTTGTATCGTACGATACAATGTCGACGCACTTAAAAAAGGCCAAAATTTTTAACCCAAATTTATGTGATTTTTTTTTAATAACAGCGGAAAAAATAACCAATATAGGGTTAAGCATTTCAGAACATTACATTTGAGAGAAAACTCAATACAAGTATTTCATTTCATTATGATATGAACATTTAAATTACCATAAACCCAAGAAATCAATGGAACAGTAAATCAACAATCTCAATCCAATGCCTCATCCCTCAACTGCTCATAAGTCTACTCGTTTACCTGAAAATGGTAAAAATTATACGAATTAGACTACCACGTCTAGAAGTTAAGGACCAAGACTACCTATGTGTCCTAGGTAGTAGTTTCATGTCTTCTGCAGAAGTTAGGGATGCATTCTGTATTGAGTTGAGCCATTGGGAGATTCTCTCGGCTATTGGTCGCTCCCTTGGGGATTCAGTCTCAGTTAGAATGTTCGGGTTAATAAAATGCTCTTGAATAATATACCCCCGAACGTTCTCTTCTGAGATGATCACATGTGCCCGTGTGTACCCGCGGGGTAAGATAATTTAAACACAATTTAGTGCAGTTAGGTATCACAGTGAGTGAAAATACCGGAGAGATATGTTTATATTCTTTAACATGCTTTATATTCTGAGCTTGTGACGATATAAAATTGTGAAATGTGTAGATATGAGGTAGTTGAAGAATTATCTGAGAGTTGTACAGGTTATTGTTATGATTGTTGCAATACACATTCACTTGCTTATTAATGTTGCAAACGATGCTTTACCTGCTCAGTTATGTTTGTTGGATAACTATTTACATGCTTATGTATATGAATGTTGGTTTATGTGGCATAAACTACTTGTTTAGACATATGTCGAGAATCACCTTTGACACCCACATCACATGCTAGATTCATGATATACCTGCATTAATTCCTACAATTTTTACCATTTTCAAGTAAACGAGTAGACTTATGAGCAGTTGCGGGATGAGGCATTGGATCGAGATTGTTGATTTACTGTTCCATTGATTCCTTGGGTTTAGGGTAATTTAAATGTTTATATCATAATGAAATGAAATACCTGTGTTGAGTTTTCTCTCAAATGTAATGTTCTGAAATGCTTAACCCTATATTGGTTATTATTTCCGCTGTTATTAAAAAAAAAATCACATAAATTTGGATTAAAAATTTCGGGACATTACAGTATATGTATCGTACGATACAATGTCGACGCACTTAAAAAAGGCCGAAAGTTGTCTTTTTTTTCATTTTGGGTTTAAAAAGCCTCTTGAGGGTCGAGTTCTCCATATGTCTAGAGTCCATTAGAAGGGAACCAACACACCCTAGGTTCTGTGAGATCGATTTGGGGCTCGATTTGTGTACAAGAGAGAGGGCTTTTGCGATTTTATCAAGAGTGCATTTTCACCATTTTTTCACTCAAGGAAGTGGGTTAAACCTTTAAGGTACAAAATCCCTATTATTTGCTTCTGATTGAGTGCTTTTGGGAAAATGTGGGTTTGGTGATTCTTATCTTTTGCTACTTATTGAGTTTTTTAATTGGTTTTGTGTTATTTTAGATCCTTCGATGTCGTCTTCATGTTCATGTCTTATTAGAAATGAACATGCATGGCAATACTGCAGAAGCATTGATGATGTACCACAACTAGGGTTACCATTGAATTTGCGATGTTTGTTTTGTGGTGCTATATTAAAGGTGCATAGATTTAAGCAACATATTGCATGTCAAGATCAAAATGTATGCCCATGTGATTTTTCATCTATTCTTGCAACTTTTCTTGTTGATGTTATCAATGAACTAGAAGAAATTCAAAAAAGAAGAATTTTGCAAAAATGCAAAGTTGAAAGACTTCCAACCATTATTCCTGATTTTAAAGATGATGATGACCCACTTGCCAACAAAAATGGCCCAACAAAAAGAGATCATCGAGCAACAGTTGGATGCAGAACTTAGAAAAATATTATCTTGATGTTTGACAAATAGGCTCAAGAAGATAGTTTAGTTTTAGGATCTTTGTAGTTTAGAACTTTAGAGATGAAGATTGGCATGTAAGACATTGGTTAAAATGTAATGCTTTTAGTTATCATGAACTCTTATTGGTTAGATGTAAGGCTTTAATTATGTTTAAAATTTAAATTATGTAGTTGTCTTTTATTTACATTGTCAGTTATCAATTGCATGGAGTGTTATTAATTTAAATTATGTAGTTGCCTTCATATGTGAATTTATGGTTGTATTTTGTGCAATTCATTATTGTTTTATGTAATTTTATTTTTTTATAATTTATGCTAAATTTTCCTATTCTAGATTTTTTTATAATTTATGCTAACTTTTTCTGTTTTAGATTTGTTTAGAATTTTGGGATTTTTTTATTAAAAATTTATGATACGATATGATATTACTTTGAGCCCGACCGATACAAGCAACGATATGATACTTACAACCTTGGTTATAGGTGTTATAATCTTGTGAGTAAAAGGGTTCGGATGTCCGAACTTGTTGAACTTGTATAACATGTCATATTATAAGTCCACAAGGCAAGTTGAGGATATTAAAATTACTTTTTCCTTCTAGTCTCATTCCCTAAAAGTTTTAAAAAAGAAGAGAATAAGATGATAACCTACTCAATCTTTCCTTGACCAACATGATAAATAAGAAAGAGATTTTCCTGAGCAAAATCCCAATGTTCCTCAAGCGGATCTAAATGTACATGTAATGGATCCACCTCGTCTTTAGGTACGTAAGAGTACGCGCCCTCTTGTTCCTCCTGCACATTTTATGATTTCTTTTTTGTCACTCACCAAGCTTTTCTAGCCTTGATTCATTTGTATCATCCTATGTTAGAGTTGTTCTGCAACCTGAGTGGCAACAAGCTACACATGAGAATTGAGGTAAATGGAGAGAATGAAAGCCTAAGAGTTGGTAAAACTACTAAAAGATAATAATGTAGTTGGTTGCAAGTATGTGTATAAGATTAAAACTATGACAGACATAACAAGTGTGAGATACAAGGTATGACTTGTAATCAAGGGATACAATCAACAATATAGAATAGACTATTGAGATGTTTGCTTCAGTAGCCCACATGACAATGATCATAACTTTACTTGCAGTGGTACTAGTCAAATGGTGGGACTTGTGGCACCTTGATGTCAAAAATGCATTTTTAAATAGGGATTTAGAGAAAAAAGTGTATATGAAATTGCCTCAGGAATTTCAAACAGTGAAGGACAACTATGTAGATTGAGAAAGGCTCTAATAGGCTTAAAGCATTGTTGTTAAAAACATGCCTCAAAGCGCAAAAGGCACGCCTCACCACAAGGTGAGGGACCTTTTGCTTTGAGGCACACATAAAAAGTGCAAATCATATGAGGTGCATGCCGATATGAGGCGCGCCTTAACCTGAGGTGTGCGCCTCATTTTTGTTTGGGTCAAATGGGGGCTTTGTGTCTCCCCTCCTCCCTCTCTCTCTCGGTCGAAAGGAAGAAGAAGAAGGAGGTCTCGCCTTCCCTCTCTCAGTAAGTCTCCCTCTCTCTCTCTCCCTCCTTCTCATTGTCTCCCTCTCTCTCTATCTCTCCCTCTCTTTGTCTCCCTCTCTCTCTTTGTTTCTCCCTCTCGCTCTCCCTCTCCCTCTCCCTCTCCCTCTCTCTCTCTCTCGTTGTCTCCCTCTCTTATTTCCCGCTCTCGTTGTCTCTCCCGCTCTCGCTACACCTCTTTCTCTACAAGTGAGAAGAAGGACCCATCATCCCGAGGTATGCAATTTTTTTACTTTTTTCCTCTTTTTATCTCTTCCTCTTCATTTTCTCTACCGTCTTTTTCTTCTCTTTTTCCCGTTTTTCCCTTTTCTCTACTATTTTTCACTACCGTCTCTTCTTCTTCTCCTTTTCTCCCTTTTCCTTCCCCTTCCCTTTTCTTTTTTTTTCCTGTTATTTGTTCTCCTCCTCCTCTAAGCTCTCGTCCACCACTCTCTTTGTTTTTCTTCTTCTTCTTTTCCTTTTTCTTTTTTTTCCATTTTTAGTTTCTGTTTTTTAGTTATATACATATATATTTTGTGTTTGGATATATATTATATAATTCATGTATAAGCTGTTTCTAAGTTATATAATTAGTTTTTCAATTATATGATCAGTTTCTCAATTATATATATATATATATATATATATATATATATTTAATTAATTACATAAATTTGTATGTATTTGTGTGGAAAACATATATACATACACGATAGAACGTTATATTTTGCTGTCAAGCCTATCATGCTATGTCACATGGGTGCGGGTGCAGGGATTCGGCACTTCCAAAAAAACTGGGTGCGGGGGTGCGGCAGGGGCAAAATGTAAAATATATATAAGGGGGGTCTGGGGTTCCCCCCGACGCGGGTCCCGCTACGCGGTCAGCGGGCGGGGGTCCAGGGGGGGCGCCCCTTGCGGGGGGTTATAGGAGAGCAGCCCCCCCCCCAAAAAAAAAAGTTTTTTTTTAAATTCCGCAGCCCATTTCATAGGGAAACAAAAAAACAAAAAAATGGACCGAAATGACCCTGGGTGCGGTCAACACACCCAGGGTCGGGTTGACCGCACCCGCGTCGAGTCGCGTCGACGCGGGTGCGGCACCCTGCTAGCTGAATCCCTGTTACATAGCTGTCATGTTGTGTAGTTTTTTTCACAGCAATATATATGTGTGTGTGTTTTCTTATCTTTTTTCACATAGCAAGTATTGGCTCTTAATTATTTATTGAATGCTCATATTTTATTTCTTAGATACTTACATAGATCAAGTTGTTGCATTAATGTTACTTTTAAACTATGTCACAGAGACTCGGCTAGGAGGTCGACGCACCCGTGTCGACACGCACTGACACGGGTGTGGACATGGGTGCAAATTCGGACACGGGGTAGACTCGGTCAATAAGTGTCGAACTCGATCAACGCACTAGGGCCGAGTCCGTCCACATTTTGGACTCAGTCAACTTTGACCGAGTCTATTTTTGTCTATTTTTTAGGGCAAAAGACGTATAAAAACTATAAAAAACAATATTTTTATGTTTTTTTAAATATATATATATAGTCGTGTCTTTGTGCCCAAAAATTTTGAAATTGCTCTGCATCCGTGTCGCACCCGTACCCATACCCACACCCACACCCATGTGACATAGCTTTTACATGTTAATCTCATATTTTTTGGTATTTATTTGAGATTTTTTATTTATTATTTGTTGTTGCTTCATCAATAAAACATTTTTATTTATTTGTATTTTTAGATATTTTTTTAAAGTTTTTTTTAAGCTTTAAAAAAAATTGAGGGGGCAATATACTATGCATCAAGCAAAATTTTCACGATTTTTTTTCACACTTGTTTGTGACTGTATTTAAGAAAGGATAGCTTATACTCTTAATTTTAAGTAGATGACATGGTTATTGCAGGAGCTGACAAAGATGGTTGACAATGTAAAGTTAAGATCAGTTGAGAGCTTTGGAATAAAATATCCGAGTAAGTTGAAATGCTTTCTAAGACTCGAAGTGGCTTACTAGGAAACGGGTTATCTTCTTACTCAACATAAGTATGCTTCGAATTTGATTAGCAAGGCTAGATTGACCTAGCCTGATGATAAGAAAAAAGTGGACACACCCATGGAAGCAAACTGCAAGCTATAACATATTGATGGAGAGCTTCTTGACAATCCTACAGTGCATAAGCAGTTGATAGGAAGTTTGAGTTACTTGACTATTTGTAGGCCTGACATTTCTTTTGCAATTCATATTGTGAGTTAATTCATGAGTGTTTCTAGATCTACTCATTTGGCAGAAATATTGAGGATCATTAGATATGTTAGGGGAACCATGCACTATGCATTATTTTCTCTACTTCTACTTTGGAATTGAGAGCCTATTGTGATGCACACTTTGGAGGGATGTCACAAGATAGACATTCTACTATGGGATTTTGTGTATTTTTGGGTGACTTTCTAATATCATAGAAAAATAAGAAGCAACAGAGAATTGCCTTGTCGACAACTGAGGCTGGTTATAAGGCCAAGGGTCAAGTTACTACAAAGCATTGTTGTGAAAAGCGTTGAGGCGTAGCGAGGCGCTCCACCAAAATCTGAAGCAAGGCGTAAGCCTCAATTTTTTTTAAAAAAATCATAAATTTTACATTAAAATATAATATATAAGAGTCTATTCTTATTATTTTGACTATGTTGAACACATTCATGGAATCATATTTGGCCAACACGACCTTCGCCGTATGAGCTTCAACTAAGGGGTTTGGAACCAACAAAGGATAGCAAACATTTTCCCTCATGTATATATTTCATTCGTGCCAGGACTTGGACATGGACCCGATTAACTTATATCTGGTTGGACCTTGGATCTATTATAAACCATACCCGCTTAACTGGATAGTCTAATAAGGGGAGCAGATCGAGTCATGCTGAATGGAGAGCCCCTAAGCAATGTGTGTCTGCCCCTAAGCTCGCAGTGGTAGTGAATGGAGAGCCACTCATTTTATACTTACGAGCAGAAATGGGTACGATATGCATTAATACCAAAGGACGGTGGATGGATGGGATTGCCTTTCTCACTTTCCATCCGCAATCAAAGACAGGTCTGGGTGAATATATTAGTACTCACCAAACTGTACATACACACTAAATTTGGGAAGCAGATCAGGTCATGCCGACATCGTGACCATTCGATTTGCATTTTAAAAAGCTCAAAAGTCAACAAAACCACGTGGCATTCATCCAAAATGCAAACAGACGGTCCGCATGAGCAAAAACGCTCATGTTCAGCAGGACCTGATCTGCCCCCCTTTCCTGTGGACCGCAATGTCTCCATCACCATAACTCATGGTTACGTACGCTTTCTTCCTCTGGCTGAAGTTTTTCCTTCTCTCCGTTGCTCGATTCGCATGAAGAAGGCCAGGAGTCGGTGAAGGAAATGGAGGGAATCGGCGATCGCGCTTTCTCCGTACTCTTCTTTGCTTCCTTCATCCTCCTCCTCTTCCTCTTCGCGGCGAATTCACCAGAAAATTTCGGGTCCGAGGCCGCAAAACTTCCTGACGATGAAGGTAAGTGTTTCACTCCCTTTCTTTTGCTGTTTTTTCTTATTTTTTCTTCTAATTTTGAGGTGAAGTTATCGCCTAGATCCGTATATCGCTCCCTACACTCGAAATGATGAGGCCATTGCCGATGTTTCCTATCGTGTCGATGTTTTGGAGCTCGCCGATGCAGTAGATTTGGATAGCGACCCCATTTGACCAAAACAAGGTGAGGCGCGTACGCCTCATCTTGAGGCGTGCCTCGCCCTGAGGCGTACGCCTCAAGGCGTATGAGGCGTGCGCCTCAGGGCTTTTGCGCCTTATGCCTGCGCCTCAAGGCACAAAGTCCCTCGCGTGCCTTGAGGCGCGCTTTTAATAACACTGCTACAAAGGTTGTATAGCTGAGGCCTGAGATGACTATTAGAGGATATTGGAGTTATGATAAATGGAGGAACCCCACTGTATTGTGGCAATCAAGGTGTCACTCATATAGCTAAGAATCCTTAATTTTACAAAAGAACAAAGCATATTTAGATAGTTTGTTACTTCACTCACAGGGCATACTTGGAAGGTGTCATCTCATTGTCATACATTGGAACAACTCAATAAATTGCAGATTGTTTCACAAAGAACTTTCCCTTCAATGTGTTTCATCCATTTCTCTTTAAACTTGGAATGATAGAGTTCACATAATCTCACGTTTGAGGGAGAGTGTTGAGGAACGTAATACTATGTATCATTTAGTGTAAGGGTAATACTCAATTATGTATTACTTCTCTTGTGCAAGAGTGTGTTTGTACTTCAAAACTCAAAGTTGTAATGGTCAAAATTATAGGGCTAGTTTGGTCCAGATTTGTCTTTATATAGTGGCAAAGGGGGCCGAACCCTATATGTTGTATCCTTCTCATTTTTACCCAAAAGAATGAAACTCTTTTGAGTGGTCTTCTTCCTCATTACCTCTCTCTTCTCCTCTACTATTGCAAACACTATTGTCAAGAAGAATTACTTAGCAAGAGCAAATCACAGATTTTCGGTCATGTAAGGGTCAAAACTTTTAAATTTTTCGTTTCTTGTTTTGGTTAATTACATATATCACATAAATCAGGGTTAGCTACAATTAGGAGCTTTAGCAAGCTTTTTTGTTTGATTTAGAAAATTAATTTCTTAATGGAACTGGAAGTTTACAAATATGAATGCACTTCAAATTTGATTGTTTTATCTATAAAGCATGCATTTTTGGGGGGGTTCCCAATTTTTCTTGTAAATTCAATACTTCTAGAGGAAGAAGATAGTGCTTTTGCCTTTATGCTTCTTCATATGCCACTCCAAGTGACTGCATTACTGACTCAGAGTTATTTAGGATGTGTGTGTGTGTGTGTGTGGTGTTAGAGAGAGATGATGCTCACCTATTTTTGCTGTAATCTTTCTTAGGGGCAAGATAGGCAGTGTTGAGGTAGTCTACTGTGAGTCGTACAATCTGAGAAAAAGGCACTAGATTCTGAATTGCATGCTTGAGGTTAGTTCCAAAGATGACAGCACTCTCTTTTGAAAAACCAGTCAGATTGAGAGACAGCTTTCCCACTGCAACAGACTCGACTCTAGCATGAACCTGAATTTGGGTGTAAAATATTTACACATTAATAATAAAATGAAATAATGAACACCAAAGACAACAAGCAAAAACACAGAGAAGCATTTTCTAAGTCAAGAAAATCACTAAAAATAACCACTCAATCGCAATAATATAAGTAATCCTCATAGAATATAGTATATCTGCATGACAAAAACATCTCAAGAGTATTATTCTCTGTCAATTGTTTCAAGGGAACAGTTCATAAATCAAGTTCATAGATAGAACATTTTGCAGGGTCTACAAAAGGCAAACTCAAAGTTCTGAAGAGAAATTTCAAAATTCAAAGTATGATGAAATGCATTAGGTATTAAAGATGGAAGAAAAAAAATCAAAATGTCACAAAAAATTAGGGTAGAACATTTGTTCGTTCAATATGATAATAGAATATCCTCCATTATTAGGAGTTAGGACTACTATATTGCTAAAGGATACACATCTAATTTTTCATTGCTTTTTTTTTGTTTTCATCTTGAAACATATACTCTAGATACTACCTGTGACAGAAGGTGCAGTAGCAAAAAACTTGCTGCAAGCCTGTCGCCACCAAAAATGGATGTAAAATTTCGAAGCAGAGATTCCCGAATGCCTCTTACAAAATGTGGGGGCTGAAAGAAATGCATTGCAAACAATTACTTATCTTTCAACTAGCAGTGCACAACAGACAATAAACAAGTTAAGCTTGATAAATAAAAATTACCAGAATCACAATGAAATCAAATAGAAAGTGGACAGAGTAGGAAATCCAATTAAAATTCTATAACATGATACTAATACAGCATTATAGTTCCAGATATATGAAGGGAAATTTGGTTATGACTATTACATTTTCAATAGGAGCAGAAAGGAAGTCCTGAACTTTAAGCTTCCTGGATATTATGCAATGGAGCCGGGGTACCTGAAAGTAATATATGTGCATCAATATTCTAACATTTATCCCAATAAAAAGTGTGTATATGCATGTGCATGTATATATATATATATATATATAGAGAGAGAGAGAGAGAGAATAATGCTACGGTGCCCCAGGATAACCCACTCCCACCTACTAGAGATCATAGTTGTAGGTTGCATCTTCTCAATCAGACCTTATAGATATACTTAACACAGTTTATTTGATATGATTCATGTTTTTTGGACATCAAAATAGGTCTTTTTAAGTAATGAAATTTTGGTACATTATGAGCCGTTGATTTTTGAAGATTTTAAAAAACCTACATGTATGCCATAATCACATGATCCAAAACTTGTTTTCCACCAAATAACGATTGTAGATCATATCTATAGGGTCTGATCAATGAAAAAAGCACTCAAATTTTGAAAATTTGAAGCTTCTATTAGGTGGGAGTAGGTGCTCCGGGAGCACGCTATCATTACTAATATATATATATATATAGAGAGAGAGAGAGAGACCTTGCTAGGTGGTAGTTGAGTTGAAACACTTTTGCAGAAAGCATCAGCAAAGTCATCATCACAATTTGTATAAGACAGAAGTTCTGGATTGAAAGTGAAAATTCCGATGAACTCGTACACATCATTGAGCTTCAAGTCAGCATCCGGCACATCGTATATCTGTGATTCATATATAATCATCAGCAAGCCACAGTCTGTTATATTCATGAACTATAATGTAAATTATTGTTCAACTTGAAGATCAGCTAAGAGAGACAACTTGCACATTGTTTACCTTGACTAAACAGGGGAGGAAATCTGTGTTAAAATTAAGCTCCACTCTCCCAATAGAAGCATTTCCATCAGCAGTATCTTCAACCTTGTGCGGTTGCTGACTGCAACTCCCAGTCTCGCACTAAAAAGGTAACCACAAGATCAAAAACATGATACATAGTGAAAGCACAGACAGTGAAGGCAGATAAACAATGGAGGCCATTTACCTAGGACCAACGGTTCTTGGTCATTTTTCCTCAGTAGGTATCATAGTCACAAATATCGGTATTGGCTATATCTCGGCGAGGCTATTTCTCATGTTATTATAGGTTTGCTGATAAATCTCGGGAAAATCTTGGGGCATAAAAAAAATAAAACATATATATATATAATAACAAAAATAAGTAAGAAAATATCATGTTTAGTTAATAAAATACATATATACTAAAAGAAATAAGTAAAAATACAAAATAAAGAAGAAAAACACCTTTAAGATGTAGAAAATAAGTAAAAACAGTAACAATAATTAATAATATTGTCATAGTATCACAAGAATATTGTGATATTCTTGTGATAATATAGTGATCTTTTACCTATAATATCATTTGATGAACATAACGCGATAATATCATGATATTTTCAAAATATCACCGATATCTGTGACTATGGTAAGTATTACTAAGGCCAAAAAGGACCTATAATCCCTAGTGCAACTATTTTTGCAGATACCAATAGTTAGGAAACCAACACGAGCAGCAAGGTCAAACCATGGTTGCCAGTTGAGGAAGCGGGAGCGGGAAGCGATACGGGAAGCGGGAGCGGGAAGCGAGGCACTTTCAAAATTTTAGGAAGCGGGGAAGCGTGGGACCACTTAGGAGCGATTCGGGAAGTGTCTCGGAAGCGACCTAGGAAGCGTCTCGGAAGCGACCTAGGAAGCGTCTCGGAAGCGAGGGGGAAGCGAAAAAAATAAAAATAAAAAATAAAAAATACAACAAAATTGAAAAAAACAGGGGAAGCGAGGGGGAAGCGTGATGGGAAGCGTGCTTCCCATTAAAGGGAAGCGCGTCCCCCATTAAAGGGAAACGCGCTTCCCAAAAAAGGGAAACGCGCTTCCCAAAAAAGGGGGACGCTTCCCCCCACGCTTCGGAAGCGCGAGGTTTCGCGCTTCGGGGAAGCGCGCTTCCCCTTTTAGCTAGGCGCTTCCGGTAACCCTGGGTCAAACACCATTTCGTGAACAGCTAAAATTAACAAAAGTTTTCTCAGAACATCATATGCAAGAAAAAATCTACTATTACACATTGTAATTTCATCTGAATTTTGCCATTATTTCAGTGGCAAGATAAAAAAAAAATGTAGACTCAACTGGTGGCAAAATCAGAAACCTACCAGCTTCTTGGCACACTTTGAAAGATCTGACATTTCAGGATGTGATGTCTGCACAAAAAGACATTGTAACAATTAAATAAAGGGATGGACTGTCAAGCTCTAGACAAACAGAACACCTAAACTGGAGGAAACCTCCCACGGGAGCTAGCAAGCACCAGGACATAAAAAGAAAGGCTTGAAAAGCTGAAGAAATAATAGAGCATTAGTGGACGTATCATATCTTGAGTGAGACATACATTGAAATTAATATCCATTGCAGAGGGCTCTCTCAGGCGCTTCTCTCTTTGCATGGATGTATCATTGGTACAGGACATCAGAGAGCCAGCTCTCAAGGATGACTGTCCAACAACCCATGCATTCTCTCCTGGAATCTGGCAAGAAACCACAATGAAAGCTGAGAACCCAAAGATGAGACATCTTAGTTTATGAATGTCAACCTTCAACTTCTTTTCTCTTGACATTAAAAGAGAAAAAAGTAAAAAGATAATTTCTACAAACACCTGACACCAATTACATATGCATTGTCTCCATTCTTCTAATCTAGTGAATTGGAAAAATTAAAAAAGGATGACTTCTGAGTTCAATCTTATTTCACAAAAGCAGGACATCAAACCTTGCTTCAAAGCAGGATAAGAAGCATCAACTGCCTTAAACTATGTCAGACACGGAGAGGACTCTAGATATGGGGAAAATATAGAGAGGATCATATAAATACAATTCAATTGCTTATACAACTGCAACAGTGAATACCATACAACATGAACTCATGAATGCGTATGCAACTTAGTAATTTTAGTACTGAATGGTGATCTCCACAGCTAAAAGTAAACCTGACTCTGCACCAAGTTATAACCCTAGTTAGGTAGATCAATAACAATCAACTGAATCAGACAAACACCAAGGAAAGTTTTCCATGACTAGGTAATGAGATCCATAAATTCCCTGGCTTTTTTTTTCTTTTTACATAAAGAAGATCAATTTCTTTCCTTTAAGAAAAAAGAGAAACAGATTATCACTGACAAACAAAGGGACTCAAACAAGTTTAATGATAAAATGCAAAGTATAAGAGCAAGATTAAGACTGATAGGAAAAATCTATCCCCACCTAGAAAGAAGAAATCCAAGAATTTCTGACTATGTCCATTTAATACTAATCCAACTATGTTATTCTAAGAAAGGGCCACAAATTGGCAATTAGCTGATGAAAGAGCCTTTAAAATTTCCACAATTTCTTCTTTCTAAAGTTCACACCAAGTAGTGAACAACCCTTATTGGCACTTGCCCAAGATGAGTTCCTTAGAAGCAAAGAATCTAGATGGGGATGCTTTCCTCGTCTAGCCAAGCCATAGCAAAGATCATCAGGAAAGGATGATTTTTAAAAGAAACGAAGCACCTGTAAAGCCCGTTAAAAAAGAAAAAAAATTGGACACGTGTCGCGGTCTGCCCGTCGTGTCGGATCCGAGTCAGACCTATACCCGAGCCCGGGCCTGACCCAGCTTCTCGAACGATCGAGAAGCCTGTGTCTTTTAAAAGACACAGGCGCCTCGGGCGAGGGGCAAAAGCCCTTGCCCCTTTTCTCTCCTCTTCGCCTCTCTTGTCTCCGTCTCGTGGCAGTAGGACGCCGGCGACGAAAGCCACCTTCTGCCTCCGAGTTCCGACGACCTCCCTGCGACCATCGACGGTTGTCGGTGGCAACAGTCTCGTCGGTCTTCCCCTTTTTCTCTCGTGTTGGGCCGACACCACCCAACATCGGAGCAGCCTCGACGCCAGCTACGCCTTGCTGAAACCCCGTCCTCGGCTCCCCTTCTTCTGTGGCCACCTAACGACATCAACCGCCGACGATAGCACTATTGTGCTCCTCCTTCCTTTCCACGAGGATTTTGGCACTCAACATCGGCTCCCCTTCTCTCTCGTCAGTGGCCTCAGCAAACAACCCGACAATCGTTGTCACCGACGACCTCGTTTCCCCTGTGGCCACCTGCGACATCGCCGACGACCTCCCGTTTGATCGCCGGTTGCGCCAAAGCCCCGACGCCGGAGTCGTCGGCCTCTCCTCTCCTTCATCAACTTCCTCGCAGACGCTGGCAACCCTCGGTTGGGCTCCCCCGTCGGAAGCACCGTTCCCGTTTTTCCCGTTGAGTTTTCCTGGCGATCATCGTCGCCATCGACTGCAGCCTCCGACGACGATGCTGTCGGCTTCCTCTCTCCTGCCTTTCTCTGTTTTGGCAGGCAGGGAGCCCCTGCTCCCTGCCTCTGCTACTCTTTGCCAAGCAAGGCTGAGGCCCCTGCCTCTAGCACCCTTGTCGGCAGGGTGCAGAGTTCCTGCATCTGCCTCCTGCAAGCAGGAGGCCTAGCTGCCATTGTTGCCTTTCTGCAGGGAGCTCCCTGCCTACCCTCGTATTTGGGGTCCGATACCACTGCAGGTCTTATCGGACCCGCTTCTCGTTTATATTACGGCATATACTAACGTTCTAAGCATCGCAGAATGGTGGACCCAGCTCGCCTTAGTGGCTCGAGCTCGTGCTTACTTACGTCGCAGGCGTACAAGGACTCGCAACCCCTCAATGTAGGGGATTCTTGCGTAAATGGACAATGAATGAATAAATGCTAAATAAGGAAAGATAACTAAAAGAGGAGGATGATATATGTATACGTATAAAATATATATGTATGTCTTTTAATTCAAGAACACGGTTTCGCGATCCTTATCCTTTTTACTTTCTTGCACTTTTCTTTTCTATTGCCACCGCGCTATATGTGCCCAAGCTTTTAATTCATGTCTTTACAGTTCATGTCATTTTAACTCAAGGACGCGGTTTTGCGATCTTTGTCCTCTTTACTTTTTCGTACTTTACTTTCTTACGGCCCCACGCTTTGCGCCATGGCATTTACTTGTATATATATGCATTTTACTCCAGGATGCAATCTTGGTCCTCCTTTACGTTCTCGCACTTTACTTTTTGCATTTACTTTTGTTGCCCCGCGCTTTATGCGCCATGGCCTTACTACTACTACCTTACTTTCCTGTTGTAGTCGTTCTTGCTTTTGCATTTACTTTTAGTATGTGTTGTTTGTCCTTACTTTGTTGCCGCACTTCGTGCATATACTTTGCTCGTGCATGTATTCTTATCTATGTCGTATGCTCCTTTACTTGCTTACGCTTATCGATCTATCGAGGTACAACTCCATGCCTCACGAGTCATCTTTTGCACTTGCTTAGTCAGGATAGGATTCCATACCCCGTGAGTTGCCTACGTAGTTGTATGCTTGTGTGTTTCGATGGTCGAGGTACGATTCCATACCTCGTGTGTGGCTTGTGCGTTTTACGCTTGAGGTGCAGCTTTGCACATCGAGTCTTGCTCCTCGATTTGCCACGTCACTATAACGTGCACGGGTTGCCCCTTGTCAGCTTGCACTCCCTGAGTGCAGTTTCGAATGTATAGTGTATACTGTTTCCCTTATTTGTCTTAAAAACCACGACACACACTTATGCACTTTGGTTCTCCAAAAATGATGGTTTTTAGGTGCAAACCTATTTTCACAAATGTATAGCTTAGTAAGGCAGATTTCGAAAGCCTTTTGCAAGATAGCAGATGGATCTCCCAAATCGATGTATTTGGGAGAAGTGTGTTGCAACTTCGGTTCGCGTATCTGATACGACTCAGATAACCTTGTTTAGGAGCCTGTGCACGAGTAGGGCGAGAGTCCTATCGAGGTACTTGCGCCATCGCTAAGATCGGCGCTAAATCACCTTTGATGAAAAACCTAATTTCTAAGCTTTCTGGTCAAACCAAGATAGTTGGCGCACTTCCTTCTTTCGAAAGATTATTGTTGTTGGATTTCTTATAAAGAATTCATGCTCCTCCTCTTGTAGTTATACTCTTAGTCACATACGATATGTTTAAACTACGAAGAGCAAGACGAGAGGTTTATAGTAACCGCAAAACATGTATTGACACTTTAAGCTAAATCCCGTTATGTTGATATTCGCCTAATAGGCAGAATGCTTGCGATTGTCTAAAGGACCCGAGCATGATAAGTTGGAACTTGAATGAGTTCATTGTGGACTTCTGTAAAGCAGATGTATTGGGGGATTTCCTGCGAGAGATCCTTACCCCTCTCATCGTGGTTGTACTTTTGAATAGGTACGTTGCGTACTGCGGTGAGTAGGATGAGAGGTGTGCGGTTGCCTCGAACGTGCAGTGGCGGGTGTTATTCACATAATGATAATTATGCGCCTTCACAGGCAAGATGCTCAATTGGTTCGAAAGACCAGAGCATGTAGAATGGGTTGTCGGTTAAGAAACCCTCTGTCGTGCCCGTTCAGGATGGTTCATCAAGAGAGAGGATGGATGGTACAAAACTCCGATGGACAGACCATTAATGGCTTTCCCAGTCATCGGAGGTTAGGCGAAATGGGGCTACCATAATTATCCTAGGTGGTAGTCGTCTGGCACTTTTGCAGAAGTTTAATGCATCCATAGGCCCAGTATGCCTTTGGGGACTTACTCTCTTAGCCCCTGGTCGTCCTCTTAAGAGCGGACTCAATCAGTCATTCGGGGTATAATAAAATACATAGCATAATGGACCCTTGAATCGATATCGACTGTTTTTACATTTTTGCCTTGTGCATACCCACAATGGCCTGCTCATAATGAAAACAAGATATAACCTACACACATGATTATGAGATATGCGTGTTGTGACATGGATTACTTGTTTGCTTACTCGGTAGTTCAATATGTTGCTCATTGAGCTATGCACGCCTGCCGAGACGTTACTCTAGTTGGTTAAACTCCTTACGCAGTTCTTTGTTTAGTAATAACTAGCTTCTCATACTAGTTAAATGCGTATTCGTTGGCGTGCGTCTCTTATGATTGATGTGATTGCATACAGCTCGCAATTTACGAACTAGTGGCAACTAGGACTGATGTAGCCGCTTGTCTTATAAGTTGCTTACATATTGTGATATAACTGCTACCGTATGATTGCTTATCCTGTGTAGCTTACGAATTTCTTGCGATGCAATAGCTTATGCCTTACGATTAATATAGTTACTTGCTGATGGACTGAACCATCTAATGGTAATTGTACGTATTGCGAGCATTGTTATGAATGCTTCAGTTGCTTTGTTTGACTGTTGGATAGAGTTAGTTACTCTTCGCCTTTAGAATCGATTGGACTGCTATAGTTGCTTGTTTAGCACTATGATCCTCACTGCCCTTGTATTTAGCTATATCTTACTAGAGTTTTGCTTACTCCACAGTACATTTGGTTAGTTCTGCTAGTCTTGTTTTTTTTTTGCTTGATCTAAAGAATATCTTGCTTATTGCAACATTTGTACATTCTTGTGTTTTGCACCCCCATTAGTCTGTTGTGAGACTGACTTATTTCATGGGCAAGTGGTGAACAGATTGAGACAGCTTGCGATGGCACGATGGCGTGATGCGTTCAAGGCGAGGTCATTTCCCTGACATTGTGCTCCTGAGGACACTTTTGGTAAATATGGTATAAAGTTTCTTTGAAAGCATCTCTTTTGATTAAAACTCTGGATTACTAAAACTGTATTACCAAAACTTTGTTCTTCTTTTCATTTGAATAAAATATATATTTGAGTTGCAAAACGGTTTGTAAAGGGAAGTTTGCGTTGTAATGTGCCCAAGGTTCAGGGTCTTGTTATTTCAAACATGATTTTCCGCTGAACTTCTGTTTTAAACTCTGATAAATGATTGATTTCAAAGCTTTCAACCTTTTTCATAAAAGGTTTCAAGTCCACGATTTTGGGGCGTTACAACACCACCTCAATCTATTGAAGCAAAGGCTTTTTGGAAAAGATAAGAATCATATGATCAAATGTTACTTTTGGGAAAAGAAAATGATTGCCATATGTTCGGTCTCCAAGACCAGATCAACAACAACAACAACTACAACTATGCCTTCATCCCAACCAGATCATTTAACAAAATTTCATAATATCATTTTCCCCGAATGGTCCACATCATTGGTAGGCAATTCCACAAAATATTTATCAAACATGGATGTCTCAAAAAATTTCAGAAACACTTACAGGGATGCAGTAAAGTAGACGGCGGTCCCAGATTTGCATCTCTGATGCTGAATCCATTGAAAATGATGCAACATCCATGAACTTGTTTGTCCTCCATGTTGAACCATCCTGTATACATCCGTCATTTTATTGTTTGACAAGCAGGTAACAGCTTAAGTATATCAAACTTAGAAATTGATAAATGGATAACCTTGAAGGTCCCAACATAGAATTCATTATCAAACATGTCTTGCACCATGCCCCGGAATCGAACTAGAGAATTAGGCTGTACCAAATGTAGGTTATCCGTATGAAGGAATGGAACCTGAAAAAATGTGGCCCTATTAGACAGATTTTAAGACTATCAATAAATTAGTGTCAATTCTGATTATAGCAAGATAAAAATCTGCAGACCAGTTTGGGAAAGCAAATGGTTGTTTAGAATTAGATGCACGACCAATAAAATGTATTAAAAAATATACATTTGATAGAAAAGCCACCCTCTCAAACTAAATTTGACAACTAGATTTTACAGACAGGATATAATGAATGGCACGAGTCAAAAACATCGACCATCCTTTGCACAAGGCAAAAATGTTTGAGCCGTTTAAAAATGTTATTGGAAGCATAATTTATTACATATTACATTATGTAGCCTCCAAATTAATATCCATCTATGGCCCTAACAACAAGGTCCTAAAAATAATGTAATAACAAAAACTAGTTTCATTTACAAGGAAGTTGCAAACAAAACAAGCTTAGAATATTTACAAAACAAATTCAAGTTGAAGGCCGAAGAGTAGTTGAAGAACCATGCAGCTAAATATCTTGTTCATTGTTGAGAGAAACCACCAGTCTGATAGCCCTGATTTAAGGACAAAACATCTTAGTTATAACATAACTCATGCAGATTAAACTCATCTTAGTTAAATACAAAATTTTAAGGGAATTTCCCAGAAAGATCCTCACCCCCAGCAAAAGGGGTAGGCGCCTGCTAAAATATAAAGTACTTCTAAACCATACTCCCTGAAAAAACAATATAGCCTTCACCCCCAAAATAAACTTGCCCAGATAAAACGAGGGAAAATATCTGCAAATTTACTATCTCTTGTAGTACCTTTAGTTACATGGACATATACACCTTCTGTTTCAATAGATCTCAAAAATACTTAACACTTTGCCAATTTATTTGAGTAGAGGGTAAGAGAAGAGGGCAAAAAAGAAGATGATTTTTACAAATTGCTTATCTACATGAACAACAACAAAGACAGAGATGATCAAACGATCAAAGAGACACCAGATTTAGGCAAAAAAATGACATTACTTTATAAAAAACAGACTATATATATATATATGGGTGTATCATCATACACCCAAAAAATCCAACGCTAATCGGATTAACTTGCGCCGTTGATCGCACACAATCAGTGGTGCAAGTTTTTTTTGTGCTTTTTTTGGTCTTTAGCAGCGGTCTTGACCACAGCTAAAGACCTAGGTGGAACTTTGGTCTTTAACGGCGGTCAGGAACAGCTGCTAAAGCCCAAAACCCCAAATTTTGTTGGACTCGCGGCGTGAAGCCAGGCGTCAGACCATCCAATGATACCCCTTTAGTGTGTATATATACATATATAGTCACTGAAAATATGAGAACTAATGTGTGAACCATGAATTTTCATGGATTTTTGTTCTTTTCCCTTAAATCTAACCATACAGATGTGATCTACATGCATGGTTTTATAAAAACCCACTTTAATCTGATTTTGATGCATAAATGAGATTTTTTTTAAGGCTTTAAAATCAATGGCTCATAATCTTTGTAAATATTCAAGCATTCAAAATTCACATTTTTTCATGAAAATACAAGATCCAATGGTTGATTCCTAGCAAATTCACCATGCCAAGCACATCCATATGGTTGGATTTGCAAAAAAAGTGTTGAAAATGCCCATATTTCTAGTTCTCATATTCTACTCTCTCTCTCTCGCCCTTAGGTGGTACCTGCGCAACCCTTAGGTGCACAACTACGGACAGGATGTCGTTCTTCACGCCCTAAAAATGCAAAAAAGGAGAAAAACGCGAATTTGTGTGTTTTTGCCCTTTTAGCGGCAGTTTTTGACCACCACTAAATACAATTTTACTAATTATGCCCGTGTCCTTACACAGGTGTTTAGCGGAGGTCCTGGCAGTTGTTTCCCACTGCTAAAGGGCAAAAACACACAAATTTGCGTTTTTGCCTTTTTTTGGCATTTTTTGGGTGTTGGCCGTCCATCATGCCCCAGGATGGACGGCCAATGCCGTTCCACTGTAGCTGCATACCTAAGGGTCGCACATCTCTCTCTCTCTCTCTCTCTCTCTCTCTCTCTCTCTCTCTCTCTCTCTCTCTCTCTCTCTCTCTCTCTCTCTCTCTATATATATATATATATATATATATATATATATATATATATATATATATATATACACACACTGGAATATGATAATTGAAATATGAGAACTAGAAATATGGGCTTTTTCAACACTTTTTTTGCAAATCCAACCATGTGGATGTGCTTGGCTTGGTGAATTTGCTACGAATCAACTATTGGATGGTGTATTTTTGATGAAAAATGTGATTTTTAAATGCTTGAATATTTATAAAGATTATGAGTCATTAATTTTAAAATATAAAAAAAAATAGTTTATGCATCAAAACCAGATTATTCATCCTTAAGGTTAGATTCAAGAAAAAAGAACAAAAAATCCATGAAAATGGCGGTTCACACATTAGTTCTCATATTTTCAGTTCTCATACTCTACTATATATACTGAGGAATGAAAACCTACCCACCACACGTTTTATTGGATTTTTGGTGTTTTTTATTCTGTCCGTACAGATGTGATATATATGCTTCTTTTTATAGGAATCAGTTCTTGGAACATTTGATTCCTATGCATGGATAGGTTTTTATATGTTTCAAAAATCAATGGCGTGCAATTTTCATAAATTTTTGAGGCTCCAAATGCCATTTTTTATCCAAAATACATTATCCAAGGGTCGATTTCTAGTAAATCAATCATGCTGAACACATCTGTACAGTCAGAATTTTGAAAAAAGCACTAAAAATTTTTCATTGGGTAGGTTTGGCATGTTTTGTAGTGGGTAGGTTTTCATATATATATTCACTAGAATATGAAAACTGAAAATATAATAACTAATGTGGGAAACGGGTTTGCCAGTTTCGGAGATCAGCGTGCGAAGTGCACAGCAACAAATTAATGGATAATTTTTCTTCAAGAAAAATCAAATATTTGGGACTTCGGTTTGATGGGAGAGAACCTATCCATTCAGATTGAATGTGGGCAATGCAGCATTTCATACAACGAACAGACTTGAGGGAAAAAAACAAGAAAAACAAAGAAAAGAAAGGGTTGAAGAGGTAGTAGGGTTGTCCCAGAGGGAACCTTAGACAAGCCGTCCTGTTCGAAGAGGAAGCGGCGGAAGAGATCGGCGACCCCCCAATCGCTCCGGCCGAAGCTCGCAGGATCCTGACCGCCAGTGACGGCATCTTCGAAGGTCGAGCGAACGGCTCCGAGGGGGTTGTTCAGGCAGTCCAAGGCGAGCGCTCCCATGCTGCTTCTCTATCTACGGAGAGGATAGCAAAATGGGGGAGGAGGCTACTGTTATTACTTCCCGCCTCCCCCACGTCCCGCGGTCTTCCTTTCTGATGTTTCCCGCCAAATTCTTTAGCCTCCTCGTCAATGCCACATTGACTCGACTAACAAAGATACGGGATACGTTTTTTTGCAACTTCTTCACGGTTACCAGAAGCCTCTAGAAAACTTGGAAGCTTGCATTTATCTGAAGATACAAGATATTAGAAAAATAAAAAACCAGAACTAGTTTTTTTCAGTATTTGGATGGAAAAACTGGATGTTTAAAAATCTGATTATTTAAGAAAACCTAAAATATTTAAATCCAAGGGATATTGCGAAAACTGAAAAAAAAAATCAGAAATAAAATATATGAAAACACGGGGCTCTTCCCACCTTAGTACCTTACCCCACCTCTCTCTCTCTCTCTCTCTCTCTCTCTCTCTCCAAGTCTTCTTGATTTCCCCAACCCCTTCTCTCTCTCTCCAAATTGGTCTTCCCTATTCCATATTTTCGATTTTCCTCCCCTTTTGTTATAACCAAACCAAATCTCTCTCTTTCTCTCTCTCCGACACCAAATTATAGCCAATGCTCTATAAGAGAGTTTCCCACTGCCAACGCTATGCTAGAGTGAGATTTCTCACAGAAAAACTCTACCGTCTTATTTTTCAGCCAGCATATGTTGAACAGCTACCTTTGTTGTTGGTGGTACTTTCCAGCATCAACAAATAAGTTTCTTTTGTTGGATCTAGTTATTGGATTCAAAAAATATATTTAAATGCTATATTTAAAATTGAATATTTAAAGTTGCCCATTGAGTCTCACAAAGAAACCAATTAGTGAACTTTTAAAGTTCAGTTATGGAGGTGGTTATTGAATATTGGAACAAGATAGCAACACTAAGAGGTGTAAACATATGCTTAGGGATTCTCAAAGATGTTGATTACAATGTAGAGAACCCTCATGAAGGAAGGCATCAATTCTCTATCAATTTGGTAGATTGATCATGCATAATATTCAAATTTTATTCATATTTATTTCTGCATGATTCATGATAAAATCACATTAAAAACTCATCTTTATCGTTGTTTTTTAGAATTCGCTTCAGGATAGAAAATAAAATAAAAAACACATTTTTAGAGTTTACCCTGCGTTTTTCAGTGTTCTTTTATTTGGATTTTTTTTTCTAATTCATAGTTTAGTTAGATTAGAACTTAATTAACTAATTGTAATTAGTTTAGGAAAAAAC
The DNA here is from genome assembly GCF_984573655.1 of Nuphar pumila. NCBI lineage: Eukaryota > Viridiplantae > Streptophyta > Magnoliopsida > Nymphaeales > Nymphaeaceae > Nuphar > Nuphar pumila. The sequence continues at coordinate 105,290,202 of NC_143256.1, forward strand.
CCTTTTGAAAATGCATTTTCTAAAGGAGTCCTCTTTTGAAAAATCCTGAAGATTATCGGACTCTTTTTGAAATTTCGGGTTTTAACCTAATTGGGATTATAAATAGGATTTTTGAGAAAGAAAATTCATTTTTTTCTTGGCTGGATCCTATGCCCCCTCTCTCTCTCTCCTCTCGGCTTCCCTTTCTTCCTTTCTTCTTCTTTTTTGGTCGACCGGTTACCTACCTTCTTCATTTTATGCTTCTTATGCTTCTCAATCTGCCTTTTAAACCCCGTCGTTGTTGGTTCCTCGCATCCCCTCTGTCGGAAAGAGAACTGAAGCCTGTTTGAGTGCAACAGGTAAAAAACCATCTTCTTCTCTCCCTTCTCCATAGCTTAGGATCATAGCATCACATGTATCGTAGTTAGTTTTTAGTTTCATCGCATATTGCATGATTTAATCATATTTTCTTTTTAGCATATTGCATCTTAGATAATTTATTATTATTTAGTTTCTGAAAATTAAAAAGAAAAAAAATATAGATTTAGTTTTAATCTAGTTTAGTTGTTTCTTGATTTGTGCATAGAATAACACTAATCTAGGTAGATCGATAGTTTTAACATAAGGTTTTTGTATCTTTTCTTAATTTTTGATTAATTTTAGATTAGATCTAGTTTAGAATAGTCTGCAACACTTTTTTATATTTGATGTTTTGTTTTTAGATCACATAAGTAAATTTTTTTAAGCCAATTTAGCTTTTGGCATCATTTTTTCTGAAACTTTGTTTTGGCGTCAAGTAGGTCTGAACCTTTGCTATTTATTTTCAATATTAGGTTAGTTCAGCTATTGTTAACTCATGTTCTTGATGTTTTAGTTAGTTAGTTTATTTGCTTTAGGTTTTTTTAGTTTAAATTGGAAATCGGTAAACAAATCAATTAGTCATTTTTAATTTTTACTATTCCAATCGAACAACTAGCTTCATTTACTGTCTTTATCAGTTAGTTAAATCGTTATTTAGTTCTAGAAACTAGTTTTTTTTTATGCTTAGATTAGAATATACTTGTTTTAGATTAAGTATCATTTTTTTTACTTAAATAAATTGATTTATCCGATTCGATAGTTATAGTTTAGACTCTTCTTTTTTTTGTAAAACGTGATTAGTTGTAGATTACTTTCAGCTTTTAATTCATTAGCAGCCAGTAGTTTAGTTTATGCACGTCAATTTAGTTTATTAGATGCATGTTATTTGTTTAGTTTAGAATTTGATTATCATATTTTTTTTGTATAGAATTAAATCTAGCCGAGTCTTGCTTGTGATATTTATTCCTTAATATTGATTAGGGTAAATAGTTATAGCTAGTCTTACTTTATTCCCATATTTGTTACACGTTAGTTTACAATCCGTAAAATAGTAGCATGGGTTATTTGTTAGTCGTTTTCTTTAGTTTGTTATGCACTTTTGTCTTTTAGCTAGTTATCTTTTAGCTAATTAGTTATTATTTTAATTAAGTTGTCAATAGTTTGTTACATAAGTCAATTTCTTGATTATTAGTTAGTTTCACTATTTTGTCTTTTAATATTGCAGTTAGTTTAAATCTTGTTTTTGTTGATTCTTAAGTTTAGATTTTTTTGTAGTTTTGTTTATTGCTACTGTGTTTTGTTTTTGCTTCTTGCAGGGGAACGATCGAACGTGAAGTGAGCCCTCGAAAGTACCCCCAAAGAGCCCTCTGAGATCCCTAAAACCCTTAAAAGGCCTTTTAGGCACATAAAGAGCCTTTAATCAAACTCTTACAAAAGTGAACAAAAAAGCAAAGAAGGGACAAAGGATTCGAAGCACTGAAGACTTTTCTCTTATTTTTAGATTAGGGTTTATTTTATTTTATTCAATTAATTTGGGTTTGTAATAAGGTCACTTAATTATTGTTTAAAGTCCTTCGCAGAGGGGTGTACTCTCTTCTTATTTACTCAATTAATTGATTTTTCTTTTTAGCAATAAAGTGTAGTGTAATTGTGTGCTTAAATACAAAGTATTTTCCTGTTCCTTTAATTCGACCCGGACTCCACCACTCGTGTGAGCCAATTTTTATTATTTGATGCATGGTTTGCACAAACATTTTTTATTGAAAATATATTTTTAAAATGTTTTATTGAACAAGTTACATCATATACCTTTCCTACAATCTAAGCTAAAAGTTGTACAAAAACCATGTTGCATGTTTAATTCCTACGTTGGTGATTGAACACAATGATCATACTGTCGTGTGACATTCAGGTTCCAACAATCACTCTCTCCCAATAATTGCAATTATTTGTGCATATAATAGTTAAAGAATGAAACTAATTAAACTAAATTACAAGATAATTAATATATATTAATATTCAGTTATATGTATAAATCTCAAGAGGTGTGTCTCTTGGGCTGAAGGGATTTCTCTTAAGAATGTATCCCAAAATTAAACCCCTTACAAGTTTATATAAGGGCTCTAAGAAGCTAGGAATGATATATGTGTGAATTCATATGCAAGAAAAGAATTGTACAAGAGAAACAAAGTTCTCCCTGTTTAGAGAGAAACAAGCATAAAATGTAAAAGGGTTGAAGAATCAAACCTACTTGGCAATTTCGAGCGATATTGTGCACGCTTCAGCCCACCAAATTTTTGCTCTCGCTTCTGTAGGTTCCTACATTGGTATCAAAGCCAAGTTTGACAACAGTTTGTTGGTGAATGCGTGCCTCAGTCGATATCTCATGCATAGCCTGAAAAGAAAAACAAAAATCAAACAAGGATATAAGCAAAAGGAGGTTAGTCAATTTCCATTCTGCTTTGACAAACAATTAACAAAAATTCACTATTTATGAAAACCGAAAACAATCCTAAAAAAAAGGTGTGTTTCGACAAGATTTGCAGATCTTCAACTTCCTAAAAAAAAGAGAGAGAATAGAAGAAAATACTAAACAAGGGAATGTCGGTGGTGACCAGATGTAACCGTTGGAGCTGGTGGTAGCCAGATTTGTCTCTCAAAAAACCCAAATCCGAGCACCTAGGGGCCAAGACCAGCTCGAATCATCGTCTGCAAGGTGTTGGAGGATTCATTGCCAAACGAGAACACTTGTTCCCTCCGGCTGGTCACCTAAAAGTCTGCAGCAATGGAGGAGGAGACGCAGAGATAGAGAGGAAGAGTCGCCATTCGCGGCTCCCTCTCTCTGCTTTAGTCTCAGGTTGTAGAAGCAACAGAGGATCGAAACCCTCTGCTCTCTCTCTCTCTCTTCCCGGCCATTCTCAGAGGAGGTGAAGCAAAGGGCGTAGTGATCCTCTACTTTCATAGAGGATCTTCGTTGTGCACCTCCTCCACAGGTCGGATATCCCTCCCCTCGCAAGAAACCCAAATCAAACGAGATTTTTTTTAAAAAAAGGGGCTTCATATTACCTCTAAAAAGAGGAGGTTTCAGTAGCCATTGCCGATGAAAATCTGACTTCACCAACTGGGTATTGCTCCTCATGCCCAAAAACTCCAACTGAGCTTGTTTGAGCCGTAGGCGGCTCAATTTTTGCCCGAAAATGTGTCGATTGATGTTGAGAGAGGACGCCCCATCAACGGACAAGTGGGCTTCTGCACTCTGGCAGGTCATCACCAGAAAAACCTGCGGTGGCAGTGCTTCTCTCAAAGGAGAAGAGGTTAGGGTTAACACTCTTCCCATTTTTCAGGAAAAGGAAGAGTTTGAGAGTCTCTTCTTTTTATCATTCTTTCTATTTTAAGTTTAAATTACATATTATATCTAACAAATATTCTAGAATTCCATTTAGATACTCTATAAAATTTCTGAGTAAGGAGTCCAGTTCTAAAATTTTTAGATAAAGGGTTGTACATTCTAAAATTTTGTAGAATAAAGACATTGTTCATTGCTTATGTAAAATAGTAATCTTACTATTTTCTGATATTATAGAAAGAGTGCTGAAACTTTATGTTTAACTCAAAAAAGTTCATATATTCATAGAATAAGGGTTCTGAAATATAGTTTCTGCAAAAGACAGGTTACCAATTTTTTAAAATTACTGAAAAGGGTCTGAGTTTTTTTTATTAACTCGGAAAATTGCAGAACAATCTCTTTTAAGTTTGTATTAACACAAAAATAGTACTTTAACTTTTCTTATTTTCCAAAAAGGTGGATTTGTCTAGTAGAAAGCCTCATAATAATGTACTATGTTTATATTGCTTAGAAATTGCATGATCTAAAACTATTTTTGTACATTTTGTGTTAGAATTACATATTAAACTAGTTTGGAAAGATTAAAACAAGTTATATTCACATATATTAATTCAAAAAGATTTATTAATCCTAATATTTATTTGTAATTAGGCTAATGTCAAACTGAATAGCAATGGTTGAGTTGTCCAAAATTGAAAAACTCAATGGGATGAATTTTGAATAAGATGGAGTATTTATTAACCCATGACAAGACCCTACATGTTCTGAATAATGTGAAACCTTCACTAACTGATAAATCTAGTAAAGAAGAGAAGAAAACTTATAATAAGTTTACCAAAGACAATCAACTTGCTCGAGCAACTCTTCAACATTCATGCAAGATTACCTCATTCGAGTATTTGAAGATTTTAACACTGTAAAGAAAATGATGGAGGCAATTAAAAAGAAGTATTATATGACTTAAAAAACCCACATCCAACTCCTTCTGAAACAATAGAACTCATGCAGGATGAATGAGTTAGACAATGTAGTTGATCATGTGAATCATATGTTGGTAATGGCTAAGGACTTAGACATAGCTGGAAATGATATTCTTGAGTAAATGCAAATTTCTACCATACTAAACAACCTTCCTCCAACTTGGAAGATGGTGACAATTGCCATGAGATTGAACTAGAAAAGTCGCTCTATTACTTGGCGCCCTTTGCAACTGGCTCTTAAGCAAGAGTACATAAACAAAAACAAGAAGGGAGAAATCACAAGCACATAAGAGTCCTTCCCTACAACTTCTCATATACTCAAGCCTAAGGGTCAATTCTTCAAGAAATTTAAGAAGAATTAGTTTAACAAAGGCCATTCTGTGCAAACTAAGAACTCTAAGACTACAACCAAGGGTGCATGCTTTTCATGTAAAAAAGTTAGGCATTTCAAGAAAGATTGCCCAAACAGGTCCAAAAAAGAGAATTTAGGAAAAAAAGTAATTGGAGAGCGTGAAGTAGTCTGCACTGTATCTGAGTCACTGATCACAGATGGCAATCTCTTAGAATGGTGGATTGATTCAGAGGCGACACGACATGTGGCCAAGACAAATAAAGGACTTATAGAAATGAAAGAGCTAAATTCTGGAGATTACAAGGTGTGTATGGGAAATAACACCTATAGTGATATGGTCGGGATAAAGACCTACATGCTCTAAATAGAAGTAACTGATCTACTACTAACAAATGTACTTTGTGTACCTGTCATGAGAAAGAATCTTTTAGCAGTAGGAGACTTTACTAAGAAAGGCTTCAAAATCCATTTCCAGGGTGACAAGGTTACAATTGAAAAAAATAAAACTGTGAAGCTAAGAAGTTACTATAATATTGGCCATAGTCTCTTTTGTTTGAATGTAACTCCTTTTATAAGTAATGCAATGAATGTTTCTGGTTATATTGATTGTGCATTTAATGTTTATGCATATTTATGACATTTAAGGTTAAAATATATAAATGTTAACAAAAGTGAAAAGAATAATTTGCATGAGATTATTATCTTCTTTTAAAAATATAGAATTTGAAAAGATGTGAAACTTGAATATCAGGTAAAATGACTAGACAATCATTTCCTATTGGAAGGACACAGAGGATTATCAAATCTCTAATTCTGATAAAATTGAATTAACAAGGAATATACAGTGAACTTATAAAATCTGGAAAAATAGGAATTTGAACCCTAAAAATCCTGAAATTCTGAGAAATGGTAGAGGAGTTCATGAAGAACAACTCCTGTTTTGATGGTTTGGCATTGAACCCACAGGTTGAAGTGCCACAGCAGATTAGGATCGGTATAAACCCTGACAAGATTATAACCAGATTTTCACAGAAGTATGCAAAGTTTGATTTTAGAAAGAGACAAATCTCTTTAGAAAAATCCATAAAAATACTAGAAAATGATAGGTTCTACCAAGTATCTACAGTATTTTTTCCAATGCCAAAACTGTTAAAAGAGGAATTGTTCCTCTGTGTGTCAGGGCCATCCTCCTAAAATTTCAGCCATTTTTGCCACTGTTTTTCATTTTTTCTGTATTTTTTTGTAAAAATCTGTCAGTCTGCTTCCAATTCTAGAGTCGCCGAATTCCGACCGACCTTGTCGGAGCTGTAATGCTCCGACCATAGGTCAAATCCTAAAACTGTAAAAGAAAAAAAGCTTTGCCTAACTGTCCTCTGTCACTTCATAAAATTTGGGGAATTTCTATTATAAGTTAGTACCTCAAATTCGGTTTTCATTAGAGGAAATCTAGGGTTTTAGGCAAAAATCATGTAATTTAGGGTTTTTATTTGAATTTCCATATTGAAAAATACCAAAAATATTAATTTTTGGATTCCATTATGTTCTTAGAGTTAGTCTAGGTGTACATGCCAAATTTGAATCAATTCCAAGCTCATTTATTTTTTGTATTAGTTAATTTTTAAAAATCAAAAGCGAAACTCAAGTGAAATTCAATATTTAGTGATATTTTTATATTTTTAGGGTTTTAGTATGTTTATCATAGTCTCACATCATGTTATAGCTGATTTCCACATCATTTGCTTTCATTTAAATTTCAAAATTTGCATTTTTACAAGAATTATTTCAGAAAACCCTGTTTTCAAGGTCATAGTCTTGTTATCAGAGATATTTTGGTTATTTTGACCTCAATTTTGAATTTCTAAACTTTGATTTTCATATCTTCATCATACCATATCATCTTGTGTTTTATTTATTCTCATTTGAATTTCAAAATTTGCATTTTTATAAAATATCTTTCCAAAAAACCCTGATTTCAAAGCCATAGTCTTGCTATAAGTGGGATTTTGGTCATTTTAACCTCAATTTCGAATTTCTAAAGCTCATTTTCATATTTTCAATCTAATTTCATCATTTATGTTTATATCAGAGAGGTATGAATTGGGTTTACATTTGGATAATATCTGATAATTTCTCAATATTTTTGGATAAATTCAGATAAACCTATATTTCTGTGCTAACATGTTTTCTAGTTTTGCAGGATTATTCAAGTGGAGGACTTAGCTCTTTTATTTATTTTTCTTTTATTCAATTCAATGTAAATATTAAGTTGTAATATTTGGAATAAGAGTTACATTTTCTGCTTAGTGTATGATGTATTGCATATAGTTTGATTTTGCAATTTCAATATCTGATGAATGTATCATTCATGCATATATTTTTCTCAAATCCACTATGATTGACACGAATGGCACGTGCACAAGCTTTTAGAGAGTTGACAAACTTGGTGAAATTCATATTTATGGCCATAGTCAGAATATGAATGAAACCTAGATTTGTGATCTTTGTATTAGCCACATTCAACCTACACTCTTAGGCTAACTTAAAAAATGCACTCATTTATCAAAAACTCAAAAGGATTTTCCCAAGTCTTTAAAGAAATATCTTTCAAATTCATATCCATTCATTTCAATCATTTTAAAACAATCATATGCTTTCTATTCAATTCAGAGAAATCGATTTTCTTTTCTAAGTCTTTCTGAGAAAACAGTTTTCTCAAAACTCTAATTTTTCAAAGGATATTTCAAGTGTTTCCCAAGTTCAAATCATGATTTTTCAATGTTTTAACATTCTCAATTTCAAAATCCCAAGTTTTCATAAATCGATTTCTCAAAATTTTTGAACTATCTCTGAAATAGTTTTTTCTCAGAATTCTCAAATCCTTTTTAGAAATTGATTTTCATTTCAAAAGCAATTCAAATCTCAAAAATTAATTTTCTCAAAGTTCTAATTTTCCTGAGAATTCATTTTCCACTTCAAAGATCATTTTCCAATGAAATTCATGATTTTCCAAGGAATTCCTTTTCCAAACACATTTCAATTTTCCAAGCAAATATCATATTTCTCAAAATGTGCATTTTTCAAAATCTCATAGCGCAAGCTTGATTCTCTGTGCATCTTAGGAAAATAGAGCATAATTTAGATAGTTGAACTTAGTCAAAGCACACGTTTGATCCTTGATTCAATTACCCCTGGTAAAGGCGCCAGGAACTATCGAACCTCGTACCAACAAACGGATCCCATTCCATGAAATTTTCCCACAAATTTCAAAAACAGAGGCAAGTAATTTTCAAAACCAATTTTCAAAAATTTGGTCGAGTTTGACTCGCAGAATCGTTTTTCTCTCTCATAGAGGGAGGGAAAAGTTTTGCGATAATAACAAGTTTGGTGATCGAGATGAGACCTGTCTTCGCCTGATCAATTGTGTGCTTGATTTAGCTCAATTATCAAAATCGTGTTCTATGAACTGTCAACTTTTATTTTCTGATATCATGTGAACCTAAGAGCCTAGACTTGAACCCAACTGACATGGATTGCATGTAGACTAGGCATGGTTTGGTAGGACCATATTGAGGAGAAAATTTTCATGCTTACATAGACTTAGGTCTAATACAACCCTCCTCAATTTAGGATTTGTTTGTAAACAATGTTTTCTTCTTTAAGGCTTTCAAAATTCTACTTCTTTAGGACTTAGAGCCTTTTGATTTTCTTGCATGTGATCATTAAAACAAAAACACCCTATCTATCTCTACCCAGTCTTCACGTTGCTGGGCTTTCTTCCAGAACCATAGTTTGGAACAAAGCCTCACAACTGGGCCACTTATTTGGGCTAACGCCCCCCTGCCACGTACCAATGGCCATAGTCCAACGTATATCGGCAGGTGCTCAAGGATGTTGGGAAAACACAAGCCTAGAATCGGAGATGAAATTTTATGCCACGTACTTCGGGTCTCGACTCAAGTATATCGGCATAGCATGATTGAACACAGATGATCTAAGCCTAGAGTCAGGATTATGGTCCTACAACTCTTTCAAAATTGATGCATTTAGAGTCAGCTTCTTAGGGAATGTTGTATGTGCATAATTGTTTGTACATGATGTGATTGAATTGTAGTCATTTTCCTCTTTATTTTCTCATATTTTCCCCAATTCTTCCAAAATACTGGATGATTTTCTAAAATACCTCATTTTCTAATTTATGAAGCATTTCTTGCTATTTTCTCAAAACCCTGGATGATTTCCCCAAATTATCTACTTTTTCTCAAAACTCCAGGTGGTTTTCCATCCTTTCATTCTTCTAGATCTCGAATTTCCAGCTTTATCTTGCCTGTAATTTTTTTAAAATTTCTGTATTTTCCTAAGTCTCATTCCAATTTTTCCTGTTTTCTAGTTTGATGGCATCCAGTCAACTTGACTCTATCTTTCCTGAGGGTCACATCTCCTACGAGGTGCGACAAAGTCTTTCTGAGTATCGAACTTTTAACACCAGATCCTTTATTTCCCGGTGGTATTATTCTTCCCGGTGGTATTATTCCTGGATCAAGAATTTTTCTCGTATGTTTCTGGACCATTTGAGTGATTATGGGTTAGAACTGACATCCGCAGTGAGGAAACAAACAATCAACGACAATCTGATCCACGCACTGGCAGAACAGTGGAACCCACCCACTTGTACCTTCTGGTTCCCATGTGGAGAGATAACCCTGTTGATGGATGAATTTTCAGAGATCATGGGATTGCTCGAGCCAGCCGATCAACTTGGAGATCTATTAAAGCAGCAGTTCTTGATCAATGTCAAGTGTTTGGATCCCTGAGACGCTTTAGCTCGCATGATAGGACGAAAATCTTGGCCACTGATTGAAGTAGATGGAAATGAATACGTAGATTTGCTCGAGATCTACCGACAGTATAGGGCATTCACAGAAGTCAGTTCATTATCCAGAACAACTCGAGAAAGAATTCAGCATGCAATGGTCCTATGCACTGTGGGACTGACTTTCTTCCCAGATGAACAAAATTATGTGGATATCAGGATAGTTCAGCTCTTGCGAAAGTGGGAAAGTCGACAGATCAGCAGTCGCTCGATAGCTATGGCCGCACTCACTTTTATGTATCAAGGGTTGACCTGCTTCACACTCGGATAATCAATTCTAGTTGAAGGGTGCTCCTATGCATTACGGTCTTGGTTCCTTCGGCATGTTTCAACCAGAGCCAATTCATTCAAGTACAACAGTAAAGAGCTTCTTCCAGTTGCATGATATCGATTCTTGATCGATAACCTTCAAGAGGAAGAGGTCATATGGGACTATTTTGATCGTCAGGAATCACCTCCCAGATACACCTATGCATATGGAAAGCAATTCAAGCTACTTGGCCCATTCTTCTACACATACTACCATCCAGAGCGATGTGTCAAGCAATTTTCTCAGAGGTAGAAGCACATAGAAGCTTGACTACTATCAGGGATCATGCCAGAGTTCGATCTCACATCATCACAGTGGTCCAGAGCATACCATTCTGCCAGATATGACTAAGATTCTTTTGTTACTCTCACTCTTTTCTCAGGTCCTCGAGTGTCCAATGATTATCAGAAGTGGTGGAAAATTGTTTGTCCCCCTCCTCTCTGTCAAGTTTATTATTGATAAAATCATGTCTTTCTTCGATAAAATTCCTTCAATTTTTATTCTATCGTGGTTTGATGACTTTGCCTAAGTAATAAGGCATATTTTCAGTTGTTTGTTCTTTTTGCAAAGAATAGCAGCGCAATTGTCGTAATTCCAACGACGACTCAATCCTTAGTAATGAGATATCCTTCTAATTGTCTACCAAATTTCCAACAAATATTTTCTTCTTATCAAAACCATTCTCAGGACCTAACCCTCAGTTTTGCCTTGCAGAGAGCATTCATGATACTTAATGGTTCAGACAAGGCCAGGAAAGAAAACTGCATCAGTCGAGGGCGTAGTATACTCAACCACTTCGGAAGAAGAGATAGACTCTCCCCGATCGGCTAGGAGTCAAGGTCAGCAAGACAAGGATGACATCGACCCTCAGATGTATGCCCTTTTTCAAAGGATGATGAAAAAGATGATAAGTGAACAAGCTAGAGCCAGCTCAGAAAAGATTTCTATCAATAAAAAGGCTAAGAGCCGCACAGTAAAAAAGCAAGTAAAAATATCCAAGAAGCGTATCCAGCCTGAGGATACATCGGATGAGTCAGAATTGGTTGGTGACACCGGCGAAGAATTTGAGACCCAACGGGCATATCAGAAATTAACTTAGGGGCAGGGGTCAGCTCATAAGTTTAGGGATCAATCTATCAATGATTCTGACCAACCACAACTCATGGATGTGGTTAAGATGGTGAAAGATCTACAGGCCCGCGATAAGGGCAAGAAAGTCTTCACGAACAAAGACTTCTATGATGGTTTAGATGGGGACAACAGTCTTAACAATCTTCCTAGAAAGTTTATCAAGTTCGATGGTTCTGGTGACCCAAAAGCGCATCTCGCCATATTCTTCGTTGAATGTGCAAAATTCAAGCGAGACAATCGGGCTCTTTTCCTTTGCTTCACTCACAGTCTGGAGGGAACAACTACGAAGTGGTATTCAAAGCATGTGAACCTGATTGAATTAAAAGAGTTTGATAAAGTGGTGAATCTATTCATCGAGCGATTTTTGTTTAATGCTGAGGCACTTTAAACCCTCAATCATCTCTGTGGCCTCAAGCAGAAAGAAAATAAGAAGGCCAGAGACTTTATTCATCGATGGAGGTCAGCCTGCAATAAGATGAGGGATCCCATATCAGAGGGACACACATTATCGCTGATCCTGAGTAATTTCTCGCAACCTCTAAGAGGTCTTATTTCTACTGCACCATTGAGGACTTTCATTGAGTTGACAGAGCGAGTTGAGTGGCTCGAGTTGAACATGGAGAACAGAGTCTATGAAGGCTTCACTTTTACTAAAAATAACAATCAAAATGAGCAGAAAAATAAGGCTCATTTCACTCATTTTGTTAGAAACATCAGTTGGAATCATCACAAGGGGCAGAACAGAGACTTCTGTTATGGTGCAGGGGGTTCAAATCCCCATAAGAATGATCAGAAAGGCAAGTTGGCTCCTTAATACAGTAAGCCACTTCAGCTAGAGCAGGGACCGAAATTCCGTGAGAAGGAGAAACATGAAGGGTGGAGCTATGACAGAAAGTTTACTCCTCTAGACCAATCACTCGAGATTGTGCTCAAGTACATGGTGACCAAAGAGATGGTCAAGCTGCCCATGCTTGCCGATCCCCCTGTGCCTATGGGAAAATTCAAGGATTAATTTTGCAAGTTTCACAGAACAGTGGGGCACAACACTGAAAACTGCTTTGTTCTCAAGAACATTGTCCAGGACCTTATTAACAAAAATCTTTTGGTAGAGGGTGCCGAAGATGAAAAAATGAATATCATGAAACAACCATTTCCTCAGCATTCTGTGGAAGTTATTTCTGAATAACCATTTCAGCCACAAGAACACATCAAACCATGCTCTAACAAAGACATGTAAGTTCAAAATTAGGTCCTTGTACTACAACAGGCTCAGTCCAATATTCAGAAGATGAACCTCATTTCGACTTTCGACAAGCTGAATATATCGTCAAAAGTTGCAAAGGCATCCCCTGAGGTTGCCAGAGGAATTCCAGGATTCCCTAAGCATTTCATCAAGTCCACCCCAGAGAAAGGTGAGACATCTGCACAAAAGACGATAACTGCCCTATCCAATGTCTTGATTTTGGATCTAGCATAGGCTTCCGCCAAGCATCAGCAGGTATTGAATGATTTATTGCGGAAAGTTAAAGTGAGGCCGAGTACAACTCCTGAAGATATGACCCAGATTGTCAACCGGGCCATGACTAATGCTCTGATCACTTTTTCAGATAAGGATCTCCCGAAGCTTCATGCATTTCACAACAATGCTCTGTATGTTGTGATTCAAACCAGGCTTTGGGCATCAAGGAAGAAAAATACATCCCAGACCCAATCACCATCTATGGGTTTGTCAATCATGGACAAACAGCAAAAGGAAAGATCTTCTTGGAAATCTTCATCGATTACTCTGCCCATTCAGTCCTCTTTCATATGGTCAATATGTCACCTTCATATAATCTGTTGTTGGGTCGAACATGGATTCATAATGCAAATGCAGTACCTTCTACTTTTCATCAGTGCGTTAAGTGGTCAAAAGGGGGTATGATCACAACAATTTTGGGAGAAGATCCATAATAGAGGCTTTCACAACCCATGATTTCTAGACCCACTTTCACTACAGAAATCCCTAGTATTAGGGAAATTAATGAAGTCAGCCTCGGAGCAAGCCTAGAAACATTGCAAATGATAGAGTCACCAGAGCATACCATGGCCAGGGTCCAGTGGCAGGGACCACAATTCTTCAAAATTAGAGGCCGACTGGATTACAACACATTCAAAGATCATCCCCTGTTCCCGCGGTTCATGAAGGCCAAAAATAAATTTGATCTATTACTGAAACATGATTATCATCCCTTCAGAGGCTTGGGCAAGAATGAAGATGGTAGACTTTAGCCAATAACCCCTATGCATCATCCTCACAGAGCAGGATTGAGTTTCACTGGCAAAAGATCCCAGAAGAGCACTGTTTTTGTCAAAGGAGCACATTGAGAGCTTCTGTTGTCTTTTCATTTCTATTCTTTTGTTTTCGCACCAGGATGATATCCCGTTTCATTTCAATCATTGTCATCTGATCAATTCAACTTTTCAATAAAGTTGTGAGTTTTCTTCATCTATCTGGATGCCATCTATCTTCTTATCAAATCTTCGTGAATTTGTTATCATTTTACTTTCTTATTTTTCAATTATTTTCTTAGCAAAAGTAATTAGTTTTATGAATAGGCGATTTCCCTAAACAAAATTTATTCTACAATTTTCAGAATGTCTTCCGGACCAATCAAGAAGTTTGTTCTCAATCTGAACGCCTTTTCGAAGCCAGCAGTGATCCGCCAAGTCAAAGCAAGAGCAGAATGCAGTCAGGCTACAAAGCAGTCAGAAGAGCCTGCATAGTTCGATTTAACTCTTCAAGAATTACCTGATTTTGCATCAATTCAGAAACAAGATGAGCCATCATCCTTAGTTCAAGATCCGACTGAGGACATCAATATTGGATCGAAAGATAATCCAAAAATTCTCAAGATCGGCAACAGTTTGAGTTTGGAAGAGAAAGAATGGCTCACCAATTTTCTCAAGTGTTATCATCGCAAAATTTTACTTTTGCAAGTCAAACTGACCTTTGAAAAAGATTTTAAAAATAACTTGCCTCCGTTTTTAAAATACAGGATAATTCCGAGGAATGGGACTCGCCTGTCGGTACAAGGTTTAACCGTTCTTGGCGCCTTTACCAGAGGTAATTGAACCAATGATCAAAAGTGTGCTTAGCTTTGCTCAACTTGTCTAAATCGTGTTCTATTTCCTAAATGTACAAAGAATCAAACATGTGCTATGAATTTTCTGAAAATGCAGATTGAAAACATGATGTTTGCTTTGAATATTTGAAGCACTTGTGTAAACATCCCAAATTTTCCTCATCCATGCTCAGACAACCCTCCTCGTGCAGTGCTGTGAACACCCCAAATTTTTTTCAAAGTTTTGTAAAAATGACCCTTTTGCCCCTGATTCCATTTTCTGAGAAAATCAAAACAGTTTCAAAGCTAAATTTCAGTCATTCTTCAGATTTTCTGAATTAAATTCCATATTAATGTATTCAAAATCAATTCCGGATCCGAATCCAGCATTTTAAATCCAAATTTCCTCAAAACCCGGATCTTAACTCATTTCTGAAGAAATTTTCTCAAAATGGCTTTAAAATTCTCAGAAAAAATTCTCTTTTGTAAATATTTTTGCAAAAACACAAAAAAAAAATAGTTTTAAACTTTGTTTTCTCGCAAATCTTAGGATTTTATTCTAAAAATACAAAATAATAGAAAAATAACACAAAAAACCAAAAATTTGGAAATTTTTTGAGAAAAACAAATGATTTTTGAGCCTTTTTGAAAAACAATTTTTACTAAAAACCTCGGGAACCCCCTTTTTTGTAAAAATTTGAAAATCAAAGGGAGGGGTCTTTTGCAAAAAACTTTTTAGGGTTTCTTCATAAGGAAAAGAGAAAAGGGAGCTGCCGGGATCACCTTCACTCTCGCCTCTCTCTTTCTCTCTCCTCGATCGCCCATCACACCTCCATCCTTCCATCACCGAGCTCCCCTCTTCATTTCCACCCTCCATCACCAACAAACCTCCATTCTCGACCCTTCTTCTCATCCCTACATAAACAACCGCAAATCCCCTTTTCATTTCATCCGTTTTTCACCCCTCCATAGCCTTCTCTCTCTTGAACACGACCCGTGATCCGCCCTCACCCCCGCATGTTTCCCTCTTCGTTTTCTTTCAATCACATTTTCACCTCCCCCATTATCCTCCTTATTCTCTTTTTCGCCACTGGTGTGATTTTTCCCCCCAATCAGTGAAGAAAACTCCACCCAGCAACAATGGTTAGAAGAATTAACTCTTCTGATTTCAGTATATTTTGAATCCAGTCGTGGTAAATAGTCTTTCTTCCCTCTACGTTCTAATTTCTTCTCTTTGTTTTCCTTATTTTGGCCGATTTACGCATCAGCGGTGGTATTGGGTTGCCTGTGTAACACCAACCCGCCCTTATGCTACAGTAAAAGGAGCAATAGTGTTCCAACAATAGTTTCCCTTTTCTTTTTCTTTTTTTTTTGATTGATTCTTGCTTTCATTTTGGATTTTTCTGAGGGTTGTTTATTATCTCTGTTCTCGGAATTTTGTTTCCAATTTTTGTTAGTCGTTACATCTCTTCGTTAATAATAGAATTTACTGTTTCATAGTTCATGGATATTTTTTTTATTTCATTTGGGTATTTGATTTCCTGTTTCATAGTGACATTGATTATATTTCTGGATCGACTCTAAGCATTTGGGTATTTGATTGATTGTGATTTGGTTCCCGGTAAGTCATAGTTAAACAGTTTGATCGATGGATCTGTTTTGAATACTGGGTCATCAATCTCGGGATCATTTTACGCATCGCCTTATCATCAAAGTTTTGAAACTTCAATAGGCTTCTGGCAGTCAAGTATTTTTCAAGACCAGCAGGTGAGGATACCTTCTCAATAGCTTCCAAAATGCTTTATCACAAGGGTATGTTATCAATGGTAGATATATCTTTATTCAAGAAATTTCTTCTACAAGAGTCTAGTAATTAAAGTTTTTCTGTGGTTTAAGAGTGATCAATTGGAAATCTGGGTTGACTTTGATCTGTTAGTTCATGTTTTTGCATCGATTGAATTCTGACAAATGGCTATTTGTTTGTTGATCAATCGAATTCTCAGTAATTTATGGTCTGGATTCCAGATCGATGTTCGAAAGTAAGCTTACATAATCTCGCTGTTTCTGTTTTGCGACAGTTTGATATCATGTTCTACTGCCTTCTAGCATAAAGTTTACTCATATCAAGAACAATATGATGTTTACATTTGATTTGAATACAATTTGGAAACAACTAGCCTCCACTATTTTGCAGATATCAGTACCTGTTAAGATGATGTGCTGCTCGGTTGCTTTGGAGTCAAATTCTTGTTCGCCCTACCTGTTGTGATTGTAGGTTGTAAGTTGCAATGTCCACACGTGCCTTGGCATTCTCAAACTGGCGAGTGGAGTGACTAAGGTCCGAGACAGTTGCAGCAACTGTTTCCAATGGTGTCAGGCTTTTTGCGATTAATACAGATGCTCAAGCACTTGAGCATCCAACTGCCGAGAATCCACTCCAAATTGGACAAATGTTTGACTCAAAGATTAGT
Source organism: Nuphar pumila (assembly GCF_984573655.1). Classification (NCBI taxonomy): domain Eukaryota; kingdom Viridiplantae; phylum Streptophyta; class Magnoliopsida; order Nymphaeales; family Nymphaeaceae; genus Nuphar; species Nuphar pumila. The sequence continues at coordinate 105,307,105 of NC_143256.1, forward strand.
GTGGGTGGGGGTGCTGGTTCAGATGCTGCACAGATGTCAAAGGATGCTAGCTATTTGACTGTTGACATCAAGGCTGTTATGAAAAACTCAGGAACCGCAATGCTTGGGATTGGTGTTTCTCCTAGTAAGAATCATGCTGAAGAATCCGTTGAGCAAGCAAAATCATCTATTGAATCTGCTACTAGTGTCATGTACGACATCACTGGAGGAAAGGATATCACCCTGCAAGAAGTCAATGGAGTCTCTCAGCCCACCTGCAGATTTTATCTGCAATTTGCTAAAATCATCATGAAGTGCTTGCATGGCAGACTTGCCTCGCCAAATCTCTATGAATGAGCATGCATACGTTACCCCTTTTAAGCCAAACTCTTGTTATTATGCTGTCTTTTCCTTCAGAGTTTATTATGCCATTAAGATTATTTCTGCATTTAGTTATGTTTTTCGGTAATTATTTCATACAATGTATGATTAGCTGCCCCATTGTTAGTCTTATTCAAGGGAGCTGCCAGTTCCATATTTTGGATGTTCACGAAAGGATGTGAATGTGAATCACCAGTGGTAAGAGTTACAAATCCATGTAAGAGCTGTATTTACTAGCTGAACTCTGGTTCTTGGAAGATGTCTTAGAGCGCAGCCTGCCTGTCATCAGGTCTTGCCCAAAATCTTGTCCCCATCTGGGTGTAAAGGTCATCCGGATGACCTCAGAACAGTCACTATGGAATATAATTGAACTTGCTGTTATTCATATATCTCTTCTCTTCACCATTGAATGGATAACTAGCTATTTCAGATTGTAACTGTTTGGTGACAGTTATTACTTGTTGAGTTACAGTTCGAGTCCTACTCAAGTTGCTGAGGATGTTGTGATCACAGATGTAAAGGGTTGGGGTTGCGGATCAGAAAACACATTTGGAGTCCAATCGAATTGGATCCAAGACAGCTGAAACTTGTGGTGTTTTGTATCACCATATTGCAAACAAAATTTTCATGGCATGAAGCCAGCGGCCCTCTATGTCATTTGGTATTATACTAATCACCCTTATTACCTGTTCGTTGCCTTCACTTGCATTATCAAATTCTCCTTTTTTTTATTTTATTTTTGTTGAGATGTTTTTTTTTTATTGTTGTAAATACTTCTTTGTTTCTGTCTTGTTTAAACATCCCTTGCACATTTTCAGAGTTATGCCATCGAATACCCTATTTGCAGATAGAATTTGGTTGTGGTCAGTAAGACCCATTCTTTTACCGTTTCCTTTCCAAGATCTGAAGGGATTAGTGTTTAAATTCTTTATGTCGCCTAGATTGAATTTACAACATTCACATTGTTGATGTATGTAACCGTGAGTTTTGAATCATCTTCTGATAGCATATTTGAACCCATCTGCTATGCTTTTCACAGTGCTAATGTTGGTCTTCAGTATTTTTTTTTACCCTGCATCACACTATTCCCTGTTTGTATGCCATTTACAACTTTCATTTAAGCTAATTTTAAGTGGATATATATATATATACTCCAGTGTGAATTGGTGGATGTTCTTCACCAACTGGTTCTCTAGAGAAGTCTACTATGCCTTTATCATGTGGTCCTGGGTCTTTTAAAATCGTGGTTGTTCAGACACTTTTTCAAGATAATTCAGATATATCAGTGATACTTGGTGTACATCCGGGTCCTGCTGAACCAATGATCATGTTTTCAACCCCTCTGCTCATCGGCTGATGCTTATTGGTGGTCCCGCTGTCATAAACAGAACATATTGCAGAAAGACTCAGAATCTGATAAGGCGACCTCGATGCAAAACTGGTAGAATTGGTAAGTCAAAACTCAGTTGAAACACAATAATCTTGTTGTGGCACTCCTTTCCTTTCACAACATAACGTTGCACTTCCCAAACCATATTACCTACCAACACACATCACTTCCAAATCCGTGCCATATCATTTGCAGCATCTTTATATCCTATTCATCATTTATGTATTACATTTCTGTTTGCTGTCCTACTTTCATACTTACTGTATTATGTTAGCACAGCTATCCTTGAATTCCATCATCTGTCGTAATGGCACATGCATGTTAATCACTTGTATTTCAGCAACCCTACCCTATCATTTTTTTATGTATCATTGAATATCATCATGTGTTCCCATGACATCTTCATATACATTTAGATGGCTAGATTCATGTGTGCATCTCTCATATGGCATGACCATGATATTTTGAATTTTTACTTGGTATCTCCCATCATTATTTATATTCGGGCAATTTGGCTTTGTGGCTAACTCCATCTTTTGCAGGGAACATGTGAAAAATATCCCTACTTGGAGTTGTAAAATTTTCATGTATTGTAATAGTTAGATTTTAAATGAGAACTTATATCTCCTGTTTTAGATTAGAATGTATGAGCATTGTAAATATCATGAATCGCTTATTTCATGCATTTTTACCTTTATTTCTCAAAATTCCCACAATGGTGAAACACGAATGGCACGTGCACCATTTCGTAAGAGGTAAGTTAATTCTAAGTTGACGATTTACATCAACGGCCATAGTCGGGGTGTGAACAAAACTTAGAATTCTTATCTTTTACGAAATAACATTGGATCCACACTGGATCCACTTTCAAAATTCATCATATTTTCTCAAAATATTTTTTTCTTTTATCAGAATTTAACTTAGGATTAACTCAAAATATATACCAATGGCCATAGTCAGGGTATATTGAGGGTTAATTTCATTTTAAATTCTATAAAAGCACAAAAAAATGTATTTTATTCTTCACTTGAATTTAAATGTGGTTATTATATAATATATTCAATGACCATAGTCAAGGATATATTATATCTTCAACCCCATTCTTAATTTATTTTAAAGAATGGAATAGCTTTTCAAAAATTCAATTTCAAATTCTTCAAATTCATTCATCATATAGGGTAGAATTGCATCATATTTTCAAAAACTTCCTTTTCAAAATTCCAAGTGTTTCTTCTTATTCAAATACAATTCTATCTCATTTTTTCAAAAAATTCCAAGTTCAAAGCCCAATTTGACTTTGAAATTTCCAAATTCAATCTTTATATTCTTGATTCATTCCAAATTTAAAGCTTCAAATTCAAAGTCCAATTCGACTTTGAAAACTCCAAAATCACTTTATATTCAAAACCCAATTTTAAAGTTCAATTTAACTTTGAAATTATCTTCTGATTTCAAAATCAAGTTCATCCCCTTTATCTTCAATCAAGGTTTGGATTTGAATCTCAAGTTTAAATTTGGGTTTCTAAAAAAAAAAAAACAAACAAACCCAGATCCATCTTTAAAGGACCTATTTGGACTTCTCAAAACCCAAATCCAAAATCAAATCCTAGTCTCAACTTGGATCCAGATTTCCAAGTATAAAACTCCATTCCACTTTGGATCTCCAATTACAGACCCAAATTCCATTTAGGATCCAAATCCTTATTCCATTTTGAATCTCCAGTTACAGATCCAAATTCCAATTCTTAGGATCCAGAATCCAATTCCCCTTTGGATCTTAGACTTCAGATCCAAATCCATTCTAGGATCCAAAACCCAATCCTACATTGGATCTCAGACTTCAGATCCAAATTCCAATTCTTAGGATCCAGAATCCAATTCAACTTTGGATCTCATACTTCAGATCCAAATCCATTATAGGATCCAGAACCCCATTCACTTTGGATCTTAGACTTTAGATCCAAATCCGTTTTAGGATCCAGAATCCAATTTTACTTTGGATCTCAGACTTCAGATCCACTTCCATCTTAGGATCCAGAGTCCAGCCTTATCTTGGATCTCAGATTTCGGATCCAAATATCATCTTGGATTCCAAATCTTGAATCTAGTTCCATCCAAAATTCCAAATCCCAAATTCCACTTCAAATTTCAATCCTTAAAACCAATTCCATTTCATTCCAGATTTCAAATCAAGTTTCCATTTTCAGATCCTAAATTCAAAATTCAACTTTGAACTCTATTCAGAATCTAGATATTGGATTCGGATTTCATCTTGAAAACCCAACTTTAAATCAATTCCATTTCTCAATTTTGTTCAAATTTCCCAAATTCTATCTGATTCAATTTCAGTTTCATTTTATTCTGATTCAAAGTCCATTTATAACTTTGAAAATTCTTTCTTTCAGTTTCAAGATCATTTCTCTCAAAGATCCAAATTCATTTTTCTAAGCTCTGATTATTCTAAAAAAAACTTAGAAACTTCAAATCTTAAGTTCTAAGTTAGAAAACATTTCTTCACTTTATTTGATTCACTTGGAAATTCTTCAAAATATTTTTTCAAAAAGAGCATACATCTTTGCATTTGCACAAGCATGATTCATTATGCATTTTTTAAATACTTAGATAATTTCTTAGCAAAGCAAAAGGCATTGATTCGACCCTTGGTTCGATTACCCCTGGTAAAGGCGCCAGGAACGGTCGAACCTCGTACCGACGAGCGGATCCCGTCTCCCAATTTTCCCGCAAATATTTCAAAAACGGAGGCGAGTTATTTCAAAATATTTTCAAATTTAAGGTCAAGTGAGACCCGCAAAAGAGTTCCTTTTCTCTTCTCTTCTTTCTTTTCTCTTCTCTCTTTCTTTCCGTTCTTTTATCTTTTCTCCCTTCAAAAAGGAGGAAAATAAGAGGTTGGAAAGAAAAAGAGAAGGAAGAGAGAGAATATTACGAGAGGAAAAATTTTGCGATGATCACAGTTTTGGCGACAACCCTGTTAGGTTAGTGTAGGAGTCAAACCTTGAGTGTGTTTCAGAAAATCACCACTTTACCCATTTTTACTAGGAAAATTACCATTTTACCCCTAGGTCATTCCGGACCCCAGTCAGTCGGAGTCAACCAAGCTCGTTGGTCAGTTCAGAATAGTTAGAATGTCAGTCATTTCAAGCTCATCTGAGCTCATAATGAACAGACCATTTTCATTTATGACCATTCCTGCCAAAATATGATCATTTCTTCAGAAATGAGCTCATTTCTCACTCAAGTCCAAGCCAATTGTCTCTGAGTCAATCATTCTCAGTCAGTCATATTCCCTTGAGTCTAGCTTGAGCTCACCAAGAGTTCAAGCGCTCCAGTTTCAGTTCAAAACCATTTCCAAGAGTCTAGAAGCCCATTTTAGTCCGTTTCAGCTCTTTCAGCTGAAATTGAGCCGAGTTCAGCCAGTTGAGCTAGTGTTCGAGCTTTGATTTTAGTTCATCTTAGTATTACTGACCTTTGTTCAAGCTCAAACCCAGCTCAAATTCGTAATTCACTTCACTCCAGTGACCATTCAGTACCATTTCTCTAAAAATGGTAGCTTTTCTTGAAAATTTAGTCGGAGAGGTCAGTTGAGTCAGTGTCTTGTCAGTCCAATTGAGTTCTGAAACTCTAGAACCCAGCTTAATTCAATTTATTTCAGTTCAATTCAGCTGAAACCCCAATTTGTTAGTGTCACTCTGGCCCGGTAGAGCACGAAAACCATTTCTTGAATCATTTTGCAAATTTTATCAATTTCAACACTTTTTGAAATGATACAACTGTCAATCAGAGTTTAATATCCAAATTTCTTTATTCAGGGTTAGCATTTTGCATGGCATTTTATGTCATTTTTCATCATTTCATATAATTTCTCAACATTTCATATCATTTCATCACATTTTATTTCATTTTCGAAGTCCAGAACTCCAGTTTTATAAATTTCAATCTAGATTTAGTTTTAAAAGTTTTCAGAAATCAATTTCAAACCCTGGGTTTCCAAAATTGACATTTTTACCCCTAGGATTCTAAATTTAGAAATATTTTCTCGAGAAAAACAATCTGGATTTCTTTCAAAGTCAAAATTTCAAATTCTACACTGGATTTGCTTTATAACGGGGTGTTGAACTTCAAATTTTGCACTCGTTTCAAAAACTGCCAAATATAGCTCATTTCGTTTGAGAATTTTTCTAAAAAGACTATTCTACCCTTATGATTATCAAAATGAATTTCATTTTTGGAAAGTGAGTCCACTCTGAGATAGCTTATATACTTGTATTTTCTTAAAAAAAAATAATAAACATTTCTTTTGCTTTATTTTATCAAATTTTTTATTTTTTATTTTATTATTTCTTTTTTAGAGGTGGGACCCACAAGAGGGGTCGACCAACCCCCTCTCCCTTCCTCTTCTTTGCTTTCTTTCATCTGCTCTTTCCTTTTTCTTTTTCTTCTTCTTCATTTTCTTCTTCTTCTTTCTTCTTTTCTTTCTTTTTCTTCCTTTTCTTTTTCTTTCTTTCTTTCCTTCTTTTCTTCCTCTTTCTTTCTTCTTTCCCTTCTCCATCCCACTCACGTATCTCCCCTCTTCTTTTCCTCTTTCTTCCTTCCCTCCTCTCTTCTTTCTTTCCTTTTTCCTCTTTTTCTTTCTTTCCTTTCTTATTCTTCCTTTTCTTTCCTTCCTTCATTTCCTTATTGTCCAGTCACCATAGGGAGGCCCATTCACGTAAACTTTTTTTTCTCCCTCATTAAGCCTACCACTCATTAAAAAACCTAGGTATTTTTTCTATTGGCCCTAAGTTAATGAAAACATGACACCCTCTCTTCATCACACGGCTGCCCCATTGTGACTGCCTTTTTCTCTCCAGCTCCCTCATTCTCTCTCAGCCCTATCTCTCCTTTCCCCTCTCTCAATCACTTTCCATTGATCCCTTTCTCTACCATCACACTGTAACGCCCCAAAATCGTGGACTTGAAACCTTTTATGAAAAAGGTTGAAAGCTTTGAAATCAATCATTTATCAGAGTTTAAAACAAAAGTTCAGCGGAAGATCATGTTCAAAACAACAAGTCCCTAGACCTTGGGCACATTACAACCAAAAAGCAGATTCCCCCTTACAAACCGATTTGCAGTTCAAATATATATTTTATTGAAATGAAAAGAAGAACCACATTTTGGTAATACAGTTTTAGAAATGCAGAGTTATAATCAAAAGAGATGCTTTCAAAGAAACCATATACCGCATCTATCAAAAGTATCCCCAGGAGCACAATGTCAGTAAAGGGCATTGCCTTGAATGCATCGCGTCATCATGCCATCGCAAGCTGTCTCAACCTGTTCACCACCTGCCCATAAAAATGGGTCAGTCTCACAACAGACTAGTAGGGGTGCAAAGGACAAGAAAGAGCAGAAGCCGCAATAAGTAAGGTAAACGCTAGCTCAAGCAGGAATAAGCAAGACTAGCAGATCTAACCAAATGTACTGTGGAGTAAGCAAAGCTCTAGTAAAGCAGACAGCTACGTAAAAGAGTAGGAAGGATCAGAGTGCTGAACAGACAACTATAGCAATTTTACAAATATAATAGGTGAAGAGTAACTAACTCTATCCACCAGCCAAGCAAAGCAATTTCATAAGATAGGTATTCATAACAACACTCGTAATACATCCAAGTACCATAGGATGGCTCAGTCCATCGACAAGTGATTACATTAATCGTGAGGCACAAGCTATTGCATCACAAGCAATTCATAAGCAATACAAGATAAGCAATCAACTAGTATAAGAAGCTAGTTATTACCAAGCAAGGAACTGCGTAAGCAGTTTAACCAACAAGGGTAACGCCTCGACGGGCGTACCTAGCTCAACGAATAGCATACCAAACTACCGAGCTAACAAGCAAGCAAGCAAAGCACGTCACAACATGCGTATCTCACGATCATGCGTATAAGTTATATCTTGTCTCATTACTGAGCAGGCCGTTGTGGGTACGCACAAGGCAAAACGTAGAAACAACCGAGATCGATCCGGGGGTCCATTATGCTATGTATTTTATTATATCCCGAATGACTGACTGAGTCCGCTTCCTAAGGGGATGGTCTGTGACCGAGAGAGTAAATCCCCAAAGGCAAACAAAGGCCTAATGGATGCGCATCCGTACTTCTGCAGAAGTGGCCCAAGGATTTCCCCTAACCTCCGATGACTGGGAAAGGTCGGATCTTTGCCCGAGATTGCCATATATGACTGTCCATCGGAGTTTTGTACCATCCATCCTCTCTCTTGATGAACCGTCCCAAATGAGCACGACGGAGGGTTTCTTAACCGCCGTCCCATTCTCATGCTCTGGTCTTTCAACCCAATCGAGCATCTTTCCTGTGAAGGCGCATGATTATTATTTAGATGTGTTATACGCGCCATTGCGCGTTCAAGGCAACCAAACAATTCACATCCTACTCACCGCAGTACGCATCGTAACTATTCAAATGCATAGTCACGCTGAAAGGGGGTCAATCCCTAGTGAGGGTAGGAACATCACTCTTGTGATCTCAAACACATGCCATTGCATGTTCGAGACAGACATAGACCTCTCATCCTACTCATCGTAGTACGCATCGTACCTGTTCAAAAGTACAACCACGATGAGAGGGGTATGGATCTCTCGCAGGAAATCCCAAAGCTTCTACTTTATAGAAACCCGCAGTGAACTCATTCCAGTTCCAACTGATCGTGCTCGGGTCCTTTAGACAATTGCGAGCAACCCACCTATTAGGCGAAAGCAACATAACAAGATTAACTTAATGTGTCAATACACGCTTAGAGGTTACTGTAGACCTCTCGTTCTGCTCTCGTAGCCCAAACTCATCGTATGCGATTAAGGGTACAACTACAAGAGAAACATGAATCCTTTGTAAGAGATCCAACAATACCTTCACAAAGGAAGGCACTACAATCTTGGTTGAACCAGAAAGCCTAGAAACTATGTCTCGTATCAGAGATGAGGTAACGTCGATCTAGTGATGGAGCAAGTACCTCGCTAGGATCCCCGCCCCTATTCGTGCACAGGATCCTAAATAAGGTTATCTAAGTCGTATCGAATAGGCCAACTAAGGTTGTAACACATCTATCCCAAATACATCAATTTGGGAGGTCCGACCGCTACCTCTGTTTTACAAGCTATACATCTTAAAAATAGATTTGCACCTAAGATGATGTCTTTTGAGAACTGAAGTGCCTAAGTGTGTGTCGTGGCTTGTAAGCCAAGTGAGACAATATACACTATGCACTCGAAGTTGCACTCAGGGAGTGCCAGCTGACAAGAGGCAAACTCATGTACATACTAATACGAAGGCAAAACGAGGGACAAGACTCGGTGGGCGAAACCGCACTGCGAGGGTAGAACGCTAAAGCTCCACACGAGGTATGAGATCATATCTCGATCATCGTAACACACAAGCAGGCAACTACACAAGCAACTCGTGAGGTATAAGATCTCATACGAACTATGCCAACGTAAAGGACAACTCACGAGGCATGGGGTTGCACCTCGATAGATCAATGAGCGTAAGCAAGAAAAGGAGCGTGCGACAAAGATAGGATACATGCACGAACAAGGCATATACACGAAGCGTAGCAACAAGGTAAAGACGATTACATACAAAAGGTAAGTGCAAGAGCAAGCACGACAACATAGGAAAGTAAAATACGGAGAGTGAAGCAGAAGCAAAGCCATGGCGCATAAAGCGCGGGGCAACAAGTAAATGCAGGAAGTAAAGTGCAAGAACGTAAAGAAGGACCGAGACTTGCATCCTGGAGAACAAAGCAGACATAAGCAAGTAAATGCCAAGGCGCAAAGCGCGGGGCAGCAGGAAAGTAAAGTGCGGAAAAGTAAAGAGGACAAGGATCGCGAAACCGCGTCCTTGAGTTAAAAGACATGGAATATAAAGGCAGAAATAGAAAGCCTAGGCACATATAGCGCGACGGCGACAAAAAGGAAAGTGCAGGAAAGTAAAGAGGACAAGGATCACGAAACCACGTCCTTGAAGGTAAAGACATACGTATATACATTATACGTATACATATATCGTCCTGTTTTAGTTATCTTCCTTATTTTAGCATTTATCAGTTCATTGTCCTTTCACGCAAGAATCTCCTATCTTAAGGAGTTGCGGGTCCTCGTACGCATGCAGCGTAGGCAAGCAAGAGCTCGAGCCACAGAGGGCGAGCTGGATCCACCGTTCAACTTGGAGATCTTAGAACGTTAGCATAAGCCGTAAAATAAACGAGAGGCAACAAGCACAGCAAGGTTCCCTGCCTGCAGGAGGCAGATGCAGGAACTCTGCACCCTGCAGACAAGGGTGCCAGAAGCAGGGGCCTCAGCCCTGCTTGGCCACAGCAGCAGAGGCAGGGAGCAGAAGCTCCCTGTCTGCCAACACAAAGAAAGGCAGGGGAGGGAGCAGGAGCTCCCTGCCACACCTGCCACAACAAGGCAGGGGAGGAAACACCCCCTGTCAGAACATGAGACAGGGGCGCAGCCCCCTGCCGACAGCAAGAACAAGGCAAGGGGACAAATCCCCTTGCCAGCGAACAACAAAGGCGCAGGGGACAAGCCCCTGCTCGAAAACAAGAAAGCAGGGGGGGCTTCGCCCCCTGCTGGCACAACGCAAGAGGCAGGGGGGATAGAACCCCCTGCCGAGGAGCAACAAAAGAGCAGGGGGGCTCCGCCCCCTGCCAGGAACAACAGAGGGCACGGGGTGTAAACACCCCAAATTTTCACTCACTTCTTGACATTGCCCTCAATCGGCACATTTCAGTTCTCCGGAAGCAATAAAGGGCAAAATGGTCATTTTTCAAGATTGAACCTTGCAGAAGGTCCTAAATTTTACTCTTGAGCCTCAAAATTTCTATATTTAGGTTCAGAGACATCTTCAAATGGCAAAATTTCAAAAATCCTCTTTCTAGACAAAGAGTTAGAATTTCCAAGTCCGAGTTCAGAGTGACATTTCACTGAAACATGTCTTTGCATCGTATTGCATGAACACTTTGCATCATTTCATTGCATAGCATATCAGTTTGAGATCCAGAACTCCTGATTTTCAAAATTGTCCATCCAGATTTGATTTTTTAAACTTTTCAAAATTGATTTTTAAAACCCTGGGTTTTCAAAATTGCCAATCTTTCCCATTTTACCCCCAGGACTTTGAATTACAAAAATTTTTCTCAAGAAAAACAATCTGGATATTGATTTTAAAGATTTTATCTCAAAACTTTTTGCAAAAGATTCTTTACAAATTTTGTTTTTACATTATCCATATTTTTGCCCTGAAAACCCAATTTTCCAAATTCTTGAAAAACAAATAATGTGGGACCCGCCTTTGAACTAGCATCACACTCAGACTCTCAGGTAAGTATCTTATTCTCAAATGGGACCCACCCGGAGTTCGTACCAATTTGCAAAATTGTCTTTTTCATTTCTTATTTTTTTTTATTTTTATTTTTTAGTTAGTGGGCCCACACACATGTGGCCCCCCAATTGAAAATAAAAGACTTTCAAAAACAAAACAAAACTTTATTTTCAAAAGGATTTTAAAAGTAGGTTGAGGTGGCATTTCCATAAAAGCCTCTCATTTTTTTATTTTATTTCTTTTTATTTGTTTAAAAAAAGTTTTTTTTTTTAGAAGGAGGCAGCCTTAAATGGCACAACCGAACTTCCAAAAAAAAAAAAGTAATAAATTTGATTTCTATCTAAACTTAAGAAATAAAACAAGGTTTTGAAAAAAAAAAAAAACCAAAGAGGCGCCTCTTTTAAAAATAGCAAGCTTTCAAAGCAATGAGGCATCGGTTTGAATTGAATTGTCGATTTTTAAAAAAGTTATATTTTTTTTTTTAGAAAGGGAGACACTCACGAAGGAAAGAGAGAGGATTTTTGAATTGATTTGTCGGTTTTTTTTTTTTTGGCAGGAAGCTCTCAAGGTGGGGAGAGGCGTTTTCACCTTCAGGAGCCCTAGCTATTAGGGATCGAGAGCCATCTACTTAGAGGGGGGCGACGTCTTCATCCGGGGGGGAGCAGCAGATTTTCAGGAGCCCATCCTCAGCCGCCCAGCTCATTCCCATCTTCTTCAACTCATTTCATTCAGCCTTCAGCCCACCATCCTTCAGCCAACAGAAGATCCAGCGTGTTCCTGCACCTTCCTCAGCCCACCAGCAGAGGAAGTCCAGCGTGAAGCCTTTTCCCTTCTCCTAGCAGGAAGGCGAATCCTTTTTAGCCTCTGCTCATCTCGGCTAACAGGGGGCAGGCCTCCAACTGCAACTTTCCACACCTCTATCGGCTGGAAGCCCTTTGGAGGGTCCGTTTCCCTTACTTCCAGCAGGAGAAAGAGGGTAATCTGAGCCTTTTCTCTTTCTGGACCCAAATCTGCAAATTTTGCTCCCTCTTTCCTTTAAGCCAGCCGTAGGTCACACAGCAGCAGAAATCCAGCAGGAACTCCAGCCAACGTCCCCTCATCTGCCTTCAGCCCAGCTTTGGGCTGGCCGTGAAGCCTTTACCCTTTAGGGATTTCGGCTCTCCAGTCCAGATTGCAGAGAGATCTCCAAAGCTCCTTCTCATCTGCCTTCAGCCCAGCCGCAGTGGATCCACAAGAAGACACCTTTCATTTGATTCACGGTGAGTCATTCCCCTGTTGATCGGTGCTATTTCCCCTTTCCTTACTCAGTTTTCTTTGGTTCTCACCTTTTCTCATTCCTTATTTCCCTGATTCACCCCAAAATGCAGCATTGTATATCTTTGAGCTACCAATAGTAGCATCGATGTTATATGCTCTGCAATAATATCAATGGCCTATTGCAGCTGAGGCCAACATACATCATGTGATTTACTCTTTTCCTCTAACATAGTATTTGCAATTTTTATTTATTTTTGGCTCGGATATATCTTATTCATTGCAGAAATCCAATCTTTTTAGGCGATGGTATTCACGGTAATGAAGTGATATCTCTGTTTTCAAAATGTTCGAACTTCATTTCTTCCTGTTTGATTCTGTATTTTGTTAATTTTCTGCACATCACGATGGTATATTTCTCACCATGTTCAGAATTTTAACACAACACTTCTCTTTCATCTTGTTCCTGCACCTCATTTCCCCTTAAACCTTCTGTAATAAACCATGTTTTTAAGACTACTTGTATTTTCATTAGCAGTAGGTCACAACAGTGATTGTTTTTCCTATTTTTTTTTAGAGAATAGCTTATAAGAAAGAGGTAATTCTGTGTGTTTTATCAGCTGAAGGTTGCTAAAAGCTACTTGAATGGTGTGTTTTATCAGTTTGATTGATGTCCCTCTAGTTTCATTTTGGCTGATGTTGGTTGTATTGTTCCTCAAATAATATTTTGGCAGACTTTTAGTTGCTTGTTTCAAGATAGCAGATGATAACTGCAGTTTCCCATTGGTTTGTATATATTGATAGTTTTTATTTTTGCTGGAAATCGTCCTAGAATCTGCATATTGGTAGGTTAAAACTTCATCTTATTTTCCTGGTAAACCAGCTATTTATAGTGATTTAGATGTCTTGATTGGTTTACACTTATGTTATTGGGAAGCATATGTAAACTCCATTGCTCTTTTCAGCTATTACATAAGTTATCCCTGTAGGCCCAACATTCATAGCATCCCTATCATACCTGTTCATATTACCATATGGCACTAAGATGCTCATCTACAGCTACCCTTCATCTGTCTACCTTAGTCATAGTCCACCTATTGACACAGCTATCACTTGTAGTATCACCTTTGTATCCTTACTCATTCTCTTTTCTGCAGGTGTGCAGTCTTGAAAATGAGCCATGTTCATGGATAAATATTTTAATATCCATTAAGGCTTTATGGACCATCTTTTGCATGCTTTGTTATTGATATATGGGGAAGCTCCATACCCATTTTTATCGAAAATTACTTCGTAATTTGGGAAATACGGCTGTGTAAAACCCCCTACAGAAAATGTATATACCTGTATTTTCTGGTTTTACCCATTATATGGAATTTCCATTAAATTTGTATATTTTCTCATTATATGTATATAGATATATCTATGTATATGTATATCTATAGTATATCTACCTATATGTGTACGTATATATGCATATGTATATGTCTATATATCTATATATACATGTATACATACTTATATACACATATATATCCCTTCATGTGTACTTGTTATTACATATATTTTCATTTTCTCTTACTTTCGTAAATATATCTTCATTATCATACATCATCCATCATAAGTTCGAGTATTTCTATATTTACCTATATATGTTTGTTGTATATAGTATATATGTCCATTTCCTTGTTTATTTTGTACTAACTCTCATTTTGCAGGAAAATCTAGAAGATGCAGATTCTTTGGCTCCATTTCAATTTTTTTTTTTTTTATGTTATGAAATGTAATAATCCAATGTAAACTTTGGAATAAGATTTACTTTTACTGCTTAGATTAGGCCGCATCTCATATAGTTTGATTTCAGTAATATCCTGATTCTATGATGCATATATCTAAAATTTTCAAAATTCACCGTGGATGAACACGAATGGCACGTGCACCAACTCTTAGAGAGTTGATGAACTCGGTGGAGTCCATATTTACGGCCCTAGTCGAAATATGGACGAGACCCAGATCCATAATCTTTCTACCAGTCACACTGAGCCTATACTCTTAGGCTATCTTGAAAATGCACCTCATATTTCCAATGTTTTTTTTTTTCAAAATATTGTGAATTAATTCAAATAAACCCTGAATATATTCATGGCCAGAGTCAGAATATATGAAGGATTTACTTTGGCTTAATCCACATTTTTCCAATAAAATTTTCAGAGATCTTTTCAAAAGTGCATCCCTTCACTCACATCATCTGCATCATTTGTTTTTCTCATGATTTTCTCAAAAGATTTTCACTTCATTGAATCGATTTTCTCAAGAGACTATGATGATATTCGGAGTTGGATTTCCCAAATCAAATGTTTTCCTGTGATTTTCCTTAAAAAGTTATTTCCTTAAGATTCTTTTCAAAGGAATTTCTCATTTTCTCAAAAATCCAAATTGATTTTCAGATATTTCAAAAAAACCAGATTCTCAGGATTTCAATTTCCCAAGTTCTGAATTTCCTTCTCCAAAGAGTTTTCCTACAAATTTTCCATCATTTTCCTAAGAAAATTCACAAAGTACGAGTTTTCCTGAGAGGTTCTTTCCTTTCAAGTATTCATCTTTTCTCAAGAATTCCTTCCAATTTTCCCGAGATTCTCATTTCTTCATAGTTTTCCAAGTCTTTATAACTTTCTCAAACTTTTCCTGAGATTCTTATTTCCTCATGGATTTCCAAGTCTTTCTAAACTTTCTCAAAATTTTCCTGAGATTCCCATTTCTTCATGATTTTTCAAATCTGATAAACTTTCTCAAGACTTTCTCGAGATTCTCATTTTCATGATTTTCCAAGTCCTTATAAACTTTCTCAAGATTTTCTCGAGATTCTCTCTTTTTCAAGATTTTCCAACTCTGTATAAACTTTCTCGAGATTTCAAACCTCCTTCGTCTGAGTTTTCCTGAGAGCTTGATTTCCATCTTTTCTTGACAAATGCTTTTCAATTCAAAGTACTTTCTAAGCATACATCAGAGTTTTCCAACTTATATTTTACCAAATCTCATAGCACATGCCTGAATTCTATGTGTATTTAGGATAGAACACAATTTCGATAATTTCACTAAGTTAAGCATAATTTTGGTCCTTGGTTCGATTACCCCTGTTAAAGGCGGCAGGAACGGTCGAACCTCATACCGACAGGTCGAGCCCCATCCCGTAAATTTTCCCGCAATTTTCAAAACGGAGGCGAGTATTTCAAAACAATTTCCAAAATCCGGTCAAGTTTGAATCGCGAAAGCGTTTCCCTCTCTCTTCCGCAAGGAAGGGAAGACGGAAAAAAATTTCGCGACGATAACAGGTTTGGCGACCGTGATGGGACCTATCCTTGTCTGATCAAAATTGTACTTGACTTAGTTCAATTATCGAAATTATGTTCACAAAATGTCAACTCTTTACTTTTGCTATCATGCGAACCTAGGAGCCTAGATTCTGACCTAGCTGACATTGACTGCATATAGCTTAGGCATGGTTTGGTAGGACCAGATTGAGGAAATATTTTCATGCTCACATAGACTTAGGTCTAAACACAACTCTCTTCAATTTAGGATCTGAATGCAAACAATGTATGCTTCTTTAAAGTTTTCAAAATCTATCTCTCTAGGATTTAGAGCCTTCTATTTCTTGCATGTGATCATTTTTTTTCAAACCTCAATTACCTATCATTACCCTGCCTTCACGTTGCTGGGCTCTCTTCCAGAACCCTAGTTCGGGACAGAGCCTTACAACTGGGCCAATTATTTGGGTTAACACCCCCCTACCACGTACCGCGGGCCACAGTCCGAAGTATATCGGTAGGCGCTCAAGGATGTTGGAAAACCTTACCTTAGAACCAGAGTTGAAATTATATGCCACGTACCTCGAATTTCGGCTATATCGGCATAACTGGATTGGACAAAGATGATCTGAACTTAGAGTTAGGATTAGGGTCCTACAACTGTTTTCAAAATGATGCATCTAGAGTCAGCCTTTTAGGGAGTGATGAATGTGCATAAATGTTTGTGCAGGATGTTATTGTATGTGTGATTTCCTCAATTCTTTATATTTCCCAAATGTTTTCCAACTTATTAGGCCTTTTTCAAAACATCCTTATTTTCCACGAGATGCTTTTCTCAAACCCTGGATGATTTTCTCAAATATCCCATTTCTTTCAAAACTCCAGGTGATTTTACATTCTACCTTTCCACTGGATCTCGAATTTCTAGTTGCATTTTTATCCTGCCTGCAAAATTTTTCAAAATTTCTCATATTTTCCTAAGTCTCATTCTGAGTCTGTCTCTGTTTTCAGTTCGATGGCATCCAGTCAAGTCGATCCTATCTTTCCTGAAGGTCACATCTCCTTCGAGGTGCGACAAGGTCGTCCTGAACATCGAGCTCTTAGCACCAGAACTTTCATTCCCCGGTGGTATTATTCCTGGCTAAAGAGCTTTTCCCGAATGTTCCCGGACCATTTAATCGAGTGCGGATTAGAACTGGCGTCAACAGTTGGGAAGCAGACCATCAACGACAACTTGATCCATGCAATGGCAGAACGATGGAATCCTCGAACATGTACCTTCTGGTTCCCATGGGGAGAGATGACCGTTTTAATGGATGAATTTTATGAAATCATGGGATTACCAGAACCAGCCGGTCAGCCAAGCGATCCATTAAAACATCAATTCCTGATCAATGTCAAGGGTTTGGACTCCCGAGATTCCTTAGCTCGTATGACAGGCCGCCGATCCTGGCCCTTGATCCAGTTGGAGGGGAATGAATATGTCGATCTGCTCGAATTGTATCGCCAGTACGGGACCTTCGTTGAAGTCAGTTCGCTATCCAGGACAGCTAAAGAAAGGATTCAGAATGCAATGGTTCTATGTATTGTAGGATTATCCCTCTTCCCAGATGGACAAAACTACATGGACATTATAACAATACAGCTCATGAGAAGATGGGGCAGTCGACAAACCAATCGCCTCTCCATAGCCATGGCAGCGCTCGCCTTCCTATATCGAGGTCTGACTCGATTCTCACTTGGAGAATCCATCTTAGTTGAAGGATGCATCTACGCGCTTCAATCCTGGTTCTTTCAGCATGTTCCAGCCCGAGCAAGCTCTTTCAGATATAATGGTCAAGAACTTCTTCCAGTGGCATAGTACCGGTCTATGATCAACAACATTCAAGAAGATGATGTAGTCTGGGACTATTTTGATCGACAATTATCTCCTCCCAGATACACCTATGCTTATGGCAAGAGGTTCAAGTTACTGGGCCCATTCTTCTGCACTTACTACCAACCAGAGAGATGTGTCCGACAGTTCTCCCAGAGACAGCAGTATGTCGAAGCCCGATTGTTATCAGGAGTTATGACAGAGTTTGATCTCACTTCCGCGCAATGGTCCGGGGCATATCATTCTGCCCGCTACGGCTGGGATTCCTTTGTCTCTCTTAAAATTTTTCCTGGTCCTAGAGTGTCTGTTGATTATCGTGAATGGTGGCAAATTGTTTGTCCTCCACCTCTTTGTCAAGATCAATAAAATCATGCTTTCTCATTTTAATAAAATTCTCTCTTTTTTTATTATGGCTTGACGACCTCGCCTAGGTAACAAGGCATATTTTCATTGTTTGTTTTTCGTGCTAAGAATTGATAACACAATTGTCGTGATTCTCGCGACGACTCCGTCCCTAGTAATGGGATATCTTCTTCAAATTGTCTGCCATATTTTTCCATAAATATTTCTTCCAAAAGCCAATTCCTTCATAATCTAATCATGTCTTTGCCCTGCAGAGAGCATCCGCAGCAAAATCTGAGAGCATCCATATCATTTGATGGTTGAGACAAGATCAGGCAAAAGAATAACGGTATCGCAGTACTCATCAGCCTCAGAAGAAGAGATGGGCTCCCTCCGATCCGAGAAGAGTCAAGAGCAGCAACAAGAGGACGACGGCATAGACCCTCAAATGTATGCCATGTTCCGAAAGATGATGAATAAAATGATGAGTGAACATTCTGGGACTAGTGCAGAAAAAAATCAATTCAGAGAAAAGTTCCACGGGCACAAGAATAAGAAGGCTCCCAAAAAGCAGATTCAATCAGAAGAAATCTCAGATGAATCTGAATCAACTGAAGACACTGAGGAAGAATATGAGGTGCCTCCGGCATTTCATAAATGTGGCCGAGAACAAAGGAGGAGCCGCAAAGCAAAGAATCAAGTTACAGAGGAACCCCTGCAGTCGCAATTCAGGGAAATGGCCCGAGTTGTTAAGGATCTCCAAGCCCGTGACAAGGGCAAGAAAGTTTTTACCAGTGAGGACTTCTATGACGGCCTCGAAGGGGATGATGATCTCGAAAACCTTCCCCGAAAATTTATCAAGTTCGATAGTTCTGGCGATCCGAAAGCTCATCTCGCCACTTTCTTTGCAGAATGCTCCAGGTTCAAGAGAGACAACCGAGCATTATTCCTGTGTTTCCCTCGCAGCTTGGAAGGAGTTGCAGCTAAATGGTATGCTGAGCACATCAATCCCATCGAGCTCAAGGAGTTCGATAAAGTGGTGAATTTATTTATTGAACGCTTTTTGTTCAATACAGAAGCGCTCCCGACATTAAGTCATCTCTGCAGTCTGAGGCAGAATGAGAATGAAAAAGCACGGGACTTCATTCACAGGTGGAGGTCAGCCTGTAACAAAATGAGAGATCCTATCTCGGAAAGGCACACACTGTCCTTAATCCTCAACAACTTTTCGCAGCCTTTAAGAGGATTGATCTCCACCGCACCATCCCGGACTTTCATCGAGTTGACTGAACGAGCCAAATGGCTCGAGCTGAGCGTAGAGAATGGAGTCTATGAAGGCTTCACTTTTTCAAGAGTAATCCTCAGGGTGAGCAGAAGAAGAAAGCTCACTTCACCTTCTCTGCCAACAATAACAACAACAATAGCCGAAATCAGTATAAAGGGCAGAAGAAAGATTACTGCTACGGTACAAGCAATCCTAGCAATAAAGGAGATCAGAAAACGAAGCCTGCTCCTCAATACAGCAAGCCTTCTCAGCAAGACCAAGGGCCGAAACTGCGTGAAAAGGTTAAACATGAAGGATGGAGTTATGATCGAAAATTCACTCCTCTCGATCAATCACTTGAAGATGTGCTCGAGTATATGTTGTCGAAGGAAATGGTCAAGTTACCGAGGTTGGCTGATCCCCCTGTGCCTATGGGGAAATGGAAGGATCAATTCTGCAAGTTTCACAGAACAGTGGGACATAGCACTGAGAATTGTTTCGTTCTTAAGAACATTGTGCAGGATCTTATCGATAAAAATCTATTGGTAGAAGGAGAAGAAGAAGAAAAAATGGATATTCTTAAGCAGCCTTTTCCTTCACACACCACAGCAGTAGTATATGCCCAACCATTCCTGCCTCACGAACACATCAAGCCGTGTTCTACACAAGACCTACAAGTTCAACATCAGGTGTCAGTGCTTCGACAAACAACTCCTGATTCTAAGAAGATGGATCTAATCTCAGCATTGGGCAAGATGAAAGTCTCCGAAGCATCGATAAAGTCAGTCCACAAGTCAAAGGGACTTCCTGATTTTCTCAATCAGATCATCAAGCCCAAGCCGGGGAATTCAAGTCAGAAGCCTCTGACCGCTCTGTCTAATGTTTCCATTTTTGACTTGGCCAAGAGTTCCTGCAAGCATCAGCAAGTACTGGACGATCTGCTCAGAAAAATCAAAGTTAAGCCCAGTACCACTCCTGAAGACATGGCACAAATTGTGAATTCAGCTATGACTAATGCGCCGATTACTTTCTCGGATGAGGACCTTCCAAAGCCTCATTCCTTTCACAATAATGCTCTTGACATCGTCGTTCGGGTAAGGGGAATGACAGTACCCCATGTACTAGTTGATGGGGGCAGCAGCCTCAACATATGTCCCGAAATGACCGCAAAGGCGCTAGGCATTAAGGAAGAGGAATACATTCCAGATCCTATTACCATCTATGGGTTTGACAACCATGGTCAGACGGCAAAAGGCAAGATATTCCTGAAAGTATTAATTAACTATTCTGTGCATTCAATGCTTTTTCATGTGGTCAACGTGCCACCCACCTACAATCTGTTGCTCGGAAGGACGTGGATTCATAATGCAAACACAATGCCTTCCACCTTGCATCAATGCGTAAAATGGTCAAAAGGTGGAATGATTACAACAATGCTTGGAGAGGACCCGGAAGAAAGACTCCCACAACCTATGATTCCTCGACCATCATTCACTGCAGATATTCCTAGCATCAGAGAGAATGAAGAGATCAGTCTCAAAGAAAGTCAGGAGATACTCCAGGCAACATCAGAATTATCCCTGCACACTATAGCTATGACCCGATGGAAAGGTCCCAAGTTCTTCAAGATTGGAGGTCGTGTCAGCTATGACACTGTCAAAGATCATCCATTGTTTCCATAATTCATGAAAGTAAGAAAGGGATTCGATTTACTTCTGAAGCATGGTTATCAACCCTTTAAAGGACTGGGCAAAAATGAAGATGGTCGTGTCGAGCCAATGATCCAAAAGCATCGTCCCCACAGGGCAGGATTAGGGTTTTCCGGCGGGAGTTCACCAAAGAAGACTGTTTTTGTTAGAGGGGCACATTGAGAATCGTTGTTGCATTTCCTTTCTATTCCTTCCAAAATAAATGTCTCAATGTCTTTTATCAATTGAAATCAATAAAATGTCAAGTTTCTTTGTCTATCTGGATGCCATCTGCCTTTTTTGTCTCTACATCCTCATTTTATAACTCAATGTCATTTTATGCATAATTCTTTTTAAATGATGGTTTGTTGTATGATGGACGATTTTTCCTGAATCCCATTTCTTATCTAAAATTTCAGAAATGTCTTCCCGAGCAATCAAAAAACTCGTTATCAATCCCAAGGCTTTCCAGAAATCGGCATCAATTCACCGAGTCAAAGCAAGCACAGGAGATAGCAAGGTTGCAAAGCAGGGAGGTCGGCGGCGGGTCGCCGGTGCTCGGGGTCCCTGGCGCAGCCGCTAGCCAAGCAGGGAGGTCGGCAGCGAGGATCGTCGGGGAGGCGGCCTGACGGGAACGCTCGCCGGCGTCTCCGATCGCCGGAGGCAGCGTGAGGAGGGAGATCGGAGCAGAGGAGAGAGAGAAGGGGCGAGGGTTTTGCCCCTCACCCGAGACACCTGCGTCTTTTTAAAAGATGTAGGTTCTCGAGAGTTCGAGAACCCGGGTCCGGGTCCAGCTCGGATCCGGGCCCGACAAAGCGGCGCAGACCGCGACACGTGTCTGCATGAGTCAGACATTTTTTTTTTCACGGTTGTTACACACACAGTGACAAACACCTTCTCCAAGGCCTTGTAAACACCCCAAATTTTCACTCACCTTCCTGACATCTCTACCAATCGGCACATTTCAGTTCTCCATAATCAATGAAGAGCAAAATGGTCATTTTTTGAGATTGAACCTTGCAGAAAGTCTAAAATTTCATTCTTGAGCCTCAAAATTTCTACATTTAGGTTCAGAGACATCTTCAAATTGCAAATTTTCAAAATCCCATTCCTGACAAGAAGCTAGAATTCCCAATTCTAGATTCAGAAGGACATTTCATAGAACATGTCTTTGCATAGCATTGCATGAACATTTCATATCATGTCATTTGGAGGTCCAGAAACTCTCGATTTCAAAATTTTTCAATCCAGATTCGAGTTTAACTCTTTTCAAAATTGATTTCAAAACCCTGGGTTTTCAAAGTTGCCAAACTTTTCCATTTTACCCCCAGGACTTTTGAATTACAACCGTTTTTCTCAGGAAAATAATCTGGATATTTGGATATTGATTTTAAAGATTTTACCTCAAAACTTTTTGCAAAAAGACTTTAAATATCCTTTATAAAATTTCTGTATTTTCTTTATCCATATTTTTGCCCTGAAAAATCAATTTCTTCCAAATTCTTGAAAACAAACAAAGTTTTATCTCGTATTATAAAAATTCAAAAGAAGAAGAAGTTATTTCTTCTGCTTTTTATTTTCAAATAAATGGAGCAGAACCCGCCTTTAAACTTGCATCATACTCAGATTCCCAGGTAAGTTTCTTATTTTCAAGCGGGACTCACCCGGAGATCACACCAATTTGCAAATTCTTCTTTTTAATTTCTTAATGTTATTTATTTATTTATTTTTTTAGTTAGTGGGCCCACACACATGTGGCACCCCACTTGAAAATAAAAGATTTGCCAAAACAAAAAAAAACTTTATTTTCAAAAGGATTTTAAAAGTGGGTGGAGGTGGCATTTCCATAAAAGCCTCCCATTTATCTTATGTCAATATTCATTTTCCTTTAAAAAAAAACAACCTTAAATGGCACAGCCGAACTTCCTTAAAAAAAACAAAAAAAAAACAAATAACATTCATTTTATGTAAAACTTAGGTAAATGAAATAAAATTTTGAAAAAAACACAGGACAACACCCCTCTTGAAAACGGCTACATTGAAGTTTTCAGTTTCAAAAATTTTCAAAGAAATGTAACGAAATTTCAAAAGGGAAAGCTCAGATCTTTTAATGGAAGGAGCTGAGAAACTTTAAAAGGGAGAGCCTGGCCGATTGAAAGGGAGGAGGATTTGATTTTTTTCATCTTTGTTTGTTTTCGCAGGTACACTCTCTTCTGCCGTGAAGCCTTGTCCTCTTTGAGGGTAGCATTTCCTCCATCTAGCGTGAAGAGGATTCAGCAGGTTGTTTGACACAGAAGAGCCAACTGCTCCCCATCTTCCTTCAGCCCAGCAGAGGTCCAGCAGCAGGCCGCCCATTCTTCTTCAGCCCACCAGCGGAAAAAGGGCCTGGCCGATTGATCTTTCCCTGTCGAGTGTTGCAGATCCAGCAGACGATGCAGGTTGCTGCCCATCTTCCTTTAACCCAGCTACAGAGGACCAACCCCCTTTCTGCCATCTATAGGTCGTGTGGTGCGTAGGATCCATAAGCGTGCCCTCCTTCCACCTATCGTAGCAAGAAGCAGCATCATGGTGTACATCAATGACGGTTGCAGACGCAGTCACTAGGTAATTTCTGCTCCTTATCCATCTCCACCCTCGTCGGATGATCTCATGAAGTCATCTTCTTTTCATCTTCTAGTATAGAATCCGTTGTGCCTGCTTTGTTTATGGATGAATATGCTCTCATTTCAATTTCACCCTTAGTTTAGCCATAGTGATGCTTTGACAACACCGTAAATTGGGTCTTTCACATCTAGTTTAGCATTTATTTTATGCTTTGCATTTTTGAATGGTAAAATGTCTATCTAGATTCTTGTGAACACAGTAGTAAGCAGAGTTTTGTTTATTAGGTGCAAAGTTTTTAGTTTGGATATAGGTAACTGCTGCATATTGGATTCTTATTTCCTAATTGAATATTGATCCCTGTTTCAAGTCCTGTTTGATTTATTTATGTCATTAGTTTTGATTCCATCATATGTGTTTTTTTTTTTTGAATTGAACTTCCAGACTATGGCTGGACATCACTACCTGAGATGTGTGATTGTGCTTTACTTAGCTTAATGCTAAAATGTCTGTTTGATAAAACTATGGCTGGACATCACTGCCTGAGTTATGTGATTGTGCTTTATTTAGCTTAAAGGCTAAAATTTCTGTTTGATGAGGCTATGGCTGGACATCACTGCCTGAGTTATGTGATTGTTCTTTGTTTAGCTTAAAGGCTAAAATTTCTGTTTGATGAGGCTATGGCTGGACATCACTGCCTGAGTTATGTGATTGTGCTTTGTTTAGCTTAATGCTAAAATTTCTGTTGGATGAGACTATGGCTGGGAATCTTTGGAAATCAATGATTTTCATTCAAAACCGTGAGAAATCTGTTAGAAATCAATGGCAATCAACCGTTTTAGCTGTGTGATCATGGTGCTCGTTTTTAGTGAAAATGAACATCTGATTTTCAACCTATTCCTGTTTGTCAACTATGTTTGAATGTCAGTCGTGAATGGCTTAGCTGGAATATTTTATTTCCTGCAATTAACGACTTGTGAATGTTTTGTTTCAGTTGAATGTCATTTGCTAATTTTGAGTGGACATAAAATTTTTACTGAGTGGTTGCCTTTGCCACATCCGCTGTTATTGGATATTGATGGCTACACCTGTACATAATTCCCAGCAAGGGTTAGCGTGAATGTAGAGAGCTATCATGGTTTGATATAATGCTGCATTGTGGATTGAATGATTGGGAATTTCTAGGAATTGATGGTCATGCATTCGGTTTTGTAATAAGGTTTTACAACAACTACCTTTCAAGCATAAAAGGGATTGCTTAAACATATTTATTCTTAATCACTATGATTCCTACGCGTTAGTGCTTGCAAGATTGGGGGTATTCGTAAGGCAACTCAATTGTCATGCATTTAGCCACTCTCTTTTCTGTAGGTACCCAATCTTGATAATGAGCTAAGTTCATGGATGGATATTTTAATATCCATTCATGATTTTTGGACCATCTTTTGCATGCTTTGTTATTGATATATAGGGAAGCTCCATACCCAATTTTACTGAGAAATATGTTATAATTTGGGAATTACGGCTTCATGAAATCATCTACAAAAACTGTATATACCCTGTATTTTTTGATTTTACCTATTATATATGAAATTCTAATTACTACATACATTTTCTCATTATATGTATATATATCTATGTATATCTAAATATATATATATATATATATACATGTATATACATATATATATGTATATATATATACTTATATATATATATAAGGATATCTTCATGTGTACTTGTCTTCACCTATAAGTATTTATGGGATATTTTTTTTCTTTTTCTTTTTCTTTTTTGTAAATATGTCTTCATTATCACATGTCATTTATCATAAATTCAAGCATTTAGATATAACCATGTATATCTTCGTTGTATATATTATATATACCCATTTCCTTGGTTATCTTGTACTAATTCTCATTTTGCAGGAAAATCTGGAGGATGCTAATTCTTTTACACTATGTACTTTTTTTTTTATTTACTTTGATTTATGTCAGAGATGTAATAATCAAACTTGGAATAATATTTACTTTTACTGCTTGGTTTAGGATGCATCTCATGTAGTTTGATTCCTGCAATATCCTGATTCTATGATTCATATATCTCAATTTTCAAAATTCACTATGGATGTACATGAATGGCACGTGCACCAACTCTTAGAGAGTTGAACTCGGTGGAGTCCATATTTACGGTTCTAGTCGGAATATGGACGAGACCCAAATCCATCATCTTTCTACTAGTCACACTGAGCCTACACTCTTAGGCTATCTTCAAAATGCACATCATATTTCAAAATTTTCAAAATATTGTGAATTAACTCAATTAAACTCTGAACATATTCATGACCACAGTCAGAATATGTGAAGAATTTACTTTGGCTTAATACACACTTTTCCAACAAATTTCTCAGAAAATCTTTTCAAAGTGCATTCATGCATTCAAATCATCTGCACCAGGGCATCATTTGCTTTTCTCATAATTTTCTCAAGAAAATTTCATTCTCTGGAAATCGATTCCTCAAGAAACTATAAAGATTTCAAGGTTGGATTTCCCAAGTCAAAGTTTTTATGTGATTTTCCCTGAAAATATTATTTTCTTAAGATTCTTTTCAAAGGGAATTTCTCATCTTTCTCAAGAATCAAAGTTGATTTTCAGATATTTCAAAGACAAGATTCTTGGGCTTTTAATTTCCTAAGTTTTGATTTTCCATTTTCAAAGAGCTTTCTTATAAATTTTCCATCATTTACCTAAGAAAATTCTCAAAGTTAGAGTTTTCCTGATAAATATTTTCTTTTTCAAATATTCATCTTTTCTCAAGAACCTTCTCCATTTTCCCAGGACTTTCATCTATTCACGATTTTCCCAAAAACTTCATAAACTTTCTGGTGATTTCCCAATTCTTTCATCTGAGTTCCTTGAGAGGTTGATTTCCATATTTTTCCCTAGAAATGCTTTTCAACTCCAAATGTTTTCTAAGCATACATCATATTTTTCCAACTTATATTTTACAAAATCTCATAGCACATGCCTGAATTCTCTGTGCATTTAGGATAGAATACAATTTCGATAATTTTACTAAGTCAAGCACAATTTTGGTCCTTGGTTCGATTACTCCTGTTAAAGGCGGCAGGAACGGTCGAACCTCATACCGACAGGTCGAGCCCCATCCCATGGATTTTCTCGCTATTTTCAAAATGGAGGCGAGTATTTCAAAACATTTTCCAAAATTCGGTCAAGTTTGACTCGCGAAAGCATTTTCCTCTCTCTTTCACAGGGAAGGAAAGACGGGAAAATTTTTGCGACGATAACAGGTTTGGCGACCGTGATGGGACCTATCCTTGTCTGATCAAAATTGTACTTGACTTAGTTCAATTATCGAAATTATGTTCACAAAATGTCAACTCTTTACTTTTGCTATCATGCGAACCTAGGAGCCTAGATTCTGACCTAGCTGACATTGACTGCATATAGCTTAGGCATGGTTTGGTAGGACCAGATTGAGGAAATATTTTCATGCTCACATAGACTTAGGTCTAAACACAACTCTCTTCAATTTAGGATCTGAATGCAAACAATGTATGCTTCTTTAAAGTTTTCAAAATCTATCTCTCTAGGATTTAGAGCCTTCTATTTCTTGCATGTGATCATTTTTTTTCAAACCTCAATTACCTATCATTACCCTGCCTTCACGTTGCTGGGCTCTCTTCCAGAACCCTAGTTCGGGACAGAGCCTTACAACTGGGCCAATTATTTGGGTTAACACCCCCCTACCACGTACTGCGGGCCACAGTCCGAAGTATATCGGTAGGCGCTCAAGGATGTTGGAAAAACTTAAACTTAGAACCGAAGTTGAAATTATATGCCACGTACCTCGGATTTCGGTTCGGGTATATCGGCATAACTGGATTAGATAAAGATGATCTGAACCTAGAGTTAGGATTAGGGTTCTACAACTGTTTTCAAAATGATGCATCTAGAGTCAACCTTTTAGGGAGTGCTGTATGTGCATAAATGCTTGTGCAGGATGTGATTATTTGTATGCTAACTTGCTTTCTTTCATAGTTTTCCCCAAAATATTTTCAAATATTCATATTCTCACCTTTTCCTTTATCTTCTCAAACCCTGGATGATTTTCCCAAATGTTTAATTTCTTTCAAAACTCTAGGTGATTTTTCATTCTCCCGTTCCACTAGATCTCAAATTTTTAGCTGCATTTTATATTCTGTCTGCAAAATTTTTCAAAAATTTCCACATTTTCCTAAGTCTCATTCTGAGTCTTTCTCTGTTTTCAGTTTGATGGCATCCAGTCAAGTCGATCCTATCTTTCCCGAAGGTCACATCTCCTACGAGGTGCGACAAGGTCGTCCTAAACATCGAGCTCTTAGCAACGGAACTTTCATTCTCCAGTGGTACTATTCCTGGCTAAAAAGCTTTTCTTGAATGTTCCCGAACCATTTAAGCCAGTGCGGATTAGAATTGGCATAAGCAGTTGGAAAGCAGACCATTAATGGCAACCTGATCCACGCAATGGCAGAGCGATGGAATCCACAGACATGTACCTTCTGGTTCCCATGGGGACAGATGACCATTTTAATGGATGAATTTTCAGAAATTATGGGGTTACCAGAACCAGCCGGTCAACCAGAAGATCCATTAGAGCATCAATTCCTGATCAATGTCAAGGGTTTGGACCTCCGAGACTCCTTAGCCCGTATGACAGGTCGCCGATCCTGGCTCCTGATCCAGTTGGATGTAAATGAGTATGTCGACCTGCTCGAGTTATACTGTCAATATGGGACCTTCGTTGAAGTCAACTCAATATCAAGGACAGCTAGAGAAAGGATTCAGAACGCAATGGTTTTATGCACTGTAGGATTATCCCTCTTTCCAGAGGGACAAAACTACATGGATATCAGAATAATCCAGCTCATGAGAAGATGGGGAAGTCGACAGACCAACCGACTCTCCATAGCCATGGCTGCACTTGCTTTCCTGTATCGGGGTCTAACTCGTTTCTCACTTGGGGAATCCATTTTAGTTGAAGGTTGCATCTACGCACTTCAATCCTGGTTCTTCCAGCATGTTCCAACCCGAGCGAGCTCTTTCAGATACAATTGTCAAGAACTTCTTCCAGTGGCACAATACCGGTCCATGATCGACAGCATTCAAGAACATGACATAGTCTGGGACTATTTTAATCGACAATTGTCTCCCCCCAGATATACATATGCTTATGGCAAGCGGTTCAAATTATTGGGACCATTCCTCTGCACTTACTACCAACCAGAGCAGTGTGTTCGACAGTTTTCCCAGAGGCAGCAGTACGTCGAAGCCCGACTGCTATCAGGAGCTATGGCAGAGTTTGATCTCACTTCCGCACAATGGTCCAGGGCATATCATTCTGCGCGCTACGGCTGGGATTCCTTTGTATCTCTTAAAATCTTTCCTGGTCCTAGAGTGTCTGTCGACTATCGTGAATGGTGGAAAATTGTTTGTCCTCCACCTCTTTGTCAAGATCAATGAAATCATACTTTTCTCATTTTCTATCTTTCTATTATGGTTTGATGACCTCGCCTAGGTAACAAGGCACATTTTCGTTATTTATTTCTCTTTCAAAGAATGACAACACAATTGTCGTGATTCCTGAGACGACTCAGTCCCTAGTAATGGGATAACTTTTTCAAATTGTCTACCATATTTCCAGCAAATATTTCTTCCAAAAGCCAATTCCTTCAGGATCTAATCAGGTCTTTGCTCTGCAGAGAGCATCCACAATATTTAATGGTTCGAACAAGATCAGAAAGAAGAACCACATCACCTCAGCACTCCTCAACCTAAGAAGGAGAAATGGATCCTCCCGGGAGTCAAGATCAGCGGCAAGAAGATGATGGCATAGATCCGCAAATGTATGCCATGTTCCGAAAGATGATGAACAAAATGATGAGTGAACAGGCTGAGACCAGTGCAGAGAAGAATTCATTCAGAGAAAAGTTCCACGGGCACAAGAATAAGAAGACTTCCAAGAAGCAGGTTCAGCCAGAAGAAATTTCAGATGAATCAGAATCAACGGAAGACACTAAGGAAGAATATGAGGTGCCTCCGGCATTTCAGAAATGTGGCCGAGAACAAAAGAGAAACCGCAAACCAAAGAGTCAGGTCACAGAAGAACCCCTGCAGTCACAATTCAGAGAAATGGCTAGAGTGGTTAAGGATCTCCAAGCCCGCGACAAGGGCAAGAAAGTCTTCACCATCGAGGACTTCTTTGACGGCCTCGAAAAGGATGATGATCTAGAAAACCTTCCTCGTAAATTCATCAAGTTTGATGGTTCTGGCGACCCAAAAGCTCATCTCGCCACTTTCTTCGCAGAGTGCTCAAGGTTCAAGAGAGATAATAGAGCACTATTCCTATGTTTTCCCCGCAGCTTGGAAGGAGTTGCAGCTAAATGGTATGCTGAACATATCAATCCTATCGAGCTCAATGAGTTTGATAAAGTTGTGAACTTGTTTATTGAATGCTTCTTGTTCAACACAGAGGCGCTCCCGACATTAAGCCATCTCTGCAATTTGAGGCAGAACGAGAATGAGAAAGCATGGGATTTCATTCACAGATGGAGGTCAGCCTGCAACAAAATGAGAGATCCCATTTCAGAAAGGCACGCCTTGTCCCTAATCCTCAACAACTTTGCTCAACCTCTGAGAGGATTGATCTCCACCGCACCATCCAGGACCTTCATTGCATTAACTGAGCGAGCAGAATGGCTCGAGCTGAGTGTAGAGAACATAGTCTATGAAGGCTTCACTTTTTCCAAGAATAACCCCCAAGGTGAACAAAAGAAGAAAACTCACTTCACCTTCTCTGCCAACAACAACAACAGTCAAAATCAGTATAAAGGGCAGAAGAAAGATTACTGCTACGGTGCAGGCAATTCCAACAATAAAGAAGATTAGAAAATGAAGCCTGCTCCTCAATACAACAAGCCTTCTCAGCAGGATCCAGGGCCGAAACTGCGTAAAAAAGTTAAACATGAAGGATGGAGTTATGACAAAAAATTTACTCCTCTCGACCAATCACTCGAAGAGGTGCTTGAGTACATGTTGTCGA
Source organism: Nuphar pumila (assembly GCF_984573655.1). NCBI lineage: Eukaryota > Viridiplantae > Streptophyta > Magnoliopsida > Nymphaeales > Nymphaeaceae > Nuphar > Nuphar pumila. Next base: position 105,337,688 of record NC_143256.1, read on the forward strand.
AAGAGATGGTCAAGTTGCCTAGATTGGCTGATCCCCCTGTGCCTATGGGGAAATGAAAAGATCAATTCTGCAAGTTCCACAAAACAGTGGGACACAACACTGAGAACTGCTTCGTTCTCAATAACATTGTGCAGGATCTTATTGACAAGAATTTATTGGTAGAAGGAGAAGAAGAAGAGAAAATGGATATTTTAAAGCAACCTTTCTCTTCACACACCACAGCAGTAGTATCATAACAACCATTCCTACTTCATGAATACATCAAACCGTGTTCCATACAAGATCTACAAGTTCAGCATCAGGTGTCAGTGCTACGACAAGCAGCTCCAGCTTCTAAGAAGATGGACCTAATCTCAGCATTCGGCAAGATGAAAGTTTCTGAAGCACCTGTAAAGTCAGCCCCCAAGTCAAAGGGAATTCCTGACTTCCTCAATCAAATCATCAAGCCTAGGCTAGAAAATTCAAGTCAGAAACCTCTGACCGCTCTGTCCAATGTTTCCATTCTTGACTTGGCCAAGAGTTCCTGCAAGCATCAACAAGTACTGGATGATCTGTTCAGGAAGATTAAAGTTAAGCTCAGTACCACACCTGAAGACATGGCACAAATAGTGAATTCAGCCATGACCAATGCGCTGATCACTTTCTCGGATGAGGACCTTCCGAAGCCTCATTCCTTTCATAATAATGCTCTGTACATCGTTGTTTGAGTAAGAGGAATGACAGTACCCCATGTGCTAGTTGATGGAGGTAGCAACCTCAATATCTGTCCTGAAATGACAGCAAAGGCGCTAGGCATCAAGGAAGAAAAATACATTCCAGATCCTATCACCATATATGGATTTGACAATCATGGTCAGACGGCCAAAGGCAAGATATTCCTAGAAGTATTCATCAACTACTTAGTGCACTCCGTCCTCTTTCATGTGGTCAATGTACCACCCACCTACAATCTACTACTCGAAAGAACGTGGATTCACAATGCGAATGCGGTACCTTCCACCCTTCATCAATGTGTAAAATGGTCCAAAGGTGGAATGATTACAACAGTATTAGGAGAAGATCCAGATAAAAGGCTCCCATAGCCCATGATCCCTCGACCATCATTCACTGCAGATATTCCTAGCATCAGAGAGAGTGAAGAAATCAGTCTCAGAGAAAGTCAAAAAATACTCTAAGCAACATCAGAGTTATCCTTGCACACTGTAGCCATGACCCGATGGAGAGGTCCCAAATTCTTCAAGATTGGAGGACGGATCAATTATAGCACTATCAATGATCATCCGTTGTTCCCACAGTTCATGAAAGCAAGAAAGGGATTTGATTTACTTCTGAAGCATGGTTATCAACCTTTTAAAGGACCGGGCAAAAATGAAGATGGCCGCATCGAGCCAATGATCCAGAAGCATCGTCCCCATAGAGCAGGACTAGGGTTTTCCGGCGGAAGCTCACCAAAGAAGACTGTTTTCATTAAAGGGGCACATTGAGAATCGTTGTTGCATTTCCTTTCTATTCCTTTCAAAATAAATGTCTCAGTGTTTTTGATCAAATCAAATCAATAAAATGTCAAGTTTCTTTGTCTATCTGGGTGCCATCTATCTTCCTTCTCTATATCCTCATTTTATAATTCAATGTCATTTTATGCATGATTCTTTTCAAATGATTGTTTGTCGTATGATGGACGAGTTTTCCTGAATACAATTTCTTATCCAAAATTTCAGAATGTCTTCTCGAGCAATCAAGAAACTCATTCTCAATCAAAAGGCTTTTCAGAAGTCAGCAACGATTCACCGAGTCAAAGCGAGCACAGAAGATAGCAAGGTCGCAAAGCAGTCAGATGATTATACATAATTTGATCAGTCTCTTCAGGAATTACCAGAATTTGCCTCAGTTCAGAAACAGGATGAACCATCCGCTCTAGTACAAGATTCAACTGAAGATGTCAATATCGGTTTAGAGGACAATCCTAAGGTTCTCAAGATCGGTACCAGTCTAAGTCCGGAAGAGAAAGAAAGGCTTACAAATTTTCTCAAGCAACATGAAGAAGTGTTCACATGGACATATGAAAATATGCCAGGCTTAGACCCAAAATTGGTCGAACACCGTCTTGTTTTGAAGTCAGATGCTAAGCCAGTTAAGCAGAAGCTGAGAAAAATGGATCCTATAATAGAACAACAAGTCAAGAAAGGACTCGAAGATCTGCTCAAAGCAGGATTCATTCGAACTATTGACTACCCAGATTGGTTAGCCAATACTGTCGTTGTTCCAAAGAAAAGCGGCAAAGTGAGGATTTGCATAGACTTCAGAGACCTCAATAAGGCAACTCCGGAGGATGACTATCCACTTCCAAGCATTGATCTTCTGATTGACAGCACGGCAGAACATGCCATGTTCTCGTTCATGAACGGATATTCCGGCTATAACCAGATTAAGTTGGCCGCCCGCGACCAATCAAAAACTTTCTTCACTACGCCTTGGGGCACTTTCTGCTATACAGTTATGCCTTTTGGGCTCAAGAATGCAGGAGCAACATATCAACGAGCAATGACCGTTATCTTTCACGATTAGATGCACAAATCATGGATGCGTATGTTGACGATATCCTCGTGAAATCCAAAGAGGAAGGAGATCACCTTGAAGCTCTTGATCAAGTGTTCAAGCGACTCATTCTTTACAAGTTAAGGCTTAACTCGCAAAAGTGTGTCTTTGGAGTTGAATCAGGCAAATTGTTGGGTTTTCTGGTCAGTAAAAAAGAAATTGAAGTTGACCCAGCTAAAGCAAAGGCTATCATTGATATGCCACCCCCAAAGAATCTCAAAGAACTGCGTAGCCTTCAGGGACGCATGCAATCAATTCAACGGTTTATTTCTAATTTGGCAATGAGATGCGAACCTTTCAATCACTTGCTCAGAAAAGGAGTGAAGTTCGAATGGGGACCAGAATGTCAGCAATCATTTGATCGCATCAAGAAGTATCTTCTCAATCGTCCTATCTTAAAGCCGCCAGAATTAGGGAAACCTCTTTTATTATATATCTCAGTCAACCAAGCCGCATGCGGCGGATTCTTGGCTCAGTATAAAGAAGGCAGCCTGATAGAGCACGTCATTTATTATGTGAGTAAGACTTTCATAGACTATGAAAAGAAATATTCTCAAATAGAGAAGACCTGCCTAGCTCTAGTATGAATATGTCAGAAGCTAAGACACTACCTGATGGCATCTGAAGTCAAAATTTTGTCTAAACTCAATCCTCTCAAGTATATCCTATAGCAACCTTTTCTCAGCGGGCCAGTCGCCAAATGACAAGTCTTACTGATGCAGTATGACTTAGAATATGTCTCACAACAATCAATAAAAGGCCAAACAATTACAGATCAATTAGCAGATTTTCCTCTGACAGAAGAAGTGAAAGCCGAAGATGACTTCCCTAATGAACAAATATGCAATATCCAACAATCTCCAATCTGGAATTTATTTTTCGATGGTTCCAAGAATATGGCTGGAATAGGCATCAGGATCTTATTAATCACTCTTGAGAAGGAGATGATTCCATTTTCTCTCAAATTAGATTTTCAATGCACCCACAATATGGCTGAGTATGAAGCCCTTATTCAAGGTCTAAAAATTCTACTGGACTTCAATGTCAAGAGAGTGCATGCCTACGGTGACTCATTACTCGTCGTCAATCAAGTTCGAGCCGAATGGCAGGTCAAAGATCAGAAGCTATTTTCTTATCAGAAAATCGTTTCAGCTCTTGTCAGCAAGTTTGAAGAATTTCAGCTCTTTCATATCAAGAGAGATTTTAATCAAGTGGCCGATAGTCTAGCCAGTTTAGGCTCCATTATGGCATTAAAAAATGGAGAATCTTGTCGCTCTTTTGAAATTGGCAGACTTGACCAACCTGCCTTCCTTCCAACAGAACATGTAAACCAGGTTGAGCAAAAGAAGAAGCCTTGGTATTACAACATCAAGAATTTCATAGAAATCAGGGAATTTCTCCCAGAACTCTCGAAGAAAGAGCAACGAGCAATCCAGTGTATGTCGACTCGATACTTCATTATGGCAAATGTCCTTTATCGTCGTGGATTCAGTTAAGAATATTCCAGATGTTTAGATGAAGACGAAGCCAAAGAAGTCGTGCGAGAAGCACACAAAGGCATTTGTGGTGGTCACGTCGGCTACCAAACCCTTGTCAAGCAGATCGCCAGAGCAAGTTACTATTGGAAGACTATGCAGCAAGACTATTACTATTTTGTGAATAAGTGTGTTCAATGTCAGATACATGCACCTTCTATTCATGCGCCCGCAACATATTTACAATCTGTTGTCTCTCCATGGCCGTTCTCTATGTGGGCCTTCGATGTCGTAGGTCCCATCACTCCTTCTGCTTCAAATGGCCACAAATACTTCCTTACCGCAACAGAATATTTCACCAAGTGGGTAGAAGCTATCACTCTTCGGACAATAGAAGGTCGACATATGGTCTCTTTTATTCACAAGAGCATCCTTTGCCGTTTCGGCATCCCGCATGACATCGTGTCAGATAATGGTAGTCACTTCAAAAATGAAAAAATGAAGATCTTCTGCTTAAAGTTCAAAATCTATCATCATTTTTCTGCTCCATATTACCCTCAAGGGAATGGTCAGGCAGAAGCTACCAACAAAATTTTAATTCGTATCTTGGAGCGAACTGTAGAAACAGGCCGTGACTGGCATGAGAAGATCCACGATGCACTATGGGCCTACCAGACCACTATTTACACTCCCACAAATGCTACTTCATCGAAACTGGTTTATGGAACAGAAGTAGTATTGCCGCTACATGTTCAGAAGCCCGCTTTGAAATTTGCTTCACTTCTGCAATTACTTCTTGATCAATACCAACAGCAACGACTAGTACAACTAGACTTGCTCGACGAGAGAAGGCTAAAAGCAGCAGAGCATGCTCAATCCTATCGCCAAAGAGTAGCTAGGCAGTATGCGAAGTCTGTCATCGAAAGGAGATTCAAAGTTAATGATTTAGTGCTTCGATCCACAACTTATCTCAAGCATCATCCTGGCGGCAAATGGTCGCCAAATTGGGAAGGTCCCTATGTCGTCAAAGAAGCATTACCCCGCAACTCATATCGGCTCATCAACGCCGATGGGGTAGAATTACCAGATCTCATTAACGTTCGACACTTGAAAAAGTTCTATACTTGAAGCATCTACTCTTTCCTTGTAATCCTCCTATTTTCTTTAAATAATAATCAAACTTTCTTTTCCCAGTTACACGGGGGCATTTTTAAAATTTTTTCTGTATGCAGGCAGGATAAACAAATTCTTCATTTTACACACTTATGCTTCCATGTGCATCAATTTGCATTCAACTGCATTAATAACAATCTGGTCAGTATTGGGATTTCAACAAACAACCCCATCACAATTCCTAATTATTCAAAATTGAAAACAATCATTAATACTGAACCAAAATCCAGTGCTCGAACTAGTATTATTTCAAAATCCAGTGCTCGAACTGGCATTATTTCAAAATCCAATTTTCAAGTTGGTCTATATTTTCCTTTGAAAAACCGAGTTCCGACTCAGGTTTTTTTTCTCAAAATTATTTTTCCTTTGAAAAACCGAGTTCCGACTCAGGTTTTCCCATAAATCATTTTCCTTTATTAATCCGAGTTCCGACTCGTGATCTCTTTACCTTATTTGAGTTCTGACCCGAGCTCTTCATTCTCTTTGTTGATCCGTGTTCTGATTCGTGATCTCTTTGCTCTGTTCGAGTTCTGACCCGAGCTCTTCATTCTTTTTTATCGATCCGGGTTCCGACTCGTGATCTCTGTATTTTATTCGAGCTCTGACTCAAACTCATCATTCTTCTTTGTTGATCCAAGTCATTTTGATCCTCAGGGTCAGTCAATTTCTCAAATTTGATATTTTTTCCACCAATTTCCAATTTAAATCTTCGGATCATTCAATTCTCCAAATTTTCAAATTCAATTTCCAATTTCGACCTTCGAGTCACTCAATTTTCAATTATGACCTTTGAGTCACTCAATTCTCAATTTCGACCTTTGGGCCAAACAATTTCGACCTTTTGGTCAACCAATTCCCAATTTCGACCGTCAGGTCATCCAATTTTGACCTTCGGGTCATCCAATTTCCAAACAATCAATTTTCCAATTTCCAATTTCCAATTTCGACCTTTGGGTCAATCAATTTCAATATCCAATTTCAATCATTTTCTCTTGCGAGAGACCCTTTTTAGGGAGAGTTCGAGGGAGCTCATTCTTTTCGCATGCTATCCAATTCGTTCACTTAGCCCCTTTTCAGGGAGAGTTTGAAGGGACTCACGTCTTTGTGAACCGTTTGCAAAACAATTTTCAATTTCACACAAGGAACCCTTTTATAGGGAGAGGCTCGATGGAGACTCGCTTTCCTTGTGACCACCCCAATTTTTCTACTAGGCCATTTTCATCATGAAGGACCCTCTTTTTAGGGAGAGTGTGATGGATTCGTTCCTTTCATGACCCAATTTTTCGACCTCACTACTATCAGCCCCCTTTCTATAAGAGAAGCCTAATATTAGGGTGCTTTGACAAAAGCTTAATTTCTCTTCGAAAGCTCGTTTTGCAAACACCTCCTCTTCAGGGAAGAGAGGAGTATTTCCCATTTCCCATTCAGGTAAGGGCTAAGCCTAAGTCTATCTTTTTGGGAAAAAAAAGAGGAGAATTTTCGTCACAGATGTGTTGAGCCGGACCTCAAATGCTCTTTTTCACCCAGAATTTCAAGAAAATTTTGCCAAATTTATCAATCAAATTATTTGTTGATTTCAGAATCTTTGTTGCATAAATCTTTACCTCAGTTTACCTTCAGCATTACTTCCAAAAGAGTGAAGCTTTTGCGAAAAGAGATTCAAACTTCAAATTCTTTCTATTGGCCAACCAAAGGGATAAAGGATAAGTCCTCGATATGGCAAAAAAAAAGATTCAATGTTATCGCAAAGCCACAAATGATTGATATTGATCGCAGTTATGGCACATCTCTAAAGATTATTCTTGTAAAGATGAGGCAGTGGAAATATCCTAAGCGCTAGAAAAAGAGAGAATTCACCCAAGCTCTATCTCCTCAAAATCACCTAAGCTGCAATTAAATATCCGCAAAAGGGATCTCTCAATTGTCGTCAAGATGAAGGCGAATTAAGCGAGTAGACCCCCGGGGCCAAAAAAAATTTGAAACATCTCCAAGATGACGGAGTTTGTGACGGATCCTTCCAAAGAAAGTCCAAAGCACTGTCGAGATGAAGGCAGATGCGATGAACCTCCCGACAATCCCTAAAAGATATTTAATTTCAGCTATCATCGAAAGATCTCTAACCCATGAGCCAATAGCGTCAAAGAAGGATCAGAACATCTCCAAGTTGAATGAGTTTGTGATGTACCCTTCCAAAAAAAAGAGAGAGAGAGCAAGAAAGAGAGAAAAAAAGAAAGAAAAAAAAAAGCCAGGACATCTCCAGAATAAAGGAGAATGTAACATAAACCCAAAAAAGCCCAAAAGAGTGCAGAAAGATTATGATGAGAGAGGCTCCCAGGATATCAAACTACCAAATCTATCAAGAATCTTCTTTAAATTTGTGAAATTCTATTATCAATACCCTTTCATCAATTGCTTTCATAATATCAAATTCTCTTTCCTGATCATATCAAGGAAATTGATAGCTTCCTTGAAGAAGGTCAATTGCAAGCAATTTGGATTTCTCAATCTAGATTCTACGAAGTGAATCTCGTTGGGAGGTAATACTTCAGGTAGAAAAAAAAGAATATCTTTACAACAATATGCATCATTTTCAAATACTTCGAATCAACAACAAAATTCTCAAGCATTTTGACAATATTTTTTAGCTATCCTGACGTGAAGTGAGAGCTTGATGTCCGTTTTTGATACATCCTGACACAAATTTTTAAATCCCTCTTAAGGACTTGATTCCTTCCCTTCTTTGAGAGCGTGAGCTCTCAGATTTGCACACTTCCCTGTGTCCCTACTGTCCAACCATAGACAGTCCCATTTCGGTTCGAGGTCAAACCACCAATCATTTTCTCGCAAAAGGCAATTTCAAAAGCTATTTAGTCTCAGCAATGAGACGCCCAAAATCAACCCCTTTTCAAGCTTTAGGGACCACATTTTCCTTCCTTTTGCAAAACCCCTGTCGGATTTGTTGTGCAAAATCCGAAGGTTCCATCATACCATTCATTTTCCGCCCAATCAGGATAAGGGTACAAACCTGAGCCTCATTAAAAGAGATATTCCATTTTCCGCCCAATCAGGATAAGGGTACAAACCCGAGCCTCAGTTGAAGAGGTATTCTATTTTCCGCCCAATCAGGTTAAGGGTACAAACCCGAGCCTCATTAAAAGAGGTATTCCATTTTCCGCTCAATCAGGATAAGGGTACAAACCTGAGCCTCAATTAAAGAGGTATTCCATTTTTCACCCAATCAGGATAAGGGTACAAACCTGAGCCTTAGTTGAAGAGGTATTCCATTTTCCGCCCGATCAGGTTAAGGGTACAAACCTGAGCCTCATTTTGATAAGATATTTCATTCCCCAATCAGGTTAAGGGTCAAACCTGAGCTTTTCCCATGCGAAGCATTTTCTGTCCCATCCACGTTAAGGGCAAAAACCTGAACTTCACCACCATAGAGCAAATCTTTCTTCTTTGTTCTCCATTTCATATCTACCATCGTCTTCAGGCTAATATCTCTATACCCAGTCAGATCCTTCTAATTGGGGCATTTTTTTAGCCCAAATTTGGTGTGTTTTTCTTTACCACTAAGCTCGACCACGAGCCGGCTTAGTAGCAAAGAGGGACATCTGTAAACACCCCAAATTTTCACTCACCTTCCTGACATCTCTACCAATCGGCACATTTCAGTTCTCCATAAACAATGAAGGGCAAAATGGTCATTTTTTGAGATTGAACCTTGCAGAAAGTCTAAAATTTCAATCTTGAGCCTCAAAATTTCTATATTTAGGTTCAGAGACATCTTCAAATTGCAAATTTTCAAAATCCCATTCCTGACAAGAAGCTAGAATTCCCCATTTTAGATTCAGAAGGACATTTCATAGAACATGTCTTTGCATAGCATTGCATGAACATTTCATATCATGTCATTTCGAGGTCCAGAAACTCTCGATTTCAAAATTTTTCAATCAAGATTCGAATTTAACTCTTTTCAAAATTGATTTCAAAACCCTGGTTTTTTAAAATTGCCAATCTTTCCCATTTTACCCCCAGGACTTTTGAATTACAAAAGTTTTTCTCAGAAAAATAATCTGGATATTTGGATATTGATTTTAAAGATTTTATCTCAAAACTTTTTGCAAAAAGATTTTAAATATCCTTTATAAAATTTCTGTATTTTTTTATCCATATTTTTGCCCTGAAAAACCAATTTCTTCCAAATTCTTGAAAACAAACAAAGTTTTATCTCGTATTATAAAAATTCCAAAAAAGAAGAAGTTATTTCTTCTGCTTTTTATTTTCAAATAAATGGAGCAGGACCCGCCTTTGAACTAGCATCATACTCAGATTCCCAGGTAAGTTTCTTATTTTCAAGCGGGACTCACCTGGAGATCGCACCAATTTGCAAATTCTTCTTTTTAATTTCTTAATGTTATTTATTTATTTATTTTTTTAGTTAGTAGGCCCACACACATGTGGCACCCCACTTGAAAATAAAAGATTTGCCAAAACAAAATAAAACTTTATTTTCAAAAGGATTTTAAAAATGGGTGGTGGTGGCATTTCCATAAAAGCCTCCCATTTATCTTGTGTCAATATTCGTTTTCCTTTTAAAAAAAAAAACAGCCTTAAATGGCAGAGTCAAACTTCATTAAAACAAAAATAAAAAAAAATAAATAACATTCATTTTACCTAAAACTTAGGTAAATGAAATAAAATTTTGAAAAAAACACTGGACAACGCCCCTCTTGAAAACGGCTACAATGAAGTTTTCAGTTTAAAATTTTTTCAAAGAAATGTAACGAAATTTCAAAAGGGAAAGCTCCGATCTTTTGATGGAAGGAGTTGAGAAACTTTAAAAGGGAGAGCCTGGCCGATTGAAAGGGGGGAGGATTTGATTTTTTTCATCTTTGTTGGTTTTCGCAGGTACCCTCTCTTCTTCCGTGAAGCCTTGTCCTCTTTGAGGATAACATTTCCTCCATCTAGCGTGAAGAGGATTCAACAAGTTGTTTGACACATGAGAGCCAACTGCTCCCCATCTTCCTTCAGCCCAGCAGAGGTCCAACAGCAGGCCACCCATTCTTCTTCAGCCCACCAGCAGAAGGACATCCAACGGAAAAAGGGGCCTGACCGATTGATCTTTCCCTGTCGAGTGTTGCAGATCCAGTAGAAGACGCAGGTTGCTGCCCATCTTCCTTCAGCCCAGCTACAGAGGACCGACCCCTTTTCTGCCATCTATAGGTCGTGTGGTGCGTAGGATCCATAAGCGTGCCCTCCTCCCACCTATCGTAGCAAGAAGCAACATCATGGTGTACATCAACGACGGTTGCAGACACAATCACTAGGTAATTTTTGCTCCTCATCCATCTCCACCCTCGTCGGATGATCTCATGAAGTCATCTTCTTCTCCTCTTCTAGTATAGAATCCGTTGTGCTTGCTTTGTTTATGGCTGAATATGCTCTCATTTCAATTTCACCCTTAGTTTAGCCATAGTGGTGCTTTGACAACACCGTAAATTGGGTCTTTCACATCTAGTTTAGCATTTATTTTATGCTTTGCGTTTTTGAATGGTAAAATGTCTATCTAGATTCTTGTGAACACAGTAGTAAGCAGAGTTTTGTTTATTAGGTACAAAGTTTTTAGTTTGGATATAGGTAACTGCTGCATATTGGATTCTTATTTCCTAATTGAATATTGATCCCTGTTTCAAGTCCTGTTTGATTGATTTTATGTCATTAGTTTTGATTCCATCATATGTGTTTTTTTTTTTTGAATTGAACTTCCAGACTATGGCTGGACATCACTACCTGAGATGTGTGATTGTGCTTTACTTAGCTTAATGCTAAAATGTCTGTTTAATAAAACTATGGCTGGACATCACTGCTTGAGTTATGTGATTGTGCTTTGTTTAGCTTAAAGGCTAAAATTTCTGTTTGATGAGGCTATGGCTGGATATCACTGCCTGAGTTATGTGATTGTGCTTTGTTTAGCTTAATGCTAAAATTTCTGTTGGATGAGACTATGGCTGGGCATCATTGGAAATCAATGGTTTTTATTCAAAACCGTGAGAAATCTGTTAGAAATCATTGGCAATCAGCCGTTTTAGCTGTGTGATCATGGTGCTCGTTTTTATTGAAAATGAACATCTGATTTTCAACCTATTCTTGTTTGTCAACTATGTTTGAATGTCAGTCATGAATGGCTTAGCTGGAATATTTTATTTCCTGCAATTAACGACTTGTGAATGTTTTGTTCCAGCTGAATGTCATTTGCTAATTTTGAGTGGACAAATTTTTTTTACTGAGTGGTTGCCTTTGCCGCATCAGCTGTTATTGGATATTAATGGCTACACCTGTACATAATTCCCAGCAATGGTTAGCGTGAATATAGAGAGCTATCATGGTTTGATATAATGCTTTATTGTGGATTGGATTATTGGGAATTTCTAGGAATTGATGGTCATGCATTCGGTTTTGTAATAAGGTTTTACAACAACTACCTTTCAAGCATAAAAGTGATTGCTTAAACATATTGATTCTTAATCACTATGATTCCTACGCGTTCGTGCTTGCAAGATTGGGGTATTTATAAGGCAACTCAATTGTCATGCATTTAGCCACTCTCTTTTCTGCAGGTACCCAGTCTTGATAATGAGCTAAGTTCATGGATGAATATTTTAATATCCATTCATGATTTTCGGACCATCTTTTGCATGATTTGTTATTGATATATAGGGAAGCTCCATACCCAATTTTATTGAGAAATATGTTATAATTTGGGAATTACGGCTTCATGAAATCACCTACAGAAACTGTATATACCCTATATTTTCTGATTTTACCCATTATATATGAAATTTTAATTACTACATACATTTTCTCATTATACGTATATATATATCTATCTATGTATATCTATATATATATATATACATGTATATACGTATATATATATATGTATATATATATATACTTATATATATATAAGGATATCTTCATGTGTACTTGTCTTCACCTACAAGTATTTATGGGATATTTTTTTTCTTTTTTGTAAATATGTCTTCATTATCACATGTCATTTATCATAAATTCAAGCATTTAGAGATAACCATGTATATCTTCATTGTATATATTATATATACCCATTTCCTTGGTTATCTTGTACTAATTCTCATTTTGCAGGAAAATCTGGAGGATGCTGATTCTTTTACACTATGTACTTTTTTTTTATTTACTTTGATTTATGTCAGAGATGTAATAATCAAACTTGGAATAATATTTACTTTTACTGCTTGGATTAGGATGCATCTCATGTAGTTTGATTCCTGCAATATCCTGATTCTATGATTCATATATCTCAATTTTCAAAATTCACTGTGGATGTACATGAATGGCATGCACACCGACTCTTAGAGAGCTGATGAACTTGGTGGAGTCCATATTTATGGCCCTAGTCGGAATATGGACGAGACCCAGATCCATCATCTTTCTACTAGTCACACTGAGCCTACACTCTTAGGCTATCTTCAAAATGCACATCATATTTCCAATTTTTCAAAATATTGTGGATTAACTCAATTAAACTCTGAACATATTCATGACCACAGTCAGAATATGTGAAGAATTTACTTTGGCTTAATACACACTTTTCCAACAAATTTCTCAGAAAATCTTTTCAAAGTGCATTCATGCATTCAAATCATCTGCATCAGGGCATCATTTGCTTTTCTCATAATTTTCTCAAGAAAATTTCATTCTCTGGAAATCGATTCCTCAAGAAACTATGAAAATTTCAAGGTTGGATTTCCCAAGTCAAAGTTTTTCTGTGATTTTCCCTGAAAATATTATTTTCTTAAGATTCTTTTCAAAGGGAATTTCTCATCTTTCTCAAGAATCAAAGTTGATTTTCAGATATTTCAAAGACAAGATTCTCGGGCTTTCAATTTCCTAAGTTTTGATTTTCCATTTCCAAAGAGCTTTCCTATAAATTTTCCATCATTTTCCTAAGAAAATTCTCAAAGTTAGAGTTTTCCTGATAAATATTTTAATTTTCAAATATTCATCTTTTCTCAAGAACCTTCTCCATTTTCCCAGGACTTTCATCTATTCACGATTTTCCCAAAAACTTCATAAACTTTCTGGTGATTTCCCAATTCTTTCATCTGAGTTCTTTGAGAGGTTGATTTCCATATTTTTTCCTAGAAATGCTTTTCAACTCCAAATGTTTTCTAAGCATACATCATATTTTTCCAACTTATATTTTATAAAATCTCATAGCACATGTCTGAATTCTCTGTGCATTTAGGATAGAATATAATTTCGACAATTTTACTAAGTCAAGCACATTTTTGGTCCTTGGTTCGATTACCCCTGTTAAAGGCGACAGGAACGGTCGAACCTTGTACCTACAGGTCGAGCCCCATCCCATGGATTTTCCCGCTATTTTCAGAACAGAGGCGAGTATTTCAAAACATTTTCCAAAATCCGGTCAAGTTTGACTCGCGAAAGCATTTTCCTCTCTCTTCCGCAAGGAAGGGAAGACGGGAAAAATTTTGCGACGATAACAGGCCTCCATAGCTCCAGCCAGCCCTCCTTGGAAACCACAACACCATCTTCAACAACCACCGGCTACATCGCCCAGCTGCAACTCCATAGCTCTAGCCATTGCCTCCAATTCCTTGCAGCCATCAGCCACAACATAACTGAAGCATCTCCATTGCAGTTATCACCTCCAGCCATCGCTACTTAGCGGCAGATTAGCGACAGAAAAGTTCCATGTCAAACTCCGTCACAACGTAGCGACAAATTAATGACATAAGTTTTTTGTCGCTAAGAAAGTCGTTACTTAGCGACGGAGTTTAAGACAAAATATTTTCGTCGCTAATCCATTGCTATTTTTTGATATAAGCCCATCTAAGCCGCGATATTCTCTCTCCTCTCCCTCTGATTTCCCCCAAATCGAGCCCTATCCTTCCCGTCTCCGCCGTCTGTCTCCGCCGATCCTCATGTCCGACCACCGTCGCCCCTTTTCCGCAGCTCCATCGATGCCTCCTCATCGGGCGACCGACTCCGTCCAGTCACCCCCTCCCCTCTTGGTTTCTCTCCCACTCAAGCCTCCTCAGTCGTTGGAGCCCCCCGTCCGCGCTCCCTCTTCTCGTCGGAGCCCCCTGTCCACGCTTCCTCTTCTCGCCAAAGCCCCCGGCCCGCGCTCCCTCTCCTCACCGAAGCCCTCCGTCCGCGCTCCCTCTCTCTCAAGTGATCCCTCTCTCCCCTTGCGTTGTCTCCTTCTTATTCTTTTTTTTTTTCGTCTTGGTCTGGCATGGGCCATCAACCCCTGCCTCCTCCTTTTCAAGAGCCGTAGGGGCCTTTGGCCCCTGCGCCCCCCACCTCTTTTTTTTTTTTTTCATCTTGATCCAGCAGAGGCCATCGACCCCTGCACATAAGAGGTTATTTAATTTCTTGGATGCAACAATTTTTTGTTCACACACTCACTTAGTTGTGGATATCTAGGACTGCTTTGATAGAGTTCGAAGATCATGCTGAGCATGATTTTAATGTACGAAAATAGAAATGCTCTTATTTTTGAAGTTTGAATTCCATGCTAGTCATGGTAATAGTTAGCGGGATATTAAAGTATGTTTGTTGTAGGTACATGTTTGACATTATTTTGATATGATTGATTTGAATGTATTTTAATGTTTGATATAACTGTATCCATGCTTGCATGCAGTTATTTTCAATTTGATTATGCCTTCCATGTAAAATTATATCATGAAAACATGCTTCAAATGAATGTATCATGTTATGAATGAGTTTTCACATGAAAATGAATGATAAGTTATCAATGCTTCAAACATGCTTCAAATGAATGGTTGTGCACATGAAAATATTAAGTTATCAATCCATGCATCATTGTTCTTGTGATTGAATGACGTCATATATATATATATATATATATATATATATATATATATATATATATATATATATATATATATATATGTGTGTGTGTGTGTGTGTGTGTGTGTGTGAGAGAGAGAGAGAGAGAGAGAGAGAGAGAGAGAGAGAGAGAGAGAGAGAGAGAGAGATCAAATCATTACATCTACCACAAATGCATGATAAATTTGATATTTTCTTCATCATAGCATTCTTATGATTCTCTTTTAACTGATTAGAATAATATTCGTAACATCATAGGACAAAATGACTGCAAACCGTGAATGGATATACCGTAGGATAATTGACAATAAGGCATCACTTGAATATATGAATGGTGTTGACAGTTTTATTGAATTTGCAATGGCAAGTGTACAGTGAATCCCACAGGTCGGATTAGGTGCCTCTGCATGATGTATAAGAACAATCAATTTGTAGAACCTCATGGCGTTAGACATCACCTATACATGAAGGGTTTTGTGAGTGATTATCAGAATTGGACGCTTCATGGTGAAGAATTTTGAAACAATTTTGATGCATGGGTGGATGTGGTGCACGATAATCCATATGTGGATTTGATATTTGATGCCGCAGTGGAATGGTTGAGAGAGTCACACTATCTTGTCTGCAGTTCTTCAACTAAGTCTATGCAGAAAGAATTTGAAATGAGTATAATGGGAGAACTCACCTACTTTCTTGGACTGCATATTAAGCAAACCAAGAATGAAGTGTTCATCAATCAGTCAAAATATGTACATGAACTTCTAAAGAGGTTCAACATGAACTCATCTGCTTCAAAGAATACACCTATGAGTACAACCACTGCATTGGACAAAGATGAAGATGGTAAGACTGTTGATACAAAATTATTCAGAGGTATGATAGGATCACTACTATATTTAACTACTAGCCGTCCAGATATTATGTTCAGTGTTTGCTTGTGTGCTAGATTTCAATCAAATCCAAAAGAATCACATCTTAAAGTTGTAAAAAGAATAATGAGATATCTAAAAGGAACTATTGATTTTAGGTTATTTTATTCAAAATTATCTATATTTGATTTAATTTCATACAGTGATGCTGATTTTGCTGGTAATAAATTTGATAGAAAAAACACAAGTGGAACATGTCATTTGCTAGGGCACTCACTATTTCATGGTTCAGTAAAAAGAAAAATTGTGTATCTTTATCAACTACTGAAGCTGAATATATTGCTGCAAGCCTGGCATATACTCAAGTAATCTGGATGAAACAAACTCTAAAAGATTTTGGTTTAACATTAAAAAATTCAACTATTTTATGTGATAATACTAGTGCAATTAATCTATCTAAAAATCCCATTCTTCACTCATGTATAAAGCACATACAAATTTGACACCATTTTTTAAGAGAATAAGTTTTAAACAACATAATTAAACTTGAATTTGTACCCACTAATCTACAATTAGCAGACATTTTCACTAAACCTTTAAAACATGAAGACTTTATACGAATTAGAAGAGAATTAGGAATATGTAAACTAAGTGATTTATAAGTTGTAATTAACTTGTTTAAATTCACTTAATCTAATATGTGTCTAATCAGAATATAGTAAAACCATCCTACACGAGTTCACATATTTTTGTTAAATATTAAACTATAATTTTACTATTGACTTTTTTTTTTCTTCACGATTTTTTTTGAATTCTTATTTAACCATATTTTATACTCTTATGTTTATTTCATTGTATTCTATCTTGTCACCCATGTCACTCTCTTTTTTTTATTCATGCATTGTGTCCTTTTAAAACCAATTATTTTTTTTGCTTTTCTCGCCACTTTTAGTATCCTCTCTCAAAATACTATTTTTGATTTATTCTACTTTATGTCATCATTTTTACACGCCATTTTTTTTAACTCCTTCTTTTCACACTATTCAATGATATAATGTATGTCAAGTACAATATGTCTCTTTCTAATTCACGTATACTCATAAGCTATAAATATTAAATCACTTTAATCATGACAAACTCTTTATGTCATTCATCTCTTTCAAGTACATATCACATGATTACCCCATGTCCTATCTCTTTTCACGCCTATCTATAAGGGCTATCCACATTAAAATAAGTCAATCATGACTTTCCTTTATGTCATTCATCTCATGTCACTCTTTAATCACTTTTATCTTCTTATCAAAACATCTCTCACGTGAATTTAGCCTATCATCTTTATTTTGCCTCAAATCAAATGTATCGACCCATGCCTATATTCTAAATTTCAACTTGTTTATTTTATTATGCCATTATTGAACATCTTCTTTCATGCCCAAATTTGAATCCTTCTTTGTGTCTCTTCATTAGTATGACATGATGACATAGCATGACTTTATGTCAATATCTCTCTCACACGAGATATGAATCTTTGATATCACACGACATGTGAATCTTCTCCTCTACTAGAATTTAACTCTTTGTCACATATCTCTTGCCACAAAATTACAAAAATTCACTCTTCATAAATAGTCATTCACGAATAATGTACCTTGCTACAAAATTCTAAATCTTATCTATTTTACTTGTCATTCATAAGCTATCAAGTTACTATTAAAATATACATCATCCTTCTATTTAAAGAGATAGATCCTCAAGCCTTTCATCACACGAAATTGCTTTCTTTCCTCTCAATTTAGTCAAATCCACTCTAAGTTTTCTATCATACTCTTAGTCACTCGAAATGGCCTCTTCTTCTAAATCCTACTTTGATGATTTCGACATGATTGATTCTTCAGATCTGCAATATCCAGATCTAATTCACCACTACAACTACGTAAGTTCACTTCCCATCCAACCAGGTAGGTTAGTGCACTTCGAGGATTTCACCCTGTTCAACCTCGAGACCTCTCTTTCCAACTTCACCCATATTCTAGGATCATCAAACCAAGCCTCCTACCATCCAGATCTTATCCGACTATTCTATACTAATCTTTCAATAGATGACAATCGTCAGAACATCTCTACCATGATCCGTGGCCATCACATCTCGTTCGACTATCACACTCTAGGGCTTATTCTCAATCTACCGTCTTACGACCTAGAGCTTTCCAACATAGTACCTATAGACCAGACAGTTCTTTCAAAAATTCTGAACTCCACTCGTACGACCAAATTTTCGTGGCACTCAAACAATCTCAAACCACATGCGAGACTTCTCACAAAGATCCTCTCCCACAACGTTTTTCCCAAACAAAACTCCAGGGGGTTCGTGGCAAATGAGATCTCTCTTCTCTTGTATGCCATCTTTTATACTCTTCCTATAAATTGGTCATCAGTTATTTTTGAAAATTTAATCAATTTTCGAGTCTTCCACATTCTTCCTTTTGGCTATTACATATCATGTATTCTTACCTATTTCAACGTTCCTCTACACAATAAGAACGTGGCCTTCTCCACTCAAGTCATCAATGCCTCCACCATCTCTCATGTTTGCAATTCCCAACAACCATTGAACGATCACGAATTTGATGAAGATGTTGATAGCATATCTCAAAATGACATGTTCTCTGTTCTGGTAGATGTCCAAGCTACGCAGGATCTTCTAATGCAGAATCAGGCCTCACTTATGTCAGCATTTCAATCTCTGAAGTTGGCCAAGATGCTCTCCTTCGACAACTGCATTCCTCGTCCAATTTAGAGTGATTTATTTATTTTTTTGGTTTGTAATATTAATACTCTTCTTTCCTCTTTTTGTCGATGACAAAGGGGGAGAAAAACCTATCTCTCCTATATAGGAGAAAAACGATTAACATCACTCTCTATCTCGTACACATGAAGTGTACACAAACTTTTTTATGTTATTAATTCTGGCATTTTTTATGATTAATTTTTTTATGCATTTTTCATTTCTGATATTATATTTAAATCATCATAATATATATAGCTTATTGATAGGGGGAGCATATATTGTCATCATAAAAAAGGGGGAGAATGTTGCGAAACTATGTTTTGATGATACATGATAAATATGATATGCTTTCATGATGCATATATATGATATATGATAAATATGATATGCTTTCATATTTGAAAGTGGATATGTTATATTATGACTGGATATGATGTGCTATGAATCTAACATGTATTTGATGCAAGGATCTTTCACTTAAAGATAGTGAAGGCTTTATGTTCAAGTACAACATCCTGATGCAATCATACTCATGGATTGAAGAAAAAGCTTGATGAGCCAAAGAGATGCATTAAAGACTATCCAAGATGATCGGCTACTTCAAGATGAAGATTTTTCTTCTTTAGAGTCATATGTAACAGAACCTTCAGAAGCATGCATATTTTATAGTAGACTATATGCTTTAAAATCATACAATCAATTCATATACAAAAAGATAAGCTTTCATAAAAAGAACGTTAAGTATTTCAAAAACACTTTTTTGAAACAAATCATTGTACTTTATACAAGCATTTATGAAAAAGATAATTTGACAAGATATAAAAGCTCATGATTTCAAAAGCATTAATTATAAACATTTATGTAAGAAAAGACAAATTGTGAAAATATTTATTGGTTCGTAATACACACACAATTACTTGAGAAATGATGATTTGAGAAAATAAATATTATTTTTATACACAAACATTTATTGTTGAACAAAACAATTAATTTAAGAAATGATCATTTATTTCTTTAAGCATTAAATATAATTTCAAAAACACTCACTCAAAAAGTGACGACTTATATTTGAAGTCATCATTCTTTTAGTAAGCATTAAGCATTTACTCAAGAAATGACCATTTGTAAAATAAAGTACTAAACAAGCATTTATTGTACTTTCATGTATTTAAACAAAGAAGTGATGATTTGTAATATAAATATACTTAAACATTTAATGTACTACAAATCATTTATTTGAGTAATGACAAATTATAATATAAATTACATTTCTAAATACTTCAACGTTTAATGTACTACAAAACATTTATTTGAGAAAAGACACATTACAAATTAAATCTCATTTTTAAATACACCAACGTATATTGTACCTCAAAATATTTAATTTAGAAATGATGATTTGAAGAAACCATCATTATTTATATACACCAAACATTTATTACTTAACAATTATTTAATCTATGGAATGATGATCTTTGAAAAAGAAATATATAGTACACACATCTTTTTCTTATAAAAAGTTGTTTTTGAGATGACCTGGCATCTCACATCTCAAAAGGACAATTATTTCAAAGCATTTCAAAAAGCAACGACTATTTTTGAAGATCTATATATACATACAAAATAATAATTCAAAGCAACATATACATGTGAGCTTTCAAAGATAAACATTCTTACACGACACAGTGAAAAAGAGCTTAGAAAAAGAAAGAGAAAAAGACAAGAAAAGCTCTCTAACAAAAGAATCAAGTGTGTGAAGAAAAAGAGAAAAAGAATATTTTGTTCTCCTGAAAGATTATTCTGCCTATTTTTAAAAGAGAGAACATACTGAGAGAATCTTCATACGTGCATTCATACTCTGCATATCATTCTGAAGGTTTCATAGAAAAGTGTTGTAACTTTCTATTTTCGGCTGTATCCCTTCTCTGTTGAGAGAAGTAGACCTTTGAGGAAGAGGGTGTTGTACTATTTATCCCATAACACAGATTATATAGTGAAAGACTCAAGTGATTTACTTGGAGACTGGATGTAGGTCAGTAACTCGATCGAACCAGTACAAATCCTGTGTTTATTGTGCTGTGCCTAATTATCTTATTTTTTATATTATCGATCTGCAACGAATTACACTATTCACCCCCCCTCTAGTGGAATTTTATATTAAATCGAGGATTATACCGTTATCTCGATTTAGTTTTTCATGTGGGTTTACATGCTACTCTTTATCACAAAGATGAATCAAATGAGTCATAGAGATAAACACTCCTTTATGAAATATCATATTTCCATATACTACACTATAATTCACCTTCAGTGCTTAAGTATGTAAAAATTGTCTTTATGAATAGGTTGGTCTCTTACCTATTCTATTGGTCCTTTAATATTGTTATTCTGCTATTCTCTCTAACCCATATGAGAGATCCTTTATGCAAAATCAGCAATATACAAAGTCATAAAAAATTAAATTCATATACACAAATGTGATCACTTAATGTATTGTCATACATTAGAAGGAATAAAAAAGACCCATCCCCTTTACATGTTGGGAATATAATCCCGGTGCTAGCTCTTTAGTAAGGGGTTCCACAGTCATTTCCTTCATCCCAATTGTATCAATACATACCAGATGATTCTCAGTCCTTTCTTTAACAACAAAATATTTTAACTCCATGTGTCGACACGATGTTGAGCTCTTGTTGTTATTTGAAAAGGACACGACTGCTTCATTACCACAAAAGATCTTTAGTAGTCTCTTAATAGAGTTCACAATACCAAGACCTATAATAAAGTTTCTTATCCAAATGGCCTGTGATAAAGTCTCGTATAGAGCAATAAATTCTGCCTATATGGTATGAGCAACAGTGGTAGACTGCTTTCCACTTCTCTATGAAACAACACCACCCGCTAGTAGGAAAATGTATCCAGTAGTAATTTTTTTACTGTCAATACACCGTCCTAAGTCTGCATCAGAGTATCCAATGACCTCTAGGTGGTCAGCTTTCCTGTAGGTCAACATATAGTATTTTGTTCCTTGTAAATAACGCATGACCTTCTTTGCTGCCTTCTAGTGCGCAATGCTTGAATTTGACTGATATCTACCAAGCATTTCCATAGCAAATGCTATATCAGGTCGAGTGCAGGTCTGCGCGTATTATAAACTCTCAACTGCCAAAGCATATGAAACAACATTCATCTGAGCCTTCGTAATATCATCCTGAGGATAGTCTTTTAAGCTCAATTTATCCCCTTTCACTATAGGTGCCGAACTGAGAGAACGATTCTCTATCCCATATCTTTAAGAACCTTAATGATATAAAATTTTTGAGAGAGGCCAAGGACACCCTTAGTTCTGTTACGACGGATCTCGATTCCAAGGACATAAGTGGTCACACCCATGTCCTTCATATCGAAATGAGAGAAAAAAAAATCTTTTGTTTAATGTAATAGACTCAAATCATTAGTTGCAAGAAGAATATCGTCAACATATAAAACCAAAATTATGAACTTACTCCCACTAGTCTTAATGTAAATGCACTGATCATCAATGTTTTCAGTGAATCCAAAATCCATAATTACCTGATTGAACTTCTTATACCACTAGCGGGAGGTCTGTTTAAGTCCATAAATTGACTTATTCAATTTGCAAGCTAAGTTATTTGAGTCATCTATACTGAAACCAGGAAGTTGTTGCATGTATACCTCCTCATCTAGATCCCCATTCAGGAAGACAGTTTTCACATTCATTGATGTAGCTCTAAATCAAAATGAGCTACGAGGGCTATGATTATCCTCAATGATTCCTTAGTTGAGACATGAGAAAAAGTCTCATTATAATCAATACCCTCTATCTGTGTGAAACCTTTTGCAACAAGCCTATCCTTGTACCTCTCCACATGACCTTTAAAATCTGTTTTAGTCTTATAAACCCATTTACAACCAACAGGTCCAACTCCATTAGGTCAAGGTACAAGATCCCACTCTTAGTTCTTTGTCATAGAGTCAAGCTCTTCTTTCATGGCATTGATCCAATGTGTAGATCTTTCACTTTCAATGGCTTCTGCAAATGTGAAGGGATCTTCATCAATGTCTATGAAATCATTCGACTCTTATAAATACACCTCATAGTTCAGATGGATAGCAGATTTCCTGATTCTGGTGCACCTCCATACAGGTGCTATAAGTGATTCAAAATGAGCCTCTATATCCTGTTGTTTTTGTTGTATATCCTCATCAACAACCGGATCTAGTTAAGATTGATGTTCATTGACCAGATTTTCTCGTACATTATCTGAAGAGACAATGATAAGAAAAAATCGGGTCTTTATCCTTAGGATGTGTGAAACCTGAATGCTATATTTTCACAAAATCAATATTTTGAGATGTATCTATCCCAACAGAATCATTTTCAAGAAATCTTGCTTTATCTGTTTCCACTATCTGTGGTGTATGAGATGGATAATAAAACCTAAAGCCCTTTGACCTTTCTGGATAACCAATTTAGAAACCACTAGTTGTCCTAGAATCAAAAGCTTTTATATGTGGGTTATATAATTTAGTTTCTGTCGAACATCCCCATATATGCATATATGACAAAGAAGGTTTCCTACCTGTCTATAACTCGTAAAGAGTCTTTTGAACAACCTTCATAGGAACCTTATTCAAAATATGCATTATTGTCCTAAGAGCTTCACTCCATAAGGTCAA
This sequence comes from Nuphar pumila, assembly GCF_984573655.1. Classification (NCBI taxonomy): domain Eukaryota; kingdom Viridiplantae; phylum Streptophyta; class Magnoliopsida; order Nymphaeales; family Nymphaeaceae; genus Nuphar; species Nuphar pumila. The sequence goes on from NC_143256.1 coordinate 105,361,216, forward strand.
AAGAAGGTTTGAGTGATTCAACATCGCTAAAACCATTTCTTTAAGCGTATGGTTTCTCCTTTCAGCTACACCATTCTGGTAAGCACTACCAGGCATGGTATACTGAGGTACAATGCCTTTCACTTTTAGAAATCGCGCTAATGGCATTTCCTTTTGTACCATCTCAGTGAAACGACCATAATATTCGTCATCTCTATCAGACCTGACAACCTTAATAACTTCATCAGTTTGTTTCTCTACTTCTTTCTTGAAGTCCTTAAAAACTTAAAAGACTTCTGATTTTTCAAATAATAAGTAGAGATACATATACTGTGAGTAATCGTCTATAAAAGTGACAAAATACTTTTCACCCATATAACACGGTGAAAGTACACATCCGTATGCACTATTTCTAACTTTCAATTACTGCGTTTGGCATCTTTCTTATACGTGTTAGACTACTTAGCATTTATGCCGTCAACACATGGCTCTATATTAGTAAAATTAAGGGATCCAAGGATTCTGATCACGCATAATATTTGCATTTTATTAATCGTTATTTATGCATGATCCATGTTAAAATCGCTTTAAAAACCCATTTTTATCGTTAGTTTTGAGAAACCGCATTGAATTGATTTTTATCAGAAAATCAAGTTTTTTAAAGCTTTTCCTACCGTTTTAGTATTTTTATTAGATTTAGATTTTCTTAATTATAGTTCAATTAGTTTAGGCTTGTATTAGCTAAATTTTAGTTAGTTTAGTAAGTTTGGATTTTTAGAAAAACATGTTTTTCAGAAGAGACCTTGTTTTGGAAATTAGCGAAAATCTTTAGACTCTTTTTGAAAAAACCTGTTTTAACCTAAGTAGGGATTATAAATAAGGTTAATAGGGCTGGAGAAGATGTTTTTCCAGCAGCCCTCACACCCCCTCCATCTTGCCTCTCTCTTCTCCCTCTCCCTTGCTCTCTCCCTCTATTGCCGATTTCTCTTCTCACCTTCTTCTTTTTCCCCCTCTGTTTCATCACGCCTCGAACCCCATCTTCATTGGCAGCCTCTTCCTCTTCGTCAGGATTGTGTGCATGCAGCTGAAATCTCCATCTTCCTCTCCTCAAACCCTTCTTCGCAAACAAATCTCGGTTTGCTCCTCTTCTTGTCTCATTTAGCTTCACGTAGTTTACAGTATTGCAGTCCATGATTTTATTTCAGTTTGTGCATCTCTGCATCGTGCATATAGATCTATCATCTTCTGAAAAAAGGAAAAAAAAGGGAATCAGAAAAAAGAAAAAAAAAACATATACTATTTCGTTTATAGCTTTAGCGTCTTGTGATATTTTCAACAGCGTTTCTTTCTTTTTCTTTTGTTTCAACATCTGTGACATGTAGGTATCAATGTCTTTTAATATTTAAGTTAGCATCATTTTCTGTTTTGAATTAGCTAAGGTTAGTTTGGTTTGATATTAAGGCATAGGTTATTAAGTGTAGTAGAGTACGGGTTTCTGGGTATTGTTAGGTGTTATTATTTTGTGTGTTAATCAATGTCAATAAGGAAGGTAGTTTAATCGTTAGTCAGTAGGTCAGTTAGGTTAATTAATTCAATAGGTTAGCTAAATTTGTATAGGTTAAACTGTTCAGCATTTTTCTGTTCAGCATGTTCTATTAGTTTTTGTTACAACATTTTATATTTTCTGATCAGTTTTATTTTACTATAGCTGCATTTTATAAAGTTTTATTCATTCGTTTTGTTTTGTGTTTTTTTAGTGATTTATTTATTTTTCCTATCACTGCATGTTAATTTAAGTTCATTCATTTTGTATATAAGTGTAGCATCTTTTTTTTAGCATCTGTTGCTTTGTTTCTTGTTAGCGTGCTCCCATCCCTTAGGTCAACGTTTTGTGTTACTTGAATCATTGTTTATTCTTAGTTTTCATTTAGCCTTATATAGTTTATTTGACTAAGTATTATGCTTTGATATTTGTTATTAATAGTCATCCCTACCTCACGTTTCTCAGCTATTATATTACATGTTGACATGGGCAAGTTCTAGTACTGTAGCTGACTTAAGTTGATGATGCTTGTTAGTAATTTATTTCTATTAGAATTCAGTCAATAGATAAATAGATTAGTATAGTTTGTGATTTAGTGGGTAGTTAGATAATTGAGTTTTAAGAGAATGTGTTAGATGGTGTACATTAGACTAAATGTCAGGGCTAACGTGTTTCATAGATTAGTTTAGTTAGTGTAAGATTTCTCATAGTTTAGTAAATTAGAGTTAAATTTCTCCATAGTTTTATGTTTGTTTAATTAAGTTAAAATTCCATTAGTGATTATATAGTTGATTCTTAATTTGTTAGTTAGTTAGAGTATTTCGTCTTCTAGTGTAGTTATGGTTACATTAGGTTTCGTTTAGTTTTGTATTGTTGCGACTGCGTTTGTATTTTGATTCTTGCAGGAAAGCATTTGGACGTGCGGTGGAGCCTTTTCGTGCCCTAAAAGTACCCTCTCAGGTCCCCTCAAGCCCTCAAAAGTGCCCTCAGAAAAGCAAAAGTTCAAGAAAACATACATTACCTCAAAAAGGGACAAGAAGACTCGAAGCACTAAAGCCTTTTCTTTTCTTTTTAGATTAGGATTTTATTTTATTTTATTAATTGGGTCTGTAATAAAAACATTTATTTATTTTGTTTAAGCCCTCTGTGTAGGGGCGTACTCCCGTAGTTAGTTAATTATTTAAAGAATTCTTTTCATGTTGGCAATAAAGCATAGTTTAGATTGTGTGTTTGAATACGAGTATTTTCCGTTCCCCGAGTTCGACCTGGACTCCACCACTCGTGCGAGCCGGTTTTATATTTTTGGTGTTTGGCTTTCACTGGATTTTAATTAAAAATATTGTTTTAAAAAGGGTTTTCATAAAACTCACACCAAATGTTGGCGCCGTTGCCGGGGAACGGCGAAATACTAGTATTCACTTTATTGCCTTTGTTTGTTCTCGTATTTTTAGGTTGCTAGTTGTTTTTCATATTTAGGTTAGAACCACGTGTTTGCACAACGTAGAGACCATCTTATTTTTCCTGCACAACCCACCAATAGGATTCCCTTAGAGGTGACTGCGCACGATTGGTACCGTGCTCATAGTTTGCTTTTTGCAAAATCCCTGCTGAGTGCAAGTGTGTGGTGTTTGTACACGTTTTTTTAGTTCTTCTTTTTACTCGCTTTGTGGTTTGCGTGGTTTGGCCGCTAAGTGCGTTAGTTAGGTAGAAAACCCAAAGTTAGGACGTGTGCTACACCGGTCTACTCCAAGGTGTACGCAATGGCTGACGATCATCATTTGATCCGTCCTTTGAGGGAGTACTTCATGCCAAATACGTATAGTCCCACCTACTGCATCACGAGACCTGATGTAGGAGCGAGCCATTTTGAGATTAAGGCCAATGTGATTCAAATGTTACCTTCGTTTTATGGCCTTAGCAATGAGGACCCATATCGTCACCTTGATGAATTTTTTGAGATTTGCTCGACAGTGCGAATCAATAACTTTGGAGACGAAGCTATGAGGTTGACCCTGTTTCCCTTCTCTTTGAAGGATAAAGCCAAACATTGGTTGAAAGCGTTAGATACCGTTCAAATTACCACGTGGGAACAGATGCAAAGAGAGTTTTTAAAAAAATATTTCCCATTTGGTAAGACGAACCAGTATCGAAAGACCATTACCAACTTTTCGCAAATAGAGGGGGAAACGTTTCACGAGACTTGGGAGAGGATGAAGGATCTTCTTCTCAAGTGTCCCCACCACCAGATGCCTCGCTGGCAACTGGTGCAATATTTCTATGATGGTCTTACTGAGAAGAACCGTCAAATGGTTGATTCATTGTGTGGGGGCACTTTTATGCTCAAGAGTGAGGATGAGGCATGGTCTCTATTTGAGACCTTAAGTGAAAACACGATGCATTATGCTTTGTCTTCACCGCTCGATAGGACTACATCTCTGTCTAGTGGTCCTAGGAAAGTTGGGTCTGAGTTAGATTTGCATACCAAGGTTGACCAGTTGAATAGGAAGTTAGATCAATTCCTAGCAAACTCTTCGAGAATTCCAGTAGGAAAAGTGTGTGCGCTTTGTGCTAGCCCTGCACACTGTGTTGTTGATTGTCTGACAGTGCCGCTATATCCTGAATTCGTTCAGGAGCAGGTGAATGTTGCCCAAGGATTCGCTAGACCCATGCCTGATTCATTTACACCATCATATAACCCAGGTTGGCGAAACCATTCCATTTCTCCATCCCATCAATCATCCCAGACACAGTATGGACACAGTAACCCTTCACAAGGTTACTCGCATCCCATTTTTGCACAGGTTCATCCCCAGTCTAGTCTACCTCCTCCTCAAGAGCCCACTTCAAGTCCATCATTCCAGGAGAAGATGTTAGAGGCTTTTTCTGATATCAAGGTCACTCTTTACTCCCATGCACAATCAATAGCTAAGCTAGAGACCCAAATGGGACAGTTAGCTCTAACACTAAGTAGACAAAGCCAGGGGAGCCTATCTAGTCACTCTGTTGTCAACCCAAAGGAAAATGATCCCATGTCATTTGACCTGCACCCCACAGATTCACATCCTACGCAGGTCAAATCTGTTACATCCCTTAAAGAATGGGAAGGCGTGTCACCCCATTCAGGAATCGATTCATGAACCCAATGTCATACTCACTGATGAGTCGATCTCCTCCATTAGGCCGCAGACGAAGGGGCAAGGCCCACAACTTCTACAGTCATCATATATTCATCGAGCCCCAGTCTCCCAGGCATTCAGACCGCCGCTTGCTTTTAGCAAGCAAGAGGTGCAGATGCAAAAGATGCTTGACCTAGTCAAGCAGGATCAGGACCACCACTTGTTTGAGGTTGCATATATCGATAGTCGATTGGTCCTAGACTCTCCTTTTGAGAGTAGTCTCCCAGAGGAGACTAACCTTTGTTCTTCCTGTAGCGAGAGTCATGATATTACTTTTAGGGGTCGAGTGGGCGGAAACACAGTGCGTAGTGTCACAGATGACACTCTTTTCTTCATTGAGCCCGATTGAGCAAGACTTCATGTCCATTGATCTCATGGACGACGAAGGTTTTTTTTTCAGAGATCCGCCTGGCTGGGGACGTAAAACTTAGCGCTTTATGGGAGGCAACCCATATTTTTGATGTACCATTAGTAGCTTTAATATTTTTTGTTTTTAGGTAGTTTTTCTTCATGAGCGTCAAGCCTAGATCATGTATGCATTGCATTCTTTTGCATATCTCTATGAGTTGTAAACTGTGAGACAGGTGGAACCTATGCAGAGCCATTCGCATGTCGTATCTGGTAAGGTTTCACAATATGGATCAGGTGACTTCTACTCCTTTTTCTCTCATTTATTTTTGTTTTCATATGCATTCCCTTAGTTTCATACAAGCATGGGGGAGTGCCACTGAGGACAGTGTCATTCAAGCATGGGGGAGGGTGTAGTTTGCACACCCAATTTTTTTTATGTCTTTGTACTTGCATTTTTATGTCAACTCATAAAAATTAGGCTTTTAGGGAATGAGTTTGAACTTATATGACTGCTTTGCAACATTTAACGTTTTTAGAGAATTTTTAGGCCCCACGAAAAACTTTTTCTAACACGAATCTAGAAAACCATGGTTGTTTATGTGGATTTCAAAGAAATGATTATGGATGCATGTTAGAGTTTATTTTGAATCACAAGTATGAATATGCACAGTTTTATTTTTGAAAACTAAGCAAATGAACAACGTTGCAAAAGAGCTCAAAAAGTGAAACGAGCATACGTTTAGTTGTTTGATATCTTCGTACTCCCTAGTAGCTGGGCTTAGACACAAGTTGAAGTGTTTGAGTCCATGTTGAAAAGGATAACGAAGGAAGTCAGTTCTTTGTCTACGTTGATATCTGTGGCCTATTTTTTTCGAGCAAGTAGAGCCTGAGGGGTGTTTACACCTGGTGCCCTAAAGCCATCTGGTTTGGGAGCCATCGGCCTGAAAGCTCGTTACATGGACTTTATAGAGAGCCTAATAGATATTGACATTGCACATGATAGAGAAGTAGACTATACGTAAACTATAGAAAATTAAAGGTCTAGTGACTCGAGCAATTAAGTCTGAGGGATACTTTGTATCTGGTGCCCTAAGGTCGTCTGGCCTGGGAGTCACTGACCCAAAGCTCGTTACACGGGTCACGAAACTAGAAATTGGGTATAGTGCTCAGAAAAAATTGAAAAATGAGAAAAATTGAAAATCAAGAAAAAGAAAAGAGCGTAAAAGAGAAAAGTTCATTGCTTAAAAGAAAATATTGAGAAAACCTGTGTAGAACACATATGAGTGAGGAGAAGTAAATAATAATATGTATGTATTTGAATTTCTGAGGATGAAACATAAATGATTATGCTATTTAGAAAAGTGAAAGAAAATATTTTATTCTGTGGTGGTAGGTAGAAGACTCTAATCATGTTTTGATAATGCAATGGCATGAAATATTTGTGAAAACAAACTCCTTAATTGCCTAATGCCTTATGTTTTTATGCATACTTGATAGAGATGTTTGTGGGTAGCATCACTGTAAACCCTCACGAGACCTTACTTGTCCACTGGGGTAACCCAGGGGTTGAAAGGGCTTGTTGCATATGCTAAATGCAACCGTGATTCCTACGAAAGTGAGTTAGGTTTTTATTTTGTCTAGTTTAGTATTTTTGTTTTGCTTCAGTTTGCTCGAGGACTAGCAAACGATAAGCATGGGGGTATTTGATCATGCATAATATTTGCATTTTATTAATCGTTATTTATGCATGATCCATGTTAAAATCGCTTTAAAAACCCATTTTTATCGTTAGTTTTGAGAAACCGCATTGAATTGATTTTTATCAGAAAATCGAGTTTTTTAAAGCTTTTCCTACAGTTTTAGTATTTTTATTAGATTTAGATTTTCTTAATTATAGTTCAATTAGTTTAGGCTTGTATTAGCTAAATTTTAGTTAGTTTAGTAAGTTTGGATTTTTAGAAAAACATGTTTTTCAGAAGAGACCTTGTTTTGGAAATTAGCGAAAATCTTTGGACTCTTTTTGGAAAAACCTGTTTTAACCTAAGTAGGGATTATAAATAAGGTTAATAGGGCTGGAGAATATGTTTTTCCATCAGCCCTCACACCCCCTCCATCTTGCCTCTCTCTTCTCCCTCTCCCTTGCTCTCTCCCTCTATTGCCGATTTCTCTTCTCACCTTCTTCTTTTTCCCCCTCTGTTTCATCACGCCTCGAACCCCATCTTCATCGGCAGCCTCTTCCTCTTCGTCAGGATCGTGTGCACGCAGCTGTAATCTCCATCTTCCTCTCCTCAAACCCTTCTTCGCAAACAAATCTCGGTTTGCTCCTCTTCTTGTCTCATTTAGCTTCACGTAGTTTACAGTATTGCAGTCCATGATTTTATTTCAGTTTGTGCATCTCTGCATCGTGCATATAGATCTATCATCTTCTGAAAAAAGGAAAAAAAAGGGAATCAGAAAAAAGAAGAAAAAAACCTATACTATTTCGTTTATAGCTTTAGCGTCTTGTGATATTTTCAACAGCGTTTCTTTCTTTTTCTTTTGTTTCAACATCTGTGACATGTAGGTATCAACGTCTTTTAATATTTAAGTTAGCATCATTTTCTGTTTTGAATTAGCTAAGGTTAGTTTGGTTTGATATTAAGGCATAGGTTATTAAGTGTAGTAGAGTACGGGTTTCTGGGTATTGTTAGGTGTTATTATTTTGTGTGTTAATCAATGTCAATAAGGAAGGTAGTTTAATCGTTAGTCAGTAGGTCAGTTAGGTTAATTAATTCAATAGGTTAGCTAAATTTGTATAGGTTAAACTGTTCAGCATTTTTCTGTTCAGCATGTTCTATTAGTTTTTGTTACAACATTTTATATTTTCTGATCAGTTTTATTTTACTATAGCTGCATTTTATAAAGTTTTATTCATTCGTTTTGTTTTGTGTTTTTTTAGTGATTTATTTATTTTTCCTATCACTGCATGTTAATTTAAGTTCATTCATTTTGTATATAAGTGTAGCATCTTTTTTTTAGCATCTGTTGCTTTGTTTCTTGTTAGCGTGCTCCCATCCCTTAGGTCAACGTTTTGTGTTACTTGAATCATTGTTTATTCTTAGTTTTCATTTAGCCTTATATAGTTTATTTGACTAAGTATTATGCTTTGATATTTGTTATTAATAGTCATCCCTACCTCACGTTTCTCAGCTATTATATTACATGTTGACATGGGCAAGTTCTAGTACTGTAGCTGACTTAAGTTGATGATGCTTGTTAGTAATTTATTTCTATTAGAATTCAGTCAATAGATAAATAGATTAGTATAGTTTGTGATTTAGTGGGTAGTTAGATAATTGAGTTTTAAGAGAATGTGTTAGATGGTGTACATTAGACTAAATGTCAGGGCTAACGTGTTTCATAGATTAGTTTAGTTAGTGTAAGATTTCTCATAGTTTAGTAAATTAGAGTTAAATTTCTCCATAGTTTTATGTTTGTTTAATTAAGTTAAAATTCCATTAGTGATTATATAGTTGATTCTTAATTTGTTAGTTAGTTAGAGTATTTCGTCTTCTAGTGTAGTTATGGTTACATTAGGTTTCGTTTAGTTTTGTATTGTTGCGACTGCGTTTGTATTTTGATTCTTGCAGGAAAGCATTTGGACGTGCGGTGGAGCCTTTTCGTGCCCTAAAAGTACCCTCTCAGGTCCCCTCAAGCCCTCAAAAGTGCCCTCAGAAAAGCAAAAGTTCAAGAAAACATACATTACCTCAAAAAGGGACAAGAAGACTCGAAGCACTAAAGCCTTTTCTTTTCTTTTTAGATTAGGATTTTATTTTATTTTATTAATTGGGTCTGTAATAAAAACATTTATTTATTTTGTTTAAGCCCTCTGTGTAGGGGCGTACTCCCGTAGTTAGTTAATTATTTAAAGAATTCTTTTCATGTTGGCAATAAAGCATAGTTTAGATTGTGTGTTTGAATACGAGTATTTTCCGTTCCCCGAGTTCGACCTGGACTCCACCACTCGTGCGAGCCGGTTTTATATTTTTGGTGTTTGGCTTTCACTGGATTTTAATTAAAAATATTGTTTTAAAAAGGGTTTTCATAAAACTCACACCAAATGTTGGCGCCGTTGCCGGGGAACGGCGAAATACTAGTATTCACTTTATTGCCTTTGTTTGTTCTCGTATTTTTAGGTTGCTAGTTGTTTTTCATATTTAGGTTAGAACCACGTGTTTGCACAACGTAGAGACCATCTTATTTTTCCTGCACAACCCACCAATAGGATTCCCTTAGAGGTGACTGCGCACGATTGGTACCGTGCTCATAGTTTGCTTTTTGCAAAATCCCTGCTGAGTGCAAGTGTGTGGTGTTTGTACACGTTTTTTTAGTTCTTCTTTTTACTCGCTTTGTGGTTTGCGTTGTTTGGCCGCTAAGTGCGTTAGTTAGGTAGAAAACCCAAAGTTAGGACGTGTGCTACACCGGTCTACTCCAAGGTGTACGCAATGGCTGACGATCATCATTTGATCCGTCCTTTGAGGGAGTACTTCATGCCAAATACGTATAGTCCCACCTACTGCATCACGAGACCTGATGTAGGAGCGAGCCATTTTGAGATTAAGGCCAATGTGATTCAAATGTTACCTTCGTTTTATGGCCTTAGCAATGAGGACCCATATCGTCACCTCGATGAATTTTTTGAGATTTGCTCGACAGTGCGAATCAATAACTTTGGAGACGAAGCTATGAGGTTGACCCTGTTTCCCTTCTCTTTGAAGGATAAAGCCAAACATTGGTTGAAAGCGTTAGATACCGTTCAAATTACCACGTGGGAACAGATGCAAAGAGAGTTTTTAAAAAAATATTTCCCATTTGGTAAGACGAACCAGTATCGAAAGACCATTACCAACTTTTCGCAAATAGAGGGGGAAACGTTTCACGAGACTTGGGAGAGGATGAAGGATCTTCTTCTCAAGTGTCCCCACCACCAGATGCCTCGCTGGCAACTGGTGCAATATTTCTATGATGGTCTTACTGAGAAGAACCGTCAAATGGTTGATTCATTGTGTGGGGGCACTTTTATGCTCAAGAGTGAGGATGAGGCATGGTCTCTATTTGAGACCTTAAGTGAAAACACGATGCATTATGCTTTGTCTTCACCGCTCGATAGGACTACATCTCTGTCTAGTGGTCCTAGGAAAGTTGGGTCTGAGTTAGATTTGCATACCAAGGTTGACCAGTTGAATAGGAAGTTAGATCAATTCCTAGCAAACTCTTCGAGAATTCCAGTAGGAAAAGTGTGTGAGCTTTGTGCTAGCCCTGCACACTGTGTTGTTGATTGTCTGACAGTGCCGCTATATCCTGAATTCGTTCAGGAGCAGGTGAATGTTGCCCAAGGTTTCGCTAGACCCATGCCTGATTCATTTACACCATCATATAACCCAGGTTGGCGAAACCATTCCATTTCTCCATCCCATCAGTCATCCCAGACACAGTATGGACACAGTAACCCTTCACAAGGTTACTCGCATCCCATTTTTGCACAGGTTCATCCCCAGTCTAGTCTACCTCCTCCTCAAGAGCCCACTTCAAGTCCATCATTCCAGGAGAAGATGTTAGAGGCTTTTTCTGATATCAAGGTCACTCTTTACTCCCATGCACAATCAATAGCTAAGCTAGAGACCCAAATGGGACAGTTAGCTCTAACACTAAGTAGACAAAGCCAGGGGAGCCTATCTAGTCACTCTGTTGTCAACCCAAAGGAAAAGGATCCCATGTCATTTGACCTGCACCCCACAGATTCACATCCTACGCAGGTCAAATCTGTTACATCCCTTAAAGAATGGGAAGGCGTGTCACCCCATTCAGGAATCGATTCATGAACCCAATGTCATACTCACTGATGAGTCGATCTCCTCCATTAGGCCGCAGGCGAAGGGGCAAGGCCCACAACTTCTACAGTCATCATATATTCATCGAGCCCCAGTCTCCCAGGCATTCAGACCGCCGCTTGCTTTTAGCAAGCAAGAGGTGCAGATGCAAAAGATGCTTGACCTAGTCAAGCAGGATCAGGACCACCACTTGTTTGAGGTTGCATATATCGATAGTCGATTGGTCCTAGACTCTCCTTTTGAGAGTAGTCTCCCAGAGGAGACTAACCTTTGTTCTTCCTGTAGCGAGAGTCATGATATTACTTTTAGGGGTCGAGTGGGCGGAAACACAGTGCGTAGTGTCACAGATGACACTCTTTTCTTCATTGAGCCCGATTGAGCAAGACTTCATGTCCATTGATCTCAAGGACGACGAAGGTTTTTTTTCCAGAGATCCGCCTGGCTGGGGACGTAAAACTTAGCGCTTTATGGGAGGCAACCCATATTTTTGATGTACCATTAGTAGCTTTAATATTTTTTGTTTTTAGGTAGTTTTTCTTCATGAGCGTCAAGCCTAGATCATGTATGCATTGCATTCTTTTGCATATCTCTATGAGTTGTAAACTGTGAGACAGGTGGAACCTATGCAGAGCCATTCGCATGTCGTATCTGGTAAGGTTTCACAATATGGATCAGGTGACTTCTACTCCTTTTTCTCTCATTTATTTTTGTTTTCATATGCATTCCCTTAGTTTCATACAAGCATGGGGGAGTGCCACTGAGGACAGTGTCATTCAAGCATGGGGGAGGGTGTAGTTTGCACACCCAATTTTTTTTATGTCTTTGTACTTGCATTTTTATGTCAACTCATAAAAATTAGGCTTTTAGGGAATGAGTTTGAACTTATATGACTGCTTTGCAACATTTAACGTTTTTAGAGAATTTTTAGGCCCCACGAAAAACTTTTTCTAACACGAATCTAGAAAACCATGGTTGTTTATGTGGATTTCAAAGAAATGATTATGGATGCATGTTAGAGTTTATTTTGAATCACAAGTATGAATATGCACAGTTTTATTTTTGAAAACTAAGCAAATGAACAACGTTGCAAAAGAGCTCAAAAAGTGAAACGAGCATACGTTTAGTTGTTTGATATCTTCGTACTCCCTAGTAGCTGGGCTTAGACACAAGTTGAAGTGTTTGAGTCCATGTTGAAAAGGATAACGAAGGAAGTCAGTTCTTTGTCTACGTTGATATCTGTGGCCTATTTTTTTCGAGCAAGTAGAGCCTGAGGGGTGTTTACACCTGGTGCCCTAAAGCCATCTGGTTTGGGAGCCATCGGCCTGAAAGCTCGTTACATGGACTTTATAGAGAGCCTAATAGATATCGACATTGCACATGATAGAGAAGTAGACTATACGTAAACTATAGAAAATTAAAGGTCTAGTGACTCGAGCAATTAAGTCTGAGGGATACTTTGTATCTGGTGCCCTAAGGTCGTCTGGCCTGAGAGTCACTGACCCAAAGCTCGTTACACGGGTCACGAAACTAGAAATTGGGTATAGTGCTCAGAAAAAATTGAAAAATGAGAAAAATTGAAAATCAAGAAAAAGAAAAGAGCGTAAAAGAGAAAAGTTCATTGCTTAAAAGAAAATATTGAGAAAACCTGTGTAGAACACATATGAGTGAGGAGAAGTAAATAATAATATGTATGTATTTGAATTTCTGAGGATGAAACATAAATGATTATGCTATTTAGAAAAGTGAAAGAAAATATTTTATTCTGTGGTGGTAGGTAGAAGACTCTAATCATGTTTTGATAATGCAATGGCATGAAATATTTGTGAAAACAAACTCCTTAATTGCCTAATGCCTTATGTTTTTATGCATACTTGATAGAGATGTTTGTGGGTAGCATCACTGTAAACCCTCACGAGACCTTACTTGTCCACTGGGGTAACCCAGGGGTTGAAAGGGCTTGTTGCATATGCTAAATGCAACCGTGATTCCTACGAAAGTGAGTTAGGTTTTTATTTTGTCTAGTTTAGTATTTTTGTTTTGCTTCAGTTTGCTCGAGGACTAGCAAACGATAAGCATGGGGGTATTTGATCATGCATAATATTTGCATTTTATTAATCATTATTTATGCATGATCCATGTTAAAATCGCTTTAAAAACCCATTTTTATCGTTAGTTTTGAGAAACCGCATTGAATTGATTTTTATCAGAAAATCGAGTTTTTTAAAGCTTTTCCTACAGTTTTAGTATTTTTATTAGATTTAGATTTTCTTAATTATAGTTCAATTAGTTTAGGCTTGTATTAGCTAAATTTTAGTTAGTTTAGTAAGTTTGGATTTTTAGAAAAACATGTTTTTCAGAAGAGACCTTGTTTTGGAAATTAGCGAAAATCTTTGGACTCTTTTTGGAAAAACCTGTTTTAACCTAAGTAGGGATTATAAATAAGGTTAATAGGGCTGGAGAATATGTTTTTCCATCAGCCCTCACACCCCCTCCATCTTGCCTCTCTCTTCTCCCTCTCCCTTGCTCTCTCCCTCTATTACCGATTTCTCTTCTCACCTTCTTCTTTTTCCTCCTCTGTTTCATCAGGCCTCGAACCCCATCTTCATCGGCAGCCTCTTCCTCTTCGTCAGGATCGTGTGCACGCAGCTGTAATCTCCATCTTCCTCTCCTCAAACCCTTCTTCGCAAACAAATCTCGGTTTGCTCCTCTTCTTGTCTCATTTAGCTTCACGTAGTTTACAATATTGCAGTCCATGATTTTATTTCAGTTTGTGCATCTCTGCATCGTGCATATAGATCTATCATCATCTGAAAAAAGAAAAAAAAAGGGAATCAGAAAAAAGAAGAAAAAAACCTATACTATTTCGTTTATAGCTTTAGCGTCTTGTGATATTTTCAACAGCGTTTCTTTCTTTTTCTTTTGTTTCAACATCTGTGACATGTAGGTATCAACGTCTTTTAATATTTAAGTTAGCATCATTTTCTGTTTTGAATTAGCTAAGGTTAGTTTGGTTTGATATTAAGGCATAGGTTATTAAGTGTAGTAGAGTACGGGTTTCTGGGTATTGTTAGGTGTTATTATTTTGTGTGTTAATCAATGTCAATAAGGAAGGTAGTTTAATCGTTAGTCAGTAGGTCAGTTAGGTTAATTAATTCAATAGGTTAGCTAAATTTGTATAGGTTAAACTGTTCAGCATTTTTCTGTTCAGCATGTTCTATTAGTTTTTGTTACAACATTTTATATTTTCTGATCAGTTTTATTTTACTATAGCTGCATTTTATAAAGTTTTATTCATTCGTTTTGTTTTGTGTTTTTTTAGTGATTTATTTATTTTTCCTATCACTGCATGTTAATTTAAGTTCATTCATTTTGTATATAAGTGTAGCATCTTTTTTTTAGCATCTGTTGCTTTGTTTCTTGTTAGCGTGCTCCCATCCCTTAGGTCAACGTTTTGTGTTACTTGAATCATTGTTTATTCTTAGTTTTCATTTAGCCTTATATAGTTTATTTGACTAAGTATTATGCTTTGATATTTGTTATTAATAGTCATCCCTACCTCACGTTTCTCAGCTATTATATTACATGTTGACATGGGCAAGTTCTAGTACTGTAGCTGACTTAAGTTGATGATGCTTGTTAGTAATTTATTTCTATTAGAATTCAGTCAATAGATAAATAGATTAGTATAGTTTGTGATTTAGTGGGTAGTTAGATAATTGAGTTTTAAGAGAATGTGTTAGATGGTGTACATTAGACTAAATGTCAGGGCTAACGTGTTTCATAGATTAGTTTAGTTAGTGTAAGATTTCTCATAGTTTAGTAAATTAGAGTTAAATTTCTCCATAGTTTTATGTTTGTTTAATTAAGTTAAAATTCCATTAGTGATTATATAGTTGATTCTTAATTTGTTAGTTAGTTAGAGTATTTCGTCTTCTAGTGTAGTTATGGTTACATTAGGTTTCGTTTAGTTTTGTATTGTTGCGACTGCGTTTGTATTTTGATTCTTGCAGGAAAGCATTTGGACGTGCGGTGGAGCCTTTTCGTGCCCTAAAAGTACCCTCTCAGGTCCCCTCAAGCCCTCAAAAGTGCCCTCAGAAAAGCAAAAGTTCAAGAAAACATACATTACCTCAAAAAGGGACAAGAAGACTCGAAGCACTAAAGCCTTTTCTTTTCTTTTTAGATTAGGATTTTATTTTATTTTATTAATTGGGTCTGTAATAAAAACATTTATTTATTTTGTTTAAGCCCTCTGTGTAGGGGCGTACTCCCGTAGTTAGTTAATTATTTAAAGAATTCTTTTCATGTTGGCAATAAAGCATAGTTTAGATTGTGTGTTTGAATACGAGTATTTTCCGTTCCCCGAGTTCGACCTGGACTCCACCACTCGTGCGAGCCGGTTTTATATTTTTGGTGTTTGGCTTTCACTGGATTTTAATTAAAAATATTGTTTTAAAAAGGGTTTTCATAAAACTCACACCAAATGTTGGCGCCGTTGCCGGGGAACGGCGAAATACTAGTATTCACTTTATTGCCTTTGTTTGTTCTCGTATTTTTAGGTTGCTAGTTGTTTTTCATATTTAGGTTAGAACCACGTGTTTGCACAACGTAGAGACCATCTTATTTTTCCTGCACAACCCACCAATAGGATTCCCTTAGAGGTGACTGCGCACGATTGGTACCGTGCTCATAGTTTGCTTTTTGCAAAATCCCTGCTGAGTGCAAGTGTGTGGTGTTTGTACACGTTTTTTTAGTTCTTCTTTTTACTCGCTTTGTGGTTTGCGTTGTTTGGCCGCTAAGTGCGTTAGTTAGGTAGAAAACCCAAAGTTAGGACGTGTGCTACACCGGTCTACTCCAAGGTGTACGCAATGGCTGACGATCATCATTTGATCCGTCCTTTGAGGGAGTACTTCATGCCAAATACGTATAGTCCCACCTACTGCATCACGAGACCTGATGTAGGAGCGAGCCATTTTGAGATTAAGGCCAATGTGATTCAAATGTTACCTTCGTTTTATGGCCTTAGCAATGAGGACCCATATCGTCACCTCGATGAATTTTTTGAGATTTGCTCGACAGTGCGAATCAATAACTTTGGAGACGAAGCTATGAGGTTGACCCTGTTTCCCTTCTCTTTGAAGGATAAAGCCAAACATTGGTTGAAAGCGTTAGATACCGTTCAAATTACCACGTGGGAACAGATGCAAAGAGAGTTTTTAAAAAAATATTTCCCATTTGGTAAGACGAACCAGTATCGAAAGACCATTACCAACTTTTCGCAAATAGAGGGGGAAACGTTTCACGAGACTTGGGAGAGGATGAAGGATCTTCTTCTCAAGTGTCCCCACCACCAGATGCCTCGCTGGCAACTGGTGCAATATTTCTATGATGGTCTTACTGAGAAGAACCGTCAAATGGTTGATTCATTGTGTGGGGGCACTTTTATGCTCAAGAGTGAGGATGAGGCATGGTCTCTATTTGAGACCTTAAGTGAAAACACGATGCATTATGCTTTGTCTTCACCGCTCGATAGGACTACATCTCTGTCTAGTGGTCCTAGGAAAGTTGGGTCTGAGTTAGATTTGCATACCAAGGTTGACCAGTTGAATAGGAAGTTAGATCAATTCCTAGCAAACTCTTCGAGAATTCCAGTAGGAAAAGTGTGTGAGCTTTGTGCTAGCCCTGCACACTGTGTTGTTGATTGTCTGACAGTGCCGCTATATCCTGAATTCGTTCAGGAGCAGGTGAATGTTGCCCAAGGTTTCGCTAGACCCATGCCTGATTCATTTACACCATCATATAACCCAGGTTGGCGAAACCATTCCATTTCTCCATCCCATCAGTCATCCCAGACACAGTATGGACACAGTAACCCTTCACAAGGTTACTCGCATCCCATTTTTGCACAGGTTCATCCCCAGTCTAGTCTACCTCCTCCTCAAGAGCCCACTTCAAGTCCATCATTCCAGGAGAAGATGTTAGAGGCTTTTTCTGATATCAAGGTCACTCTTTACTCCCATGCACAATCAATAGCTAAGCTAGAGACCCAAATGGGACAGTTAGCTCTAACACTAAGTAGACAAAGCCAGGGGAGCCTATCTAGTCACTCTGTTGTCAACCCAAAGGAAAAGGATCCCATGTCATTTGACCTGCACCCCACAGATTCACATCCTACGCAGGTCAAATCTGTTACATCCCTTAAAGAATGGGAAGGCGTGTCACCCCATTCAGGAATCGATTCATGAACCCAATGTCATACTCACTGATGAGTCGATCTCCTCCATTAGGCCGCAGGCGAAGGGGCAAGGCCCACAACTTCTACAGTCATCATATATTCATCGAGCCCCAGTCTCCCAGGCATTCAGACCGCCGCTTGCTTTTAGCAAGCAAGAGGTGCAGATGCAAAAGATGCTTGACCTAGTCAAGCAGGATCAGGACCACCACTTGTTTGAGGTTGCATATATCGATAGTCGATTGGTCCTAGACTCTCCTTTTGAGAGTAGTCTCCCAGAGGAGACTAACCTTTGTTCTTCCTGTAGCGAGAGTCATGATATTACTTTTAGGGGTCGAGTGGGCGGAAACACAGTGCGTAGTGTCACAGATGACACTCTTTTCTTCATTGAGCCCGATTGAGCAAGACTTCATGTCCATTGATCTCATGGACGACGAAGGTTTTTTTTCCAGAGATCCGCCTGGCTGGGGACGTAAAACTTAGCGCTTTATGGGAGGCAACCCATATTTTTGATGTACCATTAGTAGCTTTAATATTTTTTGTTTTTAGGTAGTTTTTCTTCATGAGCGTCAAGCCTAGATCATGTATGCATTGCATTCTTTTGCATATCTCTATGAGTTGTAAACTGTGAGACAGGTGGAACCTATGCAGAGCCATTCGCATGTCGTATCTGGTAAGGTTTCACAATATGGATCAGGTGACTTCTACTCCTTTTTCTCTCATTTATTTTTGTTTTCATATGCATTCCCTTAGTTTCATACAAGCATGGGGGAGTGCCACTGAGGACAGTGTCATTCAAGCATGGGGGAGGGTGTAGTTTGCACACCCAATTTTTTTTATGTCTTTGTACTTGCATTTTTATGTCAACTCATAAAAATTAGGCTTTTAGGGAATGAGTTTGAACTTATATGACTGCTTTGCAACATTTAACGTTTTTAGAGAATTTTTAGGCCCCACGAAAAACTTTTTCTAACACGAATCTAGAAAACCATGGTTGTTTATGTGGATTTCAAAGAAATGATTATGGATGCATGTTAGAGTTTATTTTGAATCACAAGTATGAATATGCACAGTTTTATTTTTGAAAACTAAGCAAATGAACAACGTTGCAAAAGAGCTCAAAAAGTGAAACGAGCATACGTTTAGTTGTTTGATATCTTCGTACTCCCTAGTAGCTGGGCTTAGACACAAGTTGAAGTGTTTGAGTCCATGTTGAAAAGGATAACGAAGGAAGTCAGTTCTTTGTCTACGTTGATATCTGTGGCCTATTTTTTTCGAGCAAGTAGAGCCTGAGGGGTGTTTACACCTGGTGCCCTAAAGCCATCTGGTTTGGGAGCCATCGGCCTGAAAGCTCGTTACATGGACTTTATAGAGAGCCTAATAGATATCGACATTGCACATGATAGAGAAGTAGACTATACGTAAACTATAGAAAATTAAAGGTCTAGTGACTCGAGCAATTAAGTCTGAGGGATACTTTGTATCTGGTGCCCTAAGGTCGTCTGGCCTGAGAGTCACTGACCCAAAGCTCGTTACACGGGTCACGAAACTAGAAATTGGGTATAGTGCTCAGAAAAAATTGAAAAATGAGAAAAATTGAAAATCAAGAAAAAGAAAAGAGCGTAAAAGAGAAAAGTTCATTGCTTAAAAGAAAATATTGAGAAAACCTGTGTAGAACACATATGAGTGAGGAGAAGTAAATAATAATATGTATGTATTTGAATTTCTGAGGATGAAACATAAATGATTATGCTATTTAGAAAAGTGAAAGAAAATATTTTATTCTGTGGTGGTAGGTAGAAGACTCTAATCATGTTTTGATAATGCAATGGCATGAAATATTTGTGAAAACAAACTCCTTAATTGCCTAATGCCTTATGTTTTTATGCATACTTGATAGAGATGTTTGTGGGTAGCATCACTGTAAACCCTCACGAGACCTTACTTGTCCACTGGGGTAACCCAGGGGTTGAAAGGGCTTGTTGCATATGCTAAATGCAACCGTGATTCCTACGAAAGTGAGTTAGGTTTTTATTTTGTCTAGTTTAGTATTTTTGTTTTGCTTCAGTTTGCTCGAGGACTAGCAAACGATAAGCATGGGGGTATTTGATCATGCATAATATTTGCATTTTATTAATCATTATTTATGCATGATCCATGTTAAAATCGCTTTAAAAACCCATTTTTATCGTTAGTTTTGAGAAACCGCATTGAATTGATTTTTATCAGAAAATCGAGTTTTTTAAAGCTTTTCCTACAGTTTTAGTATTTTTATTAGATTTAGATTTTCTTAATTATAGTTCAATTAGTTTAGGCTTGTATTAGCTAAATTTTAGTTAGTTTAGTAAGTTTGGATTTTTAGAAAAACATGTTTTTCAGAAGAGACCTTGTTTTGGAAATTAGCGAAAATCTTTGGACTCTTTTTGGAAAAACCTGTTTTAACCTAAGTAGGGATTATAAATAAGGTTAATAGGGCTGGAGAATATGTTTTTCCATCAGCCCTCACACCCCCTCCATCTTGCCTCTCTCTTCTCCCTCTCCCTTGCTCTCTCCCTCTATTACCGATTTCTCTTCTCACCTTCTTCTTTTTCCTCCTCTGTTTCATCAGGCCTCGAACCCCATCTTCATCGGCAGCCTCTTCCTCTTCGTCAGGATCGTGTGCACGCAGCTGTAATCTCCATCTTCCTCTCCTCAAACCCTTCTTCGCAAACAAATCTCGGTTTGCTCCTCTTCTTGTCTCATTTAGCTTCACGTAGTTTACAATATTGCAGTCCATGATTTTATTTCAGTTTGTGCATCTCTGCATCGTGCATATAGATCTATCATCATCTGAAAAAAGAAAAAAAAAGGGAATCAGAAAAAAGAAGAAAAAAACCTATACTATTTCGTTTATAGCTTTAGCGTCTTGTGATATTTTCAACAGCGTTTCTTTCTTTTTCTTTTGTTTCAACATCTGTGACATGTAGGTATCAACGTCTTTTAATATTTAAGTTAGCATCATTTTCTGTTTTGAATTAGCTAAGGTTAGTTTGGTTTGATATTAAGGCATAGGTTATTAAGTGTAGTAGAGTACGGGTTTCTGGGTATTGTTAGGTGTTATTATTTTGTGTGTTAATCAATGTCAATAAGGAAGGTAGTTTAATCGTTAGTCAGTAGGTCAGTTAGGTTAATTAATTCAATAGGTTAGCTAAATTTGTATAGGTTAAACTGTTCAGCATTTTTCTGTTCAGCATGTTCTATTAGTTTTTGTTACAACATTTTATATTTTCTGATCAGTTTTATTTTACTATAGCTGCATTTTATAAAGTTTTATTCATTCGTTTTGTTTTGTGTTTTTTTAGTGATTTATTTATTTTTCCTATCACTGCATGTTAATTTAAGTTCATTCATTTTGTATATAAGTGTAGCATCTTTTTTTTAGCATCTGTTGCTTTGTTTCTTGTTAGCGTGCTCCCATCCCTTAGGTCAACGTTTTGTGTTACTTGAATCATTGTTTATTCTTAGTTTTCATTTAGCCTTATATAGTTTATTTGACTAAGTATTATGCTTTGATATTTGTTATTAATAGTCATCCCTACCTCACGTTTCTCAGCTATTATATTACATGTTGACATGGGCAAGTTCTAGTACTGTAGCTGACTTAAGTTGATGATGCTTGTTAGTAATTTATTTCTATTAGAATTCAGTCAATAGATAAATAGATTAGTATAGTTTGTGATTTAGTGGGTAGTTAGATAATTGAGTTTTAAGAGAATGTGTTAGATGGTGTACATTAGACTAAATGTCAGGGC
Source organism: Nuphar pumila (assembly GCF_984573655.1). NCBI lineage: Eukaryota > Viridiplantae > Streptophyta > Magnoliopsida > Nymphaeales > Nymphaeaceae > Nuphar > Nuphar pumila. The sequence goes on from NC_143256.1 coordinate 105,382,155, forward strand.
TAACGTGTTTCATAGATTAGTTTAGTTAGTGTAAGATTTCTCATAGTTTAGTAAATTAGAGTTAAATTTCTCCATAGTTTTATGTTTGTTTAATTAAGTTAAAATTCCATTAGTGATTATATAGTTGATTCTTAATTTGTTAGTTAGTTAGAGTATTTCGTCTTCTAGTGTAGTTATGGTTACATTAGGTTTCGTTTAGTTTTGTATTGTTGCGACTGCGTTTGTATTTTGATTCTTGCAGGAAAGCATTTGGACGTGCGGTGGAGCCTTTTCGTGCCCTAAAAGTACCCTCTCAGGTCCCCTCAAGCCCTCAAAAGTGCCCTCAGAAAAGCAAAAGTTCAAGAAAACATACATTACCTCAAAAAGGGACAAGAAGACTCGAAGCACTAAAGCCTTTTCTTTTCTTTTTAGATTAGGATTTTATTTTATTTTATTAATTGGGTCTGTAATAAAAACATTTATTTATTTTGTTTAAGCCCTCTGTGTAGGGGCGTACTCCCGTAGTTAGTTAATTATTTAAAGAATTCTTTTCATGTTGGCAATAAAGCATAGTTTAGATTGTGTGTTTGAATACGAGTATTTTCCGTTCCCCGAGTTCGACCTGGACTCCACCACTCGTGCGAGCCGGTTTTATATTTTTGGTGTTTGGCTTTCACTGGATTTTAATTAAAAATATTGTTTTAAAAAGGGTTTTCATAAAACTCACACCAAATGTTGGCGCCGTTGCCGGGGAACGGCGAAATACTAGTATTCACTTTATTGCCTTTGTTTGTTCTCGTATTTTTAGGTTGCTAGTTGTTTTTCATATTTAGGTTAGAACCACGTGTTTGCACAACGTAGAGACCATCTTATTTTTCCTGCACAACCCACCAATAGGATTCCCTTAGAGGTGACTGCGCACGATTGGTACCGTGCTCATAGTTTGCTTTTTGCAAAATCCCTGCTGAGTGCAAGTGTGTGGTGTTTGTACACGTTTTTTTAGTTCTTCTTTTTACTCGCTTTGTGGTTTGCGTGGTTTGGCCGCTAAGTGCGTTAGTTAGGTAGAAAACCCAAAGTTAGGACGTGTGCTACACCGGTCTACTCCAAGGTGTACGCAATGGCTGACGATCATCATTTGATCCGTCCTTTGAGGGAGTACTTCATGCCAAATACGTATAGTCCCACCTACTGCATCACGAGACCTGATGTAGGAGCGAGCCATTTTGAGATTAAGGCCAATGTGATTCAAATGTTACCTTCGTTTTATGGCCTTAGCAATGAGGACCCATATCGTCACCTCGATGAATTTTTTGAGATTTGCTCGACAGTGCGAATCAATAACTTTGGAGACGAAGCTATGAGGTTGACCCTGTTTCCCTTCTCTTTGAAGGATAAAGCCAAACATTGGTTGAAAGCGTTAGATACCGTTCAAATTACCACGTGGGAACAGATGCAAAGAGAGTTTTTAAAAAAATATTTCCCATTTGGTAAGACGAACCAGTATCGAAAGACCATTACCAACTTTTCGCAAATAGAGGGGGAAACGTTTCACGAGACTTGGGAGAGGATGAAGGATCTTCTTCTCAAGTGTCCCCACCACCAGATGCCTCGCTGGCAACTGGTGCAATATTTCTATGATGGTCTTACTGAGAAGAACCGTCAAATGGTTGATTCATTGTGTGGGGGCACTTTTATGCTCAAGAGTGAGGATGAGGCATGGTCTCTATTTGAGACCTTAAGTGAAAACACGATGCATTATGCTTTGTCTTCACCGCTCGATAGGACTACATCTCTGTCTAGTGGTCCTAGGAAAGTTGGGTCTGAGTTAGATTTGCATACCAAGGTTGACCAGTTGAATAGGAAGTTAGATCAATTCCTAGCAAACTCTTCGAGAATTCCAGTAGGAAAAGTGTGTGAGCTTTGTGCTAGCCCTGCACACTGTGTTGTTGATTGTCTGACAGTGCCGCTATATCCTGAATTCGTTCAGGAGCAGGTGAATGTTGCCCAAGGTTTCGCTAGACCCATGCCTGATTCATTTACACCATCATATAACCCAGGTTGGCGAAACCATTCCATTTCTCCATCCCATCAGTCATCCCAGACACAGTATGGACACAGTAACCCTTCACAAGGTTACTCGCATCCCATTTTTGCACAGGTTCATCCCCAGTCTAGTCTACCTCCTCCTCAAGAGCCCACTTCAAGTCCATCATTCCAGGAGAAGATGTTAGAGGCTTTTTCTGATATCAAGGTCACTCTTTACTCCCATGCACAATCAATAGCTAAGCTAGAGACCCAAATGGGACAGTTAGCTCTAACACTAAGTAGACAAAGCCAGGGGAGCCTATCTAGTCACTCTGTTGTCAACCCAAAGGAAAAGGATCCCATGTCATTTGACCTGCACCCCACAGATTCACATCCTACGCAGGTCAAATCTGTTACATCCCTTAAAGAATGGGAAGGCGTGTCACCCCATTCAGGAATCGATTCATGAACCCAATGTCATACTCACTGATGAGTCGATCTCCTCCATTAGGCCGCAGGCGAAGGGGCAAGGCCCACAACTTCTACAGTCATCATATATTCATCGAGCCCCAGTCTCCCAGGCATTCAGACCGCCGCTTGCTTTTAGCAAGCAAGAGGTGCAGATGCAAAAGATGCTTGACCTAGTCAAGCAGGATCAGGACCACCACTTGTTTGAGGTTGCATATATCGATAGTCGATTGGTCCTAGACTCTCCTTTTGAGAGTAGTCTCCCAGAGGAGACTAACCTTTGTTCTTCCTGTAGCGAGAGTCATGATATTACTTTTAGGGGTCGAGTGGGCGGAAACACAGTGCGTAGTGTCACAGATGACACTCTTTTCTTCATTGAGCCCGATTGAGCAAGACTTCATGTCCATTGATCTCATGGACGACGAAGGTTTTTTTCCAGAGATCCGCCTGGCTGGGGACGTAAAACTTAGCGCTTTATGGGAGGCAACCCATATTTTTGATGTACCATTAGTAGCTTTAATATTTTTTGTTTTTAGGTAGTTTTTCTTCATGAGCGTCAAGCCTAGATCATGTATGCATTGCATTCTTTTGCATATCTCTATGAGTTGTAAACTGTGAGACAGGTGGAACCTATGCAGAGCCATTCGCATGTCGTATCTGGTAAGGTTTCACAATATGGATCAGGTGACTTCTACTCCTTTTTCTCTCATTTATTTTTGTTTTCATATGCATTCCCTTAGTTTCATACAAGCATGGGGGAGTGCCACTGAGGACAGTGTCATTCAAGCATGGGGGAGGGTGTAGTTTGCACACCCAATTTTTTTTATGTCTTTGTACTTGCATTTTTATGTCAACTCATAAAAATTAGGCTTTTAGGGAATGAGTTTGAACTTATATGACTGCTTTGCAACATTTAACGTTTTTAGAGAATTTTTAGGCCCCACGAAAAACTTTTTCTAACACGAATCTAGAAAACCATGGTTGTTTATGTGGATTTCAAAGAAATGATTATGGATGCATGTTAGAGTTTATTTTGAATCACAAGTATGAATATGCACAGTTTTATTTTTGAAAACTAAGCAAATGAACAACGTTGCAAAAGAGCTCAAAAAGTGAAACGAGCATACGTTTAGTTGTTTGATATCTTCGTACTCCCTAGTAGCTGGGCTTAGACACAAGTTGAAGTGTTTGAGTCCATGTTGAAAAGGATAACGAAGGAAGTCAGTTCTTTGTCTACGTTGATATCTGTGGCCTATTTTTTTCGAGCAAGTAGAGCCTGAGGGGTGTTTACACCTGGTGCCCTAAAGCCATCTGGTTTGGGAGCCATCGGCCTGAAAGCTCGTTACATGGACTTTATAGAGAGCCTAATAGATATTGACATTGCACATGATAGAGAAGTAGACTATACGTAAACTATAGAAAATTAAAGGTCTAGTGACTCGAGCAATTAAGTCTGAGGGATACTTTGTATCTGGTGCCCTAAGGTCGTCTGGCCTGGGAGTCACTGACCCAAAGCTCGTTACACGGGTCACGAAACTAGAAATTGGGTATAGTGCTCAGAAAAAATTGAAAAATGAGAAAAATTGAAAATCAAGAAAAAGAAAAGAGCGTAAAAGAGAAAAGTTCATTGCTTAAAAGAAAATATTGAGAAAACCTGTGTAGAACACATATGAGTGAGGAGAAGTAAATAATAATATGTATGTATTTGAATTTCTGAGGATGAAACATAAATGATTATGCTATTTAGAAAAGTGAAAGAAAATATTTTATTCTGTGGTGGTAGGTAGAAGACTCTAATCATGTTTTGATAATGCAATGGCATGAAATATTTGTGAAAACAAACTCCTTAATTGCCTAATGCCTTATGTTTTTATGCATACTTGATAGAGATGTTTGTGGGTAGCATCACTGTAAACCCTCACGAAACCTTACTTGTCCACTGGGGTAACCCAGGGGTTGAAAGGGCTTGTTGCATATGCTAAATGCAACCGTGATTCCTACGAAAGTGAGTTAGGTTTTTATTTTGTCTAGTTTAGTATTTTTGTTTTGCTTCAGTTTGCTCGAGGACTAGCAAACGATAAGCATGGGGGTATTTGATCATGCATAATATTTGCATTTTATTAATCGTTATTTATGCATGATCCATGTTAAAATCGCTTTAAAAACCCATTTTTATCGTTAGTTTTGAGAAACCGCATTGAATTGATTTTTATCAGAAAATCGAGTTTTTTAAAGCTTTTCCTACAGTTTTAGTATTTTTATTAGATTTAGATTTTCTTAATTATAGTTCAATTAGTTTAGGCTTGTATTAGCTAAATTTTAGTTAGTTTAGTAAGTTTGGATTTTTAGAAAAACATGTTTTTCAGAAGAGACCTTGTTTTGGAAATTAGCGAAAATCTTTGGACTCTTTTTGGAAAAACCTGTTTTAACCTAAGTAGGGATTATAAATAAGGTTAATAGGGCTGGAGAATATGTTTTTCCATCAGCCCTCACACCCCCTCCATCTTGCCTCTCTCTTCTCCCTCTCCCTTGCTCTCTCCCTCTATTGCCGATTTCTCTTCTCACCTTCTTCTTTTTCCTCCTCTGTTTCATCAGGCCTCGAACCCCATCTTCATCGGCAGCCTCTTCCTCTTCGTCAGGATCGTGTGCACGCAGCTGGAATCTCCATCTTCCTCTCCTCAAACCCTTCTTCGCAAACAAATCTCGGTTTGCTCCTCTTCTTGTCTCATTTAGCTTCACGTAGTTTACAATATTGCAGTCCATGATTTTATTTCAGTTTGTGCATCTCTGCATCGTGCATATAGATCTATCATCATCTGAAAAAAGAAAAAAAAAGGGAATCAGAAAAAAGAAGAAAAAAACCTATACTATTTCGTTTATAGCTTTAGCGTCTTGTGATATTTTCAACAGCGTTTCTTTCTTTTTCTTTTGTTTCAACATCTGTGACATGTAGGTATCAATGTCTTTTAATATTTAAGTTAGCATCATTTTCTGTTTTGAATTAGCTAAGGTTAGTTTGGTTTGATATTAAGGCATAGGTTATTAAGTGTAGTGGAGTACGGGTTTCTGGGTATTGTTAGGTGTTATTATTTTGTGTGTTAATCAATGTCAATAAGGAAGGTAGTTTAATCGTTAGTCAGTAGGTCAGTTAGGTTAATTAAATCAATAGGTTAGCTAAATTTGTATAGGTTAAACTGTTCAGCATTTTTCTGTTCAGCATGTTCTATTAGTTTTTGTTACAACATTTTATATTTTCTGATCAGTTTTATTTTACTATAGCTGCATTTTATAAAGTTTTATTCATTCGTTTTGTTTTGTGTTTTTTTAGTGATTTATTTATTTTTCCTATCACTGCATGTTAATTTAAGTTCATTCATTTTGTATATAAGTGTAGCATCTTTTTTTTAGCATCTGTTGCTTTGTTTCTTGTTAGCGTGCTCCCATCCCTTAGGTCAACGTTTTGTGTTACTTGAATCATTGTTTATTCTTAGTTTTCATTTAGCCTTATATAGTTTATTTGACTAAGTATTATGCTTTGATATTTGTTATTAATAGTCATCCCTACCTCACGTTTCTCAGCTATTATATTACATGTTGACATGGGCAAGTTCTAGTACTGTAGCTGACTTAAGTTGATGATGCTTGTTAGTAATTTATTTCTATTAGAATTCAGTCAATAGATAAATAGATTAGTATAGTTTGTGATTTAGTGGGTAGTTAGATAATTGAGTTTTAATAGAATGTGTTAGATGGTGTACATTAGACTAAATGTCAGGGCTAACGTGTTTCATAGATTAGTTTAGTTAGTGTAAGATTTCTCATAGTTTAGTAAATTAGAGTTAAATTTCTCCATAGTTTTATGTTTGTTTAATTAAGTTAAAATTCCATTAGTGATTATATAGTTGATTCTTAATTTGTTAGTTAGTTAGAGTATTTCGTCTTCTAGTGTAATTATGGTTACATTAGATTTCGTTTAGTTTTGTATTGTTGCGGCTGCGTTTGTATTTTGATTCTTGCAGGAAAGCATTTGGACGTGCGGTGGAGCCTTTTTGTGCCCTAAAAGTACCCTCTCAGGTCCCCTCAAGCCCTCAAAAGTGCCCTCAGAAAAGCAAAAGTTCAAGAAAACATACATTACCTCAAAAAGGGACAAGAAGACTCGAAGCACTAAAGCCTTTTCTTTTCTTTTTAGATTAGGATTTTATTTTATTTTATTAATTGGGTCTGTAATAAAAACATTTATTTATTTTGTTTAAGCCCTCTATGTAGGGCCGTACTCCCGTAGTTAGTTAATTATTTAAAGAATTCTTTTCATGTTGGCAATAGAGCATAGTTTAGATTGTGTGTTTGAATACAAGTATTTTTCGTTCCCCGAGTTCGACCTGGACTCCACCACTCGTGCGAGCCGATTTTATCTTTTTGGTGTCTGGCTTTCACTGGATTTTAATTAAAAATATTGTTTTAAAAAGGGTTTTCATAAAACTCACACCAGATTCCCTTTTTCATGAGTCTCTGGACTCTCTCTTTCGAGATATGTCCTACCCTTTGATGCCAAAGCAAATAGGATTGATCATCCTTTAGGCCACGTTTATTGCCAATCATTGTGTTCTCAATGGAGTGAGATTCTTGAATTTGGTTCTTAATCGATACAAACCATCACACATATATGCAGAACTTATATTCATTGAATTTTTCATAATAATAAGTTTAAAATTTTCAAATTTAAATACAAAGCCAAACTTATCAAGTTTTGAAATTAAAATCAGGTTCTGACTATAGGATAAACCATAGAATGTATCGACCAAATCCAATATGAATCCCGACTCCAACACAATTCTGTAGGTCCCAATGTTCTTGACATGCAAACACATCCTATTTTCAGAAAAGATGCTTCTTTCATGCTCTGTTGGTTCCCTCTTGTTCAGAAATGCCTGCAAAGAGTTGGCAATGTGTATCGGGGCACCAGAATCAATCCACCAATTATGCAATAGAACATGAATTAAATTACACTCATGAGAAATAAATGAATCATTACCTTTATTTTTGAGTCACTTCTTATACTTCAAACAATCCACCTTCTTATGCCCCTTCTTCTTGCAGAAGAAACACTTTATAGAAGAGCCTCCTGACTGGGATTTAGCTTTCGCTTAAGAATTTGAACTCTCTCCAGTGGCTTTCTTCTGATTCTTTTTTTTGAAAGAGCTTTTCTTTGGCCTCAACCTCTGCTTATTCTTATCAGAGGCCATATGTACACTTGGCACCCTCTCACCCTTCAATCTCTCTTCTTCTTCAACACACTTGGTCAAAAGGTCATTACAAGACCACTCATCATTATGTATGTTGTAGGAGATTTTGAAGGGTCCATACTTAGTAGGTAATGAGGTTAAGATCATATCGACCAAGAAGGATTCAGAGATGGCGAACTTCATGTCATTCAATTGAGTCACAATATTCCTCATTTCCAAAATATGCTGTCGGATGTGACTGTCGCCAGAATATTTCATAGACACTAATTTGGATATGAGCGTACTGGCCCTTGCCTTATTAGAAGTGACGAATTGAGCCTCAATGGCTCTCAAAAATTCCTTCACTGTTCTGTAGTGAGAAATGGCACCTCGAATATTCTTAGCCACCCGAGATTGCAAAAGCAACAAGCTAAGTCTGTTTGAGCGCTCCCACTTTTCAAAGGCAACCTTCTGATCGACTGTACTTTGCTTTGTAAGAGCGAAATGTTCATCAATTCTAAGGGCTAGATCTAATTCCATATAGCTCAAAGTGAATAACACGATTTCTTTCTAATCTAAAAAGTTAGATCCATCTAAAAGGGGGATAATACTGAAACCGTCAATAAGGAAGGAACCTGCTACAACAAGGAACAAAAATGAAAATACATTACTATTATTGCTCAGATGAGACTTGTGTTGAAAAGGTAAAAGTGAGACCCTTTGTTTTCACCTTTTTTGAGATAATCATAGTTGAGTCATTATCGTTTCACTTTGGTGGAAACGACAATACTCATAGTTTCTCCGTCTCTTTAATTCTCAAGGAATTGACTTCAGTTGGTGAAACTAGCAGATTATGTATCCAGAGGCAATTCAGCACTGTACCTTTGGGTACGAACATGCTCTATGGACTGAAAAACACATCTACTATAACACCCTGTGTGAATTTGGAACACAACGACCTACCTTTGGGTAGAATCGATGTTTCATAATTTCACACATAATTATAATAACAAATCTTAATACAGTCTAAAGAATCCTTAATCAACACGACTCAGATCACTTTGGTAATTACATGAATCAATCAATCAAGATCTTTTACCGAAAACCTATTCGTATTATATAACATGCTCATGCACACATTTTAATGCATGTATATTCATGACATAATACAAGCTCAAGCTTCAACTAATATACTAACTGTCATAAATTTAGTCATAATTCATGCTTAAAACCATCATACATAACTTAACCAACACAAAACATAAGAATTAACATGCATAGGTCATGCATTATTTAAAATAAACACTTTATAAAACATGAAAAATAATAAAAGTATGCTCATATGGGTAAAACTCAGGGTCATCAAGTAGGAACCGATTTGAAAACACCCTAAACCAGTCTGAAATAACCCTGAACCGATCATCTAAGGGTCCGAACCGGTTCTGAACCTTATGACCAATACCGAATATAAACAAAAGTTCATAAAACCCTATAACCATATGCCAAAATTCCTATATCTTCATATATTTATGAAAATAGGGTCTTAGCATCTCAAAATAGATAAAAAACTGGAAGAAACTGGTAAAAAAATAGCTCTGAATAGGTCCCCAAAAAGGCCAAATCAGTTGCTGATCCGGTTCAGGCCAAATAGTGCTTGGATCCTGCAGTAGCATGGATCCAATCCGGTCCAAATAGGATTCGGGTCTAACCTAGTCGAAACTGGACCCGGTCTTGACCCGGTCCGAAATGGACACGGGTCTGACCTGGTTTGAAAAAGGACCCAGTTTGTACCCAGTACGAAATGGACCCGGGTCTGACCCAGTCCAAACAATACCCGAGGCTGACCCAATCCGAAATGGACCCGGGTCTCACCCTGGATTAGACCTTGACCCAGAACCATTATGGTACGGGTCCGATCCAATAAAAAAACTGCCAACCCAATCCACTCGAAATGGGTTTGGATCGGGCCTGTTACCGGGTCATAAAGCCGAACCCAGTCTGGTTCCTTCATAAAAAGAAACAAAACCCGGGGGTTTCTGTTTGCATTTTTCTGAGAAACTGGAAGGGTTTCCTCTTCGCCGCCCCATGTCGCCGTGCGACAATCGACACCGATGCACAACCGACGATGATCACCCCCTCCGACGATGCAACCCCGACGATAACCCCGACACTGACTGATCCCCCATGTCGATCCTGATGGCGATGACAACCAGTGCTCGGATGGGCCCTAATGCTCCTAGCGACACCCTAGCGGCACCAGCAAAACCGTCAGCGACCGACGATCGCCCCTTTCGGCATATCGCCCCACGACGACCAGCCCGATTCCCCGACGATGGCAGACTGCGGTGCAACCCCATGGCTGAAAAAAAAACAGAGAAAGGGGGGTTTTTAATCCTCGGATTCCATGTGTCGCAAGACGGATGTCGACAATCCGGCAACCCCCCTCTCCCCCCGACGACGTTTGTGGCGACGCTCCAGGTGACAACCCTGGTGACATCCTGGAGAAGGTATACCTTTTTTTTTTATAGAGGGTCGCTTGAGCCAACGACTGCTGGGAATGGCTGTCACCCCACGGTGACAGTTGCCGTCGTCCAGCAACCAACGTCGCTCCACGACGATGGGCGGTCACTGACTAGAATGGCTCTGTCGCCGGTGAAGGCTGACATCCCACGGTGACAGTCTGTCGAAAATGTTGTCGCCTTTCGGTGATAGTCTGCCAAAAATGTTCACCTCACGACGATTGTTTGCCGGGAATAACAGTAGCCTCACAGTGACTATCGTCGTCAACCTGGGACTTACGTCGCCCCACAACGACAATTGCAGCAAAAATGCCGGAAGGCCCTACACGCACTCACGCGCAGCGGAATGCGTGGTGACGTGGGCCCATAACCCAATGTTGGCAATTTTTGTAAAACAAACACAAAAAGCGTACCTGTATTTGCCATAGAACGCATGCAGGGTATTGGGCGTTCTCCTCAGCCGATCGACGCCCACGATGAGCCCAAGTCTGAGGTCGACGGTGAGCAGGACCCTGAACCCACTGAGCTGGATGTATGTTAGGCTGAGGCTGATACTGTATGGCAATAGTTTCTCATCATACATTGCCCGACCACCTCTTTATATAATGGAGGTAAGGGAGGTGGTTTAGTGAATGTGGACACTCCACATTCACGTAACCTCCTCCACTAAGCATTAACCGTCCTCCACTATGCAGCCCACTACTCCACTATGCTTTTAATGTCAAACCGGGTTACCCAATGGGTTGAACCCAGATCCAAATATCCAACAACACAATGAAGTATGACAAGCCTTTTGCCTTATTTTATTATTTTGGTAAATTCACGCCCAGGAAGAAAATGGACGATTTTGAGCGACTGCTTTGAAAGCAACTATACTGTTTTTTATAAATATTGGTTGATAAAAAAGAAATGGGCCCTCTGATGCTTTCATTTAGCTGCGTGTCCGTGATGACACTGCCAGGCATAGTATGACACGCTGACATCGCCAGGCATGCTATGACCCGGTGACACAAACACTGAAACGTATCAGTTCAAGTCTTAACACTACCTCACTCTATTTGTCATGCTGCCATATTTAAAAAAAAAGGAATCAATAGACGATGGATATTTTTTTGCAGAAGACCTGCAAAATCTGTACTTGTTGCATTAAGCAGTTTTCTGTGCTTAATTTTTAAACTTACAACTGAGTCGTGAGAGAGAGAGAGAGAAAGAGAGTTTGATCTTTCATGAAAGCTTCTTTGAAGGCTCATGGTCAATTGGGGTGTGCTCGCCACTTTTGAAAAGGTTATAGGCCTTTCAGGTTACCTGCTTATAGAGAGAATTATTTTGTCAGATATCATTATCTATGTTTTGCCTTATCTTTTTCCAATAAAAAAAGATGATGATTACTTAAATATTTCTTTTAACCATTAGGATTTGGTATGTGGGAAACCAAGGTGTCCAAATTTTCTAAACAAAAAAGCCGTTGGTAGAGACATGTAACCAACTACCTCTCTTCTCAAAAAAAAAAATAGTTTTCTTCTAAAAAAAAGTAACCAACAACATACTTTGCCATTTTGTTGTCCCCGCAGAAGAGTGGTCTATAGGCCACTTATTAGGAAACTAAACATGTATATATTGGCTATTGATTTTTCAACAGTCATAAAACATAAAATCATACTTATGTGTCGCATTTGGATCCTCAAGCCAATTCCCACTAACCAAACCATGCATATCACATCCATAAGGTTAATCTCATAAACAACTCAAAAATTTTAAAAAATTATAAAAACTCATTTGTACTTAATGATGACCCGACCAAATATATATAACAAAAACTATGTATATATATAAAGAGAGTCACTAGAATATAAGAACTAATGTGAATAGAGATTTTCATAGATTTTTTATTCTTCTTTTGAATCTAACAGATGTGATCTACATACTTGGTTTTATAAGAACTCTCTCATGAATCATCGGAGTTTGATGCATATACTAGATTTTTTTTAAACTTTAAAATCAATGGCTCATAATCTTTATAAATATTCAAGCATTCAAAAGTCACATTTTTTATAGAAAATACACGATGCAATTTCACCATGCTAAAACCATCCACATAGTTGGAATTGAAAAAGTGCCCATATTTTTAGTTCTCATTATGTTAGTGAGTCATATATATATATATATATATAGAGAGAGAGACTGTTCCCGTCAAACTCTCATCGAACAACCGTCTGCTCCGCCCGCAACCACGCCCGTGCCCACTCCTTGAATTACTTTTAGTATAATAATTGGAACACTTTTGGACATAGTTTGACTTAGAACAAACCACTCCTTGAATTGCAGCCAATCTGATGGTGAAACTTGGCCGAAAAATGCTAGTCACCATTAGCCATACTCAAGTATACAAAACTTTTTTACACACACACACACACACACACATATATATATATATATATATATATATATATATATATATATATATATATATATATATATAATCCCGTAAGGTAGAACGGGTTTTCCTTGAATAAGCATCGAATGAAGCTCGTTCGTCGATGTGTTGAAAAAAAATCTGATTATCTGGGCAAAAAAACATGTAGCGGCGGTTACTGACTAAAGGTTGGTTTACTCAAAAAAGTGCACGCCGCTGATTGCGTGCGCGATCAGTGGCCCGCTCATCCGACATGACATCGAAAACTTTGAGTGTTCGACGGTATGGGTTATATATATAAAGAGAGGTGGGTGTGCTCAGCTCAGCATAGGTGTTTACGTACATCAGCCAGTCACCATTTTCTTGGCAATCTGACCATACAAATGTATTCATTGTAATCCATTTGCTAGAGAGAGAGAAAGAAAGGTGGGTGTGCACAGCATCAGATATTTACAATCTAATTTCACCAGTTATAGTCACCATTTTTTTTGGCAATCTGACCACACAAATGTATTCATTGTAGTTCATTTGCTATAAACTGACTTTTGGTTCATGTTTTTCAATGAAATACATGATTTTATAATGTTTGAAATTTAAAAAAACAGGACGTTGTTTTTTTGACCCTTAAAAAAGCTGCTTTGTGTTGAAATTGGACAAGTCAAAAGCTGGTCGGTACTTGTATTCACCTCATCCCCATTTTGTGTAACCTAGGTTGTAGTCAAACCTCTCGAATGATATAGAGTTGAAGAGGCTGATCACCCAGCGACCCTTGAGTTTCAATTTCATAGTCAGTGCTCCTTTAAGGGGCCAGCAACACTGCCAGGGTCATTAGTGTTGAAGAGGCTGATCACCCAGAGGACATGTATTCTCCTCATCCCCATTTTGTGTAACCTAGGTTGTAGTCAAACCTCTCGAATGATACAGAGTTGAAGAGGCTGATCACCCCAGCGACCCTTGAGTTTCTACTTCATAGTCAGTATTTTGGAGCTTCTTAGGGCCAGCAATACTGCCAGGGTCATTAGTGGCAGTAGTTGATATATATATATATATATATATATATATATATATATATATATATATATATATATATAGAGAGAGAGAGAGAGAGAGAGAGAGAGAGAGAGAGAGATTTGCTTAATCCATAGGTGCCTAAACGAGACGCACTCGCACTGAGCATCCATCGTGCACGCATGATGGACACTCAAAGTTTAAAAAATCCTGAAAATATCGTTTAGTGGTGCAAACACCGCTAAAGGCCTCTATGGGGATGTGCCCGGTATTAAAGAATAACATTTTAGCGGTGCTTTTGAGTGCCGCTAAAAGATCTTTTCAGCGTTTTTAAGCACTGAGCGTCCTTCATGGCTCACGCGATGGACACTCAACATGAGTGTGTTTTGTTTAGACACCTATGGATTAAGCAGCTACCACTCACTATGCCATAATCATATGTTTCAAAACTTGTTTTCTACTGTATAATGATTGTAGATTATATTTATAGGGTCTTATCAAAAAATTTTTTTGAGAATTTTGAAAATTTGAAGCTTCTATTAGATGGGAGAAGGTGCTTCCTGAGCACCCTATATATATGTACATAGTGATTGGATTGTACAAACTGAAATCCTACAAATTGCTATTGAAACTAAGATTTTAGATTTTTTTTTAATCTGACCCTATAAATGTGAACTGACTCTATATATATTTACGTATATGACCAAGTTTTTATAGGGCTTAAAAATCAACAACTCATGATTTTTATAAATATTCAAGCCTCAAACACCATATTTATTTATAGAAAAACTTGACCCAAGTTTCGATCCCTTGCAAATGGATCATGGCCAACATATCTGCAGGGTTATAAATATATGGTTTTATTTATCACCGCAGAACATGTGCATCCTAGAAATAAAGTCTACGGACGATATCAATTTAGTGCTGCCACGAAAAGTCCAATAAGTCTCTTTCAAAGAAAGAGGCATAATGGAGGAGACATGCATCCTTTTGCAATTAGTCATTAATATAATCAACATGGCTTTCTTAGGTAGGCAGCCTAGAGCTAGGCGGTATAATTAAACCTGTGCTAATTGGCAACATATGCTTAATTGCAAGCATATATAATTCTTGGAAGCATATAAAGGTGGTCATAGCCTGTTTTAATATACTAATCGTGGTTGGTACGTCAGCTGCTGATGGAGGGTTACTGAGTCACAACTTTAAATATTGCATGTGTATGTGTATAATTGTGCTTGCATTCTGCACATTTAACATGCATACATGCACTTGATCACTGACGCAGAATGACTTGGATATTGGTAAGTAAAATACCACGGTCAATGTGGTGTCTCTTGGCCTGTACCGGGACATCTGAACCGTGGTTAGGGATGGCAGTGGGGCGGGGGACAAGGTCTCCACCCCCGCCCCGCTTCAAGATTAGAACCTCCATCCCCGCCCCGCTTCAAGATTAGAACCTCCATCCCCGCCTCCATCCCTGGCGGGGATGGATTTTAACCTCCACCCCCGCCTTCATCCCTGTTTCATGTCCTCCATCTCCGGTTCAAACGGGGAGGGTACGTCCATCCCCGAACAGGGATGGATTTTAACCTTCGTCCCCGCCTCCATTCCCATTTCATACCCTTCATCCCTGGTCCAAACGGGGCGAGGCGGGGCTTTCCCCTGGTCCACTGCCATCCCTAACCGTGGTGGTGGTTTCTCCTCGTTAATTAATAAAAAAAGAGAGAAGTAATACCATTCTTAAATCTCCTAATGTGAGATCTGATTCTAGAGATACCAGAAGAATATCATGTATTGATGGAGGTAAATCTATTGTGTGTTAAATCCAATCAAAATTTCCCATAAAAGCTCCCCACACTTGGTTAGGAGAACTACAAGAAATATGAGATTTACTAGTGCTAAAATAGTGCCAGTAAAGGTTTCATTAGCTTCAGTGTATGGTGCCCCCTGTAAAGGATTTATTGGCATGGGAAAGAAGACAAGCCGACTGTGATTGGGGTCTTTGCCGGGAATAAAGCCAATGCCTATAGTGCGAGCTCCTGTATTGTAGATTACCTGCATACGTACCATGTCATACTTTGACGGTGTTGTAATTTGATCATTTCCCAACCCGAAGCGAAGAAACCTTACCTATCTTGTTAGACCTGTCCCAGGAGCTCACACTATGGGCATTGGCTTTATGCTCGGCAAAGAACGCAATCATAACCGTCTTGTCTTCTTTTCAACTCAAGAAAAAGAGCTTTTTAACGTCAATAAAGGTCTCATTAGCGCCAATATATGGTGTTGCCGTTAAAGGATTTATTGGCATGGTTTTTTAGCTCCAGAAAAAGGTATTTTTTCTGGTGCTAAAATAGCATCAGAAAAAACTCTCCCAGAAAAGAAGCCCTTTTTGACTATAAAATAATGCCATAAAGGACCTTTTTGGTTTTTTAATATTGTTTCCTGACGCTAATCTAGCACCATAAAAGGCCTATTTTTTATGTTTTTTTAGCACCATAAAATGCCTTTTTTTAGTGCTTTTTTAGCGTTAGAAAAAGAATTTATTTAATTTAAATTTTTTTATATAACTTATATTTTTTAATGAGCTTACTCATACATACATTCATTTCATTCATTTATACTGAACCTGCTCATGTATTCATTCATTCATTCAACCATTCAATAATGAACGTGCAAGAAATACAATATTTAAAACATATATATACACAACTATATATATTTCTTCTTTCAACCCTCTATAACTCTAACATTCATATTTGAAGCTCTACAAAAAATATTATATTTAAACCATGCATACACACAATTATATATATTTCTTCCTTCAACCCTCTATAAGTCCAACATTTACATTTGAAGCCCTACAAAAAATATAATATTTAAAGCATACATACATACACAACTATATATATTTCTTCCTTCAACTCTTCATAACTCCAACCTCTATAACTCTAATATTTAAATTTGAAGCCCCTACAAGAAATACAACATTTAAAGTATACATACACATACAATTATATATATTTATTCTTTTAACCCTCCATAACTCTAACCTCCATAACTTCAACATTCACATTTGAATCCTTGCAAGAAACATAACATTTAAAACATATATATACATAATTATATATATTTATTCATTCAACCCTCCATTCCAACATTCATATTTGAACTTAAAAACTTAGAATACTAGAGAAAATTCATGAATTCACATGTTAGACAATATCAGCTAACAAAAAAAGAAACAAATTTTGTCTAAAAAAATATACAAACAATTTTCTAGTTTATTAAATAAAAAAATGTTGACATTTCATAACCTGAAGTTTTATAGTTTAAGATAACATATCAATTATAACCACTGATGAGAAGATATGTAAGGTGAACATATTTTCAAACGCTCATCGAGAGTACTATGTTGCTTGAATATCTTACTAAGCTTGTATATGAAGTTTCTCCAAGATTTTGTGTATTCCTTTAACACCCATGCTTTTATCATCTCAAGAATGTCAATCATTCTCTGCAATAATAACATATGTGTCTTACATATAATTGAATAAATAAATACTAAAATTCAAAAAAATAAAACTATATATATAGAAAAAAAAATACATGCCAACACTAAAGTTCAAGCATGCTTATTGTAAGAATCTAGTAATGTATGCCAAAAAAAATATAAAAAAGGTGTGTAGTCAGTATCTCGTGCAATTCTTCCTATGAAGATACTTAGCATGTGTGTTTCTTGCCCTATGTTTTGGCCATACGTAGTAATGTCAACCTCATGTTTATGTCCCTACATCAATGCTTCTGATGATACATAACTAAGAAGTATTTGTTGAAAATTAATAATATTTATGACAAAATAAGCATGCATTCAATAATATATTACAAAAATATGAATATCACATCAAATCACAAACATATCATAAAATAAATAAAAACCTACCACTATCATATAGACATTCTTCTATGGGTGTGTAAATTGGACTTTCAATGTTTGTTTTAGGGATATCTGCCCTGACTCAATCTATATCAACATCATCATTTACACTTTGGACAACTTCAATAGCATGTGGTTCACTAAACCAATATGGTTCTCGCTTATCGTCATTCATGTCATGCAATTCACTTATCTGTTTGTTACGCATATCAAATAAATCTTGAGGTTTTGTTCTAATGACAACCTATCAATCTGCAATAGCAGGATCTTGTACTTAAAATACTTGTTCTAATTGAGATGTAAACACATAGAGTTTATCCTCCATGTAATGCAATTTTAGTGAAAAACCAAATTCATCTTTTTTATTCCTTTTGCACAAGAACTGGAGACATCATACCATTCACACTTGAATAGAACAAATCATATATCTCTAAGATATTCAACCTCAATGATGTGAGTAATGTATCTAACTGTCAGATTTCTATATCTTTCCCTAGAATAACTTGAAGTTTGGTCACTGATAATGACACCACTATTTTAGGATTTCTTTTTTTCTTCGTATCGTTTCGTATAAAATTGAAAACCATTCATAACAAAACTCATGTATCTCCTTGCAACTTTTTGAGGATATTAAGAAAGCCAAATTATCTCATTTTCAACATTATTGTTGGTACCTTCATCATGTAGTTGATGAATCTATTACATTAAAAATATGATTAAACATATTATTTTATGAACATAATAAAAAATACACATGAGAGGACAAGGTAGTAGTTTCTTATATGGTTCTGAAACCAATCTGCAAATTTGGCCTTATGAATGAGCTTAAGTTCACGCTGACCCCTTGAGCGCCAACTCTAAAGTGATATTAAGTATTGCCTACAAGTTCAAACTTTGGCCCAGACATTATAAACTTATTTTAAAAAATTATAAATAATAATTAAATATAAAAATAATCATAATCTTACTAAAGATATATCAATACATAATGATTGAATAAAATGTATTCATGGACTTGGTTCAATGTTGAGGGTGAGAGATTAAACAATTCACTTATGCCCAACGTACACCTCCTTTCCAACATTGAATTACTATCAGATGCAACACCAACATCTTCTTTATAATTTCTTTCTAGCCTATTGAACCTTGTTTCCATACCATGTAAATACTTGGAGCAAAATATTAAACTTTTTTCAGCCAAGTATCTCTCAACGATTAAGCATTTAGGCTGACTTATGTTGCACATATATGCTTTCAGCTTACATAAGTACCTAAAATATGTACACATCAATTATAATAATTGATAATGCACTATTGGTTAAAAAATCACAATAGGATTGTATTTATAAAGTATTATTGTATGTACTTTTCGATATGATACATCCATCGGTATGCAACTGGCACACCCAACCTAACCTCTCATGCTAGATGAACTAATAAATGTACCATGATATCAAAAAATGAGGGTGAAAAAATCTTCTCTAGATTACACAATATCAAAACAACATGCTTTTTCAGTTGCTGCAACTCATCCTCATTCGCAATCTTAGAACATAAGTCCTTAAAAACACACAGAACTCATTAAGCATTGCACTGAACTTCTTGGGTAACGTCCTTCTTAGCGTCAAAGAAAACAATTAATGCAATAACACATGGCAGTCATGACTTCAGGCAAAAAATCTTACGCTCTTTCATGCATACATATTGTCACATGTTTGTTGATAGCTATATGAAACTTTTATACTTTTCAACACTTTACGTAATGTAGCTTTCTTCTTCTTGCTCATAGAAAAGCATGCAACAGGTATGAACACTTTAGTAGAATTAGCACGCCTTCGTGGATGAAGTGCATGTCTTATATTTGTTGGTTGCAATAATGTTCCAATGATGTTATTGCATACGTTCTTCTCAATGTGCATGACATCCAAGTTATGACAAAGCAAATTATGCTTCTAATAAGACAACTAAAAAATAATATTTTTCTTCTTCTAGTTTCATAGAAGATTAAGTTCATCAATGACTGAAATGTGTATTAGTCAGTTTTTACAACATATTCATGCCTGAAAGAAGAGTTAGAGTTGTATTTATTTTAAATATGCCATTGAATATGTGTTTGTCCCAACGATATCTATGATTCTTAGGCAAGAACTTATGATGCCTATATAACATATTCGCTTGTTATTTTTTAGCCGCATAGAACACATGTGCTTATAATATAAGAGGCACGCTAACCTCTCTTTTGTACTCCATCCTGATAGATCTGCATATACAAAGAAATAATTGATAGTGCACACCAAAGTTACATGCAACTGAAAATACTCATTATTTGATTCATCATAAGTGCGAACACCATTGGCCCATAATGTCTTCAACTCCTAAATAAGTGGTTGCAAAAATACATCGATGTATTTTTTAGGAGATTGTGGTCCAGAAATAAGTATTGACACCATCATGTAAGACTGCGTCAGACACATCCATGGAGGCAAGTAGTATGCAATGACAATGGTTGACCATATGCTCTAAGTAGTACTCAAAGTTCTGTAGGGATTGAAATCATCACTTACCAATCTCAATCTAACATTATGACTATTAGCTGTAAACAATGGATGCAAAAGATAAAAAGTCTTTCATATATATGAGTTCACAAGATGCCTTAAACTCTCATCATTGATGCACCCTTCATCATACCATCTCATTTTTTAAACAGTCTTTGTTGACACGAACAACCTCTACAACCTCGAATTGAAAGAAAAATACTACAAAGTCTTCACAGTAGCATTGGTAACTTCCTTACGATGTGTCACATCACCTTCACTCTCTTTATCTTGAAATTCCACATTGCACACATTTTTCTTTTTTTTTGTCTTCTTTTCAATATAACATACAATTTTTGGGACATGCATTTATTTTTCATAAATCGATCCTAGTTTCCCAATACTTTTCTTGTCTTATAATAATCCTTAGGTAATTATACATCAGCAAGAAAAACTTTATGCAATAGCTCTAGCAATATATAGAAGGACTTATTACTTCACTTGTTAATGCATTTTAGATTAAACAAATACACAAGAAAATATAGTTTAGTAAACTTCAAGCATTCATGGTATAATTCATGTGCGTTATCATTTAGTAACTTGAAATATGCATCGCCCTATAGACTTTCACCAGTAGGTACAGCAGCTACATGATTATCGGCTCTCAGATTTGAATGTACTCCAAATCTATCTGCTATAAACTCATTCATATCAACTGCTGGATCACTTGCATGTGGTGTCATTGGTTCACCATAAAAATGTCAGTTGACATAGCTTTCTAGAAATCCATTGCACATTATATGATCGAATACATCCTGCACTGGCTGCCATAAAATATTGACACACTTTCGATATGGGCACTTGAGATTTCTCTAGCATACTACATTATTGTTCTTAGCAACTTCTAAGAAATTCTTATCCTTTCAAATAGTGATTAAGGTCACTCCTATGAAATGAAGGTTATCGAGGACATGTCATCATCAACTATTGCATCCAAATATAATCATAACTTGCATATAAGGCAACTAAAAAAAACTTTAAATTACCTTCTGATTTGGATCCAACTTCTATCATCTATAATGCCTGCACACTTCTTTAGATATGCATAATTTAAAAGAGTATTGCCTAACTGAATATCACGTAAAAATATTAAAGTACTATATACATATATAACTATCTATATATATATTAAATTAATTAAAACCTAGACAATCTAGTTATATATATAGATAATTAATTACAAACATGTAGATTAAAACGCAAAGCCCCTAAATTGTAAGTCATGTAGATTACAAACATGTAGATTAAGATGCAGAACCCCTAAAATTTAATGCATTCTTGAAAAAAAATGAATTTAGCATGCATTTCCTCCATAAATAACAAAATTAGCAATTAAAATACAAAACCCCTAAATTCTAAATTATATATGTGAAAAAAAGAATTAGCATGCATTCACAAAATAAATTATACAAAATTAAGAATTAAAATATAAAACATAAAACTCTTAAATTCTAAATCATATATGTGAAAAAAAAAGATTTAGAATGCATTCACTAAATAGATTATACAATTAAGAGTTAAAATACAAGACCCTTAAAATCTAAATCATACATGAGAAATAAAATAGAATTAGCATGCATTCACAAAATAAATTACATAATTAAGAATTAAAATGCAAAACCCTTATCTAAATCATACATGAAAAAAATAGAATTAACATGCATTAACTAAATAAGTTACACAAAATTAGGAATTAAAATGTAAAACCCCTAAATTCTAAATCGTATATAAGAAACAAAAGAATTAGTATGCATTCACAAAATATATTTCTAAATTAGCAATTAAAATATTAAACCCCTAAAATCTAAAGCATATATGAAAAAAAATCAAATTTAGCATGCATTCACTAAATAAATTATAAAATTAGTAATTAAAATATGAAACCCATACAATCTAAATCATACTTGAAAATAAAATCGGGTTAAGCATGCATTCACTAAATAAATTATAAAATTAAAAATTAAAAATTAAAGTATAAAACTCCTGAAATCTAAAGCATACATAAGATTTTTTTTTAAATAGATTTAGCATGCATTCACTAAATAGATTACAATATTAGAAATTAAGCAAAACCCTTAAAATCTAAATCATATATAAGAAAAAAATAGATTTAATATGCATTCACTAAATAGATTATAAAATTAATAATTAAAATATAAAACCTCTAAATTCTAAATCATATATAAGAAAAAAATAGATTTAGCACGCATTCACTAAATAAATTACACAAATAAGAATTAAAATGTAAAACCCTTAAATTCTAAATCATATATAAGAAAAAAAATTAGATTTAGCATGAATTCACTCAATAAATTATAAAATTAACAATTAAGATGTAAAACTTCTAAAATCTAAATAATAAATAAAAAAATAGATTTAGCATGCATTCACTCAATAAATTATAAAGTTAACAATTAAAATGCAAAACCGTTAAAATTTAAAGAATAAATGAGAAAAAAATAGATTTAGCATGCATTCACTAAATAAAATATGAATAAAAATGTGAAACCCCTAAAATCTAAAGCATACTTGTTTAAAAAATTGGATTTATCATGCATTCACTCAGTAAATTATAAAAAAAATGGATTAAAATGCAAAACTCCTAAAATCTAAAGCATACATGAAAAATAATTGGATTTAGCATGCATTCACTCAATAAATTACAAAAACTCTTAAAATATATACATAAAAAATTTGAAATTAACATTGGAGAGAGA
This sequence comes from Nuphar pumila, assembly GCF_984573655.1. Classification (NCBI taxonomy): domain Eukaryota; kingdom Viridiplantae; phylum Streptophyta; class Magnoliopsida; order Nymphaeales; family Nymphaeaceae; genus Nuphar; species Nuphar pumila. Next base: position 105,405,034 of record NC_143256.1, read on the forward strand.
GAGAGAGAGAGAGAGAGAGTAATAATGCAAAAAGGGCACATTTTGCCCCTTTTACGTTTTTTACTTTCATTGGCTCACTCTTGTAGTGCGTAAAAAAACTATATTTTTTTAGCATAATCTAATAGTGCACCAAAATAGAGGTGATTATGGCACGAAGGAAAAACTCAAATTTTTTTGGCTCACTTATTTGTTGTGTCAGAAAAAAAAATATTTTTATTGGTGCACTTTTTGTGTGGACTAGAAAAAGTTCATTATACTGGTGCAATATAGTTAGTTAGTATAACTCACTTTTTTACTGGTGCTCAGTAAAATGGTGCTAGTAAAAAGGCTCTTTTACTGGTAAGCTAGGGGAGAGGCGCCTGTTAGTTTTGTTGGGTCCAGCCCTATCCCTAATTAATGGTGTGGGGAAGTGGAATAGCCACCCACTTCTCATTAATGCAGAAGAAGTTGAAGGGTCAGCCCTATCCCCTCATTAATGATGTGGGGAAGTGAAATAGCCACCTAACTCCCATTAATGCAGTAAGTTGAAGGGTTAAAACCCCTTCGGTTCCTGGAATGAGTCTAGAAGGCTCACTTCTAGAAGGTTCATATCTAGAAGACTCTATGCCATCTATAAATAGGGGTGCAGAGGTTGTGTGCTGGGAGGAGAAAGGAAAAGTGACTGTGTGCAGTGTGCAGAGAGAGAAGAAGTAAGAGAGAGAGAGTAGAAAGAAGAAAAGGAAGGAAGAAGGTTCGTCACCACGCATTGATCCTCAGAGAGAGGTGTTGGTTGTGGTGTGGGCTTTGACTCGGGTTGTGCACTCGAGAGGTAATCTTATATTCATTTCTTCCTGTGATTTCTTTGTTGTTATTATCTTTAGCTTTGGGCAAGCTATTGGACGTTGTACTCTCTATATTGTACTCTCTACTTTCATTATAGTGGATTATTCTCTCCGTGCCCCGTGGATGTAGGTCGTGTTGACCGAATCACGTAAACCCTTGTGTTGTGATTTGATTGTGCCTTTGTTAGATCATATATTGCTTTCGCATATTTTTTTTTGTTATCTTAATTTCTCTACAAGTGGTATCAGAGCAGGTTCGTGGAAAATCATGTCTTCTAAGTCAGTTAGCTCTAAGTTTGAGGTGAAGAGGTTTGATGGCAAAGAAAACTTTTCCTTATGGCAAAGAAGGGTGAAAGCTCTACTTGCACAGCAAGGGTTGCACAAGGCTCTTGTCGGAAAGGCGAATAAGCCAGAAAGCATGACCGATGATGAATGAGATGATCTTGACTTGAGGGCTGCTCGTGTGATTGAGTTGTGTCTATCAGATAAAGTCATGTGTAACGTGATGGAAGAGAGAACATCAACGAGATTGCGGTTGCGGCTAGGGAGCCTCTACATGACCAAGAACTTGTCCAACAAGTTACACCTCAAGAAACAACTTTATAGTCTTCGTATGAAGGAAGATACTCCCATTCTTGACCATCTTAGTGTGTTTAATAAAATTATTGCTGGTCTGTTTAGTCTGGATGTTAAACTTGAAGATGAGGATAAAGCTTTGTTGTTACTAACCTCATTATCACCATCTTATGAGCATCTTGTGACAACCATAATTTATGGAAAAGAAACATTGGATATGGAAGAGGTCACATGTATGCTCATTTCCAATGAAATTAGGAGAAGACCATCACCGAATGAGGATTCTGGTGAAGGATTAATGGTGAGTTCATCCAAAGGCAGGGGTCGGTCAAAGGGCAGGAAAAATGACCGCAGATATAGGAGCAAGTCCAGGTCAAGGAAGGACATCACTTGCTATAATTGTGGAAAGAAAGGGCACTTACAGAATCAGTGCAAAGAGCCAAAGAAAAATCAGAAAAAGGGAAAGAGACAAAATCATCAGAAACCAAAGAAGATACCACAACCACAGTTGAAGGTGAGCTTGTGATTTTGTCTACTACTAATGATCCATGTATCTGTGTATGTCAGGATACAGATTGGGTCATAGACACAGGAGCCTCGTACCATGCCACACCACAGAGAGAATATTTCAGTACATACATGACCGGTAATTTTGGTGTTGTCCGAATGGGAAACACAGGAACGTCAGAAATTGTAGGTATTGGAGATATTCATCTCCAGACCAGTCATGGGTACATGTTGGTGCTCAAGGATGTCAGACATGTTCCAGACTTGAGGTTGAATTTGCTTTCAGTAGGAAAGCTTGATGAAGAGGGCAGAAGTAGTATTTTTAGCCAAGGACAGTGGAAACTCAGCAGCGGGTCATTGGTTCAGGCCAGAGGAAAGAGATGTTGTACTCTTTATAAGATGAAAGGCAAGGTATGCAAGGGACAATTGAATACAACTGAGGACTCTTCTATTGATTTGTGGCACAGTCGATTAGGCCACATGAGTAAGAAGGGCTTGCAGATTCTTGCTAAGAGAGAGCAACTCCCAGAGTTAAAAGGTACACGTCTAAACCCGTGTGTTCATTGCTTAGCTGGTAAGCAACATAGAGTATCCTTTGTTAGAAATGCCTTTCATAGAAAATCTCACATTCTGGAGCGAGTTTATACTGATGTTTGTGGTCCTCTGAGAACAAAAACTGTTAATGGTTTTACTGATGTGAAAACTTCCAGTGGTGCACTTTATTTTGTTACTTTTATAGATGACTTCTCCAGGAAGGTTTGGGCATACCCTCTGAAAACCAAAGATCAGGTTCTTGATGTATTCAAGCAATTCCATGCTATGGTTGAGAGAGAAACAGGAAAACAATTGAAATGCATCAGGTCAGATAATGGTGGCGAGTACACCGGTCCATTCCATGAATATTGTAAAATTCATGGAATTCACCATGAGTTGACAGTTTCAGGTACCCCACAACATAATGCAATTGCATAAAGGATGAATCGTACAATTGCAGAAAGAATCAGGTGTATGCTTGCACAGTCCAAGCTGCCAAAGAAATTCTGGGGCGAGGCCTTAAGGACAACAGTTGATGTGATCAACTTGTCTCCTGCTCATGCCTTAGCAAATGATGTTGCAGATAGGGTATGGTCAGGAAAGGATGTGTCTTACAAGCACCTGAGGGTATTTGGATGCAGGGCATTTGCACATATCCCCAAGGAGGAGAGGTCCAAGCTTGATGATAAGACGAGACAATGCATTTTTCTGGAATATGGTGATGCCGAATTCGGCTACAGGCTATGGGATCCAGAGAAGCAGAAGGTATTCAGATCCAAAGACGTGGTATTCTTTGAAGACCAAACACTTGAAGATATCAAGAAAGAGGTGTCAATTCAGACTTCTGCAGGTGGATCTATCCACTTAGATCTAGTTACTCCTCCAGTGGCACAAGTTGAAGGAAAAACAGTGCAGGAAGATGATGCAGAGGCGGATGTTGATTTACCTGCAGGCCATGTTGAGCAGGAAGAAGTTAGAAAACAACCTCTTCTAGAACCCCAACTGAGAACATCTTTCAAAGAGTCACAACCTTCCAGAAGGTATTCTCCACATGAGTATGTGATGCTTACTGATGCAGGTGAATCAGAGAGTTACCAGGAAGCACAAGAGTGTGAGCGGAAAGAGCAATGACTAATAGCTATGCACGATGAGATGAATGCATTGCAGAAGAACCACACTTATGATTTAGTGGAACTACCAGAAGGCAGAAAGGCCTTGAAGAACAAGTGGGTTTTCAGGTTGAAGACTCAAGAACAATGTTCTCAACCAAAGTACAAAGCTAGATTGGTTGTGAAAGGCTTTGGTCAAAAGCAAGGTATTGACTTTGAAGAGATTTTCTCTCCTGTTGTTAAAATGTCTTCTATTCGTGTTGCTCTAGGTATTGCTGCTAGCCTAGACTTGGAGATTGAGCAGCTAGATGTGAAGACTGCTTTCCTCCTTGGTGATTTGGAGGAGGAGATATACATGGAGCAACCAAAAGGCTTTAAAGTCAAAGGTAAAGAAAATCTTGTATGCAAGTTAAAAAAGAGCTTGTAGGGCTGAAGCAAGCTCCAAGACAGTGGTACAAAAAATTTGATTCATTTATGGCTGAAAATGGATACAATAGATCGGCTGTAGATCATTGTGTCTACATAAAATGGTTCGGTGAGAATTTTATTATTCTCTTGTTATATGTTGATGATATGCTTATCCTTGGAAAAGATATGTCTATAATTGACAGGCTTAAGAAGGAACTGAGTAAGACCTTTGCAATGAAGGACATGGGGCCAGCAAAGGAAATATTGGGCATGCAAATCTCTCGTGATAGAAAAACCAAGAAGATATGGTTATCACAGGAGAAATACATCGAAAAGGTGTTGGACAGGTTCAGTATGAACAATGCAAAGCCAGTTGGTTCTCCTTTTGCAGGTCACTTTAAGCTGAATTCGGAGCAGAGTCCATCAAGTGACGAGGAGAAGGAGAAAATGAAGAAAGTTTCTTATGCTTCAACAGTCGGAAGCTTGATGTACGCGATGGTATGTACGAGACCAGACATCGCATATGCAGTAGGTGTTGCTAGTAGATTCCTTGCAAATCCAGGAAAAGAGCATTGGGCAACAGTAAAGTGGATCTTTAGATATCTCAAAGGGAGTTCCAAAGTTTGTTTAAGCTTTGGTGGTGGATCACCTGTCTTGACAGGTTACACAGATGCAGATATGGCTGGAGATATTGATACGAGGAAGTCCACATCTGGTTTTGTACTCACTTTTGCAGGGGGAGCTGTGTCATGGCAGTCAAAATTGCAAAGATGTATTGCTTTGTCTACTATTGAGGCAGAGTACATTGCTCTTACAGAAGCTTGCAAATAGATGTTGTGGATGAAAAGATTATTGTTGGAGTTGGGTTTTGAGCAAGACAAGTACTTGGTGTACTGCGACAGTCAGAGTGCCATTCATCTCGCCAAGAATCTGAGTTTTCACTCAAAGTCAAAGCATATAGATATTAGGTACCATTGGATCCGAGATGTGTTTAAGAAAAATTTGCTTCATCTTGCAAAGATCTCCACAAATGATAATGGTGCAGATATGCTGACAAAAGCCTTACCGATGGAGAAACAAAATACATGTCGGCAACTGGCCGGCATGAACTTCAGTTGATTAGTTGAATTGGAGTATCCCCTTGGGCTAGAGGGGGAGATTGTTGGGTCCAGCCCTATCCCTAATTAATGGTGTGGGGAAGTGGAATAGCCACCCACTTCTCATTAATGCAGGAGAAGTTGAAGGGTCAACCCTATCCCCTCATTAATGATGTGGGGGAAGTGGAATAGACACCTAACTCCCATTAATGCAGTAAGTTGAAGGGTTAAAACCCCTTCGGTTCCTGGAATGAGTCTAGAAGGCTCACTTCTAGAAGGTTCATATCTAGAAGACTCTATGCCATCTATAAATAGGGGTGCAGAGGCTGTGTGCTGGGAGGAGAAGGGAAGAGTGGTTGTGTGCAGTGTGCAGAGAGAGAAGTAAGAAAGAGAGAGTAGAAAGAAAAAAAGGAAGGAAGAAGGTTCGTCACCACGCATTGATCCTCAGAGAGAGGTGTTGTTTGTGGTGTGGGCTTTGACTCGGTTGTGCACCCGAGAGGTAATCTTGTATTCATTTCTTCCTGTGATTTCTTTGTTGTTATTATCTTTAGCTTTAGGCAAGCTATTGGACGTTGTACTCTCTACATTGTACTCTTTACTTTCATTATAGTGGATTATTCTCTTCGTGCCCCGTGGATGTAGGTCGTGTTGACCGAACCACGTAAACCCTTGTGTTGTGATTTGATTGTGCATTTGTTAGATCCTATATTGCTTCCACATATTTTTTTCTGTTATCTTAATTTCTCTACAAGTTTGACACCTGAGGTGTGTGCATCCTTTGTAACAAAGTTAAAGTCAATGGAAAATGATCCCTGGTGGGTATGGGAGGAGTATTGGAAGAGTTTTACACCTAAAATAGACATGGTCAACGTGGCACCGCTCGGCCTGTAACGAGACCATAACTGTGGTTTCTCCTTAAGGTCTGAACACGAAGTTCATGTTGTGTTTGAGTGATGGCAAACTCCTGAAATATTGGTGCTTGTATTGCTAGTATTACAGCTAGAGATTTGTTTGGCACCTCTGAACTTGGCCAAGTTTGATAAGTGCTATTTTATTATACATTAATTAGTTTTTAGATGGTGAAGATTGGCAAATCAAATGAAAATGTGTTCCTTATATCAAAGTTTCCATTGGCTCTGTATTTCGAAATATTTTATTATAAAGATTAATTAATCATTGATGCTGAAATAATCAATAGTGAAGAAAGTTTATGTATTTTTATTGATGATAAGCAGGATTTCTTAAAATCCCTATGTGAAAATAAATAAATGATACCTACCGCTTTCTTATGTTTACGTGCCCTTCGTAGAGAGAGAGAGAGAGAGAGAGAGAGAGAGAGAGAGAGTCAGTGGCCGGTGGATGCCTACAGCTTGCTTTACGGCAGTGCTGCCAGTACAAAGAGACATCTTTACAATTGAATTATTACATATGCTTTGAAACTATTTGGTCTAAACCATTCTCCTTTATGGTCATAAAGTAACACCCATACAAAAGTAAAAGAAATAATTAAATAAAGGAATACCTAGTCTATTAAAAATCCTTTTTCTGGACAGTGGTCGTACACTTTATTGAATGACAAATAGCTATGCAACAAATTATACAAGACCCTGAAAATAAAGCTTATATAAACCCCTTCTTCATTCATCTCATGCATCCACCTAGTCCTGCTTTCACAAAGTCCCAATTCATCTTCTTCCTCTCAAAAACCAAACAACAGGAATGAGCTCTTTCAGTGAGAAACCCAAGCCACAAGATGAGAGAGAAACGACTTCTATGTTTAAAATTTTCAGATATGCTGATGGGAAAGATCTGCTCCTCATGTTGCTGGGCACAATTGGTGCAATTGGAGATGGAATGTCTACAAATTTCTTGTTGGTATTTGCAAGCAATATCATGAACAGTTTGGGCAGCAGCACTACCAAAGAAGGTCATGACAATTTCATGTCTGAGGTGCAAAAGGTTAAACTCACATCCATAACTGTTCATTCTCCTTTTTCTTGTGAACCTGCAATTTGCCAAATGGTATCGGATAGGCTACTAAGGCTTCGTCACAAAGATGTTCCTATAGCACCCACTGCCAAGTCAGTAGTTGAATAAGCCGAATCACTGCACCATATGTGGCCGATCTGATACAGATCGAGTTCCGAGAATGTCAACCATAATTTGGCACGCATAGACTTGGTCAACTCCATTTCAGCAACCTATGTCAATCTTAAGTCCCCCTCTTGTCTATGTACCTTGGTAATTGGGAGTAGGACCCCAATTTCAAGTTTGGCAAGAGATGAGTTGGGACTTGGGCACAACTGATTCAACTGTCATTTTTAAATTTGTTCAGTTCACATTATAGGGTACATATTTGTATAGTAGAAAATAAGGTACTATCAAATTGCAAATCATGGTTGCATCAACCCAATTTGACCCCACAGATATATTCAGCATGGCTCATTCGCTAGAAATCACATGGACCGTGTTTTTCTGACATAAGAACATAAAATTTTCAACTGTAAAAATTTAGGTACACTGTAAACCGTTGATTTTTGAAACTATTGAAAAACCTGCATAAACTCTAAAATCTCATGATTCAAGCCCTGTTTTAAAATAACCACACTATGTTGAACATATTTCTAGAATCAAGTTCCCAAGAAAAGTTGAAAATAAGGAAAGATCGTGCACTCTAGTAGACAGTATGTACAATCGACTGTATAAAATATTTCCTGATGAAAAACATGACGTTTAATTTGAATTGTAAAACTTTGGTGCACTGTACTCTTTAAAGCGCTTGAAAAAACCTAGATACACCTTAAAATCTCATGATTTGAAACCTATTTTAAACTAAACAGAACATGTATTGTAAGATCAAATCTCCAACTTTACAAAAAAGAAAAAGAAAATGATCAGGCAGTATGTACATTTTTTTTTAACAATCGACAGCACAAAATATTAAACTCAATCATATGCCTAAAATGTCTTTTTGACTGCTTGAATACTTATATATATATTTTCTTTTGACATGACAGTGCAGTTTGTATTTTGTGTACTTGGGGTTGGCGGTATGGGTGATGGCTTTCATGGGTACACTCAATTACTATATTCTTTTCTTGAATTTAATCATAATTTTTTGTTAAGATTGGCTTAAGAGTTGAACAAACATAAAAAAAAATGCAGAAGGTTATTGTTGGAGCAGAACAAGTGAGAGGCAGGTGATGAGAATTCGTTACAAGTATTTAGAAGCTGTTCTTAGGCAAGAAGTTGGCTTCTTCGATTCTCAAGAAGCAAGCGTTTCAGAAATTATCGATAGCATATCAACGGATGCTTCACTCATACAAGAAGTTCTAAGTGAGAAGGTACTAATCTTAGTTATCATTCCTAACATGCTCATCATCATTACACTGAATCACCATACACTCAGTTGTATCGTTGCTGTATTATATAACTGCTGCCACCACCACCATCATCATCCTTTGCCACCTTAGGTACTGTTGCACTGTCATTGTCAACATTAGTGACATTGTCTGTGATAGTTGGCCATGATACCCTTTATTGAGAGTGACTTGTTGCACATCATCAACTTCTATAGCCTTTTTTTTTTATGACCGTAAAACCGTCACCAAGAACCGGGTCACTTAATGGGCCTGCCTCCTTATGAGGTAAAACTTCAGTTGAGGACATGACCACCCAGCCTTACATGCCCCAACCATCATCTTCTATAGTTCAAAGCTATTTAACATGGATACGGCTGCAAATACAGAGATTTATATAGTATATAAAGTGGCATAGAATGAAAATCAACTAAGATAATGGAAACTATAAACCAGCAATTTAAACAAAAATGAGAGAAAGATGAGACAGATATACGTGGTTCGGTTCTCTTGAACCTATGTCCATGGCAAAGACTCAGTCATGACTTTTTATTAAAAGCCAAAGACCATTATATATACAACAACTCTTACGAAGAGATCAAGCAGAAAATGGCAGCAAAAGAGAAAAGGATAATTTTACGATAGTTGGAAAGATCAAACGAGATGCTCAATCACAAAAAATCTCATGTTCTTGCCTCAGAAGCTTATCTTTACAAATCTTGATTTTATCTCTCTCCTTAGTTGATTTCATTTCCCACTTCTCGTTATTATCCTTATCCTTATTCTGATCTACCAAGCTGTAGATTACTGACCTTAGGATTGCTCACTTGACTAACAGATCTGCTGATCTGGCTGACTTGACCAAAATGTCGAATACTTTCATTCCCCCAAGGCTGCAAAGAACCAATTTTTTTCTTAAATCTTGAAATTAAGCTTTTCCAAGAGTCTTTGTAAAAATGCCATCTAACTACCACCTGTAGTGTTTAAAGATTTTCATGAGTTCGGATCAGGTGCAATCACATGACACAAAATTTATACATTTACACCTGATCGCCCTCCATCCGGCCTTGGGCCCCACAACTGACAGGCCCTGTCCTCAACATGGAAGTCCTTAATGCACAAATATTTGTGCAATCATATTGCACCTGATCTTTTCATTATTTTCATAGGCAACCATTTCCAGACAGAAATCAATTTGAATGTGATTTGTCCTAGGATTATTATCATACGAAGGGCACTGATGTTATCGCAATGATAGCTCTACTCATCTAGTACGGGCAGTTCGTGAACCGAGATCGAATCAGGCGATGTGCGGAGTACAAATTTCTTGCATTTTGAGATCACCACCGTCCATGGCCTTCATCTTTGTATAATGATGACATCAGCACTTCTTAGTGGGCCCCACTGCTTGTACAATGAATGCTGGTGTTTCAAAACAAAAAAAAATTACGCTTTGACGTCACTTGACATCTCATGAATGTCACTAAGTTGAAAAGATATCATAAGTTTGAAACTCAGGTGAGACTTCTTTGCCATAACTTAACGTTGAAGCCCGTTGTACTCTCAGGTGGACAAGGAGGAAGTGTTTTTATGCCATTGAACTGGGTTAACCAGGCTGTTTTTTTGTCAAATAATTTAAAAGAAAAAGATTGAGCAGTGATTGGACTGCAAATAACGCATGAATGTATTCAGAGAGACTTAACACAGAAGATGGAGGTGGGTTTTGGGAAAATCTGTCTTTGCGATCCATGTGGCAACATGAAATTATTGAACCTTTTTCCTTTTTTTGAAAAAAAAGTAATGCACGCAAACAACAATCATGCATCATCGTCTCATTATCAATGACCTTTGGCATCATTATCATCTACTACCACCATATCACCACCACCATCATCATAATCACCAAATTCTTTTTGACAGGTACCATTGTTCATCCTACGGCTGTCTGAGTTTATCTCAGGCCTAGCATTCTCTTGCTACTTCTCATGGCGTCTATCCTTAGTAGCCCTTCCTCTTATCACACTACTAGTGATACCAGGCTTAGTCTATGGAAAGTACCTCCTCTACTTCTCAAGGAAGTCCAGTGCAGAGTATGGCAAAGCAAACACTATAGTGGAACAAGCACTTAGCTCGATCAGGACCATCTATTCGTTCACGTTGGAGAATCGGACGATCGAGAGGTACTCGGCCATATTGAACAAGACAGTGAAGATTGGACTCAGCCAAGGCTTGGCAAAGGGTCTGGCTGTGGGGAGCAATGGGCTGACCTTTGCTATATGGGGTTTCATGGCATGGTATGGGAGCAGGCTGGTCATGTACAAAGGGGAGACCGGGGGCAGGATATATGCATCTGGGATCTCTTTCATTCTTGGTGGATTGTAAGTATTCTACATGCTTTCTCTATTTATGATTAATTGCTGATTATTGCCAAGTGTGCTTGCATACATAGTGACAAATTATTGGCAATAATTTGAAAATATTTCGAGAAAATGCAATGTATTCGTCACTGTTTTAACCAGCGAAAATATTCTGATAATTTCAAAATATTTCAGTATTATCATTTATACCAAAATATTGCAACATTTGTTGTTGTACCAACTATTTAATGTGAAAAATGATACTTTTATTTTTCTACAAGTTTTTGAGTTTTTATTTCATCATACGATTCTTCCATTCTTTAATTGATTTACTTTTGTCAATAAAAACACAAAAAATGAAATTTTTCAAAATTTCATGTCCTTTTTTCGAAAAAGAAAATAAACAATTGGCTTAGTCTGACCCAATGACTTAAAGTTGTAGGATGGATGGATTTGGATCGGATATAGGCATACTGAATCTGACGCAATTGGATGCAGCTTAATTTGATTTTTGTGTCAAATTTGTTTACTGGTGGTGAAAACATTTAACGAGCCCGGATTGGTCTAGCTATTTCCCTTTTTTTCGATATACTTGGTGTGTAAACAGGCTTGGATGCTAGTTATATTAGGATTCAAATAAGAAAAAAAAAGTCCAATTTAACTGATTTCCAGAAATCCTTACCATATCTGATTAAGTTGACTTGAATTGGTTGGATAAACTCATATATACTAATGTCATCCCTATGATGAGTTGTACTGTTCTGCTATTGGTTCCAATACAATGTTGTTAACATCGAATTAAATCAGCGAACTCCAATCAAATCACTCAATAATCGTTTCAATGCAGGGGCCAATTCAGCTGTATCAGGCTGAATCAGCATACACGGGGGCTGATTTGACCTTTGGATTTTTTCCATTTGTATAAGTCTTGTTTTTCAAGAACATTTTTCATAAGTAAATAATTTGCTTATCCGCCCAGCACAGTCCCTGGGGGTGAGGGTCCTAGCCTCAGAGTTTTACTTCACCGGCATGACGACCGTAGGTATGACAGGTTGAGCCAGCGACCAGGTCTTCGTGTCGGGTGCAGTTTCTTCGGGTTGTAAATCGAAACAAATAATTAGCTTATTAAAAAAAAAAGTAAGTGATTTGATTCGGGCTTTCTTTTTTTTGGAAAACTAATTTGATTCAGAAACTGATTCGTGCAATATTGGTCCAATAAGCTTATGGAGTTGGATCAGGAAGGATCTGGGATCACCGTAAGACAAACTGGTTCCAGTATTCACAGGTTTAATTAACCGGATCCCACCCAACAACCAATCTGCTTTGGATACATTTGCACCAGCATGGAGGACAACTGGCACTGCCAAAGCTCCAAATACCACCCCATTACATTGCTAAAATTGGCATTTGCCTATACAATTTTGAGGGGCTGGAGTTTGATTAGGTCCACTCAACCTTAGTCTAGACCAAGTATGTTGGCATAGTCTCTATGGTAGCTAGGGGTTAGCCAGGTTGGATATCCTTCTATCATGATTAGGGTTGTGTTTGGCATCACGTGAAAGATAACCAAGTTCATGAATTCCAGTGTTTCTACTCATGCTGAATTCCCAATAATTGCACCACGAAATTGGTCATGTTTCACTTAATAAGACTGAAATGTTCACTTTACAAGTAAAATTGGTCATGTTTCAGCTCATGGTAAAAATTGTCCTTATAAGTGAATTCTAGTTAGCTTGGTGCCTGGTGTTTAATCGAGTGGTTGAATCATTAGGAGCTCAGAAACTAGTAACAGTTGCAGATATTCATGCATGAGTACGTCCTGCTTAAAGCAAGTCCCATCCCTCCAAGATAATAGATGCAGGCTGAGTTGTTACAGTCAATTTCTCAGTTCACATTTGGTTTATACATTGATTAGCATTTGGAACTATTTTCAAATCTGCATGACTGCTATGAATGTGCCCAAGTCAGTTGTAAGGCAAGCAGGCTCATGTTCAAAATCCAAATTCATCTGAAAATATGGGTTGCATGTACTGACCAATTGTGTCATATCAATAGGGATATGATGTGCATGGTAAGATAGACTAAAGGCTAAATTGAAACATCAAAAATTGATTGTATATCAAACAATTTGACATTGCAGAGCTTTGGGGCTTGCCCTTCCAGATATCAAATACTTCACAGAGGCTTCTGTTGCTGCAACAAGGATCTCCCAAAGAATTAACAGGATCCCACAAATTGATGGAGATGATACTACTGGCACTGCACCAGAGACTATACAAGGCAAAGTGGAATTCTGTGGTGTCAGCTTCAGTTACCCCACTAGGCCAGAATCTGCCATTCTCAAAGATTTAAACCTCACAGTGCCTGCGGGAAGCACATTGGCCCTTGTTGGCACAAGCGGATGTGGCAAGTCCACTGTGATTGCTTTGTTGCAGAGGTTTTACGACGTGAGCCACGGAGAAGTGAGAATCGATGACATTAACATAAAGAGGCTGCAGTTGAAATGGATGAGGTCCAAGATGGGCCTAGTTAGCCAAGAACATGCACTCTTTGGAACCTCCATTAAGGAGAACATAATGTTTGGCAAGCCTGATGCAACCATTGATGAAGTCTATGCTGCTGCCATGGCTGCAAACGCTCATAATTTTATTGTACAGCTTCCACATGGCTATGAAACTAAGGTCAGAGCAAAACTTCTCTTTTTTCCTTTCCTACTTGGAACTGCAATGCAAATGCCATCAATTAGTATTGAGGATATATTATGATGTCTTTTGATCATAGTTACTGAAAGCGCTTAGAACCAGTAAGAGTTGCGCTTCTTAGGAGGCACAAAACAGAAGCAGTTGGAAATTGAGATTCCTTTGAGTGGGAATTCTGAGAAATATGAGAATTGTTATTTGCATGTCATAAGAATCCCGATTTTCATGATACAGGAATCACGATTCTTTTACATGAAATCCTGATTATTTTAGGAATCTGTCAAGAACCCTCATTCTTAAATATGAAAATCACGATACTGATGCCATAAAAATTCTGATCCCCATGACATGAGAATTCTGTTTCTCTTACATAGGAATTTCGATCCCTTTGATGTAAACATCCTGATTCTATCAGGAATCATGATTTCACATATGGCTTCCTAGATGACTCAATATACTACTAGTTGCTTCCTTCTTGAATCCTAACAAAGTCTAAAATAAGAGCTTCCCGATTCCGATCCCTATACTGCTTTCCGATTTCAATTCCCCCTCTGGCAACGATGATTTTGAGATAAAAGAGCCAGAACATATATGTAGAGTTGGAATATTGACGAGGCATCCAATACAAAGTGTTGTTATAGGGAGACGACCAACAGAATTTAACGAGTTATGCTGTCATTAACTTGCTACCATGTGAAACCAGTGGTGGCTTGGTAATTAAGCATTAGCAAAAAAAAGAGTAGATTCTGGTTAATATACTATCAGGCAATCCCCTTAAACTGTGGCAGCAGATCATTTTTGAGGTTTATTTCCTTATATATATTGCTGTCATGGAATCTTTTTCCTTAAGTAAACGAGGAAACTATTTCCTACAAACAATAGCTAACCCTCTACTATGTGTATATACTTGGTGCAGATAGGAGAGCGTGGTTCTCATCTTTCTGGAGGCCAAAAACAAAGAATTTCCCTTTCCAGAGCTATCTTAAAAAATCCACTAATTCTTCTACTTGATGAAGCAACCAGTGCACTTGACTCGGAGTCAGAAAAAATGGTTCAGTCTGCTCTGAATCAGGCTTCCATGGGGAGGACCACCATTGTGGTCTCCCACAAACTTTCCACCATCAAATATTCAGACCAAATTGCTGTCATTGATGGTGGCTGCGTTGTCGAGATTGGCTCACACAATGAACTCATGCAACGACCAAACGGCATGTATGCACGCCTAGCAAAGCTACAGAGGCAATTGAGTACCAATGACCAAGAACAGGATTTCTCTATTTCCTCAGTCACTAGAACTAGTGCTGGAAGGGCTAGTTTAAATAAGTTTAGTCCATGTTCTATGATCTCCATAGTCTCTGATGATAATCAGAGTTCAGTTAAGCATAATTCTCCTCCATCTTTCACTCGGCTTCTTAAATTTAGCTCCTCAGAGTGGAAGCAAGGCTCAGTTGGTAGCCTGTCAGCAATCATATCAGGTGCGGTACAACCAGTTTTTGCGCTCACCATTGGTGCGATGATCACTGCCTTCTTTGTCCAAAGCCATCAAGAGATGAAGTCCTTAATTCGCAACTATTCATTGATGTTCGTTGCCCTCTCTGTGATTTCCATGGTTGTGAGTACAACACAGCACTACTTTTTCTCTGAGGTGGGAGAGAAACTGACTCGACGAGTACGAGTGAGCATGCTAGAGAAGATCCTTAAGTTCGAAATTGGTTGGTTCGATGAAGAACAGAATTCGAGTGCTGCGGTGTGCTCGGCATTGAACAATGAAGCCTCTATAGTGAAGTCTTTGGTTGCAGACAGAGTTTCTTTGTTGGTGCACACAGTGGCTGCAGTCATTATAGCTTTGGTGATGGGCTTTGTTGTAGCTTGGAAACTTGCTCTTGTAATAATTGCAGCTCAGCCCTTAACAATCCTGTGTTTCTACACTAGAAAGGTATGATTTTCCTACCTACTCTCTGTTTTTCATGCAGTATTTATCATAGGATGCGGATAAGGTCCAATCAGGAGTTGAGTTGTAGTTTTTTCTTCATCAAATCTCTCTCTCTCTCTCTGTTTCTGGGAGGAGTTATTTCATGACTCAGTTGTAACTTGTAAGTTTAAAAATTAAGCCCAGAATACTGCTTGCCGCAACAAGTAAAGATTTTGCAGGACTTCTGCAAAAAATATCCATCTTCTATTGATTCCTTTTTTTCGTAAAGATGGGAGCATGACAAATAAAGGCTTGATTTTTAACTTTTTTTGTGGTGCCACCCATTCATAATTTTCTCTATGCATGATGGTGATGATCCAGCAATAATGATAAGATGCAATGTTATCAAAACCGAATCGTATCGTCCCTGAATCAGACACTTTTCAATTCAATGCAGGGGCTGATTCAGGCGCGGTTCACAGGAATCGGGTCGATTCATCCTGAATTCGTTCCAAATTGGCCTCTCTATATAATTTTTTTAAATTCTTTCTAAAATTGTTTTTAATAGACTGATTCAAACCATTCGATTCAATTTGATTGAGACCGATTCAGGCCTGTGTTTGGAAAATTGATTTGATTCAAAGACCGATCTTGACATCATTGATAAGATGACCAACAGCTTTTGCTATAGAATATGGCTACATTTATAAATAGAAAATAGCAAGATCAATGAATAGTTTTCGGACACCAACAAACGGCTATTTCAGCTAAACAGATGCCTGCATTTCATTTAAAATACAACTCATTTCTGCACCTGGTTATTGTTGGTCATTATCACTAACTAACAACACAGCCCCTGGTTAAACACAGAGTTTGGCTAGATTCACAAGAGTGAATCAACTGGGTCTTGAAACACTAGGCTTGGGTTTACTATCCTTGCCAAGTTATGCATGAACTTGTCCTAAAAAGAGCCAGTCAACAATGACTTTCTTGACCCAACTGAGTCAACCAAGACTAAGACAGACGTGGATTTGACTTAGCTCAATGTTGCTCTGGTCCAGATTTTTTTCCTAGGTGAGTTCTTGAACTGACTATTTTGATTAACTGACAGGTTATGCTCTCCAAATTGTCATCAGACTCCATCAAGTCACAGAACGAGAGTACTCAAATTGCTGCTGAGGCTATTTACAATCATAAAATCATCACATCATACTCTTCCATTGATAAGGTCATCCAACTCTATTCTCAGTCCCAATCTTTACCCAAGAGAGCAGCTAGAAGAAAGTCATGGATGGCTGGGATCGCTCTTGGCACTGCACAGTCCCTCAATTTTATGACATGGGCTCTCGATTTTTGGTTTGGTGGAAAGCTTGTCAAGTCTGGTGAGATCACCGCAGGTGATGTGTTCAAGACATTCTTCATCCTTGTCCGGACCGGGAAGGTGATCGCAGAAGCTGGGAGCATGACATCAGACTTGGCAAAAGGATCAGTTGCAGTTGCATCAGTATTCCGGATACTGGATCGCCAAACCCAGATCCCATCAGCTAGAGAGAACGGAATGAAGTTGCCCGATATCCGAGGTGCGATAGAAATGAAGGATGTAGAGTTCGCATATCCAATTCGACCACAAAACCCGGTTTTGGTCGGCTTCAATTTGAGGGTCAAGCGTGGCAAGAGTGTGGGTCTGGTCGGTAAGAGCGGGTCAGGGAAGTCAACTGTATTGGGTCTGGTTCAGCGGTATTATGATGTCAAGAGGGGGTCTGTGAGGGTAGATGGAGTTGACATTCGTGAACTAGACTTGGCTTGGTTTAGAAGGTTCACCAGCATGGTCTCCCAAGAGCCAGTTCTCTACTCTGGCAGTATACGTGATAATATCTTGATTGGCAAACCAGATGCCAATGAAACTGAGACTGTCGATGCTGCTATAGCTGCTAACGCCCACAGCTTTATTTGGTAAAATTCTTTTTCCTCTCATCTTCTTCATTGAAATAATAATGACGTCATGCATAGCCCAACATGACCAAGTTTATGAATTAATTCCAACAATTTTACTGCCATATTCATGAACTATTTATGGACCCCATTTTTGGATAGGCCATTGTTTCTAAAGCCATTAGAAAGTTTAAATCTTTTCTTTTTTTCTTTTTGCTACGCCAACGGAATTTAAAACCCCCATCACCAACTGCACATTGTCAGGCCTCCAGTTGGTAAAATTCTTGAGGTCTCCCTGCTCACCAAAGAGTAAACTCAGCTTTGACCTTGTAGCAAAGGACACCTCCAATAGGTTTTGAACCGTGGTCGTCCCTAGTCAGATGACAAACCATGGTTGTCGTCTCGTGTCAGATGACAAACTTGTAAGCTAGTATAAAGTTTAAATTTCATCACCTCAATATGTCTAACTATACGAGCCAAGTCGATGCCAAACATACCCTTTCATATAATAGCATAGTAGAAAGTATTGGAGTTTGTGAATTTCCTCTAGTTTCACATGTCTATCTAGTAGATCCATTAAAAAAAAAAACATAGTTAAAAACTATTTCTTTCCTTTGCTTAATCTCGAACTTTTTCTTTCATCTGGTGAAATAATCTTTTCTTTTTCATTAAATAAACTATATATCTACGGTTTGATCTACGAAAAATGCAATAAAATATTAAAAAACTAGAAGTCTGCTGGTTGGTATAGCGCTAATAATACCATAGATATGTGTTTGTGAGCGTTTCTGTCTGTAGTAGTGGAGATGATCTTAATATGTGGTTATGGCGAGTGGGATATCATCATATTAATCATAATGTGGTATATGCAGTGCTCTAAAAGATGGCTATGAAACAGAATGTGGAGAAAGGGGTGTGCAGTTATCAGGAGGCCAGAGACAGAGGATTGCCATTGCGCGAGCCATAATAAGGAACCCTGCAATTCTACTTCTTGACGAGGCGACGAGTGCATTGGACGTGCAGTCGGAACAAGTGGTGCAGGAAGCACTTGATCGCATAATGAAGGGAAGGACAAGCATCATCGTCGCACACAGATTAAACACTATAAAGAATGTTGATTCAATTGCTGTTGTAGCTGATGGGAAGGTGATTGAGCATGGAAGTCATGCTGAGCTTAAGAGTAAGAAAGGTGTGTTTTTTGAACTAGCTAGGCTTCAACCATAGTCATTTCCAAAGACATGGTGAGAGATCAATATGCTAAACTAGCAATTGAGTTTGAGAATTTCCTGATCAAGATTGTACATGTTTTGAGCTACCTCATATATGCTAAACTAGCAAAAGGCGAGATGAATAAGAAATTTCAAGCTTCATAGCTTCATATTGTCTTGTGGTTCTCATCTTCCTCCTTCAAGAGCATGTTTGGATTGGCAGAGCAAAACATGTTTGTGATTAGGGGACTTGTCATCCTTGTAGTCCTTTGTGTTATGGGAACTCTAATATCCTTTTAGGGCGTGTTTCCATTCAAGGAAATTAGTGGAATGGGAATCCAATCCACAGTGTACGTTTGGAACTTTGGATTTCAGTGGAATTGAAATAAAATGCCACTAAATTCCTTTTTTGGCGCTGGAAAGTGGCCGATTAGAACACAAGTCTTTTACTAAATTCCTCGAATGCAAGCATATGTTTAGGGTCTGTTTGGGAGCCTCACACTGAGATGAAAACAATGTTGTGCGTGTTGCTAAAATATGATTTGCCAGAATGTGGCGTTAATAAAATATGGTGTTGCCAAGATGTGGTGTTGGGACTTGGGAGTAGCCAAAAAACATCCTCTTGTGTGTATGGTGTTAAAATGTGTTGGATTTTTGGCTAAAAACTACTTAAGTATTCCTTCTATCTTTTCAATTTTCTTAAGTATGTGAGAGTAGGGTTTCCTACAAAAGTTTGGTCCTATATTGAAAGTTGTAAGGGTGGTGCCTTAGAGGGCATGGCCTTCAAGGGCATTAGATTTTGGGCTTGAACAAACTTTGGATCTTGGATTACAAACAATTCATACTTATATTTATATCTATATTTATATTTATATTTATATTTATATTTATATTTATATTTATATTTATATTTATATTTATATTTATATTTATATTTATATTTGGGTTTGAGACTCTAGGATTTAACCTTTTTAGCACTTGGATGGTTTTGATCCCAAGTCCATATATAGAGGGCATGACCCTCATGGGCATTAGATTTTGAGCTTAAACAAACCTTAGATCTTGGATTACAAACAATATATATTTGGGTTTGGGTTTTAGTTTACGGTTTCATACTTGGACCCGATCCGACAATTTTGATCCCAAGTCCATGTATAGAAGCCATGATCCTCAAGGGCATTCGATTTTGGGCTTGAACAAACCTTGGATCTTAGATTACAAATAATATACATTTATATTTAGATTTGGGTTTGGGTTTTGAACTCAGACCCGAACCCAACCCAGCACGGTTCAGTTCAGTTTGTTCCAATCTGACTATGATTTGACCTTTTTGGCACTTGAACAGTTTTGATCCCAAGTCCATATATAGAGGGCATGGTCCCCCAAGAGCATTAGATTTTGGGCTTAAACAATCCTTGGATCTTGGATTACAAACAATATATATTTATATTTATATTTGGATTTGAATTTTGATTTGTGGTTTGCAATTTTGAACTTGGATCCGGACTCGACCTAGCTCAGCTTGGCTGAGTTCAGTTCAGTTTGGTCCGATTTGCTTTGGTCTGGCTAGGATTTGACCTTTTTGGCACTTGAATGGTTTTGATCCTAAGTTCATATGTATTCGTTGACCAAGCCATAGTACTATGCATTTATGCCATTTGGATCTGTTCGGATACTATCCAAACTGATTTGCATGACCATTAAGACCCAAAACGTTCCAAGATCTACCGCCATTATCCATAGACCTATTGATCGTTAACTTTGACCAGTCTAAGGATGGTTAAGGGTCTGACAGGATCATTTTGGACTCAACTAGTACCCTTTTTGTCCATGATTTTTGACCTTACATGCGGGATCATTTTACCTTTTATGGTAGACCGTTTGGTCCACTTTATGACCCTTTAATGGAGCCAGGAGGTTAGGGGCCTATATAAACTCAACTCCACCTCCTCATTTCTCATTCTTTAGCCCTCTCCTCTCCTCTCTCTCTCGAGCAAAGTTTTGGTTTGGATCTAGATCCATTTATGATTCAAACCTTGATATAGTTGCAATGTAGAATTAGATCTAGTTTGAGATCAGTTCCAACCCTAAGATCTAGGTCCGATTATAGTTTATATCCCTATCTATGATCCAGATCTTGATGCTTATCAAACCCATATCTAGTTGTTTGGATCCTGACCCAATTACTATTAGAGTCCAAATCCAAACTTAGGATTCATACCCGATTCAAGCCTAGTCAAGAGGTTGTTCAAGGTGGTCTGTGTTGAGGTTGTTGGGCTTACCTAGTATAGGGCGTGGTCCAATAACTCGTGAGAAGGCAAAAGCTCAGTTGTATCTTGAGAGCATAGTTACACGAATACCTATTACATCGAGGACTTTATCCTAAGTGGGGCAACCATCACTTAAAAGACAACATGTTTACGCGTGCCTCTGAGCTCACTGGTTCAATCTCGGTTGCCTGACCCACTAAGGTAAAATTTTCAATAATTTTCAATAATTTTCAAGCGATAGTTATGCAAATGACGACTATAAAGGTTGAAAACCAGAAGCTGCCCAAGTTGTCCTAGTTCGATGGCACCAATTTCAAATAATGGCAACATGAGGTTCTCATCTTCCTCACAATTGCAAATGTAGTGTATGTGCTCATAGAGGACTATCCTGAAGAACGGGGGGATGAAACCATTGCTGAAAATTACAAGAGATGAAAGTGGAAGCAGGATGACTTCGTGTGTCGTGAACACATACTGAATGCACTCTTCGTGTAACGGCTCGATAGTTTTCAACCCAAAAATACTAGGATTTTTTTTCAAAGGTAACACATTGTTGACTTTTTTTTTTTCCTTTCTAATATGTAATAATGCAATGGTCTCACCAACAGATACATTCCAACCGTACCAAGTACTAGACGACCCACTTGAGTGCAACCGTGAGCACGTCTTAGCCTCATAGTACCAGATCCAGTATGGAACCACTGTTAACAAATTCGATTGAACTATTACATAATTTTTTTTATCAATTTAAGCATTTCATCATTGGCGTTGCCTTAACCAAATTAAGCTCTAAAGAGTCAACCCGTGCATGCACCAGCATTTAATAGCTCCTAAGAACAAAGTTTGAAATAAAGGCGTCCAAATGACAAAATCCTTATACCATTACTTATGTGAGTAAACATAGTGAAAAATATTGATTTAAATATTTAAAATCAATTTAATATACTGAATTTTTGGTTAAACCTCCCAAACACATTACATTTAAAACACACTCACTCAACCATCCATAAAAGAGACTAATTGAAATGCTTAACAGTTTATCAACTCAATGAATCATTCATGCATTTGTTCCAAAAATTGATTATTAAATAGTTAAATAAGTATCAAATTTAAAATTTGATGAATAGCCCCTAGGGTCTCGAAATCAGCAATCACTCACAGCCCCCTTACAATATCCTACATTTGCTTCACAGATCACATGTTACTTGAGAAATATTTTATTTTAAAAGCATGAGACTTTGAAGAGTCTTAGTAAGATTCACACAATTAACACAAGTATACAACACATTAAGCTTGCATAACATGTATCCATCATAGTATACAACATTCAACATTTAATATGCACATAAATAATTAAACAATAAAGTTCATGCATTCATGATTCTAAAAAATGTACACAAGCATGATATAACAACTTCACGCATGCACAACTGCAATCTAATTGAAATCAAGATATTTTGTAAAACCTGTAAAATTTTGATAATTATTGAAATAAATAAAAGTGATTTTTCTTCAAAATGGATTAGATATTAAATTAAATGAATTTTATCCAAATGAATCTTGGATCCTAATAAGGTCATATGAATATAGTATTTGGATTTGGATATGACAAGTGGATCTAGATCTCAGATGGATCCAAAATCCAGCTGAGGATTTAATTGAATTTTTAGAAGATCAAAATATTATGTGATCCAACTAAGATTTGAGATTCATTAGAAAACCAAAATGCATACAAATCAATTTAAATAGATATAGATTACAATAAAAAGAGAAGTTAGTGTAGTGGATGGGTGTGATCGTTGCAATTTTTTTTCTTTTTCTTTTCCTTCTTTTGAGGGGAAAAAAGGAGAGAAACTTTTTGCAAGGTCTCACTTGACCTTTTGAAAAAGATGTTTTAAAATTACTCGCCTCTGTTTTGAAATTTTGTGGGAAAATGGAGAGACGGGATTTGCTCGTCGGTACGAGGTTCAACCGTTCCTAGCGCCTTTACCAGGGGTAATTGAACCAATGATCGAATTCATGCCTTTTGCTTTGCCTAAATTTGTCTAAGGGATTATTTTAAAAAATCTTAGGTGTACATTGAATCATGCTTGTGCTGTGATGTATGATTTTGGAAATATTTCAAAATTTTGGATTTTTTAAGTGATTTTAAAATAGTTTTGAGAAATGTCTTAGTGATCCAGAAATTGAACTTGATTTGAAAATTTGAATTTTTTAAATATAAACTTTGAATTTTGTAATTGGAATGGATTTTGAGATCAGAAAATGAATTTAGGAATTTAAGGGAAATAAATTGAAATTGCAACTGGAATAGAATTTTGAGATTTAAGGGTTTGGAAATTTGCAATCTGAATTGAAAATAAAAATTTGAAATTGAAGATGAAATTGAAAAAGAGTGATAATTGAAAATCAAAAAGACTGAATTTGGAATTTTGAATTTGATAAATGAAGTTTGTTTATGAAAATATAAATTTGAAAATTAATCAGGATTTGAAATTGAGACTTCAAAGTAGTTCTGAAATTTGATTTGATGTTCGAAATGAAAATTGAATTTAGAATTTGAATTGGGAATTTTGAAATGAATTTCAGAATTTGGTCTAGAATTTAAATGGAAAATTCAGAACTTTTAAAATTGAACCTGAAATGAAAATAGAATTTGAAGTTGGGAATCTTTGAAAAATTTTGAACTTAATAATTGAAATGGAATTCCAAGTTAAAAGTAAGAAATTTAAAAATGGGAAGTTTTAAAAAATCAAATTTGGAAATTTGGAACAGGTTTTAAAACCGAATGAAATTGAAAATAAAAAAGAAGAAAATGAAGAAAAATTTGAATTTATAAATGGAAATCGGAAAATGGCTTTTGAATTTAGAAATGAAATTTGTTTTTGTTTTTGAAAACTTATTTGAAAGTCACTTGGAATTTTTGAAAATAATTTTGAAATAACTTAAAAAAGATGGAAAATAATGATGTAATTCTAAAAAAAAAATATTTGAATTTGAAATTTAAAAGCAAATCTCATTCTTTAATAGAATTAAAGTAAGATTAAATTTTAATTCATTCATGACTATGGTCACAAACATATTCTAATTTAATCTTTATTTGAATTCTAATAAAGAATAAAATAATTTTTTGTGCCTTTATAGGATTTAAAACAAAATTAATTTTTAATATTTTCATGACTATGGCAAAAAATATATCTCAAATTAATTTATATTTTAAATTCTGATAGAGAAAGAGAAGGATATCCATTTTTTAGAAAATATGATATTTTTCAATAAGGACCTAAAGTGTAGATCAACTTTTATTCCATAAAAGATAAAAATCCTAAGTATTGTTTGCATTCTGACTATGGCCATAAATACGAATCATTTACTTAGGGCTATTTACCTCTTATTAGAATGATGAATGTGACATTCGTGTTATACCATAGTGCTCTTTAAAGAATAAAATGAAAATGTCACAAGTAATTACGAGAATTTAAAGTGCAACTATATGCTCATACATTCTAATCTAAACAGAAGGATATAACTTCTTATTAATATAAGTTTATTACAATCTTAAATTGAAATTAAATGTTGAAATTTTTTAATCTAGGAAAATAAATTAGGATCTTCCATGCTTCCCTGCAAATATGAGATAGCACAAGGCAAAAGAAATGCAAAATATAGAAAGAAATTGAAAATGCTATGTTAAAACTAACATACATATGGTTATGCCTATACTATAATGGAAATGCATATGCATATGTGAAGATGCAATGCCTATACATGACTGAGATGTATATGCATTTGCCTAAGTGTAGTGCCTATGCTTATAAAGAAATGCATATGCATTTGCCTAAGTGCAATACCTATGCTAATGAAGAAATGCATATGCATTTGCCTAAGTGCAATGCTTATGCTAATGAAGAAATGCATATGCATTTTCTTAAGTGCAATGCCTATGCTTATGAAGAAATGCATACGAGAGTATATATGCTAAAATGAAGATGAAGATACAAAATGCACTGTATAAGATGAAATGCATATGATGATGCATTTGCTACGATGCATGTGAATGCGTATATACCATGCTATAGTTTGATGTATGTAATGATACACAGATGTTAGTGAAACAAACTGATGCATAGGTGGGTACGAGTATATATTTGGATGCAAACAGTCTGCAATTGATATTCAGATGAATCTAAAGTAATTACAGATACAAAATTAGAAAATGATAATGCTGATGGCGATGCAAAGGGAATCAGATGCACTGTGGGATGGACAGATCACAGTAGAAATCATAATGCTATTGATCAGATTCATTGCAGCAGATGTAGATAATACAATGCTGGGTAAAAAAAAATATAACAACCTATGACAACAAACAATCCATCACTGTGACTGATCATACATTGCAATGTGAGTACTAGATTGTGATATACAGAATATATAAAGAGCTGAAATGCATGACTACGATGTGATGAGATGCAATGAAGGCTTTTAAAATATATGCTAGCACAGGACTGAGAATCATATCGACAATTACACAGGCATTCAAACATCAAGATGTGCAAATGCTGTGGAAATGCAGAGTGACATTCATTGTGAAAATGCTGAAATAGAAACTCTGGTGCAAAGATGGGTTGCGGTAAAATGTAAGGAATGTAATGATAATGCAAAGTGCGAAGGTGCAGCTAAACCTATCAGATGCTGATAAAGGTGCAATGGGTGAATTTCATAATAGACCAAGATCCAATTTCAACTAAGCAGAGCATGAGTTTCATAGCCAATCAGAAACCTGATTTTGAATCGGATAAAGCATGTATTTTCAAAGCAAACCAGAAATCTGATTTTAAATTGGATAAGGCATGGATAAATGCAAAGAGATTTGCATAGGCAAATCGATTTCACAAATCGATTCCAGCAAGGCTTCAGTGGGTTGAGTCCACACAACAGATTTCTCAACTTGATTTTACACAGCAAACTAATTTCATAAGTCAAATTGATTTCGCAAATCGATTTCACAGATCAAACTAAGTGCAGCAGGCTCTATTTCCACGGGCAAACTTTCTCTGGGCATGGAACAAAAGATATTTCATCCCAGCCCACCTTAAGACATCTCCATTTTGAGTCAAGCCACCTAGGGGGATCAACATCTCCAGTGCCAACAATGGTACCTGTGAACCTTTGCTCAGGTTCCTCTTTGCCTTCAAATCTCATTTTGAATCCCATCCCAATAGAACAGTTGTTCTTAACAAATTCCATGTATTGTGCAAATGGGACTATAAACTCTGTAGGACTTGTCCTTGGTTTGTAGTACATAGTAAACATGGTCTAGGCCTCTTGGGTCTAGAAATAGGAAGTGGATTTAGAGCAACACATGAATATGGCTCAATGGTGACAGATGCACAACAATGGAGAAGAAAGCAACAAATTAAAAAACGTTAATGGGTATTGTAGACTAGGCTACAATACTGATGCAGTAAAAATGTAGTCATGCCGAGTTGCAGCTAGATGCAGATGGCACTAAATGAGATGAAATAAAAAACATAATGAATCAAAATACGTATATGAAGATGAATAAATGACATAGCAGGTGGCAAATGTGCTGGAGTGTGTAGGTAATGTTGTGCAATTTTCTTGAAAACCATGACATATTATATTCTCTTGAGAATGGTTGCTTGGGAGAAGCATCACATGCAAATTGTTCAGTTACTTCAGGCTGAATTGGCAAAGGCACGGGAACGAAATGGTATCTTCAGTGATGTTGTTACAAAGAAGCTAATGACAAAGGTTCTTCTGAATGTGTACAGAAAAGAAAAGAAACCAATTCAAAGTAAACGAAGATGCAGGCTTGAGTTCTAATTTTGCAGTCCTGACAAGTGGGAATACAGAAAGTTCACCATCTTTTGCTCCAGCCATTGATTTATTACCTAATATTGACCATATTTCTGGAGTTTCAGTCATTCCATCATCTATTCTTGATGTGAACAATTTTCTCTTACCTGAACGTGTTGTTGCCATGCATCCTTTTGTTATACACCAAAATCCACACACTGTGTCATCACCAAACTCTCACATTTCTCAGTCTCACATGGAGAATTACCAACCAGTGCCTTCCATCCAACCCAACCAGTATTGCCAAAACCAAAGGAGCATTCACAATGCAACAGAGGTATGTTTTGCAATAAATGCAAAAACCGATTCCCAATCAACAGTAAATATTGATTTTAATCTTTAAAAGCAAATCCAAAGGGGCATTCACAGGAATTGTAAATAAATGCAAGAAGCAAAATCACAGGGTATGCGTGAGTGAGAAAATGCTGAGAAAATGATAGGAAGGTGCTGAGATTGAAACCTAAATGCGATGTGGAAATGAAACGAAAGATGGGAAGAAGCAGGATTAAAAGAAAGGAATAATGAACCAATTGGCAGCTGAAGTGATGACTTAAAAGAAAATCAGGAAATGCAAGCAATGATCAGGGTATACCGAGTTGATAATGCATTGCAGATGCACAAAAATGAGTAATGACCTGCGCAATGTATGAATGTCGCTCGGTAATGGTAGATGCATAGTTTTCTATGATGATGGATGCCAAACTGAATGTTGTGCATAATTTATAGGTGACGTGAACCAGATGGAGGCTAACAGATGAAATGCAGTAAATGGGAAATGCAATGCACGTAGAGGCTATGGATGAGATAAAATATAGTGACAACACACGATCGATGGAAAATGAAGGGATGATGTGGTAGATACGAAAAATGATGTGCAACACCAAATAAAAATGATGATCAGGTAGAAGGCGGGAGATATAAATCAAAATCAAAATGCAATTGATACAGAAATTAGCATGACCCAGGAAATGTAACATGGCAAAACAGCAGGACAAGGATATTCATGGCAGATCCGAATGTTGCGATGTAAATGAAACTACTGTGCTGGATGTTGGACACGAACCAAATGATGAAGGAATGCCATGCTGTGAAATATAAGCTATGTGGTGGGTGATGTGCAGTGAAGTTAGGATGCCATGAGGCACAGGCGAACAGATAAATAAAAATACATCCCTGAGCATATGTCAGGCCAACTTCATAGTTGAACAAAGCATTCTCACAGTAGATTGGGACTTTACAGTGAAATTGATGTGAATTGGGATTTCACTATAAAATTCAATGCAGAGGATGGAGTATGATATACAGAATGAGTGGATAATGGTGAATGCTATCAGATGCAGAGAATCAAAATACATGAAGCAACAATGAAAGAAATGTAACAAAGAAAAGATCAACATCCTATTGCAAAATGCAAATCGATGCTGCTATAGGCAGATCGATGTTGCATATGGTGCTTCAATGGAGGAAAAATAGAAAGCCGATACTATAAAAAATCAAAAAGAAAGAAGAAGAAAGAGGCAAATTCACAGAAAAATAAAGAGGGAGAGGGGATGATTCTCACAGTGGCTTGGCAGAGCTTGAGAGAATAGAGGTGATTCCTCTGTATGCACTCCTGTTGGACTGATCTCCTTCAGTCGATCGAGAAGAGAAAAACTAGAAGGAAAATGAAGAAAGAGAAGAAGAGAGGAAGAGGAAAAGAAAAGGAAAAGGAAAAGGAAAAGGAAAAAGGGAGAAGAGAGACCAGGAGAGCTCAATGGCCTCCTTGCAATGCTCGATGGCCTCCTTCTTCCTTCGCAGGTTGTTATAAAGGAGGAGGCTGTTATATTTTTTTTAAAAATGGTCCCTCAAAGTTTTAAAGAATTTAAAAAAAAAGGTTTTAATTACAAGGATTTTCAAAAAAGAGGGGTAAAGCTACTCTCTGAAATTTCTTCTTTTATATTTTTGAAAAAAAACCTAAAAATATGAGGGAGGGGATTCAGATAGAGTTTTTAAGAAGTTTTGTAAAATATTTGCTTTGAAATTTGAGGTTTTTACAAAAGAGAGCTTTTAAAATAACAGAGCTAATTTCAAAAAAATTAAATTTTTAAAATAGATATGGATCTGAGATTTTTGAGAAAATATCGAGTTTGGATCTCGAACTGAGAAAAAAATGAGAAGAATGGATCCAAATAGAGATTGGATCTGGATAAAATACCTAAGCCGTACAGAGAATTGATTTTGGTTTTTTTAGATTTTGATTTAAAAATAGGAGAATCGAGCTTCGAATTGGATTTGGATATTTGATCTAGATCCGAGATTAGGTCAAATATAGAAAATGAGATTGGGCTTTGGACCTTCAACCAGAAAGTGAATTTGATAAATAATTAGAAATTGACCCAATCGCTCTTCTGACTGACTCAGAAGGTGGGTCCTAAGGGCAAAGAGAGAAACTTTAAAAAATTTGGGGTGTTCACAATGGGTTTGTAGCATGGCCGATTATTACAGGCGATTTATATAAGATTTTTCACGGATCGCCATGCCCATGATGAAACTCCTAAGAAAGGGAGTGAAGTTCGAGTGGAATGAAAAATATGAGGAGAGTTTTCATCATCTCAAGACGAATCTCACTATGACACCAGTACTGGATTTGCCATCAGGGAACAGTGGTTTTGTTGTGTATACTGATGCATATGGCATCAACTTGGGCTGTGTATTAATGCACAATGGTAAAGTCATCACCTATGCATCACGACAGTTAAAAACCCACAAAAGGAATTATCCTACCCACGATCTGGAGTTGGCGGAAGTGGTATTTTCCTTAAAAGTCTGGAGGCATTACCTGTACGGAGAACAATTTAAAGTATTCATGGATCATAAAAGTTTGAAGTACTTGTTCTCATAGAAAAAGCTAAATATGCAAAAAAGAATATGGCTAGAATTCATAAAGGAGTCACCATTTTCTATCATCCTAGAAAAGCGAATGTGGTAGCCAATGCCCTTAGTTGCAAGGTTGGGGGTACTTTGGTTAGTTTGGTAAATATAGGATGGAATCTGGTAATAGACTTTGTGGAGTGGAAGCCTTTTTCAGACAATCAAGGTGCAGTAAAGGTGACAAGTCTGATGGCTCGACCCGAATTTCAAAAGAGAATAATCGTCAGGCATAAAGAAAACCCTCAGTATGGGAAAATAGAGATGCTTACTCAGTAGGAGAATACCGCATTCTGGCTTAAGGAGAATGAAAGCATATGAATGCAAGAGCAACTATGGGTGCCAAATAACTCAGAATTGAGCGAAGAGTTGTTAGAAGAGGCACATAAGTGCAAGTACACCATCCACCCGGGTATTACTAAGATGTTTAAAGACCTATAATGCGGGTAATAGTGGAATGACATGAAACAAGATGTTGCTAGGTAAGCTAACTTTTGAACAAATTGTATGGTGATTAAGTAGTTAATTACCTTATTTACTCCAATTAATGACATAAAATTTGAAATATGCTTTCAGATATATCGCAAAATGCTTAACTTGCAATCTAATTGAAATCAAGACATTCTGTAAACCTGCAAAATTTTGATAATTATTGAAATAAATAAAAGTAAATTTTCTTCATAATGGATTAGATATTAAATTGAATGAATTTGATCTAAATGGATCTTGAATCCAAATAAGGTCATACGGATCTAGTATTTGGATTTGGATATGGCAAGTGGATCTGAATCTCAAATGGATCCGAAATCCAACTGGGCATTTGATTGAATTTTTAGAATATCCAAAATATTATGTGATCCAACCAAGATCCAAAATTCATTTGAAAAACAGAATGCATACAAATAAATTTATGTAGAAATAAATTACAACAAAAAGAGAAGTTAGTGTAGTGGATGGATTTGTAACCTCCTTGGGAGAAGAGTTGGGTTCAAATCCCACCATACACAATTTATGTATTTTGATGTGCTACGTTTCCTTTTTGACAAACTTAAGCTACTTTTAAAATACATGTTTTCCCTAATAGAGATAAAGTCAAAAAGAAAAAAAGAAAAAGGTAAGTCAAGCATCCAAAATGAAATACACGACTATTGTTTTGTAATTCAAAATTTATGTTTTAAGACATGAAGACATTCCTCATATATCACACTTTTTCCATTATGAATGATTAAGATAGAATTTAAGGAAAAGAGGAAGTTACAAAATTGCACTATGGTAAGATATTAATTCCCTTTTCCATTACATGATTTTTTTTTGTTGGTTCAAGGTGGTTGCCATGTAGGCATGGCTAGAAGGAAAAGGTAAGTATTGAAAGAGAAAGAAATAATTAAGGAGAACACTTGGTATGAGAGGACCAACCTCTCATACTCGTGAATGATGAAAAGAGGGGGCCATTTTAAAAAAGAATTCAATTGAGAAATAACTAAATGAAATAAAAAGTGAAAAAAATCTCTTGAGATTACCAAAACCCATTATACGATTTTTATCCCTTTCTTCTCTCAGCTCTCTCTCTCTCACCTCTCTCAAGCTCCCTCTCTCTCAAACCCTTCTCCTTGCTTCTCAAAACACCTCCCTCCCACATGGCTTCCATTGCTGAGGTTGTAGTTGAAGGACACATTTTTGGAAGAATACCTTGAACCGGGGAGAACCAGCCAGCATATCCGAGGAAGGCACGGTCCCGACGATCTCCTTGTTCGGGTTTCAATCATTCAAAAGGTAGGTACCCGGTATCTTTATGCCTATACAACTTATTGTGTGTTCTCGGACCATTCACTGCATAAATATATGTATTCAATACATATATGTGGTCACTAATAATAATCACGATTGGTTGCGGGTCTGTCCACCCCCCCCCCCCCCCAAAAAAAAAATACAACCTTGCTTCGATCATGTGATTATTCCTATCGAATTGGCTCATAAAGCCTTTTGATTTATTCTGTTTATAAAACCATATTCACGTATATGGCTGTACTGTTTTAATTGTACATAGTTTGGAAAAAAATATACAACTTCATTTGACATTTGATCATGCCTATCTAATCGGTTCATATAGTTTCTTTTTGACTAGTTCTATTTATAAAAATAATTAGATTCATGCATATTGCTGCCCTATATTTATTGCACATAGCTGAGAAAAAAAATACATTCTTGATTCGATCATATGGTTATTCATATCTAATCGGTTTACATAGTTTCTTTTTGACTTGTTCTATTTATAAAAAAAAGCAGATTCACACAGATTATTGTTTTGTTATTATTTTATATGGCTTTGAAAAAAAATTATAGCCTTGATTCGTTTACTTGATTATTTCTATTTAATCTATTCAAGTAAGTTTCTTTTGAATTGTTCTATTTATAAAAGAAAAATGTGTGCATGTATGTTGCTGTTCTGTTTTTATTACATAGCTTAAAAAAAATATGCACAACCTTGACTCGATACTTGTTTGCTTCAAACACTAGGTTGGTTGATTTGATGATATTGAAAATTTTCAATCAGTTATGAAAAATTTGAATCATCGTATAAGCAACCAATTTCTATGTTTTGTTTATTGTATAATATAACATGATCTCAAAATAAGAACACCGTGTGATCATACTAAAGAGCACGTTACTTTCTGTTTGCAAAAAAATAAAAACACAATGTGATCTTGTGATAGCATATTAATTTCTATTTATAAAAACATAACGTGATCTTGTGACAGCATATTAATTTATGTTTATAAAAACATAACGTGATCTTGTGACAACATATTAATGTATGTTTATAAAGAAACAACATGATAGTGTGACATCATATTAATTTCTGTTTATAAAAGCACAACGTGATCTTATGATAGCATGTCATTTTCTGTTTATAAAAATTACAACTTGATCTTAATAGACAACATGAGTATGATCTGAATATTGTAGTTGAGCTATCATGCATGAATTCAGATTTAACTGTATGAAAATATGATTTCTGTTATGCAATATTTAGACATGATGGTATAGATCTGGAAGAAAAAAAATATATCATATTGTTGTTCGGCTGAGCATAGGCTGTTCGACTATTGGGGTTCACAGTAGCCAGCTGAGTGCAGTTATTGCGCACTGCAAAATGTCGACAGGCTGGGGCCGACTGAGTGCAGTGGTGCACTGCAGTATTTTGACACGCTGGGGACTCGCATCATCCGCAGTCTGCAGCCGAGTCTATCACATGTGCACATAATAGTTTGGCTTGCTGTGTTGCGTAGGGTGGACAGTGGCCACTGCATCTGCTTAGGTGCAGCAGGTGGATTCACTTCGAACCAGCCGAGTGAAGTGTAAAAAAAAAGTGACCAATGGGGGCATCGCTGGAACAATGGATGCAAGACAGTTGTGCAGGACAAGTCAGGTTGCATACCTAAGATACATATATATATATATATATATATATATATATATATATATATATATATATATATATATATATATATATGTGTGTGTGTGTGTGTGTGTGTGTGTGTGTGTGTGTGCATGCCCTATAACAAAAAAAAAAACATACGCTAAGCGGCCAAGTATGACACTTGGAGATGATGTTCCTATAAAAATATATTTTACCTAAGTTATGATGGATGTCAAAAATGTTTTTGGAACCCTAACAAAAAAATGTGGTGTAGGGCATTGTATACACCATTGTGACACGACTTGTATTTTGTGAAACTAATTGCCAAGACATGCTTGCTTTCTATTTGTATGCTTGCACAGATGCTCGGCTCATAAATGAGCCTACGAGTTAGAAAGAATGGTGGTGTCTTATGTATACTAGGACAACTTATGTGACATGTCAAACAAGAGTGTTATAAAATATCGGATGCTAATGATACACTCATTTTACCCTTGGTATGGGTTTGGTGTTTCAAAAATCCCTGGAGGTGCTATGACTTGAGTCAAGAAAATAACCAGATTAATACATGATCACATAACTTAAGAATTTTGAAATCTGGGTATACCTGAAAGGCGGTATATGTTACTAGCTTTCCTTTGAGTTATGAGTAAACTTGAAAGATAGTATATGTTACCAGAATCATGGTTTACCTTGGAGAGGGTAAATGGTACAAGCTCTGTGGGACATCTTTGTTTTTGTGATAGCTAGGGTTCTTACCTGGTCCCCAGTCCTCAGAGTTAAGGGGCCAGGACTACCAATGTGTCATAGGTGATAGATCCATGTCTTTTGCAGAAGTTTCGGGATGCATCCTATTTTCTTGTTGTGCCTTTGGGGAGAACTCTCTCGATCATGGGTTATCCCCTTAGGGTATCCATACAGTTAGTTAAATAAGATATAAAAGATAAATGATATTGCATAATGAATCCCCGTATGGTCTCGGTCTGCTACAATGTCTCGTCATGTGCATACCCACATGAATGGTTAATGAGAGATAATGAAATAATTTCTTAGTGAAATTAGATAATATGAGTGATGTTATTTATTTATGAAATTCAAACATGATAAATGCATAGCTAAATGAATTAATGATTCTATTTGTATGTGCTATAGAGTAACTTCTTATTCAGTTCAAGAATTCTATATATTTGGAACTAGAGTGCTTTTAATTCATACTAGAATAATGAGTGTGTCGAGTACACATAACATGATGGATATGCATATTGTTAGACTGGTTGTAGTCTGACCCCTCTACCTTTCTCATTTTTCTAAGTAGAGAATGATTTACATGGAGCATATTGCAGGCATCGTTGCGAGCAGAGCCATGAGATCAAATCTTTTGTAGTTCTGCAGATCTTTGATAAAGAATTGGTTTCACATGAACTTTAATTCCTTATGTAATAATAATAGACAATGCATTTTATTTGAATGATATGAAATGATATTTGAATGGTATAGGATTCTCTGTTATCGCCTGTAACTCGCCCAACTTATTTAACCGAAGGTTTAACAAATGATTTTGCTATTATTTAAAAAACAAATGTCCCAAAATTTTTGAGTTAAATATTTAAGGGATTACATATTTAATCATATGCATGAATCCATATAATCATATGAGCATAAATAAAAGTGTAGAAAGTAAAGTGAGCAAGTATTTTAAGTTCCAGTTGATTACCAAAAAGCTTATCAAGTATGCATTGGCCCTCTACAAAATAGACTAGACAACTCGAGTGTTCATTATGTTATGTATTTTAGTTTCTCAAGTAACTGACTGAGTCATCCCCCCCAGGAGTAGAATCAGAACGTGAGACGTAGCGGCATGCTCAGGGAGAATCTGTCTGGAAGATTGACTTCATGTCATATGATGATCATAACCACACACTTCTGCAGAAGATCTAGGGACGTGCCCACCTAGGACAAAGAGGCAGTCCTGCACCCCCCTAAATTCTGTGGGCTGGAGGACTATCGAGGCATTGACCCTTGCAACAATAAAAAATGTTTAGAGAGTTTCAGTCCACCCACCCTCTCTAAGGTAGACCAAAGACCATTTATGTTTAGCATACCTCGGTAAAAACATACCCAAAATCCTGTTCAGGGTTATCTTATTAATTAGGCCATAGGTAAATGATCTACCATTTAGGCTAGTACATTGCCATCTCACTGTTCCCTCTTTGAAACCTTAAATCATCATTTTATTGAGCACCCAAATGCCCATACAACCTTGTAAGATTTCTATCATGTTGCATGCATTTCACAAATACTCCATCTCAAAGCATTATATGCATTTTCATAAACCATGAATCATGTAAACATGCTATTCAACAATTTATTCATGCAATATCACATAATTTCAATAAATAGAAATCAACATACATCATTATCATAATTATAAATCAATCTATGAACCACAATTCTAAATCACTGTCAAATTATCTAGGTCTCATGGCTAGAGTAGCTCGAAACCGCATAATTGAAACATGTTTTACCAAATCACAATGCAATGAACATGTCCATATTCATATTTCACATGCTTTGAAAATACGGCCATGCTCATGCTCAATTTGTTATAAAAATAAACACATTTAAGTTGTCATAAATGGATTTAATCAATAATATCAAATACAATTTGTGTAGGAGCCTATTTCTTAGAAACAAGGGATCCTTACACCAAAATCATAACTTACCGATTGTGATCAAACTCACCTCTATCTCTATCATAAATATTTATATCAGATATGATATAATTCAAAACTAACTTTGTGAACCTTTTTGAAAAAAAATATCAAAACATAATTGGAGCCACAAACCTTGACTTTCTCGATAAGAGCTCCTATAAACCCTTATCGAGCAAATCGCCATGACTCTGATTATTGTATTAATTTATTTATAGTAATTCAAATCATATTAGACTTGATTAAAATATCCATGATAACAAATTGAATCAATGAATCTATTGCAACTAACTCATAACAAAAAACACACAAGTCAATTTTTTTGGTCTAGGCCCCCATAAGCCGAAATCAGAAGGCTTATATGTTTTTAATTATGTTCAGTTGTAGCCATGCTTAATCAAGGTAAATACATAGAATTTAATTCAGTTCTTTATGTACATAACTTGGAAAAAAATCACATCTCAACAACATATGTATTTATAAGAATCAAATTCCAAGAAAGAGCCCAAAACCTTAAATCTATTTCTAAAAAATCAGGGTTTTGATTATCTTAAATACAAACTATTTAATTTTCATTAAGTCAAGTATGATTTCAGTTATTTAACAAGCTAAACATGATGAACTCAACCATATAAATAGAGATACTCTTCTTTGGAATAAACCAAAACAGTTAATTTACATAATAATCAAACTTTGGCAATATCTTTCAACTACAACATGTATAAATTCAGATTTAGTTCTTTCTCAGTATTTGACTCTTTATTTATGATTCAATAAAATGTCTTAACACTGATAATATGCAAAATATAACAGTAAAAAAGTAAAAGAATAAGATCCAAACACGATACTATCTAATCCCAAATACAAGTTGTAAGGGAAATTCAGATCTCTCATAAGCCATTTTTACAAAATGTACCAAAAATAACAGTCGCATATAAAATCACCATATTTTACTATAGTTGCCTTTACCTGTCACGAATACAGCCCAACAAACCGATCTTAAAAATCATGAGTAAAAAAAAATAAGAATCTTCTACTAAACCCTGTTATGACAGAGTTTCAATCCAGAATCCGTAAACTACAAGATTTTTATCAAATTAAATATTTTCTTGAATTTTATAGAAAAAGTTTTTGGCAAAACCCTTTTTACACAGTCTTTTATTACAAGTAAGACTTCATCCAAAAGTTTTATAAAATATTCAGAGTGATTTTGCTTGAGTGTTTATATCTTTTAACAGAGATAGGTCAAAACAATCCTGCGACTAGAGCCTAAAAGTGAAGCTCTGTTAGGATGAACATTTCTTCCTTAATACGATTCCTAAATGGGTAAAACAAGATGCTAAAATCAAGCTCAAGATATGTAGATTAACCTAATATTTTTATTTAGATTTTTTGGATTGATATTTAAAGAAACATTGATTTATTTTTGAAACTGGTCAGGAATAATATATCAGTCATCTCAAACGTAGTTTCTCAGAAAATGTTTTTGCTAAAAATCTTATTGAGACCATAAAACCTTTGAAATTTTAGTATTTTAGATTTAACCAGATTGAATAAGGGTTAGCTTATGAATATCACCAATAATAAACATGTTATGACTTAATCTAACCTAAACCAACAATGAAACCCAATTTAGACATGCTTTTCAAAATCATTTGACAAAAAAACCATGATTCATCCTTTGAAAATCCAAATAACATTTTTTTCATAAAGAAAAATATGTATAACAGATCTAGACATGTAAATATACTTCTAAAATAATATATTATTCATTTATGCATTCTTAGTGTATGTACAAGGCATCTACTACGTAAATCTTACCTGAAAAATCGATAGTTCCTCTAAACCAAAAAAAAATCGGGTAGTTCGATTTCTACACCACCACCACCACCACCAAAGGTTTTGCAGGTTTAATGGCTGCTCACTGCAACTCTAGACCTCCTACACATTTTTAGGAGAAGAGGAAGAAGAGGAACAAAAAAAAAAAGAGAAAAGAGAGAGAAAGAGAATTTTCCTGAAAAAAATAAGAGGGCATGCGGGAGGGGGTATAAATAACCCTCTCAACAAGCCCTAGTCCTAAGTGGTGAAGGACTCTCCCCTACAAAATCGTGTGGAGGGGGGAGAGGAGTCTTTTCTGTGAAGGACTCTCTCTTCTAGACTCCTTCCTCATTTATTATTTGATTTTTTTCAAATTTTTATTTGATTAGGATTCTTAAGTTTGGCTATTCTACAACTAATCACTAACAAATCGAACTAATTTTGATCTATTCAAGAGGTGGGGGATGTCCCACACTCTTTAATATCTTGATTAATAATTTAATTAAATTTCTTAATTAAAATCTTAATCATCTCTTTTATTTATCTATTTATCTAAATTAAAACTAGATAAGACTTTAACCCTTATGGACTCTTGGATCCAAATGGGGGTCCATATAGGACGTCCTCTATGAGGGTTCAATCCATTACCATTGGATCCAATTAATATTTTAAATTAGATCCAATCCAAATATCACCTTAGATCCATATTGGATCCAAATGCCGAATTTAGATCCAAAACCAAAGTCTAAGATCGAAAACCACTTTTAAATTTTATAATTATTTTTGCAATATTCTTCATATCTTGAGATAAAAATTTATAATTAATTGAAATCAAGAAAATCAAGAATTCACAATATAGTCATAGATGCACCAATAATTCATCATTTATTTATTTTAATTACCAAAGAAAAAATTTGGGTTTTAATTACCAAAAAGAATTTCATCCCCGAAAATTGATATATGCGAAACTTAGAACTAATGGAGATATTTCTCCCGTATACTAGCTTCAGGCTCCCATGTGTACTCTTCTATACCATGATGCTGCCATCGTACTTACACTAGGGGAGTAGTCTTTTTCCTTAATACTTGTTTTTTTTTATCAATGATTGCTACGTGGCTCTCTTCAACGATCAAATCTTCTTTGATACCCACATCTTTGTATTGGATCACGTGTGAGGGTTTCTGAACATACTTTCTCAGCATAGACACATGAAAGACATAATGTATCTGCGAGTACTGAGGAGGTAGCGCTACTCAATATGTGGTCTCACCTATCCGCTCTAGAATCTCAAACAATCCAACGTATCTCAGACTCAACTTCCCTTTCTTCTTAAACCAGAACACACTTTTGATAGGAGACACCCTGACAAACACGAAATCTCCCACCACAAAAGTGAGCTCCCTATGACGCCTATCCGCGTAACAATTCTATTGACTCTTGGACGCACGTAGTCTGTCACGAATCCTCTGAACCTGCTCAGTGTAATACTGCAATACGATGTGTAACTATATTGCACACTCACCAACCTCATCCTAGTAAGCTAGGGATCGACAAGGTCGCCTGTAGAGAGCTTCGTATAAAGCCATCCCAATACTAGCATGATAACTATTGTTATATGCAAACTCGGCTAGTGCTAGATGTATGTCCCAATTGCCCTTCTAATCAAGAGTGCAAGCTCACAACATATCCTTAAGGGTCTATATTGTGTGCTCCGAATGTCCGTCAGTTAGGGGATGGAAAGTTGTACTGAACTTTAGCTTTGTACCCAAAGCTTTCTGCAACTGTCCCAAAAAATGAGAAGTAAAACGAGGGTCTCAATCAGATATAATCGATAAGGGAATACCGTGCAATTAAACTATCTTTTAGATGTACAACTCTGCTAAGCTATCTAATGACTGACTAATCTGGATGGGTAAAAAATATGTCGATTTGGTGAGTTTGTCAACAATCAACCAAATTGCATCGTGCTGACATCGAGCCTTGGGTAAACCTACAATAAAATCCATCATGATCTCCTTCCATTTCCACTAGAAGATCTCTATCAACTGCATAGTACCGTCGGGTCTTTGATGTTTGATCTTGAACTGCTGGCAAGTCAAACATCTCGAGACAAACCTTGAAAAAAAATAATGATAAGGTCATACAAATCCATAAAATATTATAAAATTATTCAGAATCTATTAAAACTACTTACCATGCGATCTCCTGCTTCATTCCATTCCACCAATACCTCCTCCACAAGTCCTTATACATCTTAGTGTTACCCGAATGTATGGTGTACTTGACTCTATGAGCCTCCTCCAGCAGCTCTTCCTTTAATTTGGGATCGTTGAGAACCTAGATACGCTCTTGCATCCATATACTCCCATCTTCTTTCCGCTTAAAGGATAAATACTCCAACCGAGCAAGAACTTGCAATCTCTCACACTTGCGATGAGATAAGACTGAACAATCATATTAAATAAGTGAATTACCCTTGCATCAACCACAAAGGGCCGCCATGCCATGAAATCTTCCAACAATTTCCACCCTGCTCCTAACAAACTGGCCGAAATGCCTCTTGCCTTTCTACTAAGCGTGTCAGCTACCACGTTGGCCTTTCCTCGATGGTAAGAGATAGCAAAATCATAGTCCTTAATGAACTCCAGCCACCTTCACTGCCTCATGTTGAGCTCCTTCTGAGAGAACAAGTATTTCAAACTCTTATGATTTGAGAATACTTTGAACTTCTCTTTGTATAAATAGTGACACTATATCTTCAATGTAAAGACAACTACCACAAACTCTAGATCGTGAACAGAGTAATTTCTCTCATGAATCTTAAGCTGACGAGACATATATGCAATAACCTTCTCATGCTGCATAAGAATACATCCTAAGCCAGTGCTCGAGGCATCAGTGTAGACCACAAAACCTTCACTGCCAGACTATAAAGCCAAAATTGGAGTTGACAAGAGCTTCCGCTTCAGAGTCTAAAAGCTCTCCTTGCACTTGGCATCCCACTCAAATTTGGTTCTCTTCCCCAGAAGCTTAGTCATCGACAGAGCTATCCATGAGAAGTCATGGATAAAATGTTTGTAATAGCCTGATAATCCAAGAAAACTCCCGATGTCATGGACGTTCTTCGGTTGCTTCCAATCTAAGAGTGCATTCACCTTCAACATCATCTAAAATTATTCTGCGAAAATAAAATTTTATGAATTCGTTACATCGAAACAATAGTTAGAAAAACTCAATTACCTTAGCATAGTCTACGATAACACTAACACCATCCTTCGAGATCACATGACCCAAGAACATAACCTCCTCGAGCCAAAACTCACACTTAGAGAACTTGGCATATCGTTGGTGTTTCATGAGTATACTGAGTACAATCCTCAAGTGACCCTAATGTTGTTCCCTACTCTCAGAGTATACCAAAATGTCATCTATAAAGACAATAATAAAAGAATCGAGATAGGGACAAAACACTCAATTCATCAATGCGGTCGCGACATTCGTAAGCCCGAATGGCATAACTACAAACTCGTAGTGTCCATATCTCATCCAAACAACAGTATTCTGGATATTGTCATCCTTCACTTGAAGCTGATGGTAGCCGGAACAAGGATCGATCTTTGCTCTGTGCAACTGGTTGAACAAGTCCTTGATTTTGGGCAACAAATATTTATTCTTAATGGTAGCTTGGTTGAGCAAGCGGTAGTCTATGCACAACCTCATCGAGCCATCTTTCTTCTTAATAAATAAAACTAGTTCTCCCCAAGGTGAAACACTCAGCCTAACAAATCCGCGATCCACCAACTCCTATAATTGCTTCTTGAGTTATTCGAGCTCAGCTGGTGCCATATGATAGGGTGCCTTAAAAATTGGCACCATTCTAGGCAACAAATCAATACTGAACCACACCTCTCTAATTTGTGAAAGTCCCGATAGATCTTCAAGAAAAATGTCTGGAAACTCATTGATGATCTCGAGGTCCTCTATCAATGGAACATTCGACTCTGTCCCAACCACACTAATCAAAAGGCGGTGTGTACTCTATCCAAACATGTATGAGCCTTCACTATAGAGATGATACGATTACACAAAGTAGATCTAGATATCTTAAACTCTATCTCTGAGACATCTGGTCTCGATATCATAACCTTCCCTTCTTAATACAAAATACTGGCAAAATGCTTGAACAACAAGTCTATTCTCAATATGACATCATAACTTTTTATATCAAGTAGGACTAGGTTGGCAGGTAAGACCTGCCCTAGCAACTCTATACTTACATCCCGAATATGAGAAACACACAAAGAATTATTTTCAACTGGGGTACGAACATCAAGAGCATATATAAGCAGTTCTATAGGTAATCCCAACTGATTAGCATAATCTACTGAAACAAAAGAATGAGTAGATCTACTATAAAAAAGAATCATACCTTGGACCAAATCATTTGACTACAACTGATCTGTCATAGTGGCGTACAAATGCCTTGGCACCCGATTATGCTGCTGAACCTGTTGCTGCTAGTGCTGCAACTAGTATTGCTGCTAGTGCTATTGCTACTATTGTGGCTGTCGTTGGGGCTGAGTCCTCCTAGGCTATTGTCACAACTCACCACCTTGCTTTCTGAAACAGTCTCGAGCAAAATGGCTTCTCCCGCCACAGTAATAGCCGACAGTGGTCTCCCTAGGGCATATCGGTCCACTGTGCACCCTGTTGCGCTTTTGGCACCTCTGCCTAAATCTTTGCTGCGGTGGCTGCTGCTGACCTTTCCCTGCCTGCTGCTTTTGCCTCTTGGCAGGAGGAACAAATTTCTTTCCACCAGCAGGATATTGTCTACAATGATCCTCAGTCTTCGTGGGTGGCTGCTTGGATGATTTCTTCTTTCTTATCTCCTACTTTGCTGACATGGTTATAGCAGCTTTAATTGCATCAGTGAAGTTTACGGGCATGCTGATCATGACCCAATACCTAAGTCAGTCTTTCAAACCCCTGACGAACTTAGTCACCCTGGCCTAGTCATTCGCAAATAGCATGAGGTAGTACCTCTCCAAACTCTTGAATTTGGTAGTGTAGTCTACCAAACTCATACTCCCCTACTTGAGCTCCAAAAACTCTTGTGGCTTCTTAATCCTGGCATGATGAGGGAAGTAAGTCTCCAAGAATGCTCCTTGAAAAGCCTGCCATGGAATGTCAGCCATTGTCGTGAATTACACAGTGTGAGTAGTGTCTCACCACTTTCTGGCATTACCCATCAAGTGATAGGTACAATAATCTCTCTGTCTGTCATTGGGGATGGGCAAAACTCAAAAAACTCACTAAATCTCCTCAAGCCAATTCTCTACAACTTTGGGATCAGTTTTTCTCATAAAAGTAGGTGGTTATAACTTAAAGAACTTCTCATACGTCACTGGCTCTGGGTTCGGATTATGATGCACTACCTGTACTAGA
Source organism: Nuphar pumila (assembly GCF_984573655.1). NCBI lineage: Eukaryota > Viridiplantae > Streptophyta > Magnoliopsida > Nymphaeales > Nymphaeaceae > Nuphar > Nuphar pumila. Next base: position 105,448,009 of record NC_143256.1, read on the forward strand.
GGAACACAATGGTTATGGTATTGCGTCAGTGTTTGAATGGCCTGACCAATGTTATGAAGGGTGTCCATGACAAAACCCCTTTGAGTCTGCCAATCATCACTAGAGTTGGTTCCATTAGAAACATTTTCATTGGAAGTATTCCCACAATGAGCCATCTATAATTAATTAACCATAACTTAGCTACGGTATAAGGCATTAAAATTAAACATTTTCTATTTTATATTATTCTTATAATAACCACATATTTAAATACTTCTTTATGCAAACACACGGTTGTGATGAACACACTTATAAAAAGATGCCAGATTGTTGGACGACTGTGAACCAATGATTTTCGATCCTTAGGCTCTGATACCAACTGTAACAGCCTAACAAATTTCAAATTAAAACTACGAAGATTTTTTTTTCTTCCAAAAGTAACATGTTATTGAGTTTCTTTTTCCTTCTAATATGTAATAAGGCAATAGTCTCACCATCAGACATGTTCCAACTATACCAAATACTAGATGACTCGCCTGAGCGCAAGTGCGAGTGTGTCTTAGCCTCCTAGTACTACATACAATACAAAACCACCGTTAACAAATCTGGTTAAATTATTACATAAAAGGAATTTTATCAATTTAAGTATTTCATCATTGGCATTGACTTAACTAAATTAAGCTCTAAAGAGTCAGCCTACGCATGCACCGACATTTAATAGCTCCTTAGAACAAAGTTCGAGATAAAGGCATCTAAATGACAAAATCCTTATACCATTACTTATGTGAGTAAACACAACAAAAAATATTGATTTGAAATCAATTTAATATGCTAGATTTTTTATTAAACCTCTCAAACATATTATATTTAAAACACACTCACTCAACTATCCTTAAAAGATATTAATTGAAATACTTGATAGTTTATCAACTCAATGAATCATTCATGTATCTATTCCAAAAATCGATAATTAAATTGTTAAATAAGTATCAAATTTAAAATTTGATGAATAGCCTCCAAGATCTCAAAATCATCAGTCACTCACAACCCCCTCACAACATCCTGCATTCGCTTCACAAAACACATATTACCTGGAAAATATTTTATTTTGAAAGCATGAGACTTTGAAGAGTCTTAGTAAGATTCACATAGCTAAGACAAATATACAACACATTAAGCTTGCATAGCATGTATCAATCACAATATACAACATTCAACATTTAATATGCAGATAAATGATAAAACAATAAAGTTCATGGATTCATGATTTTAAAAAATGTACACAAGCATGATATAACAATTTTAGACATGCACAACTGCAATCTAATTGAAATTAAAACATACAATCATATGCATGAATCTACATAATTATATGAGCATAAATAAAAGTGTAAAAAAGTAAAGTGAGCAAGTATTTTAAGTTCCACTTGATTACCAAAAACTCTATCGGGTATGCGTAGGCCCTCTACGAAACAGACTAGACTACTTAGGTGTTCATATGCTATGTATTTTAGTTTTTTGAGTAACTGACTGAGTCATCCCCCTAGAGGCAGAGTCAGGCTGTGACACATAACGGTGTGCTTAAAGAGAATCTGTCTGGGAGAATGGCTTCATGCCATACGATAATCATGACCATACACTTCTGCAGAACACCTAGGGACGTGCCCACCTAGAACAAAGAGGCAGTACTACCCCCCCTAAATTCTCTCGGTTGGGGGACCATCGAGGCATTGCCCCTCACTGTAATAATAAGAAAAAAATGCCCAGAGAGTTTCATACAACCTACCCTCTCTAAGGTAGACCAAAGACCATTCTGGTTCAATATACCTCGGTAAAGGCATATCCAAAATCCTGCTCAGAATTATCCTATTAATTAGGTCATAGGTAAATGCATCTACCATTTAGGATAGTGAATTGCCATCTCACTGTTTCCTCTTTGAAACCTTAAATTAGCATTTTATTAAGCACCCAAATGCTCATGCAATCCTGTAGGATTTCTATCATCTTGCATGCATTTAACAAATTATGTATTTCAAAGCATTACATACATTCTCATAAACAATGAATCATGTAAACATGTTATTTAACAATTTATTTATGCAATATCACATAATTTCAATAAATAGAAATCAGCATGCATCATTACCATAAATATAAATCAATTTATGAACCACAATTTTAAATCACTATCAAATTATTTAGGTCCCGTGGCTAGAGTAGCCCGAAACCATACAACTGAAACATGTTTTGCCAAATCACAATGCAATCAGCATGTTCATATTTATAACTCATATGCTTGCAAATACGGTCATGCTCATACTCAATTTATCATGAAAATAAACACATTTAAGCTGTCATAAACGGATTTAATCAGGAATATCAAATACAACTTGTGTAGGAGCCTATTTCTCATAAACATGGGATCCTTATACCAAAACCATAACTTACCAATTGTGATCAAACTCATCTCTATTTCTATCATAAATATTTATATAAGATCTGATATAATTCTAAACTGAATTCGTAAACCTTTTTGAAGAAAAATATCAAAACATAATTGAAGCCACTAACCTCGACTTTCCCGATAAGAGCCCCCATACATCCTTATCGAGCAAATCGTCGTGACTCTGATTAATGTATTGATTTATTTACAGTAATTCAAATCATATCAAACCTGATAAAAATATCCATGATAACATATTGAATCAATGAATCTATTGCAATTAACCCATAACAAAAAACACACAAGTCAATTTTCCTGGTCCAGGCCCCCATGAGCCCAAATCGGAAGGCTTATATGTTTTTAATTATGTTTAGTTGTAGCCATGCTTAATCAAGGTAAATACACAGAATTTAATTCAGTTCTTGTCATACATAACTTGAAAAAGAATCACATCTCAACAACATATATATTTATAAGAATCGAATTCCAAGAAAGAGCCCAAAACCTTATATCGATTTCTAAGAAATCAGGATTTTGATTATCTTAAATACAAACTATTCAATTTTCATTAAGTCAAGTATGATTTAAGTTATTTAACAAGCTAAACATGATGAACTCAACCATATAAATAGAGATACTCTTCTTTGGAATAAACCAAAATAGTTAATTTGCATAACAATCAAACTTTGGCAATATCTTTCAATTACAACATGCACAAATTCAGATTCAGTTCTTTTTCAGTGTTTGTCTCTTTGTTTATGATTCAATAAAATATCTTAACACTGATAATATACAGAATATAATAGAAAAATAGTAAAACAATAAGATCCAAACGTGGTACATTCTAATCCCAAATACAAGTCATTAGGGAAATTCGAATCTCTGATAAGCTATTTTTACAAAATCTATCAAAAATAATAGGTCGCATATAAAATCACCATATTTTTATTGTAGATGTCTTTGCCTGTTATGAATATAATTTAATAAACTGATCTTAAAAATTATGAGAAAAAAATAATTAAAAATCATCTACTAATCCCTATTCTGATAGAGTTTCAATCCAGAATCTGTAAACTACAAGATTTTATCAGATTAAATATTTTCTTAGAATTTATAGAAAATATTTTTGGCATTTTTACACAGTCTTTTATAACATGTTAGACTTCATGGAAAAGTTTTATAAAATATTCAGAGTGCTTTTGCTTGAGCCGTTATACCTTTTAACATAGATAGGTCAAAACAGTCCTATAACCAGTGCCTAAAACTAGAGCTCTGTTAGGATGAATGTTTCTTCCTCAATACGATTCCCAAAGGGGTAAAACAAGATTCTAAAATCAAGTACAAGATGTGTAGATTAACCCAATATTTTTATTTAGATTTTTTGGACTGATATTCAAAGACACATCAAATTATTTTCAAAACTGGTCAGGAATAATATATCAGTCATCTCAAACATAAATTTCTGAGAAAATGTTTTGCTAAAAATCTTCTTGAGACCATTAAACCTTTGAAATCTCATTATTTTAAAATTAACCAGATCTAATAACGGTTAACTTATGATTACATGTTATGATTGAATCTAACCTGAACCAACAAAGAAACCATATTTAGACATATTATTCATCTATGCATGCTTAGTGTATGTATAAAGTATCTACTACGTAAATCTTACCTGAAAATCGATAGTTCCTCTAAACCAAAAGAAAATCTGGTAGTCCAATCTCTACACCACCACGACAACTACCAGAAGTTTTTTAGGTTTAATGGCTGCTCACCACAACTCCAAACCTCCTAGACATTTTTAGGAGAAAAGGAAGAAGAAAAGCCAAAAAGAAAAAGAGAGAGAGAGAGAGAGAGAGAGAGAGAGATTTTCTAAAAAAAATTAGAGGGGCATGTGGGAGGGGGTATAAATAACCCTCTCATCAAACCCTAGTCCTAAGTGGTGAAGGAGTCTCCCCTCCAAAATCATGTAGAGGGAGAAAGGAGTCCTTTCTGAGAAGGACTCTGTCTTCTAGACTCTTTCCTCATTTATTATTAGATTTTCATCAAAATTTTATTTGATTAGAATTCTATAGTTTGACTATTCTACAACTAATCACTAACAAATTCAACTAATTTTTATCTATTCAAGAGGTGGGGGATGCCCCTCCCTCTTTAATATTTTGATTAATAATTTAATTAAATTTCTTAATTAAAATCTTAATCATCTCTTTTATTTATTTATTTATTTAAATTAAAACTAGATAAGACTTTCACCCTTATGAACTCTTGGATCCAAATGGGGGTCCACATAGGATGTCCACTATGAGGGTTCAATCCATTACCATTGGATCCAATTAATATTTTAAATTGGATCTAATCCAAATATCACCTCAGATCCACATTAGATCCAAATGCCAAATTTAGATCCAAAATGAAAGTCTAAGAACTAAAACCACTTATTTTAAAATTTTACAATTATTTTTGCATTATTTTTTATATCTTGAGACAAAAATTTATAATTAATTAAAATCAAGAAAATCAAAAATTCACAATATAGTCATAGATGCACCAATAAATCATCATTTATTCATTTTAATTACCAAAGAAACTTTTTGGGTTTTATACTCTGACACCCTGTTCGACCTCTAAGTACAAAATGGAGGATGCAAGAAATCATAAGTTTTTGGTTAACAAGTATATAGATTTTAAATTCTTCAATGATAAGCCAATGCTACCTCAAGTCCATAAGATGCAGATCTTGGCTAATCAGATCAATTTTGAGGGTATGGACCTTGATGAAGCATTTTAGATGGCTGTAATCATTGGTATATTGCCTTCATCTTGAAAAGATTATTGAAATAAATTGAAACATAAAAATGAAGAGTTTACCTTAGAATAATTTCTTCAATATCTTAGAATCGAGGAGAAAGCTCGATCTCGAGATAAGAAAGATGAAGTAAAAGAAGTTTATGCTAAAGTAAATTTAGTTAAACGCTAACCAAGGTTCAAACCCGAACTTAAGAACAAGAACAAGAACAAAAACAAAAACAAAAACAAGAACAAGAACAAGAAATTGAAATTTGATTCTCAAAAGAGAAAGATAGTTTCTTGCTATACTTATGGAAAATCGATTCACTATGTAAGAGAATGCCATCACTAAATATCCAACAATTTGTTTTTGTCTTTTTCATTCTCAATGTTCTTTACATAACCCTCACATATATCGGATTGGCGAATGATTTCTCCAAGAGTCACCCCCTCAAACGGCGAAGACTTTCTTGTCTTATGAATTATAGTCATTGCTAACCTGCACAACACATAAATTTAACAGAATCATTGTATGTTACAACTGCTTTCCCAAGTATATATTATTATAAATTATCACATTTGTTAAACAATCACCAACATTACAAGCCACCGTAATATTTGGCTTCATAAATAAACATCGTAGTATGATTTAGCAAAATTAAGTACAAATTGAGGTAACTTCATAATTACACATCGCTATTGCATCAAACATATAAATCGTTGTTGCTTTAAACGTATAAATCATTATACAAATCACACCCTTCATAAGTACTAATCATTGTAATGTTTTTGTTTCCTAAGTAAACCTTGTAGTACGATTTAGCAAACTTATGTACAAATCGTGGTAACTTCATAAATCATAAATACACATGACTACTGCTTCAAACGTATAAATCGTTGCTGCATCAAACGTACAAATCGGTTCTTCAAACATACAAATCATTGTAGAAATCGAACCCTTCATAAGTATATATCATTGTAAATCATAAATCACTACTGCATTAAACGTACAAATCATTGTTGCTTTAAATGTATAAATCATGAATCATAAATCGTAAATTGCTACTGCTTCAAACGTATAAATCGTTGTTGCATCGAACAAATCACTACTATATTAAATATATAACTCTTTGTTAATTTCAAACTTACAAATCGTTGTAGAAATTTAGCCTTTATAAGTACATATCGTTGCCTTTCATGACTCTTGTTTCAGTATGAAAATAGGTGTTACTTAGCATGTATAGTACAATCACTTGTAAGATTTAGCATTCAGATTTATAAATCGATTTATTTACATAACAAAAACTTACACAAAACTCACCTTCTAAGATACAAGTTTTTCTAATCCGACAGTGGAGGAGAAACACCTAGAAGGTAGATGCAGCCGATGGTGGCAATGATGCTCTGACTACAATCCGGCGACAACAGATGACGACAAAGTCTGTATCGTCAAAGAGAGCTCCTGTTACAACAAATGGTGCATCATCAAAGGGTGATCCAGAATGTTTAGGGTGACATATTGCGAGGAGCTCTTGTTAAAGCAGAGGAGTTTACTCCTTAGGGCAAAAACGATGATGATTTTAACCCTTTCTGGCAGAAGGACATTTTTGTCCTTTACTCGAAACATCGATTCACGACACTAATGGCGGGAAAGGGTACTTAAGTATTTGCAAACTCTGGCGGGAGGACATTTTTGTCCTTTACTCAAAATGTCATTTCATGGCACTAATGGCGGGAAAGGGTACTTAAGTCTTTGCAAATGCACCAGACTTCGATGCCATGTGATACAAACACGCACGGGGAAACGAGCCCAATGTGCTTACATACGTGGTTCTCATTCAGACCCGAGAACATGTACCTGCATGTTTCAGGGGAGAACATATAACCTGCTTCGATTTTGGATCAATGAGTCACTCATACAATGATAGAAGTATGTTTAAAGCATAGAAAACCATGGGAGAAGACCATATGATTTATATGGGAGATAAGTACGAAGCGAAGGTTCATAGAAAAGGGAGTGTGGAATTTCACTTCACCTTCAAAAAATATGTATCATGTACCTATCATCAAGAAAAATCTTGTATCTGTCTATCTCCTTACAACTTATGGTTTCAAAGTTGTAATGGAATCTGACTGTATTATACTGTCAAAGAATCACAAGTTTGTAGGCAAAAACTATGTTACCAATGAGTTCTTCAAGTTTAATTTGATGAATGAAGTTGATTCTGCTTCTGTTTATATGCTTGACTCATATGATTTATGGCATGCTAGATTCAAACATGTAAATTATAAGTCTTTGAAAAACATGGGTAACTTAGGACTTATTCTTAAATGCAAAACTAAACATCTTAAAAAATGTGATGTTTGTATTCAAGCAAAGTTTGAGAAAGCATCATTTTAGAGTGTTGAAAGAACTTCTAAATTATTAAATTTAATACACAATGATATATGTGATTTAAAAAATACTCAAACTTATGAGGGTAACAATTATTATATAACCTTTATTAATGATTTCATAAAATATGCTTATGTCTATCTAATGAAAATAAAAGATGAATCATTTGAAAAAAAAAAGATTTTCAAAGCAGAGGTTGAAAACTTTCATAATTGCAAAATAAAGTGTTTTAGATATGATAGAGGTGATGAATATCTTTCAAATGAGTTCATTGAATTTTGTAAAATTTATAAAAATACATAGACAAGATATTGGTCCATATACTCCTCAACATAATGGTACACCTAAATGTAAAAATCAGACTTTAATTGACATGCTTAATTCAATGCTTATTAATTTTTGTATAGATTATAATCTATGGGGTGTTGCATTGCTTAGTTCATGTCATATCTTAAATATAGTATCATATTCTAAGTTAGACACTACACCTTATGAACTTTAGAAAGGTAGAAAACCAAATTTAAATTATTTAAAACTTTTGTATTGTATTACTTATGTAAAACTTACTGATCCAAAATTAACTACACTAGGTCAAAAAACCAGAATATGTATCTTCAATGGATATTCTCAAAATAGTAAGATATATATATTTATGGATATTGAAACCAAAGTGATTTTAGAATCCATCCAAGCCAAATTTAGAGAAGATTTAACCTTAAAATCACTTGAAGCTTCAAAAGTTATTGAAAATAATCCAAGAAAAAGAATTTATGAGTTTGAAAATTCTGAAATTTTAAAAAGTAAAAGATCAAGAAAATCAAAAGATTTTGGTCATGATTTTGATCTCTACATGATAGATGGGAACCCTTTTTCTTTTTCGGAAGCTATGACCTCTCTTGATGCTCCTTCTTGGAAGAAAGCTATAGAGAGTGAATTAGATTCTATCATAGAAAATAAAACTTGGATTTTGGTTGACTTCTTAATTTTAAACCCTTGAGATGCAAATTGGATTTTCAAAAGGAAACTTTGAACTAATGGCTTTATTGATAAGTTTAAAACTAAACTTCTAGCTAAAGGTTTCAAACAAAAACTCGGACTTGATTATTTTGATACCTATGCTTCTGTAAGTAGGATTGCATCTATTAGAACTATGGTTGCTTTGCCATCAATTTACAATTTCAAAAATTCATCAAATAGATGTCAAAACTATTTTTTTAATGGTGTCTTAGGAGAAGAAATTTATATGGAACAATCAGAATGCTATATGACACCAAGTCAAGAAAAGAAAGTTTGCAAACTGTTAAGGATATTGTATGGTTTAAAACAATCACTTAAACAATGGCATTAAAAAATTGATGAAGTAATCATTTTATATGGTTTTATAATTCATGACTTTGATAAATGCATATACAGAAAAGTATAAAGTAATCATGTTATAATTATTTGCCTCTAGGTGGATGATATGTTAATCATAAGTAATAATGTATAAATAAGATCAAAAGTTTTCATTCATCTAAATTTGACATGAAAATATGAGTTTAGCTGATGTTATATTTGGTATTAAATTAATGAGACATGAAAATGGTTATGCATTAATTCAATCCTACTATACTAAAAAATTATTAAGAAAATATAATCATTATGATTGTAAGTCTATTGCTACTCCAATTGATCTTAGTGTTAAGTTGTCGATTAACACTTGAATAAGTACATCCCAATTGGAGTATGCAAGTATTATTGGCAATCTCATGTATGCTATGAATGAAACTAGACTAGACATAGCTTTCAACATGAGCAAGTTGAGCCGATATACTAGTAGTCCAGAATAAGAGCATTGAGCTGCAATATATCGAGTCCTGAAATACTTGAGAGCAACTCTAGAATATGAAATATTCTATAAAAGAGAACCCATTGTACTTGAAGGGTATAGTGATGCAAATTTAAATGAAAGACTAGAATCCGAAATCGGTACAGTGCAATGGTCTGGTTATTCCACTGAGTCGCTGCCTCCGGTCCCTCTTCATGTCAATGATGCACCAGAGTTTACATAAGCTCCTTTAACGGAGTTGCTTCTAAGAAGAATGAAGAGAAAAGGAGGATGGAAAGAAGAAAAACAAAAAATAAAGAAAGCTTGAGAGTGCAATGAGAGAGGTGAGAGAGAGCAATGAAAATTTTGAGAAGAGAGGAATGGTGTGTAAGGGGTATGGAAACCCCAAAAAAAATCTTCTTCATTTATTTTTTATTTTTTATTAGTTGCCAAAATAGTCTCATTGAAATCACACCCCCTTCCAATTGTATGTATGAGATGCTGGCCTCTCATACAAAAGATTTTTCTTTATTGCATTTTTTTTTATTATATAGTCTTCTTTTTTTTTTACTTAGAGTCAACTAGGAAAAATTGTGTGGTTATTTGGAGGTCACATTGCTTTAATTAAGAATTTTGATTCTCAAACCAAATAACGTGTAGATCATTCTTGGATTTCAAAAATCCCTCTAAGGCACTTGAAAACTATACTTTCTATTTTTTTTAACCATTACTTATTTTACTTTCTTCCAGCTATGCTTACATGGCAGCCATCTTGAAAAAGAAAAAATGTGTATAAGATAAGGTGAGTCAATACTTACATTAATGTGATTTTGGATTCCCTTCTTTCCTCATTGATTTCTCTCATTATGATTTTTTTTCTTTGACTTAAAATCAACTAGAGAAAACATATATGTTTTGAAAGTAAACCAAAGTTTGTCTAAATAAAAAGTAGAATCACCTAAATATATAAAACATGTGGGGGTATGAGAGCAATTCAATATTGCCCAAAAATGGACACTATTGTCATCTATAATATGTGTGGGTATTGAAAGCAATTCAACATTGTCTATTTTAAATCTTTATTTTCCTATTCTTCCCTCTTAAATACTCTCTCTTTTAACTACAGTATTTTCAAATAACACATAAAATGTGTAGGCTATTTCAAACTTACTATACTTATTTTTTTTTCATCTAGTTAGGTGGGTCGCACTAGGGGCGTGCCACCCTATTCACCATGTTATACCTGAATTTTACTAAAATTTATATCTATATACATTTTTATTTCATATCAACTCTGGTTTCCTAAAAAATTTTGGATCCTATTTGGATCCCCTATTAGCTTGGATCTCTAAGAATCCAACTCTGATTTCCAACTGGATTACAGATTTTTCAGAGATTCAGACTCAATTACCATATTCAACCCGTGTATTGGATTCATATGATTTTATTCAGATCCAATATCCATTTGGATCAAATTTATTTTATTTAATAGCATATCCGATAGGAAGAAAATTCACTTTTATTTATTTCAATAGTTGCCAAAATTTTACATGTTTTACAAGGAACGATTAAGGGTCTGACAGGATCATTTTGCACTCAACCAGTACTCTTTTTTTTTGTTCAGGATTTTTACCTTACACGCTAGACCATTTAGTGCACTTTATGACCCTTTAATGGGGCATGGGGGCTAGGGGCCTATATAAACCCAGCTCCTCGTCCTCATTTCTCTCTTCTCTCTCGAGCTCTCTCTCCTCCTCTCTCACAAGCTTTGCTCTCTCTCTCCTATCTTGGAGTTTCGGTTTGGATCCAAATCCAGTTTCATATCTAGATTTAGTTGCGGTTCGAATCCAGATTTGATTCCATATCAGATCTAATCTTAAGATCCAGACTTATATATATCCAGCTGTTGTCTGGATCTCGACACAATTACTGTTCAAATCCATATCCAAACCTAGAATTTATACCCGATTCAACCCTAGTCAAGAGGCAGTTCAAGGTGGTCTGTGTTGAGGTTGTTGAGCTCACACAGTGCAGGGCGTGGTTCGATAATTTGCGATAAGGCAAAAGCTCAGTTGTATCTTGAGAGAGTAGTTGCATGAATACCCATTGCACCGAAGACTTGATCCTAAGTGCGGTAACTATCACTTGACGACAACATGTTTACGTGTGCCTCCGAGCTCTTTGGTTCAATCTCAATTGCCTGGCCCACTAAGTAAAATTTCTAACAAAACGTAGCGTTGGGAGCACATTATTTTTGGCAACACCAGAAGATGCAACCCACCCTTATGATCCGTTGTGTCCAATTCCATTCCCTTTCCTCCAACACCCTCAATGCAAACAGATGGCTGGGTTATGTTTGGATCCAAGCACAGGAGATATTTCAGGAAATGCGGAGGTGACATTTTGAGGAAAATTAGGATTGGTAAACGAGCCAAATGGGCCCAACAGGAACGGTTGGGCTCAGCTAATTTACAGCCAGGCACTATTTGGGTTTGGTTCGTCTGGCTTGTGCAAGTGGAGCTGAAGCATATATGAGACCTAGACGAGCCCGAGCTGACTTTGTTTAATAGATTTTTCTTTTTTCTTTTTAAATCAAAGGATCCATAGTGAGAATGGATGCTGCTTGTGCTCGACTCAGCTCTTGCTTGGCTGGACGTCTAAATGAACCAAACAAGAATGAGCCTGCGACGACCAAACAGGACTGAGCCAGAAGCTGGTCGGTTTGTTTCCCAGCCCTAGAAAACATCATGGACGGTTTTCATGCTGAACCCAAAATAAGCAATTATGAGGGGAGCAACCTTACCTCCTGTATAAAAGACAACTAGATGAGTTGTAAACTTCACTTCTTATCATTTCAAACAACCAACAGCCATACATACATCTGAATTCAGACCAATGGAAGAAACCGTGGGCTGTCTCTGAACGATTTGCATGGATATCCTTACATTGTTGAAAGAGGACACCCTATCATTGGATTGCTGCCACATGTAAAGGTTTTATACTTCTATCAGTGTCAGCATTGTACACGTTACAGCATGGGATTGCAGCTTCAGTTTTAGATTGCTAAAAGGTCATAACCAATAATGCAGAGAGGCACCGATCATTTTATGTGGGCTCAACCACAGTGAGCCAATCAATCAAAGTAGACTGCACTAACTCACAAGTGGACAAACAGGAAACGGTAGTGTTGTCGCTAGCACAGTTTGGCTCCAGCTTCAGTGGGGCAAAAGACTGGCTGGAAAGGGGGAGGGTGTTTGCCCGTGGCCACCACTACTCCAAGGTCCAGCTCACCTGCAAAACGATACAGGGCGCCTTAGTGAGTTTGAAGCATAGTCACAAATATATCTGTTATTACAGCAAAAAATGGAATATTTTGAAGGGGAATTTTCAAAAGAACACCTCAAATTTGGGGGATAGTTTGATAACACACCTAAACTATTTCATTGTTAATTTAAAAAAGCCTAGTTTTACTTCTGTCAAAGTTGCCTATTAAGTGTACGTCGTAATTACCATAAGATTAGGTGCATTTTTATATTATCATAAAAAAATATGTCTGTTTTCGAAAATTTTCTCTAAAAAATTGTTATTTTGTGGGCAAATCAGTAACTTTATGTCGTTAACTGAACTTGAGTTAATGATAACACATGTTAAATTGATGGAAATGTGCATCTAATTAATGGAGCATAAATTTAAATGTCGTTTTAAGTTTTAACAATATAAAAAACTTAGGTGTGTTTTTATTATTGCCAAAAATTTAGCTGTGCTTTGAAAATTTTCCTATTTTTAAAATATCACCTATTTTAAATATCACTTTTAACCTGATATTAACACAACAAAACACACTTTTCTTAGTTTTTTTGTATTATTTATGCCTATATATATTATATTATAAATTTCTATGCGCTAATAGTTTGCTAGGATTTTGTTGAGAAAACTTGTTTTCTCAAAATAGTGATATTTTCTTTGCTAATATTTTCTAAAGAATGAGATTTGTGACTATGATTTAGAACTATAGACAGGTTGAAGCTGGACTTGCAGCATCCACCATCTATTGGGCATAGATCTATGTAGGACCGAAATCCTACCTTTAAAAATAAAAGATTTTACTAAAAAATATTTTCTTTGGAAACTGACTTCTTACAAATCAATTATGGGATCCTTATTGGTATAGAGGTCAAGTCATTCCTCCTCAAGTGGAGAGGGATAACCCACCCATGGTTGAGATTTTTCTAAGAAAGTGATCCTACACAGCCTCCTTGAGCACATGTGAAGTAAGCCGAGCTAGAGTGGTGGATCCACCCAAGGCTCAAACAAAAGAAAACAAGTGTGTGAAAATGAGTGACAATGAGTTAAGAAAGAAAAATCACAGGAAAATGAACAATAAAGAATAAGAGAAGGAAAAAGAATACTTACTTGGGCTTCTCGTGAGCGCTAGCCCTTGCTCGTGTGCTAGCAGAGTTTCCTCACCCAACCGTGAGCCAAAGATCCGATAGAGTCTCCCCACTATAGTTAAAATTCCTATGTAGGAAGGGCATTCATTATAGGAAAATCTATAATAGAAAGCGACACTACAAGAAAAATGGTCATTAGCGACAGAAGTTTGCGATAGATTTTTTTCGTCGCAACTTTGTGGCAGATTAATGAGAGAAACAAATCCATCGCTAAAATCTGTAATATTTATGAAAATAGCGACGGAAAAACTTTTGTCGCCAAATTCGTCGCTAATTAGCGATGGCTTAGCGATGTCAGGTTTTTGTCGCAATACCCGTGGCATTTAGCGACGAATTTGGTGGCATAAGTTTTTCTGTCGCTACATAGCGATGACGTTAGCAACAGAAATATTTCGTCGCTAACTGGTTATGTAAATTTGTGATGGAGTTGCGACGAAAGTCGGCCGTTGCCAAATCCGTCGCTAAGTTTCCCGTAAATCCCTAATTAGAACCCTTCTTTCTCTTTCCTATTTCGTCTCTCCCGCCCAACACACACCCCCGGCCGCCGCCCTCTCCCGTCCGATGCACTCCCCGGCCCACCGCCCGTCCCTCCCCCGGCCCGTCGCCCCCCGTTCTGCCACCCGTCCCTCCCTCGGCCCATCGCCCCGCATTCCGCCGCCCATCCCTCCCCCGGCTCGTCGCCCACCGTTCCGCCGCCCGTCCCTCCCTGGGTCCATCGCCCCCCGTTTCGCCGCCCGTCGCTGCCCGTCCCTCCCCCGGCCCATCGCCCCCCGTTCAGCAGCCCGTCGCCCCCTCGCCCGCCACCCGGCGTCTCCCAGGTAAGTGGGTCATTTTTTTTCCGACAAACGGAAAAGCAAAATTAAAATCTCTGATTTCCCTTTAGTTATTCACTTATTCCTTCTCTGCAAGCAAAAATTTCTAGATATTTATCAGAAAAAAACTTGATTTCTCCCTTCTTTACGACCGCCTTCTTTATAAGAGAAAACTCACAGAAATTCACCCAAAAAAAGAAGAAAAAAATTGATTTTTTTCCTTCACACTGTTTCCTTTGTCCTGAGCCTTCGTTTTCCAATAACAGATTTGCAGTCTCTCCATAATCCGATCAAACTTTTCCTTCCTTTCGTGCACTCTAAATCCACTTTGAGAGTCTTCCATTTCCTTTCTTATGTTTTCCCACAAACGTTGGAAATGCCCTTGTGCTCTCACTCCTTCTCGAATCCCTTGATAAGCGGAAGCAGGGAAAAACAATTTCCAAGGATCTCCGGCTTTTCGCCTCACAAGACGCGTCTCTTTTTCCAACTTTTTTTTTGTTTGTTTGTTTGACGGAAAGGTCAAAGGGTTTCTGCTCTTCTCTTTTGTTTGTTCGGACTCAAAAAAATGATGGCTTGTTTGTGTTTTGAAGTAATTTGGTTGTTGCGCTTGTCTGTTAGACGTTGCAAGTTCGAACCCCATGGTAGGGTTATATAACTGGTAGGGTATGCCTAACCCCAACCCCAGCTTTCTCTGTAAATAAAAAATCAAATTGTTTTGATCAAATAGATTCAGCGTGGTTGATTTAATAAGAATCTACCTTTAGATCGTATTTTCTTATGAAAATTGTTTTTTAAATCATAAAATCTTGTGTCATCTCAATAGTTTATTTTTTAATTGGTAAAAAAATCCTGCAAACAAGTTGAATTTTAGTGGTTAGTGTTGATCTCTACTAAAAATGGACAATGTAGATCACATCTATGAAATCAGATTTGATAGAAACAACATGCATCAATGAAATCCTAAAGAGGGGTACGGAGATAAAGATGACTTGAGGAATAAGGATGAGTGGATCCAGACTCCCTCTAAAAAGCTAAGAGGCTTTACTTGGGAGAAGTCCCAGCCTTATCTGTTGCTGTCATTTTTACCACTCCTGTTGGTAAAAGGTGGCATAAAATGGACACTAGTGGGTGTTTGATTATTTGAATATATTGAAATGTATTGCAATGATTTGAATGATTTGAATGTATTGCAATACTTTATTTGAATTATTTGAATGTATTGCAATGATTTGCAGGTATTCCAATGATTTGAATGTATTGCAATACTTGATTTGAATTATTTGAATGTATTAAAATACTTGATGTGAATGATTTGAAAAAATTTAAATGTATTGCATGACATTTTTTATTTGTTAGAATATAGTTTGTGGAGCTTACAGTGGTCGTTCATCCAGTAGTAGCCAGTCTTAGCCTTCATCTTCACAGGCTCCTTTGATAGGTATATCATTTAACTAATTGGATGCTTGATTAGTTGAAATGCGCATTCTGAGAATTTCTAATGTATTTTTTTACAGATGATGTTTTGCTTGTACATGACCCACCTACACCAGTTGATCATACAAGTCAGGGCTTCTCAGTCTGGCACAAGAAGACTCATTCGAATAGTGTATATTGATAATCGACCGTAAGTATTTCATTTTCACTTATTGCATATCTTATAAATATTGTATATTGATATTTACTGTGTACCAATTCATGTGTAGCATGAGGTTCGAGTCACAAGAAGTAGTACACGATATTAGGAATTCACTACTTCAACATCTACTAGGACTGATCACTCAATGGAAAGAGTATCCAAAAGAGGTGATAGACAAATTGTGGTCCTCATTCACGGTATACAGTTGTTTGTCATAGTTAATGTGTTTCATATTTAATTATTTGTTATAGTCATGTCTACTAACTTTCTAAAAATATTTATAGGTTTCGAATCGCTTCGCGACTACGATGGAGGAACATGATGCAAGGAAGGTGTGGCAGAAGGTGACTGTCAATCGATTTGCAGACATGCTGCACAATATGAATACTGCAGGAAGAAAAGCATATGGTGGGATAAATGATCTACTGCAGTGGAAGGGTCATGGACCTCCTACTATCAAGTTAGATGTTTGGGATGCAATGTGTGACAAGTGGGCTCAGGATGCATTTCGAAACTGCTCAGCGAAGGCTGCACAAAATCGAGCAAAAATGCTCGAAGCCCATCTACACACAGGTGGATCTAGGACTTTTGGGAGCCACCTGAAGAAAATGGTAACTCATCAATATATAAACAAAACAATTTTATAAGTATTGTTGCAAACCTGTTAACTAAATCTTTTATCATTTCACTTCGCAGGAAGCAGAAAAAGGAGGCATTGTGCCATACAAGGATGTGTTTATTCAAACACATAAACGTAAGACCACAGGAAAGTTCGTATCAGAGTAGGTGAGAACAACAACGATATTTATTTATTGTATTAATAATCATTGTAATATACAAGTTATCATAAACATTGTAATTCTTAATTATTAATTCATACTGTAAACATTATTTTATAGGAGTCATATGAGCAACAGATGATAGAGCGATATGGCGATGACTCTACTCAGCATCCATCATTTGATCCTGCAGCATGGGTGACTGCAGTAGGTGAACCCAAAAAGGGTCGTTTGTTCGAGTTTGGGAGTAATACGAACACCTCACCAGTCGTTGCTTCCTCCAATCACGGCTCAGAGACTTCTCCCGATAACATCAACTGCATGCATCCGACTGATTCTTGGGATGATATACGCCAGATCGTTAAGGACACAATGCATGACTACTTCCATGAAACAATTGCCGACGTTCTCCGGGATGCGTTCAATAGTTTTTTGCAGAACATGGGAGCTTTGTTTGCAGGTGCCTCTCAGGTATGAAAGTTTCATGTGATGTATTGCATGTCGTAAGATTGCATATCACTTTGATTGCCTTAACTTAGGTGCCTTGCATATAATTTATTTCAGTATATTTTGTTTATCAATACTTACCTTTTAAATAATATCTCAGTATAATATTTTTACTGCCTTAGAACACATATGGGCATGATAGAATCACATATATAGTTTTTTTACTGCCTTTGAACACAAATGAGCACGATAGAATCACATATACATTTTTTTTTACTGCCTTATAACACATACAAGCATGGTAGAATCACATATACAGTTTTTTGACTGCCTTAGAGCACATACGAGCATGGTAGAATCACATATACAATTTTTTTTACTACCTTAGAGCACATATGAGCATGACATAATCACATATACAATTTTTTGCCTACCTTAGAACATATATGAGCATGATAGAATCACATATACATTTTTTTGACTATCTTAGAGCACATATGAGCATGATAGAATCACATATACAGTTTTTTTAACTGCCTTAGAACACATATGAGCATGATATAATCACATATACAGTTTTTTGACTCCCTTAAAACACATATGAGCAGGATAGAATCACATATACAGTTTTTTGACTGCCTTAGAGCACATATCAGCATGATAGAATCACATATACAGTTTTTTTGACTGCCTTAGAACACATATAAGCATGATATAATCACATATACAATTTTTTTCCTGCCTTAGAACACATATGAGCATGATATAATCACATATAAAGTTTTTTGACTGCCTTAGAGCACATATGAGCATGATAGAATCACATATAAAGTTTTTTTGACTGCCTTAGAACACATATGAGCATGATATAATCACATATACAATTTTTTGCCTGCCTTAGAACACATATGAGCATGATAGAATCACATATACAATTTTTTGACTGCCTTATAGCATATATGAGCATGGTAGAATCACATATACAGTTTTTTTGACTGCCTTAGAACACATATGAGCATGATATAATCACATATACAGTTTTTTGCCTCCCTTAGAACACATATGAGAATGATAGAATCACATATAAAGTTTTTTGTCTGCCTTAGAACACACATGAGCATGAGAGAATCACATATAAAGTTTTTTTACTGCCTTAGAGCACATATGAGCATGGTAGAATCACATATACAGTTTTTTTACTGACTTAGAGCATATATGACTAAGGTAGAATCACATATAAAGTTTTTTTACTGCCTTTAGAACACATATGAGCTTGATAGAATCACATATAAAGTTTTTTTGACTGCCTTAGAGCACATATGAGCATGATAGAATTACATATAAAGTTTTTTTGACTGCCTTAGAACATATATGAGCATGATATAATGACATATACCATTTTTTGCCTGCCTTAGAACACATATGAGAATGATAGAATCACATATACAGTTTTTTGACTGCCTTAGTGCATATATGAGCATGGTAGAATCACATATACAGTTTTTTTGACTGCCTTAGAACACATATGAGCATGATATAATTACATATACAATTTTTTGCATGCCTTAGAACACATATGAGCATGATATAATCACATATAAAGTTTTTTGCCTGCCTTAGAACACACATGAGCGTGATAGAATCACATATAAAGTTTTTTT
Source organism: Nuphar pumila (assembly GCF_984573655.1). Classification (NCBI taxonomy): domain Eukaryota; kingdom Viridiplantae; phylum Streptophyta; class Magnoliopsida; order Nymphaeales; family Nymphaeaceae; genus Nuphar; species Nuphar pumila. The sequence continues at coordinate 105,467,209 of NC_143256.1, forward strand.
ACTGCCTTAGAACACATATGAGCATGGTCGAATCACATATACAGTTTTTTTACTGTCTTAGAGCACATATGAGCATAATAGAATCACATATAAAGTTTTTTTACTGCCTTTAGAACACATATGAGCATGATAGAATCATATATAAAGTTTTTTTACTGCCTTAGAGCACATACGAGCATGATAGAATTAAATATAAAGTTTTTTTGACTACCTTAGAACACATATGAGCATGATATAATCACAGATACTGTTTTTTGCGTGCCTTAGAACACATATGAGCATGATAGAATCACATATACAATTTTTTGATTGCCTTAGAGCACATATGAGCATGGTAGAATCACATATACAGTTTTTTTGACTGCCTTAGAACACATATGAGCATGATATAATCTCATATACAGTTTTTTGCCTCCCTTAGAACACATATGAGAATGATAGAATCACATATAAAGTTTTTTGCCTGCCTTAGAACACATATGAGCATGATAGAATCACATATAAAGTTTTTTTACTGCCTTAGAACACATGAGCATGGTAGAATCACACATACAGTTTTTTACTGCCTTAGAGCACATATAAGCATGGTAGAATCACATATAAAGTTTTTTTACTGCCTTTAGAACACATATGAGCATGATAGAATCACATATAAAGTTTTTTTGACTGCCTTAGAGCACATATGAGCATGATAGAATTACATATAAAGTTTTTTTGACTGCCTTAGAACATATATGAGCATGATATAATGACATATACCATTTTTTGCCTGCCTTAGAACACATATGAGCATGATAGAATCACATATACAATTTTTTGACTGCCTTAGTGCACATATGATCATGGTAGAATCACATATACAGTTTTTTTGACTGCCTTAGAACACATATGAGCATGATATAATTACATATATAATTTTTTGCCTGCCTTAGAACACATATGAGCATGATAGAATCACATATAAAGTTTTTTGCCTGCCTTAGAACACATATGACCATGATAGAATCACATATAAAGTTTTTTTACTGCCTTAGAACATATATGAGCATGATCGAATCACATATACAGTTTTTTTACTGCCTTAGAGCACATATGAGCATAGTAGAATCACATATAAAGTTTTTTTACTGCCTTTAGAACACATATGAGCATGATAGAATCATATATAAAGTTTTTTGACTGCCTTAGAGCACATATGAGCATGATATAATTACATATAAAGTTTTTTTGACTACCTTAGAACACATATGAGCATGATATAATCACAGATACTATTTTTTGCGTGCCTTAGAACACATATGAGCATGATAGAATCACATATACAATTTTTTGATTGCCTTAGAGCACATATGAGCATGGTAGAATCACATATACAGTTTTTTTGACTGCCTTAGAACACATATGAGCATGATATAATCACATATACAGTTTTTTGCCTCCCTTAGAACACATATGAGAATGATAGAATCACATATAAAGTTTTTTGTCTGCCTTAGAACACACATGAGCATGAGAGAATCACATATAAAGTTTTTTTACTGCCTTAGAGCACATATGAGCATGATAGAATCACATATACAGTTTTTTTGTTGCCTTAGAACACATATGAGCATGATAGAATCACATATAAAGTTTTTTTACTGCCTTAGAACATATATGAGCATGATCGAATCACATATACAGTTTTTTTACTGCCTTAGAGCACATATGAGCATAGTAGAATCACATATAAAGTTTTTTTACTGCCTTTAGAACACATATGAGCATGATAGAATCATATATAAAGTTTTTTGACTGCCTTAGAGCACATATGAGCATGATATAATTACATATAAAGTTTTTTTGACTACCTTAGAACACATATGAGCATGATATAATCACAGATACTATTTTTTGCGTGCCTTAGAACACATATGAGCATGATAGAATCACATATACAATTTTTTGATTGCCTTAGAGCACATATGAGCATGGTAGAATCACATATACAGTTTTTTTGACTGCCTTAGAACACATATGAGCATGATATAATCACATATACAGTTTTTTGCCTCCCTTAGAACACATATGAGAATGATAGAATCACATATAAAGTTTTTTGCCTGCCTTAGAACACATATGAGCATGATAGAATCACATATAAAGTTTTTTTTACTACCTTAGAACACATGAGCATGGTAGAATCACATATACAGTTTTTTACTGCCTTAGAGCACATATGAGCATGGTAGAATCACATATAAAGTTTTTTTACTGCCTTTAGAACACATATGAGCATGATTGAATCACATATAAAGTTTTTTAGCTGCCTTAGAACATATATGAGCATGACATAATCACATATACAGTTATTTGCCTGCCTTAGAAAACATATGAGCATGATAGAATCACATATACAATTTTTTTACTGCCTTAGAGCACCTATATATGAGTGTGATAGAATCACAAAAACAATTTTTTTGTTGTCTTTAAAACACATATGAGCATGATTGAATCACATATAAAGTTTTTTTACTGCGTTAGAACACATATGAGCATGGTAGAATCACATATACATTTTTTTGACAGCCTTAGAGCACATATGAGCATGATTCAATCATATATAAGTTTTTTTTTACTGCCGTCAGAACACATATGAGCATGATAGAATCACATATATAGTTTTTTTACTGCCTTAGAACACATATGAGCATGATAGAATCACATATACAGTTTTTTTGTTGCCTTAGAACACATATGAGCATGATAGAATCACATATAGAGTATAATTTATTTCAGTATATTTTGTTTATCAATACTGACCTTTCTTTTCTCGTGTAGATTGTTGGCGATAATCAACGTAGTGGAGCTGAACGGACATATCAAGACAATGAACAAGAGGACGCACAAAATCTTGGCGATGATTAGATTTATGTGTTGAATTTGTTCTACCTTCTTTTTGTTTCAAGAATGTAAATGTTGAATTGTAAATAATTAGAACTTGTGAATTTTACAGTGGATCGATTAATTGTTTTAGTTTCCTTTTATATGTATTTTGATGTGTACTTTGTTTTTTATTCACAGGAAATATAAATTGTATCACGAGAAAATTTTTCTCAATATTTAATTTTCAAATATTTTTTTAAAATTTTTTCCTTGTTTGCGACGGATTAGCGATGGATATATCCGTCGCTAATTACTATTAGCATTGAATGTTGCAACGACTATAAATCCGCCGCAACACCAAAATCGTCGTATAGTAACGACGACCTAGCGACAGATGTTGGCATTCGTTATTCCGTCGCAACTTTGTGACAAAACTGGCTACAAATACATTCTGTCGCTACTTAGCGACAGAATGGGCAACAGATATATTTCGTCGCTAATTAGCGTCGAAAAAATTGTGATGGAAGCTATCCGTCTCTAATCCGACGCTAATCCATCGCTAAGCTGTTTAACGACGGATTAGCATCAAATTAGCGACGGATTGAGGTCATCGCTAATCCACAGGTTTCTTGTAGTGCGAGAAAGCAGCAAAAAAGTAAACTATTATAGATATAAGAAGAGTGCTCAATAGTATTTTGTCTTATTTATAAAGAGTTGTGGCCAACTAAGTGGAAAATGTAACCTAAAACCTAGAAAAGCTATCTAGATGCTCTACCTAGCCTAAGGAGAAAGTTGAAAATTTACAACGCTCCCAATTCTCCACCAGGACCCAAGCACTCAACAAGAGAGGCTCACTCAAGCTCAACATGTATGAAAAATGAGACAAATAGGGGTATTTGTAGCATTTTTTGCCCAAAAACAGTGTATCTGGTGCAAACTAGGGTCTATGCTAGTTTATATAGTTGGCGCAGGCCTTCAGGCTATGGGTCAGACTTGGATCGAGTGCGGATCAAATCCAGGTCCAAATCCAAGGGTTTTGCGCTAGCCATAGTGATTGATGCAGACCAGGTCTACTCTAGTTACTACAACTGGCATAGACCTGATTGGGTCATGGCCAACTGGATCAAGTCCAAATTGAAACTCAGGTATGATCTAGAGGACTTGAACCAGTCAAACTGATAGGCATAAATCTAGGTTGCTTCAATCTGCTTAACTGGTGCAAACCAAATAGATTTGGGTCACTAGATCTAGTCCAGTTCCAAATTAGGTCTAATTCCATTAAGTGTGTTCCAGTTAAAGTGATTGGGGGATCTGCTCAACTGATGCAGACCCAAATGGGTTTGGATTCAGTTCGGGTCAAAGCCCAAACTAATGTAGATCCGATCTGACACTTCCTGGGAAAACAACTATATATTGAGATTTATAAATCAATTTAACAAACGATTTGCAGTGTTGGAAATCTAACATCCTCAGCTACAATCTGTCTTTTAGGCTCAAAACCAAATTCAACCATTGGAATGGTAAAAAATGCCTTCAAAGTGGGCCATATGTTTCAAGCAAATCATTTTTGAGATCCAAAACTTGTTTTAGCCATAACTTTTCACCCTGATGTCCGATCGAAGTCAGTTTTTACTCGTTGGAAAACTAGAAACCTATACTTTCGATTGAAAGAGATTGAAGATGTTATTTCATGGGTCACCTGATAATTTTTGAGAAATAAAGATGAAATTTATGTCTCAAATTGAGGTTCTTCCCTCATGGTTGGCATTTTTACAAAAAAAAAAATTTTGAGTTCTAGTATGAAGCGATGCCTCAATGCATTTTGTGCATGTGTGGGAGCTGGGCAGATTGGAACCCTCAATGGGGTTCATTTCTTCTTCTTTTTTTTCTAAATCTTGCTGTTTTTTGTTCTTATTAAAGCATGGCAATTCAACATAGAGGCTCATGCATGCGAGGGATCCTCGAATGAGGGTTTGACAAGATGCTTTCGGCTACCTCCTTGCGGCGTTGAGCGCAAGGAGCGTCGTTCCCATCACCCCCGGTTGAATGGCATTGCCCCACAACATTTCCATGGACGTGGGTGGCCTCAAGCATGAAGGGAACCAACGGATTTGGGAATGGCTGGATGTTATCGGTCACTTTCTTGTGGCATTGGGCGCAAGGAGTATTGTTTCCAGCACCCCCAAATGCATGGAGCTTGATCTTTTGTCGTTTTTTCTCAAGGGTCGGCATCTTCTTTTTTTTTCTTATGCTTCTTCTTTTTCCTTTATGGTCGTGCCCCTACCATGAGTGGGGAGGTCTGAACCACTGCAGTTTGGACGCCCTTGTACCCCAGCCACAGGCCATGTCATGCTGTAGAGACCTTACCGTTGGTGGGTCGCCCTGCTGGAGCTGGCCGCCCATATTTTTTCTTTTTTTTTACCCACCAAGCCGATGCGGGTATAAGGTGGTGCATTTTCTTTTCCTTGGCCTCACAACCAGCCCCAATCGGATGCCTTGAGAAGACTGGTTTGACTTCACACACGCGAGTTCGGACATTAATCACCATATTCAAAATGACCCAACCACCACCCAAACATTAATCACAACATCCATAAACGACTCATAGAACATTATAACTACACTCTACAAAATGCACATCTTAATGAATATTAAGATGTCACATTAAATACCTAATAGCAAATACATCAAAACAATACAACACTACGAGATATTAAAATTTCCTTCTCAATTACTGACAAAATGCATAAATAGAAAATATGTCATTACCGAGCTAAAATAACCATGCAATGTTACATCAATAAAAAACAACAAATTAGAAACATACAAAGTAGATTATCCATCACATGCAACACAACAAAACAACAGCTGAGACACACACAAACACATACACATAGGTCAGCCAAGAGAGAGAGAGAGAGAACATCAGCCATTATATAAGGTGGGAGCCCCAATTTTGTACCTCATACATTTAGTTCAGAATGAAAGATTTAATAACGATCAACCCTTTTAATCGCTAAAACATACTACACACATATTGGATTTATGTCATTTAAATGTCCTTTGTTATCTTTCCTATCCAGGACCGATAATCGATAAGGATTATTAGTTGTATAGGATTACCACCAAAATCAAAATATCAAACTTGGGAGGTAGTTAAACTCCCATCAGAAAAGAAACCAGTTGGTTGCAAGTAGACATACAAAATCAAGTATTGGAGCGATGACACCATTGAAAGATACAAAGCCACACTTGTAGCCAAGCGATACACCCAGGTTGAAGGGATCGACTACAATGAAACCTTCACCCCCGTGGCCAAGATGAACTCAATTTGCATTTTGTTATCTGTCGTTGCTATTAAAAAGTGGCCCACCTTCCAACTCGACGTGAAAAATGCTTTCCTCCATGATGATTTAGAAGAGGAGGTATACATGCAACTACCACCTCTACAGAACAATGAACAAGGCGAGAATATGGTGTACCAACTCAAGAAAGCCATCTATGGCCTAAAGCAGTCATCAAGAGCATGGTTTACAAAACTCAGTGAGGCCCTCACTTCAGTTTTTAGAGAAGCTCTATCGAGTACTCGATGTTCATCTCTTGAGGAACCCAAGGGACCATCATAGTCCTCGTGTACATCAACAATGTTATAGTAGTGGGAGATAATGTCAGGCTCATTCCAGACCTGAAGAAATACCTAAACTGAAAGTTAAAAATCAAAGACCTTGGACGACTTTGGTACTTCCTAGGCATCGAGGTTGCACACTTTGACAAAGGTATTTTCATATGTCAAAGAAAATATATCCATGATCTTTTAAAAGAAACAGAGTTGCTAGGGGCCAAGCCTACCGACATCCCCATTGAAATGAACACTAAAATTAAAAAATAAAAAGGGGAACCCATAAAAGAAATAGCTGATTTTTAAAGACTCATCGGGTAGTTGATATATTAAACTGTTAGCCCGACATCACATATGTAGTCAATCTCCTTAATCAATTCATGCATGATACAAGACAACCACACCTAGACCTAGCCTATCAGATACTACGATATTTTAAGTGTGCCCCTAAAAAGGGGGATCATTTTGAGGTGCAATGACAACTCCCACATAATCAGATATACAGACACCGATTGGGACAGACCCTAACAACAAAAGGTCTACATCTGGATATTGCACCTTTGTAGGAGGCAATCTTGTTACACGGAGAAGCAAAAAGCAAATTGTCATTTCATGATCCGCGCAGAGGTAGAATACCGCATAATGGCATCCACCACCTGCGAGCTGATCCGAATAAAAGCACTCCTCAGTGACATGAGACTTAACCATGATGAACCCATGGAGCTTAAGTGTGACAATCAGATCACCATATATATCAGAGTCAATCCCATATTTTATGAGAGGACAAAACATATAGAAGTTGACTGTTGTGAACACCCCAAATTTTCCAAAAAATGACCTTTTTACCCCTTACCCCCGTCCTCTAAATAATCCGGTAAATTTTTAACCAAAAACTTCATTCATCCCTTGGATTCGTTAGAATTCGGACCCAAAGTCTTAGCTCTGACCTAATTTTGATCCAAATCGGATCCGAACCCCTCTTCGAGAAAAATTTCAAAAAATAAAAACCCGAATTCTCAGAAAAGTCTCTTTTGTAAATATTTTTGCAAAAACACAAAAATTTAGTTTTAATCTTTGTTTTCTCACAAACTTTAGGATTTTACGTAAAAATACAAAAAAAATGGAAAATACAAATAGAAAAGAAACAAAAAAAATGGTTTTAAAAAAAAAAAACCACTTTTAAAAACCATTCTTTTTCCAAAAAAAACCTTTTTGAAAAAAAACACCCTTTTGAAAATCGAGTTTTTTTTTAGAAAACTTCTTTTTCGAAAATTTGTTAGAGAGCCCCCTCTTCGCAAAAACTTGAAAATAAAGGGGGCCCCTTGAAAATTCATTTTTTAGGGTTCTCGTAAAAGAGGGTTTTCAGGCGCCTTCTCCCCTTTTGCACAAAAGATCGCCGTCTCCAGGAGCCTCTCCCTCTCCATCTCGGGTCCCTCTTCACCTCCTCCATGTGTGCACCCTCTTTCCCCTTCAGAAATCCAAATTCAATTCCATCTCAAGTATTCATTTCCTTTCCTAAATTCAAATTCAAATTCAAAGTCCATTTTGACTTTGAAACTTCATTTCCTTTCATTTCAAAGCTTCAAGTCATTCTTTCTCATTTATTCTTCCAATCCTGATTTACTTCAAAAACTTAGAACTCCTTTGATCTATCTCAAGTTCTAAAGTTAGATTAAATTATTTCTTCACTCCTTTACCAAGTTCATCTAAAAAAACTTGGAAATTTCTAAATCAATTTTCAAAAGAGCATACATCCTTGCATTACACAAGTATGATTCTTTGTGCATTTAAAGTTAGGATAAATTCTTAGATTATATTTAGGCATAGCAAAAGGCATAGATTCGATCCTTGGTTCGATTACCCCTGGTAAAGGCGCCAGGAACGGTTGAACCTCGTACTGACGAGCGAATCCCGTCTCTCCATTTTCCCGCAAATTTTCAAAAACGGAGGCGAGTAATTTTCTAAATATTTTCAAATCAAGGTCAAGTGAGACCGCGCAAAAGAGTTCCTCTTCTCTCTTTCTTTCTTTCTTTTCTCTTCTCTTTCTCTTTTCTTTCTTTTATTCTTCTCCCTTCAAAAAGGAGAAAAATAGAGGTTAGAAAAGGAAAAGAGAAGGAAGAGAGAGAAAGATACGAGAGAGGAAAAATTTTGTGATGATCACAACTGTCACTTCATCAGAGAAAAAGTCCAATCCAAGATCATAAGAACCCCTTACATTAGCACCAATGAGCAGCCTACGAATATTTTTACCAAGGCCAAAGACAAATTTCAGAACATTATCAACAAGTTGGGGCTGATAGACATAAGCTCACCAACTTAAGGGGGGGGGGGGGGGGGGGGGGTTATCTTTTCTATCCATGACTGATACTTATCAGCTGGATAGGATTGTTGTGTGGGTTACCATATTGGCATGAGTTATCCTCTCATGCCGATACATACCCATCTCTTCTTGCCCCATGGATGTAGGCTATGCCAAACCACGTTAACCGTCCTTGCCTTGCTTCCTCTCTACTTTTCTTTTTCCTCTCTTGCACTTACATACAGTGGTACATTAACATCCTTCACCGACCACATGAATGGAGTCTGATTTCGTCAACTTTCACTAATGAAATCTATGTTGGACATTTGGATCTGGGTCCAATCCATTGGGTGACCTGGTTTGACATTAAAAGCATGATGGGGTAGTGGGCATGGTAGTGGAGGGCAATTAATGCCATAAGGGAGGAGCTTACGTGAATGTGGAATGTCCACATTCACTGTACCTCCTCTTCCTCCTCCACTATATAAAGGGTTGGTTGGTTGCATTGGATGATGAGTAACCATTGCTATACATTATCAGCCTCAGCCTAGCCTACATTCAGTTCAATGGGTTTAGGGTCCTGCTTACCGTCGACCTTAGGCCTGGGCTCATCGTGGGCATCGACCGGTTGAGGAGAACGCTGAGCACCCACACATGCACTCTATGGCATCTTCAGGTATGCTTTCCGTGTATGTTTATGTAGGAAACACCAACATTGGGTTATGGGCCCATGTACCACGCATTCCGCTTCGTTTGGGTGCAAGTTGGCCCTTTCGGCGATTGACGCAGACTCAAGCTTGCTGTCAGTTTTCTCGGTGCCAGCAAGTAATTGAATGGGGCCAGCATATGTGTATGCCCGTTCAAAGAGGTTCGCCTATGGATGCGTGTGTACCCCTTCGCAGCTTTCGTCAGAGCCAAAGGGGGAGTCACACATTTAGTGATAGCAGGCGAATAGGGGTTGCTGTCACCGATGCCTTGTCCTGCCGACCGCCAGTGGTGACGGATGTCCTGGCGATCGTCTGTTTAAATAAAAAATAGAGGAACGAACCCCTGCATTATCGGTTGCAGGTTGGTCATTTGTCGTCTGGGTCACTGCGGAACGTCGTTGGATGGGGGGGTTGTTTTCGCTGTATGGCCGACGTCCTTCCAGTGACGTGCGGCAACTAGGGTTTTGAAAACCCCCATTTACAAAACCCTGGCTGCTACTTCAGTCGTGGGGCTGTGTCGGGGTGGAGGATCTCACCGGAGATTCAGAAAGTGGAGGCTTTCGGTGGCCGTTTCATCGACGTCGTGGTCTGTCCGGCGTCACCGGACATCCAGAGCGGCAAGTCATGCTGAACACCCTCATCCTTCAAAAACCCTTTAGCCGTCGGGCTGGGGTTTTCAGCCGGTAGTTTTTCATCGGGGAGGTGAAGGGACAGTGGCAGTCTTATCAGCATCGCTGACTGCCCGGTGGCATTGTCGATTTATTGGAAGCTCCGAGGGTAGATCCATAAAAAAAAAATCAAATCCTTACCTATCACCAGTGAGTTGCTGGGCGATGCGTCGACGAAGGCCATCGGGGTCGATGCGGTTTCTGCCATGAGTTGGCCGATGATGTGGGTCGCCGACAGGTGACGTAGGTCACCGTGAAACCTGTAGAGAGAAATCGAAAGGTTTTTCAGTTTTTGTAAAACAGAAACCCTCAAGTTTTTGTTTTAATGCTGATAGCCGGATTGGGTCGGCTTTATGATCCGATAATAGACCCGATCCAAACCCATTTCGAGTGGATAAGGTCTGCCATTTTTTTATTGGACCAGATCAGACCTGAACCCATTATGGTTCCAGGTCTGAGTCTGATCCAGGCCGAAATCAGGCCTAGTTCGTACCGGGTCCATCCCGGGTCCATTTCAGATCGGGTCCAACCCGGGTCTAGTTTGGACTGGGTCCATTTAGGACCGGGTCCAGTTAGGACCGGGTCTTACCCAGATCCAGTTTATACTGGGTCACACTCAGGGCCATTTCGGACCGAGTCAGACCCAGGTAAAGTTTGGACCGAGTCAAACACGGATTCAGTTCAGACTGGGTCAGACCCGGGTCTATTTCAAACCAGATCAGACTCATGCTTCTGTAGGGTCTAAACACTATTTGAAACTGAATCGGATCAAACTTTGATATGACCCTTTTCGGGACTGATTCAGAGCCGTTTTTGATTGGTTCCTTTCAGTTTTTCATCAGTTCTGAGATGCTAAGACCCTATTTTTATAAATATATTAAGATATTGGGATTTTATCATACAGTTATAGGATTTTATAAACTTTTGTTCATTTTTTGTACCGGTTCATAAGGTTCAGAACCGGTTTGGACCCTTAGATGACCGGTTTGGGGCCATTTTAGACCAGTTCGGGGTGTTTTCAGTCTGGTTCCTACTTGAGGACCCTGGGTTTTACCCATATGAGCATGCTTTTGTTATTTTTCATGCTTTATAAAGTATTTATTCTAAATAATGCATGACTTATGCATGTTAATTCATGTGTTTTGTGTTGGTTAAGTTGTGCATGATGATTTTAAGCAAGAATTATGATTAAATTCATGACAGTTAGTTTATGTATATTAGTTGAAGCATGAACTTATATTATGTCATGAATATACATGCATTAAAATGTGTGCATGGGCATGCTCCATAATACGAATATATTTTCGGTAAAAGATCTTAATTGATTGATTCATGTAATCACCAAAGTGATCTGAGTCATGTTGATTAAGAATTATTTAGACCGTATTAAGATTCATTATTATGATTATGTGTGAATTTATGAAACATCGATTCTAACCAAAGGTAGGTCATTGTGTTCCAAATTTATATAAGGTGTGATAGTAGATGTGTATTTCAGCCCATGAAGCATGTTCGTACCCAAAGGTACAATGCTGAATTGCTTCTAGATACATGATCTGCTAATTTCACCAACTGAAGTCAATTCTTTGAGAATTGAAAAGACAAAGCAACTATGAGTATTGTCGTTTTCACCAAAGTGGAACGATAATGGCTCAACTATGCTTGTCTCAGAAAAGGTGAAAATAAAGTGTCTCACTTTTACCTTTTTAACACGAGTCTCGTCTAAGCATTAATAGTAATATCTTTTCATTTTCGTTCCTTGTTGTATCAGGTTCCTTCCTTATCGACGGTTCTAGTAGTATTCTCCTTTTAGAGGGATCTAATTTTTCTAATTAGAAAGAAATCATCTTATTCACTTTGGGATATATGGATTTAGATCTAGCCCTTAGAATTGATGAACATCTCGCTCTTACAGAGCAGAGTACAACCGATCAGAAGGTTGTCTCTGAGAAGTGAGAGCGCTCAAACAGACTTAGCCTGCTACTTTTGCAATCTCGGGTGGGTAAAAATATTTGAGGAGCCATTTTTCACTGCAGGACAGTGAAGAAATTTTTGGGAGCCATTGAGGCTCAATTCATCACTTCTAATAAGGCAAGGGTCAGTACGCTTATGTCCAAATTAGTGTCTATGAAATATTCTAGCGACAGTCACATCTGACAGCATATTTTGGAAATAAGGAATATTGTGACTCAGTTAAATGATATGAAGTTCGCCATCTCTGACTCCTTCTTGGTCCATCTGGTCTTGACCTCGTTACCTATTGAGTATGAACCCTTCAAAATCTCCTACAACACACAAAATGATGAGTGATCTTTTAATGACCTTTTGGCCAAGTGTGTTGAAGAAGATGAGAGATTGATGGGTGAGAGGGTGTCAAGTGCACATATGGCCTCTCATAAGAATAAATAGAGGCTGAGGCCAAAGAAAAACTCTTTCAAGAAGAAGAATCAGAAGAAAGCCACTGGAGAGAGTTCAAACTCTCAGGCGAAAGCTAAATCCCAGCTAGGGGGCTTTTCTATAAAGTGTTTCTTATGCAAGAATAAGGGGCATAAGAAGGTGGATTGTTTGAAGTATAAGAAGTGACTCGAAAATAAAGGTAATAAGTCATTCATTTCTCATGAGTGCAATTTAATTTATGTTCTAGCGGCAGGGGGGTGGGGCCCTCTGCCGACAGGTTGCAAAGAGGGACAGGGAGGTGTAAACACCCCAAATTTTCTAAATTCCAAAAATTATCCTTTCTGACCTTAAGTTCCTCCTTCTGAGTCATTTAAAAGGGCAATTGGGTCAATTTCTCGGATTCACTTCCTTGTTGAAGATTTGAAGTCCAATTTCATTTTCTATATTAGACCCAAACTTGGATCTAGGTCAGACATCCAAATCCAATTCTGAGCCTGATTTTTCTATTTTTAATCTAAATCTAAAATCCAAAATCAATTTTCTGTGTGGTTTAAGTATTTAGATCCAATCTCTATTTGAATCCATTCTTCCCATTTCTTTTTCTCAGTTCAAGGTCCAAACTCAATCTTTACTCAAGATCTAGGATCCAAATCCATTTTTAAAAATTCAAAATTAAAGTTAATTTTTCTATTTCAAAAGCTCTCTTTTGTAAAATCATCAAATTCTAAATTCAATATTTTTATAAAATCTTTCAAAATTCCATCTGGATCTCGTTTCCTAAGTCATTTGCATTTTTATAACATTTTAGATTTTCTTTCTAAAAAAAAAAAAAGAGAGAGAAAAGAAAAGCAAAATTTCAGAAAGAGGCTTTAGGTTAAATAAGAAAAGGTTTTCGAAAAATCTTTGCAATTAACCTTTTTTAAAAAAATTTGAAAACTTAGAAGGTGTTTCCATTTTTTTTAAAACCACGCTCTCCTTTATAAACTGATGAAAAGGAGAGGAAGGGATCAGATTTTTGAAAAAAGCTCTCGATCTTTCAAAAAAAAAAGGGGGGAAACTGATTTCCCTCCTCTTTCCTTCTTCTTTCCCTCCTTTTCCCTCTTTTCTTCTTCTTCCTCCTTCATTCTCATCTTCTCCCCCTTTTCTTCTTCCACCGATGAGAGGTCTCCATTGAAGTATCAGATCAGGGAAGATTTATCTTCAAATCCTTCCAAGTTGTGTGGTAAGTGCTCAATGCCTTATTCTATTCAACATCTTAACTGATTTGAATGGTGAAGAATACAAAAGAAAATGATGAATGAAAACTAAAAAGAAAATCAAAATGAATTAGATCATAGTTTGTTCCATTTATGTTTTGTTTTGAGTTGATTTTATTTCATGTTCATTTGCACTTCACGGCATTGTATTTTCCCTCTTTCTTCAGCCGCCAGTCTGTATCATTTCTATTCAATACATCTTCTTCATCAACATCATCATCTTCATCAGTATTTCCTCTGTCCTGTATTTTTTTAATTTGGCTTGTATAATGCTGCATCTGCCTATTCTTCTTTTCCTCTTAAATCTGTGCATCACATAAGCATTTTCCATTCACTGCATTTCCTGTTTCATAGCATCATTTGATGATTTTAATATCTCTGCATCCATATTCCTCTGCACATCTCAGCCGATCTGATCCTCATTCAGCAAACTTCAGGTTTCAGCAACATCATCTGCGTTCTTCTGATTCAACGATTCATCTTCATCACTACATCACATTTCTCTTTTCTTAGTTCTGCATTGCATCATCTCATTTGCATTTCGCATTTTCTGCTGTAATATCCTGCATCTGCATTCTGTTCATTTTCGTTATAGCATCATCAACATTTCATCTTGTGGTTTCATCAACGTTTCATTACGGCTTAGCATTTCATTACAAGTGTTTCAACAATATGTTGTTTCATCGTATTCATCAACTTTTCATCAACATTTCATTAGATCTGCATCATCATCTGTGCACTGCATTCTCTCTTTCATTTTGCATCTTCATTCATCCTTAATTTGTATCTAGTTCACTACACAACATTACTACTGTAAATTTTCTGTAATTATGCATCGGTATGTTCATCTGCATTCACTTCTGCATCTGATCACCATCAATTCTCATCGTAGTTATCATCCACATTGTATCAATTGCATCTCGTCATTCACACTTCATCTGCATTTGATTCACTGCACATCATTTTTCTGTAATTTCAGCAATTTGTATTTTCTGCATCGAGCTCACTTAGTGTTTCCTGTAATTTCAGCAATCTATATTTTCTGTATCAAGCTCACTTAGTGTTTCCTATGATTTCAGTAATCTGTATTTCCTACATTAAGCTCACTTTGCATTTTCTGTTGCAATCTATGTTTTCTGTATTTTTGAGTTTCATTCTCTTTATTTCATTTTCAGCATTTTGTTGATTTCATTACATTAGTTATATTTTTCTGTATACTCCATGTCATTAACATTTCTGAAATTTCATTTTCATCATTAACACATGAATTTTCTACATCATCATATCATCTTCACCTTCATCCTGCCGCACCTAAGGTGAACATTTCCAAAGCTTGGTTATATGGAATAAACATGATTTAGCTCTAGTCATGAAGTAAGCATCTGTGTGTGTTTGAGATAAGCATCTAAGCTGAATCTGAAGTTGAATCTATACACATTTGAATAGTCATATTTCATTCTCATCCATGCTTATCTCCCTTCCTCAATGTTTAGCTTCACAGTTCAAAAGATATTGCATTCTTATTTCGAGGTTTCAGTCACAGCTTTCTATGTGGATGAGTAAATAAAAGTGGAAATTGATGATGCAGTGCTGTCCTTTTCTGTGTATCTTATGAAGAATGTACCTATTTGCATGCAAGAATACATTAATAAACTCATTTCATGGCATCACAAGATACAGTTTTTGAAGATTCGATAGCTATATGTTAATATGTCTATATCACCTAATTTCTTTTTCACTTTCCTTTACAAGCTATAGAGATGCAAGATTAAGCAGGGTAAGTAGCATCTGCATAAGATTCGAGCTATAATTCATTTTTCTATATCATTGTCTTCTTTGTTATTAGGCTCATCCTTGCATCAATCTTTTATTAGATTTTACATTCATCATTTTCATTATATTTCATTCTCACTTCCATTTGTTCTTCAATCTTTGCCTCTATGTTTTTCATATATTAATTTGCATCTCATTGCATCTTCATTCACTACATTATCTTCACTCACTGCATTCTTACATTCCCTATTCCACTGCATTCTTACTGCACCCTTGCATTCCCTGTTTCACAACAATTCTGCATTTCATCACAATATCTTTGCATTTTACATTCAACTTGTATCTTTACATCTCATCTAGGCATATACATATGCATCTTAGCATATGCATTTCATTCTATCATATATATATGCATTTCACATTAACATATACATATACATATACATTGCATTTAGGCCTAATCATATATATTTCATTCTCAGCATAAATTTATGCATCTCATTCCCAGTATGCTATACATACATATGCATTTCATCTTATGCATTTTGCATATCATCCATGTTATATATTTGTTATTTTACTTTGTAATTTCATTTGTCATATTCAATCTTTTATTTCTGATCATTTAGTAGTTCTTAATCATAATTTTCATCTTCTTTTAATCTTTCATTGCTTGTATTTCACACTCTTGCTGCTTTGTATTGTTTCATGTTTTGCAGGAAAGCGCAAAAGACCCTGATTTTTCTTCTAGATTACGAAATTTTAATATTCAATTTCAATTTGGGGATGTAATAATTTTATTTAATGAGAATTTTTATTTTCTGTCTAGATTAGAATGGATCAGCATGTAGTTGCATTTTAAATTCTCATAATTGATTGTGGCATTTCATTTTTATTTTATTTTTCAAAGGGCACTATGGTGTAACACGAATGACATGTGCATCATTCTAATAAGAGAAGAGGTAAATAACCCTAAGTAGACGATTCACATTTGTGGCCATAGTCAGAATGCAAACAATACTTAGGATTTTTATCTTTTATTGAATAAAATTTAACCTACACTTTAGGTCCTTTTTGAAAAACATCATATTTTTTTCTTTTATCAGAATTTAAAATAAATTAATTTGAGATACATTTGTGGCCATAGTCATGAATGTATTAAAAATTAATTTTATTTTAAATTCTGTAAAAATACAAAATCATCTTTTAAAATAAAATCTTTTGAATTTTCTTTATTAAATACATTTATCATAAAATTAAATCATTTCATTATTTCTCATTTTCAAATTATCTTAGTATCTCAAATTTCAAAATATTCCAAGTGATTTTTGAAATTCATTTTCAAAATAAATTTAAACTCATTTTCAAAATAAATTTAAACTCATTTTCAAAATAAATTTAAACTCATTTTCAAAATCCTGAATTTGAATTTCAATTTCAATTACAATTACAATTTCAAATTCCAATTTTAATTCAATTTCAATTTCAATTTCAAATTCCAAGTCTAATTTCAAATTTTAATTTCAATTTCGAAATCCAATTTCAAAGTTTACTTTTAAATTCCAAGATTTCAATTTCTAAATTCATTTTTAAATTCCAATTTTAATTTGAATTCCAAATTTCAATTTCCAAATTCGTTTCCAATTTCAAAGTTAAATTTCAATTTCAAAATCTAAACCCAAATTTCAATTTTCAAACTTTAAATTCAATTTCAAATCTCAATTTCAGTATCAATTCCAACTTCAAATCCAAATTCAAATTTTATTTCAATTTCCATTTTCACTTTTTATTTCAAATTTCAAATCTCAATTTCCATTTCGAATTTTATTTTAAATAATTTTTTAAAGTCACTTCAAAACATTTTTCAAAGTGTATTTTCAAATCCAATTTTGAAATTCATTTGGAATTATAATTTTGAAATATTTTTTAAGTATTTTCAAATCAAAATGATTTTAAAGCATACATCATATTTTAAATCTTTATTTTTCAAAGGTTCATAGCACAAGCATGATTCAATATGCATTTAGAATTTTAAAATGATTTCTTAGTCAAATTTAGGCAAAGCAAAAGGCATTGATTTGATCCTTGGTTCGATTACCTCTGGTAAAGGCGCCAGGAATGGTCGAACCTCGTATCGACGAGCGAGTCCCTATTTTCTATCTTTTTAAAAAACGGAGGTGAGTTCATTTTCATTTTCAAAAAGAGAAATGTTTGAAATGTGAAAGGATCCCGCTCAAAGAAAAAATTTGCATGGATAACAGGGGGGAGGCACGATGGTACGGGAGGCGAGGTCACCGGCATGGTCGCTGGTGGACTTCGGTCGAGTTGTTAGAGCTGGAGGAACAGGTGGTGGGTCGTTGGCGGGGTCGCTGAGGGAAGAAGGGGAGATGGCGACGATCGAAGAGGGGGTGGCCGACGATCGATGGTCGTCGGTGGCAGCAAGGAAGAAGGAGACGATGGTGGTGTTTAGAGGGGTGGCCGACAGCTTCGGTCGTCGGTGTTTGCTCGAAGGATGGGAGGCGACAGAGGGGGATCAAGTGAGGGAGGAGAAAGGGCGTTGGATTGGTGGAAGAGGGAAGAGAGAGAGCAGAGAGATAATTTTGTGCCCTAGATGGGTCATTTTACATCAAAAAGTAGTGACGGCTTAGCGACAGACATATTCTGTCTCAAAATCCATCGCTATTTAGCAACAGAAAATTTTTGTCGCTCATCCATCGCTAAGTTGCGGCGGAGTTTGAGTTAGAATTTTTTTGTCGTTAATTAGTGATAGAGTTTGAGACTGAATTTATCTGTCGCTAATCTATCATTACTTAGCGATGGATTTTGAGACAGAATTTATTCGTCACTAATTCTGTAACTAATTCTTATTTTAGGGACGACTAGTTTTCTCTAGCTAACCTGTCACAAATTTGTGACAGATTATTTCTATCATAAATTTTTGTCGTTAATTAACATTTTTCTTGTAGTGTAGCTGAAAGGAGAAACTCTACGCTTAAAAAAATAGTTCGAGCGATGTCGAATCACTCAAACCTTCCTTTGACCTTGTGGGTTGAAGCTCTTAGAACAACAATGCATATTTTGAATAAGGTTCCTATGAAGGTTGTTCAAAAGACTCCTTATGAGTTATGAACAGGTAGAAAACCTTCTTTGTTATATATGCATATATGGAGATGTCTAATAAAAGCTAAATTGTATAACCCACATATAAAAGCCTTTGATCCTAGGACAACTAGTGGTTTCTTCATTGGTTATCCAGAAAGGTCAAAGGGCTTTAGGTTTTGTTTTTCATCTCATATATCATAAATAGTGAAAATAGATAAAGCAAGATTTCTTGAAAATGGTTCTGTTGGGATAGATGCGTCTCAAAATATTGATTTTGAGGAAATACAGGATTCACGTTTCACACTTACTAAGGATAAAGACCCGATTTTTTCTATCATTGTCCCTTCGAATAATGTAAGAGAAAGTCTGATCAATAAACATCAATCCCAACTAGATCTAGTTGTTGATGAGGATATACAACAACAATAGGATATAGAGGCTCATTTTGAACCACCTGTAGCACCTGTATAGAGGTCTACTAGAATCAGGAAATCAACTATCCATCCAGACTATGTGGTGTATTTACAAGAGTCGAATGATTTCATAAACATTGATGAAGATCCATTCACATTTGCAAAAGCCATTGAAAGTGAAAGATCAACACATTGGATCAATGTCATGAAAGAAGAGCTTGACTCTATGGCAAAGAACCAAGTGTGGGATTTTGTACCTCGACTTGATGGAGTTAGACCTGTTGGTTATAAATGGGTCTATAAGACCAAAACAGACTCTAAAGGTCATGTGAAGAGGTACAAGGCTAAGCTTATTGCAAAAGATTTCACATAGATAGAGGGCGTTGATTATAATGAGACTTTTTCTCATGTCTCAACTAAGGAATCGTTGAGAATAATTATGGCCCTTATAGCTCATTTTGATTTAGAGCCACATCAGATGGATGTAAAAACTGCCTTCCTGAATGGGGATCTGGATGAGGAGGTATACATGCAACAACCTCCTGGTTTCAGTATAGATGACTCGAATAACTTAGTTTGCAAATTGAATAAGTCAATTTATGAACTTAAACAGGCCTCCCACTGGTGGTATAAAAACTTCAATCAGGTAATTATGAACTTTGAATTCACTGAAAACATTGTTGATCGGTGTATTTACATAAAGACTAGTGGGGGTAAGTTCATATTTTTGGTTTTATATGTTGACAATATTCTTCTTACAACTAATGATTTGAGTCTATTACATGAGACAAAAGATTTTCTTTCCTCTCATTTCGATATGAAGGACATGAGTGAAGCCACATATGTCCTTAGAGTCGAGATCCGTCATGACAAAACTAAGGGTGTCCTTGGCCTCTCTCAGAAATCCTATATCCTTAAGGTTCTTAAAATATATGAGATGGAGAATTGTTCTCCTGGTTCAGCACCTATAGTGAAAGGGAATAAATTGAGCTTAAAGGACTGTCCTCAAGATGATATTACGAAGGCTTAGATGGATGTTGTTTCATATGCTTTGGCAGTTGAGAGTTTGCAGTACACGCAGACCTTCACTCGACCCGATATAGCATTTGTTGTGGGAATGCTTGGTAGATATCAGTCAAATCCAGGTATTGCATATTGGAAGGCAGCGAAGAAGATCATACACTATTTACAAGAAACAAAAGACTATATGTTGACCTACAAGAAAGCTGATTGCCTAGAGGTCGTTGGATACTCTGATGCAAACTTAGGAGGGTGTATTGACAGTAGAAAATTCACTACTCGATACATTTTATTACTAGCGGGTGGTGTTGTCTCATGGAGAAGTAGAAAGCAGTTTACCACTGCAGCTCATACCATGGAGGCAGAATTTATTACTCTATACGAGACTTTGTCACAGGCCATTTGGATAAGAAACTTCATTATAGGTTTTGGTATTATGGACTATATTGAGAGACCACTAAAGATCTTTTGTGATAATGAAGCAGCAGTGTCCTTTTCAAATAACAACAAGAGCTCAACATCGTGTCGACACATGGAGTTAAAATACTTTGTTGTTAAAGAAAAGATTGAGAATCATATGGTGTGTATTGATACAATTGGGATGAAGGAATTGACTGTGGATCCCCTTACTAAAAGGCTAGCACCGGAATTGTATTCCCAGCATGTAAAGGAGATGGGTCTTTATAATTCTTTCTGATGTATGACAATACATTTTGTGATTACATTTGTGTATATGTATTTGATTCTCTATGGCTTTGTAAATTGTTGATTTTGCATAAAGGATCTCTCATATGGGTTAGAGAGAATAACATAATAACAATATTAAAGGACCAATAGAATAGGTAAGAGACCAACCTATTCATAAAGGTAATTTTTAAACATGCTTAAGCACTGAAGGTGAATTATAGTGTAGTACATGGGAATATGACATTTCATAAAGGAGTGTTCATCTCCATAACTCATATGATTCATCTTTGTGATAAAGGGTAGCATGTGAACCCACATGAAGAATTAAATCACGATAACAGTCTAAACCTCGATTTAATATACTTTTAGTGTCAATGGGTCAAGTGGGAGAATGTTGAACATTTGGATTCGGGTCCAACCCATTGGGTGACCCGGTTTGACATTAAAAGTATGATGGGGTAGTGGGCATGGTAGTGGAGGGCAGTTAATGTCATAAGGGAGGAGGTTACGTGAATGTAGAATGTCCACATTCACTGTACCTCCTCTTCCTCCTCCACTATATAAAGGGCTGGTTGGTTGCATTGGATGATGAGTAACCATTGTCTTACAGTATCAGCCTCAGCCTAGCCTACATTCAGTTCAGTGAGTTCAGGGTCCTGCTCACCGTCGACCTTAGGCCTGGGCTCATCGTGGGCGCCGACCGCCTGAGGAGAACGTCGAGCACCCGCACACGCACTCTACGTCTTCAGGTATGCTTTATGTGTATGTTTATGCAGGAAACACCAACAATCCAACGGATGAGTATGAACATAGGAATCACGTTCGCATCCGTGGGAAAGAATTCAAAAACATTGCCAAACACACAAACAAGTAATAACATGCAGAGAATAACCGAAAGAAAGGGGACATTTCAATGGCATAAAGAGGATAAAATAAAACATAAAAGGGGAAAGAAGGATAACTGCAAGAAAGGGGCAAAAGGCAAATCAAACCTCTTTCACACAATAGAAATTTCAACCGATCACGACGATCAACTTCCCCCAAACCGAATGCACACACTCAAAGACAGAACCGTCCGAGCTTCCAATCATCAAGTGTCTTCCTACCGTGAATATAAACACACCACTTATAATGCTTTCGTTTGCAACATTTTACAAAAGGAAGATTGCAAAATTGTCAAGCCAAAGCATCTTCTTTACGGGTTCTCATGCTAGGGATTACGATGACAATTACCAACATGTAAAATGGCAAAATGGTAACAAAAAATTCTTTTTTTTAAGTCCATCAGAGGGATTACAAAATGTTGGCAGCCATTTTCTGGATTGGCCAACATTTTCCGTAGTCAAAAGTCATTTACCATATTTTAAATTTCTTATCATTTTCCCATTCATCATGAGAAAATTATGACAACTTCAAAATAACGCCAATTTTGTGCCATAGGTCCATTGGAACCAGCGGCACCAATGTTGGAACGGGTACAAAGGCAGTGAAGAATGACCTTAAAAATCACATGGAACAATTTTTGCCACAATTTCTTGGTTATTTTGCATAGAAAATAACAAAGATTTTATTCCCAATTGTAAATATCAACTTCGGTTTAAATTCTCTCTCTCTCTCTCTCTCTCTCTTGCCTCTGGTTGTTAAAACCCATGAGGTTTCCTGATCCGAAATTAGGAGAGGAAAAATGTCTTCCTCTAATCCTTTCTTGGATCTAAAGAAAGCTAAAAAATCAAATGAGAACTCAAACAGAAATTTGACAAAAATTGAAAGTAGGCCATTGATTTTCTCTTTGCATTCATTAACCTCTAAAACCCTCTCCATGTTCATTTTGATACATAGAACCCCTAGTTGTAATAGTGGGCACCCCATTCCCTAATTAGGGTATACTTTTTTTTCCTAGTTAGGAAGGATTCCACTACTATTTACAAAAGAGAAGTCTTACCCAATTAGGTAACTAACATATTCAAATTACATGAGTCCACATCTATGTAGAGCTCATTGACTACATCAAATTTGCTTTTTGATTCATCCTCAAACTCTTCTAGTATATAGAGATAAGTTCCAGTCAAACTTCACTATATATAGATTATATATAGATGTAATGGTAGGGCCAAAAATGGTGGCAAACAATTTATGATGTTTGCTAGCTGTAGCTTTCGAAATAAGCTTTTCAATGGCTCAAGAATCATCAAATTCAGATATTCAGATGACAAAGTTATGCAATGTTAAAGTTGCATGTGTCAGTTTGCTCTCTTTAAGGATCCAAATGTTCATTTGATTGATCTGGTTTACTCCTAGATCCACCTGGATAATTCCCCCCGCCTACACAGTTTCAACCTTACCGCAATGAATGCCCCCATGGGTTTCGAACAGGAGTCATCTCATGTAATGAGCCAAACAATGGTCACATATAACCAGGAAGGCAGAGCACTTCTGGGTCTGGTTTAAAACCTCTTACCATGAATTAAGTTCAATGGTTGAACGCCATTATTAAGCACACCGCCATTATTAAGCACAAGGGCTGGTTTAGCTGGTACACACGTGCACACACACACATATGCATCAGCATACATGAACATAACAAGCCTAACACTCAAGTATGGGACATTTTTGAACTCCTTTCATAGATTTTTATAACAAAAGAAAACACACAACATTTAACATAAGGAGGGACTCATCTCTTACACCTTATAAGGAAATTCACTCAACATAGATGAAACCTTTACAGTCTTTATTGCAAATATCTTAGTCATATTGACTGTCACTACTAATTCACCACTCACTGTGATTCTTACAGGTTTCCATCTCCATCTCCATCACCATTAGCATCACGGGCAAGACACCTCACTTAATTAGAAGAAGGATTCTCACGGCATGAAATTTGGCGCTCAATCTGATAAGAGAAAGAAATTATCATTCGATTGGTTTACTGTGATCTAGGGGGAACACTTATAAAGTGTTCTCCCTTTTAATAAAGCAAGGGGGCGGGAAGGTGGAGGCATGGGGAATGAGTGGGGCCCCCTTTTCAATAGGGGGGAAATCCACTGACGTGTCAACCAGTGGTTGAAGCTGAACGCTTGTATAGTGCTCAGCCTCGATCACTGGATCTGCTCACGGTGGTTCCCCCCGTGTTCTTACCAAGTTTCTACTGCCTTTTAAATTGAGTTTTTACTTTTCAATAAATAATCTTGAAAACCAAAAAACTCGAAGGTTTTAAAAACATAGCAGTGGTTTTACCAGTTTAATTTGGTCACATTTTTATACAATGCAAAGGTCAAATGAGGCATTAACGTGTTGTCTCACTAATATAGCAGAAGTTTGCAATACATTTCCAGTTTTGGTCATCATTGTGATAGATAGCAATACATTTCGAGGACCACTTCATCATGGAGTACATGATAAAATGTCCTTAAAAAGGACTTGACCCAACAAAGGACTCAATTGGGCCCACAAAGACTCCACATAGATGGCTAGGTGGGTCAATTTAAGGCATTCAAGCTGAAGGACATTAAGAGTTCGATACACAGGGTGTGCATTCTTTGCCACAAAGCTGAAGCAACAGACTCCCTGGTAGACGATGATAGTGAGGTAGTAGTGAGCACAGGGTTTTATGCTACTAGGTGTGGCGACCATAGCTCGGCAGGACTTTCCAACATGGTAGGTTGGAAACAGCCACAAAGTCCATTAACTTTTAGTCGGAACCTCACCAAGTTGGCTCGAGGCAGCTCTTTTTCCAACTCATAAAGAAATGTGGACTAAAGATTCGGTGTACCTCAAGATAATGTTCCATCTTCCTCTTCAAAAGAGCATGCTCCCTTTTCACGTGATTGAAGCATTTTAGGCACCTACATTATACACACATATAGAACTCAGTAAGTTTGCCCGAACTGGACCATTTTGAGAGTACGAGTCAAATTTCATGTTGATTGGATCACATATATGGGTTTAACATGGTCGATTTAGTATAAATCATGTTTCCCATCTAATAGATTGCATGTGAAAAGACTTATTTTAAAGTTAGATTTTGGTTTCTTGCACAAGAATGCAATCTGGACAATTCGATGTTTTTATCTTTCTTTAAAGTAAATCTTAAAATTTAAATTTACTGGTTCAAAGTATGTTCTTTTTAAAGACCTCAATGAAAATAAATTTGCAACTGTTTTTTCTTAATATAAAGTTTTAGATGTATTTATCATTCCTTATGTACTAAAAATCGTAATTTGGATCAAATCAATTTAAATTAAAAATTGACTTTTTTTTATAGCATCAAGTTTCAGTGCAATATGCGCTGTAGATTCTTAATCACTCTAAAAACACATCCACACATGAAAGGTACCACATCTAATTCATGTTTTCTACTAAGCTATGTAAAGTATAGCCTTTTAGTTCTACACGTTTTTTTAAGCTGTTTAGGACAGTTTAAGAGATCTCTGTTTATGAACTACCTGTTATATGTAATTTACACACACACACACACACACACACACACACACAGAGAGAGAGAGAGAGAGAGAGAGAGAGAGATGTACCCTTCTTTGTTCTTCTCATCGCAGAATTGCTTAAAGATGAGGCACTCATTGTTGATTCGAGCCGCTCCAATGCTAAATCAAATACCCAAAACTTTTAGTAGATTAATGAATGAGTTAATATGGTGTTTTGCAAGATCCAAACAAGTAAAAGTTGACATGTTAAGATCTCAATGGGACCTCTAGCACAATATCATATGGTCCAATAGCTATAGTTCTATCTTATCAGACTTCTTTCAAAACAAAAAAAGAGAAAGAAAAGAAAGGGTCCATCTTATCAGAGAAGTGTCGCTACAAAGGGTCAAGGATAAGAGAGTCGTGGTTGTGTGATCGGGTCGAACACTGATGAATGCGGGCAAGGTCAATCATTTTCTTAAAAAAAAAATTGAATCGAATCGAATGGATCTGGAATTGGGCCCATATTACCATCACATGACGTCATTAAAAAAAATAAAAAATGTAAAAAATTTCTTTAACCCCCTTAAAAAGTATTGAAAAATGAACTTGAATCGACTTAAATCAACCCCTTTTGATTCCCACTGAAGTCTCTATCGGAGAGTTTCTGCAGTGAAATTTGGAGGGGTCCCTGAAGTGTCTTTTCAGAAGATATGGGGACTTTTTGATATCAGACAAAAACATCGGTACCTAAATGAGATTTTCCAATTCATATCAGCATAATGAACATTGGACTAGTGTACCAATGAGAGAGAGAGACTCATTTGTGATAAATATTTTGTACCTGGAACTGCTTCCCCTCAACTGGTGTATGATAGCATCTAACCTCTTGAAATCCTGTGGGTTCCTCTCACTGCAGTAGCAAATTATCACTGTGATAACACCATTGTTCTTTTTCGCTTCTATTGACAGCAGAGTTGGGGTACGACCCCTCTGGTAAAGGCATTAATGCCTCCCCAATATGCTTTTTATTGACAGTAATCAAGAGTCCAGAGATTGCGATTAAAATAGATCACTTACAGTGCCTGCTCTATGTTAGAGAGCAGCCTAACAGAGTCCTTGAGGAACATGGTTACCACCTCATCTACGAAATGTGGATTGCTTTCATCTTGCAATTCTTCCAGCTGGTTGAATTGCCCATCAAGGTAACCCTGCAGTTTAAGGGTAAGAATAAAGTTAAAAAAAAAAATCCAAGGAAAGCAAAAGAATATATATATATATATATATATATATATATATATATATATATATATATATATATATATATATATATATATATATATATATATATATCGTGGGTAAGGATCCCACAGTTAGAACTCATAAGAGAGGATGTATTGATCAAATCTGATCCATTGATGTGTTCGGTCAAAATGTGTTTTTTTGAAGTTTGAAAATTTAGTTTATATATATAGTCTATTGATTTATCAACCCTACTAAAATCTGACATATATGTTAGAAAAACACGATCCAAATGTCGTCTTCAACTAGACTTTATGTATATGGGTTGCTTAACTTAAACTTAATGTGTATACACGCTTCCTTAGTAACATTGCCTAATTTTTTAATTAAATGCATGTCTGTCTTTATTAGTAGCACAACGTCTTATTTTACAAAAAAAAATGCGTTGACAAATAATCGCCCATGGCTATTTGTCCCAATGACAATATATATATATAAACTGGTAGATGCTCCATCCTTAGGTCTGATGCTACTGTTGAATCACGGTGGCTGTCCATCTGATGCGTGATGGACGGCCAGCATGTCAAAACAATGCAAAAAACATGTTTTTGCGAGTTTTTTTATCATTAACGCTTTTGAAGCATCACGAAAGGTCCCAGTTCCACTGGGTTCTTTAGTGACGCTTTAAAGTTTTTTTTATAGTTTTCAGTGTTTTCTGCGAGAAAAAACATTAAGCATCCATCATCACACGCGGTTTGAATGCTCAGCAAAACTCCACTGGTAGCTGTGCACCTATGAACTGCACAGCTACCACTCTCTCTCTCTCTCTCTCTCTCTCTCTCTCTCTCTATATATATATATATATATATATATATATATATATATATATATATATATATATATATATATATATAATCAAGGGTTATTTGTCCCAAAAAACAAGGATAAATAGTTTACTATTTATCCCAGAAATTTTTAACCAGATAAATAGTTAAAGGATGTTTATCTGAGCACTCAAATGGCACCTTAGGGTGTTGGCATGTAACTAGAAGAGCCAAAATCCAAGATCAGTATACTATGTATCTATAACGTGTTTAGTACATAAAAGTTCAACTTGCATTTGGACTTGGAATATATATGTATACAAGGACTCAGCTGCACCTCGAGAAGTTGGACTCAATCAAGGCTTGATACGTGAAGCTGTAATGACCCATTTATTGGACACCAAAGGACACGAAACCAAGCCGTCCAAGTTAATCACTGCTTGTTCTAGTCACTTAAATAATTACAAACGATAGAAAAATAGTGCAACTCGGATCGACTAACCGAGTCACTGGCCGGCCTATATTCAATTTCATTCTGGTGCAGTTTTCTGAGGAGTGTTCCACTCCTTTATAACTAGAAGATTAGGAAATTACCGCACTTGGTACGAGACCGAGTCTTGAGTAGTTTCGGAAAATTATATTATACAAATTTGTAGTGAACTTTCACCTGTTCGAAAAGAGAGTTCTTGAAGAGAATACGCTGACGATGCAATTGAGTGCACTCCATGCCTTCACCAAAACTGAGAGAGAGAGAGAGAGAGAGAGAGAGAGAGAGGGCGATGTGTTGGGGAGGGGACGTGATGCTCAAGAAACGAGCCCCAAGGTATCCCATTTATAGCTAGAAAAGGAGCATCAATCGGATGAGAGAGAGAGAGAGAGACTCTGGATTGCCGTGGAGGGGAATTGATGTTCAAAAAATGGGCCCGTAAGACATCACTTTGCGGCTAGAAAAGGAGCATCATTTGGATGGTGATAGGCAGGCCATGGATTTGATGATGATTGTGAAGAGAGAGAGAGAGTTCTTGCTGCCCCAGTCAGGACCTGGCAGGGATCATGGTACATTCTCAAGAGCCTCTCGTTGTCTCGATCAGGGCCGGCTGGCCACTTTGATATTTGAGGCCACCGCCTAGGCTCTCAAATAAAAAAAAAATATGACGCTTATGTTTCAGATGCTGAGGGCCTCCAATGAAAATGGCGCATGCAGAGGGCCTTCAATGAAAAAAAAATATGGAGAAATATGAGCCTCCAATGAAATATGCATAGGGCCTCAACCTCTCTTGAGCTGCCACAGGTCTCAATTAACTTTCACACCCAAATATTGATAGCGGATCGGGTCGAAAGCTCCTTGGATGTCGACCTAAAACCTTTTCAAAAGCATGGTCTCTCTCTACCTAGATTGGCCCCACAAAAATATCTGATGATATTCACTTTTTAATTGAAGGACATCGAGTGCACTACAAGAAATTGACTTTTTATTGGCGCAACTTTTGCACCAGAAAAATTCTTTACTGACGCAATCGTTGTGCCAGTAGATGCGTCAGTAAAAGCCTCGTTGGTAAATTCTTTACTGACGCAGTTTACATTAGCCAACAAAAATATTTTTCATTGGCGCAATATTTGTGACAGCGAAGTTCCTGTTAGCATTACAGGAAATGTGAAAGTTTATCACTGGCACACAACCAGAGCCAGTGAAAGCTTATCACTGGCGCAAAAAGTGAGCCAGAGAAAGCGTATTACTGGTGCAAACCCTGCACCACAGAAAGTTTATCACTGGCGCATATATTGTGCCGGAGAAGTTATATTTTTATTGGCACAATGGCTGTGCCAGTGAAAGTTCAGTTAAAATGTTATCACTGGCACAAAAAGTGTGCCAGTGAAACAGTTAAAAGGTTTTTTAAATTATTTTACTGTATCCAATACATAAGCAATAAAAAAAATGTACATATATCCAATACATAAGCATTAACAAAAATGTACAAATCTTTCCATATATAAGCATTGAACAAAAATGTACTTATACAAATTATGAAGAAACGTAAGAAAACAAATTTTACAAATATCATGAACACTAGTCTTGCATTGTAATGCCTTTTTTATTCTTCGTGATCTTAGACATCTCAGTCAGCATTCTCCAGTACATGCATATCTTCCAACTTCATCACCTTTCAGCATAGGTATGTGATCTTGTTAATGCCCTGCCAATATGAAATAACAAAGCCCTGCAACAGAACTGCATGATACAAATTTATCAGACCAGAAACCATTAAGAAAAAGCAGCTAGAACTGGAATATTGTA
The DNA here is from genome assembly GCF_984573655.1 of Nuphar pumila. Taxonomy (NCBI): domain Eukaryota; kingdom Viridiplantae; phylum Streptophyta; class Magnoliopsida; order Nymphaeales; family Nymphaeaceae; genus Nuphar; species Nuphar pumila. The sequence goes on from NC_143256.1 coordinate 105,496,798, forward strand.
CAAACTGACTGAACCAAATAGTCAATAAGAACTATGTTCACATCCCAGTTATCCAATGCAGAGGGAGAAAACTGAGTATCTTGCCATGAAATTGTATTCTTCTATGACAAAGCACCACAAGTTCTTTGACTGATCTTGCTAATAGACACAACATTGGTTTGAAGATTACCAAAGTTAACTTTTCAAGATCTGCCAGTGATTCTCCTGTATCTTACCTGTTAGAAAGCAACAATCAGGTGTCCTCTTTCTCTTAAAGTTCAAAAAGGCAATCAGGGGTATTCTTCTGTTTGCTAGAATGGGTAGAACTTATATGAGAAAATTAAGGTAATTACTGTAAAAAAAAAGAGATAAAAGGGAAACAGTGAACATTTTGTTCCATCTGAATAATCCTGTTATTGTCCCTTTCTATTTTAGAGTCTGTACATGATATTAGCAATATCTGAGGATTTTCAATAATCAGTTTAGGCTGAGTATATAAGCATGACGGAAGTATTGCAAGTCCAAATTCTTGATTCTAGAAGGCAACCTTAAATCATTGCATGGGGATCTTAACAAATCTTTGCACGATCACGTACACGCAGTGAAATCATGGTAAAAAGACCAATGTACATTTAACTTCAGAAACAATCGTGCATCTCCAAAAAGGTTGAAAACATGAGAACTTCCCAAATCACATAAAAACATCCATCCGCAAATGGTATCGACCAACCACCATAGCAAGAGCAAGAAAAGGTTGCAGACGAATTTCTTCTCCGCGGAAAGCAAAAAAAGAGGATGCATAGTATGCAAAAACACGCAAACATTGAACCACACAAATTGCTTGCATCAACATAGTGAACTCCAAGGGAAGGAAGTACTTACACCATCATATGTGAACTCTGTGCCTCTTTCCCTCTCCCATGATGAAGTCTTCGCTACCAAAGACTCCACCATTGCTGAACCAGCCAACATATGCAAGCATGCCAAGAATTTCATGAGTTTGGGTTAGTTTATGTCATGAAAGGTGACATATGGGAAAATCCAACATGTTCTGGTTAATGATGTAAGGAAAAAATCAGAAAGGAACATCATCCCAAACCAATGGAGCTAAAATGAAATAACCAATTCATTGAACATTACCTCAATTCATGTCAAGAAGTCCATTTGCAATATATATATATATATATATATATATATATATATATATATATATATATATATATATATATAGTTATAGTTATGAGATTTACCTGGTAGTTTGTTGGGGACTAGAAACAAAGCTCTAAAATGTGAATCATCGCTTTGTAAATATCGAAGTGTTACATTTAATGCTAGTACAAACGTTCACAAAAAAATGAAGAGGTTCACATTTAAGTCTTCAAAAACTTTGTGAATCTCATGTTCAATATGCAAATGATTGAAAAGTCCGCAAATAAGAAACAAGATCTGCATATATGCGAATTTAGTAGAATATTTGTGAAGTTACGGCAAATTTATTTATAGGAACTTTGTAGATTTTTTTATGCCAACTTCGTACTATATATGCAAATTTAGTGAAATATTTGTAAAGTTTTGATAGGTTTCAGTTACACAAATTTTGCAGATATGCTTATGAGAACTTTATACTATATATGCGAATTTAGTAGAATATTTATGAAGTTTCAAGGTTTTACGTGAACTTCTTGAGGTTCGGACAAAAAAATTGTGTGAATCTATATTTTAGTGAGAGTTTGTGATAAATAGAGAACTCCGCCTGTGTAGTTATACACTGCCGGTCCCAAGCCCGGATAAAGGAGGAGGGTTGCGGTAGGCCTGTGACAGCCAGCATAAAAACTTTATCATATCTTATGAAAATGAACCAATATGAGAATTTCGTTGGGGCGTTCCCTACTGAGCGACGCGTTGTACTCTCTAGGCCCAGAGGCAGTGATAAATGTGCAAGGGTTGCTAGGTCGTCGCCCAGAAGCAACGTGTCACACCGGCGCCCGGGTGTGGTGTCAAATAGGCAAGGGTTCCTTCACTTTGTTGGACGGGTGGGGGTAAAGAAGTTAGTCCAAGACCATAAAATTAGGTTAGCCACTTGGAACATAGAGTCTTTAACTGGTAAGTTGGTAGAGTTAGTAGATGTTATGTGTAGGAGAAAGATTGATATTTTATGTCTTCAAGAGACCAAATGGGTAGGTGAGAAAGCTAAAGTGATAGAACCTTGGGGATATAAGATTTGGTATACAGGAATAAATAGGAATAGGAATGGAGTAGGGATTGTTATGAGTCGTCAGTTTATAGATAATGTAATTGAGATCCGTAGGAAGGGTGATAGAATTTTACTTATTAAATTAGTATTAGGTACGGATATTATTAATATTATTAGTGTTTATGCACCTCAAGTAGGTTTAGATGATTCCATTAAGCATCAATTTTGGGAAGATTTAGATGGAGTAGTACAAGAGACATCTTATGGAGAAAAGCTTTTCATCGGCGGTGACCTTAATGGACATGTAGGCATTAGTAGGGATGGATTTGAGAATATCCATGGAGGCTATGGTATAGGAGAAAGAAATGAAAGTGGAGAAAGGATTTTAGATTTTTGTTTGTCCTATGATATGATCTTAGCAAACACTTGGTTTAGGAAGAGGGAGTCTCACCTAGTAACATTTAAAAGTGGGGTTAATACGAGTCAGATAGATTTTTTCCTACTTAGAAAGAGAGATAGGGGTTGTTGCATCGATTGTAAGGTTATACCAGGAGAAAGTGTAGCTACACAACATAGAGTCTTAATTTTAGATCTTAGAATTAGACAATGCCACAAAAGGGATAGACATAGGATAGATCCTAGAATTAAGTGGTGGGCACTGAAAGGAGCTAAACAAGGAATGTTTGTAGAGCAGGTAGTTAAGGAAGTTGATTGGTGTCTCGAGGAGGATTCAGAATCAATGTGGAATAAGATAGCGGGTGGTATGAGAAAAGTAGCTAAGGAGGTATTGGGTGAGTCTAAAGGCGGTGCACCACTAGGTAAGGATACATCATGGTGGAACGAGGATGTCAAATTAGCTATTAAGGTTAAAAGAGAGTGTTATAGAAATCTAAGTAAGAGTCGTGATAATGAGAATTTGGAGAAGTATATGATAGCAAAGAAGGAAGCTAAAAAAGTTGTTCGAAACGCGAGGGCTAAGGTATATAAGGAGGTTTATGACAAGTTGGATACCAAAGAAGGCGAGAAGGATATTTATAGGCTTGCAAAGATGAGAGATAGGAAATCGAAGGATTTGGGTATGGTTAGATGTATCAAAGATGAAACGCAAAGGGTTTTAGTCAAAGATGAGGAGATTAAGGAGAGATGGAAAGATTATTTTGATAAGCTATTTAATGATAGTCATGCTCAAGATCTTGGAGACTTCTCCATTCCTTTTCATGAGATAAATCGTGACTTCATGCGCAAGATTCAAAAGAAAGAAATTGCAGAGGCTTTGAAGAAAATGAAATCAAGAAGGGCAGTTGGCCCAGATGGTATACCTATCGAGGCTTGGAAATGCTTGGGAGAGAAAGGTTTAGAATGGTTGACAAATCTTTTTAACTTGATTTGGCGAACAAATAAGATGCCTAATGAGTGAAAGAAGAGTACTTTGGTGCCTTTATATAAGAATAAGGGTGATATACAAGATTGCACAAACTATCGTGGTATAAAACTCATGAGTCATACTATGAAACTTTGGGAGAGGGTGATTGAGTCTAGGTTGAGGAAGGTTGTCATGATATCGGAGAATCAATTTGGTTTTATGCCTGGAAGATCAACTATGGAAGCTATACATCTTCTTAGACAACTTATTGAAAGATATAGAGAGAGGAACAAAGATTTACATATGGTTTTTATTGATTTAGAGAAGGCATACGATAGAGTACCTAGGGACGTTTTCTGGTGGACAATGATGAAGAAAGGTGTTTCTCTCAAGTACATTAGTATAATTAAAGATATGTATGAAGGAGTAGTAACCAATGTCCGCACTTGTGGAGGGGTGACAACCAATTTTCCGATAACGGTTGGGTTACATCAAGGATCTGCTTTAAGCCCTTTCTTATTTGCGATAGTGATGGATGAGCTTACAAGATCAATTCAAGAAAATGTACTGTGGTGTATGTTGTTTGCTGATGATATTGTTTTGATTGATGAGTCTAGAGCTGGGGTTAATGCTAAGTTAGAATTATGGAGACAGACATTGGAAGCTAGAGGTTTTAAGTTGAGTGAGAGTAAGACTGAATATATGGAATGTCGGTTTAGTAAGCAACGAAGTAGTGATGGGAGTGTAGTGAAGCTTGGTGAGCAAGATATACCGGTGAATGATTATTTCAAATATTTGGGATCCATCATTCAAAAGTATGGAGAAATTGATGGAGATGTAAATCATAGGATAAAGGTTGGGTGGATGAAATGGAAAAGTGCTACTGGAGTGCTGTGCGATCGTAGAATGCCATTGCGGTTGAAGGGAAAGTTTTATAGGACGACTATTAGACCCGCTTTACTATATGGTACAGAATGTTGGGCTGCCAAGAGACATCATATTCAAAAAATGAGTGTAGCTGAGATGCGGATGCTTAGATGGATGTGTGGAAATACAATAAAAGATAAGATTCGGAACGAAGAGATACGTAAGAAGGTAGGTGTTGCACCCATTGAAAATAAGATGCGAGAGAATCGTTTACGGTGGTTTGGACATATTCGGCGAAGGCCTAATGATGCTCCAATTAGAAGGTTGGAGAAATGGGAAAATATATTAGTTAAAAGAGGTCGGGGTAGGCCTAGGAAGACTTGGATGGAGATGATAGGAAAGGATATGAATGCTTTGAACCTCACTGTGGACATGGCGTTGGATACAAATGATTGGAGGAAAAGGATTCATGTGGAAGACCCAAAATGAATTTCTTTTTTGGTTCATATCGCTGACCCCAATTGTTTTGGGATGAAGGCGTAGTTGTTGTTGTTGTTTGTTGTTGTTTGTGATAAATAGAGAGTGTACTCATGTATCACGTGAACTTAAGGAAATCAACTTGTAGAAGATTAAAATGGTCCTTTTAAAGTCAGATATTTGCAAATCGGGTCATCGTATGGATTTCAAATATTATAGAGCATTTCGAAAAATACATCATTTTTGTCGTACCTTACAATAATTTTTTTTTAGATTAAGTGAAAAACATGTGCATGTTAAAAGGTTTGGGATGGTTTGGGAGATAAATCATTTGAAAGATACACATTACTTCTCTCTCTTTATTTATATATAAGTAATTTATCTCCCAAACCGTTATAAACCCCTTTAGAAAAAAATCTTGCATATATTTTTTTCCTTAATATAAATCCACATATGTGATTGTTATGCTTTATTTAGTAGAAAACATATATTAGTTTTGAATATTTTTCTTATTTAGATATGTTTTTAACTCAACAAAGAAAATTAATGGTCCATTTTACACTAAAAACTTGATTAACTAAAAATCAAAAATTCGTTTAAAATTTATTCAATCCAAAGCATGATTTTGAGTGAATAACCATTGATAAAAAAATCTATAGATTTGGATTAAGCAAACAACACATGCAAGAATATTTTCTAAAGGGGTCTGGGACAGTCTGAGATATAAATGGTTTGCAAGATACACATTACTCATATATATATATATATATATATATATATTTGCTGCATCTAACATCATAGATATGATCTGCATGTTTTATTTAATGGGAACTATCTTTTGGATTGCTGAAAACTGATCTGTATGTATACAGATTTTCTCTGGTGATACAAAAATCAACGGCTATGAATGCATCAAATTTTTTTTACTCATAAAAATATTTTTTTCATCAAAAAACATGATCCAAGAATCAATTTCTACTAAACTGGGCATGCTGAACACAACTATGAGGTTAGATTGAGTAAAAAAATAGATATTATCAAATCTCAACTTGATTGTAGGTGCATTTGATTTTAGCACACACACACACACACACACACACACACACACACACACACATATATATATATATATATATATATATATATATATGGAAAAGTGGCAGTTGCCTACCACCAGGTGAATTGTGTTTTCAGCTTGTTTTTCACAAATCTAACCCTATAGATGTGTTTGACATGGTTGATTTGCTAGGAAATGATACTTAGATCATGTATTTTCAATAAAAAATAAATACATTTTAAGCCTTGAATATTTATGTGAATATTAGAAGTGTATATATTTATTGCAGACTTGGAAAGGATGTGGGGGGGGTGGGGTTTGTATTTTTGAAGTGTATGTTTGTTTATTGAAGTATATATTTGAAGTTTTTGTTGAATGTATGTTTGAAGTGCATGTCAATAGTTTGAAGTATGTTGAATGTTTGAGGATGTGTGTTTGAAGTTGAATGTTTGAGGATGTATGTTTGATGTGAATGTTTGAGGATATATGTTTAAAGTTTAATGTTTGAGGATGTATGTTTGAACTGTATATTTGAAGTTGAATGTTTGAGGATATATGTTTTAAGTGTATTCGAAGTTTTTGTTGAATGTATGTTCCAGTTGCAAGTTTTTTAATGTAAAAAAAATTGAACACTAATTTCAGTTTTCAATTTGCAGGTTTATAGCCTATAATGGTGACATAACTATCTCGTCATTATAGGCGAAATCCCTGTCTCACCATTATAGTCATCATATAACAGCGAATTAATTCTTCCTATTATAACCTACAACAGTGAGTTAATTCTTGCCATTATAGGCCATAACAACGACATAGAAATGTTATAACCTATAGGTAGCCTATAATGGCGAGCTAGAGTTCTCACCGTTATAGGCTACGTCATCGTTATTAGTGTTCCTAGTTCTGGTGAAATTCTTTGCTGGTATTGGTTCACCATTAACAACAACCTACAAATGTCATTGTTATTGGTCAACAAAGGCCATTTTTTGGTGATGACTTATCGGCAAGATTTCTCGGCATTATAGGCCAATTTCAATAAGAAATAGACCAATAGCGGCAAGAAAAAAGATCGCTATTGACCCTCATCCTTGTAGTGATTGGTTATTGATGCTCGAGCTTGTCCAGCCTATTTCATGAGTTCAAACGAGCTTTTACGAGCCGAACATGAGCTGAGCCATGAGAGGCTCATCTTGTTTCCTAGCTTTACGGCAATGTGGATAGATTTACATCAAAGCACTTATTTTATAAGAAATGCCACAAAAACTCCACCAAATTGCTACCACATTGTTCTTCGTCATGCATCTAGACATTGGAACTCAAAACAAGCACCAGTAAGTTCATCCAAAATAATATTTAATATGACTTCTATGGATGATGGATATGATTTCTCAGGAATTTACTAATAACCATCATACATAAAAAAAAAATAGTAACTCCATCACTATGTAGTGGAAAGAACTTTAACCTAAAGCTAGGATTGTGGGTTTTGCAAATACACGTTAATTCTGCCTATTGAAAAAATAATAACAGATCCAATGTCACACTAAGTAAATATTTATGGTACATGTATATAGTATAACCATTCATGTAAGAATTGTTGGATGTAGGAAGAGGAGATGAGGGAATTCAAATAAAGAAAACATGTGGGGACCACTCCTTTATGGAGTGTGTTTAGACTTTGATGATGTGGAATAGTCCCATATTGAAGAATCTCAAGAAAGTTGCAGGCTTTATAACCTACATAGAGATTCTAACACTTGTTTTAAAGAACAAGAGAGTGGGATGACTACCACACACACACGCGTGCGTGCCCACCTGTTGTGTCGTGTCGAGCCGGGCTTGGGTTTGAGTTATTGGCCCTTTAGGGTCATTTTCATTCTAAGTCCAATGTTCTTTTTGTCCCGCATTAGCGTTTTTATTTGGATTAAAATAATAGGAAAAGGAGAATGGATAACTGATTGATCTATTGGATGGTCACATTCATTGGATCGAATGGTAATGGGTCATGTCTTTTGTAACCGTTCAGGGGTTATAAAAGGGCATGGTTAGAGGGTTACCGCAGATACACAGAACGTGAAAGGCTTCTCCTCTCTCTCTCTCTCTCTCTCTCTCTCTCTCTCTCCTGCGTTTCCCAGAAAGGGGTTTTCTGCAACAGCGGTTTCGAGAGGTTGTCTTCAAAGGGCGATCTACCATCAGAGTGCACCAATCAGGATCGTCGAGGCTATTGTATCTTGGGGGAAGAATGCCAAACTCTTTTTGCATAGTATGTGGGGGCAAATCTTCTCTAAGGGGAGTATTTTTATACGCCTTAGCCTGTTACATCGTATTAACATGTTACTGTTGTTTTTATTATGTTTTATGTATCTGTTTGGTCCTTTGTATTTGTCTGGATTTTGGTATAATATGAAAATCGACATGTCTGCTCTCTGTTTTCATTTTGATCAACTGTTAATCATGTTTATTTAGTTAATACCTTTTTGAATTTATATCATGATGTTGATTGTGAAACGATGTGAGCTAAAAATTTGATCTAACAGCCTTAGAGAAGATTCTAAGCATGTCGATTACATTGAGTTTTATACCAAAAGTAGACATGTCCGGTATGCCTGAAAAATTTGCCGGTCAGAATTTCAAGCACTGGCAACAATGCATGAAAATCGGATTCGTGACTATAGGTCTGTTATTTGTTCTAGAACTCGAATGCCCTTTGGTTGCTGAGACTGACCCTGATCCTGTTGTAGTTAATGCGGCTATAGAGTGGAAAGAGAATGATGGTATATGTTGTGGTTGCATTTTGTTGGCTTTGTCCAACACTTTGTTCGATGTATACTGTTCCTTGTCTACCATTGCTAAAGCCTTATGGGATTAACTTGACAAAAAGTACAATACTGAAGACCAAGGTCTTGAGAAGTACTTGGTTGCCAAGTTTCTGAAATATCAGATGGTATAGGGCAAGTCGGTCACTGAACAGGCACACGAGTTTCTGTTGTTGCTTCACAGTTTGGCTGAGGCTGATATGAAACTTTCTGAGAAGTTTCAAGTTATAACTATCGTGGAAAATTTTCCTAAGTCTTGGGTAGACTTTGCTATGTCTCTTAAGCACCTTAGAGGAAAGATCTTTTTGGATGATTTTTTGGTAGCCATAGCCATTAAGAAAGAGCATAGGAGTCAGAAACAAGTTGTGATGCCAACTGAACCGCCTAAAGTCAATTTGATGATCGGATCTTTTAAAGGCAAGGGACAAAACTGAAACCTGTAATGAAAAACCAATTTAAACCTAAGGCCAAAATCCAGAAGAAAGCAAAGAACAAACTGTGTTGGAACTGTGGACAGGTTGGGCATTGGGCTAAGGAATGTCCTTCCAAGAAGACCAAGGCTCATGGGACCACAGATGGAACGCCTCAAGTCAATATGGTGACTAAGGTCGTTGGGACCAGTACTAGGTATGTTTCTGTTAACCTACAAATCTATCATATTTATGAGTCAACTGAGTGGCTGGTTGACATTGGGGCTAATATGCACGTTTGTGTTAATAAGTTTGTCTTTGTCTCATACCAGACTGTTATAGGCAAATTTGTGACTATGGGCAACTCCACGGCTGCAAAGGTGTTGGGGATTGGATGCGTGGACCTGAAGTTTCCTTTAGGATGAGTTCTATCTTGACACAGAGTGCACCATGTGCTTGTAGTTAGAAGAAATATTTTAAGTGGTTCATGTCTAGTTAGAGAGAGTTATGAGTTTAATTTTAAATGTAATAAAGTTGTTATTTTACATTCTGAAACATTTATTGGCAAGGGGTATTTAGATGATGGTTTGTTTAAGCTTTGTGTTAAACATGTTTGCAGTAATAAATTAGAGAATGATGTTTCTTTTGATTCATTTTCTAATGTTGCTTATAACATAGAATCATCTGATTTGTGGCATAATAGATTGGGTTGTGTGAATTTTAATTCTGTAAAATGTATGATGAACTTGAAGATGATTCCTGAACATTTCATAGATAAAAGTAAAAAATATGAGATTTGTGTGTAAGCAAAAAAATGTAGGAAACCATTCCATACGATTGTTAGAGATTCTAAAATATTAGATCTGGTGCACACAGATATCTGTGAGTTTAATAGAGTGTTAACCAGAAATCATAAAAAGTACTTTATCACTTTATAGATGATGACACTAAATATTGTTATGTGTATCTGCTAAAATCAAAAGATGAAGCTTTTGATAAGTTTCTTATTTTTAAGAATGAAGCAGAAACACAAACTGGTAGAAAACTTAAAAGATTGATGTCTGATAGAGGGGGAGAATATATCTCTAATAAACTTGATGAATATTGTAAATCTGTTGGCATAATTTATGAGTTTACCGCTCCATATTCTTCTCAATCTAATGGGATTGCAGAAAGAAAGAATAGAACCCTAACTAATATGATAAATGCTCTACTTGGGAGTTCCAGATTACCTACCTAGATGTGGGAGGATGCTCTGAATATGGCTTGCCATATTCTGAATAGAGTTCCCAGAAGCATAAAGATAGCAGCCCATTTAAATTCTGGAGAAATAGGAAATCTAGCTTGAAATACCTCAAAAAGTGGGAGTGCCTTACAAAGGTACTTGTCCCAGAGCACAACAGGAAGAAGTTGTGTCCTAAAACCGTAGATGCTGTCTTTTTGGGTTATGTAGAGAATAATTATACCTATAAGTTCTTAGTAATTAAATCTGAGATATCTGGCATAGATGTAAACTCTATTGTTGAGCTTCGAGAAGCTACATTCTTTGATGATGTATTTCCTATGAAAGTTGGTGTACCTCAGAATCTTTCTTCTTTAGAAGTACCTTCAACTTCTAGTTTCATTCCTGAACATGTGGAAAGGATAGCAGATGTGGGGGTTGGGCCATCTTGTTCCCACTCTAGACCAATTGAGTCTGAGGAAGTAGTTGAACCAATAAGGAGCAAGAGACCACGAATTACCAAAGATTTGGGAAGTGATTATATCACTTACCTTATCGAGGATGATCCTTCCACTTTCCATGATGCAATGGCTTCTCCAGAAGCAAGACATTGGAAAACAGCCATAAAGAGTGAAATGGACTCCATTGTCTCTAATAGCACTTGGGAACTGGTTGACCTCCCTTGTGGTAGTTCCACTATTGGGTGCAAATGGATCTTTAAGAAGAAGTTAAAACCAGATGAATCCATTGATAAATACAAGGCGAGACTGGTTGCCAAGGGGTTCAAACAAAAGAAGGGAATAGATTATTTTGACACTTATTCTCCGGTTACTCGGATGACCACAATTAGAGTGCTCATTGCACTGGCTTCTATTTATGATCTCTCAATCCATCAAATGGATGTGAAGACCGCTTTCCTGCATGGCGATCTTGAAGAAGAGATCTATATGGATCAACTTGAGGGTTTTGTGGCTTCTGGTAATGAAAATAAAGTTTGTAGATTTGTTAAGTCATTATATGGACTAAAACAAGTCCCTAAACAATGGCATGAGAAGTTTGATAATGTTATTTTATCATTTGGCTTTATGATCAATGAAACTGATAAATGTGTTTATTGTAAAGTTAAAAGTGATGCATGTATGATTCTATGCCTGTATGTAGATGACATTCTATTATTTTGTTCTAATATGGGAATTGTGAATGAGACGAAGTCGTTTCTCAGTAGTAAATTTGATATGAAGGATATGAGTGTTGCAAATATGATCTTAGGCTTAAAGCTGACTCATTCAGCTGATGGTATAGCTATTTTTCAATCTCATTATGTTGAGAAAGCACTTGAGAAATTTGGCTATAATGAAGGAAGATATGTAGCAACAACATATGAACCTTCTACTCCTCTTTATAAGAATACGACTAGTGTTCTTGTGTCTTAATTAAGATATTCCCAGATTATTGGAAGTTTGATGTATCTTGCAAATTGCATGAGACCAGATATTTTGTTCTCTGTGACAAAATTAAGTAAATACACAAGTTGTCTAAAGCGCACTCATTAAAAGGCATTGAACAGGGTGCTTAGGTACCTGAAAGGAACTATTATCTTGAGTTTGCATTACAAGAGATTCCCTGTCGTACTTGAGGGATATAGTAATGCGAGCTGGATAGCCATGAACTTTGAGAGTTATGGCGTAACAGGGTATATATTTACCTTGGGTGGCGGTGCAGTCGCCTGGAGATCAGTAAAGCAAACCATCTTGTCACGATCTACTTTTGAGGGTGAGCTCTATGCTTTAGATATCACAGGAATGAAAGTTGAATAGTTAAAGAGACTTCTAAAGGAACTTCCTTTAATGAACAAACCAATTCTTGTAATATCTGTGCATTGTGACAATACGGCCACAATTGCAAAAATCAAAAGCACGAAATATAATCAAAAGCAGAGAAGACACATCCAAATCAGAATAAAATCTGTAAGGGAATTGATGTCTCAATTAGTGGTTGTTGTGAACTATGCAGATAAGTCATTAGTCCTGAAATCTAGAGAGAGGATGAGACTGAAACCCATCAGTAGTTCATCTACAATGGTAACCCAACTTATCTGAGTAGAGATCCCACAAAGTAGGTTCAATGTGGTAATAACAAGCTGTAGGGTGAACTGGATAGCACCTTCTTAATGTGAGACTATGTATCTGTGTCTTTTTCCCTGATTACTTTGGAAAGGTATTGTAGCTGCAAGTAAAGGAAGAGTTAAAACTCTAAATGGGTTCAAAGCCTTATAGACGAGATATTAGCAGTGTATCTGTGGAGAAGCCCACCTATGTGAGTGTGACTGTGTGGCCGCAATTTAAGGAGTTGGGTTATTTCTGAAGTCACTTATGAAACAGGATTTGGACGCATGGCCATTAACGTGCCGCTCCTAAATATTACAACCAGAACCTTTATCGTGTTGTTGCTAATGGACACTCCTACATCAAAGGTTCAAGTTCAAGACTTTAGTTCACTTCGTTCCTCTGGGGGGTAAAGTTAGTTAACTAAGGTAGTGGTTCAAACCAAAATGTACCATTAGTGAAAGCATGATATATCCTGCTACAGATTACTCCATCTTGCCTCTTTGTTTCCTCCTATTTTCATTCTTTGAATTTATGGGGAATGTTGGATGTAGGAAGAGGAGAGGAGGAAATTCAAATAAAGAAAACACGTGGGGACCACTCTTTTATGGAGTGTGTTTGGACTTTGATGATGTGGAATAGTCTCATATTGAAGAATCTCAAGAAAGTTGTGGGCTTTATAACCTACATGGAGATTCTAACACTTGTTCCAAAGAACAAGGGAGTGGGATGACTACCACACACACACGTGTGTGCGCATGCCCGCCCACCGCGCCGCACTGTGCCGAGCCGGGTCGGGATGGGCTGGGCTCGGGTTCAGGTTATTGGCCCTTTAGGGCCATTTCCATTCTAAGTCCAATGTTCTTTTTGTCCTGCATTACCGTTTTTATTTGGATTAAAATTCTAAAAAAAGGAGAATGGATAATGGATCGATCCGTTGGATCATCACATCCATTGGATGGTCACATCCGTTGGATCGAATGGTAACGGGTCTCTTCCACGTCTTTTGTAACCGTTCAGGGGTTATAAAAGGGTGTGGTTAGAGGGTTACCACATATACACAGAACATAAAAGGTTTCTGCTCTCTCTCTCTCTCTCTTTCTCTCTCCTGTGTTTCCCAGAAAGGGGTTTTCTGCAACAACGGTTCTGAGAGGTTGTCTTCGAAGGACGATCTACTGTCGGAGTGCACCGATCTGGATCGTCGAGGCTATTGTATCATGAGGGAAGAACGTCGGACCTTTTTTGCACCGTATGTGGGGGCAAATCTTTTCTAAGGAGAGTATTTTCATACGCTTTAGCATGTTACATAGTATTAACATGTTACTATTGTTTTTATTATGTTTTATACATTTGTTTGGTCCTTTGTATTTGTCTGAATTTTGGTATAATATTTAAATCACCATGTCTGCTCCCCGTTTTTGTTTTGATCGACAGTTAATCATGTTTATTTTGTTAATACCTATTCGAATTTATATCATGATGTTGATTGTGAAACGATGTGATCTGGAATATGATCTAACAAGAATGTCCAGATTTTCTAGAAATGATATCCTGGGTTAAAACTACAATTTCCCTAGAAATGATACCCATGGTTAAAGCTGCAAAATGCTTCCGCATCAAGAATGGAAGATTGTGTAGGTTCCAAGAGATGTGAACCTGCCCGTCAATGGATTTCTTAAGTATGCAGGTTTGTTTATGGCAAAAGAAAATTCATAGCATAGGTCTTGCTCATAGTTGTTGGAAGCATAGGGAAACTTGCTTTTCATTCGTGGGAAGTTCACTTCCTATGTAATATGAAATTTATTTCTCAATCGCTTCTCAAGTCTATTCCCAAATGTTTATTCTTTGTTTCCTATCACTTGCCACTCACTTTCCCGTTGTTTCTCGTAATTTTCATATTAAGATTTAATTTCTTTACTATAACAATTCTTATGTGTGCTTCTCTATTGATCTTATGCTGGTACTTATACATTTTCATATCATTTTCTATTCATCTGAACATCCACTTCTCATCACTTACACGATTCTTTTATGGCTTCCCATAGAGATCTTACAATCACTTCCAAAATTCATCATATTTCATGCTTCATATTACTTTTTGGCATACTTCCCTGCTTCTGCCTCACACATTGATTCTTGTATCCATTTTGTATCATATTATTATCTATGGTCTATCTTATTAATAGGATTAACCTACAACAAACAATAGGATATTTTTGCTGGGAGAGGTGCATGCATGCTTAGTAAAGGAAAGGGAATTTTAACCTTCCCAAGATTTTGTACCAAGTTCAGTGTAACAGGACATCACTTCCAGTATATTGTGAAAGAGAAAAAGGATGTAGGCGCAGAGCATAATTTCCTGGGCAATGACGAGTCTTGCTTTCAATCATTGTCCACAGCTAAAGAGAATCTCAAACAGATATAGTATGGTTGCACCAATCATTTAACAACAAAAAGAAAAGAAAAATGTATGTCCTTGGTCATTTTCTCTTCAACATCTTTACTGCCTAGCTATACTGTTGGCTTCATGATGTGGTCTGGAATTATAGTGTCTGGTTTGTTATGGATGTTGTTTTCATTGTCTTTTCCATGAAATAAAGTGGATCCTTCTCAAGTACTATTAAAAGAAAGTAATAGGCAATAGAAAATGCTCTCTCTTTATGGTATCACTGCATCATTAAAAAGCACTTGACAATGCAGAATGAGATATTAATTATATAAGGCACACAGTAGCAATATCAAGGTTCACAGAGTGATAGTACCTAATATACTCTGGATTAAGCAATTTAATCTAGGATAACATAAGGTGGCAGTACCAATTAGGTTCACATAATGGCAGTAGGGCTGGGAAACGGACCGAGCAACCCTTGTCTCCACAAGTTAATTATGCTCATCATGAATGTATGGTATTCGGTTTGTATAGCTGGCAAGCTGAGCCATGAGCAGCCTGTTTAGCTTAAACCAGTCAAGTGTGAACAAACGGTGTCCAGCTGGGGTGATCGTGTTTTGACAAAATATACATGTTATAGGTGTTAATGTATGTAACAGCCATGGTACAGTTTGATAGTGTGACTCTCAAAATAGAGATTCAAGGTTTAGATCTTATCGTCATCACCGTTTAAAACACACGCATCCTTACACGAGCTAGCTCATATTCGGCTTATCTAACTCAGGGTCCAGCTGAGCATGAGCTATATTAGCCAAGCTCAAGCCCCAACACCTTTCACTGGTAAACAAGCTAACCCGGAAAACAAATCAGCTTGTTTAGCAGCCCTAAATGACCGAACCAGATACTTTGGATTAAGCAATTTCGATAACATGAGAGAGAGAGAGACGTAAAGTGATAGCCACGAAAAGGGAGACAAGACTCTATAATGAATGAATGATTTACAAAAAAGTTGCTGAGGATAAGCAGTGCACTGTGTAAAGCCAAAAACTTTCCAGCATCAGATGGGATCATCCAAAAAGGATAACTTTAGGTTGTTATCTCTCAATCAAGTCCTTCACGCATGGGCATTTGATGCTTTACTCTCCCAAGAATCCCATTGCCTGGTACACATTATTGCGAGTAGCATCTAGTATATTGGCAGCTTTTGAAGCTTGTTAAAGAGATAAGGATCCCACATAATGAGTGGCGGAGCTAGGATTCATGTGAGGGGGGGGTGGGGGTGGGGGGGGGAGGGCGGAACACTAAAACTGGTTTGATAGGTTGGGTTTTGGGGGCAGCGACCCGGATTTTTTTTTTTTGAGATAAAATAAAAAATGGCTACAATTATTAATAAAAATCTATTTCATATGGACAAATCAAACTATTTGCTGCAGTCAGGGCTGGTCTAGGACTGGGCTAAAAAAATGGATAAAAATCTATTTCATATGGAATCAGGGCTGGGCTAGGACTGGGCTTTTACAAAAAAAAATTAACTGTTTCGGGAGGCACCCCCCCAGCTCCGCCTATGCACATAATGCGATAAGGACTTTCCCAAATCACGTCTAATATGAGATCACATTTAATTAGGTACCTATTTTGTATGTAGTTGTAACAGTCGATTTTATCCCCTAATATCAAGGGATTTTTTCTGTGTATTGGTTGTATATATAAACATCTCCTCATTCTTAATAAAGCGTGAGTTCAATTCCCATGGAAACCTAACTTCACATGGTATCAAAGCTATGACCTTGGAGCATGCTCGTTCTTGCTTGCCCTGCTTCAGCAAGGCATATTCGGTGCCATATGGTGGGCCTTGGCTGCATCGTCCCTTGACTACTCATATCGTCCCTGCACCACCAGTCTGCATTTCTTTCTGAATCTCAAACTCACCACAAACAATTCAGCTTGTCCTTGAATCCAATCGTATGTGCAAACAAGCCTCTGTGATCACCGGCGTCTCCCGCAAGTCATCGTCCGTTCTGCAGCACCACAGCAGAACATACCTTATCTGCAGCAATATTGTCTCTGTTGTGTTTCAGATTGTCGACATCTCCTGCCAGTCTTCGTCCATTTTGCAGCACTACAGCAAAACTTACCATTGGCCAAATCTGCATCGATTCCCTCTCTAACGATTCTCCTGCCGGTTCGCATTTTTTTTGCCCTGCTGCACTACCACAGTGGCAACATCCAGAAGTCTGTGTTTCTTTTTATACTTGGTCTCAAGCATGGAATATACGCCTTCTACATCCCCATATCAACTTCACCATTCAAACAATTCGAGGATGGTTATCGTATCTACCCCTCTCATGGGTGACAACTATTCTACCTGAAAACGAGTAATGAGAATGACACTGAACCTGAAAAATAAACTTACTTTTATAGATGGTTCATTACCACAACCGGAACCTACCTCGATCGAGTATCCTCTCTAGAATCGATGCAATGACATGGTACTATCATGAATCCTCAATGTCGTTTTCAAGGATATCACAAATAATATTATTTATGCAGATCTTGCAAGTGAAGCATGGAAAGATCTCGCAAAATGATTTTCTTGAGGTAACTCTACTCGTATTTATCAACTTAAAAAATTGATATGTGATTTACACCAAGACCAATCTCCCTTAACCACAAATTTCAATACTTTAAAAATCTATTGGGAGGAATTAAGCTCATATTCTACAATCCCAAACTGCACATGTGGCACATTTAAGGATTACAATGAATGTCAACCAAGTGAGAAGGTATTTGAGTTTCTCATGAGCCTTAATGAATCCCTCTTTGGGATTCACAGTAATATTTTAGCCATGGATTCTTTGCCCAATGTGATCCACGTTTACTCATTGGTAAGCCAAGAGGAAACTCGACGACTCTTGATCCAATCTACAAACGGTGCCTCCAACTCGATTGCATTAATATCTAAAAGCATTGGCCAACGCACTGGTCCCCAAAATGCTAATTGAAGCATTAAGAGGGGTCATGGACACCCTCGATGTGATCATTGTGGGATGTTTGGTCATGTTAAGGCTTGATGTTATAGCATTATAGGCTATCCTGCCGGCCATCTCAAAAGTCAGACTCTTATGAATAGTCAAAAAAATATCGTCAATGATAAAGTAGATGCTAACGGAGCAACGAGTGCAGCCACAAATTCCACCAACTCAATCCATGGGACGTTTGCATTAACACAACTAAGTGAGGATTAACTTAAATAAATAACTGAATGACTTAACTCGGACTCTAAACTGGCTTCTGCTAATCTTGTAGGTAACACATCATATTCTCATTCATTTTTTCCTCTGTTCCATGCTTCCAACATTATCGAAACAAGAGCATCAGACCATATGACCCCTCATTTAAATTCATTATTTGATGTCCAGTCTATGCCCAAAGAAAAACCCGTTAGATTACCCAATGATTAAATCATATAGGTAACCCATTTCAAAAAAAGTCAACTCTCACCAGACCTCATCCTCCATAATGTTCTTCATATTCCTTATTTTCATTATACTTTATTATCCATCAGAAAACTAACTGAATCATTGAATTGTACATATTGCTATGTTTTTTCCCTTATTCTATGTTTTTCAGGACCGTTCAACGAAGAAGCTGATTGGAGCGAGTAAGCTTCGCGACAAACTCTACAATTTTGACCCTCTCTTTCAACTATGTTGTGCCTTCCATGCTACCAAATTACCGGATACCCAAATTTGGCATATGAGACTTGGACATTCCTCTTATGATTAGACCATACATTTGTCTAAAGTACTTGGTGAATTATTTTCTTGTTTTAATCATTTGTATGATGTATATCATCGAGCTAAACAAAATCGACTTCCTTTTTCAATAAGTTCTCAAAGGAGTAGTGAACCATTCTCTCTTATGCATTGTGATATATGGGGACCATATAAAACACAATCACACACAAGTGCACATATTGTTCTCACTCTTGTAGATGATTTTTCATGATGTACATGGGTTTTTCTTATGCAATATAAGTTAAAAAATTTCTTTTTTTAACAAAATTTTGTGTCATTATCAAAACACAGTATAAATGCCAAGTGTAATCCATTCGATCTGACAGCAGTGCTGAATTTTTGTCACAAAATATGCAAAAAAAAATCACCGAAATGGGATTGATCACCAATGGTCATGCGTAAAAACTCCTCAACAAAATGGCAGGGTGGAACGAAAGCACCGTCATCTTCTTAAAGTTGCATGCGCTTTACGCTTCCAAGCCAACTTACACATCAAATTCTGAGAGAATGTATTATCACAGCTATATATTTGATCAATCACGTCCTTACCCATATTTTACACAACAAAACTCTCTATGAAGTTATTTTCAAAAGAAAACCCCACTATGATCATTTATGAGTATTTGGATGTTTGTGCTATGCCCTAAATTTAAGTCCTATCCATGACAATTTTTCTTCAATATCCCAAAAATGTGTTTTTATTGGATATCCTTACAATCAGCGAGGATACCATCTTTATGATCAGGACACTCATGAAACTTTTTCCAGTCGAGTTGTTTTATTTTATGAAAATGAATTTTCTTTTCTTACCCAATCTCAACCTGAGCCTACTCACATGACATCTGTCATACCTAAACCTATTGAGGATACATTCATCAATCCTACACCCATTGTTGTTGATAATCATAATCCCCAACCAACATCCCCAGCCCCACACATATCTCTAGAACCAAATCCCTTTGCACACCCAATAGCTCCTGCTCCGGATGCACATATGCATACCTACCCACCTCCTACTTCCAACACCCACCATTCTACTAGGATTCACACCCGCCCCTCCTACTTACTCAATTATGTATTTTCCTCCACCATGGTACCGAAGCAAGTCTTACACATGCTTCCCGATCACGCTTCTTCAGGTAATCCCTACCCCATCCAAAATTCTCTTTCCCTCTCAAAATTTTTCCCTTCACACCTAGCCTTCTTGTCTGTTGTTCTACATGATATTGAGCCTCACAATTTTAATGAAGCCACTAAGAATCTGCATTGGCAAGATGCTATGCTCAAAGAGATCCAAGCTTTAGAAGTGAATCACACTTGGATTGTCATCCCCGTCCCACCAGGTAAACACCGTATTGGATGTAAATGGGTTTACAAGGTTAAGCATAAATTTGATGGGTCTATTGAGCATTACAAAGCTTGTTTGGTTGCCAAAGGCTATACTCAAGTTGAAGGGTTTGACTATCATGAGACGTTTGCACCGATGGCCAAACTCACCACCATGTATTGTCTACTGACTCTTGTCTCCATTCACAATTGGATGGTATAACAGTTGGATGTTAACAATATGCCTTTTTGCATGGTGATCTTCATGAGGACTTGTACATGGATTTACCACCGGGATACAACTGTTAGGAGGAGCATCATCATGTATGCAAATTAAACAAATCTATTTATAGATTAAAACGATCCTCCAGAAATTGGTTTAATAAAATCACATCTGCACTCAAAGAAGCTGGTTTCATGTAGGCATCATCTGACTACACTCTTTTTACCAAAGAATCATGCTAAAAATTATAGTCATCTTAGTCTATGTAGATGACATCATAGTGGTAGGGAATGATAGTTACACCAAATCCTGGACCAAGCACTTCTTGAATTCCTGATTTCAGCTTAAGGACTTGGGCCGATTAAAATACTTTCTGAGAATTGAAGTGACTAGAGTACCATCAGGAATCTTTCTAAGCCAAAAGAAATATGTACTTGATTTATTATCTGATGCAGGTCTCATGGGTGCAAGACCAGTTGATTTTCTGATGGATCAAAAGTTAAAGCTAAATGTGCAAGATGGAGACCTTATTCAAGAGCCTATGTGTTACAGGAGACTAGTAGGATGACTAATATATTTGATAGTAACTCAACCAAATATTGTCTACTCTATACACATATTGATCCAATGCAAGAACCCAGAGTGTCACATTACAATGCCGTTATTTGGGTTTTGAAGGTACTTAAAATCATTGCCCAGTCATGGAATTATGCTACGCGCCAACAGTGAACTTAAACTATCGGCCTACTGTGACTTGGATTGGGCTAGTTGTCTAATGACTTGCAAATCCATAACTGGTTACCTCACTATATTAGGGACCAGTCTCATTTCATAGAAAAGTAAGAAACGAGCCATCGTTTCAAGATCTTCTAATGAAGCAGAATACCAGTCCATGGCAACAACATGTGAGTTAGTCTGGTTGAACGCACTTCTAGCCGATTTTGAAATTATCCATAAAGGCCCGATGATATTGTACTGTGACAATCAATCGACAATACATATTGTTGTAAACCCGGTGTTTCATGAGCGAACCAAACATATTGAATTGGATTTTCATCTTGTTTGTGAAAAAAGTGCAATAAGTGTCATATGTACCAAGTATGTTCCTACAAAGTTACAACTTGCAGATGTCCTCATTCTCATAAGCAAGTTGGGAGTCACAGATCCTCACTCTCCGCTTAAGGTGGAGTATCAAAGAGATAAGGATCCCACATAATGCAATAAGGACTTTCCCAAATCACGTCTAATATGAGATCATGTTTAATTAGATACCTATCTTGTATGTAGTTGTAACAGTCAATTTTATCCCCTATTATCAAGAGATTTTTTTTGTGTATCAGCTGTATATATAAACATCTCCTCATACTTATTAAAGCGTGAATTCAATTTCCATGGAAACCTAACTTCACAAAGCTCTCTTGCTGCAGGAATATTTTGTACACATTAATAAGATGGAAAATGAGAAATTGTACAAACACATCAGAAGAGTTGGGTCAGTTTATGTGTTGTGACTTTTGTCCTAGATATTTTAGTCTGGTCTTGGAAACCTGAATCCCACTGATAAATTTATACCATGAATCTAGGACTGGAAAATTAGAAGAGCCATTGGTGGATCGGCTCATAGAAAGCTCGTTCATCATGTTGGAACACATGTTCAGTCAAGGCAACTTATATAAGAGTCCCAGCTAAACTCAAAGTGCAAGTCAAAGCCGGTTTCTATGGAAGATGAGTCCTATGCTGAGAAGGATGGACACATTGATAGACTCTCAATACCCATGGATAAAAAGACCCAATCAAAGAGGTCTTAATGAGCAAGGAGTCTATCTCAACAAGAGGTGTATTATTGCAAAACTATATATATATATATATATATATATATATATATATATATATATATATATATATATATATATATATATATATATATATATATATATATATATATATATAGAGAGAGAGAGAGAGAGAGAGAGGTAGTTGTGCACCCTACCTGCGCAATTGCGCTGGTCGTTCATCATAGGGCATGATGGACAGCCACAAAAAAAAAGCAAATTAAAAAAGGGGCAAAAATATGCTATTTGACCCCTTTAGCGGTGGTTTTTAACGACCGCTAAAGGTCTCAGTGGAAACTGTATCCACTGAGACCTTTAGCGGTGGTAAAAAATGCATAAACAGCGCATTTTAGCATTTTTTAGCAGTTTTTGTGCTGGCCATCCATCAAGCCCCGAGATAGATGGCCAGCGCAATTGCACAGGTAGTTACTACTTTAAATACATACATATATATATATATATATATATATATATATATATATATATATATATATATATATATATATATATATATATATATATATATATATATATATATGCATGCCTTGTACCCATGTTGATTGATTGAAATAAGAAATTGAGAGTTGAGATCTCTGAGGCCGTAGACATAGGTACAAGCAGTACCATTGAATTTTGTAATTTTGTGAGTCTTTGACAGCCTTTTTCATGTTTTTATTCTCTTATATGGTATTAGAGCCTTAGTCTCATTACCATGAGTAGGATGTCATCTACATCCGGTTCCTCAACCATGTTGTCTTCTTGTATGACCTCCTCACTCTTTCATAATCCAAGCAACACTTCCTGTGTATTAAGCTCATCGCTGAAAATTATTTGTTGTGGGAGAGTCAATTCGTGCCTATATTGATTACTTATAATTTGTTTAGTTTTGTTGATGCGTCAAAACCGGCTCCACCTAAGTTCAAGGGTGATACTTCTGATATAAACCTTGATTACGTAGACTAGATGAGGTGTGACTAGCTTCTACTAAGTTGGATATTGTCAGTCAGATCATTAGTTTGACTCCATCATATAAAGTTTGAAAAAGTTTGAAATTATCTTATGCTGCTCATTTTTGTTCCCGGGTTATGCAATTGAAGTCTCGTTTGCAAGATATGAAGAAGGAATCAAAGTACATCGATGATTATGTGCAACAAGCTAAGACTCTTGCTCACCATTTGACTATAGCTGGAAACCTATTCTCGATGATGAGATCATTATAGAAATCTTGAAAGGTCACCTGAAAAAATATATGCCATTAAAGTTTCTATGGAGACTTGTATAGATCTCCTAACTCTTAGTGAGCTTTACGACAGCCTCAACAAGCTCACTTGTCTGAAATAGTTGAAGAAAAGTCAACTGAGAGTTTTCACCCCTTTGTAATTGTTGTAAGCAAGCCTAATGGAAACTATCAAAACCACCCCAACAATAGTGGAGGGGGTAGAGGTAATAGAGGCTTGTTCCAACCAGATATAAGAATAGAGAAGGAAGAGCTAGTAACCAAGGACATTGATATCATAATCAGTCCCAAGAGAGGTCGGCTCCCAAACTTATTTGCCAGATATGTGATAAAGTGGGACATTTAACTTGCACGTTCTAACAATACACCAATTTGCTTCCTGCTCGTTCCAATAAACCTCATGCTTACCAAGCAGCCTCGTATTTAGCATTAAGTTCATATGGAGATGACAACCAGTACTCAAATTCAACAATACACTATGGCAGGATGATAACTCGTGAAATCCGAGATATCAATCGACTAGTAGAATGAGTTGTATAACTCTTTTGGGCCATATAAACCATGGGAAGGCATTTTCGGGCGGTAACTTGGTGAATCACAGGCCATAATAGTAAATGCCCGTTTGTCTCCTTCCAAGCTCAGTATTCTCACCAAAGTTGATAGGACACTACTCCTTTTACTGGAGTTTTGGGGTCTACTGATGTGCGATGTCATGTCCTTAAGACCATGCGTTGCTCATCGACCCATGTCATGGGTGTATTTTCTCTGACATTCGTTGGCAAAATGCCCTTCCTCCTCGCAGAACTGACAATCTTCAAAATTGAAGGGACAGAGTCATTGCCAACATATAACTTGGCATTGGTAGCAAAAACCTCTCGGGTCATGAGTTGCCATCTATATTTGACAAAGCATTTTTTCAAGGTTAGAATCTTGAAAATAATACTTATAGTGTGATATTATGAGCATGGTTGATCTTGAACTAGGTTTCTCAAACTTAGGCTCTGAAACCAATTATGTAATGCCCTGGATTTCCCAAACAATACTTTATCAAAATTTTATGGATTTTTTTTTCTTTACAGTGAAATTTAGAAAACACTTTAGCAGTGAAAATAGACGATAGTTAGTTATCAATTTTAGAAGATGTCAGATGGGTCACAGGTATGCGGCCAATCACTCATTGTCCACCAAAATATTTTAGTTAAGCAAACAAAAATGAGTTATTTATTACAAACAGTATTGTTTAGTAAAGCAGTACTGGATAAATTGGGTTTGTAAATGAAATGTCTAACAAAGTTTAGAGAAACCTTCGATCTTGATGCGACCCTACTTTGCATCTCACACCACATGTTCAGTAACTGTATCCCAAAATTAGAAAATTTTCAAAATACTCTAAGAGAATTTTTCTCTAAATAAATATATGTATTGTTGGCCAAACCAAGGGTATTCATAGCTATACAAAATGAGACTAGTTTGTACCTTGTAAACTATACCCAAAATAACAAATGACTAGGCATGTGTGGCTTGCATTTCGATGTTGGTTAATAAATGGAACATAAAATATATGGGTCGATTGTGGTCTGTACCATACTCAACACCGAGTAGCAAGTCGGTCGATGGAGCTACAGTGTGCTCAACTAGGCTAACCACCTAAGATGGCGGTCGTAATGCCTTGGATTTTCAAAACAACACTTTGTCTAAATTTCATAGATTATTTTTTTTCTTTGCAATGAAATTTAGAAAAGATTTTAGCAGCAAAATTAGACAATAGTTAGTCATTGGTTTTAGAAGATGTCGGGTGGGTCATGGGTATGTGGCCAATCATTCATTGTCCACCAAAATATTTTATTTAAGCAAACCAAAATGAGTTATTTATTACAAACATTACTGCTTAGTAAAGCAATATTAGATAAATTGGGTTTGTAAATGAAATGTCTAACAAAGTCTAGAGAAGCTCTAGATCTTGATATCGCCTTGCTCTGCATCTTACACCGAAGGTTTAATACTTGTATCTCTCATAAAATAGGATCATAACCATTATTGGTCTGGTAGAAAAGCATTCTAATTCTAATAAGTATAATATGTTGAAGATATAAAGGGTCACTCCATGGTCATAGTTGAAAACATCGTAGCTCAAGTCTCCATGACTTAGTATATGGGTATCCCATACACCGAAGCAGGAGCACCTCGAGCCTAGCTTAGCCATACATATGTAATTAGGGTCTTTCATCCGATCGTTCTGACAGTGTACCAAGATAAGTACCTTACATAAGGTGATGCATGAGTAGTACTAACACACATTTATTCATTCATTCGTTAGTGTATCTATAACTAATGCATTATTTTGATAATTATAAGTTCACCTCCTGGTACATGGGAGAACCAAACTTCGACATCAAACAAAGTCATCTGGGTGTTTCTCATGCTATGTATTTTTTTGCCCAGACGTCTGAATGACCCTGTCCATAGCGAGGCAATAGATTTTTGTCAAGATAACTCCCACCAGGCTGGTTTGGATGCATCCTACTACTGCAGTAGCAGGGTCAACCCCTAGGTCTTAGGGATAACTTGCTCTTCAAACCTCTGAGTGACTAGAAGACCGCATGAATTCTTTAGTTTATAAGATCACCTATTTGGGCTAATAACCCCCCTGCCACGTACTAAGGGCCCTAGTCCAAAGTATATCGGCAGGGGCTCAAGGATGTTGGAAAACTATTACCTTAGAACCAGAGATATTTTTATGACACGTGTTTCGAGCTTTGGCTGACTATATCGGCATATCTTGATTGGATTCAGATGATCTAAACCTTAGAGTTAGGATCAGGTTCCTACAGTCATTTCAAAACTTGTGCATTTAGAATCAACTTTTAGGGAGTGTTGTTTGCGCATCCTTATTTGTACAACTTTGAGTCTGTAATGCTTGTTTATTTCTTATATTTTTTTACCTTTTCTAGAATAATTTTTCTCAAATCCTGGATATTTCTTTCAAAATTTCCTCCCTATTTTCAAAATCCAGGTATATATTTTCTTCTTTTTTTCATTTCTTCATATCAATTTTTCAAAAAAAAAAAACTGGAAATCCTTTTCTAAATTCTCTTATATTTTCCAAAACTCCAGGAAATCCGTTGTTGGGCTTTCTCCATGAACTGTAGTTTGGGAAAAAGCCTCATAATTGGGCCACCTATTTAGGCTAATAACTCTCTTGCCACGTACTAAGGGCCCTAGTCCAAAGTATATCGACAGACGCTCAAGGATGTTGGAAAACCATTACCTTAGAACTGAAGATATTTCTATGCCATGTACTTTGAGCTTCAGCTTGAGTATATCGGCATATCTTGATTGGATTCAGATGATCTAAACCTTAGAGTTAGGATCAGGGTCCTATAGGCATTTCAAAACTTATGCATTTAGAATCAACTTTTAGGGAGTGTTGTTTATGCATCCTTGTTTGTACAGCTTTGAGTCTGTAATGCCTGTTTATTTCTTATATTTTCTTACCTTTTCCAGAATAATTTTTCTCAAACCTTGGATATTTCTTTCAAAATTTTCTCCCTATTTTTAAAATTCAGGTATATATTTTCTTCTTTTTTTGATTTCTTCAAATCAATTTTTCTAAAAAAAAAAACCCTGGAAATCCTTTTCTAAATTCTTTTCTTTTTTTCAAAACTCCAGGTGATTTTCTTTCTTTTCTTTCCTTCTTCTAGATCTTGAATTTTCAACCTTATTTTGATCATGCCTGCTATTTTTCTCAAAATTCGTGTATTTGTCTTTTCTTTTCTCCTGAATTTTGATTCCTATATTTCGATCTTGTCATCTATTTTTCAAAACTCTTCACCTTACTTCTCCCATATTCTTCAATAAATCCTCTGATTATTACAATGGGAAGATGTCAGCCCAAATCTTCTATTTTCTTATTCATTCTTTCATCAAAGTTGACAACCTTGCCTGGGTAACAAGGCCTATTTTAGTTGTTTACTTTCTTCATGGGAGCGATAACGCAATTGTCACAACTTTCGTGATGACTCAATCCCCGATAATGGGATATTCTATCCAATTGTCAACCTGATTCCAAATCCTACTAATTTGTCATTTTCTTTACCAAACTTACTTTTTCAAAATCTTTTATAAAGTTTAAACCACCCCTTTTGTTTTGCAGAGAGCTTTGGCATTGTCACAAGATTCGGCTAGAAAATTGCATCGTCTCAACGTGTCAGTTTGAGCAGCAGTAGCAAGCAAAAGATGAATTCTCCGAGATCTGCCAAAGGACAGGATCAAACAAAATCTTTCGTCAATAATTCTTTGTCAATCTCCAACAATTTTTATCAATCTCCTTTTTTCTTCCCATTCAGGACAAGGGATAATCCTGAGACCATTCATAGAAGCAACACAACTCTCTATAATGGTTCATTCAAATTGTGAATCTTCTTGGACCTAGAATTTTTACAAAATTATCATTACCATTATCACAAATATTCAAAGCACCAATATTTTGCCTTATAAGTCAAAACCCAGACCTCGAACTGGCCATTTTTCAAAATTTGCTATCATAGATCAAATCATTTTCTAAACCCCGTCCTCGCGCTGGTTATTTTTTTTAAGTTACCCAGCTTCCGAGTTGGAATAATTTTCCTTTGAAGATTCAAGTTCTGATTCGGACCTTCTTTCAGGTTAATCTAATTCTCCCTTAAAGATCTGAGTTCCTGCTCAAACCATCTTTTAAAGTTAATGAAATTCTCCTTTGAAGATCTGAGCTCCGACTCGGACCTTTTTTTTAAGTTAATCTAATTCTCCTTTGAAGATCCGAGTTTCGACTCGGACCTTCTTTCAAGATAATCAAATTCTTCTTTTGAAGATCCGAGTTTCGACTCGGACCTTATTTCAATTTAGTCTAATTCTCTTTTGAAGATCCGAGTTCTGACTTGGACCTTCTTTCAAGTTAATCAAATTCTTCTTTAAAGATCCGAGTTTCGACTCGAACCTTCTTTCAAGATAATCTAATTCTCCTTTAAAGATTTGAGTTCCAACTCGGACCTTCTTTCAAGTTAATCAAATTCTCCTTTGAAGATCTAAGTTTTGACTCAGACCTTCTTTCAAGTTAATCAAATTCTCTTTTGAAGATCTGAGTTCTGACTTGGACCTTCTTTCTAATTAATCTAGTTCTCTTTTTGAAGATCCGAGTTCCGACTCGGACCTTCTTTCAAGTTAATCTAATTTTTCTTTGAAGATCCGAGTTCTGACTCATAACTTCTTTCAAGTTAATCTAATTCTCCTTTAAAGATCCGGGTTCCGACACAGACTTTTTTTCAAGTTAATCTAATTTTCCTTTGAGGATCCGAGTTCTAACTCGAACCTTCCTTTAAGTTGATCCAATTTTCTTTCAAAAATGAGTTTTGACTCGGACAATCTCTCAAAAAGGAGTTTTGACTCAGACGATTTCTTTCAAAATCGAGTTTCGATTCGGACTTTCTTCCAAAACTGAGTTCCGACTCAGACTTTCTTTCAAAAATCCAACTTTCGAGTTTGACTTTCTTTAAAATCCAACCTTCGAGCAGGTTGAACTTCCAAATTCAATTTCATGCTTAATGCCATGTTTTTACAATCAGACCTTCGGATCAACCAATTTTATCAATTCCAATCATTTTCCAACCTTTGGGTTGCAATTTTATCAATTTCAATCATCCTCCATCCTTCGGGTTGCAATGTTTGCCAATCAAGTGTTTTGAGGTTCGACCCTCATATCGAACTCATTTCCAATTGGCCAAACATTTCAAAAACCAAATCAATTTTCTCTTGTGAAGGACCCTTTTTCTAGGGAGAGTTTGGTGGAGCTCGTTCCTTTCGCATGCAATCATTTTTATTGTTTGCAAGAACCCTTTTTTTAGGGAGAGTTTAAAGAAACTCGTTTCTTCATGGATTGTTTGCAAAACAACAACCTATTTTACACAAAGAACCCTTTTTCCAGGGAGAGTTTTGATGGAAGCTCATTTTCTTTTGTGGCCCCCAATTTCTCATTTTGGCCTCTCTGTTGCAGAGGTCCCTTTTTCCAGGGTGAGTGTGATGAACTCGCTCCTCTGTGATATTCATTGACCTTACCCACCAGCCACCTTTCCATAAGAGAAGCCTAAGATTAGGAAGTTTTGATGAAAACTTAATTTTTCTTCGAAAGTTTTGTTTTGCAAACACTTCCTCTTTAGAGAAGAGGGGTATTTTTTTCACCCGTTCAGGTCAAGGGTCGAGTATGAGCCTCTCTTTTAAGAAAAAAGAGAAGAGAATTTAGTCATGGATATGTCAATTTGATGTCAAGCAATTCCTTTCACCAAAGATTTCAAGAATATTTTGCCAAATTGTCATCAAAACAGTTGTTGATCTCAATTTGTTATTGCACCAAATTTTTATCTCAAGCTACCTTCAATATTATTTCTAAAAGGGTGAAGTTCTTGCGAAGAAAGAACCGAAGTTCAAGCTTTTTCTATTGATTAGCCGAAAGGATGAAGAAAAAATCCTCGATATGACTAACAAGGAAAATTCAATGATGTTGAAAAGCCATAAATGAACTGATATTGATCATAGCTATGACAACTTTCTAAAGATGATCCTTATGGCAATAAGGCAGCAGAACTATCCTGGGTGATAAAAAGAATTCACTCAATCTCTTCAATCATTTAATATACAAATTAACTATCTACAAAAGGGTCTCTCAATTATCACCAAGTTGAAGGTGAATAGGCGAGTTAGACCCCTGGGGCCAAAGAAGACTCAGAACATCTCCAAGTTGAAGGAGCATGTGACATGTCCTTCCAGAGAAAGTTCAAATCATCGTCAAGTTGAAGGCTGATGTGATGAACCTCCCAACAAACCCTAAAAGATATTTGATTTATGCTATCATCAAGAGATTTCCAACCAAAGAGACAATATTATCAATATAATTCATGGGACCATAGAAGACTCGGATCATCTCCAAGTTGAAGGAGTATGGGACGTATCCTTCCAGAGAAAATCAGAACATCGCGAAGTTGAAGGCTGATGTGATGAAATTCTTGCCAAACCTCAAGAAAGCTCAATCACTATGTCTCAAAAAAGAGTGCAAAAAGATCATCATACCAAGCTGTCGAAACTGCCAGGAATCATCTTTATCTATGCAAAATCCTTTTATCTATATCATTTTATCCACTTGCTTTTATGAAGCTAAGGATATTTCCTCTCTTTTCATATCAAGAAAATGGATAGTCTCCTTGAAGAAACTCAACAGTAACAGATTTGAATTTGATTCTCGATTCTATAGAGTTAGCCCAATTAGAGTTAATACTCTAGGTAGAAAAGAGAATATTTTCGTACAAATGTGCATATTCCAATCATTTTGAATCAACTATAACTTTTATCTCATTGGCAAATATTTTTTGGTTATCTCAACATGAAGGAAGAACTTGATGTCTATTTTGATATGTCTTGGCGTTGTTTTATCCCTCATTAGGACTTGATAACAGGAGTTTTCAAGGTCCTTCCCTTCTGTTTGATCTGAGTGCCTGGGCTCTCAGATCTGCACAGTTCCTTGTTGTCACCATTGTCCCGCCATAGACAATTCATTTTCAGGTCAAAGGTTAAGCTTATTTTTCTCGCAAAAGGTTATTTTCAAAAGATATTTAGACTCAGTCATGAGATGCCCCAATCAACTCCTTTTCAAAAGCTTTAGGAACCCTCATTTTTCACCTTTTGCAATCCTTTTTGGATTCTTTGTGCAAAATCTGAAAGTCCCATCATGGTTTCTTCATTCGAAGATTCCGTATTTTTCATATCCATTCAAGTTAAGGATTGTGTCTGAGCCTCGTCTCACGAGGTATTGTTCATATCCATTCAGGTTAATGATTTTGCCTGAGCCTCATCTCATGAGGTATTTTTCATATCTGTTCAGGTTAAGGATTGTGCCTGAGCCTCGTCTCACGAGGTATTTTTCATATCCGTTTAGGTTAAGGATTGTCCCTGATCCTAAGTTCATGAGGTATTTTCCTCCCCGTTCAAGTAAGGGTCAAACCTGAGCCTCAGATCATGAGGTATTTTTCTCCTCGTTCAGGTAAGGGTTAAACGTGAGCCTCATCCCATGAGGTATTTTTGTCTCATCCAGGTTAAGGGCTAAATCTGAATTTTCCCACAAAAAGCTATTTTTTTTGTCTCAAGCACGAGACCTATCTTCTACCAATCTCCCTTTTTCAAGCTTTAGGGAATTTCATTTTTTCACCTTTTTACAATCTCACTTCATGAAAATCATTCATACAATCATTTTGCCACACCGAGTCTGGATTTTTCTAACTGGGGTATTTTTTATTATTTCAAAATTTGGCATGTTTTCTTCACTACTAAGTTTGGCTTTCAACCGGCTTTGCAGTAAAGAGGGGCATCTATAAACACCCCAAATTTTTGAAGTCCATTTAGGACATCTCTTTTTGCAGATGCCAAACCCCTGCAAAGCGGTGTTGAGTCTCACCCCTAGGTCTACTCCAGCCTAGAGGTCAGTCTATCTCGTTCGGCCAATAAAATTACCATTTTACCCCTAGGTCACCCTTAGACCTTTCGCCAGTTAGGTTTAACCAAACTCATCTCAAGTTCAAAGAAGTTAGAATATCTATCATTTCTAGCTCTTCTGAGCTCGCGAGGAGCGAATCCTAATCATTTTTTACCATTTCAGCTAAAATTAGTTCATTTATTGCAAAATAAGCTCATTTTAGCTTAAATTTTAGCAAGATTGTTCCCGAGTCTGCCAAATCTGGTAGATCCTATCCCCAGAAGTCTAACATGAGTGCATCAAGAGTTTGAATGGTCCAGTTTTAGTTCAAAGTCACTTTTTACACACTCTGACCTTTATTTTAGCTCATTTTAGCTTGTTTAAGCTCACATCAGTTCAAATCGAGCTGACAACAACTGGTTGAGCTAGTGTCTTAGCTCCGAGTTTAGTTCACCTGAGTATAACTGACTTCTAATTTAGTTCAAACCAGTCTAGTACCATGTTTCTGCCGCTGTAGGGCGAAGACCAAAAAAATAAAATTTACCCGGGACACTGTTTTCAATGATTTTTGAACTTGAGCAAACCCCAAATGCAGACTCGAATCAATTTTTTCATCTAATATTTCATCAATATCTAAGATCCAATCCATTTTAGTTCGGATAGTGGATCCAATGCTGGATATGGTGTCCAAATTTTATCCCGGACCTGGATTTCTCATCTGATTCATTCTATGATCCATATCTAGAGTTTGAATTATTTATTTAACCTGGAATATCCCATCAAATATCCAAGA
This sequence comes from Nuphar pumila, assembly GCF_984573655.1. Classification (NCBI taxonomy): domain Eukaryota; kingdom Viridiplantae; phylum Streptophyta; class Magnoliopsida; order Nymphaeales; family Nymphaeaceae; genus Nuphar; species Nuphar pumila. Next base: position 105,529,376 of record NC_143256.1, read on the forward strand.
TCTAATTAATCATTTTGGATCCATTTCAGTCTGGAACCATCTTCTGATTCATTCAGAAGGTCAATTGATTCAATTTCTAAACTCAAATTCATCTAAACATCTGAGATTCAATTTCACTCCTTAGGGTTCTCATTGAGATCCAAGATTCAATTCTATTTTCTAAGTTGGATCTAAGATCCAATCCAAAATCCCAATTTTATTATGAATTTAGGGTTTTCCCATTTTTAATTCTTTAGAAATCCATATCTCAGAGCTTCAATTCCCATTTCAAACCGATTTTTTTCATCCAGATCCAATCTTTTTTAAAAATCTCAGATCCTTTTTCAAAATTCAATTTTTATCCTAGATTTCAAAATCAATCTTTGGATTTTTGAATTCAAAATCATTATTTTGTAAAAAAACTTTTGAAAAATACCCTAGATCCCATTCAAAATTCAGTTTGGATTTTGAAATATCAAAATGGATCCAGATCTAGTTCCAAAATTTAATTTTTATTCAAAATCAATTTAGGGATTTTTAATTCAAAATTCAATTTTTATCCCCAAATTCAAAACTAACCTTTGAATTTTAAAATATCTTTTGAAAAATCCCTTGGATCTAGTTTAAAATTCATTTTGGATTTTGAAATGTCAAAATGGATCCATATCCAGTTTCAAAATCTATTTTTTATTTAGAATCAATTTGGGGATTTCAAATTCAAAATTAAAATCCAATTTTATCTGTAAATTCAAAAATAACCTTTGAATTTCAAAAATTCTTTAAAAAATACCCTGGATCCAGTTCAAAATTCAGTTTGGATTTCAAAATGTCAAAATGGATCCAAATCCAGTTTCAAAATTCAATTTTTATTCAAATTTAAAATAAAAATCCAATTTTTATCTCCAATTTCAAAATAATCTTTGAATTTCAAAATCCAAAAACAGTATTTTTGCAAAATCTCTCAAAATTCAATTTGGATCCAGTTTTTGCTCAATTCGGATTTCATAAATCAAGATTGGATTTTTTGAAATCCAATTATTTTCAAATTTCCCTTTTCATTTCTCATGTTTTATTTCTCTTTTTACCTTAATTTCAAAATCAAAAATATTGTTTTCAAAGAGGGGCGCCACTTGGCATTTTCAATATTCAAAATCAAAATTGTTTTTCAATATATCTTTAAAAACCTCTTTACTTTTAAAATCGCAATTGGGCATCACTTGCCAAGTGATCCCATGTGTTAAATTTTCAAAAGAAAGTCCACTTTGCCCATCTACACAATTAAAAAAAAGACTCACATGGGCACCCTCTTGCAAGAGGATGCCATGTGTCAAAATATTTCACAAAGGACATTTTTGCCCATTTAACAAAATGGAAAGGACCATATGGGGTTGGCGCTAACCCATGTGGGCCTCCTTTGCCACATCAGCTCCAAAATATCCTAATTTATATGCCCAAAGTGCCTCCATTTGGCACTATAAATAGACCCCTTGGGGTCTCTTCTTTCACAAGTTGAAAAGTTGAGAAATTGAGAGGATCAAAGAATTCTCTCTTTCTCTTCTCTTCTCCTCTCCCTCTCTCCTCCCTTTCCCCTTGAAGTTGGCTCCATATTTTGAGAAGAAGGAAGCTCTTTTAGTCCAAAGTCGGCCCTCTCTCTTCTCTTTTCTAATTTTTTTTTTTTTAATTCTTCTCAAAATCGTCCCCCTTTTCTTCTCTTCCTTGCAATTTATTTTCAATATCATGCAATAGCTATGTAGATTTAGCTTAATTTCATGTTAATTTCTATTTCTATGTTTTAATCAATTCAATTTGTTATTTACTTTATGCATTTTCATTCTAGCCATTTAGAATTGGGAATTGATCTGCAATAAATCAAATTCTACATTCTATGAGCAAAATCAATTTCAATTTATGCCCCAATACTTTTAATTTTATTTTAGATATTGTTATTTCTGTTTTTACATCATTTTCATCATCATCTATGATCTAGAATTATAGATCTCACATTTTGATCATTGGATCAATTCACTTATGAGATTCTATTTCATTCAATTATTTTGAGATGATATTTTCAATTCTGGTCTTTTTTTATCTCATCCATTCGCATATAATTGGACATTATTTTGATCTAATTTTTTTACTGCATATTTATGTATATGTTTTGAAGATCTTCACTAAAAATCATATTAATCTGAGTTGATTTGATCTCTCAAAAAAATCAAGATTCGAACCCTCTCATTTGGTCTCGCCCAAATTTGACCCAAAATTAGACCAACTTGTTTGAGTGATTGCTCTCTAACCATAGATGATTTCTCAAATCTGTCAAAAGGGATGTCTCCAGCATTGAGTCTAGTTTGTTCACACCAATTTTAATCAATTTCTATACCCTCTTTTAGTTAAAAACCGCAATCCTATTATATTGTATTACTTATAGAGTCTGGTTTTTAGCCAATTTTGTGAGTCATATATTCTTAATGGGAGATCATTTTTAAGATCTGTAAAATGATTTTTTTTACTACAATGTCTAGTTTATCTCAGTAAAATTTTATCTATTTCTATGAAGTATTTATATTTCTTTTGTATTTTAAGTTAGAACCTTGCATGTTTGCAGTCTCAGGCATTGTTCAGGCCCAAAAACAACTTGTTGCATTCATATCTCCCTAATGGGAGATCATTTTCTAAATCTATAAAAAGTAGTTTTTTCCTTAGAATGTCTAGTTTATGCATAATTTTCATAAACTTTGACCAACTTTTCATCTGTCATTTAGATAAAAAATCATAACCCTATTCATTTTTCTTTCAGAGGCTTTACAGATTTTTTGCCAACTTGATTAGATTGGATCTCCTCAATGGGAGATCATTTTCTAGATCTATAAATTAGATACTTTTTCTCTAAATGTTTAGTTTATCTCCATAAATTTTAATAATTTCTATGAAGTTTTCATATCTGATTCTGATAAAAAATCAGAACAGTCTTTTAGTCTCATTAAGCATTTCTTAACTTCTATTTCAACTTCTTTAGATGTGTCCACTCTAATGAAAACTCATTTTCGAAATCTGTAAAAAGGGTTTTCTTTCATTTTAAATCTAGTTCATCCATATAAAATTTCACAAATTTCTATGGTCATTGGCCCTCCATTCACTTAATTTTCCGAAACCAATTTCACAAAAGTCATCTATGTTAAAATGAAGTTAAATTGGGCATTTTTCTAATTTTTAATTCAATTCTTAAATACAATTCATGTATTTTATGAATTAAAAATATATTTTTCCAACTTAGAATTCCTTAACTTCATTTTAAATAATTTTTGGAGTTTATTTTCTTTTTATTTCAATTATTTTCAAGGTATTTTCATTAAAACCTCAATTTTAAGGTTAAATTCATTTTAAATTCAAAGTTTAAAATAGATTTATATGTTTTAAACCTTAAATTCGAAAATATAAAACTCCAAAATCGTCTTTTGAAATACTTTTGCAAAAATCATGTATCATTTGCATTTTATTTTGATTTTTCTTTATTTTTTGGGGCATAAAAAGGCTAAATTATAGATTTTTCTTCAATTTTTCAATAATTGAAGAAAATTCATAAATGCCTATATTTATTTCTAATATGCTTGTTCATTTTGCAGGATTTTTCTTTTCTTTTTTTTAATTAATGTAATTCATTCAAAGGTTATAATTATTACATTAATGAGAATTTTTATTTTATGCTTAGTTTAGAATGAATGTGCATGTAGATTAAATTCTATAATTGATGTATTCTATTTTATTTTATTTTATTTTTTTAGAAATATACTATGGAAAACATGAAAGACACGTGCACCATTTTAATAAAGGATAAATAAAACTAATTAAAATTTGTATTTATGACCCTAGTCAGAATATGAATAATACTTAGAGTTATTATTCTTTATTAAATAAAAATTTGACCTACACTTTTAGGTTATTTTCCAAAAATCATCATATTTTTAATAAATCTCTTTTCTTCCTTTATTTGAATTAAAACAAAGGTTAATTCAAAATGTATTTGTGACCCTGGTCATGAATATGTTGAAAATTAATTTTATTTTAATTCAATAAAGGCACAAAATCCGTTTCTTTATTAAAATTTTAAATAAAGATTAATTTAATGTATATTTGTAGCCCTAGTCATGAATATATAAAAATTAATCTTGTTTTTAATTCTATAAAGCATGAAATTCTATTTAAAATTCAAATAAATTTTCAAAGAAATAGCATATTCATCATTTAAGATAGAATTACATCATTTTCTCAAATTATTTTAAGTCATTTTCAAATTTCCAAGTGATTTTTGAAATAATTTTCAAAAAAACAATTTTCATTTAAAAATTCAAAGTCATTTTCGATTTTCATTTACAAATTCAAAGTTATTTTTCGATTCTCGTTTTCTATTTTATTCAATTTTAAATCCTATCTCAAATATTTATTTTCAATTTTCAATTTTCAATTTTCAATTTTCAATTTTTTGTTTTTATTTCTAACTTTATATTTCTCAAATTCCAAATTTCAATTTTGAATTTCATTTCAAATTTTCAAAGTATAAAATTTAATTTTTCTATTTTTTTTAAATTGCAAATTTTGAATTTTTTTTCATTTCAAATTCTAATATTAATTCTAAATTTTCCATTTTCGAATTTTAAATTTTCAACCTTGAGTTTTATTTTATTTCAGTTTCCTATTTCATTCATATTTCAAAATTCCAAAATTCGAATTTCATTTTCAAATTCAAAAATGAATTTCAAATTTTCTATTTTTCAAATTCAAATTCTTAAATTTCATTTCAATTCTCAATTTTAATTCCAAACTAAATTTTGAATTTTATTTTTGAATTTCCAATTTCATTTCCAAAATTTCAATTTCAATTTTTAATTTTCAAGTTCAATTACATTTTCAATTTTAAGTTTTTAAATTCAAAAGTTCCATTTGAAATTCCAATTTCAATTTTAAATTTTGATTTTCAATTCCAATTTTAAACTCCTAATTCAAATTTTGAAATTCGATTTTTATAGTTTAAATCTCAATTAAAAAAAATCAATTCCAATTTTGATTTGTAATCAATTTAGAATACAAATTTCAAATTTTGACTTTGATTTCAATTCAAATTTTATCCTGTTATTTTCAATTCAAAGTTCAACTTAAAATTCCATTTTAAACTCAAATTCAATTCAAACTTCAAGTTTTCAATTCAAATCATATCAAACTTTAAAGTTTTCAATTCAAACTTCAAGTTTTCAATTCCAAATCAAATTCATTTTCAAGTTTTCAATTCAATTTCAATTTTTCCAATCCAAGTTCAAATAACTTTTCGAAATATATCTTCAAATCCATTTTAAAACACTTGAAAATCTAAAATTTTGAAACATTTCTAAAAGCATATACATTTTCAAATTCAAAATCATAACGCAAGCATGATTCTATGTGCATTTTATGACTTAGAATAATTTCTTAGACAAATTTAGGCAAAGCAAAGGTATAAATTCGATCTTTGGTTCAATTACCTCTGGTAAAGGCACCAGGAACGGTTGAACCTCGTACCGACGAGCGAATCTCATTGCTTCATTTTCTCACATTTTTCTAAAAATGGAGGCGAGTAAATTTTCAAAATCTTTTTCAAAAGGTCAAGTGAGACCTTGCGAGAGTTTTCTCTTTCTTTCTAAAAAGAAAAGAAAAATTTTTGCAACGATCACAAGCACTCCGCTATATTAGAGGTTAAGCACCCATACCTTTCAGTAGAAAAATAATTGTTAGCCCAATGTTTTGGTTTTATCTGATCAGTAACATATTTATATGCTTCTTCACTTTGCTCACTGATCTTTGAAATATAAAAATAACATTATTGTCTCATGGGTGCTTTGGCGGTGCACCACTTGTATGCACTAAGTGGTGCACCAAATTTCTTCAAAAAGTTCTCAGACAGGTATTTCATTAAATATCCATAATGACAGTTATGTCATATGCAAGGGACATCATACAAAAGCCCTTTATGCGTATCTGAGATAACTATCAACTATTGTTTAACCTTGGCTTATCATTGTTGTAGATATTTATTTTTTTCTTGAAATGCCTCAAAAACCATTTTCATGACTTCTTTAACTCCTTATCCACCACTCCAAATGCTATAGAAAACATATCACCATAAGCATCAATAGTGTGTGCTAACAACAAAATACCCATATGTTTTCTTTTCAGGAAAGTATTATCTACCATATGAAGTGGAGGGAATCGTTTGACAAACCCATCAATACATGACTGGAAGGATAGGAACTTGTGCATAAATCCAGGGTTAGCGGTCATCAAATGATGGCATTAAGCGGGAAGCATCTTGAAGAACTTCTCAAATGAATCATATATCATTAGCCTAGTCAATTCACATCCACACCATGCTTATTTGTAAGAAACCTCCATACCTACATAGCGACTGAAGTCGTTCATGATTTCTTTTGGAGTTATCTTTGGATTATCATGCAAGCATCTGTGGATAACATGTAAAATCTATTTTGAAGGCACTTTTCTTGCAACAAGGTTGCCCAATGATCTATCATATATATGCTCACATTGATACCCCTTCACTTTAAAAACGTTGTTCTGCACAACTTTGTGTTGTGGATCTTCCAGAAGCAATCTACCATAGTTCGTGGGTTCTTTCTCATATATACGAGAGTAACTCTGTTACTGCAGCTCTTTACAAATTTTGTTTCAAGGTTATTTCTAACCACATGATCTCTCAAAAACTTATGACACTACTCAAGATCAGTAAATCTTTTGCCATAAGCAATTTCGAGATCGCTTGACTCTATTCATAGGTACTGGAACTGTTTGCATTCATTTTCATTGTACAACTCATCATACAACTAAGAAGCCCCTCCATCATTTATTTTCAATTGCTCTTTATTAAATGAGAATTCATTCATTGTGAACCAAGGGTTTGACTTTCTAAATGTCATTAGTGCATCATTTTCACTAATTTGGTCCTCCCCTATCATTTTTCAGTCTAAGTTAGCCAACATGGTATACTCATAATCATCGTTATCATCTGATTTTGCACTATGCTCATCATCGCTGCTAGCGCAAAATGATTAATCGATTGCACAAAGTAAATCAAAACTCATTATATATATGGCTCTCTTTGCTTTAAAAAATGCAACATTCATACTTTCTCAACTTTCAAGATTAACCAAAAAAATAATACCTCCAATTCAAGAATAAATTAAAAAGTGCTTTAACCTCTACCTAGATTTATCATCTGCATTGGAAGGTTGGGTGTCATACAATATCCTCTGATGAAGATCATCGGCACTAATTTATCCAAGTAGTTCCACATTATTTGCAGTGATCCTCTCATCATTAACTGTTGAGAACAGTGGGATGTTCGTTATAAGAGTGATCTCAATAGCCAGTGGCTGAGATAGATGCACCTTATCTCTAATATTTTCATCATTTCATTCTTGTCCATCACTTTGGACTCTCACTTGATGTTTAACTATGCATCCTCCAACTTGTTTAACTTCACAAACATTGTGAATTGATGTAGCTTTACTAGCAACTAAGTAAATATTGTCCCTATATAATATTGACGGAACATCATTGTTATCCAAGAGATGTATTCATATATCTTCACCATCTAATTTTAGAGTGTACTTATACTGGAGAACCATTAACTCTTTCATATATTCGGTTTTATGAGACATTAATGCTACAAATTCCTTATAGTTGATGTTTTTAGATACCATAATATATCTCGAAAATGGTTGCTCAGTGCTACAGTGATTTATAAATATCATTTCATCAATCATCATAATTGCCTACACTAACCACGTTAACAACTCTGAAAACCAACAACACACAATAAGCCACAATACCCCACACAACCAACCCCTATTCAATGTTTATGCATAGTCAACCCTAACTCCAATCAAACGGAGATAAATATTGACAAAACCATCGAATATTAATAGGCAACAAACAAAAATAAGTAACTATATGCGCGTTTATATGAGATAAAAACAAAAAAAATGAAAAAATTAACAAGAATGTCATCAATGGGGGTTATTGCAAAGTGGTCATCCGTCAAAATATTCACCTGAATGTTGTCAGAATATCATCGAAAGATCATCGGAAGGATTAGGGACAACTAGCTGGGGACTAAAACAATGCTAGGTGTTGTGAAAATAGGGCTTCCAAATGAAGAAAAAGGGGTTGTGAAACAAAGCATCATTGATATGCGATAGAATTTTGCAAGAAAAAGTAATTTCACAATATGGGTGCAATTCAAATAAGAGATTTCGTAATATCGAATTTTTGCAAATATTTTAGAATTTCACAATACTTCATGTGATGCTCATCAACAATTTTGCAATTATCGGACTTCAATAAATGTTATGATTTTCGCAGGTTTTGCGCAAAACTCATGACGAGTTTCGCAAATTGTTTGGATTTGTGCAAAACTCGTGACGAGATTCGCATACTTTAGAATTTTGTGAGGGGTAAAACGGACAAAAAAATTGAAACCTATGATATTGTCCATTCGAAGGATTTGATAAATTGTGGGGCATTTTAAGAAACACAATTTTTGCCATACAGGTCAAATTTCCGATTTAACTTCCTCTTATGCTTCTTAAATATTGCACAGTAATATAGTCTTCAATTGCAGTAATTTACATTGATGGTTAGTTAACCAATCATCTACTTCAAGACAAATGAACTTGTAATTCATCATACAAGAAAAGTTCGTTCAACTTAAGATGGAAAAATCATTGCACTGCCGCATCACTGCATAAAAAACCAAATCAAAGAGAATACTTCCTATCCAGGATCAAGATAGATTTCAACTCGTGGGATATAAGGTATGGTCTACCAATGACATCATTATTAATACGGTTAGCAGGATGCATGAGATAGGATTATCGAAATTAAGGAAATTGTTTCCCCTGCACAAGGGCTAAATTGACATGGTGTCAGTAGGCAACAAGCCCAGCCAGCCAACAGCATGAGTTGAGCTCATAATCGTTCATTCAGTTCATGAGTCAAGCTGGATCCTAGATTTAAAGCTTATTTTTTAGAAAGCGTGAAGCTATAAGGGCCCACAAGGAATGAATGTGAGAAAATAGGAAGTTAAAAAGGAAAATGAATGTGGCATGTTGCATCAAGTGAGTTATAGAGAGAACATAGAGATAGAATAGTTCCCTATTTTATGGGGGCATGTCCTAAAAGAGTCTGAATCGGGAGTTGGCTTTACAAAATATATGGCAAAAGAAAGACAACAAACACTAAAATAAGGGGTGTAATTTATTTGTCCAATAAAAACATCAATCTGAAAGATGCAGGAACCACGCAGCAGCATCCTCAAGATTCTTGAGGATGAACACCCAACTGCCCTTCAAAGTAACCAACCAAAGGATGTTAAAACTCCCGCTTGTTTCTCCAAACAGCTCGAGCTCGCGGTGAGCCTGAATTAAAGGAGCTGAACTCAAGCTCGTGGTGAGCCCAACTTAAACAAGATGAGGGTAAACTAACTTGTTTATATAAATATATATGTATATATTTGTCAATTAAAAATAATAAATTTTGGACTCTAAAATCCTACTGATCAAAGCTCAAACTGGCTCATTTGGAAAATAAATACCTTATTTCAAAGCAGTAAGCAAAAGAGAACCTATTGATTGTAAGCCAGACACTTCAACCATATATACTTTATGAATAATGAGTCGAACCGAGCTGAAGACTTGTCTCCATGTTCCGCTTGTTGAGCCTATTTCACAAGTTAGCATGAGATCTTTATGAGTCAAACACAAGCCAAGCCACAAACGGCTCATCTCATTTTCTAGCACATGAAAACATTTGAATTGCCACTCTCAGCTCCTCAACACATTACCGTCAACACAGGGTGCTGCCAAACCGGCATCCCACAATTCCACCTCTCACCAAACCAATGATGAAACCAACCTCAAGAACAACTCTAGAGCCATCCACAACCAAAACCTACACCCAAAGGGGCCACTGAGTCACCCCTTCCATAATTCGCGACTCCACGGAGTCCACAGTCCAAGGTCAAAGAACTCGAACCTTGATCTTGGGCAAATAAAACGTGACTGAACCTCACAAGACATCATCATGAATCAGGTGTTCAGAAGAACTAAATGGGCTAGAATAACAAGAAATAATTATGAAACAGCTACATGGAAAGTTCAAAGCAACAAAAGGAATCTGCTACACGAACAGTAACATTCATATGAACATAATCCATCCCCAATCGATCACACATACTGCCCAGGCATTGAGGCACACCACGCGAGCCAAGTTCATACCACAACTAGACCTTGAGGAGCAGCAATAAAAGCCCAACCACTACACTTTCCCAACTTGTTAGACTTAAGAACCAAGGAAATTAGGAAAAGAAAAGCTTCAGCCCAATTAGTCCTACCGGTGATTAGAGTGCATGTATCATGCTCCCGTTGCTTGGTTTCAAGCCTGGCCTCCCCACAGATGGATTTGCATGAAAAGCTGACTGTCTTGCAGGACCACCAAGCAGTTTTCTTGTTAAGTCCAAGGGATCCGCAGCCTGTGTCTCGCCTAAGCTGAGTTTTGATATTCCTACAAGTTGGTCAACATTGATCGGATCTTTGGAAAGGACTGCTGTTGGCTTCAAAACCGGATGTGACTCTGAATCTTTTCCTGGTATAATGGTGTATGGTGGCCAGTATGGGAGCGGTACTGGACAATACGGCGTGAAAAATGCCGGGTGCATCACGGGGATTGCAGGGCAGGCAGCAACAGACTCATCAGCCTCCACAGGTTCTTTTGAAGAGGTTTCGACGGATTCGCTTTCTTTGTCAAGAGCAAGTTCTAATGGTGGAAACGGGCTGCTATCAGTCTCAGTTGCCAGTGATGGAGCACTAGCAGAACTAACGAGGCGCGGCTCATCAGCTGCTGGAAGTTGGTCGACTGACTGCAGAAATCAAATGGGTAATGGTCATGAATAAAATACGCCATTGACACAGAAAGAACATTCAGGAGAGCCGTTTGGAGCAGATGGAAGACTACCATATCAACTATGATGTCAAACAGGCTAGATCGTCGTTTTCTCCTAGTTGAGTTGGTCTGCCGGATGAAGTACTTCTGGGCATGGCTTGCAACCTGTGTGGGTGTCCTTGAAGTCACATAGTTGCGAGCAATTCCTCTCCAGTCCCCCTTACCCAACTTCTGCAGACCCATCAAGAACAGCCTGTGTTCTTCTTCAGTCCAAGGTATACCTGCAAAATTTTGAAAAAGTACCTATTCAATATATTTACCAAAATTAGGAAACGATCAAGAATCGTATTTATGTATTCCACAAGATCTGCAACAACAAGATCATCAATAAGCATAACATAGAACACTTTGTAATCCATACCTCACTCCTCTGTTACCTGGAAAATATTTCACTGCTTGACAAGTTTTGGAAAGATAATCTTCCAAACAATTCATTACAAGACCTTTAAGCTTTATTAGCAGATTCCGCACAGCAGGAACAACTCCCACTCAACCCAATTGAGCTATAAGACAATATAACAGGACCATTTTCCTCATGTCTTTGCAACGAGGTTGGGCGAAGCACCTCGTTGCAAGTGTAGTAACAGGACAACAAAAGACAATGGTATCTCGGTTCGAGCTCATCCCAAAGAACAGGAATCACAACAAGATGGTCCTAGACATGAATTATTTACATTTTCGGTTTCAGTTTCACCTCTCCTCTTTGTTCAAGAGAAGAATAACCGTATGTAATTAGCTCTACCATTATATGACCCCAGTCTACAAAACATTACAGTTTCCCTGTCAAATTCTTAAATAACAGTTTTTTTTTTCCTCGAAGCCTTTGTATAACTGTTTAGTTATACATTGCCGGTCCCAAGCCCGGATAAAGGAGGAAGGTTGCGGTAGGCCTGTGACAGCCAGCATAAAAACTTAGTCATACTTTCGTTGGGGCGTTCCCTACTGAGCGACGTGATGTACTCTATAGGCCCGGAGGCAGTGATAAATGGGCAAGGGTTGTTAGGTCATCGCCCGGAAGCGACGCGTCACACCGATGCCCGGGTGTGGTGTCAAATAGGCAAGGGTTCCCTCACTTTGTTGGACGGGTGGGGGTAAAGAAGTTAATCCAAGACCATAAAATTAGGTTAGCCACTTAGAACATAGGGTCTTTAACTGGTAAGTTGGTAGAGTTAGTAGATGTTATGTGTAGGAGAAAGATTGATATTTTATGTCTACAAGAGACCAAATGGGTAGGTGAGAAAGCAAAAGTGATAGGACCTTGGGGATATAAGATTTGGTATACAGGAATAAATAGGAATAGGAATAGAGTAGGGATTGTTATGAGTCGTGAGTTTATAGATAATGTAGTTGAGGTCCGTAAGAAGGGTGATAGGATTTTACTTATTAAATTAGTATTAGGTATAGATATTATTAATATTATTAGTGTTTATGCACCTCAAGTAGGTTTAGATGATTCCATTAAGCGTCAATTTTGGAAAGATTTAGATGGAGTAGTACAAGGGATATCTTATGAAGAAAGGCTTTTCATCGGCGGTGACCTTAATGGGCATGAAGGCATTAGTAGGGATGGATTTGAGAGTATCCATAGAGGCTATGGTATAAGAGAAAGAAACGAAAGTTGAGAAAGGATTTTAGATTTTGGTTTGTCCTATGATATGATCTTAGCAAACACTTGGTTTAGGAAGAGGGAGTCTCACCTAGTAACATTTAAAAGTGGGGTTAATACGAGTCAGATAGATTTTTTCCTACTTAGAAAGAGAGATAAGGGTTGTTGCATCGATTGTAAGGTTATACCGAGAGAAAGTGTAGCTACACAACATAGTCTTAATTTTAGATCTTAGAATTAGACAATGCTGCAAAAGGGATAGACATAGGATAGATCCTAGAATTAAGTGGTGGGCACTGAAAGGAGCTAAACAAGGAATGTTTGTAAAACGGGTAGTTAAGGAAGTTGATTGGTGTCTCAAGGAGGATTCAGAATCTATGTGGAATAAGTTAGCGGGTGGCATGAGAAATGTGGCTAAGGAGGTATTGGGTGAGTCTAAAGGCGGTGCACCACTAGGTAAGGATACATCGTGGTGGAACGAGGATGTCAAATTAGCTATTAAGGTTAAAAGAGAGTGTTATAGAAATCTAAGTAAAAGTCGTGATAATGAGAATTTGGAGAAGTATATGATAGCAAAGAAGGAAGCTAAAAAAGTAGTTCGGAACGCGAGGGATAAGGTATATAAGGAGGTTTATGACAAGTTGGATACCAAAGAGGGCGAGAAGGATATTTATAGGCTTGCAAAGATGAGAGATAGGAAATCGAGGGATCTGGGTATGGTTAGATGTATCAAAGATGAAACGCAAAGGGTTTTAGTCAAAGATGAGGAGATTAAGGAGAGATGGAAATATTATTTTGATAAGCTATTTAATGAAAGTCATGCTCAGGATCTTGGAGACTTTTCCATTCTTTTTCATGAGATGAATCGTGACTTCATGCGCAAGATTCAAAAGAAAGAAATTGCAGAGGCTTTGAAGAAAATGAAATCAAGAAGGGCAGTTGGCCCAGATGGTATACCTATCGAGGCTTGGAAATGCTTGGGAGAGAAAGGTTTAGAATGGTTGACAAATCTTTTTAACAAGATTTGGCGGACAAATAAGATGCCTAATGAGTGGAGGAAGAGTACTTTGGTGCCTCTATGTAAAAATAAGGGTGATATACAAGATTGCACAAACTATCGTGGTATAAAACTCATGAGTCATACTATGAAACATTGGGAGAGGGTGATTGAGTCTAGGTTGAGGAAGGTTGTCATGATATCGGAGAATCAATTTGGTTTTATGCCTAGAAGATCAACTACGGAAGTTATACATCTTTTTAGACAACTTATTGAGAGAAATAGAGAGAGGAACAAAGATTTGCATATGGTTTTTATTAATTTGGAGAAGGCTTACGATAGAGTACCTAGGGACGTTCTCTGGTGGACAATGATGAATAAAGGTGTTTCTCTCAAGTACATTAGTATAATTAAAGATATGTATGAAGGAGTAGTAAGCAATGTCCGCACTTGTGGAGGTGTGACAACCAATTTTCCTATAACGGTTGGGTTACATCAAGGATCTGCTTTAAGCCCTTTCCTATTTGCTATAGTGATGGATGAGCTTACGAGATCAATTCAAGAAAATGTGTTGTGGTGTATGTTGTTTGCTGATGATATTGTTTTGATTGATGAGTCTAGAGCTGGGGTTAATGCTAAGTTAGAATTATGGAGACAAACATTGGAAGCAAGAGGTATTAAGTTGAGTAAAGTAATACAGAATACATGGAATGTCGATTTAGTAAGCAACGAAGTAGTGATGAGAGTGTAGTGAAGCTTGGTGAGCAAGAAATACCGGTGAATGATTCTTTTCAAATATTTGGGATCTATCATTCAAAAGTATGGAGAAATTGATGGAGATGTAAATCATAGGATAAAGGTTGGGTGGATGAAATGAAAGAGTGCAACTGGAGTGTTGTGCGATCGTAGAATGCCATTGCGGTTGAAGAGAAAGTTTTATAAGACGACTATTAGGCCCGCTTTACTATATGGTACGGAATGTTGGGCTGCCAAGAGACATCATATTCAAAAAATGAGTGTAGCTGAGATGCGTATGTTGAGATGGATGTGTGGAAATACAATAAAAGATAAGATTTGGAATAAGGAGATACGTAAGAAGGTAGGCGTTGCACCCATTGAAAATAAGATGAGAGAGAATCGTTTACGGTGGTTTGGACATATTCAACGAAGGCCTAATGATGCTCCAATTAGAAGGATGGAGAAATGGGAAAATATATTAGTTAAAAGAGGTCGGGGTAGGCCTAGGAAGACATGGATGGAGGTGATAGGAAAGGATATGAATGCTTTGAACCTCACCGAGGACATGGCATTGGATAGAAATGAATGGAGGAGAAGGATTCACGTGGAAGACCTCTTTTAACTAATATATTTTCTTTGTTGGTTCATATCGCCGACCCCAATTGTTTTGGGATGAAGGCGTAGTTGTTGTTGTTTGTTGTGAAGCCTTTGGAAACTCCAAATAAACCTAACACACGCCCACAACAATTAACTGATGGCATCTCTCATCCAGACAAGAAAAACAATCAGCCATCCTTAATTGTCTGCCACGATATTTCCCCAATGCCACAGCTACAACAATAAACCTATGCCCTTAATTACCTTCTCAGGCTATGTAACACGGACTCTTCTAAAAGGCTAACGTACCCGCTTCCGCGTAGGTGCGACACTTGGACATGGCTTCCATAGTGTTAGGTGCAGTCAACTGCACCAAGGTTCATTTCTGTTCTAAACTGGACTCAGTCAAACCCTTAACCAAGTCTAGTTTTATCCATAGTATATACACAAAAATGTATAGGAACAAACACACGGGCCACTAGAATATGTTAACTGGAGTATGAACCGAGATTTTCATGGTTTTATTTTTATTTTTTTCTTAAATTTCACCGTACGGATAGGATCTAGATACAAGGTTTTATAGAAATAGACTCTTAGATCATCAGATTACAATGCATAAGGATCTTTTAAGGCTTGAAAACGAACTCATAATTTTTGTAAATATTCAAGCATCTAAAAATCACATTTTTTCATCGAAAATACATGATCCAACAGTTGATTCCTAGGAAATGGACCACGCCGAATGCATCTGGAGGGTTGGATTTTCAAAAAAAAGTGTCGAAAATGCCTAATTTACACTCTGGTTCACATATTTTCAGTTAACATACTCTAGTGACCTATATATATATATATATATATATATATATATATATATATATATATATATATATATATATATATATATATATATATATATATGGGTTAATATTTGATGCTTTTGAAGGTACCAAATTATATGGAACTATTGAGCTAAAAATCATAGGTTCAAGCTTTATCAACTCAATCTTACCACATAGATGTGTTCAAGAAGGTTGGATTGCTAAGGATCAAACATTGGATCCTGTTATTTCGATCCAAAAATATGAGTTTTTGAGTCATGAAATTTTAGTGCATTGTAGACCGTTCATTTTTTAAGCCCTTAAAAACCCTGCTTATGTGTCACAATCATATGGTTCAAAAGTCATTCCCTACTTAACAAACATTGTAGATTACATCCATAAGATTTAATTTACAAAAAAACTAACAAATGATTTTCATCTCAATAGTTCCATATAATTTGGTGCCTTCAAAGGCACCAAATATTAACCCTATATATATATATATATATATATATATATATATATATATATATATATATATATATATCAGAGTTACCAGAAGCTTCTTAGGTAGGTGGGAAGCGTGCTTCCCAGAAACTTGCTTCGGAAGCGCGATACTCCTCACTTTTGAAACTTCATGTGAATCTTAATTCCCCTACATTTTTTTATGCTTCCCACACACATTGTCTATGTTTTCTTACATGCTTCCTATATGCTTTTCTCACATTTCTTTGCAGGTTTTTCATGTGCTTTCACTCACTTCCCATGTGCTTTCTTTATATTGGTAACCATCATTGTTAGATTTTAACAAAAATTTAAATTTTTTATTGAAAAATCATGAAATACAAGAATAATCAATTTTATTTTAGTTTTTATTTACTTCTTGTTTGATTCATATTCAGGAATTATATTGCTTCATTTTTTGTTCATGTTTCGCTTTGAAATTGATACTTGACTTCTTGTTTCCGCTTCTACTTCCTAGTCTAGCAACCTTGATATATATACACACACATATATAGAGAGAGAGAGAGAGATGGGAATCTACTAAATGTTCATGGTGCTAAATAAAATATGTTATTGGATTTCCGGTGTTTTTTTGAAATTCTAACCATACAGATGTGTTCTATATGCTTGTTTTTATAAGAATCACTTCTTGGAACATTTGGAGCATTTGATTATAATGCATGGATAGGTTTTTATAAGGTTTCAAAAATCAACAAACTACAATTTTCATAAATTTTTGAGGCTCCAAATACTATTTTTTCATCAAAAATGCATGATCCAAGTGTCGATTTCTAGTAAATCAATCATGTTGAACACATCTATGGGGTTGGAATTTCGAAAAAAACACCAGAAATCCAATAGCTTGTTTTATTTAGTATCATGCCCATTTAGCATGTTCATCTCTCTCTCTCTCTCTCTCTCTCTCTCTCTCTCTCTCTCTCTCTCTCTCTCTCTCTCTCTATATATATATATATATATATATATATATATATATATACACCCAAGTTTTTTTAAACTTCCGTGTTGCACCCTGCCCACCTGCATCCGCACTAAACTTATGTGACATAGCATATGTATTGATGAAAAAATTCAAGAGTAAAAGCAATATGAATAGGTTCCAAAGAAATATAAAGCTTTAAGCATCACTGACAGATTACAAAAGTTTCAACCAAACGCTATACACAAGTTGGTATCGTATAGTATTTTCCAAGAAACAAAAGAGCTAGATTTCTGCATCCTTGTAGAATCAGAATCTGAGAAATCTGCTATCTGCATGTTGATATGGCTATTAGCTAGAACATACGGACAAGTTCGAGGCAAATAATGAACAAGTGAGATTTAATCCCTAGCTTCAGCTGCAACTGGACAAGAATCCTCTAGTCCACGTGCAGACTCTTAAACTTTCAACAAAATCTTTTCTTTGCGAAGATACATTGTATGACTTTAAAGGAAGAGTAAAGCATGTCTGATTAACTTTAAAGCATCAAGGTTATTGGGTAACCATATACAGAAATAATTACATATGTTATTTTGCTAACAACATAATGAACACCAGAAAACATTTGATTTTAGGCCAGAAAAACTCCCCATTTTCACGTACTACAGAAAACAAATAATCCATACCCTTACACACCTGGGTCACAACATAAATAATATGAGAGTAAAATATGGCCTAAAGCCATGGTAATAAGAAGCATCATTTCAACATAGGCCTAAGTGGAGTACTAAGGATTGCTCAAAGATCCAGATTTTCCACATAAAAAGTATATAACTAATTTAGTAGCCAAAGAATAATAAATTTTCTTTTTGGATCAAAAGACACCAAGCAACTAGTAGTCCCACATGTCAATGGAAGGTTTGAGAACTATTATCATCCATGACATCCTACATGATTTGGGTATCAAGTTATCAACATCAACAACTTATAGGACTTTGTCAATTAACAGCATCCATCGGCACAGTAGGAATAACTATAATTATTGCTCGCTCATCATAAATGTCAATAGTCTATACTCTATAGACCATTTCCACGCTATGATGTAATAATGAAAGATAAATTACAAACAGAGAATCAACCTGTCATCAACAGAAATATACAAATACAAAAACCTTTTACTTAGGAAGCTATAATATAAGCATATCTTCAGCCAGGATTTCTTTCTGACATATTTCAACATTCTTATTTTTGTCGGATATCAGGGTATGTTGGAAAAAGAAGAAAGAGGAGGAAGCTAGGGGGAAAACAAGGGATCAATAAAATGTGATTCATTGTATGGAAGTATCTACTGAAAAAAAAAGTAGTCAACTTTTAATTTAAATGAAACAAATCTGGTAAAAGAAGCTAACACTAAAGGTATAGAACTAACAGGTTTACGTCAATAAGTCAAACACAACTGCAATATACTGAATTGACTGGTACACTTGTGATAAATTAGTCTAATCATGGGAGGTCTTGGCTTGTGACGTGAACTGTGAGTCTGTGAACCATCATACTGCAGAGTACCAGGATGATCTTATTCATACCTCAGAGTACCAGGGTAATTTCATGCTAGAAACCCATGGTCAGCAACTCAAAACCTTTGGTCACTGGCAACATATTCAATTTACCAAGAAATTCTTAATGAACAAAATCAATTGCCAACTGTCTCTGAATTAATATTGGCTTTCAAATACTGGAATATATTGTCACAAATATAGGCAATATTTTGAAAATATCGAGTAATATCATGAAATAAAGGAAAAAAGATAAGGAAAAATACAGAAATATGTTTCTATTTACTATTTAGAAATATAGTGATATTGTGTGCCATATATGATACTATCGTGATAATATGACAATTTTTTTTATTTGTCTTAATTTTTTTATAGTCTACGTATGCCTCTTTCATTACTCCTCATTTTTTCCATGTTTAAAAATGTTTCCAACTTTTTCCATTTTGCGCATTTGCAAAAAGTATTCTTTTTCTATCTATTGTATTATTTGTTGTATCTTTCTTTTCTTTCAAACCTGCCAATATCTTCTACATACTTTCATGAGGACTGTTGAGCATCCTATGATATCCCATGCAATTGCCTTGCCGAGACAGATCTACATGACTATGTCAGAATAATTAATACAACAACAACAACTACTACGCCTTCATCCCAAAACAATTGGGGTTGGCGATATGAACCAAAAAAGAAAATCATTCTGGGTCTTCCACATGAATCCTTCTCCTCCAATCATTTCTATCCAACGCCATGTCCTCGGTGAGGTTCAAAGCATTCATATCCATTCCTATCATCTCCATCCATGTCTTCCTAGGCCTACCCCGACCTCTTTTAACTAATGAAAAAACAAAATTAGGAAAAAGACCAATATTTGTTTCCATGCATCTGATGACTTCATGAAATGCTCACCCCACAACTACAGTAATTTGCTGATAAAGCATGAATGTTTTGTTGCAACCAACTCTAGTCGGCAAATTATGTTAAAACTCAAAACTAGTTATTTACATTCAACTCTCTGCTGGTCAAAACGTTAACATGATCACATAACAACCACCAACAAGTAACAACATAACAAGAGCTATGAGCTAAAAGTAGTAAAAACACATAAGCACCAGCTAGTCTTAACATGACTGAGGGTCAACAAAAGCATTAACGGGTATGGAACTAACTTAAAGATTGAATGCAAACAAGTTGTATCATGAAATATTGTAACTTCCACAGTGCACTACATTTTTCAATTTTTGGGTTCATCTGCGAATTTAGAGACAAATTCATGATAATGACATAGCATTCTGGCCCCCATCTAATGAATAATCAAAATTCATTCTCACCAAAATACAAACAGGTATACAAGATACAGACTGAATCATTTTGTCCTTGAGCTCGAAAGACACAGAGAACACAAGATTATGGTAAGTAATGGACATCACAGAAGCTATGAAAAGGCCTTTTTAACATAAAGAAATCCAAAAAAATCATAAAAAACAGCAAGAAAATTGCATCTATTTGAGAAAAATAATAATAAAACCACCTGCAAGCAGATCAAAAAGCCTCTCATGAGAGGGGAAGATCAAAATAAGGAATTTTCTTTGGATTTTGCTTCAAAAAAAATCCATTTTGGATTTTTAACAAGCACCAACATAAAACTAACGGGCAAAAAAAGCTACTTCGGTCCATGGAAATCCCCAGAAGCACAAAAGAGAAAACAATAATAACTCAAAAATTCCGCCAAACGCAACTGAAAAAAAAAACAGAAACGGAAAAAAGTAAAGGCAAACTTGCAGTAAATGAACGATAGAGAAGAAAAAAACAGAAATGTAATAATTTCCAAATTCTACGAGATCGTTCAATCAAACAGGTAACGGAGAAGAGAAAGTAACCGAAATTCCACACAAGAGAGAGAGGGAAGAAGAAGAAGAAGAAGGCCCCAAATACTTATCTGCAAACCATCAAAAAGATAAAAATTAGAAATTAAGGGCAACCAAATTCAATCGACAGACGAGTCGCGCAGATTTCCAAAAAAACGCGAGGATAAAGGAAATCGGGAACTTCAAAAACGCAACAAAACACGATAACGATCACATCCAAAATCACAGTCAGAGCCAGAGACAGCGAGAGAGAGGGGGACACAGAATTTCCTAATTCCACAGCAAGAGAAGAATCCCGGAGAAAAGCAAAAAGGAACGACGGGATCACGGAGAGCAACACGAAAGAAAAATCCCTCACCTTTCTTCCTCTCGCGGCAGCTCGAGGAGCAGGAGGCGTGCAGGGCGTCATCGGAGGCATACCCGCCGGTGGCGGCGGCCCCGCCCTCCTCCGCCGGATCGGGCGGCGAGTCGGGGTTGTTCCCGGCGGCCGGCGAGCCCCCGGTGTAGTGGGAGAGGTTGCCCATGCTGGCGCTCTTCTTCATGGAGGAGCCGTCGGTGAGCCTCACCCCGAACAGCTTCACCCCGCGCGACGGGCACGTCCGCGAGTTGTGCCCGTTGTGGCTGCAGTGCGAGCACCTCCTGGTCATCGCGCTCGACCGGCGGCCGACGGGGAGCTACTCGGCGACGGGGGATGGACGGCCGGCTGTTCGAGACGATCGCGGCGCGAGAGAGAAAAGAACGAAGGAAGCGAACGGAACCACGAAGTTATGGAAGAAAACCCTCTTTTCACCTTTCGCTCTCTCATTTCTTTCTATCTCCAACCTCCTTATTTAAGAGCGATTACTGTACAGCGGGAAGGATACTGTAACCATGGAGGATAATGTTGGAAGTTGTTGTGAAAATGTACCTTGACTTTTGAAATGTCACATTTTACACTGAATTACATAATTGCCCTGAACATTTTAATGAATTACCTTCTCACGCATATTTCCGTTCCTCCTCCCGGGCCCCCATTCCTTTCGATTTTGGGCGAACCTTGACTCATGAGCCGGTTGCTATGATCTTTTTAGCCCGTGGGCATCGGGTTGTCAAATGGATCGGAATCTTTTATTAACTCGGATTTTGTCCCTTTCTTGGGAGCTAAGGGTTTTGATGGTTACGATCCATATGATATCCATGGTCACCAAACCGAGAATGATCTTCATCTCCATCAAGGATGATGAATGAAGACATTATGAAGGGAACTTCTATTACTAATCGCTCTGGATTTGTTCAAAAAAGTCCTCTAGCATCCAATTCAAAAAAGATGTCCAGACCAAAGTCTCAATTCATGCTAGGATTGTGGGTGTTTCCTTACGACTTACATTGTAAAGTTGTGCTTAGAGTCTATTGTGTTTTTGTTGAATCTGATCTAAGCTGCTCGGTTCAGGTGAATCAATACCTCGAAGGGGCAGCCCGTATGCTTGAACTGTAATCGCTCTTGAGCAAAATTGTGAATGAATTAAATGCGTTGAGCTTTCTTTTGTTCACCCTCATTGTGATTGCTTCTTGTGATTGCAATTCTTCTCCCTCTATTCTCTCTTGCCCTCTTATTACAAGCTTCCGCGACTAACAAGCGAACTTACAAGTAGGCTTGCGGCGGTAAGGAAGGACCATCGCGTCGCGTTGGCCCATTGAAGGAAATAGGTCTGTGGCAAGCGGTACCAGAGTCTGTTCTCGTGCTGGGGAAGGGACTCCGGAGTCGGTGTCCACAGACACGTCGACAGGTTGTTATTTGTGAGCAAGACATCGTGGCGCCTTATCAAAACCTGCGCAACACCAAAAGTAGGGCAGTTGCCAAAACTGAGGAGATGGATTCATCTCGGGGCCAAGAGGAGATGACTGCAATTGTCAACAAACTGGTGGAAGATGTGACTTCGCATGAGGAAGTGATTTCACGCGCAGTTGAATCATTCGATGGACTGAATGATATGGTGGCGAGCCTGCAAGAGCAAGTGAACTTACAGATGGGGTAGATCACTTCATTGACGACAATAGTAACTGACTTGCAGACTGAAATAGGGGATCTTCAGTTGAAAAATCGCATATTGCAGCGGTCAGTGAGCCTAAATGGGAGAAATGGTGAGAGGTCATCAAGGATTGATGTGCCAAGACCAACAAAGTTCAATGGTTTTCAAGACAGCAAGGTCATTAAGAACTTTTTGTTCCAAGTAGAAGACTACTTAGATATTCAAAATGTAACACTTGAAGATCTTAGGATCAAGGTTGCAGCAGCGTTACTGGATGGGGATGTTATCGCTTGGTGAGGCGGAAACGCAGTGACATGGAGAGGGGTTAATGCGTGATAGATACCTTTAACGACTTCAAAATGAAGTTGCACAACTACTTCATGTCAAGGAATGCGCAGAGGCAGGCGTATCGAAGGGTTCATGAGCTTAAACATACTAGTTCATTGCAAGATTATGTCAGAAAGTTTCAGATGCTCATATTGGAGGTGCCTAATATGCCAGAAGACGACAAGCTCAACTGGTTCATTGTGGAACTTCAGCCATGGACACAATCTGAAGTGGAAAAGAACAACCCTCGTATTTTGGAAGATGCATATATGGCGGCTGAGTGCTTAGTTGACACTCAGCGCAAGCCTTTCACCTCATCAACCAAAGTCGAGAAGAAGCCTGACCACGGATGCAAGAAGGATGAGCAACGCGATGACAAATGTGAGGCGTCGACACGCCATCAATCCGACAAGAAACAGAACTACCCAAAGTATAACAACAACAACAAGGGTGTGGTTATGACATGTTGGTTCTGTGGCGATAGGTACATCGCCAGACAATACCCCAAGCGCCTCATGAAGGATGACGGGCAAGCCAACGCAACGTAGGAAAAATGTAGTGATACTGAATGTAGTGACACTGAGGCTATGCAACTGCGGATGGGAGCCATGCGGTCGATCAACGCAGCTAGAAGTTGCGCAGTTAAGAACAGACAGATTAGCAAAGAACTAATGTATCTCGAAGTCATTACGAATGGAAAGTCTACTTCAGCTATGGTAGACTCCGGGGCCACACACAACTTTGTCTCACGAGAAGAGGCAAAGCGGTTGGGCTTGAAGCCTGAGCCAAAGCAGAGGACTATCAAAACGATAAACTTTGAGGTCAAGCTCATCCTTGGTGAAGCAAGAGATATGGCTATTCAAGTGGGGAGTTGGGCTGACAAAGCCAACTTTTCTGTGGTGCCCCTAGACGATTTCAAAATGATTCTGGGTATGGAGTTTGTGCGAAGCCAAAATGTTATGATGATGTCAAAGTTTAACACGTTGATGATTATGGGGTAAAACCTTTCCCACACGGTACAGTGCCTTATGCAGAAAGGCAAGTCTTCAGTGTTATCGACGATGCAACTGAAGAAGGGTGTCAAACATGAGGAACAGACATTCTTAGTTGTTGTGCGCGCAGAAGAAGAAGAGGTAAAAGCAGTAATGTCACCGACCCTAACCCTACTGTTGAAGGAGTTTCGGGGGGTGATGCTTCCAGAATTGTCAAAACGTCTTCCACCAAGAAGTGAGGTCGACCACAAGATTGATTTGATTCTGGGAGCGAAGCCTCCCGCAATGGTTTCATACCACATGGGGTCAACTAAGCTGAATGAGCTGCAAAGGCAGCTATACGAGATGTTGGACGCAAGCATCGTTCGTCCATCGAAAGCTCTATTTGGCGCCCTGGTTCTTTTGTAAATGAAACATGATGGCTCCAAATGGTTATGTATGGATTATCATGCTTTGAACAAGATCACGATGAAAAACAAGTACACATTGCCACTGATAGTGGACTTATTCGATCAACTAGGCAGTGCTCGTATCTTTTTTAAGCTAGATCTGCGAACAGGTTACTGGTAGGTGAGGATTACTGAAGGTGATGAGCCAAAGACAACTTACGTCACCCGCTATGGTGCTTACAAATTCTTAGTATTGTCATTCGGGTTTACAAATGCTCCAGCTACATTCATGACTTTAATGAACCAAATATTCTACTCTTACTTAGACAAGTTCGTGGTAGTTTACCTAGATGATATCATGATTTACAGCAGCAACATAGAGAAATATATTGGCCACTTGCAAACAGTGTTTCAGGTGTTGAAAGAGAATGACCTCTGTGTCAAATGAGAGAAGTGTCTCTTCGGCAGAAGGAGATCAACTTCCTTGGCCACATTGTGGGGCGTGGTGTGCTGCGTATGGACAGGCAAAAGATAAGGGTCATCCATGAATGGGTTCCGTCAAGCAAAGTGTCAGAGTTGCGATCATTTCTTGGTTTGACGAACTATTATCAGTATTTCATTGAAGGCTATTCTCTCATTGTTGTGCCCCTCACTGATTTGTTAAAGAAGAATCGGGTATGTCTCTGGACAGGAGCATGCCAAGATGCGTTCGATGGCTTGAAGAAAGCCTTAGTGAGGGAGCCAGTGCTACGACATCTCGATCATTTGAGACCCTTTGAAGTCCATACAGATGCCTTAGACTTTGCTATTGGCGGAGTTATTATGCAAGATGGCAATTTGATCGCATATGAGAGTTGCAAGCTAAAGGATGCAGAGAGGCGTTACACAGTGCATGAATATGAGATGACCGTCATTGTGTATTACCTCAAGACCTGACGACACTACCTCTTGGGTGTCGAGTTCGTCGTCCAGATGAACAATGTGACCATGAGCTATTTTCAGATACAGAAGAAGCTGACGCCTAAACAAGTTCGGTGGAAAATGTTTTTGGCTGAGTTCGACTTTGCCTTAGAGTACGAGGTTGGAAAGACCAATGTTGTGGCGGACGCTCTAAGCCGCAGGGCTGAACTGGCAGCTGCACGGGCGGAGCCTTCTGAAGTGCATTTGGAGGGCACGTTGCTGAGCCGCATTCGTGAAGGTACGCAGCAGAATCCAACTGCACAATACCTTGTTTCTCTGGTGCATGCAGAGAAGACTCGAGGATTTTGGCTACAGAATGACCTCCTTGTGACAAAAGGGGGACGCATTTTCGTGCCGCGGTGGGGAAGCCTCTATCGAGAACTGCTTAAGAAGTGTCATGATACACTATGGACGGACCACTCTGGTCAGAAGCGGACCTTAGCACTCCTTGAGCGTGGCTACTATTGGCCGCAGATAAGGGACGATGTTGAGGGGTATGTGCGGATATGCCTCATCTGTCAGTAAGATAAGGGAACAAACCAGAAGGTGTTGGTCTCCTTGAGCCTCTACCAATTCTAGAACGCCCTTGTGATAGCATCTCCATGGACTTCATTGTTAGTTTGCCAAAGGTAGAGGGCCCCAATTCTATTTTGGTTATGGTGGATCATTTCTCAAAGTATGTTACCTTTATCCCAACTTCTAAGGAGTGTCCTATAGAGAAGATTGCAGAGTTGTTTGTAAAACATGTGGTGAAACATTAGGGCATACCAAAGAGCATTGTGAGTGATCACGATGCTCGCTTCATGGGTAAGTTCTGGCGTGAAGTATTTCAGCTACTTGGCTCTGATTTGATATTTTCAACAAGCTTTCATCCACAGACAGAGCGCATCAATGAGATACTTGAGCAGTACCTTAGGCATTTTGTTAGTGTCAATCAGAAAAATTTGGTGAAGCTCCTTGACGTGGCACGATTTTGTTACAACTTGTAGAAGAGCGAGTCTTTAAGCCACAATCCGTTTGAGATAGCCACGGGACAACAACCACTAACCCCACACACTCTTGTCGCACAAGAAAAGGGAAGGCCATCATTCGCTTATCAGTTTGTTCGCGACCGACATGAGCAGAATGAGTTGGCGAAGACATTCTTACACAAGGCGGCAAAGAGAATGAAGAAGTGAGCAGACAAGAATCGTCGGCCCGTTGGGTTCCAAGTTGGAGACCAAGTGTTGGTGAAGTTATATTCAGGACACACAGACATCTTCCGCGGATGACACCATGGATTGCTCAGAAAGTATCAAGGACCTTTCACCATCACAAAGAAGGTGGGCAAGCTGGCGTATAAGGTGGAGTTGTCCCCAGACTTCAAAGTGCACCCGGTGTTCCACGTGTGCAACCTCAAGCAGTTTCATCCAGATGATGGAGATCCAGAACGCAGTGTGTCACAACGCGCTCTCATCATGTAGAGAGCCCCGACAACACAATGGGCTGATAAACACCTCAGTAAGATCCTTCGTCACAAGGTCAACTACCTGGGCAAAGCGAAAAAATATCTAGTGCAGTGAAAGGAAACAACAGAACCAACATGGGAGCCTGCATTCCGAATGAACAACTGCTATCCGGCTGAAGTTAGGGCTTACCATGAAACATATGGCACAGAGGACGACACATGATTTGAAGGGGGGAGCATGTTCTCTTACGACTTATATTGTAAAGTTATGCTTAGAGTCTGTTTTGCTTTTGTTGAGTATGATGTAAGTTGCCCAGTTTAGATGAATCAATACCCCGAAGGGGCATCCTGTATACTTGAACTGTAATCGCCCTCAGGCAAAATTGTAAATGAATTAAATGTGTTGAGATTTCTTTTGTTCACCCTCGTTGTGATTGCTTCTTGTGATTGCAATTCTTCTCCCTCTATTCTCTCTTGCTCTCTTGCACTCTGATTACAAGCTTTCGTGACTGGCAAGTGAGCTGACAAGTAGGCTTGTGGTGGTAAGGAAGGATCATCGCGCCGCATTGGCTCATTGAAGAAAATAGGCCCGTGACAGTGGAAGAGTTCAGTTAAATTGAGACTCTCGATGATGTTCAGCCCGGTTGAGACACCTTAAGTATTTTTATCTTTTCGCTTTCTTATAAATTTATAAATAGATTTACCTAGCTTAAGTATTTTTTAATATAAATTATTAAGAGATTCTTCTTTTCTTCGTTCATGGTTGTGTGTGCTTGCTCTTTAATAGAACAGTTGCCATCCCTGTTCATCACCGTCGAAAACTTTTTCTCCTTTCCTCTTGTTGTCTATGTTCGATCCATCTAGGAGAGGCAACCCACCTCATCCTTGCCAGTTATTTCTCCTACCGTGTCCTAGCCCTGTGACATGTCCCTCTGACCCCCTGTTGCTGCTGCTCCATCCGGCTGGGTGTCCAACATCAGCAGGACACGCGCCCTTACCCATCCCCAACTGCACCTGCTTGCTGCCGCATGCGCCCGGACCCCTGTGAAAATCGGGTCATAACAACTTCAGGCCTCCCTTGCCCAACAAAGAATATATCCAACTTTACCCATGCAGTTGTGCGTTTCGAACTTGTGACTTTCACCAATTTTGTGACATTTATGAGTTGACCTGGTAGACGGGCAGACGAGCAGAGCCTTGCGAGTGTTTTGCACGGGTAGGTTGGGTGTAGATGGCCGACGGATAGGTTGGTGATTCATTGGTCAAATTTTAAAACTGTTTTGGCCATTTTTTGTCTCATGTTAAACAAGGACAAGTTAAGTATTTTTTGAGAAAGTTCTGAATGATTCTGTAAAACAATTATATGAGCATTAAATTTTATATAAAAAGTACGGTTTTATACCTCAAAATCTTTACCACAAAATTCGTGGAGAAGCCCCATTTTTTGGAATATCTTCCGCTATATTCGCTTGGTATCATTAAATGACATTAATGCCCTCAAATTTTGATTACATTTCTCAGTTTGGATGAGATGGGCCCCACATTCCTCGTCAGGCTATCTGGTTACAGTCTCTCCGACTGTTTTGTCCTCGGCTGGACAGCTTGGCGGGAGGGTATTTTGGTCATCCAAATGCTGCAAGGGACGAATATGTAATTAGTATGATTCCAGGGTCATTCAAACTAATTCACCAAAGTTTTGTTTTTTTGCTAAGAATATTGACGGTGGGCCTCTTGCAGACGGGTGGGGTGCTTGCCGTGCCTGGATGGATCCATGTCGGCAGGAGATAAATGGCTGATTAATTACACAACTACCCTTCTCAATAAACTAAATTACGTTTGTTTGACAGGATATAAGAGGGTTCGGATTTCATTTGGATTTGGATAATTGCCGAATCCTTCCTTCGTATCTGTCAGATCCGTCCGGGTCTTGAAAGTTTTTCTTTTAGCTTACGTTTGAACAACCATCATATCCAGCACAGTAACTTATTCTGAGGTGGTGGAAGGATATAATGGGTTAGATCCTAACCTTCTGCCTTTTGCATGTACTACGTTTTCAGATTCAAACATTCATTTTTTTTTTCTGACAGCTGGAGTACTTTTCAAATAGAGGTGCACATGAGCTGAGCCCTGATTGGACTGTTCTAACTCGGCTTGCGTTCAAAGACGAGCTTGAACGACATTATCCATGTGATTAAGGTGAGCCTAATCATTGTTCTAAAAAAGGTTTTTTACCATTAAAGATTTTTGAAGACGCATGATTTAATCCCCCACCTCTTGGGGTGCACAAATGATCCACCGTTACCTTAGGTTGTATTTTAGTTTATTATGATTCATATACACTATCGTAGCCTTACAAGCAAAGGCTTCGGGTAATCACAAATACCCAAAGCAAGTCTTTTAAGCGCAGAAGCAAACTTGTAACACACACATAAGAGCAAAAGCAAGAATATGTGCATGCACAAAGAAAGCAATGATGCATAAAACTTCTTTATAGCAACTTATAAGCAAAGTACATAAAGAGGGAGAGAGATGGGCCCAATACACATGGTTTTTAAGCCAAAAGACTATATACAAGCACTAAAGAGTGTCAAAGAGGTATATACATCAGAAACAAAATTGTAAAAATATGACGGTCATGCTCAAGATCTTGGAGACTTCTCCATTCCTTTTCATGAAATAAATCGTGACTTCATGCACAAGATTCAAAAGAAAGAAATTGCAGAGGCTTTGAAGAAAATGAAATCAAGAAGGGCAGTTGGCCCAGATGGTATACCTATCGAGGCTTGGAAATGCTTGGGAGAGAAAGGTTTAGAATGGTTGACAAATCTTTTTAACTTGATTTGGCGAACAAATAAGATGCTTAATGAGTGGAGGAAGAGTACTTTGGTGCATTTATATAAGAATAAGGGTGATATACAAGATTGCACAAACTATCGTGGTATAAAACTCATGAGTCATACTATGAAATTTTGGGAGGGTGATTGAGTCTAGGTTGAGGAAGGTTGTCATGATATCGGAGAATCAATTTGGTTTTATGCCTGAAAGATCAACTATGGAAGCTATACATCTTCTTAGACAACTTATTGAAAGATATAGAGAGAGGAACAAAGATTTGCATATGGTTTTTATTGATTTAGAGAAGGCATACGATAGAGTACCTAGGGACGTTCTCTGATGGACAATGATGAATAAAGGTGTTTCTCTCAAGTACATTAGTATAATTAAAGATATGTATGAAGGAGTAGTAACCAATGTCCGCACTTGTGGAGGGGTGACAACCAATTTTCCGATAACGGTTGGGTTACATCAAGGATCTGCTTTAAGCCCTTTCCTATTTGCGATAGTGATGGATGAGCTTACGAGATCAATTCAAGAAAATGTACCGTGGTGTATGTTGTTTGCTGATGATATTGTTTTGATTGATGAGTCTAGAGTTGGGGTTAATGCTAAGTTAGAATTATGGAGACAGACATTAGAAGCTAGAGGTTTTAAGTTGAGTAAGAGTAAGACTGAATATATGGAATGTCGGTTTAGTAAGCAACGAAGTAGTGATGGGAGTGTAGTGAAGCTTGGTGAGCAAGAAATACCAGTGAATGATTATTTCAAATATTTGGGATCCATCATTCAAAAGTATGGAGAAATTGATGGAGATGTAAATCATAGGATAAAGGTTGGGTGGATGAAATGGAAAAGTGCAACTGGAGTGCTGTGCGATCGTAGAATGCCTTTGCGGTTGAAGGGAAAGTTTTATAGGACGACTATTAGACCCGCTTTACTATATGGTACAGAATGTTGGGCTGCCAAGAGACATCATATTCAAAAAATGAGTGTAGCTGAGATGCAGATGCTTAGATGGATGTGTGGAAATACAATAAAAGATAAGATTCAGAACGAGGAGATACGTAAGAAGGTAGGTGTTGCACCCATTGAAAATAAGATGCGAGAGAATCGTTTACGGTGGTTTGGACATATTCGGCGAAGGCCTAATGATGCTCCAGTTAGAAGGTTGGAGAAATGGGAAAATATATTAGTTAAAAGAGGTCGGGGTAGGCCTAGGAAGACTTGGATGGAGATGATAGGAAAGGATTTGAATGCTTTGAACCTCACCGAGGACATGGCATTGGATAAAAATGATTGGAGGAAAAGGATTCATGTGGAAGACCCAAAATGAATTTCTTTTTTGGTTCATATCGCTGACCCAAATTGTTTTGGGATGAAGGCGTAGTTGTTGTTGTTGTTGTTATTGTATGACGGTCTGAAACATGCTCCCCCACGTAAGTTGATGTTGTCCTCGATGCCAATTATTCATGATAGTCCTTCACAAGTTGACGATGTTGAAACATGTGGGTAGCTTTCTCTCAAGTAGCTTCACATTCTGGTAGATCTTTTCACTGCACTAGGTACTTCTTGATTTCGCCGAGATAGTTGTTGGAGTTATTGAAGATGACTTTCGGTTCTCTGCCTGGGATGTTGATTGTTAACTATGTGCATTGCAAAATGAGAGTATGTTGAGGCATACTATGTTGAAGGTCTCATTCATCTTCATAGAACATGGAAGACCAGATGCACTTGAAAAATCGATAGCAAGCCAAGTCTGTACGCTAAGTTTCCAACACACTTAGTGTTGGTGAAGGAGTCATCATACTTGCGAACGAGGCCTCGATGGTAACTCTGACAGATAGTCATATGGTCGGAAAAGAGTTTCGTCAACACCTTATCTCCAACATAAAATTTGCTGGCCAACGCTTCTCGTTTGGTCATTTCTTCTTATGCTTGGTCACTTTGTTCAGATACGCCTTTGCCAACTCTATTTGATCATGCCAATTCCTAACGAACAGGTATGTATAAGGTGCTTTACCACGTTCTCGCGCAGCAAGAGAGTGTGGAGTCTGCAATTGTTGTTTTGTTGCAACTTCAAATGGACGATAGTTGGATTGTAACGCCCCAATTTTTGAAACCAAAATTTTAGAAAAAAATTAAAAAACCTTTTTACACGATTTTCAAGAAGCACAACAAAAGCTCTTTTTAAATATGGTTTAAGTCTTAGGCGGGTTATAGATATAACACACACATAAATAAGACTAGAATAACTAAATCAAACCATAGTTTGCATTAAATAAATCAATTACTAGTCTCAAACATTATCAGAGTTAACAAGATTTAATCAAATAAATGAATAATAAAATATTAAGTCCTCTCAAAGTTGTAAAAAACTATAACCCTCTTAGCACCACCCCGAGCCTACTGTCATCACCCTCCAGCCTACTCATTACTTAAAATATTATAAGTAGAGGCATAAGTCTACAACCTTAGTAGGTAATCACCAAACACATGAACACAATTATTTCAATCACAGAAATAAACATTGGTACATTTTCAAATAACATCTAAATCATGCAACATCAAAATATCAAAATTAAGCATAATTCACAATTATATAACTAACCATGCTTGCATTTATATTACAGAAATAAACATGTTATAATGCATTATGCCAATGAAATACCAATTTATGCACCACTGAAATATTACAATGATTTCATTCTAATTTCTTATGTGTCACTTTTTCTCATGCTTGAAGGTATACTCTTGGGTTCTTAACTTCGATTCAGTCAATCCAATGAGGGGTATATTATGTCATGTATTTTATTAACCTCATTGTACTGAAAGAACCTTCAACCTTTCACCGAGGTTCCACTGGAGTGGTCTTATAATCGAGAGAAACTCCTAGTAATCCTACACGAAATTGATTCCTACTCTGCAGATATTTTGAACCTACCACCTAGGACACATGGTAGTTTGGGCCCCTTATGACCAGAGACAGGAGACCAGAAGATGTTGTTCTCCAAAATAACTCAATGGTCACCCGATTGTGTATACCCCTACTCTCTCCAAAGTGGGTCTCAGTCCAAAGGACCTATTCTGAATGGGTCATGGATGTTATTTAATTGTTAGGCTTATAGATTAAATTACATATGCCCATCACACACACACTCGAGCTCACCAGCCCAATATCTCCACTAGAGATTTCATAAGTCCATTTTTTTTCACCCATCCAGATTCTATAGTTAACACTATGAGTCCGACCTCCACGAGGCAATTATGTGACTATGTTCATAGATATCTTTTTTGTCTCTAGTACACAATAGGCACCCATAGGTTCTATCGAACCTTGGCTCGCACCCGAGACACACGCATGCTTATATCACATATCATTATCACCATGTCATATGTCAACATGCATACATAAGGTCTGCAACTATATAAAATCCATGATCATACTTAAACAAACAACAACATGTGTAACAATTCACTTTACACTGATCATGCTTTATGATATTCAATGTTCATTAATAATGCATGTCATATAAATGATTATAAATCAAGAATAATATGAAATACATTCAGTTTGCATGCATATAAGCTCAAATTTCAAGATAAACATCTATAACCATGTTTCATAATATAAAATATATTTATGCATCCATACGTCATAATGTATAAATTTAGATCTTTGGTAAGCCATTTTTGAAAAACTCATCAAAAATCATAGAGACCGAATTACACCTTTCCAATTTTATTGGCAATACCTCTATGTCTAACGAAAACACTCCAAGAAATAGAACGGAAAAAATCACTGTAATTAAATCATGAAAATTTGTTGACTAAACTCTATTAACGAAAAATATAAGCCAGATCATGTCATCTGTAGAAATTTATCTCGGTTTGTGGAATTTCTCCAGACCTGCAAAAAAATTATTTTACAAAACCCTTTTTATAGAATCTTCTTATACATATTACCTGTCACAAAGATGTTTTCTAATTTATTTTGATCAGTCTTGATTAGGTCTTTAGAACCAACAAAATCATGACTTGAAACATTCCTATAGATAGAGCAGAAAACCAGTGCTCTGTTGCAAGCGGTGTTTTGACCTCAATACTGCTCTGAACGAAGTGATTCAAGATTCTAAATTAAATCTCTGGGTGTGTAAAATATTTTAATATTTTTATTTTTATTTCTTCACCTTATTTTCATAAAGTTATCAATTTTTTTTTCTGAAATAGGTTAGGATAAAAAATGATTACAAAAAGCCAAAAAACAAACTCATGCAAGATCAATCGAGAAAGAACAAGATTCAAGGTAAAGATCTATACAATCATGTTTTTTTATGCTCTAAACATGTTTACATCCTCATATAATAAATATTTGCTCAGATTCATGCTAATATTGCTAAAACAATTAACATACATCATCCAAAAAATATAAAATTATCAAGAAATATTTTAAATAAGATTACATCTATGCAAGAGTCATAATAAACCCTAAACAATCATGGAAACATGAACTATTTATGTATTAACATGTTTAATCATACTAAACATAAAATAATCTATTATACATGCTCAGATTAACTTTCTTTATAAAAAACATCAAAACCCTAAAAATGTTTTTGCCAAAACCTTCTTTAAAATGATCTTTCACTTATAAGAATAAGTATTTAAGCATATAATGAATTTTCAAAACTTAAAAAACCCATATTTCATCAATATAAACTAAGATTAACATATTTAACAAGATGGAACAACTAAGATCTAGCAAAGAACAAGAAAGAAACTTTTTCCAAATCGTTTTTCATAAAAGAAGCCTCAAAATCATCCTATTTCAAAATCTTTTTTTTTATTCCATGGTAATAAAGATCCATAAAATGTGTTCTATAGAATGAAAATCAATCTTAGAGAGGTGTTTCAAGGTCTGATTCATCATTGGTTCAGATATGATAATCGTCTCATGCATATTTCATGCATTTGGAAAAATCTATGCATATACGATTGATGTACCTACCTTAATCGGTTTCTAAAGCGTAGATCGACCTTCGTCTTCCATCTTACAATCTTAGAAGAGCTTCAATGGCTGCTGAAAAAACTCCAATAAAAAGAAAAAAAGAAGAGAAAGAAGAAGAAAGAATTGAAAAGAAGGAGAAAATAAGACAGAGACCTACCTCTCTTTTTTTTCTTTTTATAATAAAAAACCCACCAAGCGGGGCGTCCCCCTCCTAAGAGTTCCAACCCTAATGGTATTCTATCTAGGGTTGATCCCTAAGAGTCTAATAAAATTATAATAACAAATCTATTAAGTTAATGATGTAATTAATTTAATTAACTACTATTCTAATCTTACCTAATTACTAATTAATTAATTATATATCTACTAGAGAGGGAAGTCCCACCCTCTCTAGAGCCTTCTAGGGTTTTAAAAATACTCTCTAAAGTCTAGAGTGGATATCACTTGGGTCCAAATCCAAAAATGATCCAGATCTAAAAACCTGATCAAGATCTGAAAACCTAGTTGGGTTGGATCTAAGAACCACATAAAAAGATCCAAAACTAAAACCAAATTAAAGATTCATATCTAAACATTAGATCCAAACTCAGGTTTGGATCCGAACCTAACCCATTTATGATCTCAATAACCCTGAGTCACCCTTGAACCCCTATGCACCACTCTAACCATAACTGGCACCCCACTGGGTTGAGCATGACCCTTCTGAGCCTCTCATGGACCCTTGTTTGAGTCCAAAACACTGTTGAGTCAACGTAGATTCTCGAATATCACCTGAATTAACAGATTTTGACAAGAATTTTAAAAGTTAAATTAAAGAAAAATTACATATGTTATATTCTGCCCCCCTTAAAGAAATTTTGTTCACAAAATTTATACTTACTCGAATAGGTAAGGATATTTCTACTTTATACCGGCCTCAGGCTCTCACGTACAATCCTCAATACTGTAGTGTTGCTAATGTATCTTTAAAAGGGAACGATTTTTTATCTCAACACTTCCTCCTTACGGTCCATGATTTCTACTGAGTGCTCCTTTGTAGTCAAGTCTTCCCTTACCTCAACATCCTTGTACTGAATCACATGTGATGGGTTTGGTACATACTTTTTTAACATTGACACATGGAACACATCATGGATCTTCTCGTACTAGGGTGGTAACTCCACCCTATATGCTGTTGTGCCTACCTTCTCCAAAAGTTTAAACAGTCCTACAGTTTTGGGACCAAGCTTCTTTTTCTTCCCAAATTGGAACACACTCTTAGTAGGAGAAACCCACAGAAAAATAAAATCTTCAACCTTGAATGTGAGCTCTCAATGTCAATGATCTGCATAGCTTTTTTGTTTGCTTTAAGCTGTCTAAAATCTGTCACGAATACTGCGCACTTGCTCAGTATAGTGCTTTATCACTACTGGTGTGTCTAGAGCACGCGCACCAACTTCATCCTAATATACTAGTGACCTGCACAACCATCCATACAGTGCCTCGTATGGTTCCATGCCAATACCCACATGGTAGTTGTTGTTGTAGGCAAATTCTGCCAACACAACATGCTTATCTCACTCACCTCTTCAATCCAAGGCACAAGTTCTTAGTATATCATCTAGAGTCTGAATCATCCTCTCT
Source organism: Nuphar pumila (assembly GCF_984573655.1). Taxonomy (NCBI): domain Eukaryota; kingdom Viridiplantae; phylum Streptophyta; class Magnoliopsida; order Nymphaeales; family Nymphaeaceae; genus Nuphar; species Nuphar pumila. The sequence continues at coordinate 105,565,609 of NC_143256.1, forward strand.
GACTGACCATCTGTCTGAGGATGAAAGGTTGTATTCAACTTCAACTGAGTCCCCAAAGCCTTCTGCAACTGTCCCTAGAATATTGATGTAAAATATGGGTCTTGATTCGAGATGATCGATAGAGGTACACCATGAAGTTGAAATTCTACTAGAGGGGGGGGGGGGGGGGGTGAATAGTGAAATACGATACAGATCGATAATATAAAAATTAAAGACAATAAGGCACAACACAATAAACACAAAATTTATACTGGTTCGGTTGAGTTACTGACCTACATCCAGTCCCCAAGTAAAACACTTGAGCCTTTCACTATAAAATCCGTGTTACGGGATAAATAGTACAACACCCTCTTTCTCAGAGGTCTACTTCTCTCAACAAAGAAGGGAAACACCCTCTTCCTCAGAGGTCTACTTCTCTCAACAGAGAAGGGATAAAACAATAAACAAAAAGTTACAACACTTTTCTATAGAAGCTTCAGAATGATATGCAGAGTATGAATGCACGTATGAAGATTCTCAGAATGTTCTCTCTTCTGAAAATAGGCAGAATAATCACTCAGGAGAACATAATGTTCTTTTTCTTTTTCTTCACACACACTTGATTCTTTTGTCAGAGAGTTTTTCTTGTCTTTTTCTCTTTCTTTTCTTTTTCTTTTTCTAGGCTCTTTTTCAGTGTGTCGAGTAGGAATTTTTTTTCTCTTTGAAAGCTCACTTGTCTATTGATATTATTTTGTTTGTATATATATAGGTCTTTCAAAAATAGTCGTTGCTTTTTGAAATAATTGTCTTTTTGTGATGTGAGATGCCAGGTCATCTCAAAACAACTTTGTATGAGAAAATGTGTGAAATGATATGTGTACTATATGTTCCTTTTTCAAAAAATCGTCATTCCATAGATTTTAGAATTGTTAAGTATTAAATGTTTGGTGTATTAAAAAATGATACTTTCTTCAAGTCGTTATTTCTAAATTTAAATATTTGAGGTACACTATATGTTGTTGTAACTAAAAATGAGATTTAATTTGTAATGGGTCTTTTCTCAAAATAAATGTTTTGTAGTACATTAAACATTGAAGTATTTAGAAATGTAATTTATAATGTAATTTATAATGTAATTTGTCTTTACTCAATTAAATGATTTATAGTACATTAATTGTTTTCTTACAACTTGTCACTTCTTTGTAAGTACAATAAATTCTTGTTAAGTACTTTATTTTATAAATGGTCATTTCTTGAGTAAATGCTTTTGAAGTGCCATTTAATGTTTACAAAAAGAATGATGACTTTAAATATAAGTCGACATTTTTTAGTGTGAATTTTAGTATAAAATAAATAAATGGTCATTTCCTAAATTAATTGTTTTGTTAAACAACAAGTAGTTGTGTATAAAATAATATTTGTTTTCTCAAATCGTCAATTCAAGATGAACGATTGTGTATTATGAATCAATGTATTTTGTCTTTTTCTTTTATAATTACTTTTGAAATCATGAGTTTTTATATATTTTTAAGCTGTCTTTTTCATAAATGCTTGTAGGAAGTACAATTAATGCTTTTGAAATCATGAGCTATTATATCTTGTCAAAATGTTCTTTTTATAAATGCTTGTAGGAAGTACAATGATTTGTTTCAAAAAGGTGTTTTTGAAATGCTACAATATACATAACATATCCTTTTATGAAAGCTTAACTTTTTGTAAATAAATGGCTTGTATGATTTCAAAGCATATAGTCTAATATGAAATATGCATGCTTCTAAAGGTTATGTTACATATGACTCTAAAGAAGAAAAAAATCTTCATCTTGAGGTAGCCGATCTTCTTAGATAATCTTTATGAATATATGGCCCATCAAGCTTTTTCTTCAGAGTAGTATGATTGCATCAAATAGTTGCACTTGATCAAGTTGTCTTCACTCTTCTCAAGTGAAATAACCTTGCATCAAATACTCGTTAAATACATAGCACATCATATCCAGTCATAATATAACATATTCAGTTTCACATATGAAAGTATATCATATTTATCATATCTCATGAAAGCATATCATGTATTTATCATGTATCATATATATGCATCATGAAAGCATATCATATTTATCATGTATCATCAAAACATAGTTTCTCAACATTCTCCCCCTTTTTTATGATGACAATATATGTTCTCCCTATCAATAAGCCATATGTATAATGATGATTTAAATATAATATCATGCATAAGACGATAGTATTAAAAAAACATAATTAATAAAAAGTTTAAGTTCAGGAATTCATTTTTCTCCTACAATAGGAGAGGTAGGTTTTTCTCTCTTTTTGTCATTGACAAAAAGGAAGGATCAGAGTAGGAAAGTTAATATTACATACCAAAATTATAAATCATTTGGAATTAGACGAGGAATGAAATTGTCGAAGGAGAGTATCTTGGCCAATCTTCAGAGAGTGAAAGGCTTGCTGCAGAGAGGCTTGATTCTTCAACAGGAGATCCTGTGTGTTTTGGACATCCACTAGAGCAGAGAATATATCAAGTTCAGATGTCTGAGCAGGATCTGCCTCACCAAAGCCTTTGTCGTCAGTATGTTGTGGGAGTGACCCTTCTTCGGAGAAGTAGGTATTATCAAAGACATGTGTAGAATAGCAGACGACCTCATTGTGAAGTAACACATTGAAGTATTTAAGAATGGGAGTTATAAAACACCCAAACGGAAGTAAATGAAAGACACAAAAATTAATCATGTTGTTAAAAATGATGCTCGACCAGTTGATAGAGAAAAACAGAAAATCACATAGATTAAGAGAGAGATCTCGTTTGGCACGAATCCCTTGGAAAGTGGCTTGGGAAAGACATTGTGTGACATGATTTGTGATAGAAGTTGAGCATGAGGTTTCAAATTTCTCATGTGCCATGGAAAGTGGGTAGATCTTGTGAAGTGAAGCACCCTTTTAAACACATTACGATCGATAGGTACTATGTTTGGTAGATCAATGCCATAGGATGGAAGGTTCAGAATGCACCCTAAAGTAGGAGCATCAAACGAGATGATTTTTTCACAGATCATGGTAGAGACAGTGGTTTGGTCATGGTCAGTGGTTAGGTTGGTATAGAACAGTCGGATAAGATCTGAATGATAGGAGGCTTGGTTTGATGATCCTAGAATGTGAGTAAAGTCAGACAGAGAGGTCTCGAGGTTGAATGAGGTGAAGTCTTCGAAGTGAACTAACCTTCCTGTTTGGATGGGAAGTGAGCTTACGTAGTTGTAGTAGTGAATGAGATCTGGATATCGCAGATCTGAAGATTCAATCATGTTGAAGTCATTAGAGAAGGATTTGGAAGAGGAGGCCATGGCGAGTAACTAAGAAAATAAGGAGTGACCTTGGAGAGGATGTAAGGGGATAGAAACTTTCGAATGGGTGATGTATACGTGAAGAATGCATTAGTTCATTAAATAGAAGGATGATGTATATTTTAATAACAACTTGATGTTTTGTTAATGACAATTGAAATGAATAAGATTTAAAATTTAGCTGGGTCCATTATTCGTGAATGTCTATTTATGAAGAGTGAATTGTATATTTTAAGGGACTCGTGAATGAGTGATCAAGTCACTCTTTGGAAGAGTGTGTGGATATGGACATAAGAATTTATTATGTCATGGTAGATATGACACATAAAAAGTGGTTTGAATTCTTGTGTATGAAAGAAAAAAAAACCTAGTTTCGAACATTACTTTTCATCATAAGGAAAACTCGATATAGGAGAGTCCATTGAATTGAGAGAGAAGTCATGGTTTGAGAATAGTGTGCTATTTGGAACAAGCCTTTTATGTGTGATTGATAAGGATAGACAAGATAGAAAGGATGAATAGAGACAAAGAAATGTTTAAAAAAACAATGACCCACGGATTTTGAAGAATCCAGTCATAGAGGTGATGAGACATAAAGAGTCTTGGAATGAGGAAGATAAAAAAAATGGCGTGAGAAGAGATGAATGTATGAATGATATAATGTGATATGATAGTGTGAAATAAAAAGTTTAATAATGGCCTAATAAAACAAACAACAAGTTGGTATATAAATCATGGGTCAAAATATTTGATTTAATTAAAGGAGATAGGCTCAATTTTCGTAAGGGAGGTTTTGAGAAAAAGACAAGAGAGAGTTATGAGATGAGTAACATGAAAGAATGTCATGATGGCTTATTTAATGTAAAAATAGTTTTTATGGATAGTCGTGAAAGGAGATAGGTCATAGGGTAATCATGTAATGTGTACTTTGAAAGATATGACATTTTTGAAAGAAATGAGTGACATAAAGTATTTGTTTATGATTAATGTATTTTAATATTTGTGGTTTTTATGAGTGTACATGAATATGAGGACTCACTTTGACTTTGAATAGTGGTAAGAGAGATGATGAGACAAAAAAAGAAAGAGTCAAAAATATATTTGAGAGATTAAAAAAATGATAAGATTAGATTAAAATAAAAATAGATAAGAAAGAGTCGGATTAAAAAAAATCTAAAATATATAAATGATAAACAATAGTACAAAAAAATCATAAGATATTGCAAAGTTTTATCTATGTAAAAATATAATTAAGTGTGATTAATTATAAGTCACTTAGTTTACAGATTCCTAATTCTCTTCTAATTCGTATAAAGTCTTCATGTTTTAAAGGTTTAGTGAAAATATCTGCTAATTGTTGATTAGTGGGTATAAATTCAAGTTTGATTATGTTGTTTAAAACTTGTCCTCTTAAAAAGTGATGTCGAATTTGAATGTGCTTTGTACGTGAGTGAAGAATAGGATTTTTAGATAAATTGATTGCACTTGTATTATCACACAAAATAGTTGTGTTTTCAAATTTTAAACCAAAGTCTTTTAATGTATGTTTCATCCAGATGACTTGTGTACATGCTAGGCTTGCAGCAATATATTCAGCTTCAGTAGTAGATAATGATACACAATTTTTTTTCTTACTGAACCATGAAACTAGTGAGTGCCTTAGCATATGACATGTTCCACTTGTGCTTTTTCTATCAGATTTACTACCAGCAAAATCAGCATCACTGTATGAGATTAAATCAAATATAGATGATTTTGAATAAAATAACCCAAAATCAACGATTCCTTTTAGATATCTCATTATTCTTTTTACAACTTTAAGATGTGATTCTTTTGGATTTGATTAAAATCTAGCACACAAGCAAACATTGAACATGATATCTAGACGGCTAGCAATTAAATATAGTAGTGATCCTATCATACCTCTGAATAATTTTGTATCCACACTCTTATCATCTTCATCTTTGTCCAATACAGTGGTTGTGCTCATAGGTGTATTCTTTGAAGCAGTTGAGTTCATGTTGAACCTATTCAGAAGTTCATGAGCATTGTTAGACTGATTGATAAAGACTCCATCCTTGGTTTGCTTAATATGCAGTCCAAGAAAGTAGGTGAGTTCTCCCATCATACTCATTTCAAATTCTTTCTGCATGGACTTAGAAAAGTCTTCACAAAGACCATTGCTAGTAGATCCAAAGATGATATCGTCCACATATATTTGAACGATTAAGGTATGATCATTCACTATTTTTACAAATAAGGTTGAGTCTGCTTTGCCTACAGAAAATCTGGTTTTTAATAGAAAAGTTTTAAGTCTATCGTACCAAGCACGAGGTGCTTGTTTTAATCCATATAAAGCACATTTTTGTTTAAAAATATGATCAGGAAATTGTTCATTTTCAAAACCAGGAGGTTGTTTTACATAAACTTCTTCATTTATAAAACCATTTAGAAAAACACTTTTATCATCCATTTGATATAGTTTAAAATCCATATAGCTTGCATATGCCAAAAAAAATCTTATGGATTCAAGTCTAGCAACAAGAACAAATGTTTCATCAAAGTCAATATCTTTCTCCTGATTGTATCCTTGAGCTACAAGTCTTGCCTTGTTTCTTATAACATTACCTGATTCATCCAACTTGTTTCTGAAGATCCATCTAGTCCCAATGATTTGATGATCTTTTTGTTTTGGCACAAGATCTCATACATCATTTCTTTGGAATTGGTTAAGTTCTTTAGTCATTGCTAGCAACCAGAACTCGTCTATGATGACTTCATCAATCTTTTTAGGTTCAAGTTAAGAAATGAAAGCCATATTTGCAATACGTTCCAACTGAGCTCTTATTTGAACCCCCTTGGTCAGGTCTCCCAAGATCTGCTTTTGAGGATGATCTCTGATTTCAGCAAATGTTCTTTGATGATCATCTTCATTAGATTTAGCTGTGTTATCTAAGAGAAAATATGTACTTTCAAGATCGCCATCGTTAGTCTGCTTATGCACAGATTGATCAACAGATTCATAAAAGCTGACATGCATAGATTCTTCAATAGTATTAGTACTCTTATTAAAAACTCTGTATGCTTTACTATGACTTGAATATCCTAAGAATATGCCTTCAACAGATTTAGCATCAAATTTATCAAGGCTATCTTTTGTGTTTAGGATAAAGCATTTACACCCAAAGACTTTGAAGTAGTCTATTCTTGGAGTTCTGTCATAGAATAGTTCATAGGGAGTTTTATTCAAGAGAGGTCTAATAAGTACTCTATTTGAAATATAGCATGCAGTGTTAACAGCTTCAACCCAAACATATTTAGCAAGATTGTTATGTTAGAGCATAGTTCTAGCAAATTCTTGAAGGGTTCTATTCTTTCTTTCTACCACACCATTTTGAGGTGCAACTCTAGAAAAGGAAAAGTTATGAGAGATACCATGCAAGTTACAAAAATTTACAAAAAGATCATTATCAAATTCTCCTCCATGGTCACTACGAATTTTAACAATTGTAGAAGATTTTTCATTTTCTAGCTTTTTACATAAAATTTTAAATTCACAAAACATATCACTTTTATTTTTCAAAAATATTACCCAAGTGAATCTTGAGTAATCATCAATAATGACAAAAGCATATTTATTATGATTAAGACTAGCTACCCTAGAAGGACCAAAAAGATCAAGGTGGAGAAGCTCTAAAGGTCTTTTACTTGACACAATATTCTTTGATTTGAAAGATGATTTTGACAATTTTTCTAATTGACAAGCATCACAAAAATAGTCCTTTTTAAATGATATTTTAGGTAACCAACGTACCAAGTTATTTTTAGCCAGTTTAGAAATATGTTTAGAGTTAATATGTCGCATTCTCATATGCCATAAATTTTGAGAGTTATTATTAGCTATAAGACAATGTTCAGTAATATTTTCTAGGTGTAATTCATATACATTATTTTTTCTTATACCTTTCAAAATAATATTTTCGTTTGTGTTTGCTATGAGGCATGCATCATGTTTGAAACTAACATTATATCCTATGTCACACATTTGACTGATACTTAAGAGGTTATGTTTTAAATCTTTAACAAGGAGAACGTCTTTAATAAGGGGTTTATCGATGATACCAATATTGCCAATCCGAATTATTAATCATTTGTTGTTATCTCCAAAGGTGACAGTTCCTTCTTCTTTATGATGAAGAACAACAAAAAGATCTGGATGTCCTATCATATGCTTTGAACATCCACTGTCTAATATCCATCTGTTCTTCTTTTTCAGAGCCTGCAATAAATCAAATAAAAAAATTTTTTGGTACCCGATCGGGTCCCTTTTTGTTAGACTTTAGAACCCATATCCATTTTGATTTGGGTTTATCTATAGACTTAGAGGAGTACATGGTATTAAAATCGTAATACTTCTGTTTAGGTTCAGTAGAACCTTTGACAAAAGTGGTCTTTTGATTCGTACAAGAAGGTCGATTGAGATGAGAGTAACCAATATCGTTCTTGTAAAAAGTGAATTTTTGAGAGGATAGGAGTTTGTCCAGGTTCTCTTTTCCTTTGGTAAACTTGAAAACCGTTTTCATAAGGTTTTCAGTTTTACTTTTTAATTCTGAAAATTTTTACTTGAAGATTTTTAGTCTTGGAACTAGTAGAACTGATTTCAAAAGTAAGCATAAAATTTTCTTTTTCAAATCAGAATTTTCAATACTGAGTTTTTCATTTTTCTGGGGAAGCTCTAAATTTTTGGATTTTAAAACTTTATTTTTGAGAATCATTTTTCTAGATTTTTCAAAAAGTTCTTGAAATGCATTTAGAAGTTCTTCAAAAGAAAAGTCAGAAGTTTCACTTACAGAGCTTTCTTCTGCCATAAAGCACATGTTTGCAGTTTCGGCTTCATCATCACTTGACTCTTCACTGGTGGATGGTTCTGAATCATCCCATTGAGCATGTAGAGCATTTTTCTTGAAGAACCTTTTCCTTGGTTTCTCGATTTTGGATCTTCTTTTTAGGAGAGGACAGTCACATCTTACGTGACCTGGATTATTGCATTGATAGCACATGGTATCTTCTTTAGAATCTTTCTTTTCTTTGTGCTTATTTGATAGCCTGTTCTTTCTCATGAAGCACTGAATTCTATGAGTAAGTAGCACAATTTCATATTCTTTTTCTGAGTCCTCATTCTCAGAAATGACTGAGAAGGCTAGATTTTTCTTCGTAGGTTGTTCTTCTTCCCTTATTTCTTTCATATGAACTTCATAGGCCATAAGATTGACTATTAAGTCGTCCAGAGTAAGCTTGGATAGATCTTGGGCTTCTTCAATAGCTGTAGTCTTTTTCTCCCAGTCAGTTGTAAGAGATCTCAAGATCTTTTTCACCTTATTAGTCTGAGAATACGTTTCTCTCAGAGATTTAAGATCATTGGTGATATTAGTGAATCTGGTAAACATTTCTATGATGAATTCATCTTTATTCATTTTGAATAGCTCATATTTCCGAACTAAAGATGAGATCTTTGCTTCTTTTACACTGTTAGTTCCTTCGTGGATAACTTTCAGAGAATGCCATATATCATAGGCAAATTCACAGACTGATATTCTATTAAACTCATTTTGATCAATGGCGCAATATAATGCATTCATAGCTTTTGTATTTATGTTTGCCATCTTTTTTTCTTCGTCAGATCATGAAGCATAGTCTGAAGTTGGAGAAGTGTATGGATATTCTATAATCTTCCATACAACAAAGTCTATAAACTTTAGGAATATGGCCATCTTGCATTTCCAATATCCATAGTTCATGCCATTGAGAAAAGGAGGGTGAGACGAGTGTTGACCTTCGATGTCACGAGCATAAGAGGTTGATGCCATTTGTGCTGGAAGACTTGTTACGTCAAAACCAGCAGAACCTGCTCTGATATCAAATGAAATTCCACTAGAGGGGGGGTGAATAGTGAAATACAATACAGATCGATAATATAAAAATTAAAGACAATAAGGCACAACACAATAAACACAGGATTTATACTGGTTCGGTCGAGTTACTGACCTACATTCAGTCCCCAAGTAAAACACTTGAGCCTTTCACTATAAAATCTATGTTACGGGACAAATAGTACAACACCCTCTTTCTCAGAGGTCTACTTCTCCCAACAGAGAAGGGAAACACCCTCTTCCTCAGAGGTCTACTTTTGTAAACAGAGAAGGGAAACACCCTCTTCCTTAGAGGTCTACTTCTCTCAACAGAGAAGGGATACAACAGTAAACAGAAAGTTACAACACTTTCATATAGAACCTTCAGAATGATATGCAGAGTATGAATGCACGTATGAAGATTCTCAGAATATTTTCTCTTTTGAAAATAGACAGAATAATCACTCAGGAGAACATAATGTTCTTTTTCTTTTTCTTCACACACACTTGATTCTTTTGTCAGAGAGCTTTTCTTGTCTTTTTCTCTTTCTTTTTTTTTCCTAAGCACTTTTTCAGTGTGTCGAGTAGGATTTTTTTTTTCTCTTTAAAAGCTCACTTGTCTATTGATATTATTTTGTTTGTATATATATAGGTCTTTCAAAAATAGTCGTTGCTTTTTGAAATAATTGTCTTTTTGTGATGTGAGATGCCAGGTCATCTCAAAACAACTTTGTATGAGAAAATGTGTGAAATGATATGTGTACTATATGTTCCTTTTTCAAAAAATTGCCATTCCATAGATTTCAGAATTGTTAAGTATTAAATGTTTGGTGTATTAAAAAATGATACTTTCTTCAAGTCGTTATTTCTAAATTTAAATATTTGAGGTACACTATATGTTGTTGTAACTAAAAATGAGATTTAATTTGTAATGGGTCTTTTCTCAAAATAAATGTTTTGTAGTACATTGAACATTGAAGTATTTAGAAATGTAATTTATAATGTAATTTGTCTTTACTCAATTAAATGATTTATAGTACATTAATTGTTTTCTTACAACTCGTCACTTCTTTGTAAGTACAATAAATTCTTGTTAAGTACTTTATTTTATAAATGGTCATTTCTTGAGTAAATGCTTTTGAAGTGCCATTTAATGTTTACAAAAAGAATGATGACTTTAAATATAAGTCGACATTTTTTAGTGTGAATTTTAGTATAAAATAAATAAATGGTCATTTCCTAAATTAATTGTTTTGTTAAACAACAAGTAGTTGTGTATAAAATAATATTTGTTTTCTCAAATTGTCAATTCAAGATGAACGATTGTGTATTATGAATCAATGTATTTTGTCTTTTTCTTTCATAAATGCTTTTGAAATCATGAGTTTTTATATATTTTTAAGCTGTCTTTTTCATAAATGCTTGTAGGAAGTACAATTAATGCTTTTGAAATCATGAGCTATTATATCTTGTCAAAATGTTCTTTTTATAAATGCTTGTAGGAAGTACAATGATTTGTTTCAAAAAGGTGTTTTTGAAATGCTACAATATACATAACATATCCTTTTATGAAAGCTTAACTTTTTGTAAATAAATGGCTTGTATGATTTCAAAGCATATAGTCTAATATGAAATATGCATGCTTCTAAAGGTTATGTTACATATGACTCTAAAGAAGAAAAAAATCTTCATCTTGAGGTAGCCGATCTTCTTGGATAATCTTTATGAATGTATGACCCATCAAGCTTTTTCTTCAGAGTAGTATGATTGCATCAAATAGTTGCACTTGATCAAGTTGTCTTCACTCTTCTCAAGTGAAATAACCTTGCATCAAATACTCGTTAAATACATAGCACATCATATCCAGTCATAATATAACATATTCAGTTTCACATATGAAAGCATATAATATTTATCATATCTCATGAAAGCATATCAAGTATTTATCATGTATCATATATATGCATCATGAAAGCATATTATATTTATCATGTATCATCAAAACATAGTTTCTCAATAGAAGTCACACGATCTTCTGCACATAAAAATCTGCCAGACTCTCTAAAGACTATTTGGTTCTTATCCAAAGAAAATGGGTTGATTTAGTGAGTCGATTCACAATCACCCAAATCACATCCTTACCCTTACGAGTTCTAGGTAGACCAACAACAAAATCCATTGTGATAGCTTCCCACTTTCATTGAGGGATCTCAATCTGCTTTAATAGACCACTAGGCCTCTGATGTTCTATCTTCACCTGCTGACAGGTCAAGCACTTCAAAACATACTCTACTATGTCCCTCTTTATTCCGCTTGATCATGCATATATTTTATATTTTATTTATACTATTTTATGCATGATCCATTGAAACATTATATTAAAAACTCATTCTTATCATTGTTTTTGAGAAACTGTTTTGAAATTGAAAATATCGGAAAATCGCATATTTCAGAACTTGCCCTGCATTTTTCAGTGTTTTGTTTAGTTTAAAAGTTTCTACTTTATAGTTTAATTAGATTATGAGTTAATTAACTAATTGCAATTAGTTTAGAAGGGCTTCTTTTAAAAAATATGTTTTTGAGAAAGACCCTTTTTTGGAATTTATAAAAAAAAATTGAACTTCCATAGAAAAATGTATTTTGACCTAATGCTTAGTATAAATTATATTTTTCAAGCAAGAACCCATATTTTTCCCTCTTGAAAAAATGAAAACCTCTTCTTCCTCTTCTCTTCTCTTCTTCCTCCTCTTTGTTTCCAACTGATTCTCCCTCGGTCTCCTCTTTTCCCCCTTTTGATTCATATTGCTTCTAATTTTTTTTTGTCGTCAGTTCTTCTTGCCTTAATCGATGAAGGTATGTGTTGCTCAAAGAAAAAACCATCTTATTCTTCTCAACCCCTCCATTGAAGGTAAATCAACAGTTTGCCTCTTCTCCCCCATCTCTCTGTAGTTTTGTAGTTTTAGTTTCTACATAGCATACATCATAGCATTGCATGTAGTTTTGTTTATTCATTACATCTAGATTAGATTAGTTTTAGTTTTATCATATGAAAATACAAAAAGAAAAAAATATAAAATAGTTTAGTTTAGCTGATTTTCTTGATTTGCGTATAAAATAATATTATTTTATTCAAATTGGTAGATTTAGCATAGCATTTTTGATATTTTTGTGAGTTTTAATTCAGTTTATGTTAAATCTAGGTTAGATTTAGTATAGATTATGTTTTTAACATTTAGTATTAACTAGATCAAGTAATTAGTTTTTTTATTATTAGCCAATTAGGGTTTTCAATAGAAATTTAAATTCTTTTTTATTTTCGGTCCTTGGATCTAACGTTTCCAGTCATATTTACTAACAAGTTGATTTTTATTGAGTAAATCATGTCTGGATAGTTTTCATCATGATTAAATCAGTTTTAATTAATTTTAATTATCATTATTTAGTGAATAATTAGAGATTGATAGAGTAAACTAGATAGAACAACTAGTTATTTGATTTTTTTAATTCAGCCGAATAAGATAACTTAATTTTCTATTAATTAGTAGTTAGTTAAGTGTACTCTCAATTCCAGTATTTAGCTTAGGATTTAGTTATTTTAATTATTAATCAATATTGCATATTTAGTGTATTTAATTCTAGTCGATTTAGATAGTTTTAAATTATATTCTTTTATTAGCAATTTTAATTTCACATTTTAATTCCTATTTTCATGTTAATTAGATCAGAATTAATTTAGTTTAATTTTGTTAGATTAATTGACATTAGTTTATCATAATTAGTTTAGTTTGATTATTCAACCATTTTCTATTAGTTTTATATGCATCAATAATTAGCTAGTTTAAATATTTTCATTCAATTTTGTTATTGATTCCAGAATTAATTAGTTAGTTTAGATTCTTTTAATTGTCAGTTAGTTAGCTTTTAATTTCATGTGTAAATCGTTTAGATTAGATTAGAAATCCAATAGTCGATTCTTATTTTGTGTGTTAATTCATAGAATATATTAATTAGAATAGATAGTCTAGGTTAGTTTTCTTTGCCAGACTTTATAGTTAGTTAAATCTTAAAATCCTTACAACACGATTGTTTATTTAGTGAATAGTTAGTTTAAATTTATATTAGTCGGTTAGATGTTTGTTGCTCAGTTCAATTAATTAACTAGATTAGGTTTAGCTAAGTTCCATGTTTTTAATTAGTCAATTTCATTTTTAGTTAGATTGGATTCACGAGTCATTGATTAGTTAGTTTCTTCTTGTTTTAATTTAGTTAATTTGTTAGTTTGTTTCTTATTCTTGTTGATCAGTTAATTGTTAATAGTTAGTTTAGTCAATTCTTGATTTTCAGTTTGTCTAGTTTCTTGTGTTTTTAGTTAAATTGATTCTTAGTTGTTAAGTAATTAGTTTCTTCTAGTTAGTTAGTACATATTAGTTCATAATTGTTACATGTAGTTAGTTTGTTCTTAGTAGTTAGATTCTTTTTTTGTGTGATTTTTCTTTAAACTAACCTTGAACTTTTGTCAAGTTTTTCATTGTTTTGTGTTTGTGTTTGCCAGGAAGTGGTTAAACTTACGGTGAGCCCTTAAAAGTACCCTTGAAGAGCCCTCTGAGGTCCCCCTCAAAAGGCCCTTCAAGCCCTCAGAAGAGCCCTTAAGAAGGCCCTTCAAAAAATGTATGAGAAATGTAAGCAATGAATGTAAGGAAAATAAAAAAGAAATACCCATAGCTCTTGAATTCAAGTAAAGCATAGGCATCAAAAGGACTATAAGCTCATAGCACTGAACACTTTTTCTTTTATTTTTAGTTTAGGGTTTATTTTATTTTATTCATTTAAATTTATAAAAGGCATGTAACTAATTATTAATTATTTAAGCCCTCTATAGAGGGTCGTACACTTAGTTGATTAATTATTTGATTATTTTTATTTTTAAGGCAATAAAGAGTAGATTTGTGTGGAATATAAAGTTTTCTCCCATTTTATGAGTTCGACCCAAATTTACCACTAGTGTGAGCCGGTTTTTATTATTTGTTGTCTTGGTTGCATAATTTTTTTTTATCAAAAATATCTTTTAAAATCTATTTCATAAAACTTACATCACTACTCCATCAGAAATTCCTCTACAAGTCCTTAAACATCTTTGTACTACCAGTATGTATAGTAAACTTACTCTTATGCGCATCACCAAGCACTTCTTTTCTAATTTGAGGGTCACTAGGTACCCATAACCTCTTCCCAAACCAGATGCTTCCATCTTTCTGAAGATGCAGAGCTGACTTGTTCGCCTAGCATGCAGCTACCATCTGAGAAAACTTGGGATCATCCTTCTGCTTCTCTATGATCTGCTCCATAATCTCTGTCATCACAACCATACTAGCGATACTGATCTTGTCATCCTCAGCACTAAAGGGTCTTCACTCAATGAGATCTTGAGTCAAGCTTCATAAGCTTGCTAAAACTCCTCCCGTTTTGTGGCTAAGGACATCTGCTATGACATTCGCCTTCCCAGGATGATAAGCGATCATGAACTCATAATCCTTGATAAAATCAAGCCATGTCCTCTGTCTCATGTTCAACTCTTTATGCACAAAGAGGTACTTGAGGCTCTTATGGTCCGTAAAAACCTCAAACTTCTCACCATACAAGTAATGCCTCTATATTTTTAATGCAAAGACCACAACCGCCAACTCTAAGTCATGAGTATGATAGATTCTCTCATGAACCTTCAACTAATGAGATGCATACGCAATAGCTTTCTTGTGTTGCATCAAAACACAACCCAAATATGTGCTTGAGGCATCTGTGTACACGACTAAGCCACCTGCCCTAACGACAATATCAACACTGGCGCAATAGTAAGCTTCTACTTCAAGATCAGAAAACTCTCCTCACACTGAGCGTCTCATACAAAGTTTACTCCCTTACGAAGAAGCTTTGTCATCGGCAAATCAATCCATGAGAAATCTTGTATAAAATGCCTGTAATATCCAACGAGTCCAAGAAAACTTCTAATATCTCCAACATTCATGTGTTACTCCCACTTCAGTATTGCCTCTACCTATCAGAATACCAAAAGTTTATTTATTGAGGTTTAAGAATTTTCAGAAATTTCATACTAATGCTCATGAAAAAAATCAATTACCTTAGCAAGGTCCACCAAAACACCATCCTTAGTGATGACATTTCCCAAAAACATCACCTGATCAAGCCATAATTCATACTTAGAGAATTTTGCATATAGTTGATGTTCTCTAAGGGTACTCAAAACGATCCTCAGGTGCTCCTCATGCTCTTCCTTGCTCTCAGAATAGATCAAAATCGATAAAGACAATCTCAAACGCATCCAAATACAATCAGAATATCATATTCATGAGATCCATGAATGTTGCTGGGGCATTTATGAGTCAATAAGGCATAACCAAGAACTTGTAATGCCCATAACGGGTCCTTAATATTGTCTTAGAGATATCTTCATCCCTAATCTTGAGCTAGTGATAACCTGATCTCAAGTCAATCTTAGAAAATACTTGTAATCCATCATTAATCATATCAAAAGCTATGTCTTTACGATCCTTCACAACCCTAAATTACAAGTCAAAATTTACCTTAGCCTTCTAAAGTTGATCAAACAAATCCTTAATCTGTGGCAAAGGGTATTTATTCTTGATCGTCACTTGGTTCAACATCCTATAATCGATGCATAACCGCAAAGAACTGTCCTTCTTAACGAATAACACTGGTGCTCTCCACGGTGACACACTCAGTTGAATGAAGCCCTTATTTGTCAACTTCTGCAACTACTTATTGAGATCCTCAAGCTCAATTGGTGCCATCCTAAATGGAGCTTTGGAGATTGGGGTCATTCTAGGCACCAACTCAATAGAAAAGTCCATCTCTTGCTTAGGAGGTAACCTAGGTAGCTTATCAGGAAAAATATTCACAAACTCTCACACGACCTCCAGCTCTTCTATCGTGGTCGGTGTGGGCTTGACTAAAGACACACTAACAAGAAAAGCCTCACAACCACATCTAACCAGATGTTGGGCCTTCATCACTGAAAGCAACTTTGCCTTCTCCATCAGTTTACCTTCTTTATACTCGAAGATGGGTTGTTCAAGCGAACAAAACATATCCACCTTCTACGACACTCCATACAAGTATAGTGCTCATGCAACCAATCCATCCCCAAAATCACATTATAACTTATCATATCCAGAATTATCAGGTTGATAGATAAGTTCTGCCCTGAAATTAACACCTCTACCTCTGATAGGTACTCACGAGTGATAGTTCTATCACTCAAAGGTGTAACTATCTCTAGGGTGTAACCCAACGTAATAGATAAAATATCCAACAATAAAGTAAAATGTGTAGCAACAAAAGAGTGAGTAGCTCTAGTGTCGAACAACACTCAAGCACTAAAACCAGCTATAGGAATAGTACCTTCGATGACATTGGCATCGTGCTCCAATTCAGCTGCAGTAGTAGCATACACTCTCTCCATTGCCTTCTTCTGCTACTCCTCATGTTGTCGTTGTTGTTGTTGAGGCTAAGGTTGACCTCCCGCAGCTTGTCTCCTACTATCGTTCCTCCGCTGGGGACACTCCTTCACGAAGTGACCCTTCTGCCCGCACTAAAAGCATGTGCCTGTGTCAAAAGGACATGGCTTCCCCGAATGACCATGACAACACTTAGGGCATATTACGCCCTGCTCCTCACGTAGATACGACTTCTTGCCCTTTTTGGCAGGTGGTGCAGATCCCTTCCCGTCAAAATGCTTTCGATGATTACCAAAATGTTGCCTAGTTGGACTTTTTGCAATGATGATTTTAAAAAGATATTTTCAATAAATGTTTTAAAAGATCGACAACCAATTATATAAAAAACTGAACTTCCACAGGGAACATGATAATCTTCAATGTCAAATCTAATTACTTCATTTCATTAATATTTCAAAATATCTATAATGAAAAGTATAAGTTAACTAAAAGATTAATTAAAAATAATATAAAAATCAAAACTACGCTGCTCAAGCACTCCTTTAAGTTCAAAAGGATATTTTTGTCCTTTCATAAGTTATGGCATTCACACCCATGGCGTAAATATGCCTTTTGATCTGCAGTATGCTTGTAAACCTATAAAAATAAAAACCACAAGTTAGCAGTTGGGATTACTACAATTAATTCAGAGATACAACTAAAATTAATTCTAAAAATAATTACTACAACTAATTTATAATTTAAATTAAAACTACACTAAGACGTAAATTCTAATAAAGCAACTAATTTATTCTAATACTGACTACTCTAAATTTTGTAATTAAACTATGTAAGCTGCAGAAAAATATGGAAAACTATATAAATCTAAGTGACTAAAAAAATGTCTATTTTGCCCTTGTTATAGTGCAGGAATGACTTTTTGATAGACTTTAGAAAACAAACAATTTGAAGAGCCAAATGAAATCCAATTTTTATGAAATTTATTTTGTTGGATTCCTAACACGTGCAAAAATCAAACATTTTTTACAGAATCCAGAAATTCATTCAAAATCTCCAGATATAGGCATTTCAAAAACACCTAAAATCTAGAAATTTGTTTGTCCCAAAATTCAATTTGCCGCTAAACCAGTTTTTGAAAAATGCCTAAAAATCAGACCAAATCAACTCCGAATGAGTTGAAATTTGATATGCACTCAGAGGACACATAGATGAAGAGAATAGAACCAGTTTCACTTCAAAACTCTAAAAAGTTTTACATGAAATGATGAGTGAAACTAACTATAAAATCTGGTTCTAAAGTTCAATTCAACTTTAATCAAAGGCAATTTAATTCATGCACTATTGAGACTATGAAACTTCAACAACAGACATATCAGTCCTAACACTCTACTAAAATATAGTAAACAAAAATTAATTATGCTAAAAAAAATTAAATCTAAAAGTAAAACCTAAGTTATCTTGAAGGAATTAACTTCACTCTAACACAAAAGTAAATAACGACTTAGACTAAGGGATAACCCTAAGCTAATAGAAATAATAACTAATGTGAGTGCATACCAAGGTTAACTATCCCCTATGTGGGATCTACTCAAACATTACTTAAGAAGAAAGAAAAATATGAATATGAAATGAAAATATGAGCCTATAAGACTTACCTAAATAACACAAGCTTTAAGTAATATAAATATTATCTAAGGTGAGCCGTCCCCTATGTGGGACCTACTAAAAATTTAATTTCAAGGATGACAAAACAACTAATAAAGAAGGAATAAAGGACTTAGTATGCAACATTAATTCTAATTGACATCAAATAAAAAAAATGTCTAATTGGAACTTGCCTAATTACTTGAACTATGAAAATAATATGCATAAAACTAACCTAATTAAGAGAAAGTCAATTAATACATAATTAGGCTAATTGGAATTAAGGTGGACCCATGCAATCTTGCCTTAAAATCTTTTGATCTTTCAAAGTCAAAAATGCCAGCCCTAGTGGGCCCACACATTTTTGCCTAAGAATCCTCTAATTAAGAGGATATCCTTTCCTTTACTCAAGAATTTCAATTTCTAAGGAAGGTGATTCATTTTTTGAATCACCTTACTTAATTAGACAAGGAAAAGATACTCCAAGGCTAGGTCTTCAAAGAGGACCCAAACTTTCCAAAATAGAATTCCACGAGATTTGGAAACCCATCTTAACTACCAAAATCGCCTATCTCTTGAATTTCAAAATTTCCCTTCATAAAAAAATTCAAAAATCTAAAATGATCTTAAACTAAACTAAACTACTCTTTATATAATAGAATATATATTATCTAGACTACATACATGGCAAAATTGGAAGGAAAGAAAAATTGTGATTAGTTAAATTATCTAAAAAATTATATATGATAATTTAGCTAACTATTGACTCAACCCTATTCATAACCTAAATACAGTAAATCTAGATTTAATAAACCACTAAAATTAATTAAAATTACTGAAATTAAAAGCTTGAAGGTTCAGCAATGGCTGCCTTATTCTATGGGGAAGACGAAAACCATTGTTGAACTCGAGTTTACAACAAGACACAAAAACCGATTTTTGATTAAAATGCGCAACTAATTAGAAACAAAATTTTCTAAACACAACACACTTCCAAACTTGATCTTAGGCTATCAAATACATGGTTTCAACATGCTGAAATTGCTGTAAAAAAAATCAGAAAACGACATTGCATCCAAACACGACTTGACTCGATCTAACTACAAGAACGGGATGGGAAGACTCACCTCAAGGGCTATCCAACAAATTGGAGGGAGAAAGAGCGATCTTTGGTGTAAAATGACACCCCACACAACCTTGGTATTGCTGCTGAACTTCTAATGGTTGCTGCTTCGAAGTAGGACCCGAGGTACGAAGAGAAAGACGCACGGTGGAAGCAAAGACAGAAGACCGATTGAAGAGAGAACACACCCAATCTTTATGTGAGGTAGACGGCGAACCAAATTTGAGTTGAAGGTGCTACTTGTATGGCTGCAACCTAAAAAAATACAACAACAATATCAAGGTAAAACATGTTAAATAACAATGAAAATGAAGCCAAGAAGAGAAAAGAAAAACAAGGTGAGCGTTCAGAATGAGAAATGACTACAAAGTGGAGGATAGAGTAAGAAAGTAGGAAGAAGGAAAGGAGTCAGAATGGACGATAGAGAGAAAGAATGAAGAAGGGGAGGAGCATCATCTCTACAGCCAAAACACCCTCTGCTAGGGTTTTTTCAAAGTATTTAAACCTATTACAAAGTTTTGATATTTCAAAAATAGGTTTAAAATAAAAATATTTGCTAGGTGACACTTTCTTAGAGAGTTTCTTATAATTTTTTCTATTTTGGACTTTGGATCACGTGTAGATTGGATTAACCTAGTTTAAGAACTGATTCATGATCCAAAAGCAGGCTCTTGGGTTGGATCTGGATCCACCTTGCCTCAAAAACCGCTCCAAAAACTTAAAAATGCTCTATCTTCCTAATTTTAACTCAGATTTGAATGAAATTCGAACCATGGCTCCCTTGTACCTAATTCCACATAAACATGAGTTTTTATCCTTAAAAATGTATATGAATGCATGAATTATGAATAAAATTGATATGCATTTCGTGCATCATTATTGCCTGGACTGCTTCCCTTGAGACTTCAACATCTCTGCCCAGTCGTTCTCTAATAGAGTGGCCACCTCAATGGCCTTATCTAGTGACCTCAGTCCTCATGTAAAAACCTTAGTACTCAAAGCTAGCTTCAGACCTTGAGCAAACTTCATGGCTCGATCCTGGTCCTTAGTGTACAAATTAGGGTAAAAGTGCTCCAAACTGTGAAACCTCATAATGTACTCCGCCAGAGTACCAGTCTACCTCAAGTCAAGAAACTCCTACATCTTCTTGTCTCTCACATGCTTCAAAAAATGGGTCACGTTAAAAACTATACAGAATTGTGCCTAAGTCACGAGCCCATTCTAGAAACGAATTGCATCAGTGGTCTCCCACCATCTCCCCATATCATCTGTCAGACTGTAGGTCCTAAAGTCAAACTTTTGACCTTTTGGAACCTCAAGAACCTGAAAGATATGCTCAATCTCCTTAATCCAATTCTTTGCTGCCTCGGGATCCATCTTTTCCACGTACGAAGGTTGAGCCATGTCCATAAACCGCTTAAAAGACACATCGCCACCACTGACAACCGACCTGTTCAGAGTTACCTACTGTAGGTTGGCTCCCATAGCCTGCATGGCCTCAGCCTACTCGCTGACAACCTCTACGAGGTTGTTCATGGAATCCTTGATATCGTTGCATCTACTAGCCCATGCCATCTAAACCAACAAGAAAACTCAGTAATTTTCTAACCAAATTCTCAAGTAGTGTCCCTAGCATATGTCTAGATTCTCGCATTACACTATAATTTTTAAGCAATAATAATCAAAAAATTAAAATTTTAAACATGACCATACATACAATGATGACTGGATGCCCAACAGGCCAAGAGTCACAAATTCTTTAACTTAGCTCTAATACCACAGCTGTAACGCCCCAATTTTTGAAACCAAAAATTTAGATTTTTTTTTAAAAACCCCTTTACATAATTTTCAAGAAACACAACAAAAACTCTTTTTAAATACGGTTCAAGCCTTGGGCGGGTTACAAATACAACACACACATAAATAAAACTAAAATAACTAAATCAAACCATAGTTTGCATTTAAATAAATCAACTACTAGTCTCAAACATTATCATAGTTAACAAGACTTAATCAAATAAATAAATAATAAAATATCAAGTCTTCTCAAAGCTGTAAAAAACTATGACCCTCTTGGCACCACCCCGAGCTTACTGTCATCACCCTTCAACTTACTCATTACCTTAAATATTATAAGTAGATGCATAAGTCCACAGCCTCAGTAAGTAATCCCCAAACAGATGAATACAATTATTCTAATCACATAAGTAAATATTGGTACATTTTTAAATAACATCTAAATCATGCAGCATCACAATATCAGAATTAAGCATAATTCACAATTACGTAACTAACCATGCTTGTATTTATATTACAGAAATAAATATGCTACAATACATCATGCCAATGAAATAACAATTTATACACAACTAAAATATTGTAATGATTCTATTTTGATTTTTTATGTACAACTTTTCCTCATGCCCGAAGGTATACTCTTGGGTTTCTAACTTTGATTCAGTCAATCCAATGAGGGGTATATTATGCCATGTATTTTATTAACCTCATTGAACTAAAAGAACTTGCAACCTCTCACTGAGGTCCCACTGGAACGGTCGGTAACCAAGAGAAACTCTTAATGGTCCTGCACAAAATCGATTCCTACTCTAGAGATTTTAGACCTACCGCTTAAGACATATGGTAGTCTGATCCCCCTACGACCAGAGACAGGAGACCAGGAGACATTGCCGCTCTCTAAAACAAGTCAATAGTCACTTTATCGTGTGTACCCCCACTCTCTCCAAAGTGAATTCCAGTCCAAAGGACCTATTCTGAATGAGTCATGGGTGTTATTTAACTATTAGGCTCATAAATTAAATTACATATACCCACCCAACGCATAGACACTTGAGCTCACCAGCCCAATCTCCCTACTGAGGATTTCATAAGCAAGTATTTTTCTTTTACCCATTCAGATCCCATAGTTAACACTGTGAGCCCAACCTCCATGAGGCAATTATGTGATTATGTGCATGGATATATTTTATGTCTCTAGTACATCGCAACCACCCATAAGTTCTATCGAACCCTGGCTTACTCCTGAGCCACACACATGCTTATATCACACATCATTATCACCATGTCATATGTCTGCATGCATACATAAAAGTTGCAACTACATGAAATTCATGATCATGCTTAAACAAGCAACAACATGTGCAACAACTCACTTTACACTGATCATTTCTTATGATATTCAATGTTCATTAACAATGCATGTCATATGAATGGTTATAAAACATGAATAATATGGAATACATTCATTTTTCATGCATATAAACTTAAATTTCAAGATAAAACATTCATAACCATGTTGCATAATATAAAATATATTTATGCATAATGTATAAATTTGGATCCCTCATAACTCATTTTCAGAAAAGCCATCGAAAATCATAGAAACCAAATTATACTTTCTCAATTTTACTAGCGATGCCCCTATATCTCACAAAAACAGTCCAAGAAATATAACTAAAAAATTCATTATAATTAAATCATGAAAATTCTTGGACTATACCCTCTTCAGGAAAAATATAAGCTAGATCATGTCATCTGTGAAAATTTATTTCTGTTTGGGAAATTTCTCCAGGCCTACAAATTTTGTTTTTTACAAAACCTTTTTTACATAATCTTCTTACACCTATTACCTTTCACTAAGATGTTTCCAAATTTATTTTTATTAGTCTTGATTGGGTCATTAGAACCAACAAAATCATGAGTCAGAACAGTCTTGTAGACAAGACAGAAAACAATGCTCTATTAAAAGGGACATTTTGGCCACAATACTGCTCCAAACGAAGCAATTCAAAATTCTAAATTCAAGGCCTGAGCCAATATTTTTATTTTTATTTTTATTTCCTGACTTTATTTTTATAGAGTTATTGAATTTTTTCTGAAACAGGTCAGGATAAAAAATGAGGGCAGAAAAGCCAAGATTCAAACTCATGCAAGATTAATCAAGAAAGAACAAGATTCAAATTAAAGATCCATACAATCATGATTTTTTATGCTCTAAACATGTTTACATCCTCATATAATAAATACTTACTCAAATTCATGTTAGTCTTGCTAAAACAAATAACATACATCATCCAAGAATCATAAAACCATCAAGAAATACCTCAAATAAGATTACATCTATGCAAGAATCATAGTAAACACTAAGCAATCATTAAAACATGAATTATTTACACATTAACATATTGTTTAATCATGCTAAACATAAAGTAATCCATCATATATACTCAGATAAACTTTTTTTTATCAAAAACATCAAAACCCTAAAAATATTTTTGCCAAGACCATCTTTAAAATGATCTTTCGCATACAAGAACAAATATTCAAACATATAACAAATTTTTAGAACTTATAAAACCTATATTTCATCAATATAAACTAAGATTAACATATTAAATATGCTGAAACAACTAAGATCTAGTAAAGAACAAGAAAGAAACTTTTTTTAAATTGTTTTTTATAAAAGAAGCCCAAAAATTATCCCATTTCAAAATCATTTTTTTTATTTCATGGTAATAAAGATCCATAAAACATGTTCTCTAGATTAAAAATCAATCTTAGAGAGGTGTTTCAAGGTTTGATCCATCATTGGTTCAGATTTGAAAATTGTCTCATGCATATTTCATGTATTTGGAAAAATTTATGCCTGCATGATTGATGTACCTACCTTAATCGGGTTTTCAAACATAGATCGGCCTTCGTCTCCCATCTTAGAACCTTAGAAGAACTTCAATGGCTGCTGAAAAAGCTCTAAGAAGAAGAAAGAAAGAAGATGAAGAAGAATAAATAATAGAAAAGAAGGAAAACATAAGAAAGAGACCTCTCTCTCTCTCTCTCTTTTCTTCCTTTTTGTAATAAAAAATTCACCAACGGGGGTGGGGTGGGGGGGGAGGCATCCTCCTCCTAAGAGTTCTAACCCTAATAGTATTCTATTTAGGGATGATCCCTAAGAGTCCAATAAAATTGTATTGACTAATCTCTTAAGTTAATTCTGTAATTAATTTAATTAACTACTATTCTAATCTTACTTAATTATTAATTAATTTAATTAATTATAGATCTACTAGGGAGGGGCATCACACCTTCTATAGAGCCTTCTAGGGTTTTAAAAAGACTCTCTAAAGTCTGGAGTGGATCTCACTTGGGTTCAAATCTAAAAAAATTCAGATCAAAAAACCCAATCTAGATCCAAAAACCCAATCCAGTTCTGAAAACCTAGTTGGGTTGGATATAAGAACAAAATAAAAAGAAACAAAACTAAAACCAAATTAAATATTCATATCCAAATATAAGATCCAAAATAATACTAAATCCAAACTCAGGTTTGGATTTGAACCTAACCCATTCAAGATCCAAATAACCCTGAGTCACCCCTTGAACCCCTATGAGCCACTCTAACTATAACTGGCACCCCACTGGAGTGAGCATGACCCTTTTGAGCCTCTTATGGACCCTAGTTTGAGTTTAAAACACTGTTGAGTCAATGTAGATTCTCGAATATTGCATGAATTAACAGATTTTAACAAGAATTTTAAAAGTTAAATTAAAGCAAATTTGTAGATGTTACATAGATGACTCACTCTTTTGGAGGTTATAGCAGAATTGAGCAGCATCAAGTAAATCAACCCAATCTATTTGATTGACACTATCAAAATGTTGCAGATATTCTTATCAAAATGTTGCAGATATTCCTCGAGCATGACATTGATCCTCTTTGTTTTTCTATCGGTTTGGGGGTCAAAACTTGTGCTAAAATGCAAGTCTATCCCCATTGAGTGAAATACTTCTCACCAAAATTTACCAAGAAGCTATTGTCATGGTCACTGATGATGGTCTCAAGAATTCTCCAATACTTAATCGCATTTTGCATGAATAACTTTGCGGTACTGGCAGGTGAGTAGGTGGCAAGGGAAAGCATGAAGATAACATACTTCAAAAATCTATTCATAACCATATAGATTGAACTAAAACCATGAGCTTTTGGCAAGCTCATGATGAAGTCCATGGTGATGCACTCCCACGGATGGCTTGGCACTAGTAGCGGCTCCAATAATCCTTCAGGTTTCTGGTTTACGAGCTTGTCTTATTGGTAGATCAAGCAAGATCGCACATAAGCGTCAACATCATCGCGCATCTGTGACCAATAAAATGCACATTCCAACAACACCAAAGTCTTATGTTGCCTTGGGTGACCCACCCAAATGATATCATGGCACTCGTGCATCAAACGCTTTCGTAAAGTATTCTGTCGTAAAATATACAGATGATCTCCCACGGAGTGAAGCAAATCGTTCCTTAACCAAAATCTTTATGTATTTCCTTCTTTTACCAACGCAAGCAACTGTTGGGTCATTGGATCATTCCTCAAGGCTTCTTGAACCTGCTCGAGATGATCACTCATCGGTTGGCTAACGTTATCATCTCAAGCAAATAGTGTTGCAAGTTTCGCCTTTCGACTTAAGGCATCCGCAACATTGGTCTTGTCAGGCTTCTACTCGAGGACCATATCAAATTCTGCCAGAAAATCTTGCTAACAAGCTTATCTTAGACTCAACTTCTTATGAGTCTGAAAGTAGCTCGTCGTAACATTATTAATGTGCACAATGAATTGTTACTCCAAAAGATAGTGTCTCCATGTGAAAACAAAATGCACGACTGTTAATATTCACGCTCGTACACAATGTATTGACACTCAGCATCATTCAACTTGCGACTCTCAAATGCAATGGGATGTCCTTCTTAGAGCAACACCCCTCCAATCATGAAGTTAAATGTGTCAGTATGCACTTCAAATGGTTGTTAATAATCTAGCAACCTTAACACAAGTCCTTTTGTTAGGCCACACTTCAACTTCTTAAAAGCTTCCTCACACACATCAGACCATAGCCATGACATGTCTTTCTTTAGCAGATCAATGAGTGGGTTCATAATTTGAGAATACCCTTTAATGAATCGCTGATAGTAATTAGGAAGTCCAAAGAAAGAACGTAATTCGGGGACCTTAGTAGGCGGCTTCCATGCTTGAATAGCTTCAACCTTCTTGTGGTCCATTTTCAATCTGCCTCCTCCCACAAATGGCGAAGGAAGTGAATTTTGCCTTAACCAAATGAGCACTTTTCCTGCTTGACATACAACTTGTGTTCCTTCAGACTCTGAAACACAATATAAAGATGTTGAATATGCTCATCTATAGTGTCATTGTCTACTACTATGTCATCCAAGTAAACAATGACAAATTTATCAAGGTGCAAGTAGAAAATCTTGTTCATCAAGTTTAAGAAGGTTGCGAGCACATTCATCAAGCCGAATAACATAACAAAAAATTTGAACGCCCCATAATGCATTACACAAGTGGTCTTCGTTTTGTCAACTTCAACAACTTTTACTTACCAATAACCTGATCTCAAGTCCAACTTAGAGAAGACCTTAGCCTTTTTATGCTTATCATACAAGTCTGCAATCAAATGAAGCAGATAATTGTTCTTCACTGTCAATTTATTCAATACTCTATAGTCGACACAGATATGCTTTGACTCATCATTCTTTGCTTGAAATAACACAAACGCTCCGAAGGGAGTTTTAAATTTTTGGATGATCCCTGCTTCGAGCACATCATCCAATTGCTTGCACAATTCCTGTAGCTTAGGAATTGCCATACGGTATGGAGCCATGATGGGTGGTCGTGCACCTGACATTAACTTAATCTAATGGTCTACCTAACACATTGAAGGTAGCTTCTTTGGTAGTTCAACGAGCATAACATCATTGAAATCCTTTAATACGAGCACTAGAGGCTCTAGGACATCAATTGTAAGGCCCGCAAAATTTTCTGAGAAAAATTAAATTCATGATAAGAGTTTTGAGATGAATATTTTTGTATGTTTGCGAGGACCTTCGCACATATATATATATATATATATATATATATATATATATATATATATATATATATATATATATATATATATATATATATATATATATATATACGAATTGAAACCAATGCAAATTGGTAATGCATTATTCATCGAAACTCTAAATTCTATTCAAATTGCATAAGATCAATCAGATCTCAAATCAAAGAAATTAAACAATTTAAAACCCTTTCATTTTTTGTAATTTAACAAAGAATGCATTTTTAAAGAAGTATGGGTCATACCGGAGGTTTAAGCAGAGCATTTTGTTTTTTTTCATGAAGAACATTAATTTAGAATAATATATTGAATTCTGGTTTAAAACTAAATTTCTGTCGAATTACCCTTCTTAGGTGGACTTGAGTACGGCAAGGAGGTTGACCCTAGCCTATGGTCGACCCATACTTGGACAACAACTAGACCTGGAGACTAGTTGGTCATGTTGACCAGGCTGGGCGATGGCACTAAGGTAAGAAAAATAAGGCTTTTTGAAGGATGAACATGGGTTGGCCAAGTGGGCGGCAGCCCATGGCATCCATGTAAATATTGGATGTAGTAATTATGAGAGGGGTGAGCCCTCATTGGGTGCATGGGGTGGCAGCCCCATGGCATATTTGAAAGCTTTTTAAGACATTTCAAAGCTTCAGAGGTGAGTGGCTTACCTTGGGCGGCCATGCAAGGGAATTACACCCTTTCCACCGCCTAGAGGGGAGTGTAGAAGACCTCATCCATTGGATTTCTCTAAGAGATCCTAGCCGTCCATATCTCATGCAAGGGATATAAAAGCTTTTGATAAAGAAGAGAGCCATAGTAGGTGGCAAATTTTTTTTTGGAGCATACCTTCTCTCTCCCTTTCTTTCTCTCCTCTTCCTCTAAGCTACCGAAAAACTGAGTGAGTGTGTGCATCCGAGTGAGTGTGGAGGATCCATCTCGAGCGTAGAAGTTGTCCACTCCTCCTTCCCAATCCGAGCAAGGTGAATACTTCAACTATGTTTTTCCATTTTTATTTGGAAATTGCATGTTGTATGGTGCGTGAATCCAAAGATGTATGTGTGCATCCGTTGCTTACACAGATGTTTGGCAGATTAATGGTGTTCGGTGTTGATATATGTAGTTTTTCTTCACCTTGAGCACCCACACACTTAACATGTTTGAAATGTTCTTCATCCACATTCTTTTCACGTTTCTTTTAGTAATGTTTGCGTTTTGTGGACTGGAGTGAAGCCTTGAACTCCCTCCATTTCATTCCATGAAGTGTGAGGGGTTCTAAGCATTTTAGTTCTTTTCGTTGCTTGCTTTCAACCGAAAAAAATGCTTTCTATTTTTTTTTAGTTTGCACATGAAGTGCCGTTTTTATTTTATTTTTGTTTGTGCATGCCCTGTCCGCGGCCACCTCTCGCTGCTAAGAGGTTGGCTGGGGGCAGCAGTCATGTCTTGGAAGAGCTGGAGCGACCGAACTGGGCTTGCTTGTAGCCCAGCCCAGTCGTTGCCTACCTTCTCCACTAGGGCCACTACAACCCCTTTTTCCTCTCCTTAATTTTTTTAGTTGTTGTGTCAGTTTGGTCTGCAACCCCTTGAATTGGACCCATCCAGGATCCCCTGGTCTGAGCCGGATCTCCCTTGTTGTGCACTGTTGGTGCGGCAGCTAGCTACCAGGTGCCAGCTCCACCCGGGTGGCCCTTCTCTGGCCACTGTTTTCACCTCTGATCGGGCTGCTGTCAGTAGAGGTGGCAATCGGGTTGGGTCAGCGGGTCAGAATACCTCAACACAAACATGACCCGTTTATTAAATGGGTCGGATGTGGAAAACACAAACACGACCCATTTATTAAATGGGTAACCCGACTCCGACCTGCCAACTCGTTTAATAAACGGGTCGGGTCGATACGACACAATTACACGACACGGTGACCGGTTTATTAAATGGGTTGGCAGGTCGGAGTTAGGGTTAGATAAGTTAATATTTATATAAATGGGTCAGCCGGTTGACGGGTTCATGTAAATGAGTTGACCCGCCCGCCTAACCCATTTATTAAACGGGTCAAACAGGTTGGCGGTCGGAGTTAGGGTTAGATAAGTATATAAGTATATATATATATATATATATATATATATATATATATATATATATATATATATATATATATATATAAACGGGTCGACGGGTTGATGGGTTTGTGTAAACGGGTTGACCCGCCCGCCTAATCCGTTTATTAAATGGGTCAAATGGGTAGGCGGGTTGGAATACCCCTAACACGAACACAACCCGTTTAATAAACGGGTTAGGCGGGTTGACCAGTTTAAGTCAAACCCTAACCCGGCTAAAAAGCGGGTTGGTGGGTCGGGTCAGATTTTGCCACCCCTAGCTGTCAGTTGCATCACCTGGTTTGAACCCTTCTGGTTCAGACCAGGGATCCTTTCCACAACAAGGTCTGGCCCTTCGGACCAAACCCTGCTGTCTTGGTGCCTAGCACGCTAGAACACCCAGATTGTTCCAGTCCGAGGATGCTTCCAGCTGATTCTGTGTTTCTGCACACACCTAGTCCGAACTGCCCCAGTTCAGACCAGGGTGTGGGTGAGACCAGCTAGGTATGGTCCCTTCTGGGCCAGACCTGGCTGAGCTCCCTTTTGGTGCCTTCAACCGGCCTGTACCACTTGCACTCTAGCCGTAAGCAAAAAAAAAAAAAAAGAAACAAACATAGGTAGGGACAACATGTCCCTGAGCACCCGCTGTCCAGCTGCAGTGGCCTGAACATTTTGCACATCCTGTGCATGTCCAGACCAGTGGGCTGCTGGCCTCCTTGGCTTTTTCACATCCCGATTGGGGTCGGCCAAGAATTTGCCTCTAGCTAGTCACATTCGGTCGGTTGCATTCGGTCGAATGTTTGTGCTGGCCTTGAGGCTTTGCCAGGGAGCACCCTTGCTGTCCTGTCATGGCAGCGGAGCGGTGAGCAGCATGCTGCCCACCCCATTTGCTCCTTTTTCACAGCACTTGACTTTTGGTCATTTTCGTCTTAGATTCTAGAATCGCCTTGCTAGTTTTTGCAAGCACGACGATGAACCTTGGCAATGCTAACGTAATTCCTATACGTATGCAAATGTTCCACTTTACACACCACGACTTTTATGTGTGTTGATTGACACGATTTCTTCATGCAAATGGTCACGCTATGCATTTTACTTATGGATGTTGTCTCAAATGCGTTTACTTGAAATTTTGTAGTCATGACACATGCACAAAATGTTCGCTAAACTACCTTTTCTTGACTTATATGCAAATTATGGTGAATTTACGCATTTTAAATCATGTACCACATATGGATATCGAATGATACACTCACTTGCACATATTCACCTATTGAAATGTGTTTGCATAATTATGCGTAATTACCATTGATTATGTTTCGATACTAGTGCGAAAAAATTAGAATTATGTGTGGTATAGCTTCACATTTGCACCTTGGCACACCGTGACACATGTACTATCCATTTCTTACCTCAAGTGTTGTGTTTGAGTATTGTGCTCTATTTTATCGAAAAATGCATTATGTCACTAAACTGTTGCATGTTGCACACTACACACTCAATGTAATAAATGGTTGAGACTTAACACCATAGGGTATTAGCACAAATACCTTTTGAGGTTTTGTGACCCTACCTGAGTCTTTGGGCGATGGTCCCATGTTCATGAGTGAGCTCACATATTGAGATACCCTAGAGATGAAAATGAAAAATGGTGTTGAGTCGCCTTCACCGGTGATATACTCTTTCTTTGGCCGTGTGAGGCTTGAGCACGTGAATAGGCGGGAAAAGACCTTATTGTGTGATCCTGTAAGGATCATGAGGCCTGTGTGCCTAAACGCCTCAGAAGGAGGTGTGTTGTTAATCAACTTAAGAAAGATAAACCGATTGTTTCCCCATTCATAGAATGTTTCACCTTAGAGAGGGTGGTACAACCCTGAGTGACAAGTCATTACTACGATACATTTATAGGAGCTAAGCCATCCTTGGGCCTCCAATCACTCGGAGTTAGGGAGGTCAAGGTTACCTGTTAAGGTACCTCCACTATTGCAGTACTGAGGATTGCAATCCATTATCTATGTGTGGTTTCTCTCAACTGTGGGTTGCTCGCATGAGGTTACTCGATATGTAGCATCCCCGGTTACCACATTAGAATTTGAATAACAGACGTCGGGTGCATGTCTCACAGAATGTAAGGTTTCTTTTCATACCCGAAGGAGTAAGCAAGAAAAACATAATCACTTACCAATCACATGCTAACTTACCTTGTTAGTTGCTTTGCTTGCTTGTGTTAGAACTGTTCTTGTGTTGTTCTTACTTATACTTTCCTTAGTTGCTCGTACAATAGATGCTTTGCTTTAGTTCTTTACTCTGTCTGTTGTAGCATGTTACACTAGTCTGTGCATCGTTACTTCTTTTGTTGCTTAGACCTGTACCACGTGCACCTACTTGCTCACATGCATATATACTTGCTTAATTAATCACTCCCAAGCTTCATGCTTTTCCTTTAAAAAATCGTAATATATGATTGTTGTATCTCACTAACTTGCAAGAGTTCTGACCCCATTTTATGGGGATGCAGGTGATGATTAGCTTGAGTTGCGATGCGATGGCTGCACGGTGGGAGGCTTGGGACCCACACTTGAGACTTCTGCGGTCTTGGCTTTTTGGGTTTTGGGGGAATGTTCTCTGACTTTTGAAAGACTTGTATTTGAGATGTATTCACAGTCTCATTTTGTAAAAGAACTTTGATATTGTAACTTTTGATTATAAATGTTATTTCTCTGTAACTCGTCCAAACTTGCAACCTTTATCATCCTCTTGTTTTTCGTTGCTTATTTAAAACCTTTCAAAAAAAAAATCAACTCTAAAAATCTAGGGTTTTTCCTTGGTTGGGGTTTGAGGCATTACATCAATGGCTTCTTCCACTTCATCTGTTGCTCATATCATGACGAGAAAAGTCTTAGCATCACTTTTCATACTTCTCTTTAGTTGGAGCGAGGACACAAAGCGCTCATGAGGCTTCTCTACAGGTAAACATGATAACCATGGTAACCATGCAAAGCTTATTCTCACCCTCAAAGCTGACAACGTTAAGGTGAGACATCAACACTGCCTTGTTACTTCTCAAAATTTTTATCCTAATGATGACTTTGAAATCATCCATCGGTGTGACTGAAAATGTGGTCCTTCTTGGCCATTTATGGATTGACATTGGCGCATTACAAACAATATCATAGATGACCCTTGCTTCAGAGTTAACCACTTTCATGTGACTCTCCTTCTTTTCTCAATGTAATTTAAACGTTCTGCTTCTTCATGAGAGATGAAGTTATGTGTAACACTTGTGTCTACCAATGCCTTGGTAAGTCTTCTGTTGAGCAGAAGTTCTAAGTACATCAGTTCTTTGCATACAGGTGGTTTTGCGGTAGTTGTTACCTTCACTGCATTCATCATCTGCATTGCCCCATCAGTTGACGCCTCTGCAGGTTGATGAACTTCCTCACCTTGAACGACATTCATAGCTCGGAGCACACAATTATCTCCATTTCCTCGACCGTGATTCCTGTTGGGACATGTATCGACCTAGTGATCTACATGGTTGATACGACAATCACGATGACAATAGTTGACCCCCTAAAAGTTATTCTTATTTTGATTGTTGTTATTGTTATTCTTGCCATCCTATCGAGCCTGATTCTACTGGTTCTCACAACCAACATTCTGTCCATTTTCATTCCTTCAATTATCCCTTCAATTATTATTGTTACGATCATTTTCATGTTGTCTACCTTAAAATGTCATGTTATGCTTATCGAGGCTGGCAAACTTCTCTGTAGTAGCAAGCGCCACAGTGAAAGTTGGAGGATCATGTTAAATGAGTTTGCTAGTTATGCACCCCTGCAATTCATGCCTAAAGTGGAACAACCAATCTGCATCACCCATGTCCTTGATGTCCAACATCACCGAGGTGAACACCTTGACATAGTCATGAACTGACCCGGTCTGTTTATGTGCTAGCAACCTATTGCGGGTCAATATGTCTTCATTTTGGGCAAAAAGAAATCATGCAACTCTTTCTTAAGGTCCTCCCATGAATCTATCATGATCAGACCACAACGAACATTGTGAAATTCCACTAGAGGGGGGGGGTGAATAGTGAAATATGATAATGATCGATAAAATAAAATAATTAAGCAATAAGGCACAACACATAAAACACAGAATTTATACTGGTTCGGTCAGTATCCAGACCTACATCCAGTCCCCAAGCAAACCACTTGAGCATTCCACTATAATATCCGAGTCACCGGATAAATAGTACAACACCCTCTTCCCCAGAGGTCTTCTTCTCTCAACAGAGAAGGACAACACCCTCTTTCACAGAGGTCTTCTTCTCTCAACAGAGAATGGCAACACCCTCTTTCACAGAGGTCTTCTTCTCTCAACAGAGAAGGGCAACACCCTCTTTCACAGAGGTCTACTTCTTTCAACAAAGAAGGAATACAGAGAATAACAAAGTTATAATACTTCCTATAGAACCTTCAGAATGATATGAATGCACGAATGAAGGATTCTCAGAATGTTCTGTTTGTCACTCAGAGGATACTCTTTGTCAAAGTGCTGGACTTGACTTTTTCTCTTTTCTTTCTTTCCTTTTTCTCTTTCTTTTTCAAGGCTCTCTTTTCAAATATCGAATAGAAATTTTTTTCGTTGTAAGCTCACACGTCTATTCCATTCCATGTTTGAATAGTTTATTTGAGTGTGTTTATATAGCTTTTAAAAAGTAGTCGTTACATTTTTGGAATTGTAACTTTTTGAAATGTGAAATGTTATGTCATTTCAAAAAAATATCTTTTAGATAAATTCGAGAATACCTTTTTCCATAAAAGTAGAATAGAGGGTACACTAGTCGTTGTAATATTTTAGGTAATACATATTTTATGTAAAAAGTCTATTTCTTACAATAGTACATTGAACGTTGGGTTGTAGTTTTATCTTTATTCTAATTAATGATTTGAGGTACATTAGTACTTCTTTGCTTTAAATGAGTGTAAGTACAATGAGTGCTTTGAGATATTTATTTGTACATAGTCATGTCAAGTGTTTTCTTTATGTTGTGTATTTCAAAGTCTCCAGAGAGAATGAGGACCAAAAGAAGGTCGACATTCTTTGAGAAGGATATTAACAAGGATTTGTTACAGGAGGCATTTAATGCTTTGTAAAGAGAATGATGACTTCAAGTAAGTCGACATTCTATGGTTATCAAAAAAGTAACTAGAGTCCTTTCAAAAACATATTTTATTTGTTTTTCTTTTGTGTAGCCGATTTATGTTTTTGTCTTCTTCTTATATTAAAAAACATTTCTTTAAAGAAGATAACTAAAGTCTTGTTAAAACATATTTTATTTGTTTTTCTTTTGTAGTCGATTTTATGTTTTTGTCTTCTTATATTAAAAATATTTCTAGAGTCTTTTCAAAAACATATTATATTTGTTTTCTCCATGTAGCCAATTTTATGTTTTTGTCTTTTTCCTACATTCCTTTTCATGTTGTCTTGTATATAGTGTAAGGTACAATTATTACATGACAAAATGTTTTTTTCATAAAAGGTTGTAAGAAGGTACAATTATTAGTTTTCAAAAAGGAGCTTTTTGAAACTATCATATACTTTGATGATATAGTGTTTATGAATGAGTATGTAATATGCAATATGCAAGTTCCTGAAGGTTCTGTTACATATGACTCTAAAGAAGAAAAAAAGTCTTCATCTTGAGGTAGCCGATCTCTTCATTTGAACTTTAGGAATGCATGGCTCATCAAGCTTTTTCTTCAAGAAGTATGATTGCACCATAGTTGTACTTGAACAAGAAGTCTCCATCCTTATTGGGTGAGATATCCTTGCATCAAATACTCATTAGATTTATGGCAAAACATATTCAGTCATAATATAACATTATTTCAAGAGGACATATTATCATATCATATAAAATCAAATGAGACAGTGTATCATATTATGTGACATTAAAACCGAGTTTCTCAACATTCTCCCCCTTTTTGATGATGACAAAATATGCTCCCCCTGTCAAAAAGACATTATGCATAGAAATAATAATATGATAAAAAAGTGAAATAATGTTTAAAGAGAGAATATTTCTCCAATAATGGAGACAGGTTTTCTCCCCCTTTGTCATGGACAAAAAGGAAGGGATCAGAGTAAAAGAGTTATTATAGACCAAAAGTATTTAAAAAATATTACAGATAAAAAATGAGTTTATCTCGAAGGTGGAGGAGGTGAATGTGTTCGGTCGGCACGATTCCGCTTGCGAGTCTGCTGCAACAGGGCTTGATTACGAAGGATTCGATCCTGAGTTTGCTCGATATCCATCATAGCAGAAAAGTAATTGAAGGAGGATGTTGGATCTGCTTCATCAGAGCCGGGCATGTGCAGGGACCTTAGATTGAAGGTGGTTCCATCGAGGACTTGCGAGGGACGGAGGATGACTTCGTTGTGAAGTGGTACTTGGAAGTATTTGAGAATGGGAGTTATGAAACACCCAAAAAGAAGAGGCTCAAATTTCTGATAACGAATAAAAAGGTCAAAAAGAATGGATGACCAGTTTATCGGAAGAGAAGAAAAGAGTGCGTAGATAAGAAGAGAGATTTTTCGAGGAACTAATCCCTGGCGGGGACGCTTGGGATAGATGTTGTGGAGAAGAATCTGGGCAAGAAGTTGAGCATGAGGTTGGAGATTCCTCATGTGCCACGGAAGTTGGTAGCAGTTGGTGCAGAGAAGTATTTTTTGAAGTACCGATCGGTCGATTGGTACTATGGTGTTAAGGTCGGTACCGGTGGAAGGTAGGTTTAGAATTCTACCTAGGTCAGAAGCATCGAAAATCATCAGCTGTCCTCGGACTTTGCTGGTGATTGAGGTCTGTTCATGATCAGTAGAGAAGTTGGTATAAAACAGTCAGACTAGTTCGGGATAATAGGCAGCTGGGGATGAAGATCCTATTAGAGGTTTGAGTTCAGGGAGATAGGTGTCTAAGTCAAAGAGCATAAAGTCGTCAAAAGTTGACCAATTTACCTTCATGAATGGGGCGAGAGCATAGTAAGTTGTAAGTGTGAAACAAGTCTGGATACCTTAGATCTGCTGCTGTAATCACATTGTTGGAGGAGGAAGAGGCCATTGCAAGAGTTTGAAAAAAAAACTAAGGAGAACGAGTTTGAAGAGGGTAATAGTGTGTAGGAGAATTGATAGATACGAGTAGAATTGGTATGGTTTGAACCAATCCATTAAATAGAAGAATGACAATAATTTAGATATGTTTTGAATGACATTTGGAAGTGAGTGATTTTTAGAATTTAGTCAAATAAGGAAATTCGTGAGTAGTAAGTTAAGAGGCTTGTGAATGACAAATCAAATCAAGATTGGAGGATAGTGTATTATATTTGAGAAGAAGTCAAGGAGGACATGGTTTTGAATTATTCTTTTATATAAGAAAGAATTATCATGTGAGAGTTTTATCGAATTGTGAGTTTGTGTCATGTATGGAGTGACTTGATGTGTGATAAAGCCAAAAGAGTGAATTTTTCTATGGTTTTTAAAGATTTTCGAGAGATGAGGTGAAATAATGGCCTAATAAAAACAAATATCCTTTTATAAGATGTTTTTACTTTATGGAGAGTATACGTGAAGAATGTGTTTGGAATAAGACAAATAGAGATGTGTGAGTGACATAAGATGAAGTTTTTCTTGAGAAAGTTTTTAATGAGTCTTGATTGGAGAGAAAGATATACAATATGAAAAAGGTCATGATTGCTAAAGACGATAATTGATTGTACATAGGCTATGATATAGTAGATGATATAGTAAAAAATTAGCAACAAAAATAGTAGATGATAAGTTGTATATTTTACGTGAAATGTAGCAACAAAAAGATCGATAGATAAATAATCAAATTTTGACCCAAGTTTTAGAGAAGTATATTGAAAGGACAAAGAAAGAGATATATCATTTGAATATGAGGAATATACTATTTTGTTGAAGATCGGCTAGCCTATCATGAGAGAGATGAGTGATAATGATGGAAAGAAGAAGATATTGTGATTAGACATAAAGTTGTTTTGAGAGAAACAATGAGAAACTCGTGAAGAGAGATAGAGAGAGAGAGAGAGAGAAAAAGTGAGCAATGATGGCCTACTAAAACAAGAAACAAGTGGGTGTTATTAAAATATAGTGCATGGGTTGAAGTGTAGAAGATTGTTATTCGTATAAGGGGTTTTCATAAGAGGACAAAAGGTGATGAAAGGATGTTATGAGATGAGTGATATGAAAGAGTGTCATAATACTTTTATTTAAAGAAGGTAGTACTCATGGGTATGCGTGGAGGAGGATAGGACAAAGTGTGATTATTAATGTGTATTTGAAAGGTGACAAAATGAAAGACATAAAGAATGTGTTGTTATTCATAGAAGTTTTGGTTTGAGGAACAAGGTTTTGAAGGAATTCGATTGAAGGAGTTCATAGTTTCTTTAGGAAAATAGTAAATGAGTCAAAGTTATGAATGGAGATTCAAATCGTATGTGTGTGAGAGAGAAAAGTAACTAAAGTAACTATATAGTAAAGAGAAAGTCAAGTTATGAGAAACAATAATTATGAAAGTGATGTAAAAGATGATGTGACAAGAGGTAGAATGTACTTTGACATGAAGTTTCAACTTTTTAAGGCAATTTGTGGTATTCGAGACCCTTAGAAATGATTCTTTTGTAAACCAAAAAAATGTGAAAGGAAGACACGATTATTAAAATTTTTAAAGTTCTTTTATTATCCTTATTAAGATGAATTTAGTAAATATTATGAACTCGAGTGAACTTAATATTTTAGTTTTATATATCATTCAATTTACATATACCTAGCTCTCTTCTTATTCTTATAAAATTTTCATTTTTTAAAGGTTTAGTAAAGATGTCTGCTAGTTGTTTATCTGTGGGTATAAATTCTAGTTTAATTATATTATTTAAGACTTGTTCTCTTAGAAAGTGATGTCTAATTTGAATGTGTTTAGTTCGAGAATGTAAAACAGGATTTTTGGAAAGGTTTATAGCACTTGTGTTATCACATAAAATAGTTGTATTTTCGAATTTTAAACTAAAATCTGTCAAAGTTTGTTTCATCCAGATGACTTGTGTACAGGCTAGGCTAGCAGCAATGTATTCGGCTTCAGTAGTTGATAAGGATACACAGTTTTGTTTCTTACTGAACCATGATACTAGTGAGTGCCCTAGCATGTGACATGTTCCACTTGTGTTTTTTCTGTCAGATTTACTTCCAGCAAAGTCAGCATCGCTGTATGAGATTAGATCAAATGTAAAGGATTTTGAATAGAATAATCCAAAATCAACTGTGTCTTTTAAATATCTCATTATTCTTTTTACAGCTTTAAGATGTGATTCTTTTGGATTTGACTGAAATCTAGCACACAAGCAAACACTAAACATAATATCTGGACGGCTAGCAGTTAAATAAAGAAGTGATCCTATCATACCTCGGTATACCTTTGTATCAACAGACTTACCATCTTCATCTTTGTCCAACACAGTAGTAGTGCTCATAGGAGTAGATTTTGAAGCAGTTGAGTTCATGTTGAACCTCTTCAAAAGTTCACGAGCATACTTAGATTGGTTGATGAAAACTCCATCCTTGGTTTGCTTAATATGCAGTCCAAGAAAGTAGGTGAGTTCTCCCATCATACTCATTTCGAATTCCTTCTGCATGGACTTAGAAAAATCTTCACAAAGAGTGTTGTTAGAAGATCCAAAGATGATGTCGTCGACATATATTTGAACAATAAGGGTATGATTATTCACTACTTTAACAAATAATGTAGAATCTGCTTTGCCAACAGAAAAACCAGTTTTTAATAAAAAAGTTTTAAGCCTATCATACCAAGCACGAGGTGCTTGTTTTAAACCATATAAAGCACGTTTGAGTTTAAAAACATAATCTGGGTATTGTTCATTTTCAAATCCTGGAGGTTGTTCTACATAAACTTCTTCATTTATAAAACCATTTAAGAAAGCACTTTTAACACCCATTTGATATAATTTGAAATCCATATAGCTTGCATATGCTAAGAGCATTCTAATAGATTCAAGTCTAGCAACAGGAGCAAATGTTTCATCAAAATCAATACCTTCCTCCTGGTTGTATCCTTGAGCTACTAGTCTGGCCTTGTTTCTTATAACATTACCTGCTTCGTCTAGCTTGTTTCTGAAGATCCATCTTGTCCCAATGATTGGATGATCCTTTAGTCTAGGTACAAGATCCCAAACATCATTTCTTTGGAATTGATTCAGTTCTTCAGTCATGGATAGCATCCAGAACTCATCAATGATGGCTTCATCAATCTTCTTTGGTTCAAGTTGAGAAATGAATGCCATGTTTGCAATCCGTTCTAGCTGAGCTCTAGTTTGAACCCCCTTTGTTAGTTCTCCTAAAATCTGCTTTTGAGGATGATCTTTGATATCGACAAAGGTTCTTTGATGATCATCTTCATTAGACTTAGCTGTGTTATCTAAAAATAAATCTGTACTTTCAACATCATCATCATTAGCTTGTATATGAACAGATTGATCAATAGATTCACAAAAACTAACATGCATAGATTCTTCAATAGTATTATGACTCTTATTGAAAACTCTGTATGCTTTACTATGACTTGAATATCCTAAGAATATGCCTTCAACAGATTTAGCATCAAACTTATCTAGGCTATCTTTTGTGTTTAGGATAAAGCATTTACATCCAAAGACTTTGAAATAGTCTATTCTTGGAGTTCTGTCATAGAATAGTTCATAGGGAGTTTTATTTAATAAGGGTCTAATGAGAACTCTATTTGTTATGTAGCATGCAGTATTAACAGCTTCTGCCCAAAAAGATTTTGCAAGATTATTGTGTTGGAGCATAGTCCTGGCAGATTCCTGAAGGGTTCTATTCTTTCTTTCTACTACATCATTTTGAGGTGCAGCTCTAGGAAAGGCAAAGTTATGAGAAATACCATGCAAGTTACAAAAATTTTCAAAAAGTTCATTTTCAAATTCTCCTCCATGGTCACTACGGATTTTAACAATAGAACAAGATTTTTCGTTTTGCAATTTTTTACATAAGATTTCAAATTGACAAAACGTGTCACTTTTGTTTTTCAAAAATATTACCCAAGTAAATCTTGAGTAGTCATCTACAATAACAAAAATGTATTTATTGTGATTATGACTAGCTACTCTAGAAGGACCAAAAAGATCCAGGTGGAGAAGCTCTAAAGGTCTCTTACTTGAAATGATATTTTTTGATTTGAAAGATGATTTTGATAATTTTCCTAATTGACATGCATCACAAAAGT
Source organism: Nuphar pumila (assembly GCF_984573655.1). Lineage (NCBI taxonomy): Eukaryota > Viridiplantae > Streptophyta > Magnoliopsida > Nymphaeales > Nymphaeaceae > Nuphar > Nuphar pumila. Next base: position 105,606,468 of record NC_143256.1, read on the forward strand.
AATCATTTTTAAAAGAAATTTTGGGTAACCCACGTACTAACTTATTTTTAGCTAATTTAGACATGTATTTAGAATTTACATGACCCATTCTTAAGTGCCATAAATGTTGAGAGTCATTATTAGCTATAAGACAATGTTCTGTGATGTTTTCTAGGTATAGTTCATATATATTATTCTTTCTTATACCTTTTAAGATGATGTTTTCATTGGTGTCTGCTATGAGGCATGCATCATGATTAAAGCTAACATTATAACCTGTGTCACACATTTGACTGATACTTAGTAGGTTATGTTTTAAGCCTTTAACAAGGAGAACGTCTTTGATAAGAGGTTTATCTATGTTACCAATATTTCCAATACCAATTATCAAACCTTTGTTGTTATCTCCAAAGGTGACTGTTCCTCCTTCTTTATGATGAAGAACAACAAAAAGGTCTGGATGTCCTTTCATGTGCTTTGAGCATCCACTATCTAGTATCCATCTGTTCTTCTTCTTTAGAGCCTGCAAAACATTAAGTAAATCTCCTTTTTGGTACCCAATCGGGTCCTTTTTTGTTAGACTTTGGAACCCATATCCATTTGGATTTGGGTTTGTCTATATCTTTAGAGGAGTTAAAAAGATTATCATTATAATACTCCTTATTTGGTTCAGAAGAACTTTTCACAAACGTGGTCTTTTGATTCATACAAGAAGGTTTTTTGAAATGAGAGTAGCCAATACCATTCTTGTAAAAACAAACCTTCTGAGAAGATAAGAGTTTATCCAAGTTCTCTTTACCTTTAGTAAACTTGAAAACCGTTTTCATGAGGTTCTCAGTTTTACTTTTTAGCTCTGAAATTTCTACTTGCATATTTTTAGTTTTGGAGCTAGTAGAAGAAATTTCAGACATAAGCATAAGACTTTCCTTTTTCAACTCAGAATTTTCACTGCTGAGTTTTTCATTCTCTTGGGAAAGCTTTAAATTTTCAGATTTTAAATCTTTATTTTTGAAACTCAATTTTCTAGATTCTTCAAATAGTTCTTGAAAAGCATCTAGAAGTTCTTCAAAGGAAAAATCAGAGATTTCACTTACTGAACTTTTGTTTGCCATGAAGCACATATTTGCAGTTTCGGCTTCATCATCACTTGACTCTTCACTAGTGGATGGTTCTGAATCATCCCATTGAGCATGCAGAGCCTTTTTCTTGAAGAACCTCTTCTTTGGTTCCTTAGTCTTGGACTTTCTTTTGAGAAGGGGACAGTCACGTTTTAAGTGGCTTGGCTTATTACACTGAAAGCACATGGAATCTTCTTTAGGATCTTTTCTTTCCTTGTGCCTGTTTGGAAGCCGGTTCCTTCTCATGAAGCGCTGAAATTTTCTGGTAAGTAGCGCAATTTCTGATTCTTTATCTGAGTCTTCATTCTCAGATAGGGCTGGGAAAGCTAGAGTTTTCTTTACTGGTTGCTCTTCTTCCCTTCTTTCTTTCATGTGGACTTCATAGGCCATAAGATTGCCTATTAAGTCGTCCAAAGTAAGCTTAGATAAATCTTGAGCTTCTTCAATAGCAGTAGTCTTTTTCTCTCAATCAGTTGTGAGAGATCTCAAGATTTTCTTCACCTTTTTTCAGTCTGGGAATATGTTACACCCAGAGATTTCAGATCGTTGGTGATGTTGGTGAATCTGGTAAACATCTCTGTGATGGGTTCATCTTTGTTCATTTTGAACAACTCATATTTTCTAACAAGAGATGAAATTTCGGCTTCTTTCACTTTGTTGGTTCCTTCATAAATAACTTCCAAAGAATGCCAAATATCATATGCAGATTCACATATAGATATTCTATTGAATTCGTTTTGATCAATGGCACAATATAAGGCATTCATAGCCTTTGCATTTAGGTTTGCCATTTTCTTTTCTTCATCAGACCATAAGCTATAGTCTGCGGATGGAGATGTGTATGGATGCTCAACAATTTTCCATATAGCAAAATCTATGGATTTGAGAAATATAGCCATTCTGCACTTCCAGTATCCATAGTTGGAGCCATTGAAGAAAGGAGGACGAGATGCGTGTTGACCTTCAATATCACGAGCATAGGAAGTAGATGCCATTTGTGCTGGAAGACTTGTTACGTCGAAACCAGCAAACCTGCTCTGATACCAAATGAAATTCCACTAGAGGGGGGGGGGGTGAATAGTGAAATATGATAATGATCGATAAAATAAAATAATTAAGCAATAAGGCACAACACATAAAACACAGAATTTATACTGGTTCGGTCAGTATCCAGACCTACATCCAGTCCCCAAGCAAACCACTTGAGCATTCCACTATAATATCCGAGTCACCGGATAAATAGTACAACACCTTCTTCCCCAGAGGTCTTCTTCTCTCAACAGAGAAGGACAACACCCTCTTTCACAGAGGTCTTCTTCTCTCAACAGAGAAGGGCAACACCCTCTTTCACAGAGGTCTTCTTCTCTCAACAGAGAAGGGCAACACCCTCTTTCACAGAGGTCTACTTCTTTCAACAAAGAAGGAATACAGAGAATAACAGAGTTATAATACTTCCTATAGAACCTTCAGAATGATATGAATGCACGAATGAAGGATTCTCAGAATGTTCTGTTTGTCACTCAGAGGATACTCTTTGTCAAAGAGCTGGACTTGACTTTTTCTCTTTTCTTTCTTTTCTTTTTCTCTTTCTTTTTCAAGGCTCTCTTTTCAAATATCGAATAGAAATTTTTCTCGTTGTAAGCTCACACGTCTATTCCATTCCATGTTTGAATAGTTTATTTGAGTGTATTTATATAGCTTTTAAAAAGTAGTCGTTACATTTTTGGAATTGTAACTTTTTGAAATGTGAAATGTTATGTCATTTCAAAAAAATATCTTTTAGATAAATTCGAGAATACCTTTTTCCATAAAAGTAGAATAGAGGGTACACTAGTCGTTGTAATATTTTAGGTAATACATATTTTATGTAAAAAGTCTATTTCTTACAATAGTACATTGAACGTTGGGTTGTAGTTTTGTCTTTATTCTAATTAATGATTTGAGGTACATTAGTACTTCTTTGCTTTAAATGAGTGTAAGTACAATGAGTGCTTTGAGATATTTATTTGTACATAGCCATGTCAAGTGTTTTCTTTATGTTGTGTATTTCAAAGTCTCCAGAGAGAATGAGGACCAAAAGAAGGTCGACATTCTTTGAGAAGGATATTAACAAGGATTTGTTACAGGAGGCATTTAATGCTTTGTAAAGAGAATGATGACTTCAAGTAAGTCGACATTCTATGGTTATGAAAAAAGTAACTAGAGTCCTTTCAAAAACATATTTTATTTGTTTTTCTTTTGTGTAGCCGATTTATGTTTTTGTCTTCTTCTTATATTAAAAAACATTTCTTTAAAGAAGATAACTAAAGTCTTGTTAAAACATATTTTATTTGTTTTTCTTTTGTAGTCGATTTTATGTTTTTGTCTTCTTCTTATATTAAAAATATTTCTAGAGTCTTTTCAAAAACATATTATATTTGTTTTCTCCATGTAGCCGATTTTATGTTTTTGTCTTTTTCCTACATTCCTTTTCATGTTGTCTTGTATATAGTGTAAGGTACAATTATTACATGACAAAATATTTTTTTCATAAAAGGTTGTAAGAAGGTACAATTATTAGTTTTCAAAAAGGAGCTTTTTGAAACTATCATATACTTTGATGATATAGTGTTTATGAATGAGTATGTAATATGCAATATGCAAGTTCCTGAAGGTTCTGTTACATATGACTCTAAAGAAGAAAAAAAGTCTTTATCTTGAGGTAGCCGATCTCTTCATTTGAACTTTAGGAATGCATGGCTCATCAAGCTTTTTCTTCAAGAAGTATGATTGCACCATAGTTGTACTTGAACAGGAAGTCTCCATCCTTATTTGGTGAGATATCCTTGCATCAAATACTCGTTAGATTTATGGCAAAACATATTCAGTCATAATATAACATTATTTCAAGAGGACATATTATCATATCATATAAAATCAAATGAGACAGTGTATCATATTATGTGACATCAAAACCGAGTTTCTCAACACATTGCCTAAATGACATCTCCACCAAAGAATCATTTCATCGGTATGTTGCCTATCTACGTCTTCCTCCACCCTAATAACATCAAGATACTACTCCATCTGGTAAATGAAGTTCTTGAGGTCTCTCGAGCTTTGAGTGCCCCTATACATTGCAAGCTCAGGTAGCTTGATACGTAGTCTATCCACATGCTTTGCATCTCCACCATCTGAGGTAGTCACTCTAACTGATCATTCTTTCATCGAACAACATCCATTTTTGCAGTCATGCTGTTAAATCGTCCTAGCAAATCATCAAAATTTGGTGGCAAGATCATCCATCGAATCCCCAAATTTAGTGTCAAGACTTTTTACATAGTCCTTCACACCTCTACTGCAGTCTTGATCTCTAGGTTGAGATCTGTAAAAGCAACACAAGTCCCATTAACCTTCTCCACATTGGTCAATGTCCCCTCGACGACATCACGCGTAATACCTGACACATGATCATCAGCCATGAACTCTTCTTGAAGATGAATCATACTACCTGAAGAAGTCATGATATGATTTTTCGGTGCTATTGTCAATCCCAATGTCAACAAAGCTTTGGTACCGACTTGTCACGGGCTTAGAAGCGAAAGTCCCATCGATATAGCTTTGGGTAATAAAAAACACCGAAAGCAAACTTTTTAAGCATACAAGCAAACTCGCAACACATGCACAAGTGCAAAAGTAAGAGTATGCACATGCATAAGTACAAAAAAGAATAGAGGCATGGATGCATAAAACTTCTTTATAGTAACTTGTAAGCAAATTACATAAAGAAGAGGAAAGAAGGGCCGAATAGAGAGGGTTCTTAAGCCAAAAGACTACATACAAAGCATTTGAAAGTGCCAAAGAGATATATACATTAGAGACAAAAAGGTGAAAACATGGATGTCCGAAACAAAAACATACACTTGCTAAAAGAATGACTAGATTTTCATGCAACATAAAATTGTAAAAGGTGCAAGATTCAAACTCAACACATTGAGGAGGAAACTAACCCACTACCGATTAAGGAAACATTAACTTTCTGTCTTTATTTTTGCAAATATATTATACATATTCTGTTTATTCAGGCTTAATCGAGTTCGGCGACTTGATCAATCTTGTCTCATTTATTTTCATGGATGTGCTTGAACCTAGCTTAAACAAGCTGAGCCCAAGTCCAGCTCGAGCTAGCTCAATTAGTTGATTATACCAAACAATGTCTCATTTTATATGTAAAGAAGTCACATGTTTATATGCCAATTCACTTTCATGTCGCGTCCTCTTATATTTTATTCTAAATGAAAAATTCCACAAAAATGTCATGTATCATTGTGATTGCAATATCAGGGTGAATGGTAGTTGGTATTTGTCGATATTCAATCCAAACTAGATTGCCCACTGTGTTCTGTTGTTGGAAATCCATGGCCAAATATGATAACTCCACATCTAATTAAGTTGGTTTGGTTCGCCCTCGATACTAGCCGGATCTGGCTTATTGGAGTCAATTCCTATCCATAAGGTTAGGCCACGTAACTCCCGGACCCAGCCGATGACGGGTCCGGCCCATTTGCAGCAAAGGGCCAGAATGGACCCTCTACAGTTGTGGACGTACTTACTCGTCATTCTGCAAAATGTCACGGGCAATTTCGCTATGCTCTTTCTTTTAGGGTGTGGTGCTCCGACGTTTTGTGCTACCACGTGTGTGCGGCCAAAGATAAAGCCGCGGTCCGTTTGCTTACGCCGAAAGGAGCACGTGATGTACGGAAACCTTTAATTGTAGATTTACTCCTATGAGTTGCCACAATGATGGGCGTAGTTGGGATGACTGTATGATATTCGAAGAATCATGTGGAGCTTTTTGTAATTTGCTACAGCCCAAAAATTGTTTTCCAATTGAATTTCTACGCGTAGTACGGTCTGGGAGGGAGAGACAGGTCCCAATTGGTTCGCTTTATCCGTTCGGATCTTCTTGGATCCATGTCCACGTCAACACTCTCACCCCACGACGACCGGTCCATTGAGTCCTTTTCATGTCTTTGTACCAAAGGCGTAGAAGTTTAAAACAAAAATTAAAGTGTAGCTAATTTCTCGTGAGAAATTCAATTTTCTATATTTCTCACAATTTTATAATCTAAATGTTGGCATAAATAAGTACATCTTCAAATGTACAAATATAAGTGACAATGGATACGAACAAAAGATATGAAAATATGCCAAAAAGATTTTTGCTAGAGATTATACCAAGAAAAATGTAAAATTAACTCGGCATAAAAGTTGTGTTGATAGGGTTCCAATGAAAATATCAGGATTTTTTGTATGTTTGAAATAGGTGACAAAATATCGACACATTTTGAAAAATATCACAACATTTTATCACTTTGCTTTGGACAGGAAGATATGAAAATATGCCAAAATGATTTTGAAAAACGTAAAATTAACTCAGCATAAAAGTTGTGTTGATCTGGTTCCAATGAAAATATCATGATTTTTTGCATGTTTAAAATAGGTGACTAAATATTGACACATTTTGAAAAAAAATATCACAACATTTATCACAAGAAATGAAAATATGCCAAAAAGATTTTTGCCAGAGATTATACCACGAAAAACGTAAAATTAACTCGGCATAAAAGTTGTGTTGATCGGGTTCTGATGAAAATATCATGATTTTTTGCATGTTTAAAATAGGTGACAAAATATTGACAAATTTTGAAAAAATATCACACCATTTATCACACATTCTGAAAAAGGTCACAACAAATATACACTTTTTTTGAATTTATAAACCAAAGAAACTGCACCCAACACAAAGTCTTGGTTGTGCTGGCTCAGCCTGGCATACCTATGATCGTCATTCCGGCAGTGTAAAACTCTAAGGCTAGGACCTCTGCCTACAAGGCCTATGCTATGCATTGGCTTGCAGAGAGACGTGATGCCCACGAGAATCGAACCTTGATGGTCGGTCATGTAACGCCCCAAATTTTTAAGTCCCGAAAAGCGTGGATTTTGTTTTATAAAATTGCAGCGGGTAAAATCAATCGGGAGTAAAACTTGGCACTCTACTTTTCCTTCACATTCACATTTGGATAGACATTAAATCTTAGAATTTTGAATATTCATAATAGAAATAATGATTTCACATGTTCTTTATTAATAATAAAAATCAAGAATTTAATTAGAGTCCTGAACAAATAATATGCTCTTATTCATCAACTTTGGCGAGCTTGAAAAAGATTTTACTCGACCCCTGTCACAACCTTCCGCTATCGCATGTAAATTCAATCACCTCTTGAAAAACATTGAATATTCATAGGGTCAGACAAACATGCCTCAATAGAGTAGAGCTATACTAAGCAAGTAATCTAGATTCACAAGTAAGAATCTCTTCAAACTTTCATGCACTTATACTTCAATTTTGATAAATTTTCAACAAGTATTGCACGTATATCGAATAAGCATGAACATATAACCATTATTCATCATTCACTTGAGTAAAAATGCATGAACAGTTAAATATGTATGAACTTACCAATGCAAATGCCCTTTTTATGCATGAATAAATTCTTATCTTGAATTATCTTTCTTTCTTATATGATGTATGTCATGTCCACATGATGCACATACAATTAGGTTCCACTTGTTAGCCCTGTTGGTACCACACAGGCAATAACCTGATGAAGGACCATGGCACATGCATAATTTCATGCAAGGGCGGATTTGGCCTGGCCAGATACACTTCACCAGTCTATGTGATGGATGCCAGAAGCAAGAGAGACTCCAAACACAATAATAATATACATGATGCATCAGATTTCTCTCATGAGTTCTATATTCTCTGCGATGCAGACTGTGCAGAGGCTTCCCCTCACTTCATGGGTGGAGAAATGAGCAACCTTTCATACTCAAACAATATCCACAAAACCAATATGTACCGCTTACCCTCTCTTAATAAGTCAATGCTTTAGTGTTATGATTTTATTTATTTGCATTAGTATTTTTTATGCAATACCATAACCAAATTTATGATAGCTAATTCAGCCACTTTAGGAACCTAATTTGCAAGTTTAAATAGACATTAAATTATCCATTCATACATCTTGTTCAGTAAGCATATTCACATATCAATAACTATCATGATAAGCTTTCATATTTTTGCATGTGTAGCCATAATTTTAATACATATCAAAATTCACAGTTTCAAGATTTTGTCAGTCCAATTTTGAAAAAATCACCAAAATTTACAAATTGCGAATCATATTTTCTTACTTTTTTTGCAAATACACATATGTTTCAAGAAAATAACTCAAGAAACATAACTGAAAAATTCATCATAGATAAATCAGGAAAATTCTTGGACTAAACCCCATTCTGGACAAATATAAGACAGTCCTTGTTTCTAAAGAAAAAAATTTCTGGTTTGGAAAATTTCTCCGGACTTTCAGATAAATCCTTTCATAAAACCTTTTTTACAGGACCATCTTATATATGTTATGATTCACCTAGATTTTTCTTGATTTTTTTTATCAGCCTTGAATAGGTCTTTAAGGTCCTCAAAACCGTGGGTCAGAATAGTCCTGCAGACAAAACACTAAATCTATACTCCGTTGCAAGAAACGTTTCAGCCCCAAACAAAACAAATTAAAATTTAAAGTTCAAAGCCTGGATGTATAGAACACCCTAGTATTTTTATTTAAATTTATTGGACTTGTTATTGAAGAACAAATCAAGATTAAAAATGAGGACATGAATAACAAGATTCAAGGTCATGCAAGATTCATCAAGAAAGAGCAATCTCAAGGTAAAGGTCTATATAAATCATGATTTTCTAATAGTCTAAACATATTTTCATCATCATCAAATAAAAATTTGTTCATGTCCAGGCTTAGCTTGCTAAAACATTAAAGACATCGTCGAAGAATCATAAATCTACTGAGAAATAAGTCGAATAGGATTTTTGCTAAGCAAGAATCATAACAAACCATAAACAATCATAGAACATGAATTATTTACACAACAACGTAATGTTTAATCATGATAAACATAAAATACTCTACCCTAGATGTTTTGATTATCTTTATTTATCAAAAACAAGTACAAACTCGATATAAAGAGTCGTTCTTGAACAAACTCTTAGATTCTGAGAAAACCTCATCTCTGTCTGACTACTACAAAGGCTATAAAAATTGTTTTTTATGGTACACACACATAAAATTTTCTCCAAAATGTAGAAAACTTTGACAACTTTTTGATGCCCCAAACCGTTCGTTAAAACTTCTCCAGATGAGGAATATATGAACGTTTTGGTACAGACCTATACTTTTATGTTTCGACTATCACAGATTCGTGCTAAAAAAGTAAACAGAGCCCAAAATTTCATTGTAGATGCAAAAAAAAATTAGATTTCTAATGAAATAAATCGCTCATCAAAACTTCTCTGGACAAGGGAGATACGAACGATTTACCGATCGAGTATCAGGCTAGAAAATAAAAAATAAAATATTTTTCGAAGAACCTGAATTGAAAACTCATATTTTCTTAGAAAAAAGACCATAGAAATAAATAAATTTTTTATAAAATATTAATATTATTGTAATCTACCAACCCGAAACAAAATATTCAGAAAAATAGTCAGCTACTATGGTGCTTTTACCATTTTTACAATTTTAGTTTCTGAAGAAATCGGTTTGATCAAAAATGATTTTTCTTATAGTTTTTCTTTTGAAAACCCCTTCGAAATACATGACCCGACAGTCCTATATCAAACTTAAATGTGGGGGGCATGATCTAGGGTCCGTACTCATAAAAAATTGAAGGTAGTCATATCCATGAATCCTGGTTTACATGTAAAGTATAAAACTCCTTACCTTAATGATGAAAATTGATTATGAGAAAATAGATGGCTCTCCTTATGCAAATCGGCCGTTCTACGCCAATAAAGGCCTCACTCAAGACCTTTCCAAGCTTCCTCAATATGCGTGGAAGCCTCCTATGCTGGACTACATTAAGAAGACCCAACATTGAAGTCTAGAAAAGAAGAATAAGGGAGACAGGTTTTTAGGAGAGAGAGAAAGAGAGCTAAAAATATATGGCAATAAGGGGGTGGGGTGGGGGTGTGTGTGTGTGTGTGCAGCCCTCCTCTATATATAGGCATCTCCCTTTAGATCAAGGGCTGAAAATAATTCCAGCCCTTTGAACTAAGGGTTAGAATAGAGTGCAATTTTTTTTTCTTCCTTACTTGCTTGCCAAATAAGCAAGTTGACTAGTCAACAATAAAGTTTTAATTTTTTGTTAAATAGCTTGTTGTCTTCTTAATTTAGCCCTCAACTCATTTAGAACTCTCTAGAGGTGACACTACCTCTATGGAGCCCTCTAGAAAATCGTCCTTCTCTCAGAAGTTAAAAAAATAGTAAACTTTTAATTACACGAAATAACTAGTTTTTGATTTTAACATTTTTTGCTTGTATTTTGGTATCATATTTTAAATATTTATTTTAGAGTGACACATAAGATGGGACGGCCCACCTATGGACTCTTACCATAATTAATTTTAAATATATTTCTCATTTTATCCTAAAAAAATAATAATAATAAATTCCTAAAAAAAATATGGGTGTTACATCCAACCCCCTTTAAAGAAATTTTGTCCTCAAAATTTGATTAAGGTAATGTACTAAATAGGTATGAATGCTTCACTCTCATATCCATCTCAGGCTCCCAAGTACACTCTTTGAGCCCATAGTACTGCCATCGAACCTTCACTAATAAAATTGTCTTGTGTCATAGCACCCGATCTCGTCGATCCACTATCTCAATAGGACGTTCTTCAAGCATAAGGTCTTTCTGTACTTCTATTTTGTCAAATTAAATAGCATGCGTATAGTTTGGTACATACTTTCTCAACATTAACACGTGAAACACGTCATGTATGTTGAAGAACTGAAGTAGAAGTGTGAGTCTATATGCTGCACCTCCAATCCTTTTAAGGATGAGAAAATGTCTGACATACCTCAGACTCAACTTTCCTTTCTTCTCGAACCAAAACACGTTCTTCATAGGTGAGACTTTGGAAAATACATGGTCTCCTACCTCGCAGCGCTTCGAATTTGCATAGCTCTTTTGGCAGCTCTAAGTGGTCAAAAGTCTTTTTTGAATCAGCTGAACTTGATTTGAATAATGTGGCAGAACTATAGGTGATTCAATCGTTCTTTCTTATAACCTCGCTTCAACAAATAGGGGATCTACAGGATCGTCTGTACAATGCCTCATAAGGAGCCATACCAATACTTGAATGGTAGCTATTATTATATGCAAACACAACTAACTTCAAGTGTTTACTCCAATCACCTTTCCACTCTAGGACACACGCTCGAAGCATTTCTTTTAAGGTCTGAATAGTCCTTTCTGACTGTCCGTCCGTCTGTGTGTGAAAGGTGGTGCTAAACTTAAGCTTTGTTCCCAGAGCTTTCTAAATTTGCCCCTAAAATTTAAAAGTAAATCTCGGATCTCTATCAGAGATGATCGAAATAGGTACTCCATGTAACCTGACGATCTCTTCAACGTACAAATTTGCCAGGCTCTCTAGCGTCTAATTCGCCTTGATCGATAAAAAATGTGTCGATTTAGTAAGTTGGTTCACAATCACACATATTGTATCGTACTGTTAGTGGGTCCTGGGTAAACCTATCATGAAGTCCATAGTGATATCTTCCCACTTTCACTATGGAATCTCAATCGTCTGTAGCATTCCGTCAAGTCTCTGATACTCTATTTTGACCTATTAGCAAATTAAGCATCTCGATACATATTTAGCAACATCTCTTTTCATGTCATGCCACCAATAAGATCTCTGAAGGTCCTTATACATTTTTGTGCTTCTTGGGTGTATGATGAACTTAGAACGATGTGCTTCATCGAGTTCTTTCCTCAACTGAGGATCCTCCAGTACCAAAAGTCTATGGCCATACCATATGCTTCTATCCTCCTCCAGATGAAGAAGATGCAACCGTCTTCATAAATTATGGGTCATCCTTCTATAGAGAAATGATTTGATCTATAAGTTTTGTCTGAGCTGCCAAACTGGCCATCTGTATGCAGCCTGAGTCAGAGGTGAAAGGCTTCCAATCAATCAAATCTTCTAGTGATTGTCACTCACTACTAATAAGGCTTGCAAGACTCCCCGCTTTTCTACTCAAAGCATCTGCCACTATGTTGGCCTTTTCTGGGTGATAAGATATAGAAAAATCGTAATCTTTTAAAAACTCCAACCATCGCCTCTGCCTCATGTTGAGGTCCTTTTCAGAAAAGATATATTTAAGGATCTTATGATAAGAGAAAACCTCAAAATGTTCCTCGTAAAGGTAATGTCGCCACACTTTAAGTGCAAAGACCACTGCTGCAAGTTTCAGGTCATGCATGGGATAATTTTGGTCATGCACTTTTAATTAACGTGATGCGTATGCTATCACTCTTACATGTTGCATCAACATGCATCCCAATTCTGTTCCTAATGCATCACTATACACCACAAAACCAGATCATCAAGATTGACACCAGACTGGTCTTCTATAGGTTCGATTTCCCAAAATGAAGAAATGTGGGACATCTCCTTATACATTTTCTAAAAAATTGATTCAACAAGAATTTCGCATATAGGAACATTCTCAATTTTAGGTGAGGGTTCCTTCTCAATTTCTTCATCTAATATCGGTCCACCAATCATTTCACAAAAAGGCTCTGTAAACACCCAAAATTTTCCTCATCCATTCTCAAACAACCCTTCTCGTGCAGTGCCAACCCTATTAGGTCAGTGTAGGAGTCAAAACAAAACAAAAATAAGATAAAATTCTATTCCTACTATGTTCCTCAGTGGAGTTCTGGCATATTCAGATCAGAAGCCATAAGTTTTTTGCCCTTGGGATTCTTAACAGGTTGGCTCGGCAGACTACCCTCGGTTCTCCTCATTAATGCATCTTCTAACTGTCCCATCTGTGTTTCGAGCTTGGCTATGGAATGGGTATGAGAGTTTGGCACTTGGTTACATTTCTCCAAGGCATTATGATTAGAGGTTTTCAACTTCTGCAATGCTTGAAGAATTTTCTCCTCAAAAGATAACTGTAGAGCGGTCTTCTGAGGAGTAACCATGGAAAAGATCAGAGAAGTTTGGGGGTAATTCAACCTCTGGTATGACTAAGTGAATGTACTGAGCCTAACCTGATGAGACAGACGGGCTGGAGCTGGGGCTTGTTGGTTCCTCCATGAAAAATTAGGATGGTTTCGCCAACCCGGATTATATGTAGATAAAAATGGGTCATTCATGGATTTGGCAAACCCCTAAGCAGCCTGAACTTGTTCGTGAATAAATTCAGGGTATTGAGCTGTCGAAGGACACTCAGTGACATGATGTGTCAGACTGACACATAGAGTACACATCGTCTACTGATGGGATGGTCCGGCTAGAAGTTGGTCCAACTTATGTGCAAGCATATCAACCTTACTCTGAATCGCATTAGTAGAACCTACCTCTAGTAGCCCACCCTTCTTGAGACCACTCAGTGCAATCCTGTCAGAATGAGATGCTGAAGATGAAGTCGTGTGGTGCAGAGAGTTCTCAGCTAAAGTCTCAAATAACCCTCACGCTTCGTCTTCGCTCTTCAACATGAAAGTCCCACCATAGGATGAATCAATCATTTGTCTGTTCCTCTCAGAGAGACCATCATAAAAACTCTACACTATTTACCACCTAGGTTCCTAATTATGTGGGCATTTCCTAAGCAAGTCTTCGTATGTTCCCATGTCTCATGAAATTGCTCACCATTCATCTCTGAAAAGTTGGTGATGGCTCACCTAAATTGGTTTGTACGACCAATGGAAAAATATTTCCTAAGGAATTCCTATTGTAATTGAATCCATGTCTCGATTTGCCCCGGGTTCAAGGTCTTAAACCAATGCTTCGCCTTGTCCTTCAGAGAGAACAAAAAGAGCAACGGCTTCATCACACCATTTTTGAAGTTATTGATTTGGACCGTTGAACAAATCTCGAGAAACTCATCGAGATGCCTATATGGGTCCTCATGAGAAAGGCCATAAAATAAAGGTAGCATTTGAACAATGTTGGCCTTGATCTCATATTCAGGCGCTCCTAAATCAGGTCTCCTAATGGCAGATGCCTGGGTGTACTGGTTAGGGGTAAAGAAATCCCTCAATGGATGAGGTTCAATCCACTGCTTCATCTACTCCGCCATTCGATTCAGACTTTTGGATCTTCTCAAGATACGTTGTGGTTTTGGATCAAATGGGTGAAGAGGAGCTCCTAAAGTTCTCCGCCTCTGCATACATCAAGTTAGCCCAGTGTATGGATCGACTAAGTCTAACTATTCTATTCTATCTAAACTAAACTAACATGCAATACAAAAATTCACACAAATACACTAGTAAATGAAAATAAAAATAAACTAACCAAGTCAGAATCAATTAATCTACTTTACGAAATTTAAATAACAAAATCTATTCTAATTCACAAAATTAGCACAAAATATAAAGTCACAAACTATGTTTTCTAAAACCCACCTGTCTATTCGCTCCTTTAAGCATGCAACTCAGTAAATCCTAGAAAAATAGTACATGAATTCAATATGTACTAACTAAGTGAAAACCTATATTTACTTACTAATTCTACTAACTAAAATAAATATATAAATAAATAAATATTAATAAACTGAAATATTAGAGATAATAAATATCAATCGTCGTTCCCTAGCAATGGTGCCAAAATTTGGTTGTACTTTTACAATGATATTTAAAAAAAAAAGATATTTTCAATAAAAGTTTGGAAAATCGACAACCAAATATATAAAACCAACTTTCCATAATCGTGGTGAGTGCGGGTCGAATCCATAGGAAATAGGACAATATTTGATATTATCTCTAAAAAAAATTTAATTTATTAGTAATTCAAAAGTCTAAAATAAAAAAATTACAAGTTAATGTACATATTAATGTAAATAAAAATTAACAAAAAAAAATTCTAAACTACGCTGTTGAAGCCGCCTCTAAGTCCAAAGGGCATTTTTATCCTTTTACCAAATATGGCATTCACGCTCTCAACGTAAATGAACCTTTAACATGCAGTATGCTTGTCAACCTCAAGGGATGTCCGACGATGGAGGAGGGAGAAAGAGCAGTTAATGTTGTTTGGAAAGCACACCCAACACGTTCTTTGATGGTTTGCAATGTCCTTTAAGTTGCTGCACTCATATGGGAGTCGAGTTGCAAATATAAGACCAAAGGTAAGGAGAAGAAAGAGATCCACTCGGGAAAGAAGCACGACTGATCCTCGTTGATGCAGACAACACACCAAACCGAGGAAGACACCCACACGACCTGCAGCACCTGTAAAGAAAATACCGCAGCACCAAAGAAAGACAAAAACAAGAAATAGAAAAAAAGAGGAAAAAAAAAAGAGGAAGAAGAACACGCAAGGGAGGGCGTGTGTGAGAGAGAGAGGGAGAGAGAGAGGGGGGGGGGGTTGGGCGATTTTTTCAAAACAGCAAAAATGTTTAACCCCCAAAATTTTTAACTATTTAAGGCACTAAACTATTGTCAAATTCTAAAAACTACCTAAAGACAAAATAAATTCTAACTAACAACTAAAACTCTTTGCTATTTACAACTAAGTACCTAAATGCATTATGAAGAGGGTTTTTTTTTCGCAAAAGTTTATGGATTGCACTTTGGATCAATGGGTTTATGGATATTTTAAAATTGGATTTTATCCATGATCCAAACTTGAGCTCTTGGGTCGTATCTAGATCCGAATGACCTCAAAAACCGCTCTAAAATCTCAAAAGTGCTCTATTTTCCTTAATTTAACTTTGATTCGAGTGAAATTCAAACCGTAGCTCTTTCGTGTCTAAATATGTCAATACATGGGTTATAATCCTTTAAAACACAATAAAATGAATGCATATTATATGAAAATAATGTGCATTTCATGCATCATCATTGCCCTTCGACCTGTCACATTGCTTGGGTTGAGTTTTCCTAGAAGACTCCCAGTCATCTTGTGACACGATAACTATCATTATTGTTTCTTTAGAAGTAAGCTAGGAACTTAAGGAGTTCAAGGATTTTAATTCCTTTTCCCACTTGAAGCATCGTGGCCATCTCAATGGCCTGGTTAAGGTTATGGGGACGACTCATGAGCACTCGGGTCCTCAAACCGTCTCATAGTCCATGGACATACTTCCTTACCCACGCCTTGTCAGTAGTATACATGTGTGGGTAGTACTTCTCTAGGTGAAAAATTGTGTGGTATACTCTGCTACTCCCTTGGAACCCTGTTTGAGATCCAAGAATTCTTGCATCTTGTGGTCTCGAGCAAACTGGAAAAAGTAGGTGTCAATAAACACCATTGTGAACTCCTCCCATGTGAGTGTTTGTCGCTCATCTGACATGTAGCGTACCTCACACATTGTCTTCCACCAACTCTTTGCGTCACCCTAGAGCTGGTAAGTGGTAAAGGACACCTGCCTCTCAGCGGGAACCACGAGAATCTCAAAGATCTTGTTAATCGTACTGACCCACTCTTCTGTCGCGTTAGGATCCTCTTTACCAATGAAAGCAAGAGGGATCGATCCTATGAAGCATTTATAAGACACTCCATGAACCGCGACAGCAGGTGGTGTCGCAGGAGCATCGGGATGGTGGCAAGTGCCATTACCATTACTCGTATTGCCTGCAAGGTTCTAGCAAGTGGTTGTCAGAGTCGTTGAGGGTTTAAAAAATAAAGTCCCTCTGGGCAGTCCAACCTGCAGGTTGGCTGGCCATCTACAAACACATATTTGGATTCTAATTACTTTTAGGTTCAGTATAAATAAAAAATTCTTGTTCATATGACCTGTAACATCTATATTCTGATTTTGCAATGATTAACAAAGAAAAATAGTTTTCAAGCATAACATATGATCAAACTAAACTAAAATGGAACATACTTACAACGATGGTGGTCGGCTGGACAGGTTTGAGTCATACTTTCCCTCGGCTCTGATACCAAGTTTGTGGCGCCCCAAATTTTTAAGTCACGAAAAACATGAAATTTTGTTTTTATAAAATTACAATGGGGTAAAATCAATCAGAAGTAAAACTTGACACATCTTTTCCTTTATATTCACATTTAGACAGACATTAAATCATAGAATTTTGAACATCCATAATAGAAATAACGATTTCACATGTTCTTTATTAATAATAAAAACCAAGAATTTAATCAGAGTCTTGAACAAATAATCTGCTCTTATTCATCAACTTTGGCGAGCTTGGAAAAGATTGTACTCGACCCCTATCGCAACCTCCCGCTATCGCATGTAAATTCAATCACCTCCTAGAAAATATTGAATATTCATAGGGTCAGACAAACATGTCTCAATAGAGTAGAGCTATACTAAGCAGGTAATCTAGAATTCACAAGTAGGAATCTCTTCAAACTTTCATGCACTTATATTTTATTTTTGGCAATATTCAACAAGTATTGCACATATATTGAATAAGCAGAAACAGATAACCATTATTCATCATTCACTTGAGTAAAATGCATGAACAATTAAATATATATGAACTTACCAATGTAGAGGCCCTTTTTATGCATGAATAAATTCTTATCTTTGATTATCTTTCTTTCTTATATGATGCATGTCATGCCCACATGATGCACATACAATTAGGTTTCACTTGTTAGCTCTGTTGGTACAACACAGGTAATAACCTAATGAAGGACCATCGCTCAAACATAATTTCATAGAAGGGTGACTTTGGTCTGGCCGGGTACACTTCACCAGTCTATGTGTTGGATGCTAGAAGCGAGAGAGACTTCAAGCACAATAATAATATACCTGATGCATCAATTTTTTCTCATGAGTTCTATATTCTCTCCACTGTAAACTATACAGAGACTTCCTCACTCTTCATGGGTGGGGAAAGGAGCAACCTTTCGTGCTCAAACAATATCCACGAAGCCAATATGTACCGCTTACCCTCTCTTAATAAGCTAATGCTTTAGTGTTATGATTTTATTTATTTGCATTAGTATTTTTCATGCAATACCATAACCAAATTTATGAAAGCTAATTTGGCCACTTTAGGACCCCAATTTACAAGTTTGAATCGACATTAAATCATCCATTCATACATCTTTTTCAGTAAGCATGTACACATATCAATAGCCATCATGATAAGCTTTCATATTTTTGTATGCATAGCCATAATTTTAATATATATCAAAATTTGCAGTTTCAGGATTCTGTCAACCCGATTTTGGAAAATTCACCAAAATTTACAAATTATGAATCACATTTTCTTATTTTTTATAAAAATACACATGTATTTCAAGAAAACAACCCAAGAAACAAAATAAATTTTTTTATCATAGATAAATCAGGAAAATTCTTGGACTAAACCCTATTCTGGACAAATATAAGACAGTCCCTGTTTCTGAAGAAGAGATTTTCCGGTTTGGAAAATTTCTCCAGACTTTCAGATAAATCTTTTCGTAAAACCCTTTTTTTAGGACCATCATATATATGTTAGGATTCACCTAAAATTTCCTTGATTTATTTTGATTAGCCTTAAATAGAACTTTAAGGTCCTCAAAATCATGGGTCAGAACAGTCCTGCAAACAAAGCGGAAAATCAGTACTCCATTGCAAGGAATGTTTCGGCCCCAATACGAACAAAAAAAAACAAATTAAAATTACAAGTTCAATCCCTAGATGTATAGAACACTCCAGTATTTTTAATTGAATTTATTGGACTTGTTATTAAAGAGATATCGATTTATTTCTAAAACAGGTCGAGATTAAAAATGAGAACAGGAATAACAAGATTAAAGGTCATGCAACATTCATCAAGAAAGATCAACCTCAAGGTAAATATCTATATAAATCATAATTTTTATGATAGTCTAAACATGTTTTCATCATCATCAAATAAAGATTTGCTCATGTCCAGGCTTAGCGTGCTAAAACATTAACAGGCATTATTGAAGAATCATAAATCTGCCGAGAAATAACTCAAATAAGATTTTGTGAACACCCCAAATTTTCCAAAAATTCAAAAAATGACCTTTTTGCCCCTGACCTCCGTCATCTGAGTAATCAGGTCAATTTTTAACCAAAACTCCATTCATTCCTTGAATTCATTAGAATTCAGACCCAAAATCTTATCTCTGACCCAGCTTTGATCCGAATCGGATCCGAACCCCTCTTTGAGAAAAAAAATTCAAAAACAAAAACCCGAATTCTCAGAAAACTCTCTTTCGTAAATATTTTTTTTTTGCAAAAATCAGTTTTAAATCTTATTTCCTCGCAAATCTTAGGATTTTATTCTAAAAATACCAAAAAAATCAGAAAAAATGGAGCTCAAAACCTTTTCAAAACTTTTCTTTTCTAAAAAACCTCACTTTAAAACCATTTTTATGAAATTTTTTGTCGAAGGAGCCTCTTTTTTAAAATTCACGTGAAAAGTTTGAAGGGCCCTGTAAGAAAACACTTTGTTAGGGTTTTTCACAAGGGGTCGGATGCGAAAGGCCTGCTCCCCCTCATCGCCCAACCGCCTTCTTCGTCTCTCGGCTCAGCCTTCACAAACCTTCTCCAGAACCTTCCTCCTCCATGTGCGACTTCCTTGACCACCGTTGATCTTCAACGAATACCTCTTCCTCTCTCCATCGCCACCCATCTCCAGAGATCCACCGATCCTCTTCTCTCCATCGCCGCTCATCTCCAACCGACCCCTTCCTGAATCCTCTTCCCCTCCCTTAAAAGGGCACACAGGGCTCTCTCTTCATCATCCAGCTTTTACCTCTCCATGTGCCTCTTCTCATTCACGATCGTCTTCACCCCTCCACCCTTTTACGCAAGTAATTTTTTGTTTCTTCCTCCCAAGCCAAGGCCAAACACGTCTGTGTCTGAAGGAAGATTGGCCCTGCAACCAAAGCCTTCTTCATTCCATTCTCCTTCTTGGATCTTCCCTTTCGTCAATCCACCCTCCCTCTCTCTGGTTCTCATCTGCTGGAGTTCGATCGACTCTAGCTCTCCTCAGAAAAACCTCAGCAGAGAAGGCACGATCTGATCCCCCATTTGCCTTCTCCTTCTCCAAGCTTGGAAGCTCCATAAGCACCCAACAAGGCAAGAATTTTCTCCCCTTCTCCCTTGTTTCTTCTTTATTTATTTTGTTTTGAGTTTTTTTTAGTTTCTTTGCATAGTTTAATAATAGATCTCATGTATGGCGTCGGTCTGCATATAGCAACCTCGACTCATACGAAGCGACATTAACAGGATTTTGTTCCGACAATTGTTTCTTCTTTTTTTTTTCTTCTTCTGCAATTTGTTTTGAATTTCCTTTCGGATCCTCCATTGTTCCTTTCAATGTGTTTTAGTCTTTGCATGACTAATTTTCTGCTTTGATATAATGCTATTGTCTTCATTTTCTCTGTTTTTTGTAACATATTTTGTTTGATTGATCTTCCGATGTCAAGTTTGTCGCAGCAGTATTTCCCTTTCAACATAGTATTCAGTATCATCTGCTATATTGATGTTTAGTTTCATGTGACCTATGGTATGTCCATCACAATGTTCCTGCGTCCGATTGATTTTTCATGCATAGGTGCATTTCAAAAACCATAATGCTCTCGGTTTCCTGAGATTATAAGTCAGGTTGATTCGGGATAATGGACATATAAACATGATTGAACTGAAGGAAGTCGATCTCATCTTCGTTCAGAGAGCTTTAAGCTACGAACACATTGTTTGCCTTTTTTTGATTCAGCAATTCACCCCCATTTTCTTTTGTATACATATTGTATTTTGCCTTGAGTTTCCTTCTATCCGTTATTCCATATCGCATCATGTACTTTTCCCTTTTTTTATTTTTATTTCTTTTCAACATCAAATCCGACCCATCCCCTGTGCATCTACGCTGCCTTCAAGATAAAGACTGATTCTGTTGCGTGTGCCCTGCTTCTGATATGAATGATCATGTCTTAAAGTTTCAGAGAAGACAAACATTTACACACATATAAAGGGAATATTTAAGGGAAATTTAATTTTGAGGAAGATGGACGAGGCTTACATTTTGGAAATTCCTGATAGTGACAAATCATTTGATAAAAATTTCCTCTACAAATCCTGGAAGATCATGGTGTTACTTAGAGTTATGCTGAAAGAGTTTGTGGAATTGGCCATAGAAAGAAATCCTCTTTAAAACAAGCTAGGGTCTGAAATTGGAACAGAATATTCAGCTGTGTCAGATGTGTGTGTGCTTGGAGCATTAAACAGTGGTATAATCATAGTTGGACTTGCATTAAAGCCATCTGTCACTAATGTTTTCTAAGTGTTCGCTTGAGTGACAGAGACGTTGCGGCTAAACCATTGAGATTCTGGAATTTCCTCATGCTACAAGGGATACTTTGACTACAGAAAAGGGAACCATAGAGTAGGTTGTGAAAGGCCTTCTGGAAAGTCTCCTGGTTCACCAGCGAAAGCCCTCTGCAAAAGGTAATTGCTGGCTTACCTAAGGTTTCTTTTGATTACATCGATTTTGATATGCAGGTATCGTCTCTCTATCTCTCTGCCTTTTGTTTTTTTTTTCTTTTGCCAATGGCTCGTTTGTTTGCCATGATGATGTTGATTGTAGTCTTTGCTACTTTTTGATGTATTTCTTGATATGAAAGTTTGAATTTGTACATGTTTCATTTGGTACTTTATTTGCATATCAATGAAGTTATAACCTTCTCCAATGTAGAAATTTAGTTGTTGGTAATAATGCATATATCATATAGTTTATTCTCATTATATAATTTATTCTGATGCATAGTGTGCTTGTAAGATTTAATTCTTTTATGCACTCGCTGCTCACCACTTGCCACACCTTCACTTCACTCACAGTGCACATGCATATCTCATCTGCTGTATTTGTATTTGTTTCCTTTGGCAATGGCAAGCATATTAGTCATTACAGTAATTCCCCACCATTTTTCTACAAAATCCACTGTAGCAAGGCTTAGGTCCGGCCATCATCCACCTCGTTAGGATCACACCAATACATATTTACAGCATGCATTACAACAACTTCTTGCTGTCACCATCCCCATGGCATTTCTAATGGCACATACCATTACTGATCCATATTCAATCATTAGCCATCGTACCCATTTTCGCTATCCTGTGCATAAGTAGTATTGTCATATAGATGACATTCGGCCTGTATCACTTATTAGATCAGCCTATCATGCGATTGGGCTATGTTAGTTGTGTATTAAGTAGTGATTTTAATCCCTTTGTAATTATTAGTCTTCATGTTAAAATGTTTCATTGCTTCTTAATATTTTCTCAGTGTTGTCTTACCAATATTTCATAATAGCAATTTCAGTTTTAACACATGACTGGTCTTTTGACATTCACTTGACATTCTCATACAACATAGCATCTACTTTCTCACTAGTTTGTTGCATCTGCCTACAGTGTTTTCAACAGCCATTTATGCATCCCCTGTAACCCCTTTTTCTTCTTTTTATGATAGTTCACTCTTGAACTATCATAATCACCATATTTTTATCATTCTTTTACAAATGGTTCACAGGAACCATTGTAAGTTCTTCTCTTCTCTTTATGATAGTTCATTCTTGAACTATCATAATCATCATATTTTTATCATTCTTTTACAAGTGGTCCATAGAAACCACTGTAAATTCTTCTCTTATCTTTATGATAGTTCATTCTTGAACTATCATAATCATCACATTTTTATCATTCTTTTACAAGTGGTTCACAGGAATCATTGCAAATTCTTCTCTTATCTTTATGATAGTTCATTCTTGAACTATCATAATCATCATATTTTTATCATTCTTTTACAAGTGGTTCACAGGAACCACTGTAAATTCCTTCTCTCTTTGTACGTACATATATTCCTACATATATGTGCGTTTTCTCATAAATATAGGGTAGACCATATATAAATCAAGCATCTGTGTAAGATTTTGGATAATCATTTACACTCATATTTTTCATCTCCTTTTGTGCAAATTCTATCTAGCAGGAATATAAGGAGGGATAGGATTAAAATATTTTTTTGATGTTCTCAAATCCAATTGTTGTAAATAAATAAGATGATGAAGACTCTACATTTCCAGTCTTAGATAGAATGAATGAGCATTGTAAAAAGCATTGAACTACTTGTATTCATGCATTTCTTCCTTTATTCCTCAAAATTCTCACAATGGTGAAACACGAATGACACGTGCACCGTTTCGTAAGAGGTAATTGATACTAAGTTGATGATCCACATCAATGGCCATAGTCAGGGTGTGGACAAAACTTAGCATTTTTATCTTTTACGAAATAACATTGGATCCACACTGGATCCGTTTTCAAAATTCATCATATTTTCCTTAAATATCTTCTTCTTTTATCAAAATTTAACTTAAAATTAATTCAAAATATATATCAATGACCATAGTCAGGGTATATTAAGAGTTAATTTCATTTTAAATTCTATAAAAGCACCAAATGTATTTTATTCTTCACCTGAATTTAAATATAGATTATTATATAATACATCCAATGACCATAGTCAAGGATGTATTATATCTTCAATCTTATTTTAATTCATTTAAAGAATGAAATAGCTTTTCAAAAATCCAATTTCAAAAATTTAAATTCATTCATCATTTAGGATAGAACTGCATCCTATTTTTAAAACTCCTTTTTCAAAAACTCCAAGTGATGTTAATATCTTCCTCAATCTATTCTTATAAAATCCAATTCATCCTTTCATTTTCAAATTCAATTTCATTTTCAATCCCAAAGTTCAATTTAACTTTGAGATTTCAAAGTCATTTTTGTATTCAAAGTCAAATCAGATTTCAAAGTTCAATTTGACTTTGAAATTCCAAATTCATTCTATATTCAAAACCCTAATCAAACTCAAAGTTCAATTTTAGCTTTGAGACTCTTGATTCATCTTCTAAATTCCAAATTCTAAAATTCAAGGTCTAATTTGACCTTGAAATTCGTTTGTATATTCAAAATTCTAAATTTCATTTTTCAAGTTCAATTTAAACTTGGAAGTTCTTGATTCATCTTCTGAATGTAACTCCAAATCCATTTTAGGATCCAGGATTCAACACTCATATTGGATCTCAGATTTCAGATCCAATTTCCTGATAGGATCCAGAACCAATTTCACTTTGGATCTTAGACTTCAGATCCAATTTTCCATTTTACGATCCAGGATCCAATTCCACTATTGGATCTCAGACTTCAGATCCAATTTCCTTATAGGATCCAGAACCAATTTCACTTTGGATCTTAAACTTCAGATCCAAAATCCATCTTAGGATCAGAAATCCAATTCTACATTTGGATCTTAGACTTCAGATCCAAATCCATTCTAGGATCCAGAACCCAAGTCCATCTTGGATTCCAAATCTCGGATCCCATTCTGTTTAGGATCCAGAATCAAATTCCAATTCTAGATTTCAATTCCATTTTCGGGTCTAATCTGAATCCATTTCTATTCTTAAATACCATTTGATTTTCTCAGTCCATTCCAATTTCAAACTTCAAAATTTAAATTCAATTCCATCTCAAGTATTCATTTACTTTCCTAAATTCAAATTCAAAATTCAAAGTCCATTTTCGACTTTGAAACTTCATTTTCTTTCATTTCAAAACTTCAAATCATTCTTTCTCAAAATCAAGATTTATTCTTCCGATCCTGATTTACTTCAAGCTTCTCTGATCTATCCCAAGTTCTAAAGTCAAATTCAATCATTTCTTCACTCCCTTATCAAGTTCATTTGAGAAAACTTGGAAAATTTTCAAAACATTCTTTTCGAAAGAGCATACATCTTTGCATTGCACAAGTATGATTCTTTGTGCATTTAGAGTTAGAATAAATTCTTAGATTATATTTAGGCAAAGTAAAAGGCATAGATTCGATCCTTGGTTCGATTACCTCTGGTAAAGGCGCCAGGAACGGTCGAACCTCGTACCAACAAGCGAATCCCGTCTCTCCATTTTCCCGCAAATTTTTCAAAACGGAGGCGAGTTAAATTTCTAAATATTTTCAAATTAAGGTCAAGTGAGACAGCGCAAAAGAGTTCCTCTTCTTTCTTTCTTTCTTTCTTTTCTCTTCTCTCTCTCTTTTTCTTTCTTTTATTTTTCTCCCTTCTAAAAGGAGGAAAATAGAGGTTAGAAAAGGAAAAGAGAAGGAAGAGAGAGAAACCAACTAGAGGATAGGAAAAATTCTGCGATGATCACAGTTTTGGCGACCGAGATGGGACTCATCTTCGTCCGGTTGAATCTATGTCTTTGCTTTGCTTTTATATAATCTAAGTCTTTATTCTAACATATGTCAGCTACATTTCCATGCAAACCTTAGGAGCCTAGACTCTGTCCTAAGCTGACATTATTTTCATATAGGATCTAAGTGTGGTTTGGTAGGACCATATTGAGGAGATTATCCATGTTCACATTAGACTTAGGTCTTAAATATACTGCTCCTCAATTCTAGGGATTGAATGCAGAACAATGTATGCAAGTATATGCTTCTCTTTATTTTAATCTATCTCTTTAGGACTTGCATTAGAACCACCTGATTTCTTGCATATTGAACATATTTTGAAAAACTCCTTATCTATATTGTCCCGATCTTCACGTTGCTGGGCTGTCTCACTGAACCATAGTTCGGGAGAGAGCCTCACAACTGGATCACTCATTTGGGTTCGCGCCCCCCTACCACGTACCTAAGGACCATAGTCCGAGGTATATCGGTAGGTGCTCAAGGATGTTGGGAAGCCATTACCTTAGAACCAGAGAAACATTCTTACGCCACATACTTCGAGCTTCGGCTTGGGTATATCGAAGTAGCTTGATCGGAATCAGATGATCTAAACCTTAGAGTTAGGATTAAGGTCCTACGAGCCTTTTCAAAATTTACATTTAGAGTCAGCTTCTAGGGAGTGCTATTATGTGCATCATTGCTTGTATAAATTGATTCTTTTGTAGATATTATCTTGAAAATTCTCATCTTTCAAAACCTTGGATTTTTATTTCATAAAAATTCTTTTATTTTCTCAAAATCCAAGATGGTATATTTTTTATTTCTTTATTTTCCCATAAATTTCTTAAACCCTGGACATTCTTTTAAATTCTTTCCCTTATCTCTCAAAAGTCCAGGCGTATTCTTCTTCTTCTGATTTATTTAAATTCTTTTGATCCTGCCTGCAATTTTCAAAAATATTCAAGGTCTTGTCATCTTTAAAAATACTCTTCCTCGTATATTCCATCTTCTTCATATAAAATCCTTTTATCGAGAGATCTCTTTAAAAATCTCTTTCATTATCTCTTTTCCTTTCAAAATTTCTTTGATTTGAACCTTTCATTTATTCTTCAGAGAAAACACCAACAGTTCCGATCATGGTTCAAACGAGAGCAGAGAGAAGGGCAGCTCAGCAGCGCGATAACAGCAAAGTGGAAGAGATGAACTCTTCCAGATTGTCCCGAAAACATGATTCAGATGAGGATGATGTCGACCCGGCGATGTATAAAATCTTTCAAAAGATGATGGCAAAAATGATGTCTGAGCAAGCTGGGGCAGGTTCAAAGAAAACATCCTCTAAAACCAAGGTCAAAAGGAAGCCAGTGAAGAAACATGTCAGGATAAGCAAGAAGAAGGTTCAGCAAGACAACACCTCTGAAAGTACAGAGTCAAAAGATGAGGATTCCGAGGAAGAACAGTTTGTGTTCGTCCCGAAACATCTGCGACAAGTCAAGAAGGTGGCAGAGGAACCTGAATCAGTCAACAAGCCTAAAGATGGAGTCCCGGCGGAAGACTCAGTTCAAATATTGACGAAGATGGTCAAAGACCTACAGATCTGAGATAAGGGAAAGAGGGTATATACCAGACAGGACTTCTACCTTGGTTTAGATGGGGACAACAGCTTGGAAGATCTCCCCCGAAAGTTTATTAAGTTCGATGGGTCCGGCAACCCAAAGGCCCATCTCGCGATGTTCTTTGCCGAATGTGCTAGATTCAGTGAAGACAATCGGGCCCTCTTCTTGTGCTTTCCTCGCAGCTTAGAAGGCGTAGCCGCAAAATGGTACGCAGAGCATATCAACCCCGTTGAGCTGCAAAATTTTGACAAGGTCGTTAATCTGTTTGTAGAAAGATTCATGTTCAATACTGAGGCACTGCCAACCCTCAATCACCTGTATAACCTGAAACAAGGAGATAAGGAAAAAGCCGTAGACTTCATTCGGAGGTGGAGAGATACCTGCAACAAGATGAGAACCCCCATTTCAGAGGAGCACGCACTCCAAGTTATCCTAAACATTTTTTCTCAACCTCTTAGAAGCCTCATCTCCACTTATCCATCAAAATCATTCATAGAGCTTATTGAACGAGCTGAGTGGCTCGAAATGGGAATGGACAATGGAAATTATGAGGGCATCACTCTCGTCAAGGGCGGCCAAGACCTCAAAAAGAAGGTGAATTATACATTCTCGGCTAATTCTGGGGGCAGTGGCAGCAAAGATAGCAAGACCAAGCAGATGGGTCCGCAAAAGGAACCCTTCAAACAGAATGACAAGCCAGTTCTGCCCAAGCAGAAGGAAAAAATAAAATGTGAAGGTTGGGGTTATGACCGCCAATTCACTGCTCTGGAACA
Organism: Nuphar pumila; assembly: GCF_984573655.1. Taxonomy (NCBI): domain Eukaryota; kingdom Viridiplantae; phylum Streptophyta; class Magnoliopsida; order Nymphaeales; family Nymphaeaceae; genus Nuphar; species Nuphar pumila. Next base: position 105,634,260 of record NC_143256.1, read on the forward strand.
GTCCCTTGAGCAAGTTCTGGAGTATATGTTGAGCAAAGATATGATTAAACTCCCGAGAGTTGCTGATCCTCCGGTCTCCCTGGGGAAATGAAAGGACAAATTCTGCAAGTTCCACCGAGCAGTGGGGCACGACACCGAGCACTGTTTCGTCCTAAAGAACATCATCCAAGATTGCATTGATAAAAATCTTCTGATAGAGGACGAAGAAGAAAAGCAGTCCGCTGTCCTAACCAAGCCTTTCCCAGATCACTCAAAGAACTGATGATATCAAAGTTTTTCTTGCTTTCTTCCTTTTGCTTTTTCCCGTCGTCTTGTAGGGGCGAGTCAGCCCTAGTCTTTTGTGATCTTTTTGGTCGCATGCTTGTAAATAGTCAAGTTCTTGTTTTCAGTAGTTACTTATAAATGAAATATCAATTTCTTTCATACCTGTGTGTTCAATTCTTACTTTTTTTCGCCCTATTGGGGCATCTTTTGTTAAAAATTACATTTACACTTCAAAATATTCTCTTGTCATTAAATTCCTGTTCTTTTTCAGAATGCAGGGCAAAATCCTAACACTATTCATGAGAGAAATGATATTACCTATGAGGGTTTTTCCAAAAATCATGAAATTTCAAAAGTCTTCATTATGATGACCAAAGAGTTCAAATATTCTTTGGTCCAACCTTTGTCAAAAATCAACCCTCGTGTTGATCATATTAACAAAAATAGGTTTTCGAACCGTTGCATTGAAAAATCAACCCTCGAGTTGATCGTGTTTTCAAAAAATAAGTTTTCGAACCATCACATTAAAAGGTCAACCCTTGTGTTGGTCTTATCTCCCAAGATTAATTCCGAAACATTTATATCCAAAGATCAACCCTTGTGTTGGTCTTATCTTCCAAAATGGGTTTCAAATCATTTGCATTCAAAGATCAACCCTCGCGTTGGTCATGTTTTCTAAAAATTGGTTTTAAAATCATTGCTTCAAAAATTAACCTTCATGATGATCTCTCGTGAATGATCCCCCTTCTAAAATCAAGCTCTCGCAGTTAATCCTCTTTTCAAAAATGATTTCCTTGTATTCTTTTCCTACTTCTTAAAAGATCCCACCTGCAGGCAGGATCAAACAAAATTCTTTTTCTTCTCAATCAACTCTTTCTTTTTATTATTTGTTTGGCAATTTTATCAGTCTTATCATTTTTTTTATTAATTTTGTCAATTTTATTGATCTTTCATTGATTTTGTTAATTTTTCTCATCAAAATTCTTATTTTCAAAAGTTACCCTTTCAGGTTAAGGGATAAACCTGATGCCTCTTTCCCATGAGGTATTCCTTTTTTCCTTCTTCTTTTCCCATTCAGGATAAGGGATAATCCTGAGACCCCTCATAGGAGCACCAATGCTACCTGTGAGAATTCTTGTTCAAAATAAATTCCTTTAAATTCTTCCCCATTTTTTTATAAATTTCCCACTCAGGTTAAGGGATAAACCTGAATTTCCCTCTCAGGTTAAGGGATAAACCTGAACCTCGGCCTACGAGGTCCTTCTTCCTTCAGGGTAAGGGATAGTTCTGAAGTCTTTTATCATCTTTCAAGCATTATCAATTCTCCTTCAAATCTTACCAATTTGTACCAGATTTTTGTCAATTTCTTATTAATTCTTATTTTTTATCAAAGTTTTATCAAATTTATTGATCCTTTGTCATTCTTTATCAATTCTTTCAATCCTTTACCAACCTTTTTATCAATTTTGTCAAATTTGTCAATTTTTATTTCCCTTTCAGGTTAAGGGATAAACCTGAATCATCTTCCATTTTCATCAATTTTTAATTTTCTTTTTATCTTTTCCTTTTAAGATTCGGGTTCCGACCCAAGTCTTCCTTTCATCTTTTTGATCGAAGTTTCGAGTTCCGACTCGGGCTTCCCTTTGGTTCTGATTAAACCAATTGTTTTCTTTTATCTTTTATCTTTTCCTTTTAAAGATTCAGGTTTCGACTCAGGTCTTCCTTTTATCTTTTTTTTTTGAGGTTCCGAGTTCCGACTCGAGCTTCCCTTTGGTTCTGATTAAACAAATTGTTTTCTTTTATCTTTTATCTTTTATCTTTTAAAGATTCAGGTTTCGACTCAGGTCTTCCTTTTATCTTTTCTTTTTGAGGTTCCGAGTTCTGACTAGGGCTTCCCTTTGGTTCTGATTGGACCAATCGTTTTCTTTTATCTTTTATCTTTTTCTTTTTAAAGATTCGGGTTCTGACTCGGGTCTTCCTTTTTATTTTTCGTTCGAAGTTCCGAGTTCCGACTCAGACTTTCTTTTGAATCCAATCCTCGCATTGGAAATCCATCATTTCTTTAGAAAATCGAGTTTCAACTCGGGTTTTTCTTCTATTATTTTTCATTCGAAGTTTCGAGTTCTAACTCAGACTTCCTTTTGAATCCAATCCTCGCATTGGAAATCCATCATTTTTAGAAAACCGAATTTCAACTCGGGTTTTCATCTATTATTTTTCATTCGAAGTTTTGAGTTCCAACTCAAACGTCCTTTTGAATCCGATCCTCGCATTGGAAAACAATTATTTCTTTAGAAAATTTAAGTTTTCAAAACTCAATTTTCTCTTTCATCTTTTATCTTGTAAATCTGGGTTCCGACTCGGGCTTTTCCCCTTTGTACATTCCATCTCTTTGAATATCCAAATTGAGTTTTATTCTCTTTAAAATCCCTTCATTCCCGTTCAGGATAAGGGATAATCCTGAAACCATTCATAGAAGCAGCGCAGCCTTCTATAATGATCCTTCCAAATCCAGTCTAACACTGGTCCTTCATCAAAATCCTTCATTAAAATCCAATTCTCACATTGGTCCTTCCAAATCCAGTTTAACACTGGTCCTTCATCAAAATCCAATTCTCACATTGGTCCTTCCAAATCCAGTTTAACACTGGTCCTTCATCAAAATTCCAAAGTTTTCATTGGTCCTTCTAAATTCCAATTCTATGAATTGGTCCTTCAAAATCCCAATTGGTCCCTCAAAATTCCAATGTTTACATTGGTCCTTTAAAAATTCCAATTTTCACAAATTGGTCCTTCAAAATTCCAATGTTTACATTGGTCCTTCAAAAATTTCCAATTTTCACAAATTGGTCCTTCAAAATTCCAGTTTCACGCTGGTCCTTCGAGTTCCAATTGGTCCTTCATCAAATTCCAATGTTTTCATTGGTCCTTCCAAATTCCAATTCTATGAATTGGTCCTTCCAAAATTCCAATGTTTACATTGGTCCTTCAAAATTCCAGTTTCACGCTGGTCCTTCGAATTCCTATTGGTCCTTCATCAAATTCCAATGTTTTCATTGGTCCTTCCAAATTCTAATTCTATGAATTGGTCCTTCCAAAATTCCAATGTTTACATTGGTCCTTCCAAAATACCAATTTTCATAAATTGGTCCTTCAAAATTCCAGTTTCACGCTGGTCCTTCGAATTCCTATTGGTCCTTCATCAAATTCCAATGTTTTCATTGGTCCTTCCAAATTCCAATTCTATGAATTAGTCCTTCCAAAATTCCAATGTTTACATTGGTCCTTCCAAAATACCGATTTTCACAAATTGGTCCTTCAAAATTCCAGTTTCACGCTGGTCCTTCGAATTCCAATTGGTCCTTCATCAAATTGCAATGTTTACATTGGTCCTTTCAAATTCCAATTCCATGAATTGGTCCTTCAAAATTCCTATTGGTCCTTCGTCAAAATTCCAATATTTTCATTGGTCCTTCCAAATTCCAATTATATGAATTGGTCCTTCAAAATCCCAATTGGTCCTTCAAAAATTCCAATTTTACACTAGTCCTTCAAAATTCCAGTTTTATGCTAGTCTTTCAAAAATTTCAATCAGTCCTTCAAAATCTCAATCAGTCCTTCAAAATTCCAATGTGTATATTGGTCCTTCAAAATTCTAATTCTCTCAAAAATTGATCCTTCTCAAATTCCAGTTTAGCACAGATCCTTTACCAAAGTCTTTTACCAAGAATTCCTTTACCAAAATCCTTCTCAAATTCCAGTTTAACACTGGTCCTTCACCAAAGTCTTTTTATCAAAAGTTCCTTTACCAAAATTTACAAGATTCTTTACCTTAAGTTCTTTTCTTAACCCCATTTTTTAAGTTGGTTTTACTGATCAAGATTGCCAAAAATAAAAGATGTTCAGCCCGAGGTCCTATTAAAATCTATATTGAGTGATTATTCCACAAAGGATTCTCAAAAACTCTGCCAATCTGCTAAAATATGTCTTGATTCCAATATCCTATTGCACAAAAAGAATCACCTCATATTACCTCTAGTATTCTTTTTAAAAGGGTGAAGCTCTTTGCGAAAAGGAGTGAAAATTCAAATCTTCTCTCTGTTGGTCAACCAAGAGGATGCAAGAAAGATCCTTGGTATGATTAGCAAAAGAAATATTCAATGATGTTGAAACGAATCAATATTGATCATAGTTATGACACATGTTTTAAGACGACTTTCTGACAATCAGGCAGTGGAAATATCCTGAGCGTTAAAAAGAATTCACTCAATCCATATCTCCTCATTCATTCATTTAAGCTTCAATCAAATATCCGCAAAAGGAATCTCTCAATTGTCGTCAAGATGAAGGCGAATTAAGCGAATAGACCCCCGGGGCATAAAGAAGATCTGAAACATCTCCAAGATGACGGAGTTTGTGACGGATCCTTCCAAGGAAAGTTCAGATCACCGTCAAGATGAAAGCGAGTGTGATAAACCTCCCGACAAACCCTAAAAGATATTTGATTGCTGCTATCATTTTTAACCAATGAGCGTATATGATCCCTGAGAAAAAGAAGGATCGAAGCATCTCCAAGATGACGGAGTTTGTGACATACCCTTCCCCGAAAAAGAGAGAAAAGTCAGGAAACATCCAAATGAAGGATGATGTGGAAACCCAAGAAAGCTCAATGTCCTAAGAAGAGTTCCAAAAGATCATTATGGGAAAAGCCTCAAGATATCAAACTGCCAAAATTGCCAGGAATCATCTTTTCTTATGCGAAATCCTTTAATCAATGTCTTTTCACTACCTGCTTTTATGAAATTAAGAGTATTTCTTCTCTACTCATATCAAGGAAATGGATAACTTCCTTGAAGAAACTCAACAACTTTAAAATTTGAATCTAACTCTAAAATCCAAGGAGTTAACCTCATTTTGGAGGAAATACTCTAGGTGAAAAGAGGGAATATCTTTCGCACATACGCGCACATTTTCAAGCATTTGAATCAATTACAAATTCATCTTATTGGCAAAAATTTTTAGTTATCCAAAAATGAGATAAATGCTCAATATCCATTTTGATACAACCTAGCGTTGTTTGTACATTCTTTAAACGAGAATTGCCTCATTCTGGTGAGGTATTTCTCCCAGTCCCATCATGGTCTTCCCCCATCAAGGAGTTCATACTTTGTATATCCATTCAAATAAAGAATTATACTTGAACCTCGTCTCACGAGGTATTTTTCAAAAATGTCCCATCCAGGTTAAGGGCTAAACCTGAGTCTTTTCAGGAAAATCCTTATCTTTGTCTCAACCTTGAAACTTCTTTAAAAATCTCTCCTTTTACTTTTCTTCGGGATCTTTATCCCAAAATTCCATCACGATTTCCTCGTTCTCTTCTGTCCAGATTATTTTCATTCTCGAGGATTTCATTCTCTTCCCAAAACCCTTTCAGAATAAGATACAAAACCTGAAAAATAAAACTTTTTAAAGCCAATTCTTCCATACCCAGTTCAGACCATTTGACTGGGGCATTTTTGAAGAAAATTTGGCGTGTCTTCTTTGCCGCTAAGCTCGGCTCGCAACCGGCTTAGCAGCAAAGAGGGGCATCTGTGAACACCCCAAATTTTCCAAAAATTCCAAAAATGACCTTTTTGCCCCTGACCTCCGTCATCTGAGTAATCGGTCAATTTTTAACCAAAACTCCATTCATTCCTTGAATTCATTAGAATTCGGACCCAAAATCCTATCTCTGACCCAACTTTGATCCGAATCGGATCCGAACCCCTCTTTGAGAAAAAAAATTCAAAAATAAAAACCCGAATTCTTAGAAAACTCTCTTTCGTAATTTTTTTTTTTTGCAAAAATCAGTTTTAAATCTTATTTCCTCGCAAATCTTAGGATTTTATTCTAAAAATACCAAAAAAATCAGAAAAAATGGAGCTCAAAACCTTTTAAAAACTTTTCTTTTCTAAAAAAACTCACTTTAAAACCATTTTTATGAAAATTTTTGTCGAAGGAGCCTCTTTTTTAAAATTCACGTGAAAAGTCTGAAGGGCCCTGTAAGAAAACACTTTGTTAGGGTTTTTCACAAGGGGTCAGATGCGAAAGGCCTGCTCCCCCTCATCGCCCAACCGCCTTCTTCCTCTCTCGGCTCAGCCTTCACAAACCTTCTCCAGAACCTTCCTCCTCCATGTGCGACTTCCTCGACCACCGTTGATCTTCAACGAATACCTCTTCCTCTCTCCATCGCCACCCATCTCCAGAGATCCACCGATCCTCTTATCTCCATCGCCGCTCATCTCCAACCGACCCCTTCCTGAATCCTCTTCCCCTCCCTTAAAAGGGCACACAGGGCTCTCTCTTCATCATCCAGCTTCTATTTCTCCATGTGCCTCTTCTCATTCACGATCGTCTTCACCCCTCCACCCTTTTACGCAAGTAATTTTTTGTTTCTTCCTCCCAAGCCAAGGCCAAACACGCCTGTGTCTGAAGGAAGATTGGCCCTGCAACCAAAGCCTTCTTCATTCCATTCTCCTTCTTGGATCTTCCCTTTCCTCAATCCACCCTCCCTCTCTCTGGTTCTCATCTGCTGGAGTTCGATCGGCTCTAGCTCTCCTCATGAAAACCTCAGCAGAAAAGGCACAATCTGATCCCCCATTTGCCTTCTCCTTCTCCAAGCTTGGAAGCTCCATAAGCACCCAACAAGGCAAGAATTTTCTCCCCTTCTCCCTTGTTTCTTCTTTATTTATTTTGTTTTGAGTTTTTTTTAGTTTCTTTGCATAGTTTAATAATAGATCTCATGTATGGCGTCGGTCTGCATATAGCAACCTCGACTCATACGGAGCGACATTAACGAGATTTTGTTCCGACAATTGTTTCTTTTTTTTTTCTTCTTCTGCAATTTGTTTTGAATTTCCTTTCGGATCCTCCATCGTTCCTTTCAATGTGTTTTTAGTCTTTGCATGACTAATTTTCTGCTTTGATATAATGCTATTGTCGTCATTTTCTCTGTTTTTTGTAACATATTTCGTTTGATTGATCTTCCGATGTCAAGTTTGTCGCAGCAGTATTTCCCTTTCAACATAGTATTCAGTATCATCTGCTATATTGATGTTTAGTTTCATGCGACCTATGGTATGTCCATCACAATGTTCCTGCGTCCGATTGATTTTTCATGCATAGGTGCATTTCAAAAACCATAATGCTCTCGGTTTCCTGAGATTATAAGTCAGGTTGATTCAGGATAATGGACGTATAAACATGATTGAACTGAAGGAAGTCGATCTCATCTTCGTTCAGAGAGCTTTAAGCTACGAACACATTGTTTGCCTTTTTTTGATTCAGCAATTCACCCCCATTTTCTTTTGTATACATATTGTATTTTGCCTTGAGTTTCCTTCTATCCGTTATTCCATATCGCATCATGTACTTTTCCCTTTTTTTATTTTTATTTCTTTTCAACATCAAATCCGACCCATCCCCTGTGCATCTACGCTGCCTTCAAGATAAAGACTGATTCTGTTGCGTGTGGCCTGCTTCTGATATGAATGATCATGTCTTAAAGTTTCAGAGAAGACAAACATTTACACACATATAAAGGGAATATTTAAGGGAAATTTAATTTTGAGGAACATGGACGAGGCTTACATTTTGGAAATTCCTGATAGTGACAAATCATTTGATAAAAATTTCCTCTACAAATCCTGGAAGATCATGGCGTTACTTAGAGTTATGCTGAAAGAGTTTGTGGAATTGGCCATAGAAAGAAATCCTCTTTAAAACAAGCTAGGGTCTGAAATTGGAACAGAATATTCAGCTGTGTCAGATGTGTGTGTGCTTGGAGCATTAAACAGTGGTATAATCATAGTTGGACTTGCATTAAAGCCATCTGTCACTAATGTTTTCTAAGTGTTCGCTTGAGTGACAGAGACGTTGCGGCTAAACCATTGAGATTCTGGAATTTCCTCATGCTACAAGGGATACTTTGACTACAGAAAAGGGAACCATAGAGTAGGTTGTGAAAGGCCTTCTGGAAAGTCTTCTGGTTCACCAGCGAAAGCCCTCTGCAAAAGGTAATTGCTGGCTTACCTAAGGTTTCTTTTGATTACATCGATTTTGATATGCAGGTATCGTCTCTCTATCTCTCTGCCTTTTGGTTTTTTTTTCTTTTGCCAATGGCTCGTTTGTTTGCCATGATGATGTTGATTGCTACTTTTTGATGTATTTCTTGATATGAAAGTTTGAATTTGTACATGTTTCATTTGGTACTTTATTTGCATATCAATGAAGTTATAACCTTCTCCAATGTAGAAATTTAGTTGTTGGTAATAATGCATATATCATATAGTTTATTCTCATTATATAATTTATTCTGATGCATAGTGTGCTTGTAAGATTTAATTCTTTTATGCACTCGCTGCTCACCACTTGCCACACCTTCACTTCACTCACAGTGCACATGCATATCTCATCTGCTGTATTTGTATTTGTTTCCTTTGGCAATGGCAAGCATATTAGTCATTACAGTAATTCCCCACCATTTTTCTACAAAATCCACTGTAGCAAGGCTTAGGTCCGGCCATCATCCACCTCGTTAGGATCACACCAATACATATTTACAGCATGCATTACAACAACTTCTTGCTGTCACCATCCCCATGGCATTTCTAATGGCACATACCATTACTGATCCATATTCAATCATTAGCCATCGTACCCATTTTCGCTATCCTGTGCATAAGTAGTATTGTCATATAGATGACATTCGGCCTGTATCACTTATTAGATCAGCCTATCATGCGATTGGGCTATGTTAGTTGTGTATTAAGTAGTGATTTTAATCCCTTTGTAATTATTAGTCTTCATGTTAAAATGTTTCATTGCTTCTTAATATTTTCTCAGTGTTGTCTTACCAATATTTCATAATAGCAATTTCAGTTTTAACACATGACTGGTCTTTTGACATTCACTTGACATTCTCATACAACATAGCATCTACTTTCTCACTAGTTTGTTGCATCTGCCTACAGTGTTTTCAACAGCCATTTATGCATCCCCTGTAACCCCTTTTTCTTCTTTTTATGATAGTTCACTCTTGAACTATCATAATCACCATATTTTTATCATTCTTTTACAAATGGTTCACAGGAACCATTGTAAGTTCTTCTCTTCTCTTTATGATAGTTCATTCTTGAACTATCATAATCATCATATTTTTATCATTCTTTTACAAGTGGTCCATAGAAACCACTGTAAATTCTTCTCTTATCTTTATGATAGTTCATTCTTGAACTATCATAATCATCACATTTTTATCATTCTTTTACAAGTGGTTCACAGGAATCATTGCAAATTCTTCTCTTATCTTTATGATAGTTCATTCTTGAACTATCATAATCATCATATTTTTATCATTCTTTTACAAGTGGTTCACAGGAACCACTGTAAATTCCTTCTCTCTTTGTACGTACATATATTCCTACATATATGTGCGTTTTCTCATAAATATAGGGTAGACCATATATAAATCAAGCATCTGTGTAAGATTTTGGATAATCATTTACACTCATATTTTTCATCTCCTTTTGTGCAAATTCTATCTAGCAGGAATATAAGGAGGGATAGGATTAAAATATTTTTTTGATGTTCTCAAATCCAATTGTTGTAAATAAATAAGATGATGAAGACTCTACATTTCCAGTCTTAGATAGAATGAATGAGCATTGTAAAAAGCATTGAACTACTTGTATTCATGCATTTCTTCCTTTATTCCTCAAAATTCTCACAATGGTGAAACACGAATGACACGTGCACCGTTTCGTAAGAGGTAATTGATACTAAGTTGATGATCCACATCAATGGCCATAGTCAGGGTGTGGACAAAACTTAGCATTTTTATCTTTTACGAAATAACATTGGATCCACACTGGATCCGTTTTCAAAATTCATCATATTTTCCTTAAATATCTTCTTCTTTTATCAGAATTTAACTTAAAATTAATTCAAAATATATATCAATGACCATAGTCAGGGTATATTAAGAGTTAATTTCATTTTAAATTCTATAAAAGCACCAAATGTATTTTATTCTTCACCTGAATTTAAATATAGATTATTATATAATACATCCAATGACCATAGTCAAGGATGTATTATATCTTCAATCTTATTTTAATTCATTTAAAGAATGAAATAGCTTTTCAAAAATCCAATTTCAAAAATTTAAATTCATTCATCATTTAGGATAGAACTGCATCCTATTTTTAAAACTCCTTTTTCAAAAACTCCAAGTGATGTTAATATCTTCCTCAATCTATTCTTATAAAATCCAATTCATCCTTTCATTTTCAAATTCAATTTCATTTTCAATCCCAAAGTTCAATTTAACTTTGAGATTTCAAAGTCATTTTTGTATTCAAAGTCAAATCAGATTTCAAAGTTCAATTTGACTTTGAAATTCCAAATTCATTCTATATTCAAAACCCTAATCAAACTCAAAGTTCAATTTTAGCTTTGAGACTCTTGATTCATCTTCTAAATTCCAAATTCTAAAATTCAAGGTCTAATTTGACCTTGAAATTCGTTTGTATATTCAAAATTCTAAATTTCATTTTTCAAGTTCAATTTAAACTTGGAAGTTCTTGATTCATCTTCTGAATGTAACTCCAAATCCATTTTAGGATCCAGGATTCAACACTCATATTGGATCTCAGATTTCAGATCCAATTTCCTGATAGGATCCAGAACCAATTTCACTTTGGATCTTAGACTTCAGATCCAATTTTCCATTTTACGATCCAGGATCCAATTCCACTATTGGATCTCAGACTTCAGATCCAATTTCCTTATAGGATCCAGAACCAATTTCACTTTGGATCTTAAACTTCAGATCCAAAATCCATCTTAGGATCAGAAATCCAATTCTACATTTGGATCTTAGACTTCAGATCCAAATCCATTCTAGGATCCAGAACCCAAGTCCATCTTGGATTCCAAATCTCGGATCCCATTCTGTTTAGGATCCAGAATCAAATTCCAATTCTAGATTTCAATTCCATTTTCGGGTCTAATCTGAATCCATTTCTATTCTTAAATACCATTTGATTTTCTCAGTCCATTCCAATTTCAAACTTCAAAATTTAAATTCAATTCCATCTCAAGTATTCATTTACTTTCCTAAATTCAAATTCAAAATTCAAAGTCCATTTTCGACTTTGAAACTTCATTTTCTTTCATTTCAAAACTTCAAATCATTCTTTCTCAAAATCAAGATTTATTCTTCCGATCCTGATTTACTTCAAGCTTCTCTGATCTATCTCAAGTTCTAAAGTCAAATTCAATCATTTCTTCACTCCCTTATCAAGTTCATCTCAGAAAACTTGGAAATTTTTCAAAACATTCTTTTCGAAAGAGCATACATCTTTGCATTGCACAAGTATGATTCTTTGTGCATTTAGAGTTAGAATAAATTCTTAGATTATATTTAGGCAAAGTAAAAGGCATAGATTCGATCCTTGGTTCGATTACCTCTGGTAAAGGCGCCAGGAACGGTCGAACCTCGTACCAACAAGCGAATCCCGTCTCTCCATTTTCCCGCAAATTTTTCAAAACGGAGGCGAGTTAAATTTCTAAATATTTTCAAATTAAGGTCAAGTGAGACCGCGCAAAAGAGTTCCTCTTCTTTCTTTCTTTCTTTCTTTTCTCTTCTCTCTCTCTTTTTCTTTCTTTTATTTTTCTCCCTTCAAAAAGGAGGAAAATAGAGGTTAGAAAAGGAAAAGAGAAGGAAGAGAGAGAAACCAACTAGAGGATAGGAAAAATTCTGCGATGATCACAGTTTTGGCGACCGAGATGGGACTCATCTTCGTCCGGTTGAATCTATGCCTTTGCTTTGCTTTTATATAATCTAAGTCTTTATTCTAACATATGTCAGCTACATTTCCATGCAAACCTTAGGAGCCTAGACTCTGTCCTAAGCTGACATTATTTTCATATAGGATCTAAGTGTGGTTTGGTAGGACCATATTGAGGAGATTATCCATGTTCACATTAGACTTAGGTCTTAAATATACTGCTCCTCAATTCTAGGGATTGAATGCAGAACAATGTATGCAAGTATATGCTTCTCTTTATTTTAATCTATCTCTTTAGGACTTGCATTAGAACCACCTGATTTCTTGCATATTGAACATATTTTGAAAAACTCCTTACCTATATTGTCCCGATCTTCACGTTGCTGGGCTGTCTCACTGAACCATAGTTCGGGAGAGAGCCTCACAACTGGATCACTCATTTGGGTTCGCGCCCCCCTACCACGTACCTAAGGGCCATAGTCCGAGGTATATCGGTAGGTGCTCAAGGATGTTGGGAAGCCATTACCTTAGAACCAGAGAAACATTCTTACGCCACATACTTCGAGCTTCGGCTTGGGTATATCGGCGTATCTTGATCGGAATCAGATGATCTAAACCTTAGAGTTAGGATTAAGGTCCTACGAGCCTTTTCAAAATTTACATTTAGAGTCAGCTTCTAGGGAGTGCTATTATGTGCATCATTGCTTGTATAAATTGATTCTTTTGTAGATATTATCTTGAAAATTCTCATCTTTCAAAACCTTGGATTTTTTATTTCATAAAAATTCTTTTATTTTCTCAAAATCCAGGATGGTATATTTTTTATTTCTTTATTTTCCCATAAATTTCTTAAACCCTGGACATTCTTTTAAATTCTTTCCCTTATCTCTCAAAAGTCCAGGCGTATTCTTCTTCTTCTGATTTATTTAAATTCTTTTGATCCTGCCTGCAATTTTCAAAAATATTCAAGGTCTTGTCATCTTTAAAAATACTCTTCCTCGTATATTCCATCTTCTTCATATAAAATCCTTTTATCGAGAGATCTCTTTAAAAATCTCTTTCATTATCTCTTTTCCTTTCAAAATTTCTTTGATCTGAACCTTTCATTTATTCTTCAGAGAAAACACCAACAGTTCTGATCATGGTTCAAACGAGAGCAGAGAGAAGGGCAGCTCAGCAGCGCGATAACAGCAAAGTGGAAGAGATGAACTCTTCCAGATTGTCCCGAAAACATGATTCAGATGAGGATGATGTCGACCCGGCGATGTATAAAATCTTTCAAAAGATGATGGCAAAAATGATGTCTGAGCAAGCTGGGGCAGGTTCAAAGAAAACATCCTCTAAAACCAAGGTCAAAAGGAAGCCAGTGAAGAAACATGTCAGGATAAGCAAGAAGAAGGTTCAGCAAGACAACACCTCTGAAAGTACAGAGTCAAAAGATGAGGATTCCGAGGAAGAACAGTTTGTGTTCGTCCCGAAACATCTGCGACAAGTCAAGAAGGTGGCAGAGGAACCTGAATCAGTCAACAAGCCTAAAGATGGAGTCCCGGCGGAAGACTCAGTTCAAATATTGACGAAGATGGTCAAAGACCTACAGATCTGAGATAAGGGAAAGAGGGTATATACCAGACAGGACTTCTACCTTGGTTTAGATGGGGACAACAGCTTGGAAGATCTCCCCCGAAAGTTTATTAAGTTCGATGGGTCCGGCAACCCAAAGGCCCATCTCGCGATGTTCTTTGCCGAATGTGCTAGATTCAGTGAAGACAATCGGGCCCTCTTCTTGTGCTTTCCTCGCAGCTTAGAAGGCGTAGCCGCAAAATGGTACGCAGAGCATATCAACCCCGTTGAGCTGCAAAATTTTGACAAGGTCGTTAATCTGTTTGTAGAAAGATTCATGTTCAATACTGAGGCACTGCCAACCCTCAATCACCTGTATAACCTGAAACAAGGAGATAAGGAAAAAGCCGTAGACTTCATTCGGAGGTGGAGAGATACCTGCAACAAGATGAGAACCCCCATTTCAGAGGAGCACGCACTCCAAGTTATCCTAAACATTTTTTCTCAACCTCTTAGAAGCCTCATCTCCACTTATCCATCAAAATCATTCATAGAGCTTATTGAACGAGCTGAGTGGCTCGAAATGGGAATGGACAATGGAAATTATGAGGGCATCACTCTCGTCAAGGGCGGCCAAGACCTCAAAAAGAAGGTGAATTATACATTCTCGGCTAATTCTGGGGGCAGTGGCAGCAAAGATAGCAAGACCAAGCAGATGGGTCCGCAAAAGGAACCCTTCAAACAGAATGACAAGCCAGTTCTGCCCAAGCAGAAGGAAAAAATAAAATGTGAAGGTTGGGGTTATGACCGCCAATTCACTGCTCTGGAACAGTCCCTTGAGCAAGTTCTGGAGTATATGTTGAGCAAAGATATGATTAAACTCCCGAGAGTTGCTGATCCTCCGGTCTCCCTGGGGAAATGAAAGGACAAATTCTGCAAGTTCCACCGAGCAGTGGGGCACGACACCGAGCACTGTTTCGTCCTAAAGAACATCATCCAAGATTGCATTGATAAAAATCTTCTGATAGAGGACGAAGAAGAAAAGCAGTCCGCTGTCCTAACCAAGCCTTTCCCAGATCACTCAAAGAACTGATGATATCAAAGTTTTTCTTGCTTTCTTCCTTTTGCTTTTTCCCGTCGTCTTGTAGGGGCGAGTCAGCCCTAGTCTTTTGTGATCTTTTTGGTCGCATGCTTGTAAATAGTCAAGTTCTTGTTTTCAGTAGTTACTTATAAATGAAATATCAATTTCTTTCATACCTGTGTGTTCAATTCTTACTTTTTTTCGCCCTATTGGGGCATCTTTTGTTAAAAATTACATTTACACTTCAAAATATTCTCTTGTCATTAAATTCCTGTTCTTTTTCAGAATGCAGGGCAAAATCCTAACACTATTCATGAGAGAAATGATATTACCTATGAGGGTTTTTCCAAAAATCATGAAATTTCAAAAGTCTTCATTATGATGACCAAAGAGTTCAAATATTCTTTGGTCCAACCTTTGTCAAAAATCAACCCTCGTGTTGATCATATTAACAAAAATAGGTTTTCGAACCGTTGCATTGAAAAATCAACCCTCGAGTTGATCGTGTTTTCAAAAAATAAGTTTTCGAACCATCACATTAAAAGGTCAACCCTTGTGTTGGTCTTATCTCCCAAGATTAATTCCGAAACATTTATATCCAAAGATCAACCCTTGTGTTGGTCTTATCTTCCAAAATGGGTTTCAAATCATTTGCATTCAAAGATCAACCCTCGCGTTGGTCATGTTTTCTAAAAATTGGTTTTAAAATCATTGCTTCAAAAATTAACCTTCATGATGATCTCTCGTGAATGATCCCCCTTCTAAAATCAAGCTCTCGCAGTTAATCCTCTTTTCAAAAATGATTTCCTTGTATTCTTTTCCTACTTCTTAAAAGATCCCACTTGCAGGCAGGATCAAACAAAATTCTTTTTCTTCTCAATCAACTCTTTCTTTTTATTATTTGTTTGGCAATTTTATCAGTCTTATCATTTTTTTTATTAATTTTGTCAATTTTATTGATCTTTCATTGATTTTGTTAATTTTTCTCATCAAAATTCTTATTTTCAAAAGTTACCCTTTCAGGTTAAGGGATAAACCTGATGCCTCTTTCACATGAGGTATTCCTTTTTTCCTTCTTCTTTTCCCATTCAGGATAAGGGATAATCCTGAGACCCCTCATAGGAGCACCAATGCTACCTGTGAGAATTCTTGTTCAAAATAAATTCCTTTAAATTCTTCCCCATTTTTTTATAAATTTCCCACTCAGGTTAAGGGATAAACCTGAATTTCCCTCTCAGGTTAAGGGATAAACCTGAACCTCGGCCTACGAGGTCCTTCTTCCTTCAGGGTAAGGGATAGTTCTGAAGTCTTTTATCATCTTTCAAGCATTATCAATTCTCCTTCAAATCTTACCAATTTGTACCAGATTTTTGTCAATTCCTTATTAATTCTTATTTTTTATCAAAGTTTTATCAAATTTATTGATCCTTTGTCATTCTTTATCAATTCTTTCAATCCTTTACCAACCTTTTTATCAATTTTGTCAAATTTGTCAATTTTTATTTCCCTTTCAGGTTAAGGGATAAACCTGAATCATCTTCCATTTTCATCAATTTTTAATTTTCTTTTTATCTTTTCCTTTTAAGATTCGGGTTCCGACCCAAGTCTTCCTTTCATCTTTTTGATCGAAGTTTCGAGTTCCAACTCGGGCTTCCCTTTGGTTCTGATTAAACCAATTGTTTTCTTTTATCTTTTATCTTTTCCTTTTAAAGATTCAGGTTTCGACTCAGGTCTTCCTTTTATCTTTTTTTTTTGAGGTTCCGAGTTCCGACTCGAGCTTCCCTTTGGTTCTGATTAAACAAATTGTTTTCTTTTATCTTTTATCTTTTATCTTTTAAAGATTCAGGTTTCGACTCAGGTCTTCCTTTTATCTTTTCTTTTTGAGGTTCCGAGTTCTGACTAGGGCTTCCCTTTGGTTCTGATTGGACCAATCGTTTTCTTTTATCTTTTATCTTTTTCTTTTTAAAGATTCGGGTTCTGACTCGGGTCTTCCTTTTTATTTTTCGTTCGAAGTTCCGAGTTCCGACTCAGACTTTCTTTTGAATCCAATCCTCGCATTGGAAATCCATCATTTCTTTAGAAAATCGAGTTTCAACTCGGGTTTTTCTTCTATTATTTTTCATTCGAAGTTTCGAGTTCTAACTCAGACTTCCTTTTGAATCCAATCCTCGCATTGGAAATCCATCATTTTTAGAAAACCGAATTTCAACTCGGGTTTTCATCTATTATTTTTCATTCGAAGTTTTGAGTTCCAACTCAAACGTCCTTTTGAATCCGATCCTCGCATTGGAAAACAATTATTTCTTTAGAAAATTTAAGTTTTCAAAACTCAATTTTCTCTTTCATCTTTTATCTTGTAAATCTGGGTTCCGACTCGGGCTTTTCCCCTTTGTACATTCCATCTCTTTGAATATCCAAATTGAGTTTTATTCTCTTTAAAATCCCTTCATTCCCGTTCAGGATAAGGGATAATCCTGAAACCATTCATAGAAGCAGCGCAGCCTTCTATAATGATCCTTCCAAATCCAGTCTAACACTGGTCCTTCATCAAAATCCTTCATTAAAATCCAATTCTCACATTGGTCCTTCCAAATCCAGTTTAACACTGGTCCTTCATCAAAATCCAATTCTCACATTGGTCCTTCCAAATCCAGTTTAACACTGGTCCTTCATCAAAATTCCAAAGTTTTCATTGGTCCTTCTAAATTCCAATTCTATGAATTGGTCCTTCAAAATCCCAATTGGTCCCTCAAAATTCCAATGTTTACATTGGTCCTTTAAAAATTCCAATTTTCACAAATTGGTCCTTCAAAATTCCAATGTTTACATTGGTCCTTCAAAAATTTCCAATTTTCACAAATTGGTCCTTCAAAATTCCAGTTTCACGCTGGTCCTTCGAGTTCCAATTGGTCCTTCATCAAATTCCAATGTTTTCATTGGTCCTTCCAAATTCCAATTCTATGAATTGGTCCTTCCAAAATTCCAATGTTTACATTGGTCCTTCAAAATTCCAGTTTCACGCTGGTCCTTCGAATTCCTATTGGTCCTTCATCAAATTCCAATGTTTTCATTGGTCCTTCCAAATTCTAATTCTATGAATTGGTCCTTCCAAAATTCCAATGTTTACATTGGTCCTTCCAAAATACCAATTTTCATAAATTGGTCCTTCAAAATTCCAGTTTCACGCTGGTCCTTCGAATTCCTATTGGTCCTTCATCAAATTCCAATGTTTTCATTGGTCCTTCCAAATTCCAATTCTATGAATTAGTCCTTCCAAAATTCCAATGTTTACATTGGTCCTTCCAAAATACCGATTTTCACAAATTGGTCCTTCAAAATTCCAGTTTCACGCTGGTCCTTCGAATTCCAATTGGTCCTTCATCAAATTGCAATGTTTACATTGGTCCTTTCAAATTCCAATTCCATGAATTGGTCCTTCAAAATTCCTATTGGTCCTTCGTCAAAATTCCAATATTTTCATTGGTCCTTCCAAATTCCAATTATATGAATTGGTCCTTCAAAATCCCAATTGGTCCTTCAAAAATTCCAATTTTACACTAGTCCTTCAAAATTCCAGTTTTATGCTAGTCTTTCAAAAATTTCAATCAGTCCTTCAAAATCTCAATCAGTCCTTCAAAATTCCAATGTGTATATTGGTCCTTCAAAATTCTAATTCTCTCAAAAATTGATCCTTCTCAAATTCCAGTTTAGCACAGATCCTTTACCAAAGTCTTTTACCAAGAATTCCTTTACCAAAATCCTTCTCAAATTCCAGTTTAACACTGGTCCTTCACCAAAGTCTTTTTATCAAAAGTTCCTTTACCAAAATTTACAAGATTCTTTACCTTAAGTTCTTTTCTTAACCCCATTTTTTAAGTTGGTTTTACTGATCAAGATTGCCAAAAATAAAAGATGTTCAGCCCGAGGTCCTATTAAAATCTATATTGAGTGATTATTCCACAAAGGATTCTCAAAAACTCTGTCAATCTGCTAAAATATGTCTTGATTCCAATATCCTATTGCACAAAAAGAATCACCTCATATTACCTCTAGTATTCTTTTTAAAAGGGTGAAGCTCTTTGCGAAAAGGAGTGAAAATTCAAATCTTCTCTCTGTTGGTCAACCAAGAGGATGCAAGAAAGATCCTTGGTATGATTAGCAAAAGAAATATTCAATGATGTTGAAACGAATCAATATTGATCATAGTTATGACACATGTTTTAAGACGACTTTCTGACAATCAGGCAGTGGAAATATCCTGAGCGTTAAAAAGAATTCACTCAATCCATATCTCCTCATTCATTCATTTAAGCTTCAATCAAATATCCGCAAAAGGAATCTCTCAATTGTCGTCAAGATGAAGGCGAATTAAGCGAATAGACCCCCGGGGCATAAAGAAGATCTGAAACATCTCCAAGATGACGGAGTTTGTGACGGATCCTTCCAAGGAAAGTTCAGATCACCGTCAAGATGAAAGCGAGTGTGATAAACCTCCCGACAAACCCTAAAAGATATTTGATTGCTGCTATCATTTTTAACCAATGAGCGTATATGATCCCTGAGAAAAAGAAGGATCGAAGCATCTCCAAGATGACGGAGTTTGTGACATACCCTTCCCCGAAAAAGAGAGAAAAGTCAGGAAACATCCAAATGAAGGATGATGTGGAAACCCAAGAAAGCTCAATGTCCTAAGAAGAGTTCCAAAAGATCATTATGGGAAAAGCCTCAAGATATCAAACTGCCAAAATTGCCAGGAATCATCTTTTCTTATGCGAAATCCTTTAATCAATGTCTTTTCACTACCTGCTTTTATGAAATTAAGAGTATTTCTTCTCTACTCATATCAAGGAAATGGATAACTTCCTTGAAGAAACTCAACAACTTTAAAATTTGAATCTAACTCTAAAATCCAAGGAGTTAACCTCATTTTGGAGGAAATACTCTAGGTGAAAAGAGGGAATATCTTTCGCACATACGCGCACATTTTCAAGCATTTGAATCAATTACAAATTCATCTTATTGGCAAAAATTTTTAGTTATCCAAAAATGAGATAAATGCTCAATATCCATTTTGATACAACCTAGCGTTGTTTGTACATTCTTTAAACGAGAATTGCCTCATTCTGGTGAGGTATTTCTCCCAGTCCCATCATGGTCTTCCCCCATCAAGGAGTTCATACTTTGTATATCCATTCAAATAAAGAATTATACTTGAACCTCGTCTCACGAGGTATTTTTCAAAAATGTCCCATCCAGGTTAAGGGCTAAACCTGAGTCTTTTCAGGAAAATCCTTATCTTTGTCTCAACCTTGAAACTTCTTTAAAAATCTCTCCTTTTACTTTTCTTCGGGATCTTTATCCCAAAATTCCATCACGATTTCCTCGTTCTCTTCTGTCCAGATTATTTTCATTCTCGAGGATTTCATTCTCTTCCCAAAACCCTTTCAGAATAAGATACAAAACCTGAAAAATAAAACTTTTTAAAGCCAATTCTTCCATACCCAGTTCAGACCATTTGACTGGGGCATTTTTGAAGAAAATTTGGCGTGTCTTCTTTGCCGCTAAGCTCGGCTCGCAACCGGCTTAGCAGCAAAGAGGGGCATCTGTGAACACCCCAAATTTTCCAAAAATTCCAAAAATGACCTTTTTGCCCCTGACCTCCGTCATCTGAGTAATCGGTCAATTTTTAACCAAAACTCCATTCATTCCTTGAATTCATTAGAATTCGGACCCAAAATCCTATCTCTGACCCAACTTTGATCCGAATCGGATCCGAACCCCTCTTTGAGAAAAAAAATTCAAAAATAAAAACCCGAATTCTTAGAAAACTCTCTTTCGTAATTTTTTTTTTTTGCAAAAATCAGTTTTAAATCTTATTTCCTCGCAAATCTTAGGATTTTATTCTAAAAATACCAAAAAAATCAGAAAAAATGGAGCTCAAAACCTTTTAAAAACTTTTCTTTTCTAAAAAAACTCACTTTAAAACCATTTTTATGAAAATTTTTGTCGAAGGAGCCTCTTTTTTAAAATTCACGTGAAAAGTCTGAAGGGCCCTGTAAGAAAACACTTTGTTAGGGTTTTTCACAAGGGGTCAGATGCGAAAGGCCTGCTCCCCCTCATCGCCCAACCGCCTTCTTCCTCTCTCGGCTCAGCCTTCACAAACCTTCTCCAGAACCTTCCTCCTCCATGTGCGACTTCCTCGACCACCGTTGATCTTCAACGAATACCTCTTCCTCTCTCCATCGCCACCCATCTCCAGAGATCCACCGATCCTCTTATCTCCATCGCCGCTCATCTCCAACCGACCCCTTCCTGAATCCTCTTCCCCTCCCTTAAAAGGGCACACAGGGCTCTCTCTTCATCATCCAGCTTCTATTTCTCCATGTGCCTCTTCTCATTCACGATCGTCTTCACCCCTCCACCCTTTTACGCAAGTAATTTTTTGTTTCTTCCTCCCAAGCCAAGGCCAAACACGCCTGTGTCTGAAGGAAGATTGGCCCTGCAACCAAAGCCTTCTTCATTCCATTCTCCTTCTTGGATCTTCCCTTTCCTCAATCCACCCTCCCTCTCTCTGGTTCTCATCTGCTGGAGTTCGATCGGCTCTAGCTCTCCTCATGAAAACCTCAGCAGAAAAGGCACAATCTGATCCCCCATTTGCCTTCTCCTTCTCCAAGCTTGGAAGCTCCATAAGCACCCAACAAGGCAAGAATTTTCTCCCCTTCTCCCTTGTTTCTTCTTTATTTATTTTGTTTTGAGTTTTTTTTAGTTTCTTTGCATAGTTTAATAATAGATCTCATGTATGGCGTCGGTCTGCATATAGCAACCTCGACTCATACGGAGCGACATTAACGAGATTTTGTTCCGACAATTGTTTCTTTTTTTTTTCTTCTTCTGCAATTTGTTTTGAATTTCCTTTCGGATCCTCCATCGTTCCTTTCAATGTGTTTTTAGTCTTTGCATGACTAATTTTCTGCTTTGATATAATGCTATTGTCGTCATTTTCTCTGTTTTTTGTAACATATTTCGTTTGATTGATCTTCCGATGTCAAGTTTGTCGCAGCAGTATTTCCCTTTCAACATAGTATTCAGTATCATCTGCTATATTGATGTTTAGTTTCATGCGACCTATGGTATGTCCATCACAATGTTCCTGCGTCCGATTGATTTTTCATGCATAGGTGCATTTCAAAAACCATAATGCTCTCGGTTTCCTGAGATTATAAGTCAGGTTGATTCAGGATAATGGACGTATAAACATGATTGAACTGAAGGAAGTCGATCTCATCTTCGTTCAGAGAGCTTTAAGCTACGAACACATTGTTTGCCTTTTTTTGATTCAGCAATTCACCCCCATTTTCTTTTGTATACATATTGTATTTTGCCTTGAGTTTCCTTCTATCCGTTATTCCATATCGCATCATGTACTTTTCCCTTTTTTTATTTTTATTTCTTTTCAACATCAAATCCGACCCATCCCCTGTGCATCTACGCTGCCTTCAA
Organism: Nuphar pumila; assembly: GCF_984573655.1. Lineage (NCBI taxonomy): Eukaryota > Viridiplantae > Streptophyta > Magnoliopsida > Nymphaeales > Nymphaeaceae > Nuphar > Nuphar pumila. The sequence goes on from NC_143256.1 coordinate 105,656,496, forward strand.
GATAAAGACTGATTCTGTTGCGTGTGGCCTGCTTCTGATATGAATGATCATGTCTTAAAGTTTCAGAGAAGACAAACATTTACACACATATAAAGGGAATATTTAAGGGAAATTTAATTTTGAGGAACATGGACGAGGCTTACATTTTGGAAATTCCTGATAGTGACAAATCATTTGATAAAAATTTCCTCTACAAATCCTGGAAGATCATGGCGTTACTTAGAGTTATGCTGAAAGAGTTTGTGGAATTGGCCATAGAAAGAAATCCTCTTTAAAACAAGCTAGGGTCTGAAATTGGAACAGAATATTCAGCTGTGTCAGATGTGTGTGTGCTTGGAGCATTAAACAGTGGTATAATCATAGTTGGACTTGCATTAAAGCCATCTGTCACTAATGTTTTCTAAGTGTTCGCTTGAGTGACAGAGACGTTGCGGCTAAACCATTGAGATTCTGGAATTTCCTCATGCTACAAGGGATACTTTGACTACAGAAAAGGGAACCATAGAGTAGGTTGTGAAAGGCCTTCTGGAAAGTCTTCTGGTTCACCAGCGAAAGCCCTCTGCAAAAGGTAATTGCTGGCTTACCTAAGGTTTCTTTTGATTACATCGATTTTGATATGCAGGTATCGTCTCTCTATCTCTCTGCCTTTTGGTTTTTTTTTCTTTTGCCAATGGCTCGTTTGTTTGCCATGATGATGTTGATTGCTACTTTTTGATGTATTTCTTGATATGAAAGTTTGAATTTGTACATGTTTCATTTGGTACTTTATTTGCATATCAATGAAGTTATAACCTTCTCCAATGTAGAAATTTAGTTGTTGGTAATAATGCATATATCATATAGTTTATTCTCATTATATAATTTATTCTGATGCATAGTGTGCTTGTAAGATTTAATTCTTTTATGCACTCGCTGCTCACCACTTGCCACACCTTCACTTCACTCACAGTGCACATGCATATCTCATCTGCTGTATTTGTATTTGTTTCCTTTGGCAATGGCAAGCATATTAGTCATTACAGTAATTCCCCACCATTTTTCTACAAAATCCACTGTAGCAAGGCTTAGGTCCGGCCATCATCCACCTCGTTAGGATCACACCAATACATATTTACAGCATGCATTACAACAGCTTCTTGCTGTCACCATCCCCATGGCATTTCTAATGGCACATACCATTACTGATCCATATTCAATCATTAGCCATCGTACCCATTTTCGCTATCCTGTGCATAAGTAGTATTGTCATATAGATGACATTCGGCCTGTATCACTTATTAGATCAGCCTATCATGCGATTGGGCTATGTTAGTTGTGTATTAAGTAGTGATTTTAATCCCTTTGTAATTATTAGTCTTCATGTTAAAATGTTTCATTGCTTCTTAATATTTTCTCAGTGTTGTCTTACCAATATTTCATAATAGCAATTTCAGTTTTAACACATGACTGGTCTTTTGACATTGACTTGACATTCTCATACAACATAGCATCTACTTTCTCACTAGTTTGTTGCATCTGCCTACAGTGTTTTCAACAACCATTTATGCATCCCCTGTAACCCCTTTTTCTTCTTTTTATGATAGTTCACTCTTGAACTATCATAATCACCATATTTTTATCATTCTTTTACAAGTGGTTCACAGGAACCATTGTAAGTTCTTCTCTTCTCTTTATGATAGTTCATTCTTGAACTATCATAATCATCATATTTTTATCATTCTTTTACAAGTGGTCCATAGAAACCACTGTAAATTCTTCTCTTATCTTTATGATAGTTCATTCTTGAACTATCATAATCATCACATTTTTATCATTCTTTTACAAGTGGTTCACAGGAATCATTGCAAATTCTTCTCTTATCTTTATGATAGTTCATTCTTGAACTATCATAATCATCATATTTTTATCATTCTTTTACAAGTGGTTCACAGGAACCACTGTAAATTCCTTCTCTCTTTGTACGTACATATATTCCTACATATATGTGCGTTTTCTCATAAATACAGGGTAGACCATATATAAATCAAGCATCTGTGTAAGATTTTGGATAATCATTTACACTCATATTTTTCATCTCCTTTTGTGCAAATTCTATCTAGCAGGAATATAAGGAGGGATAGGATTAAAATATTTTTTTGATGTTCTCAAATCCAATTGTTGTAAATAAATAAGATGATGAAGACTCTACATTTCCAGTCTTAGATAGAATGAATGAGCATTGTAAAAAGCATTGAACTACTTGTATTCATGCATTTCTTCCTTTATTCCTCAAAATTCTCACAATGGTGAAACACGAATGACACGTGCATCGTTTCGTAAGAGGTAATTGATACTAAGTTGATGATCCACATCAATGGCCATAGTCAGGGTGTGGACAAAACTTAGCATTTTTATCTTTTACGAAATAACATTGGATCCACACTGGATCCGTTTTCAAAATTCATCATATTTTCCTTAAATATCTTCTTCTTTTATCAGAATTTAACTTAAAATTAATTCAAAATATATATCAATGACCATAGTCAGGGTATATTAAGAGTTAATTTCATTTTAAATTCTATAAAAGCACCAAATGTATTTTATTCTTCACCTGAATTTAAATATAGATTATTATATAATACATCCAATGACCATAGTCAAGGATGTATTATATCTTCAATCTTATTTTAATTCATTTAAAGAATGAAATAGCTTTTCAAAAATCCAATTTCAAAAATTTAAATTCATTCATCATTTAGGATAGAACTGCATCCTATTTTCAAAACTCCTTTTTCAAAAACTCCAAGTGATGTAAATATCTTCCTCAATCTATTCTTATAAAATCCAATTCATCCTTTCATTTTCAAATTCAAATTCAAAATTCAAAGTCCATTTTCGACTTTGAAACTTCATTTCCTTTCATTTTAAAACTTCAAATCATTCTTTCTCAAAATCAAGATTTATTCTTCCGATCCTGATTTACTTCAAGCTTCTCTGATCTATCTCAAGTTCTAAAGTCAAATTCAATCATTTCTTCACTCCCTTATCAAGTTCATCTCAGAAAACTTGGAAATTTTTCAAAACATTCTTTTCGAAAGAGCATACATCTTTGCATTGCACAAGTATGATTCTTTGTGCATTTAGAGTTAGAATAAATTCTTAGATTATATTTAGGCAAAGTAAAAGGCATAGATTCGATCCTTGGTTCGATTACCTCTGGTAAAGGCGCCAGGAACGGTCGAACCTCGTACCGACGAGCGAATCCCGTCTCTCCATTTTCCCGCAAATTTTTCAAAACGGAGGCGAGTTAAATTTCTAAATATTTTCAAATTAAGGTCAAGTGAGACTGCGCAAAAGAGTTCCTCTTCTCTCTTTCTTTCTTTCTTTTCTCTTCTCTCTCTCTCTTTCTTTCTTTTATTTTTCTCCCTTCAAAACGGAGGAAAATAGTGGTTAGAAAAGGAAGAGAGAGAAACCAACTAGAGGATAGGAAAAATTCTGCGATGATCACAGATTTATGTTAAGCAAGATTCATAACAAATCATAAACAATCATAGAACATGAATTATTTACACAATAATATAATGTTTAGTCACGCTAAACATAAAATACTCTACCCTAGATGTTCAGATTATCTTTCTTTATCCAGAACAAGCATAAACCCGATATCAAGAGCCGTTCTTGAATAAACTCTTAGATTTTGAGAAAACCCTAACTTTGTTTGACTGTTACAGAGGCTGTAAAAAAAAAAATTTACGATGGATAGAACTGATTTTTTTCCAGAATGTAGAAAATTTGTCAGCTTTCCAATGCCCCAAACCGTTCATTAAAACTCCTCTGAAGGAGAGAGATATGAATATTTTTGGTGCATACCTATACTTTTATGTTCCCACTATCACAGATTCGTGCTTATAAAGTAAACAAAGCCCAAAATTTCACAGTAGATGAAAATTTTTGTTAGCTTTCTAATGCAATAAACTGCTCATCAAAACACCTCTTGACGAGGGAGATACAAACGATTTACCGATCGGGTGTCAGGCTAGAAAATAAAAAATAAAATATTTTCTAAAGAACCCGAATTAAAAAACTCATATTTTCTCAGAAAAATGACCATAGAAATTCATAAATTTTTTACAAAATATTAATATTATTATAATCTACCAACCTGAAACAAAATATTCAAAAAAATAACCAGCTACCATGGATCTCTTACCATTTTTATAATTTTAATTTCTAAAGAAATTGGTTTGATAAAAAACAATTTTTCTTGTGTTTTTCTTTCGAAAACCCCTTCTAAATACATAATTTGATAGTTCTATATTAAACCCATGCGTGGGAGGCATGATCTAGGGTCTGTACTCATGAAAAATCAAAGGTAGTCATACCCACGAATCCGAGTTTATGTATAGAGTATAGAACTTCCTACCTTAATGACGAAAATCGATTATGAGAGAATTGATGGCTCTCCTCATACAAATCAACCATTTTAGGCAAACAAAGGCCTCACTCAAAACCTTTCTAAGCTTTCTCAATGTGCGTGGAAGCCTCCTATGCTGGACTATGTTGAGAAGACCCAACGTTGAAGTGTAGGAAAGAAGAATAAGGGAGATAGGTTTTTAGGGGAGAGAGAAAGAGAGCTAAAAAAATATGGCAATAATGGAGGGTCGTGCAGCCCTCCTCTATATATAGGCATTGCCCTTTAGATCAAGGGCTGAAAATAATTTCAGCCCTTTAATCTAAGTGTTAGAATAGAGTGTTAATTTTTTATTCTGCCTTCCTTGCTTGCCAAATAAGCAAGTTGATTAGTTAACAATAAAGTTTTAATTTTTTGTTAAATAGCTTGTTGTCTTCTTAATTCAGCCCTCAACTCTACTTAGGACTCTCTAGAGGTGACACCACCTCTATGGAGCCTGTTAGAAAATCGTCCTTCTCTCAGAAGTTTTAAAAAAATAATAAACTTTTAATTGCACCAAATAACTAGTTTTTTATTTTAACATTTTTCGCTTGTATTTTGGTATCATATTTTAAATCTTTATTTTAGAGTGCCACATAGGATAGGACAGCCCACCTATGGACTCCTACCATAATTAACTTTAAATACATTTCTCATTTTATCCTAAAAAATAATAATAATAATAAATTTCTAAAAAAAATACAAGTGTTGCGGGTCAAGCAACCAAGGCCCCACCCCTCTATGGCAACCCCTCTTAGGGTGGACAATGATACACTTAGATCCATATTCCAATATTGGGCCATTCACATAGACAAGCCATTTTGGTTGTGTGTCTCTATGACATGACAATGACACATGTAGATATACTTTAGTATTATCTAATAAGTTTTTTATAATTTAATAGTATTTTACCATAAATATATTTTTAAATATTAAAATCACAAAAACAGTTTTTTTCTTCTTGATTAAAAACTAAAAAAATTCATGTCCTCGTGTTCTATTTTGTAAAAATTAAAATCGTGTGCCAAAAAACCAACGGTGGAAACCCTTGTTTTGTAGGAGCTGTAAGAGCACGTCATCTTGTCTTGGGACGTTGAAAGTTCAAAACCCAATGGCGCAATGTATAATTTGTGGGGGCCGGGTCTGACTAACCCCAAGTGGCCTATAAAAATTAAAAAATCACGTGTCAAACTCGTGCCACAAGTGAAATCGTATCTGTATGTTTCTGCCATAAAAATTATTTGTATTTATTTTTGACAGAGAAAGCTGGGATTAGAAGGACCCATACCAGTTATACAACCTATACCATTTGGGGTTCAAACTTGCAAGGTCCCAACACAAGGTGACATGCACTAACTGCTCCTGCCAGACAAGGTAAGACCCCGTTTGGGAGCCAGCATGATTATTCAAAGAAAATTATCACTTTTTCTTTTGTCTACTAAAATCATACCCCAAAACCATCATCCCTTGAAGTGCCAGCATGATAGGATAAGATAAGCAGCAACAGAACAATGATTATATAAAATATAGTAATAATAGCAAATCCAAAACTTTATTGTTAGTGTGTAAAAAAGCATTGGTCAATATGAAAAGCAAAAAAGATTTGATCCTAAAAGTGAAACATAAAGCGCCTTCCTATGTCCATCTTGAAATTTATTTGTGGGATCAAATTACCAAGAAAGGAATAGCTTTTAAGGAGGATAACTGGATAATTGAAGTTTCATAAGGACGAACAGCTATGATGACATAAAGCACCTTCCTATGTCCATCTTGAAAATTATTTGCTATATATATATATATATATATATATATATATATATATATATATATATATATATATATATATATATTATTTTTTAGATAATTGGAAAAAAACACCACTGTCAACAACTTTTTACCATAAAACCCTATGTCCCCTTACCCACCAAGAAGTACGCTTAGCTTGGCCCCTTTCAGCAAAGGACGTGCACCAGTGAGTTTTTAATTCATTAAATTTCTAATAGTAAGCAGCAAGGATCCAGTAGTGATGAGAGTTGATCAATAACTCACCAGGGCCTCGACTTAGACTATAAATAAGGGTATTCACCAAGTATCCATGCCTTATGTGCAACAAAAGCCAGATGGGACAAACCAATTTGTAAGATTCAGTGACATGGACTATGTATAAGGGTATTCATCAAGTGAGTAGGGTGTAGTTGTTTACACCGATCGGTGCTTACAGTTATTTTATGGGGATTCTGAATTTTTGTTTTCATGTTTTTCTTAAATTTGATCATATGGATGTATTCTAGATACTAGATTTTATATAAATTAGTTCTTGGATTTGCATGTGGGTAGGCTTTTATAAAGTTTAAAAGTCAATGGTTTAAAATTTTCATAAATATTCAAGACTTAAAAAAATAATTTTTTTATAAAAAAATATAATCAACCATTGAATCGTGTGATTCTGCCATGTAGATATATAGGTTTTTATAAGGTTTAAAAACAAATGATTTAAAATTTGCACAAATTTTCAAATCTTGAAAAAATCGTGCTTTTTTTATTGAAAACTCCTATCTAAGTGTTACTTCCTAGCAAATAGACTATGCGGAGCACATCTGTGAGGTAAGATTTGTGAAAAATACCCTGATAACTCCCGTTCACTTGCTATTTACAACTAACTTTTGTTAGCACTTACTCCCAATATCCTTCACCAAGTATCCATGTCTTTTGTGCAACAAAAGTCATATTGAACAAACCAATTTATGATATTCAGTTCCCCCAACATAAGTCTGAACCTTAACCAAGCACCAAACTCAAATCATTGCACCCCTTCAAAATTCTGCTCAAGGATTTCCTCCCTAATTCAAAAGTTTGACAAGGTTCTGGTCACTTTCTCTGTCGCCAGACAATTATTAGAGGTGCTAGATTTTTTTGGGACAATCCAAGGAAAAAAACCCATCACGGACCACACCTTGGCTAGCCTCTGGTTGGTAAAACCCTTAAGGTCTTCCCCCCTGCCCACAAGGGAGTACACCCAGCTTCGACCTTGTGGCAAAAGATGCCACCCATGGGTTTTGAACTTGTGACATCCCGTCAACTTGGAGACATCCACCAGTGGCCCCTACCAGATGAGTGAAGCTAGCCCTTGTGGGCTAATAAAGGTGCTAGATACAAAAGAAATAGTATGAGAAAGATTGGCTTTCAAATCAATCTGCCGACACATTTTGCTTGCTTTTATTGCATTATTGTTTAAAAATCCGTGGATTACTTGGTGTAAGTCAAATAGAGAGTGTCTTTCTTTCTAAAAGATTTTTCGCCGAGTTTTATAGATAGATAAGCTGATGACTTGGTCCAGAAAAAAAGCAAGCAGGCAAACAAGCCAAGGAGAAATGCTAGGCCCCACAGAAAATCGAGGTTGCCGTTTCCAAGGCGTTGATCAAGAGAGACCTCGCTAAAAATGGGGATCACGTTAAATCCAATAAAATAGTGACACCTGTTTTACACGGTCTTGATTCCTAACGTAAGAGACACGAAAGTCCTTTTATAAGGAAATGAGAAGCAAAAGGTCCTGCCCATCCTCCGTCTCCACCAAATGGGGGCCACAGAAACAGGTGCCACTTTTTTATTGGCTCATGATAGGGCACTGTCATATACAACACGATAGAATCATGCAATGATAGCTCAACTAGAGAACAAGAGCATGCATGAAGAATTATCATGTTGTGCAGTGTCATCCTCTCGTGCTGCTTCAAGGAAGCATAAAGCAAGGTGATGAAGCCAAAAGGAGGGTGGTGAAGAACAAGGGCCGAGTCATCAATGTGGTATTCACTGCATGAATTTGATGCCAGTGTTCACGCCTACGAAAGTTACATGTGTACGTCTTGACCTGCTATTGGTTGGTTGTTCTTTAGATCAATGCGTACACGTCTGAACACGTCTAAGCTGTGGTCCACTAATCGATGTTTGTTTGCTTTTGATAAGGGATTGGTCTTGTGCAAAGATCATGGTGTCTTGCCATTGCTTAAATGTTGGGCAACCTCATGAACAGAGAATCTCCCCCACCCGAATTTGATAACTTTGTTCTTTCTCCACAAAAGTATATGTTACAACAGTACCTCATAGTGGTTAAGGAGACGCTTGGTGTCGCATAGACCAAGTTCATGAAAAAAGTTGTTCATGAACTTGGTATGTTTCACATGGCAAAAATTAAAGTGTACACAATCAACTCGAAGCAGCTGAGTTTTACATGTTACAGGTCATGGAAATCTTGACACAATCAGTTTCAGACCATACATGCATTGTCCTCCAAATTAGATATAGATCGAGCTTGTGCATTTTTCTTTCATGTTTGTGTGTGAGAGCGTGTGTGCATGCCAGTGCATGTAGATGCTTGTATAGCATTTTTCGTGTTTGGGTCGGACTGACGATATGTACATATGGCTTCACAATTTTGAGCTCAACCTAAAAAAATATCTTCTGATTGATACAACTTGTTTCAGTCCTATACTGGTCAGTCTTACAATATTTTTTTTGTTTTTGTTTTGTGTGAAGTGTTCTTTGGCAAGTTATAGACTATAACTAGATTAAATCAAATTCAAAAACTTGGTCATGTTATTTGAGACATCCAAATAAACCTTTAATTTGGATACCGCTTGGGAAACTTGCATCCTGCTTTGCCAAAGACACCCATGTCCCCTCATCCAATGGATCTCTCCGACGAACGTGTGGCCCGCCATATCCTAGTACAACCAAATTCAATATTGACTTGCAATATTTGATTGCAGTTTGGGGGGGGGGGGGGGGGGGGGGGGGGGGGGTGAATCGTAATGGTAAAGAAACGGTACATGTTCCCTTGGGGAGCAGATCCAGTAGTTGGCCAATTATATGGATGCCACACATCCCCCTTCCGCAGCCCCGTCCTCCCACATGAGATACATGGCATCCTTTGATTGGACCAAATATCTTGCAAGGTACTTAATTTGATCGTTGGATTAGTTCCCTTTGGGATAAGGTTTGTTTATTAGTTACTGCAACTATATGAAGGGCGTTGGGAGGATAAATGATGATTTTGATAGTGATCAATTGTTTATCGTCAAAGATCTAGTGTTGTTTAGACTGTCATCTCTATATCAATAATCTTCTCCAACATGCAATTCCTTTTCGTTGTATTTTTGCAAAAGAGTAATAATTAATGGATCTATTACCAAATAGTAAGTTTATGATAGAATGCATAGGTAGGGTGAAATTTTAGAAAACGGAAAATGACCATACTGTCTTTGTAAAATAGAGCATCTTCGAAAATGCTTTACAATTTGCTGAAATCTTCTCCATGTCCAAAACTTTTGATTCCCGATTTTTGTAAAACATTTTTACCCTTCTCACAAGAAAACTTGTTCATGTTTGCGCAATAGATATGTACGTCGTTCGAAGGTCACAACATCTCAATAAAAAGGAGATTCACATAAACATTTTACGATGAAATTCACATAAAGTATTTGTGAACATGCCTAACTTGAATCTCAATATAGGAGATTCACATATGAAATGCACAGATATTTTGAGATTCGCAAGCACAGTGTGAATCTTCTAGAATTTAAAAGTTTGAGCTCGACATGTTTGCTCCATACATTTGTGGCAGACATGACATTCATATATATGTCATGAAAACCTCCTTTAACTAAAAACTCACTTAAAGTAAGAACACACATCTACAAATGTATGTTCGACCCTCTCAAATGTGTATTGTGAATGTCCCTAACTTTGCATGTTTTCTACTTCAAACTCGGTAGGTCACAGATTTGTGGATGTCACAACCTTCATATGGATACCATGCAAACTTCATTTGACAAAAAACTTGCATAAAGTCTGGATGTACATCTATAAATATGTGTCTAATATTCACAAATATATGTTGTAAATGTTCTTACATTCGCATGTTTTCTTATTCAAGCTGGGCAGATTAATTTGCATCATACATTTGCGGATGTCTTCACATGCCTCTAGATAACATGCAATCCTCCTTTAACAAAAATCACATAAAGTCAGGATCCCCACAAATGTATAGCATGAATTTCACAAATATTGTATGTGAACCTCTTGTTAATGCAATGTCAATATATTTTAACATGCAAATGTTATTTTGTGAATGTTATTCCCTTCGCATGCTTTCTGATTCATATATAAAATCATTGACAATTCCTTTATTTTTTATTTTTTTGTTTCTCATTAGAACCCTAACCCTTTCCCTTTAAAACCTAACCCCTTTTCCTCTTTCAATGCAATGATTCATGGGCATTTCGTCTTGCAGCATTTCGGTGAGGTTGCCGCAACATTTTTGTAATGCCTCAAAATTTTAACTCAAAAATCTTGAGAATGTTTTTTAATACTTTTAAAATTAATAACAAAAATCATTTGCTAAAAAGATCGGTTAAAAAGAATAGGTGGGTTACAGGTCCATCAAACCATACATTGAATTAAATTGAATTTATCAATCTCATGAATTTAAAATAACATTAGAGTCAAATTTAATGTCACTCAAAAAATCTCTAAGAAAGGAAAAAGACTGGCTCTTGACCCATCATAACATCCTGCTATCTATAGGCCTCCTCACTCAGTACCTGCATTTATATTTTGGAGTCATACTCATCAAGTCTCAGTAAGAAGTACTAACCCAACACAGGTGTAACGTTCTACAAAAATACAACTGTTTAAAACTTTTTTCAAAACCTGAAATTTTGAGAAAATTTGAAGATTTTCATTCGTGTAAAACTAAACATGATTTTCAAAGGGTAATGCATCAACGATCTCATCTAGAACTATATTCCAAATATTGGATGGCTCACCTAAGCGCAAACACGAGCATATATTAGCCTCCTAGTATCAGGTATAATATAAAACCATTTATTGACTCAACTCGATTGAGTTTATTACAATATCAGAAATTATATAATAAATGTGAAAGACGAAATATATTTAATGGTTAAGACATTTGAGGAGTTACGTAATAAGATAAAGATTTGAAATATTCGAAGGAGTGATTAATAGTTTCACCTTTAGAATCAAATGCAAATCATGACATAACCAAAAGGTTTTATTTCATTCCAAATAATAAAAATATTTAATGCCTTTACAAGTCTTTAAAACAAACCAAAGTCTAGATCCATAATGGATCGTAACATGTAAGAGTGTCCCTCGAGAGCATAGCGTCACATCCTTCATCTCAGTCCTCCAAGATGATATCTGTAATTTGTTTGGGCATTAATACAATACGCCTGTAGGATATCCCAAAATTGAACTTAAAGAATACAATCAAGTTTATATTAGTACAACCATAATGTGAATCTCATTATTATAAAATGAGGGTCAAGGGAATCCACATTCATGCATTCATTTCATCATCCATTTATTCAATCATTCATATTCAATCACTTGCATAATGGATAAACAAAACCACATCAAATATAATGGAGTAAGGACAAATAGGTCAAAATTCTATTTGACAATTTCAGTGTGAAACACGTGCACATGCTTTTCACATAAATCAGGACCTATGACCTCCTTGTAATTATATCATATGCATCCACAGATTACATGTAAACAAATAGGTTCAATCCCATTGACCATTCTAGTGTATATGATATGCATATGCTTCTCAAGCAAATAATATATACAAGTCTATAATGAATTAAGACATTCACACTTATCATACAATCCATATTTATTAAATGTAGAAAGAACCATCAATTCTTATGGTTAATTATGCAATCATGTATTTTTATATTTAAAGAACCAATATATTCTCATGACCTTTCCAGTGTGTGCCACATATACACATGCATCTCATATGCATTTCAGTCAACTCATTTGACATTCATTATTCGGTTCATCTCATGAATAATCATGCATGTCTTTTTCATTCACATGTAGACTCATATTTAATGACATTCATAAATATTAGCAATCTATATGTCTACCTCATGATGTTTATGCATATGACAGGTGATTCTAATAATCTAATGTATTATTTCTCTTGATTTATTTAAATCTATCTAATAAAAAAGAGGGTATAGCTGCTCAGAAACAACCATAAGGGTATTTATTATGTCATGTATTTTTAATTTCTTCCCTATAGCTTAACTGGTTTATCCAAGGTGGTCAATCTTGAAATGCAGTGATTGAAAGATGAAAACAGTCTTTGTACCGGCCTATGACTGCATACATCATCCAAGCTAAAAATATAGGGAATGTCTTTCTTAACTCTGCAGCACTTCTAGCACTACCCTATGAATCCCTATGTAAGCTTGTCTCTTAACCTCTATGGGAAGGAGACAAGACACAATAGTCTTCCAATATTTTTATACCTCACAAGGTTTGTATTACCTTTCCCTTTCTAAGGAAGACATGAGATCAAGACGGACTCAGCCATCTCGTGAGATCAGGATGGACTAAGCCATCTCAGAGAGCTAGTTTTTATCGGTGCCTCATAAGAACCTGTGGTCCCAAGGTTATCTTTCATTAAGGTCATAGGTCATATTTTCAGTGCTTTTATCTCACATGATAACTCTCCCATGCCCTTATGCATGATTCCTTAGTTCATGCCCTTATGCATGACTTATTCATAATATGTCCTCATGCATATATTATGTCGCATTTAATCTATGCTCTCATGCATGATACATGACAATTCATTTATACTTTGATGTATGATACATGTCATATTTAACCCATTCTCATATGCATGATTAATTCATAACATACTCTTATAAATGATACATTCATAACATGTATGATATGCTTCATACTCAATCATTTCTTACATGCATTTATTTTATTCATGTATACATTCATTTCAATCATACATTCATAAACATATACCTGCAAAATCACCCTATATTCTACTATTCTAAAGTCTGTCATGCATGACCTCTATACCACAACAAGAAAATATTTCAATTCACATACGTTCAAGTCATGCTTCGCATGATCTCTAAACTTCTTTCAATATTTGTGCGATGTATTGCATCATATATACTTACTACGAGTAATGTACCTGATTTTGTTTTGTTGGCATTGCATTTTTTAAATACATATTAGCTTATAGCCGCTTGCAATACTTAGCATTAAGTATCGTATTTTTATTATACCTACATGACAATTCATATAGACAAATAGTGCATCCATTTAAGCATGATATATGCATCTAAAACTTGAATTAACATGTGTATATATCTACATTCACATGTGGATAGCAACAATGCATGAGCATTTACTCAAATCTAAAAATATGATGTGCATGTTAACTTATTTAACTATGCATATTCGCACAAGCTCACATGCATTTATAATGCATATAATGGTATAATCAAAATCATAATATAAATGTATACCAAAACCAGTTCAAAACTGGGTTTTAAATACACATATTCATCTCTTAAAAACTGGTTTTGAAATATGTCAATTATCACATTCAAATATAAAAAAATTTGCTCTTAGGGATTTTATTGAACACTTAACATATGACACATTACCTTTCGATGGTGGCCTTCGGTGGTGAAGAACGATAGAGAGAGAGAGAGAGAGAGTGTTAGCTAGTGGTCATCCGACCACCATCTAAACGATGGTTGTGGTGTAGCTCTGTCGGTGTGCCCTACCGCCAGAGAAGAGAGGAAGTGGGAGGTAGAGAAAGGAAAATTAGAGACAGGTGGGAGTTGGATATGATGAAATGAGAAAGGAAAAAAATAAAGGGAGGGTCGGGTGCCCTAGTGGGCCACATTGTGGGTCAACTTCTTCCATGTACGTACTTTCAAACTAGGTCCATATTAGCTTCAGCTGGGATCCAAAATGATTTAAAACCCAAAAATTGATTTCTAAAAGTAAAACCAAAACTCAAATAACTAATAAAAGTTATATTTATACGAATATTGTTTTAATTGTTTAAATTACAATTAAATGTGAATTCTATTTAGTTATTTAAAAACCATAAACCTAATTTGGGTCAATCTGTTTGAGTCTGAACCCACTTATAAAACAAGTTTTAAATAAAAATACTAATTTCATTTTTAAACTTATAAAATCCTTCCAAGTATGCATATAAAAGTTATCTTTCTTTTGTGCTATGATATGAAATATTGATGCATAAGTGAATATCATGGACTAGTGTGTGGACATTATCTGATATATGAAATAAATGTTGAAATGTATAGCTAATGCTCTATTGTGAGCTTGAGTGGGTTGTGAACTCACAATTGTGAGAAGACGTCTCACTTTGCATGCATACATCCACACATTAAAGATCCTTGTCATCGCCTTCACCGGTGAGGTGATCATATGGGCTAAAGGCACCAAAGCACGTGAATTGGGTTGAGCAAAAACCAAGTCATGGCATATATACTGCCCAGAGGAGAGTATGGAGGCTATTGAGCCTATTTGCCTCGTGAAGTGAGGGTATGGAGTATTAACTACCCTAATAAAGATGATACTGCCTATGTAATTGTTATCATTATAAAATTTTACTTGTGCAAGTCAAACTGACCTTTGAAAAAGATTTTGAAAATAACTCGCCTCTGTTTTTTAAAATGCGAGAAAATTTCGTAGAATGGAACTCGCTTGTCGGTACGAGGTTTAACCGTTCCTAGCACCATAACCAGGGGTAATCGAACCAAGGATCAATCTGGTGTTTTGCTTTGCTTGACTTGTCTAAATCGATATTTTATTCCTAATTGCGCAAAGAATCAGGCATGTGCTATGACTTAGAAAGACTTTGACTGGAAAAACATGATGTATGCTTGAAATACTTTGAAATATTTGAAAAAGGGGACCCCTTGAAAAGCCCAAACCATGTTGAGAGAACATTTCTAAATAAAAAAAATTGATTTCAGAAGAAATCTTGATATGTTGTGAAAATCGATTTCTGAGGAAAATCTAGCAACTTTGAGAAAATCGATTTCTCTGAGATGAATTTGTGAAGTAAATCAGAAGAAGTGGCGTGTGGCTCTATGAAATATTTTCATGATGCAATCTAAACCTAAGTAATGCATGAATGTTATTTTGAAAAAAAAAATTCTGAAGAACTTTTGAGAAAATTATTTGAAAAAGGAAGTTTATGTGCCTTATAGAATTTCAATAAAATAGATTCGCCTCATACCCCTCACTATGTCCACGGATATGGATTGAATCTAATTCATTTGATTCTAAAAAGAGAAAAGTATTTTAGAAAAGATTAAAATATGCAATGGCTTTTGAAGATAGCCTAAGAGTGTTGGTTGTTTGTAGCTTAGAAAAAGATGATAAATCTGAGTTTCATTCATATTTTGACTATGGCCATGAATACGAAACCCACCAAGTTTATCAACTCCTTAGAAGCTAGTATATGTGCCATTAGTGTAGGCCATGGTGAGTTCTAATATGCATGCATCATCATCCATCACACATTAACATTTATATAAAGAAATAAACTATATGCAATGCAACCCTATTCTAAGCAGGAAATTAAATTCTTATTCTAAATGTTTACAATTACAATTTACATAAAAAGGAAAAATGAAATAAAAGAAAATACACTTTTGAATGTCTTTTCAAAACTAGAAAACTTGTTAGTGAAAATATGTCAGCTTTTCTGGATTTATCCAATAATATCTAGAAATTACTGGATTTATCCAGATATAAGCCCTTTTTCATGTTTCCCTGAGATAAATATAATAAAAGATGATGTAAAATTGAATAAATAATAAAGATAAACAACTTTGAAATTCAGAATTTGGAGAAAAATGACAAAAATACCCCTGAAAATAAGACTATAGCCTTGAAATCAGGGTTTTCAGAAAAGATTTTGGTAAAACTTTGGATTTAGGGCTCAAATTGATTCAAATAAACACCAAATTGGGTGAGAGGCTCCCTAGTATGATTATAAACATAATAAAATATTAAAAATATAATTTTTTTTATAAAAAATTTAAAATATCATAAAGATAGTGATTTTTGCCAGTGTTTTACTCGAGCTGGGACTCCACGGGCACCCTATTTTTGTGATTTAATCAAATAATATATAAAATAGATTAAAAAATTAACAAAAATCAACATGGATACTTATGATAACCCTAAAATTAAACTAAAATCAAAAAATATGTTTTGGTATTATTTTATTATCAAAGTTAAATAAAAACCCTAAAATATACAATTTTGCCCTCGGGCACATACCTATCACAGTGTCAGACCCAAATCAGGTATTAAACCACTATAAAAATTTATAAACATTTACAAAAATATAATAGACATAAAAACAAAGATTTTCCTATTTACAAATCAGAAAAATCATATCTGATTAGAGAGATATCGTTCCGACAATATATGCTTGATTCTGGCTTATACGTAGCAAGTTGAAATAAATACATCAGGTTTCGGATGCAAGGAAATATATCAAACTATATTAAAAAATTATAAAATTTTAGCATATAATATTAAATACACATATGAAGGTACTCCTTTTTATGAATCATTGATCGGATCTTTGGTGAGGGAGATATGATCGACACAAGTTGATCTTGGGAGTAGATGATGCATAACAAGCTCTGTAAAATTGATTCTGATTTCTGTGAGAGGAAAAATAGAAATCAACCATGAAAAATTATGAAAATTTTATATGAGATATTAGACTTCATGATGAACGTACTACAACTTATAAATCATCGATCGGATTTTTGACAAGGGAGATATCACCTCGGCAAGTCATCCTCGAATCCACATAGCATTTTCACGATTCAAAAAAGCATAGTTCAGTTTTTTATTTTTTTTGACAAAGTTCCAGAACCCAAAATAATCTGAATTTTTTATAGAAAATTACTGACATGTTTACAGTTTCACCCTAAAAAAATTGAATTTTTTTGAAAGAAACTTGAACATAAAATAACATGGTTTCCGCGTGCTCGAGATTGAAATCCATGGATTATCGATAAATCATTAATAAACTAATCTAAACATGAAAAATAATAAAGAAAATAGCAATAAATAATATAACAAATTTAAATGTAATGCTTGAATGAATAAAATAAATATTAATATGATAAAATAAAATAAAAAAATCAGGGAAAGCATGGTTGGAATTCATTTTAGCCTTCGAAAGAAGGATTCGACCCATTGAACGGGCGAATCTCATCTTTTATTCGACATAAATATAAAAAATATAGATCTAAGCTATTATAATGGATCAAGAACATAAATTACATAATGGTATAGCATTAGATCATGTTCTTAATTTTTTTTATGGTTTTTGAACTAAAATCATGCTCGAATCCAACAAATAAAGGGCGATAATGGCGAAATCAATGAAATAAAGCAATAAAAATGATTAAAATAACAAAATAAATTAAATCAAACCTTATCTTGGGGGTTACAACAATGGAGGAAGGCTACTGGAGGAGAGGATCATGAATTTTTTAGAGGGAGAGAGGGTGAGAAAGCATGGGCTGGACCCCCTTTAGGTGCCCCTATTTATAGATTTTTTTTTATTTGGTTTAAGAAGAGTTCTAGTTTGTCTAAAATTTCCTTAATTGAATTAATTAAGGGAGGATGGTTTTGGCTTGAGTTTTCAACTCTCTTAATTATCTTAATTGAGTCCTAACTGAACTAAAACAAAATCCAAATGTGGTGCCACCTATTAAGGGCCCACATTTGATTTTAAAGGCTCTAATTTCAAGATTTTTTAAAAATAGGGTTTTAATGAAAACAAAGGTTATATTTTAAAATTAATTTTGATTTTTCAAACTCCTAATCTAGTTGGGATACTAACTAACCCTAACTCTTTCAAATGTGGTGCCACTTAAGTGAGCCCCACTTGGCTTTTCAGAAAACAATTTTAAAACTTTAAAAACAAAGAGGTTAAAACGATATTTTTCATAAACTTCAAAAGGGACATCTAAATTAACTAATATTTTTTTATACTTTTGAAATATGAAAGATATAAAATGAAATAAAATTGAAAATTAGGGTTTTGCATCCTTGCAGGGTGGGTCCCGCTTGAAGAAAGTTGAAAACTGATTTAAAAATCAAGTTTTTCAAAAAAAGGGTTTTAAGAAGGGAAAACTTTTAAAAGAAAGTTTGAAAATAACATCGAAGTTCTAAATCAACCAAAGTCCTAAATGGATTGAAACTCTTCCAGATGTGGCGCCAACTTTGTGGGCCCCACATCATGGTTTTGAAAATTGAAATAAAGACTGAAAAGGGTTTTGAAACAGAGTTGAAATCATCAGATGACAATCGAAGGTTTTAAAAATGGAGTCATAAATAAACTGAAACTTTAGACTAGAGTTCTAAACCAATTAAGACTCTGACATTTAGGTTTTTGAAAGCCAAACGAAGAAGTTTTTGAAAGATTTTCTCAAAACTAGTAAAAATAAGTCAAAAAATGCAGTCAGGGTTAGAGTCCTAATTCAATCGAAACTCTGAAATAGAGTCCTAAATCAATTGAGACTTCTATAAATAGACTAATTTTTGAAGGACGAATGAAAAGATTTTCAAAACAAGTAGAATTGAAAGTGGAAATAAGATTCAGAATAGAGTCCTAACCCGATTAGGACTCCGGGAAAGAGTCCTGAAATTTTGAAACTCTTAAATTTGGTTTGTTTTTTAAAAATAAGTGAGATAAAAGTAAAATAAGAAAATCAGAGTAGAGTTCTGGGTCGATTGAAACTTTGGGGTAGAGTCCTAAAATTTGAAAATTTGATTTATTGAAGATAAATAAAGAAGTATTTGAAAGATTCTCTCAAAATTGAAGTCAGGTGTTAGAGTCCTTATCTAATTAGAACTCTGTGACAGAGTCTTGATTCAACTAAAACTCTAAAACTTTGACTTTTTTAGAAAGGTTTTGAAAGATTTTCTTGAAAATAGGTAAAAATAGCAACGAAAGATAGAGTCCTTATCCGACTGAAACTCCGTGATAGAGTCGTAGTCTAACTGAAATTTTGTGCCAAACTGAAGATTTTGAAAGATTTTCTCAAAAATAGGTAAAAATAGAGGTAAAAGATAGAGTCCTGATCTGACTGAAACTCTGAGATAGAGTCTTAGTCTGACTAAAACTCTAAAATTTTGACCAAAATAAAAGATTTTGATAAATTTTGTTGAAAACAAGTAAAAATAGAGATGAAAGACAAAATTCTAGTCCCACTGAAACTTTGTGATAGAGTCCTATTTTGACTAAAACTCTAGGATTTTTGTCCTTTTGAAAGTCAAATGAGAAGGTTTTTGAAAACAAGTAAAAAACAGGAATAAAAATAAAATCGAGATATCTAACTGAAACTCTGAGACAGAGTCCTAGTCCAACTAAAACTCAAAATTTTGATCAAAATGAAAGATTTTGAGAGGTTTTCTCAAAAATAGGTAGAAATAGCAGTAAAAGGTAGAGTTCTGATCTGACTGAAACTCTGAAAAAGTATCCTAATCCAACTGAGACCCTGAGATTTTGGCCAAAATGATAAGGAATTGATGGGAGATAAGACTACCTCTGGTTTAGAACTAAAATGAAATTTTAAAAAGGTAAAAAGATAGAGTTATGATCCAACTAGGACTCTGAAATTTTGAAAAATTTAGATAAAAGAAGTGATTCGGAAGCGACACCACCCAGATGGGTCTCATCCGAGAATTGAGATCAGTTAAAATTGAGTTCAAAATGAATCTAGATCACTTTCTAAAGAAAATGTTTTAAAATAAAGAAATATAAGATCCTAGGGGTTGACAAATGGCAAAATGTCGATTTAAAAACCCATTTTTTTAGAATTGATTTCGAAATAGGGTTTTAAAACTCAAATCTAGATTAAAAGATTTTGCAAAACAGGAGTGTTGGATCTCGAAAATGAGATGTAATGACATGCAATGCAATGAAATGTCATGAAATGGCATGCAATGATAGAAATGATACAAAATGATATGCAGAATACAAAACCCTAGATAAGGGATTTTAAATCCTAGACCCCTAACAGACACAAAGGATTGAGAATTCTCAGCTGATGATGAAAACTTATAATTGAGATTGAGTCAAAATGAGGATTGAATTTTGATTATGAGATAAAGTATTGAAATTTATTGTAAATTGTGGGTCATGAACAGCTCTGGCTCAGATGTCGACCAGCTGGTTCCCTGAAGGCTGCAGAGAGTGGGCCTCAGTGGCAAAATAAAGGGCGTACGAGATTCAACCGTTCCTGGCGCCTTTACCAGGGGTAATTGAACCAAGGATCAATCAAATGCTTTGCTTTGTTCAACTTGTCTAAACCATATTCTAATTCCTAAATGCACAAAGAATCAGGCATGTGCTATGAATTTCTGAAAATGCATATTTGAAAACATGATGTTTGCTTCAAAGATTGGTAAAAAGGTAGTGAAAATTAGAGTTGTGATCCGACTAGGACTCTGGAAAAAGAGTCCTGATCCAATTAGGACTGTAAGATTTTTGAGATTTTTGATAAGTGAAGGAATCCAGAAGCGACACCACCTAAATGGGCCTCATCTGAGAATTAAAATCAATTGAAATTAAGTTTGAAATGAATCCAGATCGTTTTCTAAGAAAGTATTTCAAAATATAAGGTCCCGGGGGTTGGCAAATGACACAATGTTGATTAAAAACCCAGGTTTTAAAATTGATTTTGGAAGAAAAGTTTTAAAACTCAAATCTGGATTAAATATTTTGAAAACATGAGTGTTGGATCTCGAAGATGAGATGTAATGACATGCAATGCTATGTAGTGAAATGAAATGGTATGCCGAATGCATGCAATGATATGCAATGACACATGAAATGTAAGTACTGGATGAGGGTAAAAATTTGGGGTGTTTACAAACCCTTACCCTGAACGGGAACTATCTATGGTGGGACAGTGGGAAACACAGGAAAGTGTGTGAATGTGAGAGCTCAGACACTCAGATTAAAAACAGAAGGGAAGGATCTTGAAAACTCCCGTTATCAAGTCCTAAAGAGGGATAATAACAATGCCAAGATATATCAAAATAGACATTGAGCTCTTCGCTTCATATAGGGATAACTTGAAAAGATTGCCAATAGGATAAAAATTGTGATTGATTAAAAAATGATTGAAATGTAAGCATGTTTGTTTGAAAAATATTCCCTCTTCTACCTAGAGTATTACCTCCAACCAGACTAACTTTGTAGAATCTAGAGTCAAAATCAAATTTATTGTTGTTGAATTTCTTCAAGGAAGCTATCTATTTCCTTGATATGAAAAGAAAGGAATTTGTTTTAGTATCGTAAAAGCGATTAATGGAAAGATATTGATAAAAGAATTTCACATGAATAAAGATAATTCTTGGCAGTTTGATATCTAGGGTTTACCCATGATGATCTTTTTGCACTCTCTTGAGACATAGGGATTGAACTTTCTTGGGGTTTGGCAAGAATTTCATCACATCAGCCTTCATCTTGGCTATGTTTTGATTTTCCCTAGAGGGACACATCACATACTCCTTCAACTTGGAGATGATCTGAGTCTCCTTTGGTCCCAGAAATTATATTGATGTTGTCTCTTTAATTAAAATCTCTTGATAATCTTTTGCGCTCTTTTGAGACATGAAAAGTAAGTTCTCTTGAGATATAGCAAGAATTTCATCACATCAACCTTCAACTTGGCGATGTTCTGATTTTCTCTAGAAGGACACATCACATAACCCTTCAACTCGGAGACAATCCACATCTTCTTTAATCTCAAGAATTATATTGATAAAATTGTCTCATTGGATTGAAAATCTCTTTATGATAACAATGATCAAATATCTTTTAGGGATTGTCGGGAGGTTCATCACATCAGTCTTCAACTTGACGATGATTTAAACTTTTCTTTTATGACATGTCACATGCTCCTTCAACTTAGAGATGATTCGAGTCTCCTTTGGCCCCCGGGGGTCTAACTTATTCATCAGTCTTCATCTTGACGATGATTGAAAGATCTCTTTTGCAGATAGTTGATTGTAGCTTGATTGCTTGGAAAGATATTAAAATTGAGTGAATTCTTTTTTGCTCAGGATATTTCCACTGCCTTATTATCAGAAGAATGATCTTTTAAAATGTGCCATAGTTATGATCAATATCAATTCACTTATGGCTTTTCAACTTCATTGAATTTTTCTTTTACCAGTCATATTGAGGATTTTTCTTCATCCTTTTGGTTGATCAACAGAAAAGAGCTTGAATTTTCTTCTTTCTTCGCAAAAGTTTTATCCTTTTCGAGGGAATATTGAAGGTAATATGAGATAAAAATTTGTGCAATAAAGATTTTGAGATCAACAATTATTTTTTATGACAAATTGACAAAATATTCTTGGAATCCTTAGTGAAAGAAATCGCTTTAGGTCCAATTGATATATCCATGGTTAGATTCTCCTCTCCTTTCCCCAAAGGAGAGACTCAGGCATGACCCTTACCTGAACGGGTAATAAAAAATACTTCTCTCTTCCCTGAAGATAAGGTGTTTGCAAAATGAATTTTCGAAGAGAAATTAAGTTTTCATCAAAACGCCCTAACTCTAGGCTTCTCTTATGGAAAAGTAGTCGATAATAAAGGTCAAGAAAAATATCATGGAGGAGCAAGTCCATCACACTCTCCCTGAAAAAGGGTCCTCAATGACGGGATGGCCTAACAAAAAATATTGGGGGGTCACAAGGAGAACGAGCTTCCGTCGAAGCTCTCCCTAGAAATAGGGTTCCTTGTGCGATAATAAAAAATTATCTTGCAAATTGTTCGCAAAACACGAGTCCCTTTAAACTCTCCCTAAAAAGGGGTTCAGCGAACCAACAAAAATTGCATGTGAAAAGAATGAGCTCCCTCGAACTCTCCCTATAAAAAAGGGTCCCTCGCAAGAGAAATGATTGATAATTGATTTTGAGCTAATTGGCAGATGAATTCGACACAAAGGTCGAATCTTAGATGACCATGATTGGCAAATGCAGCCCAAAGGTTAGAAAATAATGATTGACTTTGGTAGAATTGATAACTTGAAGGTTTGCTTGATAAAAATTGATGACCTGAAGGTCGGTTGATTGTTTGAGCTAGGATCTTAATGAAAGACCAGATCATAAGGGATGGTTCAAAATGAGATTCACATTGGTTCCATAGGAACAACATCCATTCTGTAAGAACAACATTGGTTTTGTAGGAACAACATTAGTTCACTAGAAACAACACTGGTTCACTTAAGAGCAACATCGGTTCATTAGGAACAACATCGGTTCAACTAAGAACAACATTGATTTGCTTGAAACAGCATCGATTCAACTAACAACAACAACGGTTCAATTAAGAACAACATCAGTTCAACTAAGAACAACATAGGTTTGCTTGGAACAATAGTTATTTAACTAAGAACAACATCGGTTCAATTAAGAACAGCATCGGTTCAATTAAGAACAACATAGGTTCGCTTGGAACAGCATCAGTTCAACTAAGAACAGCATCGGTTCAATTAAGAACAACATCTGTTCAATTAAAAACAGCATCGATTCAATTAAGAATAGCATCGGTTCAATTAAGAACATCGGTTCACTTAGAACAACATTGGTTCAATTAAAAACAACATTGGTTCAACTAAGAACAACATAGGTTCGCTTGAAACAACATTGTTTCAACTAAAAACAACATCGGTTCAATTAAGAACAACATCGGTTCACTTAAGAACAACATTGGTTCACTTGGAACAACATCGATTCAACTAAGAACGACATTGGTTCAATTAAGAACAACATCAGTTCGCTTGGAACAACATCAGTTTAACTAAGAACACCATCGGTTCAATTAAAAACAACATCGATTCAATTAAGAATAGCATCGGTTCAATTAAGAACATCGGTTCACTTAGAACAACAATTTTGAGGAAAGGAATCAGTACGGAGACTAGGTTTTAAAAATGGGTTCGATATAAGATCAACAATTTTTTGAAAATGGCCCAGTACTAAGACTAAGTTTTAAAACAGGATTAATGAAAATAGTTCTCAATAAAATGAGCTTGATCTAGAGATTGGATTTGAAAAGGACTGGTTTTGCAAAGGATTCAACTCGCAGGCTGAATTTGGTAAAAGGACCAACTTGAAGCTGGATTTTGGAAGGAAGGAAATTTGAGTCGGAACTTAAATTGTCAAAGGAAAACTAGATGAATTGGATTTGAAAAAAAAATTAGAGTTAGAACTCGAATCTTCTAGACCAATTCTTGAATTTAAAGGAAAGAAAATTAGATGAATTGGATTTAGAAGAAAATTTGAGTCGAAACTTGGATCTTCTACACTAATTTTGGAATTTAAAGGAAGAAAAATTTGAGTCGGAACTTGAATCTTTAAAGGAAAATTAGACCAATTAGGATTTAAAGAAAAGAAAATTCAAGTCGAAACTCGAATCCCGAAGGAAAATTAAACCAATTAAGTTTTAAAGAAAAGAAAAATCGAGTCAGAACTCGAATCTCAAAAGAAAATTAAACCAATTAGAAAATTTGAGTTGGAACTCGAATCCTGAAAGAAAACTATACCAATTGAAGGAAAGAAAATTCGAGTTGGAACTTGAATCTGAGAGGCAACTACAAAATTCGAGCGGAACTCAAATCTTTGGAGGAGAACTAGATCATTGTGGACTAGGTTCGAAAACATTGACCAGTAAAAACCGGGTTTAGAGAGTTCAACCAATAAGAATTAGATTTAGAAAAAGGCTTAATCCTAAGCTTGATTTTGGCAAGACTAGCGAAAATGGTTTTTATAAAAGACTCGACCCGAAGGTCAAGTTTGAAAAAGATCGGTGTTTTAAAAAGTGCTTGTTGATTGTGATGGGAGATTTTAAATCTTCGCCCTCGCGATGACTTAGACAACTGTCGGGGTCTCTGGATTATCCCTTTATCCTGAATGGGTAATTATTTTGATGCAAATAGATGTAAAATGCAGATAAATGCAAATGAATACAGACAAATGCGAATAAATGCA
Source organism: Nuphar pumila (assembly GCF_984573655.1). Classification (NCBI taxonomy): domain Eukaryota; kingdom Viridiplantae; phylum Streptophyta; class Magnoliopsida; order Nymphaeales; family Nymphaeaceae; genus Nuphar; species Nuphar pumila. The sequence continues at coordinate 105,681,859 of NC_143256.1, forward strand.
AATGAATGAACATAGATGGTGAGAGATTTTGTTTGATCCTGCCTGCAAACAGGATGTTTTGAAAAAAAAATAATTTTTCAAAAGCACTCTCCGAAGATAATAGGGCGACGAACTTCTTGATTGATTCGGGAGGCACTCTAAAAGAGGTCACTCCTAGAAATAAGACATTTTGCAAAGAAGGAGAAAGTGAGGAAAATTGATATTTTTATTGATGTATTTGAAGAAAGAATGATAAATTAAGGAAAGAAATGAGACTAAATTGTTCCTTCAAAAGCAAAATGAAAGGAAGGAGAAAACATTGGCATTGTCAGTTTCAAGGAAAAGCTCGATCATGACAGCTGATTTGTGTCTTCTTCATCTTCAACAAGGAGATTTTTGTCAATGCAGTCTCGAATGACGTTCTTAAGGACGAAGCAGTTCTCTGTGTCATGCCCTACTGCTCAGTGAAACTTGCAAAATTGTTCTTTGAATCTGCCCATAATTGTTGGGGGATCAGCGGCTTTAGGCAAACGAATCATATCTCTCATGAGCATGTATTCCATAACACTTTCGAGTGTCTGGTCCAGAGGGGTGAACTTTCGATCAGTACTCCAATCCTTGCGCTTTGGTTTTTTCTAATCTTTCTCTTTATGTTGGGGACTGGATTGAAGAGGCTTATCGTTGTTGAAAAACTTTTCTTTTTGGCCTTTAAATCTCTTTGAATTGTTATCACGATTATTTTTGTTGCCTTTGTTGTTGGAGGAGGAATTGGCAGAAAGAATGAAGTGAATTTTCTTCTTGGCATCTTGACTACCTTTTGAGAGTGTGAGGCTCTCATATACACCATTCTATATCCTCATCTTGAGTCATTCTACTCGTTCTGTTAATTCAATGAAAGATTGCGATGGGGAGGTAGAAATGAGGCCTCTTAGAGGTTGAGAGAAATTATTTAGAATCACTGACAATGCATGCCTTTATGATATTGGATCTCTCATTCGATTGTAAGTGGATCTCCATCTGTGAATAAAATCTCTAGCCTTTTCGCCCTCTTTTTGTCTCAGGTTGCGAAGATGGTTCAATGTGGGCAAGGTTTCAGTATTGAATAGAAATCGCTCAATAAATAAATTAACCACCTTGTCAAATTCCTTCAATTCAATAGGATTGATATGCTCTGAGTACCATTTGGCAGTAGCGCCCTCCAAACTGCGTAGAAAACAAAGGAATAGAGCTCAATTGTCTCTTTTGAACTTGAAACACTCAGCAAAAAACATGGCAAGATAGGCCTTGGGATCACCGGAACCATCGAACTTGATAAATTTCCTAGGGAGATTATCAAGACTATCATCCCCTTTTAAACCATCGTAGAAGTCTTCACTTGTGAAGACCTTCTTGCCTTTGTCGTGGGCTTGCAGATCTTTGACTATCTTTGCCATTTCTTTCAACTGTACTTGAATTGGGTCATCGACAGACTGATCTTTAGATTTGTTGTCTGGCCCTTGCCCCTGAGTTGACTTCTAAAATGTTTGTTGATCCTCACACTCTTCATCGGTGTCATTCACTGACTCAGATTCATCAGAGGTATCTTCGTGGTGACTGCTTTTTTGAGACTTTCATATGCTTTTTCAATGTCCGACCTTTAGCCTTCTTCTTGGTTTGCATGAACTAGTCTCTGCTTGCTCAGTCAACATCTTTTTCATCATCTTTTAGAACAATGCATACATCTAAGGGTGAACATCATCATTGTCTTGCTGGCTCTGTTCCCTGGAAGATCGTGGAGACAACATTCCTTGTTAAGTTACGATGTATTGATCAATATGCTGGATGGATGCGGTCTTCTTGCCGGACCTTGTCTCAACCATGTAGGATTGCAAATGCTCTTTGCAGAATAAAATGGGCAATTAGATTTGAAGAATAGTTTTAGGATAAAACAAATAGGAAGAAAATATTTGATGAGAGTTAGGTTGACAATTTGAAGGATATCCCATTACCAGAGATTGGGTCATCACTGGAATCACAATAATTGCGTTGTTATTCTTATAAAGAAAATAAACAACTAAAATATGCCTTGTTACCTAGGTGAGGCTGTCAAACTATAATAAAAAGATTAATTGTTTAAGAAGAATGATTTTATTAATAATAGACTTGACAGATAGGGGGCAGACAAACAATTTTGCATCACTCATGATAATCAGAAGACACTCGAGGACCAGGAAAAACAGTAAGAGTGACAAAAGAATCCCAATTATGCTTGGCAGAATAGTATGCTCCGGACCACTGAGCAGACTTCAGATCGAATTCTGGCACAATGTCTGACAATAGTTGAGCTTCAACGTGCTTCTGCCTCTGTGAGAATTTCCTGACACATTGTTGTGGTTGGTAATAAATAGAGAAAAAAGGTCTGAGTAACTTGAATCTTTTGTCATATGCATAGGTGTATCAGAGGAGTGACTCCTGACGGTCGAAGTAGTCCCACACAATTTCCTCTTCATGAAGGTTCTCGATAAAGAATCTGTACTGAAAGGTGGGTAATGGCTTCTTGTTGTTATATCTGAATGAGCTGGCTCGAGTTGGTACATGTCGAAGGAACTAAGACCGTAGTGCATAGATGCACCTTTCTATTAAGATAGAATCTTTAAGCACGAAATGGGCCAATCCACGGTATAAGAAGGCAAGCACGGCCATGGTGATCGAGAGATAGTTGGTCTGCCAACTTCTCCATCTTCGCAAAAGTTGTACTGTTTTGATATCAACGTAGTTATGTTCGTCCTGAAAGAAGGCTAGCCCTACGGTGCACAAGATCATTGCATGTTGAATCTTTTTTCGCGTTGCTCGTGATAAGGAGTTGACTTCTTCAAATGTTCCATATTATTGGTATAGCTCAAACAAGTTGACATATTGGCTCTCATATGCCTCTATCAGTGGCCAGGATCTACGTCCAGTCATACGGGCTAAAGCATCTCGGGAGTCAAGTCTCTTGACGTTGATAAAAAATTATTTCTCCATGGGATCATCTGGTTGTCCAACTGGTTCAAGTAGACCCATGATGTCTGAGAATTTGTCCAATAGTAGAGTCATCTCTCCCCACAAGAACCAAAAGGTACAGGTATGCGGATTCTACCGCTCTGCTAAAGCTTGAATCAAATTGCCATTGATGATTTGTTCTCCCACTGCTGATGCCAGTTCCAATCCGCAATCACTCAGATGGTCCGAAAACATACGAGAGAAGTTCTTAAGCCAAGAATAGTACCATTGGGGAATGAAAGATCCGATGTTCAGAGTTTGATGATCAGGAAGACCTTGCCGCACCTCATAAGAGATATGGATTTCGGAGAAAACTGAATCGAGTTGACTGGATGCCATCGGGATAGACTAAAAAATAAAGAGGAAATCAGGACAAGACTTGAGGAAAACCATATGATTTTTGAAGAAATTACAGGCAGGATAAAAACAAAGATAGAAATTTGAGATCCAGAGGAACGAAAGGATGGGAAATCGCCTGGAGTTTTGAAGAAAATAAAGGTTTTGAGAAAATCACCCAGGGTTTGAGAAAATAAAAGGGAATGTATGAAAATAAATAAAAAATAGGGTATTTTGAAAACCGTTCAGTATTTTTAGAAAAATTATGAAAAATATGAGAAAATAACAAGAATAAAAGGAAATAACCAAAGTACATTCAATCACATCCTATACAAAGAAGTATGCACATACAGCATTCCATAAAGGCTGACTCTAGATGCACAAATTTTAAAATAGTTGTAGGACCCTAATCCTAAATTTAAGACTCAGATCATTTATGTTCAATCATACTACGCCGATATACTCAAGCCAAGGCTCGATGTACGTGACATAAATCAATTTTTTCTGGTTCTAGGCTCATGTTTTCCAACAACCTTGAGCGCCTGCTGATATAATTTGGACTATGGCCCTTGGTACGTGGCAGGGTGGGTCAACCCAAATAGGTAGCCGAGTTGTGAGGCGTTGTCTTGAACTTTAGTTCTGCAAGAAAGCCCAGCAATGTAGTGGCCAGGTAAAAGTAGGTGGGGTTGTTTTTAAATATGATCAACATGCAAGAAAACAGAAGGCTCTAATGACCTAAAGAAGTAGATTTTTTGAAAAATTTATAAGAAGCAAACATTGTTTTCAATCAGATCCTAGATTGAGGAGGATTGTATTAGACCTAAGTCTACGTGAGCATGAATAATGCCTCCTCAATCAGTCCTACCAAACCATGCTTAAGTCTACATGTAATTCATGTCAGTTGGGTTTTATTCTAGGCTCCTAAGTTCACATGAAAATAAAGTTGACATTATATAACACGATTTTAACAAGTTGAATGGAGCAAAGCACTAGATTGATCAGACGAAGACAGATCCCATCTCAGTCATCAAACTTGTTATCATTGCAAAATTTTACTTTTGCAAGTCAAACTGGCCTTTGAAAAAGATTTTGAAAATAACTCGCCTTTGTTTTTAAAATGCAAGAAAATTCCATAAAATGGGACTCGTCTATCGGTACGAGGTTCAACCATTCCTTGCACCATAACCAGAAGTAATCGAACCAAGGATCAATTCAGTGCTTTGCTTTGCTCGACTTGTCTAAATCGATGTTCTATTCCTAAATACACAAAGAATCAAACATATGATATGACTTAGAAAGACTTTGACTTGAAAAACATGATGTATGCTTGAAATACTTTGAAATATTTGAAAAAGGGGACACCTAAAAAATTATGCACCATGTTGAGAGAACATTTTTGAAGAAAAGAAAATCGATTTCTAAAGAAATCTTGATATGTTGTGAAAATCGATTTCTGAGGAAAATCTAGCAACTTTGAGAAAATTGATTTCTCTAAGATGAATTTATGAAGTAAATCAAAAGAAGGGGCATGTGGCTCTATGAAATATTTTCATGATGCAATCTAAACCTAAGTAATGAATAAATGTTATTTTGTAAAAGAAAATATTTTTTGAAGAACTTTTGAGAAAATTATTTGAAAAAAGAAAGTTTATGTGCCTTATAGAATTTCAATAAAATAGATTCACCTCATACCCCTAACTATGGCCACGGATATGGATTGAATCTAATCCATTTGATTCAAAAAGGATAAAAGTATTTTAGAAAAGATTGAAATCTGCAATGGCTTTTGAAGATATCCTAAGAGTGTAGGTTGTTTGTGGCTTAGAAAAAGATGATAAATCTGGGTTTTGTTCATATTTTGAATATGGCCATGAATATGAAAGCTACCGAGTTTATGAACTCTTTAGAAGCTAGTGCACGTGCCATTCGTGTAGGCCATGGTGAGTTTGAATATGCATGAATCATCATCCATCACACATTAACATTTATATAAAGAAATAAAATATATGCAATCCAGCCTTATTCTAATCAAGAAATTAAATTCTTATATCAAATGTTTATAATTATAATTTACATAAAAAGAAATAAAAAGATTACACTCTTGAATGTCCCTGCAAAACTAGAAAATTTGTTAGTGAAAATATGTTGGCTTTTCTAAATTTATCTAATAATATACGAAAATTATTGCATTTATCCGGATATAAGCCTTTTCCATATTTCTCTAAGAAAAATACAATAAAAGCTGATGTAAAATTAAATAAATAATAAAGATAAACAACTTTAAAATTCATAATTTAGAGAAAAATAACAAAAAAAACCTCTGAAAATAAGACTATGGCTTGAAATCAGGGTTTTCAGAAAAAAAATTGGTAAAACTTTGGATTTAGGGCTCACATGGATTCAAATAAACATCAAATCGGGTGTGAAGCTCCCTAGCATGATTATAAACATAATTAAATATTAAAAATATAAAAAATTTCATAAAAAAATCAAAATATTACAAAAATCGTAACTTTTGCCAGTGTTTTGCTCGAACCGGGACTCCACGGGCACCCTATTTTTGTGATTTATTCAAATAATATATCAAATGGATTCAAAAATTAACAAAAATCGACATGGACACTTATGATAACCTTCTTCAATAAAAAAAATATGTTTTGGCATTATTTTAATATAAAAGTTGAATAAAATCCTAAAGTACATGATTTTTCCAGTGGGCATGTACCTATCATAATGTCAGGCCTGAATCGGGTATTGAACCACCATAAAAATTCATAACAATTTACATAGAGATACTAGACAAAAAAACAAAGATTTCTCTTTTTACAGATCAAAAAAATCATCTTCGGTTAGGGAGATATTGTTCTGGCAATATACGTTTAATTCTGGCTTATACGTAGCGAGTTGAAATAAATATATCCATTTTGGGGTGCAGAGAAATATAACAAACTATGTTAAAAATTTATAACATTTTATCAGATAATAGTAGATACATAAACGAAGGTACTCCTTTTTACGGATTATCGATCGGATCTTTGGTGAGGGAGATATGATCGACACAAATTGATTTAAGGTTTAGACGATGCGTAACAAGCTCTGTAAAACCGATTCTAATTTCTGTGAGAGGAAAAATAGAAATCAACCATGAAAAAATATAAAATTTTTACAGAAAAAATTAGACTTCATGATGAATGTACTTCAACTTACAGATCATCGATCGGATCTCTGATGAGGGAGATATCACATCGGCAAGTTGTTCCCGAATCCATATAGCATTTTTACGGTTCAAAAACACATAGTTTGGTTTTCTATTTTTTTGACAGGGTTCCAGAACCCAAAATAATCCGATTTTTTTATAGAAAATCACTATAAATTCATGGTTTAACCCAAAAAAAATCATATCTTTTTTATAGAAACTTGAATATAAAATAATGTGGTTCCCGTGTGCCCGGGATTAAAAATCCATGGATTATGGATAAAGTATTAATAAACTAATCTAAACATGAAAAATAATAAAGAAAATAGCAATAAATAATATAAAGAATTTGGATTTAATGCTTGACAAAATAAAAAAACATTAATATGATGAAATAAAATAAAAAATTTAGGGAAAACATGGTTAGAATTCATTTTAGCCTTCGAAAGAGGGATTCAACCCATTGAACGGGTGAATCTCATCTTTTATTCGGCATAAATATAAAAAGTATGGATCTAAGCTATTCTAATAGATCAAAAACATAAAATACATCATGGTACAGCATTAGATCATGTTCTTGAATTTTTTTATGGTTTTTGAACTAAAAGCATGCTTGAATCCAACAAATAAAAGGTAATAATGGTGAAATCAATAAAATAAAGCAATAAAATGATTAAAATAACAAAATAAATTAAATAAAACCTTACCTTGGGGGTTGCAACAATGGAAGAAGGCTACTGGATGAGAAGATCATGAATTTTTTAGAGGGTGAGAAAGCATGGGCTGGAACCCCTTTAGGTGCCCCTATTGATAGATTGTTTTTGGATTTGGTTTAAGAAGAGTTCTAGTTTGCCTAAAATTTCCTTAATTGAATTAATTAAGGGGGGACGGTTTTGGCTTGACTTTTCAACTCTCTTAATTATCTTAATTGAATCCTAACTGAACTAAAACAAAATCCAAATGTGGCGCCACCTATTGTGGGCCCATATTTGATTTTAAAGGCTTTAATTTCAAGATTTTTTAAAAACGGGGTTTTAAATGGTGAAAACAAAGGTTATATTTTAAAACTAATTTTGATTTTTCAAACTCCTAATCCAGTTGGGATACTAACTAACCCTACGCTAACCCTAACTCTTTCAAATGTGGCGCCACTTAAGTGGGCCCCACTTGGCTTTTCAGAAAAATGATTTTAAAACTTTAAAAACAAAGAGGTTAAAACGATGTTTTTCAGTAACTTCAAAAGGGACATCTAAACTAACTAATATTTGTTTGTACTTTTGAAATATGGAAGATATAAAATGAAATGAAATTGAAAATTAGTGTTTTGCATCCCTACAAGGTGGGTCTCACTTGAAGAAAGTTGAAAACTGATTTAAAAATCAAGTTTTTGGAATAAAGGGTTTTAAGATGGAAAAAAAATTAAAAAAAAGTTTGAAAATAACACTGAAGTTCTAAATCAACCAGAGTCCTAAATGGATTAAAACTCTTCCAGATGTGGCACCAACTATGTGGGCCCCACATCAAGGTTTTAAAAATTGAAATAAAGACTCAAAAGGGTTTTGAAACAGAGTTGAAATCATCAAATGACAATCGGAGGTTTTAAAAATAGAGTCCTAAACGAACTAAAACTCTAGACTAGAGTCCTAATCCAACTAAGACTCTCACATTTAGGTTTTTGAAAGCCAAACAAAGAAGTTTTTGAAAGATTTTCTCAAAACTAGTAAAAATAAGTCAGAAAATACAGTGAGGGTTAGAGTCTTAATTTAATCAAAACTCTGAAATAGAGTCCTAAATCAATTGGGACTTCTGCAAATGGACAAATTTTTGAAGGATGAATGGAAAGATTTTCAAAACAAGTGGAATTGAAAGTGGAAATAAGATTCAGAATAGAATTCTAACCCGATTAAGACTCCGGGACAGAGTCCTGAAATTTTGAAACTCTTAAATTTGGGTTTGTTTTTTAAAAATAAGTGAGATAAAAGTAGAAGAAGAAAATCAGAGTAGAGTTCTAGGTCGATTGAAACTCTGGGGTAGAGTCCTAAAATTTTGAAATTCTATAATAAAGTCCTAAAATTTGGAAATTTGATTTTTTGAGGATAAATAAAGAAGTATTTGAAAGATTCTCTCAAAATTGAAGTCAAGTGTTAGAGTCCTGATCCAATTGGAACTCTGGGACAGAGTCCTTATTCAACTAAAACTCTAAAATTTTGACTTCTTTCGAAAGGTTTTGAAAGATTTTCTTGAAAACAGGTGAAAATAGCAATGAAAGATAGAGTCTTGATCTGACTGAAACTCCATAATAGAGTCCTAGTCTGACTAAAATTCTAAAAAAAAAATCTAAAATGAAGAAATTTGAATGATTTTCTCGAAAACAGATAAAAATAGAGGTAAAAGATAGAGTTCTGATCTGACTCAAACTCTGAGACAGAGTCCTAGTCTGACTAAAACTCTAGAATTTTGACCAAAATGAAAGATTTTGATAAATTTTGTTGAAAATAAGTAAAAATAGAGATGAAAGATAGAATTTTAGTCTGGCTGAAACTCTGTGATAGAGCTCTAGTTCGACTGAAACTCTAGGATTTTTGTTCTTTTGAAATCAGATGAGAAAGTTTTAAAAAATAAGTGAAAAATAGTAATAAAGTTAAAATTGGGATAGAGTCCTAATCCGACTGAAACTCTGAGACAGAGTCCTAGTCTAATTGAAACTCTAAATTTTGACCAAAATGAAAGATTTTGAAAGGTTTTCTCAAAAATAGGTAGAAATAACAGTAAAAGGTAGAGTCCTGATCTGACTGAAACTCTGAAAAGGAGTCCTAATCCAACTGAGACTCTGAGATTTTGGCCAAAATGATGGAGAATGGATGGGGGATAAGACTACCTCTGGTTTAGAACTAAAATAAAAATTTAAAAATATTCAAAAGGGTAAAAAGATAGAGTCCTGATCTAACTAGGACTCTGAAATTTTGAAAAATCCAGATGAAAAAAGTGATCCGAAAGCAACACCACCTAGATGGGTCTCATCCGAGAATTGAGATCAGTTAAAATTGAGTTTAAAATGAATTCATATCACTTTTTGAAGAAAATGTTTTGAAATAAAGAAATATAAGATCCTGGGGGTTGACAAATGGCAAAATGTTAATTTAAAAACCCAGGTTTTTGGAATTGATTTCAAAATAGGGTTTTAAAACTCGAATCTGGATTGAAAGATTTCAAAAAATAGGAGTGCTGGATCTCGAAAATGAGATGCAATGACATGCAATGCGATGAAATGGCATGCAATGATAGAAATGATACAAAATGATATGAAATGAGATGCATAATACAAAACCCAGGATAAAGGATTTGAAATCTTGAACCTCTGACAGACACAAAGGATTGGAAATTCTCATCCGAGGATGAGAACTGATAATTGAGATTGAGCCAAAATGAGGATTGAATTTTGATTGTGAGATAAAGTATTGAAATTTATTGTAAATTTTGGGCCATGAACAGCTCTGGCTTAGATGTGGACCAGCTGGTTCCCTAAAGGTTATAGAGAGTGGGCCCAGTGGCAAAAGAAAGGGCTTATGAATGAAGGTGGAAAATTTAGGGTGTTTACAGTAACTCATTTATAATGTGGTCCACCTTAGAGAGGGTAGAACGATACAACCCTGAGTGACAATATCACATATAGGTTTGATCTATATGTCATACCGATTTGAATTAAGGAGCAAAGGCGTCCTTGGACCTCCAGTCACTCAGAGTTAAGGATGTCGGAGTTGCCAAAAAGTGGTATACCTCAGCTATTGCAGTAGTAGATATTGCAATCCAGTTTGCCCTTGCACAGAAAGCCTCTCAGTCATGGATGGCTCGCTTGGGTGTATTTATTTGGTCTGTAGGTACTACGATAAAAATATAATTGGCATAATGAACACCATAGTATACTCTAGCAGGCACGATGAAAATTACATCTGTGTACCCAAAGGTGTAATCATAGAGAAACAAAAAGTTTATTAACACTGCTAACTGTCTAACTTGGTTATTGTATATTCATGTTATGCATAATGCTTATTTACTTGATGTTCCATGTTATGATGTTCAGTATTATGGCCCACATGTTGAATTATTTGCATTTGTATGACTATTAGAAAGCATATTATGATATCCATGATAGATGCTTGATATTTATCATTGTGTATATTATGTGCATTAGCTTACTGACTCGTAAGAGTTTTGACCCCGTTTCATGGGGCGCAAGTGATGAATAAGGAAGCGGTGCGAAAATATGATATGGCGGCAAGGCTGAGAAACATCATTTTCTAATAGTCTTGGTGATCTTAGGACAACTCTTGGGTGTCTCAATCCAATTAAGATATTTTAATTTTATTGCAAAACTTGTATTTTCACATTCTAAACTATATTATAAAAATTGAATGCAATTGATTTATTTCATTATATGAGTTAGGGATGGATCTAGTTCTAATAAGAATCGGGTTCAGTCTCATTCAGTTGTTTTATTTTTGTAACCCACCAGAATTGTTTGACTTTTTAAAACTCAATTATATGTGTTATGCTATCTCGATTTAAAAAAAAAGGTTAAAATTTTAGAATTTTTAAGTTGAAGATTTTGGGGCGTTATATCTTTGGTATCAGAGCAAGATTAGAAAAAAAATGGTTTAAGACTCATCAGTATCAGCAATCACACTATAAGTATCACCAGCTTTATGTTCATTACTTTGTTCTATGTTAAATAATTATGATTTACTTATGATGAGTAGATTAACTTGTGTTTTAATGTCTTGGGAAGAGTGATGCAACATTATGCTAGGGTCATTGCAAGACCTAGCTCAAGATATTAAACATTTAAATCAGGTCATCCAAACTGTCTCATACAGCATTCAGATGCTCCTACAGGAGGCACAATCCTGTAGAAGTTGCCATATGGACCATGCGGGATAAATTTGTTTGCGTGAATTAAGCGAATATATTTATTGTGGTATGAGGGGACATGTCATAAATGAATGTCAACTGAAGACTGAACATGAAAGGTGGCAAAGAAATGCAGGTATGCATGAGGATGTAATATTCCAAGTCGGTCTAGTGCCAGTACCTCTAGTGGTAGAGGATCCAAATCCAATTATTTGAAAAGCGGGACCAAACTCACCCATCTACATATTAACATCCCCTGAATACTCCTGAGCAACATTCACTACTCCCTTTGGATCTCCATAATACACATCAATATCACAACCACATTCTCTAATGCTTAAGCGGAGGCATACCATGAACATGCTGAAATATCGCAGGCACTACATCAGTCGTCCATAGGTTGTAGAGACATCCAATTTTTGTAGGAATTGGGAACTCCTAAATTTTGTTGATGAAGTATGTTCAAGAGTTTGCCAACATTGCTGGATGTCTTTTGACATTTTGTGAACCTATTAAATATCAAGGCATAGTTGGTGTGATAATTATCTAATTATGATAGCAACTTTATAAAATGCACGACACCACGATCAAACCTACTTAACTTCTAAAAATGCTTTTTTGTGTGACTATTAGATGGCGTGGCAAGGATGATGCAATACCATCAGGGACACCCTAAACAACCTGACAGGGGTTGTATGGCAGTAAGTTGAAACTATGTGCACGATGTGGGATAACCTTCAGCCAGTAGTACATGACCGCACGACACCTATGACACTAGTGATTGGTGGAGCTTCGTATAAGAGATTCATGGACATGAATTCTCCCTCTTTCACTGGAAAGTCTGACCCCGGAGCAACAAAAAACTAGATTTGAGAGATCGAAAGAATCTTTAGAGTTTTGTGAGTCCCCGAGGATAGCAAAGTGGACTTCAGAACTTACCGACTCAAAGAAAACATGAAAAGATGTAGGCTATGACCCTATAAGTCAAATTCCTCAATGGACTAGTGCTATGGGAACAATTCATCAAAGTGTTCTATACTGTTTACTTTTTGAAGCACGAGAAAAGTCAAAAGATGCAAGAATTCTTAAATCTACTTCAAGGAGGAGCAACACTAGCAAACTACATAACTAGATTTTGGGGTTTAGAGCGATATTGCCCCAATGTTTACACCACAGAGGAGGAACGTGCGATGAAGTTTGTACGTTCATTCAAAGCAGTCCTGAGAACTAAGGTCTATACTCGTAGACCAAAGACATTGGATGATGCCATCGAGGTAGCTACTCTCCTAGATAACGATTGGACATAATCTCATAAAGCCTAACCTAACCGAGGTGTACAATATTCAATAGGTCAGAGGAGTTGGCCTAAGAAAAGATTTATTCAGAATCACTTAAGCGATAGAAAGTTCACACCACCAATAAAGAAGTTGAGACTACAAGGAGGCACGAGGCCTCAACAGCAAAGACTAGCACAATCTTGCCCAAAGTGTAGAGTCGACCATCCGGGGAAACCTTATCCCCATGAGACTGACGAATGTTTGTATTATGGCAAAATGGGCCACTATGTCAAGGATTGTTTCAAGAAGCAATACGATGAATAGAGGAAGGGGCCCGAAACATCGCAGTATCCATCTCAACGGCCATCGCAGCAGCATTAGCATCAACAACAACATAAGCCAATTGAAAAGAAAGTAGTGGCATGACTCATTTATGCCATTACCATGGATCAATTAACCATGGGCAAATTGGTGCAAGGTACTATACTAATCGATGGACAAGCGGCTCTTTATTTGATTATGGTGCCGCTCATTCTTTCATTTAAGAGAAATTCGTAAAACAACTGTATATGCCTATCGAATCCTTGAACTACCCATTGAAGGTACATACTCTGACTAGTGATTGTTCTTTGTGCATAACTTATGTGTCGAATATAGAAGTGCTAATAGCAGGGCAAAATTTACCTGCTGATATGATCCTACTCGATATGACTGACTTCGATGTCATATTGGTCATAGATTGGTTGTTACAGTATCATGCATGGATCATTTGTCGAGAAGGAAAAGTTGTTTTGACTCGACCCAAGTGTCCAAAAGTAGTTTTTAAACTTTCTAGGCCTACAATAAAGGGCGAAGTGATTTCTTCTTTAAAAGCACAGAAGTACATACAGAAAGGGTGTACTATTTTTCTTGTCAGTATCACCCTAGTTAAACAAAAAATCGCATCAATAGAGGATCTAGACGTAGTAAGATAATTTTTAGATGTATTTTTAGAGGAGTTACCTGGACTTTCTCTACAGTGAGAAGTGGAATTCAATATCGAGTTATTGCCTAGAATAACATCGATTTTTAAATCACCATACTGTATGGTGCCAGCCAAACTCGAGAAGTTAAAGAAACAACTACAAAAACTTATAGATTGAGGATTTATTCAATCGAGTGTATCTCCTTGGGATACATCAGTATTTTTTGTGAAGAAGAAAGACATAATGATGAGATTGTGCATTGACTACAGGATGCTCAATAAGGTTGCCATCAAGAACAAGTATATGTTACCACGTATCAAGGATTTGTTTGATCAATTGCAGAAAGCTAAAGTATTTTTGAAGATCGACCTTAAGACTGGGTACTATCAACTCAGAATTGAGAATGAGGATATCCCAAAGACTGCCTTTCAAACAATGTATGGGCATTATGAGTTTGTTGTGATGCCTTTTGGACTCACTAATGGATCTCATAAACAAAGTGTTTCGACCTTATGTGGATATATTCATGCTCGTATTCATCAATGATATTTTGATTTACTCTGAGAATTGAGAACAACATAGAGAGCATTTGTGAATCATATTAGGAGTCCTTAGGGAGCACTAGTTGTTCGCTAAGTTCTCCAAGTAAGAATTTTGGCTCAAGGAAGTCATGTTTTGGGGTCATGTGATATCTAAGGATAGAGTGTATGTGGATCTAGCCAAAGTGGAAGTTGCATTAGATTGGAAGCAACCCAAGAATATTGCGATATCAAGAGTTTTCTTGGTCTAGCAGGATATTATCGGTGATTTTTTCAAGACTTTTTTAGAATTGCCTTACCTATGACAAAGCTCCTACACAAAAGAATCAAGTTAGAATAGATGAACAAATACGAAGAGAGTTTCTAGATTTTGAAGACAAAGCTAATGATAGCTCATGTCTTGGCTTTGCCTTCTGGTCACAGTGGTTTTGTAGTGTACACAGACGCCTCTGGAACAAGTTTGGTTTGTGTGCTGATGCAGAACAATAAGGTTATAATACATGCATCTTGTCAATTGAATATTCATGAATAGAACTATCCAACCCATGATTTAAAGCTAGCATCAGTAGTGTTTGCATTGAAGCTTTGGCAACACTACTTGTATAAAGACAAGTTTGAAGTCTTTACAGATCATAAGAGACTCAAATATTTATTCTCTCAGAAGGAGCTAAATATGAGACAGTGACGTTGGTTAAAATTTATTAAGAACTACAAATTTACCTTATACTACCACCCAAGAAAGGCAAATGTCATAACGGATGCGCTTAGTCACAAGTCTGGTAGTGTTTTGGTCAGTCTTATGAGAAGTTAGAAGCTTGTGGAGGATTTCATTGCTTCGAAACCCTTTTCAGATGATCACAGAGTTATTCTGTTGTCTAGTTTGACCATACAATCTAAGATTCTCTCAAAAATCATTGCAGAATAGAAGGAAGATGCTCAGTATAAAAAGCTGAAAGCCCAAGTACAAGAGAAAGGTACATGTTTTCGTATTGACAATTATGGAAGTATTTGAATGAAAGGATGACTTTGGGTGCTAGATAACTTTGAGTTGAGGAAAGAAATTCTTGGTGAATCCCATAAGACCAAATACACCATTCATTCTAGAAGTACCAAGATGTTCAAGGACCTGCAGTGAAAATATTGGTGGAATGGCATAAAGTAAGAAGTAGTGGCATATGTCTCAAGATGTTTGACTTGTCAGCAGATTAAGATCAAGCACCAAAGACCTAGCAGAACAATACAGAAAATTGAGATTCCTTAATGAAAATGGAAAGACATTACCATGGACTTTGTGGTAGGTCTACCAAGAACCCGCAGAAAACATGATGCGATTTGGGTTATAGTCGACAGACTCACTAAGTCTGCTCACTTTTTACCCATCAAGATCAATCAGCCTCTTGAAAGCCTAGTTGATTTATATGTCAAGGAGATCATGAGGTAAAACAGAGTACCAATTTCAATCAATTTAGACCATGATCCAATATTTATATCATGATTTTGGAGATAACTATAGCAAGCTTTGGGTACGAAACTTACCGCATTTCACCCGCAGACTAATGGTCAGTCAAAAAGAATGATTCAAACCTTAGAAGACATCATGCAAGCTTGTATGCTCGAATGAAAGGGTGATTGAGATGTGCATCTAAGTTTAGTGGAATTTGCATATAACAATAGCTACCATGCAAGTATTGGGATGGTTTCATATGAAACTTTGTATGGAAGGTCATGCAGATCACCAACTTACCGGGATGATATCAGTGAGTGGTCGACTGAATCACCAATGGTATTGCAGCACTATATCTAGCAAGTATAAAAAATCTGAGATAGGCTGAAAGCTGCCTAAGACCGACAAAAGAATTACACCAACCTGCGGCGTCAGGAGCTCACTTTTGCTGAAGGAGATATGGTATTTGTGAAAGTGTCTCCTACTAAAAGCATAGTCAGATTCAAGAAGAAGGGTAAGTTAAGTCAAAGATTCGTTGGACCGTTAAAAATCTTGGAACAGATCAGCAAAGTAGCATATCGTGTGGAGGTACCGCCACAGTATGCCCATATTCACAATGTCTTTGATGTATCTATGTTGTAAAAATACATTCACGACCCTTCCCATATTATCAGATATGAGGGTGTGGAGGTGCAAGAGGATCTAACCATGTTAGAACAACCGGTAGAAATCATTGATCGTCAAGATCAAGTATTGTGATCGAAGACGATCCCGTTAGTCAAAGTAGGCAACGCCATGGCATCAAGGAATGTACATGAGAACCTAAAGCCAGTATGAGAGAAAAATATCCTAACCTTTTTGCTTAGCTATGTAATAAGATTTCATGGATGAAATTCTTTTTAAGAGAAGGTACGATGTAAGACCCACAAAATTTCTAGAATTTTTAATCAAAATAAAGAGAATTTTTGGTGTAAAAAATTCAAGGTGTGAAAATATTGACTTAATATTTATCTTGGCTAATTAAGATTTATTAGTATTTATAGAACTAGAAATTAAGACATTAATTAGTCAGAGTAATTAAATTAGTGTTTATTTGGTAATTAATCAATAGTTAATTATAAACTGTGTCTAATTAACATTAAGTAACTATTTACACTTGAATTATTCATTAAACTATGAATTTAAATTAAGGAAAAAAATTTGTTAAGTGTTCTTGTAGAGCTTGGATCTAATTTGGATTTAAATCGCATCCAATTGGGGTATGATCCAACTAGAAGATCCAAAGTGAAAATTTTATGATTTAGAGTCTCTAAAAGTAAAATAAGGACCAATATGAAATTTTTATAATTTAAAGTTCCTAAAAGTAATATCAAGAAAAAATAAAACTTGCAAATAATAAAATATGCCAAAAAAGTAACTAGTAGTTAGAACTAGTTGGAATGAAACCAACTAAAAGCTAACCAGGGGGGGCAATTTTAGCCTAGTCTCTGCCTTTGTAAATGTAGCCAATGGGATTCCATGTGGATCCCAAGGTAGAATCTCTATAAATCCTAAGAAAATAAAAAATAGAAAAGGCTAGAAATAATAGCATTTTTGTAGCTTACTAAATTTATGAAAATGTTTACATGACTAGAGAAGTCAAGGGTTAATCTTGAGAATTTTTCTTTTGAGAAGAGGGTTAGACCAATCTCAACCCTCCATCTTCTTACATGTAATTTAAACCACACATCTCACCTACTCATAGATTTTTGCCTATAAATACATCTCAAAAAGTAGAAGAGAGGCATTCTATAGCATTTTCTCTCTCCTCTCTCTCTCGTCCTCTCCTAACATTTTTAGAGTTTTTCTCTTTTCCCACTCAAGTGTAGTGTAGGGTGCCTTAGAGGAACTCTATTCTACACGATTTGTGGTTGAAGAACAAAGCTTGAGGTTTGATTCAAAGCATCGTTTCAAGGAAGAAAAGTAAGTTAATCTTCATTCTTGCATTTTGATTTTTGTCTAAGCTCTTCTTCTTTTCTTCAACCATACAAACATGCATTTTTGTAGTGCATGTGGCTATGGACAAGGACTCTTTATGTATAAAACCATGATTCTTCATCTATATGCTTTCTCTTTTGATCTAAATACGTTTTATATATAAACCTACGGTCAAAAATGATGTTCACCAATACTAATGGTGCTTCATCATTTGAATCAATGTTTCATGCTAAGAAAGTGATTTGCATGTTGTTTTGGTTGTTTTATCATTCTTGAAAGAATTGTTTTTGTATTTTATGATTCATATCACTTCTTCTAACACAATCATGGTTAGAGATGTCATTCCTACTATTGATGACATTTTTGCAACTCTTTTATGAATAAACATGTGATTTTCTCATATGATAAGAATTCTAGTAACTCATTGTGGTTAGAATGTCGTTCATACTCAGGGTTTGTATTGTTCATAAAAAGAAATGTGAGTTTATAACTCTTTCATGAATAGAAATGTTAGTGCCTCATGTGTAATGCATTTTCAAAATTCATTCATGGATAAAAATGTTAATACCTCACGTGTTAGGGATTTTGTAACACATTCATGATCAAGAAGGTGATTTATATCTAAGATTGAATTTTTGAAAAGAGAAGTGATTTTGGAAACATGGGCATAAACTTGACTCACCCATGAGAAGTAGATTTGAAACTCACTCATGGTTAGAAGGTTAAAAGAATATCTCAATATTTCACAAATCAATATATATATATATATATATATATATATATATATATATATATATATATATATATATATATATATATATATATATATATATATATATATATATATATATATATATATATATATATATACACACAACAAGCATATGTGAAACATTTTTTTTGAAAGAAAAAGTAGGTTTTATATAGTCAGAAGGGTACTCAACCATGCTGGACAGACTCGGCCTGAACTGTGTCCACAATTCAGACCAGGTCTGGACCATACTCAGACCTGGACAGGGCTGGTCGATCAGACCGGCCTAAACTGAGTCATTCAGTTTAGGTGTAGTTTGCGCCTAACTAGGTTAGACCGATCGAACCGAGTGGCTCAGTTCAGCCTAGGTCTGAACCCAGGCCAATCTGACTGGCCTAACCCAGACCCAGTCTACGTTGGTTGGGCAGACCAGATGACAGGCTGAGTCCTGTAGAAAAAAAAAGTGATAGTTGGAAAAAATATATATTCTCCTAAGAGAATGCCTATATTGCAAAAGTATCTGCCTACGAACTGATTCATAAACCAGGCAGACATATGTGTTCCATGATTTGAATGTATCATACATGAACACATACATAATGTGCTCATGTATTCTATTAAAGTGGATTTATGCAAAGGCTCATGATCAATGCATTGGGTGCTTACGTGCTATGCTAACTATTGAGGTTGAGTCTACGTGAACCATATAGGAATACGTTTATGCGAAATGCAAGACTTACATATGATAATTGCATATGAAGTGTCTATGCCAAATGCAATTATGACAATTGCATATGAAATGTCTATACTTATGACAAATGCAAATATGAGAATCTATTTTAAAAATAGAAATGTTAGTGCCTCATGTGTAATGCATTTTCAAAATTCATTCATGGATAAAAATGTTAATAACTCACGTGTTAGGGATTTTGTAACACATTCATGATCAAGAATGTTTGCGCTTATGTCAAATACAATATGACAATTGCACATGAAATGTTTATGTTTATACTTATGCCAAATGCAATATGACAATTGCACATTAAATGTTTATATTGATGCTTATGTTTGTGCTTATGCCAATTGCAATATGTCGAAAGTACATATGAAATACCCATACTTATGCCAATTGCAATAAAATGTTTATGTTATGTTAAATGCAACATGACAAATTTGTTGATGAAATGCCTAAGGTTATGCGAAAATGCAATAAGATAAAGTGCATATGAAATAAAGGTCATACTTGTTTTGAAAAGCTTGCATAAGTTTACATAAATGGCATATGATGCATAAAAGCATGTGATAATAATGTTCCTTGTTATTGACATGAATTGTTCATGTAATATGTTGCCTTACGAATTGACCATAAAGCCACATATGAAAGAAGTACATAGCATGTTGTAGAAATGCATTGATATGCATCTGAAAGTTATATTTCTTTTGTGCTATGACATGAAATATTGACACATAAGTGAACATCATGGACTTGTGTGTGAATATTATCTGACATATGAAATAAATGTTGAAATGCATAGCTAATGCTCTCTTGTGATCTTGAATGGGCTGTGAACCCACAATTGTGAGAAGAAGTCTCACTTCTCATACATAAATCCACACATTAAAGATCCTTGTCATCGCCTTGAGGGAAGTATGGAGGCTATTGAGCCTATTTGCCTCATGAAGCGAGGGCATGAAGTACTAACTACCCTAATAAAGATGATACCGCCCATGTAACTCATTCATAATGTGGTCCACCTTAGAGAAGATAGAATGATAGAGCCTTGAGTGACAATGTCAATATAGGATTGAGCTACATGTCATACCAACTTTAATTAAGGAGCAAAGATATCCTTAGACCTCCAATCTCTCGGAGTTAGGGAGGTCAGAGTTGCCAAAAAGTGGTATAAGTCAGCTAATGCAATAGTAAAGATTGCAATCCAGTTTTTCCTTGCATAGAAAGTCTCTCGATCATGGACCACTCGCTTGGGTGTATTTATCCGGTCTATAGGTACTACGACAAAAATACAATTGACATAATAAACAACGTAGTATACTCTAGCAGGCATGATGATAATTATCTCTGTGTACCCAGAGGTGTAATCATAGAGAAACAAAAAGTTTATTAACACTGCTAACTGTCTAACTTGGTTATTGTATATTCATGTTATCCATAATGCTTATTTACTTGATGTTCAATATTAAGGCTCACATGTTGAATTATCTGCATTTATATGACTATTTGAAAGCATGTTATGATATCCATGATAGATGCTTAATATTTATAATTATGTATATTATGTGCATTTGCTTACTGGCTCGTAAGAGTTTTGACCCCGTTTCATAGGACGCAGGTGATGAATGAAGAAGCAGTGCGAAAGCACGATGTGGCGGCGAGGTCGAGAAGCATCATTTGCTAATAGTCTTGGCGATCTTAGGACAACTCTTGGGTGTCTCAATCCAATTAAGATATTTTAATTTTATTGCAAAACTTATATTTTCACATTCTGAACTATATTATGAAAATTGAATGGAATTGGTTTCTTTCATTATGTGAGTTAGGGATGGATCTAGTTCTAATAGGAATCAGGTCCAGCCTTATTCAATTGTTTCATTTCTGTAACCCACCAGAATTGTCCAACTTTTTAAAATCCAATTATATTTGCTATGCTATCTCAACTTTAAAAAAAATGGTCAAATTTTTAAAATTTCTAAGTTAGAGATTTTGAGGCATTACAATCCCAAAATCAAACAGCGTTTGGATGTATATGGGGGTCCCATATTGTTCCTACAGAAAGTAATTGATGCAAGTAGAAGAAAATTCCAACTAAAATTGACAGTGTGCACCGAGGTCTATAATTTGTGGGAAAAACTTGGGAAATTTATCAAAATTGTCAAATTTGCATATCTGAGATACATATACAAAAAAGTATTTAAAGAAATACATGGGTTTAACTTTTGCATCAACTATCCTTATAAATGATAATTAAGATAAAGTGATTGGAAATCCTCACCCTTGCTTAAATTCCTGGCTTTGGCTATATATATATAATCACTAGAATATGAGAACTGGAAATATGAAAACTAATGTATGAACCATGATTTTCATGGATTTGTTGTTCTTTTCTCTTGAATCTAACCATACATATGTGATTTTCATGCTTTGTTTTAGAAGTACCCGCTCTTGAATTGTCTGATTTTGATGCATAAACGAGATTTTTTAAGGTTTTAAAATCAATGGCTCATAAGCTTCATAAATATTCAAGCATTCAAAAATCACATTTTTTTCATCAAAAATACACTATCCAATGGTTAATTCCTAGCAAATTCACCATGCCAAGCACATCCACATGGTTGGATTTGCAAAAAGAATGTTGAAAATGGCCACATTTCTAGTTCTCATATTCTAGTTACTATATATATATATATATATATATATATATATATATATATATGATTGAAAAGAAGATCAATCCATATCATCAAACACATAAGTCGTTTGACATAATCGAACAGTTTTACATTGTTGATCGCGTGAGCGATTTGTTCAACGCAAATCTCGTTCAATGAATGGGATTTCCTTGAAAATAAAAATAAATATGGGCAATAATGCTCCATAAAAGGGTAGAATATGGTAGGGGTGCAAATAGATTGGATACGAAGCAGATTACTGATACAAAATCAAAATATATCCAGATCAAATTTTTACATCTTATCGTTGAATTCAATGAAATAGGTTCAAAACATATATTTTATGAAAAATGATCGTATTGTACGGTAAAAATGATGTGTTTCCTTAAAAACCCCACAATTTGTGATATTCTCCCCATACCTAAAATTGCAAATAGCCAATGTTAGAATGTCTCTTTTACCCTTCACATCACGGTACTAATGAAGCTCGCATGATATCTCTCCCTCCTTAGGTGCCGCATATGTCCACTTAAAATGAGGTCCGCAGATTTTTTTGTGAACTTCATGAAGTTCACATAAAATTATATGTGAACTTCCTGTTAAATTTGAACAAAATGAGGAAACCCGCATATATTTTATGCGAACTTCAGAAAGTTTGCACATATTTTATGCAGACTTCCTCAAGTTCGCATATATTTTATGCAAACTTGCAGAAGTCCGCAGATATTTTATGTGGACTTGAGAAAGTCCGCACATATTTTATGCAAACTTGAGGAATTTTATACAGACTTCCTCAAGTTCGCATAAAATATATCCCGATCAGATACACTCCGCCTGTGAAATCGAACTTCCTCAAGTTTGCATAAAATGTATAAGGACCTGAGAAAGTTTGCATATATTTTATTCTGACTTGAGAAAGTCTGCATATATTTTATGCAGACTTCATCAAGTCTGCCGATATTTTATGCAGACTTGAGAAAGTCTATATATATTTTATGCGGACTTCCTCAAGTCAACCTATATTTTATGCGGACTTCTTCAAGTCTGTCTATATTTTATGTAGACTTCCTCATCCTTGCCTATGTTCATTGTTTGCATGTTCAGGAGGAACAGTCTATCTTCCGGATGATGTTTTTTTCCAACTGCTATAAGATCAAAGATGATCTTGGTGGCAGTGAAAAGTTAATGTCCCGATTTGTCTATTTTGTATTTTGTTATTTCAGATTTTTGGTACAGGTGGTCAGAAAATAGCATAGAACAGATGAAAATTGTGCAACCTTAGAGGGTGTAGAACATGTTTCTATTCTGGTTTTGAAACTCAAAAACGAGAATCCTATATGGGTTTTCGGTTCTGACTCAAAATATGAAAGCTATAGGCTTGTGTCTTAGCTTTTTAATGACTATAAGAACACAAGTTTTTGACATCTGATCGAAGTGATACAAATACGATAACAAAGACTGTTATGCGAAAAACAGTCACATATTTGAGAGAAAGTTTGCATGCGTGAAGGGTAAAAAGGTTTTTTCAAATCCAGATATTTATGATTTTAGACATGAGGGAGATCGAAAATTATTGGATTTTTAAGGAAACGCATCAAATTACTAATACAGTACAGTCATTTTCCATATATTTTATGAACTTTTATTCATATCCATATGAAGACTAGACAATAAATATGATCCAGTGCAGATCGAACCTTTTATACACTCGTGGTATCTCAAATTTAAAAAATTAAAAAAAGAATCTGTACATTTAGCTCCGAATCTTATCAGAAAACACATTTAAATTCTAGGTTAAGATGCTGAAAGTAAAGTCTAGAATTGATATCGAATGCCCAACCAAATCCAATTCATTTGCAACCACAGAGTGTAGTAGTAAAACCTCATTCCACTACTACGGGTAATTTGGGCCCATTCATTTCATGGGTAAAAGAAACACCTGATCTGTTTGCCCCACGGTTTTGCTTCAGACTTGCCCAGAGCAAGATGCTTTGCGCTGTAATCCCACTATGGAAGGAAATGGTGTGCCATTCTTATGAAAAGGCACATCGCGTGTAATAAACGGAGACAGGAGTCACATGAAATCCCCTCCCTCCCATCCCCACCCCACCCCCAAACCACACACACACACACCACAACGCAGGACAGTGCTTCCCTAGAGGGTAATGTGCAATGCAGGTTTCCCGTGAAACCTGTTTTGGGTGAAAAGAGGCACGCCCCCAACTGGATATTTCCAGCCTGGCGTTCCTCTTAGTCCAGGCAGAAAAGAGCGACCCTTTCATATGAAAGAGGACGTGAAACAAGCACCTTATGATGGAACTTTTTTTTTCATAACAGAGCTGGGGGAATGGTCTCCTTTAATAGCACTTATTCAACCACCTATATACCAGTGGGGTTCGAACTTGCAACACGAGAATTTCAGAGGATGGAACTTTTTGAAACATATGAGAACTACAGAGGAACTATTTCAAGATCAGGGTAAGCCATCCAACAGAGAATTTCACTCTCACAAACAAATATTCGGTCATGTATTCCACCATATAATATTGATTACAAATGTAGACCGCATACTTAATCTGGTACAATATGGAAGCCAAGTGACTCTCTCTCTCTCTCTCAAACAGAGGGGGCTATGTTCTGAGAATCCCTTAGATAATGGACGCACGCCAAAATGGACGTGCAGAAGAGGCTGCCATTGCCCCATCCTTCATAACAGATGTGAATGGTACCATCTTCTACACTCTACAAAGCTGCAAGCAGAGGCTGCAAATCTGTACACACAGACACACATGGATGAAGAGACCTTTTACTGCACATCATCTGAAACTTGCGAACTCCTTATGCCCCAAAAGGATTTTGGCTGTAACCTCTTGTTTGTTGCGGTGAATAGCCATCCCATGTTCGAATCACAAGTAGCACAGTTCGCAATGGTCCAAGCATATCTGAAATATCATTAATCAATACTTGTCACTCGAAAGTAGGGAAGTAACAAAAACAGCAGACACAAAACCAGATTATCAACTGACATTTTAAGTGTCACAGGCCGCTCTAGAGTTTAATTGCTAAATCTAACACAAACACCAGCTAACAAGAAATAGTTACATAGATGATGGAACTACATGATGAGAACCGTCTATTTTCAATAAACCATTCCGGGACCATTTAAACCTAACAAGGTAGCTGTTAGCAGATAGCACAATTGATTGGATGGTTCGGGACACATTATAGAACCAGGTTAAGTTAAATGCTAACCACAATTTAATCTCAAAACTACCAATTCTTTCGCAACTCAGGTTTTGTTTGCTGGGCTACATGTGACTCCAAAACAAATTCGAGTCATATGAATCAGAATCACATGATGCTCCACGTGATTCTATTCTGATTATCACATAAATGAGAAGGCAACTCTAATTTGTAAAGGCAAATGAGAGTCCATTTCTCACCACTCATTTTCTGATGTTTGTTTAACCAATGCCAATGAGATTCATTCCCATTTCCATGAGAGTCTAAATCTCATGAGACAACCAAACAAGCCCTTTCTCTGTTAGTAGAGTCCACAGATCCAAAGCCATCTAATTCATTTCACCGTTAGATTGAGTAGGGTGAATCCAAGTCAGATCAACAATCTTCTACATAAAGGACTAGATAGTAAGTCTATCACCAGCCAAACTAACTACATTGGAAGGATGACTAGTTACACAGGAAAAACCAGTCTTTTTCCATGGTTTATGGATGTGGCATCTCAAAAATATTGTAAGAAACCTCTCCATTTTTTCACTTAGAAGGAAATAAGTTCATACCCTGGAAACCAGCTGTGCTCGGTAACAGGACCATCAAGGAGGGCTAAACCTTTTGCATCGTTAAGGGTCATGATTTCATGCACATGGCCATACGGATTCACAAAGGCATTCAAGGGTCCATCACTAGACATCACAACCATATCACTGCGCCTTGCAATGACAGTCTGCGATATACAATTCAACAATTAGATCACCACTAAATAATGAACAGAAAAGTCGAGAGCAATAAAGAATATAATACAGGCTCAAAAAAAAAAACTCGCAAATTGAAGAGTTTCCTTATTTTTCTTTTCTAAAAATAGTTGAAGCATCCTAAATTGCCAAGATATTGAAATAGTTTATCCAATTCATGTTTGATAGGAAGCAATAGAAAAATGTCCATACATACAACATATAAGACAATAAATAATTCAACAATTTCATGTAAATAGCCGCCATGAAGACTACTTACTATTTTGGCCAACACTGCCTTTACCATTTCCTTTTACTAACTCCATTATAATGAAAATAGGAAATATCTACTTCCACAAAATTCCAACCAAAGCAAACCACGATAGAAAAACCTACGGTAGCAACGGTAATCAATACAAGAAGATCAGTTTACCAGGCAGTGTTTACAGCGAACACGATCAAAACACTCCAATAGTTGTATTTCTCTTTGCAATCTGTAGGAAATACCATCTATTTCAAGCAACTCCTGCCTTATTGTGTCTGACACAGGAATTTTGCTCGCAATAAAAAATGATAAGAAATCAGGTTTTCTTATAAGGTCATTGATGTTGGGATGCCCAATTATTTGTCTCCACATGTCTGCAAAATAAGCCCTGAATCATTAAACTGAATGCAATTGAAAACTTTTCAACGGATATCCATTGTGAAAAGGACTTTCTGATAAAATATATTCATCATGTGACATGCTCGAGCATTATATAGAAACAGCATCAAGCAAATCCAGGATTTTGACATTTTATGGAAATTATTCCCCCATGTCAAGAAAATTCATAAAGGATAAGCAGACAAAGAGAGCATGCTATGAAAAAATTAAAAATGGTTTAGCTAAGAATGCAGATAAAATTAAAAGAGGCAGAACCAAGTGCACTAAGCAAGCATAAAGCAAAGAAATAAAGACAAACAAACAATGTTTATGCCAAGACAAACTTCAACATGTTGATTTTTCAGAGGACAATACCACATTGAGAAATAAACAGATCTAAGAAGATAGATTTTTTTTTCACAAACACTTTTCATGAGATTTTCAAAAACTAGCAACATATCTCCCCCTTCCAAAGCTCCACCTGAACAATTAGAAGTTCCTCTTTTCTCCCTCTCCCACAAAACCAACACTATTCTCTTGCTTGTGATTTTAAAAACTTTAAGGAAAAGGGTGGGCGTAGAACAACAAATTGGATAAAAATATCCAATCATAAAGGAAAGCTTTGGCGAGAATACATTTTTCTTATTAACACTAAGCATTCACTGCAGAAATGTGTGTTATATTTACTTATATAGTTACATTTATATTTGTTCATATATGCCATTTACCTGCAGCCCTTCGAGCAAGAATGTATGCATCGTACATCCTGTACACCCAGTGAGGCCAGAAAGATTTCTGAGCTCTACACAACCACTTAGATTCATCTACTGCCCAGGCCTTTTGAGCGGTCATCCATCCTCCATTTGCAGGTTGTCTCCCCGGTGTCAGTTGTATATAAGTAGCTGTGGAACCCAACCCAGAGCCTCGCTCAAAGATAACACTCTCATTCTCTCTACCACCCAAAGGATGCTCTAGTGATCTCCCTGATCTTCCCGACCGACGGCGCCACATGGAATCAAATTCATCACTGCTTTCACTGGTGGATTCATCGATTTTTTCAGATTCACTGCAGTAACTGATTGGAGATTGAGGCATAATCACCTCTTTTTTTGAATGTTCACTGTCAACGCTCTGAGTACCATCATAACCACTTTCCTCGCTGCTGCGAGGAGAGTTTGACTGCACTACATGTGAAGCACCAACTCCTTGGAAATTCATAATAGAGGCCAACTGTCCAAATGCATCCTTCGGGGTTCTCAGTGGCATTTCTTCCTTAATAATTTGAACCTGTGCACAAGGCTGAACAAAATTTTGATGGTCAGAACCATGAACCTCACAAAGCACTTTAACTCAAATAAAAAAGATAATGTAGTTAGAAAACTTACTGCTCCTTCTACATCAATCCATCTTTTTAGCACATGAAATCTTTGCTGGCCACGAGCAACAATGTTTAATGAACCATCCTCCAATCGACGATATTGTCTAATCTATTGAAAATTAGAAAAAGTTCACAACCAATCACTAAAATTAGTCCAGAATTTCAATGCAACTGTCTGGAAACTGGAGACAGGATAAGAGGTGGAATGCTGGTTAATTATGCAGACAAAAAATGTAACTCGTAATTTTGCAGACAAAGAATGATGATGGTGTAACTTTGTGCAGAAGCAGAAACAGCAAAAAATTCTTCCTTTGCAAGAAATATGAATGAAAGACTAGTCCAATCATGGAACACTCGTCACATCTAAAAGAACAGACACATTAAATAACTTCTTTGTAAACTACCCAATAAATGGCCTGGAAATGCTACAAAAGAATTATTTATTATCTGATCGGCAAAATTTAGCACAATCATCACCCTAGAAGGATGAAAGCTCATGCATATATAAAAACTTCAACCAAACTCTGCAAAGAATTCTGCAATTTGGTGAATGTTCATAGTTCATACAGATCAGTTGAATATATTTAATGGAAAAAAGTGTAAAAAAATAGCAGAATATATTCCATAGCTTACAAAAACATGGAGAAAAATGCTAACTTGAAGTATCAAATCACAATAGCTGCATAAGCACTCATAACAAAAGGCAGCCTCAAGAGCAGCAAATCCATACCTCTGCAGTTGTCCCAACCAATGCAAAGCAGAGTCCATTAGAGCGAGATCTATGAATACGAACCTACAGCATATGACATGAAATCATGAAGAGAATGTGCAGAAAAAAATAAATAAATAGAGGAATAAGATAATTAAAGCAGATAACCCTTTGTAATCTAGGGGCAAAGAAAACATACCACACCAATTACATAAGGAGCATCAACCTGTTTCATTGCTCTCTCCACAGCTGCTACCAATCTGGGTTGAATAACTCTAAAAGGAATTGTTGCTTCTGGGAAAAGGACAATGCCTAATAGGCATCAAGAAAATACCCAACATTAGAATCTTAGACAAAGCAAAAAATTGAACTTATAGATACATCTTCCACAACAGAGTTAGTCAATAATAAGCAAGTGATCGGATTTGCAGTATTTTCAATGTCAAACCACTGTCACCAATATTGATAGTTACAGTTTCTTCAGCGAAGTCAAAAGTATTTGAAACAGAAATGTAGAAAGAACGAAGAGCAGGGATCTTTATAGAAAACTAGAAAAGATTAAAGCAAAAAAAAAACACCAAATAATTAAGAAAAAGAGTGTATTTAAATTGTAAAATTTTTAAATAATATAGCAATGTATTGAGATTTGAGAGTTAGCAACATATAGGTTGCCACAATATATTTAAGTTGATTTTTCAATAAAAGTAAAAAAAAAGTAATACAAGAAAATTTCATATTTTTCAGGTAAAAATACATAAAGGATCTCATCAAGTCCCAGATTTAATCCGTCCAAGAACCAAGACTTCTGACTCAAATCCAAATCTAACACCAATAGCTCAAAACCTGGTCTGGGTTATCGTAGGTGATATTTCACTCCCAGCCAATACTCAAAAATATCCATCACCCAAATCACAAAAACCACCCTCTTCAATAACTGGCCATTGGGACATATCAAACACTCAGGACTAAGGTGGCATCTGTCATTTGAACGTGAAATCAATGGAAAATATAATTCCTATCTGTAATACCCGAGAATTTTCGATGAATTTTTCAGGATTATTAAATAAATAAAAATATAATTTGATTTTAAATATACTTGCAATTTTAATTTATATTTAAATTGCATTTGAATCTTAATTGGTATTTATTTTGTATTTAAATTCAATTTGGGTTCGAATACCCATTTAGAATTAAATTCGGGTCTAATCTGGTATTTGGACGTAGTGGGGACCCAAGTGTGGGATGCCCCAATGGGATATGGGTTTAACCCACTTGGAAAAAAAGATCCAAGTGAGGACTTAGCGGAGATAGTGGAATGTGGGGATCACAATTAGAGCAACTCAAAATAGAAGGGGAAGGAAGCTTCCCCCACACCCATCTCTAGTCGTCGCCCTCATAGCCCTCTCCCTCTCATTTCACGCACTTCACTCTCCCTTTGCTCTCTCTCTTTCATGCCTAACCCTAACCCTAACACTATTTTTAACCCTCACCTCTCCTATCTTCTCTCATCTCATTTCATCTCTCTCATCTCCCATTGTCTCTCTTAACATCCATATCTCTCTCTTATACGATTTTGAGAAGGCGCCATTGATGTTTTGATAGAGCTCTATTATCAATTTTTTAAGGATCTCTGTTAACGTGTTTGAAGAAGCTCAATAGACGATTTTGGGGGAGATTCAGCCATTTTGAAGGAGGTGCATAGCAAGGAATCATATTCCAACGTTTTTAAAGGATTCTCCATCTCC
Organism: Nuphar pumila; assembly: GCF_984573655.1. Lineage (NCBI taxonomy): Eukaryota > Viridiplantae > Streptophyta > Magnoliopsida > Nymphaeales > Nymphaeaceae > Nuphar > Nuphar pumila. Next base: position 105,712,106 of record NC_143256.1, read on the forward strand.
AACGATTTTGGAGGAGCTCTAAATTCCACCAATTTTTTTTAGGATTCTCTATTCCAACATTTTTTTGGAGATTTTCTATTTCCAACGATTTTAGAGAAATGCATTCCTACAATTACGGTGAAAGTAGGGAGAACTCTAACCTTGAATATAAGTAGAGTGTTACGGTATGCAAATTTGAATTTAGATGCATGTAGGATTTAGGTTTTCCCCAAATCTGAAAATTGTATGCATATAAAATTTATGTTTCTATGCAAATATGAATTTATACATAATATTAGAATCATGTTTTTATACAAATCAGAATTTATACATGTATTAAAATCATGTTTTTATATAAATCTAAATTTATACATGTATTAGAATCATGTTTATATGCAAAGCTGAATTGTTATACATGTATTAGAATTGATGTTTCGTGCAATTTAGAATTTATATGCATGTTGAATTTATATTTCATGTAAATCTGAATTTAGATATATGTTGGATTTGGGTTTTTCCCCAAATCTGGAATCTATATATTTATTGGATTTATGTTTCATATAAATCTGAATTTAGATAAATGTTGGATTTGGGTTTTTTCTGAAATCTGAAATTTACATGCTTCTTGAATTAATGTTTCATGCAAATTACAAATTATAATTGTGTTGGAATGATGAATTTATATGGTTGTTAGATTTGGGTTTCTTCTCAAATCTGAAATTTATGTGTATTGAAATGATATGTAAATCTAAATTTAGATTGTTGATAGATGTGAATTTTCTCAAATCTGAAAATTATATATAGGTATTGGATTTGTATTTCATGAAAATCTGAATTTATAATTGTGTTGTAATTGTGTTATGCAAATATAAAATTATGTTAGTGTTGGACATGAGATTTATGTGCACATAAGGTGTTTTTGCATAGGTTTGTATGTACATAAAAATTTGTTTCAATGGTGTGCTTAGGTGTACATAAAAATTTGTTTCAATGGTGTGCTCATATGCACAGAAATTCCAGATTTCATGTTGTAGATGTGTGCACAGAAGTTTCAGATATGATGTATTGCATACTATGTCACATGGGTGCAGGTGTGGGTGCGGGTGTGGGTGCGGGTGCGGGTGCGGGTGTGGGGATTCGGCACTTCCGAAAAACCTGGGTGTGGGGGTGCGACAAGGACAAAAATGTAAAAAAAAATACAGGGGCAAAAATGTAAATATATATAAGGGGGGTCCGGGGGTTCCCCCCGGCGCGGGTGCGGGTGCGGGGCTGCTGACTCACATAATGAGCCCACCTGGCCGTGAGGTAAAACTCCTGGTTGAGGACATGACCATCCAGCCTCACGAGCCTCAAAGCAATGGCAGCCTCAGTGGGATTTGATCTGGATTCTTCAACTTGAGAAAACAAACACATTTTTGTATTGCGTGAATGTGCTACTTATGTGGCCTCCCACCTTTTCACAAAGGTGTTCACATTGGCCTCTGAGCCTTTCGAAAGTCTTGATGCCCCTGCGGGAAGGGGCACCTTTTTTCTTCACAAGGTTAAGGATGCCCTTGGAGACCCCTTGAAGTTCTGAACCCCTTGCTTTGAGGCTTGATCGAGATGTTGAAACAGTTCCGAAAACCTGGATTCATGGGGCTCTGATTCGAGCTTGAGTCCACGACCCGGGTCCGTTTGGGATGTATAAAATCCAACGAAATGGGTAAAAACCAGGGGGGCGTCTGATTCATATTCAACCGAACAACCTGGCCTGATCTCACGTTTTTCAAGAACGAGGAGCCCCGGCCAAGTGTCTATCATGAGAGGAGGGAAGGAGAAGGGCGGTGGAGGCAGGCCAAGTGTCAGCACCTACTCTGCTGATATGTGCCCTGCACCTGGGTGCCCTGCACCTGGGTGCCCTGCACCTGGGTGCCCTGCACCTGGGGATCCACATTCCATCGTACGAGTATCCTGCAGATGATAGGGTTGGGTTTCCGAGTGTCCATAGTTTCACGACCCTTGTCGATCACCATGTTCGTTCCTGATTGCACGGTGAGCTCTTGGCGACGATTATCAAGCGTATAGCGGTGGTTTTTGGAAGGGATGGTCGGGCTTGCCATGGCGGGAAATTTGGGACAGAATCCTCTCTGAAGTAGGGTCTGGCCTCAATTTCGGCAGGTGCCGACTATAGAACTCTGCTGCGACAGGGATGCTGATATGTGGGCCTGTGGTTGGGCTTGGACGAGACGAAGGAGAAGGAGGCTATTAGCGATGGTGGTTCCGGTATCGCCGTGAGATCTTGACCAACGTCCACCCATTAGGCTCCAGTTCTGTCATTCTTTCAAGGATCTTCGGTCTCGACCCACACCAGTTGTCGGTATGGGCTATAGATCCACACATGACACATAAATGAATGATGTTCTCATACGCCACCACCTATGTCTAGGGTCGGCTTGATTCGATCGTGATTTTGACCTCCGACGAGGGAATAAAATCCAGTGGAACTTTCATTCGCACCCTAGCGAACTGTCGTTGTTCCTTCATTTTGGTGAAGGAGTCCGCTCCTAGGTAAGAGCAGGTTGTAGCTCATCAGTGATTGACTGAGTTTCTAACATTTTTGGATTTTGTTTACTAAGAATCCCTGCTTGGATATGAGCTTAATATCTATTTTTTTATAAATATCCAGGAGGTTTTCTGTTTAATCAATGGTCACTTTGTGTTTCAAAGGGATGGAATTTATGCTTTTGTCTTTTGTATGCATTACATTCCAATGCTGGACTTCCTTTATTTGAAAGCATCACATTTTCTTGTTGATTAAATTAGGACAATTATTTTCATGGGTTTTAGATCAGTTGTACCACATTAAGGTTTTTCCTTTTGATGGAAGTTATATTCCCCCCAAGAATTTTTTTTAAATTCCGCAGCCCATTTCATAGGGCAAAATTAAAAAAAAAATCCAAAAAAAATGAACCAAAATGACCTTGGATGCAGTCAACGCATCCAGGGTCGGGTTGACCGCACCCTGTGTCGCACCCGCATCGAGTCACGTCGACGCGGGTGCGGCACCCTGCTAGCCGAATCCCTATTACATAGATTGCATATATACACAGAAATTTCATGCATATGTGCACAAAAAAATTTTATTTGATATTGTGCACATGTACATAGAAATTTCTGATTCGATGTTCGACATGTGAACAGAAATTTCTGATTTTGATATTATGCATGTGTGCACAAAAAATTCAGTTTAAATGATGTATATCAGTGTAGTGAAAAGCATTGAGGCATAACGAGGTGCTCCACCAAAAACCGAGGCGAGGCATAAGCCTCGAGGCGCAAAGCGTAAGCCTCAAAAAGTTTTTTTTGAAAACTTAAAAAAATTATAAAAAAATATCTAAAAATACAAATAAATAAAGAAATGCTTTATTGATGAAATAACAACCAATAAGAAAAAGAAAATCTCAAATAAGTACTAAAAAATATGAGATTAACATATAAAAGTAACTAAAAATTGATTATATAACTGGAAAATATATGAGAAAAAACCAAAAAAAGTTAAAATATACTAAGAAACTTATTACATAACTGAAATAACTGAAAAATATATGAGATTAACCTACAAAAGTTAAAATATATGAGATTATTCTAAAAAATATGAGATTAACATATAAAAGTAACTAAAAAATGATTACATAACTGGAAAATATAAGAGATTAACCAATAAAAGAAAAAATATACTAAGAAACCATTTACATAACTGGAAAATATATGAGATTATTCTAAAAAATATGAGATTAACATATAAAAGTAACTAAAAACTGATTACATAACTGGAAAATATATGAGATTAACCAAAAAAAGTTAAAATATACTAAGAAATTGATTACATAACTGAAATAACTGGAAAATATATGAGATTAACCTACAAAAGTTAAAATATATGAGATTATTCTAAAAAATATGAGATTAACATATAAAAGTAACTAAAAACTGATCAAATAACTGGAAAATATATGAGATTTGATGAGTTGTGGAGCCTGATTCAGAGTTTTTTCCCTTACAGGAGGAGGGGTTCAGGGGCTCCCCTCGGCGCAGGTCCCGGTTTTTTTTTCTTGGGCTTAAGTTTGAGACTCGGTTTCTTATGGATCAGACCCGACTTATTTAGGTTTAGGGTTGTCGCCCTTGCCTTGTGTAAATTCTTTCTTTTCTTTTTCTCTTGTAACTGTCGAAAAAGAGCAATAAAGTTTTTTCTCTGGGCGGCAGTGTTTTTTTACTTTCTCTCAGATTTGAGGGGAGGTTTTTCCACGTAAATATGTGTGTCCTTGCTATGTTTGGTTTGATCATTCTTGTTTATTGTTTACTTCGGTTGTTTCTTGCTCGCGGTTTTCGTAACAAGATTAACCAACAAAAGTTAAAATATACTAAGAAACTGATTACATAACTGAAATAACTAAAAAATATATGAGATTAACCTACAAAAGTTAAAATATATGAGATTATTCTAAAAAATATGAGATTAACATATAAAAGTAACTAAAAAACTGATTACATAACTGGAAAATATATGAGATTAACTAACCAAAGTTAAAATATATTAAGAAACTAATTACATGATTGAAATAACTGAAAAATATACGAGATTAACCAACAAAAGTTAAAATATAGTAATATACTAAGAAACTAATTACATAACTGAAATAACTGGAAAATATATGAGATTAACCTACAAAAATATTTTATTATATCTCAGAAGTCTTGTTGTAAAAAAAAATGTGCGCCTCAGGCTTGCGCCTTGAGGCACAGAGGGCCGCGCCTCAAGGCGTATTTTTTATAACACCGATGTATATATATGTACAAAAAGATCAATTTGAATGATGTATGTGTATGCATAGAAAATTTAGTTTGAGTAATGTATATATATGCATATAAAATTCAACTTGAATACACAAGGGAATAGAAAATTCTCAGTTTGAATAATATACACATGTGAACAAAAAATTCACTTTGAATAATATATACATGTGAACAGAAAATTCAGTTTGAATAATACATACATGTGAACAGAAAATTCAGTTTAAATAATGTATACATACAACAACAACTACGCCTTCATCCCAAAACAATTGGGGTCGGCGCTATGAACCAAAAAAGAAAATCATTCTGGGTCTTCCACATGAATCCTTCTCCTCCAATCATTTCTATTCAGTGCCATGTCCTCGGTGAGGTTCAAAGCATTCACATCCTTTCCTATCATCTCCAACCAAGTCTTCTTAGGCCTACCCCGACCTCTTTTAACTAATATATTTTCCCATTTCTCCATCCTTCTAACTGGAGCATCATTAGGCCTTCGCCAAATATGTCCAAACCACCGTAAACGATTCTCTCCCATCTTATTTTCAATGGGTGCAACGCCTACCTTCTTACGTATCTCCTTGTTTTGAATCTTATCTTTTATTGTATTTCCACACATCTATCTAAGCATACGCATCTCAGCTACACTCATTTTTTGAATATGATGTCTCTTGGCAGCCCAGCATTCCGTACCATATAGTAAAGCAGGCCTAATAGTCGTCTTATAAAACTTTCCCTTCAACCGCAATGGCATTCTACGATCGCACAACACTCCAGTTGCACTTTTTCATTTTATCCACCCAACCTTTATCCTATGATTTACATCTCCATCAATTTCTCCATACTTTTGAATGATAGATCCCAAATATTTGAAACAATCATCCACCGGTATTTTTTGCTCACCAAGCTTCACTACACTCCCATCACTACTTCGTTGCTTACTAAACCGACATTCCATGTATTTTGTCTTACACTTACTCAACTTAAAACCTCTTGCTTCCAATGTTTGTCTCCATAATTCTAACTTAGCATTAACCTCAACTCTACACTCATCAATCAAAACAATATCATCAGCAAACAACATACACCACGGCACATTTTCTTGAATTGATCTCGTAAGCTCATCCATCACTATAGCAAATAGGAAAGGGCTTAAAGCAGATCCTTGATGTAACCCAACCGTTATAGGAAAATTAGTTGTCACCCCTCCACAAGTGCGGACATTGGTTACTACTCCTTCATACATATCTTTAATTATACTAATGTACTTGAGAAAAACACTTTTTTCATCATTGTCCACCAGAGAACGTCCCTAGGTACTCTATCGTATGCCTTCTCCAAATCAATAAAAACCATATGCAAATCTTTGTTCCTCTCTCTATATCTCTCAATAAGTTGTCTAAGAAGATGTATAGCTTCCATAGTTGATCTTTCAGGCATAAAAGCAAATTGATTCTCCGATATCATGACAACCTTCCTCAACCTAGACTGAATCACCCTCTCTCAAAGTTTCATGGTATGACTCATGAGTTTTATACCACGATAGTTTGTGCAATCTTGTATATCACCCTTATTCTTATATAGAGACACCAAAGTACTCTTTCTCCACTCATTAGGCATCTTATCTGTCCGCCAAATCTTGTTAAAAAGATTTGTCAACCATTCTAAACCTTTCTCTCCCAAGCATTTTCAAGTCTCGATAGGTATACCATCTGGGTCAACTGCCCTTCTTGATTTCATTTTCTTCAAAGCCTCTGTAATTTCTTTCTTTTGAATCTTGCGCATGAAATCACGATTCATCTCATAAAAAGGAATGGACAAGTCTCCAAGATCCTGAGCATGACTTCCATTAAATAGCTTATCAAAATAATCTTTTCATCTCTCCTTAATCTCCTCATCTTTAACTAAAACCCTTTGTGTTTCATCTTTGATACATCTAACCATACCCAGATCCTTCGATTTTCTATCTCTCATCTTTGCAGCTATAAATATCCTTTTCGCCCTCTTTGGTATCCAATTTGTCATAAACCTCCTTATATACCTTATCCCTCGCGTTCCGAACTACTTTTTTAGCTTACTTCTTTGCTATCATATACTTCTCCAAATTCTCATTATCACGACTCTTACTTAGATTTCTATAACACTCTCTTTTAACCTTAATAGCTAATTTGACATCCTCGTTCCACCACGATGTATCCTTACCTAGCGGTGCACCGCCTTTAGACTCACCCAATACCTCCTTAGCCACCTTTCTCATGCCACCCGCTATCTTATTCCACATTGATTATGAATCCTCCTCGAGACACAAATCAACTTTCTTAACTACCTGCTCTACAAACATTCCTTGTTTAGCTCATTTCAGTGCCCACCACTTAATTCTAGGATCTGTCTTATGTCTATCCTTTTTGCCGCATTGTCTAATTCTAAGATCTAAAATTAAGACTCTATGTTGTGTAGCTACACTTTCTCCCGGTATAACCTTACAATCGATGCAACAACCCCTATCTCTCTTTCTAAGTAGGAAAAAATCTATCTGACTCGTATTAACCCCACTTTTAAATGTTACTAGGTGAGACTCCATCTTCCTAAACCAAGTGTTTGATAAGATCATATCATAGGACAAACCAAAATCTAAAATCCTTTCTCCACTTTCATTTCTTTCTCCTATACCATAGCCTCCATAGATACTTTCAAATCCATCCCTACTAATGCCTACATGTTCATTAAGGTCACCGCCGATGAAAAGCTTTTCTCCATAAGATATCCCTTGTACTACTCCATCTAAATCTTCCCAAAATTGACGCTTAATGGAATCATCTAAACCTACTTGAGGTGCATAAACACTAATACTATTAATACTATATGTACCTAATACTAATTTAATAAGTAAAATCCTATCACCCTTCCTACGGACATCAACTACATTATCTATAAACTCACGACTCATAACAATTCCTACTCCATTCTTATTCTTATACCTATTTATTCTTGTATACCAAATCTTATATCCCTAAGGTTCTATCACTTTTGTTTTCTCACCTACCTATTTGGTCTCTTGTAGACATAAAATATCAATATTTCTCCTACACATAACATCTACTAACTCTACCAACTTACCAGTTAAAGACCCTATGTTCCAAGTGGCTAACCTAATTTTATGGTCTTGGACTAACTTCTTTACCCCCACCCGTCCAACAAAGTGAGGGAACACTTGCCTATTTGACACCACACCCGGGCGTCGGTGTGACGCGTCGCTTCTGGGCGACGACCTAGCAACCCTTGCCCATTTATCACTGCCTCCAGGCCTATAGAGTACAGTGCGTCGCTCAGTAGGGAACGCCCCAACGAAATTCTCATATTGGTTCATATAACTAAGTTTTTATGCTGGCTGTCACTGGCCTACCGCAACCCTCTTCCTTTATCCGGGCTTGGGACCGGCAATGTATAACTAAACAGTTATACACAGGCGGAGTTTTTAAATAATGTATACATGTGAACAGAAAATTCAGTTGAAATAAATATACATGTACATGTGCATAAAAAGTTCAGCTTGAATGATGGATATATATGCACGGAAAATTCAGTTTGACTTATGTTTATATATACAAAAAATTCTGTTTTAAGAATGTGTTCATGTGCACAGGAAATTATATGGAGAGAAATTTAGTTGAAAGTTGAAACACTATGTTTATAAGAAAAATATGTGCATAGAAATATTTGAAATATCATGATTCTAACAAATGGTGCACTTAGTATGAAAAACATACTTGTGCACATGCATGCTCATAAGAAATAATTGAGCAAACGGTTCAAAAAGGGAACCATGAGCATACTGAATTAAAAGGGGTTATCTATGTGATATGATATGTGACAATCATGAGGGGACAGCTTGTTTGCTCTCGTCAGGAAAGAAATGAAGTATTTGGGCGTTGTGGCCATGAATGGCACATTGTAAATAGCATATGAAAAAGAAAAAGATATATAAATATGCCTTGACTGATTGCCCTTAATAAAGATAACCCTATTTGGCATAATCTGGGTACACTTGGAAGGTGCATATTACCGGATGGTCTGCGGATTCTGGACACACTTGTACGTTGTATGTTATCGAATATCCTTTAACTTGGGTACACTTGAAGGGTGTATGTTATGAGTGATCTCTGGTCTACCATGGTAGGGGGGTAGGTGGTACAACCTCTGAGTGACAACGTAAGATAATTTTTTTGAGAGCAAGACGTCTCACTTGGTCTCCGATCGCTCGGGTGATAGGAGGTCTAGACTGTCAATATGTCCTAGTTGGTAGGTCTCGCGACTGCTCGAGTAGTAGAGGATGCATCTTAGCTTTTCTACCTTTGCAGTGTCTCTCTGGGACATGCTCCGCCCGCTTAGGAATCCGATTCAGTAAGTCACTTGAGACATAAAATACATAGAATAATAAGCATCCCTTGTAGTCTCCTCTATCTCAATGACTTTTTCACGCCCTTATACAGTGATCACATTTATTTTATGCCATACATTTATTGAAAACATGCCCTAATATTAGAAACAATCAATTTGAAACATTTGCATATTGTTGATGACATTAATTGAAAATATAAAATTATTGAGAGAACTATATGTGAAATTATGAATTGGCTTTTGTTAAAATTGTTATAGCATGCATCGATTTGAATTTATGTGTTGGAGGTATGCAACTTATGATTCGTATTCTTGATCATGGTCATGTGTTTAATTGTGTCATTGGATGCATGAGTAATTGTTAAATGCTTTGCATGTCTTGAATGGGGGTAGGATTTTGTGTACTCATAGTTCTGCATAAGCATGCAATGTTAAAGCATTCCTATTGAGACTCGAGGAGTCTGACCCCATATTTTAATCAATTAGGTAATGAGTAGTTTTTTGAATGATGGCGAGATATGACAAGCGGTGCCAAGCATAGTTGGTAAACGCGGCAAGTCGACTCGGAAATCGCTTGAGTCAATCCGGATCAAACCCCAACTAGATCACCGATTCAGGACTGCCAATCTACAAGCCTCTTATGCATTTTTTTCATGCATTTTGTGATTTTAATGCATAATTCCCATAAGAGAATACTTGTTATAAATAATTATATGTTTTTAAATCATGAATATTGACAATTATGTATAGTTGAATATTTATATAGCTTAGTCATTGATGTCATGTGCTAAATCGTGATTATACAATATGAATTTCGATTTTTTTCATATCTTAACACTAGAAAATGCATAGTCCTAACTCATTCAAGTTACCGAGTCCCCACTGACTCGCGAGTCAAGGGTTGGGCGATCCAGCTCCAGGTCACGAGTTTGCCAACTATGGTGCCAAGAACCAAACTTTTTTTTAGATTCCGGGAACTTGTTTTAGAAACTAGTTATGTTTCTAAGACTATCAAATTTACTTTGATGTATTAGGACTGTTACCTTTTAATTTGGAGTTAGACTGTTATACATGTTTAACGAATGGTTTGAAATAAGATGTATGGACCGTTTGTTATCTTTTATGTTTCGGATTCAGATTCTTTAGTTAGAACCGAATTACGAGTGGACATCGACCCATGTCCAGAACGAGATTTAAATCCTGTCCAATGTTGTGTTTGATATGCACTTGTGATAATGAATATTTTTTTATTTGTTTATGAGAACCTAAAAATGTCTAGGGATATCACTCGATAGACACGAGTACTAGGCATGTAGTCGAGTTAGATCTAGGCCCGGAATTTATTGTAATCCCTTTTGTTACATTTTTTTCAACTTGATGGCTTAGTCGGCAAGATGCAACACGATCATGGACACGCTGAATAGTGTTACTGGGTGGTCGTGACCCAACAAACAGTTGCGATGCAGGCCATAGAAAATAACCTGCAACAAATGGCCAAGGAGAAGCAGACTTTAGGTGGAGAGATCGCCCACAAGAAATTCATGGACATGGATCCACTGGCATTCAGGGGAAAGACTGACCCAGAAGCTGTCGAGAACTGGATCTGTGAGGTCGAAAGAATTTTTTGTGTTTGAGGTCCCAGATGACCGCAAGGTCAATTTTGGGAGATATCGACTGAAGGAGCATGCGAAAAAGTGGTGGGAGATTGTCCACAAGGTCAAGTTCTAGAACAAACATGTGACCTGAGCACAGTTTATAGAGGTAGTTTACGCGGCGTATTTTCCCAAGCAGGAAATTCTGGACCTTTAACAAGGTGGTATAACCATGGCCGACTATATCACTAAGTTTCGTGGATTGGAACGCTATTGCCCGAATATGTAAACGATAGAGGAAGATCGGGCAATGCAGTTCGCTCGTGGATTAAAGCCACCACTGAGGACTAAGGTATAAAAACAGGGGCCGAAATCTCTCAATGAGGCCATCCAGGTAGCGACCTTATTGGAGGAAGATTGGGTCGCAGGACAGAAGTTCCACGTGAACAAACTCGGGAAGCAGTCACCAAGGGAGCACGAGCAGAAAGAACTTCGGGAGAAAGTTCACCACACCAGTTAAGAAAAAGTAGCATGGAGGAGCTAGGAAATAGCAAAGGTCGATACAGGCGTACCCTAAGTGTGGTCGTTCTCACACTGAGCAGCCTTGCCCTCGCAATATCGGAGCATGTCGTTACTCCGAAAATATGGTCCATTACAACTGGCAACGTCACAAGGCAGTTGATGAATGGACAACAGGAAGAACACATCAATAGCAGTAGCAGCAACAGCGCAAGTAAGCTGTCCAAAAGAAGGTGACAGGTCGTGCCTATGCCACCTCAGTCAAACAACTACAGAAGAGTGACTTGGTGCAAGGTACCGTGTTAGTCGTTGATCAAGCAGCTCTTGTTTTATTTGATTGTGATGCTACTCATTCTTTCATATTTGTAAACTTTGCTAAACAATTAAGTGTGCACATTGAGTCGTTGAACCATGCATTAGAGGTGTATAACCCTGCTGGTTATAATTTCTTTTGCGTCACGTATGTACCAGACATAGACATATTGTTAGATGGACAGAGTCTACCTATTGATATGATCCTACTTAATATGACTGAATATGATGTCATATTGGGCATGAACTAGTTATACGAGCATTACGCTAAGGTTCTATGCCAGTTAGGAAAGATTGTGTTGTCTCGACCAGGAGTTTCCAAAGTGGAATTCAGGCTTTCCATACCCGTTCCGAAGGACCAGGTTATTTCGACATTAAAGGCTTAGAAGTATTTGAGGAAATGATGCACTCTGTTTCTGGTCAGTGTAACTTTGGTGGAGCCTAATGCTCAGTCGATTGAAGAGTTGGAGATAGTTCATGAATTTTCGAACGTATTTCCGGAGGAGTTGTCGAAACTTCCTCCACATCGTGAAGTGGGGTTTTGCATTGAATTGATATTTGGAACTGCACTAATTTCTAAGACACCATATCGTATGGACCAGCGAAACTCGACGAGTTGAAAAAGCAACTGCAGGAGCTGATAGAGCGGAAATTTATTCGACTGAGTGTATCGCCATGGGGGAGCATCGGTATTATTTATAAAGAACTATGGCTCGATGAGGTTATGCACTGACTACAAGATGCTTAACCAGGCCACCATTAAGAATAAGTATCATTTGCCTTGTATCAAGGATTTGTTCGATTAATTGCAAAAGGCTAAGGTATTCTCGAATATCGACCTTAGATCTAGGTACCATCAATTCAGAATTAAGGACGATGATATTTCGAAGACAACTTTTCAGACAAGATATGGGCATTATGAGTTCGCAGCGATCTTTTCGAACTCACTAATGCGTCAGTTGCATTTATGGACCTAATGAATCGAGTATTTAGACCATACCTAGACTCGTTTGTGATTGTCATCATTGATGACATCTTGGTGTACTCCAAGAGCATAGAGTAGCATCGGGATCACTTGAGAATTGTGTTGGAAATTCTTAGAGAACATCAATTATTTGCTAAACTCTCAAAATATGAATTTTGGCTCGAAGAGGTCATGTGATCTCAAAGGACGGGGTATCCGTGAATCCTTCTAAAGTGGATCTTGTGCTGAACTGGGAGCAACAAAAAAATCTTAGTGATATCAAGAGTTTCTTCAGTTTGACAGGTTACTATCAACAATTCATACAAGACTTTTCCCGAATTGCCTTGCCTGTGACAAAGCTTCTAAGGAAGGGAGTAAAGTTCGAATGAACTGATAAGTGTGAAGAGAGATTCCAAATGCTAAAAGAGAAGCTCACAACAGCCCCTATATTGACCTTGCCATCAAGTCAAAGTGATTTCGTGGTGTATACAGATGCCTGAGGTATAGGCCTGGGATGTGTTTTAATGCAGAATGGTAAGGTTATCGCTTATGCATCTAGGCAGTTGAAAACTCATGAGCGGCGTTATTTGACCCATGACCTAGAGTTTGTTGTGATAATGTTTACCTTGAAGATATAGTGACATTACTTGTACGAAAACAGTTCAAAATATTTATTAATCACAAGAGTCTCAAGTACCTATTCTCGTAAAAAGAGTTGAATATGAGGCAAAGACGATCGTTATAATTCATAAAGGATTATGAGTTTACTATTTTATATCATCCAGGAAAGGCAAACGTCGTAGTTGACGTTCTTAGCCGTAAGGCTAGTGGCACTTTGGCCAGTCTAGTGGGAAAATGATGAAAACTACTAGAGTATTTTATTGATTAGAGACCCTTCGCAGACGATCTTGGTGCTATCAGGTTATCCAGTTTGATTGTCCAACCTGAAATTCTCAGGAGGATAATCGTGGAACGGAAGAAGGATCCTTAGTATGAAAAGCTAAAGGCACTCGCTCAGCAAGAAAACCCTTATTTTTTACTTAAAGAAGGTGAGAGTGTTTGGATGAAGGATAGACTTTGGGTGCCCAAGGACCCTTTATTGAGGGAAGAGCTACTAAATGAGACTCATAAGACCAAGTATATCATTCAACCGAGAATACAAAAATGTTTAAGGACTTACAGCGAAGGTTCTGGTGGAACAGTATGAAGCAGAAAATCGCAAGTTATATCTCGAAGTGTTTGACTTGCCAACAAATCGAGATTAAGCATCAAAAACCTAGTAGAATGATGCAACAATGAAAATGGGAGGACATTACCATAGGTTTTTTTGTGGGTTTACCTAAGACCCGTAGAAAACACGATGCTATTTGGGTAATTATCTACAGACTTATCAAGTCGACGAATTTCTTGCCTATTCGGATTAGTCAATCCTTTGAGAGCATGTAGACTTGTATATCAAGAAGATAGTTCGACTATACAGAGTACTAGTCTCAATCATATTAGATTGTGATCCTCATTTTACCTCGGTTTTAGGGACAGTTGCAACACGCCTTTAATACCAAGTTAAAATTTAGTACGGCTTTTCATCTCCAAACAAACGATCAGTCGAAGAGGACTATATAGACTCTAGAGGACATGTTACAAGCCTGTATGCTGGATTGGAAAGATGATTGGGACATGCACGTAGTACTTGCCGAATTTGCTTATAATAACAGTTATCATGATAACATCAGGATGGCTTCTTATGAAGCCTTATATGGAAGACTTTGTCGATCACCTGCAGATTGGAATGAAGTTGGTGAGAAAACGGTGGATTAACCAATAGTACTGCAACATTATACTCAGCAGATGATTCGGAAAAAACCGTGTATGGCTCAAAGTCGACAGAAGAGTTATGCGAACCAACGACATAGAGAACTCACTTTTGCGATGAAAAATTTTGTTTTTGTCAAGGTATCTTTTACTAAGAGTGTATTCTGATTCGGAAAGAAAAAAAATTGAGTCCTAGATTTGTCGGTCCTTTTGAAATTCTAGAATAGATTGGCGAAGCAACGTATCGTGTGGCACTACCACTTTTGTACGCGCAGATTCATAATGTCTTTCATGTATCTATGATAAGAAAATATGTCAACGATCCGTCACATGTTATTCAGTATGAGGATATGGATATTTGGCAAGATTTGACTATGGAGGAGAAGCCAGTAGAGATTATGGACCGCAGAGAACAAATGTTGAGATCAAAGATTATTCCTCTTATCAAAGTGCATTGGCAACATATTATTCCTCTTATCAATGTACGTGAGAACCTGAAGCTAATATGAGGGAAAATACCTAAATTTGTTTGAGTAGTCCTTGTATTGAATTTCGAGGACAAAATTCTTCTAAAGAGGGAAGGATATAATACCCGAGAATTTTTTATTAAATTTTCATGATTATTAAATAAATAAAAATGAAATTCGTTCTCAAATATGGTTTGCAATTTTAATTTATATTTAAATTGCATTTTAATTTTAATTGATATTTCTTTTGTATTTAAATTCAATTTGGATTCGAATACCCATTTAGAATTAAATTTGAATCCAATATAGTATTTGGACCTAGAAGAGACCCAAGTGAGGGACGCCCCAATGGGATATGGGTTTTAACCCACTTGGAAAAGAAGATTCAAGTAAGAGGGACTTAGTGGAGATAGTGGAATGTGGGGACCACAATTAGGGCAACTCAAAATAGAAGAGGAAGGAAGCTTCCACCACACCCATGTCTGGTTGTCTCCCTCATAGCCCTCTCCCTCTCATTTCACGCACTTCACTCTCCCTTTGCTCTCTCTTTCATGCCTAACCCTAACCCTAACCTTATTTCTAACCCCCACCTCTCCTATCTTCTCTCATCTCTTTTCATATCTCTTATCTCCCATTGTCTCTCTCTCAATGTCCCTATCTCTCTCTCTTTCACGATTTTGAGAAGGCGCCATTGACGTTTTGAGAGAGAGTTCCATTATTGATTTTTTAAGGAGCTCCATTAACATATTTGAAGAAGCTCTCTAGCGACAATTTTGGGGGAGGTTTAGTCGTTTTGAAGGAGGTGCTTAGCAAGGAGTCATATTCCAACATTTTTAAAGGATTCTCCATCTCCAACGATTTTGGTGGAGATTTTTTTTAGGATTCTCTATTAAAATGTTTTTTTGAAGATTTTCTATTTCCAATGATTTTGGAAAATTGCATTCCTACAATTTCGGTGAAGGAAAGGAGCACTCTAATCTTGAATATAAGTAGACTGCTAGGGTATGCAAATCTGAATTTAGATGTGTGTAGGATTTGGGTTTTTCCCAAATCTGAAAATTTTATACATGTTTTTATATAAATTTGAATTTATACATCTATTAGAATCATATTTCTATGCAAATCTAAATTTATACATGTATTAAAATCATATTTTTATGCAAATTTGAATTTATACATGTATTAGAATAATGTTTTTATGCAAATCTGAATGTATACATGTATTAGAATCATGTTTCTATACAAATTTGAATTTATATATGCATTAGAATCATGTTTCTATACAAATTTGAATTTATACATGTATTATAATTGAAGTTTCATGGATTTATAGGCATATTGGATTTATGTTTCAAGTAAATCTGAATTTAGATATATGTTGGATTTGGGTTTTTCCCCAAATTTAGAATTTATATGCTTATTGAATTAATGTTTCATGTAAATCTGAATTTAAATACATGTTGGATTCGGGTTTTTTCCCAAATCTGGAATTTGCACGCTTCTTGAATTAATGTTTTATGCAAATTACAAATTATAATTGTATTGGAATGATGTTTCATGCAAATCTGAATTTATATGGATGTTAGATTTGGGTTTCTTCTTAAATGAAATTTATTTATGTATTGGAATGATGTTCCATGCAAATCTAAATTTATATTGTTGATAGTTGTGGGTTTTCTCAAATCTGAAAATTACATGGATGTGTTGGCTTCATGCAAATCTAAATTTATAATTGTATTGGAATTGTGTTATGCAAAACTGAAATTATGTTAGTGTTGTACATGAGATTTATGTACACATAAAGTGTTTGTGCATAGGTTTGTATGCCCATAAAAAATTGTTTTAATGGTGTGATTATGTGCACATAAAAATCTGTTTTAATTGAATGCTCATATGCATAGAAATTTCAAATTTAATAGTGTATATGTGCACAGAAATTTCAGATTTGATGTAGTGCACAGAAATTTCAGATTTGATAGTGCACACAGAAATTTCAAATTTTGATGTGCATATATCCACAAAAAATTCAGTTTGAATAATGTATATGCATACACAGAAAATTCAGTATGAATGATGTATACATGCACAGAAAATTTAGTTTGAATGATGTATACATACACAGTGATTTTTGAATAATGTATACAGTTTGAATAATGTATACATCTGCATAGAAAATTAAGCTTGAATGATATATACATGTGCACACAAAATTCAGTTTGAATACTGTTTACATGTGCATATAAAATTCAGTTTGAATAATGTATACATGTGCACAAAAAAATTAACTTGATGGATATACACGGGCAAAAATTCAATTTAAATGATGTAATTATGTGCATAGAAAATTATGTTTTAAGAATGTGTTCATGTACACAGGAAATATGAAATTATAATGTACTTGTGATGGTAAATGATATGCACAGAAATTTGGTTGAAACACTATATTTATGTGAAAATTATGTGCATAGAAATATTTGAAATATCATGTTGTTAAGAATGATATGATGTATATCATGATATTAAGCATGTTATGAGATGTGGCTTGTAATGCCAATGAATAGTATGTCTTATGTTGTGATGGTGTACTTAATATGAAAAACATACTTGTGCACATGCATGCTCATAAGAAATAATTGAGCAAACAGTTCAAAAAGGGAACCATGGGCATTCTGAATTAAAAAGGGTTATCTATGTGATATGATATGTGGCTGCTATGAGTGAGCAATTTGTTTGCTCTTGCTAGGAAAGGCAATGTTAGAGAGCTACCCTGGAAAGTAGGCATTGTGGCCATGAATGACACATTGTAAATGGCATATGAAAAAGAAAAAGATACATAGATAAGCCATAACTGATTGCCCTTAATAAAGATAACCTTATTTGGCGAAATCTGGGTACACTTGGAAGGTGAATGTTACCGGATGGTCCGAAGATTCTGGGTATACCTGTAGGCTATGTCACATGGGTGCGGGTGTGACACGGGTGCGGAGCAATTTCAAAAATTTTGGACACGGAGACACGGTTATATATATATATATATAAGATCCAACCCCGATACCGTCTTGGATTCGGGTCGGGTCCGGATACGGACCCAACCCAAGTCCAAATTAATTTTAATAAATGGACAAAAATAGACTCGATCAAAGTTGACCGAGTCCAAAATGTGGCCAGACTCGGCCCTAGGGTGTTGACCAATTCCGACACTTAGTTGACTGTGTCTGCACCTGTGTTGGGGCGTGTTGACGCAGGTGCGTCGACTTTTTAGCTGAGTCTGTGTGACTTAGCCTCTAGGGTATATGTTACTAGACATCCTGGGACCTAGGTACACGTGTAGGGTGTATGTTACCAGTGAACTCTGGTCTACCATGGTAGTGTAAAAGTATCTTCGACAAGATACTATAATCAAGACCCAATATTCTTGACAAGAGATAAGTGCACACATGCACAAAAAAAACACTAAGAACACTTGTGCACAAAAGCACAAATCAATCAATCTCACAAATGCACACTAAAAAAGGAATATAGCCTTTATTGAACACTTGGGCTTTGACCCAAAGCCATAGAAAAACTCAAGGGGGAACACCCCTATTTATACATAATGAGAAGCCATAGAGGGGCTCCCAATATGATCGTTGGGACCCCTCCAATGGTTATAATTATAACCGTTGGAGGGCCCAACGATCATGTTGGGTGGGCCCCTCCACGTGCCAAAAGCAAAAGAGAAGAAATAAAAGAAAATTAAAAAAGGTAAAATTACATACATATTCTTAAAGAGAATATGTGTAAAATGATGAATATACCCTTACGGCAAAGGTGAAATAAATATATATTTTATATATATAATAGGTAGATACATATATTATGTATATGTATTACCTTATATATATAAAATATATATTAGATTACATGATTTGAATACATAATTTAACACCCCCCCCCCTCAAACTTAGGGCAGAATGATCGAAAGTTTGTCAAGGAGGAAATTGAACCGCAGAGCACACAAAGCTTTGGTGAAGAAATCAACCAATTGATATTCTGAAGTCGCATATGGAAGATCTATAACTCCTTTCAGATACGATTTCCGAACATAGTGACAGTCCATCTCAATGTGTTTGGTCCGCTCATGAAAAGTATGATTTTTGGCAATATATATTACACTCTTGTTATCACAATATAGCTTGGTGGGTCCTTCTATTGTGATCCTCATGTCTTCTAATAGCTGATGAATCCATACAATTTTCATGGTAGTAGTTGTCATGGCACGATATTCAGCTTCGGTTGAGGATAACGACACTTTTTGTTGCTTTTTGCATCTCCATGAGATCAACGAATCTCCTAAGAACACACAAAAACCAGTGGTAGAGTGACGGTTATTTGGGTCACCTCCCCAGTAAGAGACAGTATAAGCAATTAATTTTAATTCAAAAGAAGAGGATAAGAATATTTCATTATTTAATGTACTCTTTATATATCTTACGACCCGCAGAATTTCACTCATGTGAACCGATGTTGGTGCATGTTGAAACTGACTTGCAGTATGAACTGCATGAGAAATATCTGGTCTAGTAATACTCAGATACATCAATGATCCTACAAACTGTCTACAGGAGGTAGGATCAGAGAGAGAAATATCATCATCAATTTTCATTTTGGCTCCTATTATAGAAGGAGTTTCACAAACCTTATCATCCGTAATACCTGACCTGTCAATAATCTCAGAGGCAAGCTTAATTTGAGATAAAAAATACCCTTTATGAGAGTATGTTACTTCAATACCCAAAAAATAAGTTAGGAATCCCAAATCAGACATTTCAAATTTATCCTTCAAAATTGATTTTATGCTTTTAAACCCTTTAGAATCACTTCCGGTTATAAGCATATCATCCACATATAAAAGCAAAATGACAATCCCTGCATTGGTTTTTCTAACAAATAAGGCAGGGTTAGTGAAACAGGATGAAAATCATTTTCTAACATTATGGAGTCAAACCTATCATACCAAGCCTTAGAGGCTTGTTTTAAACCATAAAGTGTTTTGTGAAGGCGAAGTACTTTCCCTTTGAGAGTCTTCATTCCCGGTGGAGCATCCATATATACTTCTTCATTCAGATCACCATTTAGGAAGGCATTTTTAACATTCATTTGATAGATGTTTCATTTGTTGATTGAGGCAACGGTGATGAGACATCGGACAGTGACCATACGAGCTACAGGGCCATAAGTTTCTTCATAGTCAATCACATATTCTTGATTATATCCTTTTGCTACTAATCGAGCCTTATATCTCTCAAGAGATTCATCGCTCTTAGTTTTTACCTCAAATACCCATCTACATCCTATTGCTTTCTTACCTTTAGGGATATCTTAGAACGCCCACGTTTTGGTTCTTCTTAGAGCACCAAGTTCATTCTCCATAGCTTCTACCCATTCAGAATATTTTTGTGCTTCCTCAAAATTTTTAGGTTCTACGTAAGAATAAATGGCACTAAGGCAGACCCTATATTTAGGTGAAAAAGAGACATATGAGATAAACCTAGAGAGAGCTTTTCTAGGTCTTTCGGTTCTTCGCAGGTTCTCTCTTGGAGAGACAGTCCTACTGGTGTCATCATATCTTTCAAGAGCACTTCTGAAGGTGTTTTTATCTCTATGAACATAAGTGATGGGATCTCTAGATGTTCCCTTATCGATATGTTGATAAGGAGGAGAGAGCAGAGGGATGATAGATTCCTCGATTTCATTATCGCTTGAGTCATTCTGAGTTGACTCATCATCACTTGCATCATCATTTCTAGCTAACAATTCAAATAGAAAGGAATAATCCATATTCTCATTATGAGATTTAAGACTTTCGAAACCACTAAGATTTTCCAAAAAACTCCTGTTTCTAGAAACATATAATTTGTCATTTCTAACATCATAACACCTAAAACCCTTTTGGGTTTCCGAATAACCAAGAAAGGCACAAGGAATGGCCTTTGGAGAAAACTTATCATTTTTATCCGTAAGGACAAAACATTTACAACCAAAAACCCTCAATCTGCTATATTCAGGCTCCTTGTATAATTTTTCAAAAGGAGAAATTTTGTTCAAATTTTTTGATGGAAGTCTATTTATGAGATAGACCGAAGTAAGGGTTGCCTCAACCCAGAGGTTTTTTGTAATGTTTTGTGAGATAAGTAAAGTTCGAGTTGTTTCAATAATAAGACTATGTTTTCGTTCGGCTAATCTATTTTGTTGAGGAGTTTTTGGGCAAGATTTTTTATGGATAATACCACAACTTTCAAGATAACTCTTGAATTTATTTGAGAGGTATTCTCTTTCGGAGTCGGATCTAAGAATTTTCAAGTTTCCATTGAATTGATTTAAAATCATCATATGAAAAGTTTTAAAAGTCGAAAAAACTTCATTTTTATGCTTGAGAAAATATATCCAACAATTCCTAGTGTAATCATCAACAAAAATCACATAATATGAGAATCCTCCTTTAGATATCACAGGAGCCAGACCCCTTACGTCGGAATGAATGATTTCAAAAGGTTTTGTTGTAAACATGGATCTTTGATAAAAGGGTAAACTTTTCATTTTCCCAAGAATACATTTATTACATACAAAATCTCATTTACAAAGATGTTTAACAAAAGGTAAATATGAAATTTTAACAATGTTGGGATGTTAAGTCTCTTATGCCATAAATGAATATCCTTATTTTGGGCAATATTACAAAATTGATTCTTGGGAACTTGGAGAGAGTCAACATAGTAAAGATCTCCTCTCCTAGAGCCTTCCCCAATCAACCTCTCGGACCGGCGATCATGTATCCAACATTTATCAAAAGAGAATTTTATATCGCAACCATGGTCTGAGAGTTGAGAAACCGAAAGCAAATTCAAATTTAGTTTTGGTATAAATCTAATTTTTAAAATAAAAAAATATTGTTTTTCGAAATTGCTTATTCCTTTAATTTCAAGGGATATTTCATCTGTCATTGAGACAAAAGATGGAAAAGAGTTTTTAGAATATTCAGAAAGAGAACAAGCACTTGGGGTCATATGAAATGATGCACCGGAATCTAAAAGCCAAGATATCTTATTGGGGGGTGAAGAAGTTGTCATAGCGGCTCTGGAAGTTCCTCCCTTGAGAAGAGGTTGAAGCGCTTCCATAATTTGTTCTAGAGAAAGAGACTCATTGGAAGAGGATGGTTGTTTTTCTGGTTGAGATGTGGTAGCCATTGCAAGTAATTCCTTCCATTTTGGGCAAATAGGTCTAATATGCCTTGATTCTTTACAAAAATGACAAGTTAGTTTGCTATAGTCTCTTTTTCCATTTTGCCAATTTCCTCTTTGATTTTGATTCTTAAAATGAGGAGGTTTGTAAGTCTTCACATGGTTACCCAGTCTTGAAACGGCATTCACTCCTTCACTTTCTTCTTGAGTAGAGGAGGTTGCAAGGATGCTAGGATTGCTTTTATTAATGCCCATACGGGTTTCTTCCCCACTCAAATTTGGTAATAACATCTTCAATAGCGGAAGATGTGAAAGAAG
Organism: Nuphar pumila; assembly: GCF_984573655.1. Classification (NCBI taxonomy): domain Eukaryota; kingdom Viridiplantae; phylum Streptophyta; class Magnoliopsida; order Nymphaeales; family Nymphaeaceae; genus Nuphar; species Nuphar pumila. Next base: position 105,734,517 of record NC_143256.1, read on the forward strand.
AGACGATCGAATTTGTTCAAATTCGAGTCTAAGACCATTTAGGAAGTTAAAAAAGCGATCTTCCTCAAGTTGTTTGTATCTAAGCTCGATAGCTTCACCACTCTATTTGGGTTCAAGCATAGCAAGCTCGTCCCAAATGGAAGATAGTTCGGCAAAGTATTCCCGAATAGTCATCTCATTTTGTTGCAAGGTCAAGGCCCTCTTTTGAAAGTTGTACTTATGGGATAAATCTCTTGAAGTATACATTTTTTCAAGGTATATCCAAGCTTCGGAAGCCTTCTTAAATTTGATGGTCTAGGCATTGATCTTAGTTTCAACGGATGAGAAAAACCAAGATAATATCTTGAATTTTTTCATTTCTCATTCGTCATGTTTCTTTGAATAATCTTCAAGATCCTTTTTCCTCTCTTCTCTTTCAAGAATCTTTATATCTCATTTTTCCATAATGGTAATTTTTTGTTCGGGTTCTCGTATTGAACCTTGAACATACCCCCAAAGCCCATTTCCTTTAATATGGGCTTCCATATTACCGGCCCAAACATGATAGTTTGAACCATGGAGTTTAAACCCGAGAAAGAAGTGGGAGTCTTTTTCGCCCATTAGAGAGGATAAAAATAAAAAAAAGAACACGACCTCAAAAGATTTTTAGGTCTTTCTTAACAAGGAAGACTTCTAAAATATTGGCCGAAGGAAATGAACCACTCCAATCTCCAATAGCTTGAAGGCACATTTTTCGAGGTACCCAAGAAAGTAGAGAAATGCACAATCTTCCTTCCTCAAAACCTTTGCTCTGATACTATGTAAAAGTATCTTCGACAAGATGCTATAATCAAGACCCAATATTCTTGACGAGAATTACGAGAGATAAGTGCACACATGCACAAAAAGAACACTAAAAACACTTGTGCACAAAAGTACAAATCAATCAATCTCACAAATGCACACTAAAAAAGGAATATATTCTTTATTGAACACTTGGGCTTTGACCCAAAGCCATAGAAAAACTCAAGGGGGGAACACCCCTATTTATACATAATGAGAAGCCTTGGAGGGGCTCCCAATATGATCGTTGGGACCCCTCCAACGGTTATAATTACAACTGTTGGAGGGCTCAACGATCATGTTGGGTGGGGCCCTCCATGTGCCAAAAGCAAAAGAGAAAAGAATAAAAAGAAAAAAAGGAAAAAATAAAAAATAAATAAAAAAGGTAAAATTACATACATATTCTTAAAGAGAATGTGTAAAATGATGAATATACCCTTACGGCAAAGGTGAAATAAATATATATTTTATATATATATATATATATATATATATATATAATAGGTAGATACATATATATATATATATTATATATATATGTATTACCTTATATATATATATATATAATATATATATTAGATTACATGATTTGATTACATAATTTAACAGGTAGGGGTAGGCGGTACAACCCATGAGTGACAACGTAAGATAATTTTTGTGAGAGCAAGGCATCTCAGCTGGTCTCTGGTCGCTCGGGTGGTAGGAGGCCTGAACTGCCAATGTGTCCTATATGGTAGGTTATGTGACTGGTCGAGTAGTAGAGGATGCATCCTAGCTTTTTCTGCCTTTGCGATGTCTCTCTCAGACATGCTCTACCTGCTTAGGAATCTGATACAGTAAGTCACTTATGACATAAAATACATAGCATAATAAGCATCCCTTGCGGTCTCCTATGTTTCAATGACTTTCCCATGCGTACCCTATGGGAGTGGTAATTAAGAAAAGCAAAGACCTTATACTTGATCATATTTATTTTATGTTATATAGGCATTGAAAACATGCTCTAATATTGGAAACAATCAATTAGGGACATTTGCATATTGTTGCATGACATTAATTGAAAATATGAAATTATTGAGAGAGTCATATTTGAGATTATGAATTGGCTTTGGTTAAAACTATTATAGCATACATCGATTTGAATTTATGTGTTAGAAGCATGCAACATGCTTGTTCATGGTTATGTGTTTAATTGTGCCATTGGATGCATGAGTAATTGTTAAAGGTTTAAATGGTGCATATTGATTATCATGATTGAATTGCACATGTCTTGAATAGGGATAGGATTTTGTGTACTCATAGTTTTGTACAAGCATGCAATGTTAGAGCATTCCTACAAAGACTCGATTTGTCTGACCCCATATTTTAATTAATCAGGTTATGAGTAGTTTTTGGAGTGATGGCAGGATGCAACAGGCGGTGCCAAGAAGCAAACTTTTTTTAGATCCCGAGAACCCATGTCACATCGGTGCGGGTGCGAGTGCGGGTGCGAGTGTGAGTGCGGGTGCGGTAAATATATATATATATATATATATATATATATATATATATATATATATATATATATATATATATAAGTCCAAAAGTTGGACATAAATGACCCTAGGTGAGTTGACTGCATCGGGTGCGGGTGTGACGCGGGTGCGGCACCTAGTTGGAGAGAACATGTGACATAGCCGAGAACTTATTTTAGAAACTAGTTATGTTTCTAAGACTATCAAATTTACTTTGATGTATTAGGATTGTCTATTTTACTTTGGTGTATTAGGATTGTTACCTTTTAATTTATAGTTAGATAGTTATACATGCTTAACTCCGCCTGTGTATAAATGTTTAGTTATAAATTGCCGGTCACAAGCTCGGATAAAGGAGGAGGGTTGCGGTAGGCCTGTGACAGCCAGCATAAAAACTTAGTCATACCATATGAATATGAACCAATATGAGAATTTCGTTGGGGCATTCCCTACTGAGCGACGCATTGTACTCTATAGTCCCGGAGGCAGTGATAAATGAGCAAGGGTTGCTAGGTCGTCGCCCGGAAGCGACGCGTTACACCGGCGCCCGAGTGTGGTGTCAAATAGGCAAGGGTTCCCTCACTTTGTTGGATGGGTGAAGGTAAAGAAGTTAGTCCAAGACCATAAAATTAGGTTAGCCACTTGGAACATAGGGTCTTTAACTGGTAAGTTGGTAGAGTTAGTAGATGTTATGTGTAGGAGAAATATTGATATTTTATGTCTACAAGAGACCAAATGGGTAGGTGAGAAAACAAAAGTGATAGAGCCTTAGGGATATAAGATTTGGTATACAAGAATAAATAGGTATAGGAATAAGAATGGAGTAGGGATTGTTATGAGTCGTGAGTTTATAGATAATGTAGTTGATGTCCGTAGGAAGGGTGATAGGATTTTACTTATTAAATTAGTATTAGGTACATATATTATTAATAGTATTAGTGTTTATGCACCTCAAGTAGGTTTAGATGATTCCATTAAGCGTCAATTTTGGGAAGATTTAGATGGAGTAGTACAAGGGATATCTTATGGAGAAAAGCTTTTCATCGGCGGTGACCTTAATGAACATGTAGGCATTAGTAGGGATGGATTTGAGAGTATCCATGGAGGCTATGGTATAGGAGAAAGAAACGAAAGTAGAGAAAGGATTTTAGATTTTTGTTTGTCCTATGATATGATCTTAGCAAACACTTGGTTTAGAAAGAGGGAGTCTCACCTAGTAACATTTAAAAGTGGGGTTAATACGAGTCAGATAGATTTTTTCCTACTTAGAAAGAGAGATAGGGGTTGTTGCATCGATTGTAAGGTTATACCGGGAGAAATTGTAGCTACACAACATAGAGTCTTAATTTTAGATCTTAGAATTAGTCAATGCCGCAAAAGGGATAGACATAGGATAGATCCTAGAATTAAGTGGTGGGCACTGAAAAGAGCTAAACAAGGAATGTTTGTAGAGCAGGTAGTTAAGGAAGTTGATTGGTGTCTCGAGGAGGATTCAGAATCAATGTGGAATAAGATAGCGGGTGGCATGAGAAAGGTGGCTAAGGAGGTATTGGGTGAGTCTAAAGGCGGTGCACCGCTAGGTAAGGATAAATTGTGGTGGAACGAGGATGTCAAATTAGCTATTAAGGTTAAAAGAGAGTGTTATAGAAATCTAAGTAAGAGTCGTGATAATGAGAATTTGGAAAAGTATATGATAGTAAAGAAGTAAGCTAAAAAAGTAGTTCGAAACGCGAGGGATAAGGTATATAAGGAGGTTTATGACAAATTGGATACTAAAGAGGGCGAGAAGGATATTTATAGGCTTGCAAAGATGAGAGATAGGAAATCGAGGGATCTGGGTATGGTTAGATGTATCAAAGATGAAACGCAAAGGGTTTTAGTCAAAGATGAGGAGATTAAGGAGAGATGGAAAGATTATTTTGATAAGCTTTTTAATGAAAGTCATGCTCAGGATCTTGGAGACTTCTCTATTCCTTTTCATGAGATGAATCGTGACTTCATGCGCAAGATTCAAAAGAAAGAAATTGCAGAGGCTTTGAAGAAAATGAAATCAAAAAGGGCAGTTGGCCCAGATGGTATACCTATCGCGGCTTGGAAGTGCCTGGGAGAGAAAGGTTTAGAATGGTTGACAAATCTTTTTAACAAGATTTGGCGGACAAATAAGATGCCTAATGAGTGGAGGAAGAGTACTTTGGTGCCTCTATATAAGAATAAGGGTGATATACAAGATTGCACAAACTATCGTGGTATAAAACTCATGAGTCATACTATGAAACTTTGGGAGAGAGTGATTGAGTCTAGGTTGAGGAAGGTTGTCATGATATCGGAGAATCAATTTGGTTTTATGCCTGGAATATCAACTATGGAAGCTATACATCTTCTTAGACAACTTATTGAGAAAAATAGAAAGAGGAACAAAGATTTGGATATGGTTTTTATTGATTTGGAGAAGGCATACGATAGAATACCTAGGGACGTTCTCTGGTGGACAATGATGAAGAAAGGTGTTTCTCTCAAGTACATTAGTATAATTAAAGATGTGTATGAAGGAGTAGTAACCAATGTCCGCACTTGTGGAGGGGTGACAACCAATTTTCCTATAACGGTTGGGTTACATCAAGGATCTGCTTTAAGCCCTTTCCTATTTGATATAGTGATGGATGAGCTTACGAGATCAATTCAAGAAAATGTGCCATGGTGTATGTTGTTTGCAGATGATATTGTTTTGATTGATGAGTCTAGAGCTGGGGTTAATGCTAAGTTAGAATTATGGAGACAAACATTGGAAGCAAGAGGTTTTAAGTTGAGTAAGAGTAAGACAGAATACATGGAATGTCGGTTTAGTAAGCAACGAAGTAGTGATGGGAGTGTAGTGAAGCTTGGTGAGCAAGAAATACCGATGGATGATTGTTTCAAATATTTGGGATCTATCATTCAAAAGTATGGAGAAATTGATGAAGATGTAAATCATAGGATAAAGGTTGGGTGGATGAAATGGAAAAGTGCAACTGGAGTGTTGTGCGATCGTAGAATGCCATTGCGGTTGAAGGGAAAGTTTTATAGGACGACTATTAGGCCTGCTTTACTATATGGTACGGAATGTTGGGCTGCCAAGAGACATCATATTCAAAAAATGAGTGTAGCTGAGATGCGTATGCTGAGATGGATGTGTGGAAATACAATAAAAGATAAGATTCGAAATGAGGAGATACATAAGAAGGTAGGCGTTGCACCCATTGAAAATAAGATGAGAGAGAATCGTTTACGATAGTTTGAACATATTCGGCGAAGGCCTAATGATGCTCCAGTTAAAAGGATGGAGAAATGGGAAAATATATTAGTTAAAAGAGGTCGGGGTAGGCCTAGGAAGACATGGATGGAGGTGATAGGAAAGGATATGAATGCTTTGAACCTCACCGAGGACATGGCATTGGATAGAAATGATTGGAGGAGAAGGATTCATGTGGAAGACCCAGAATGATTTTCTTTTTTGGTTCATATCGCCGACCCCAATTGTTTTGGGATGAAGGCGTAGTCGTTGTTGTTGTTGTTGTATAGTTATACATGCTTAAAGAATGGTTTGAAATATGGTGTATGGATCGTTTTTATCTTTTATGTTTTGGATTCAGATTCTTTAGTTAGAACCGAATTACGAGTGGACATGGACCCAAGTCAAGAATGGGATTTGAATCCAGTCCAACGTTGTGCTTAATTACAGGTAACCCGCCCAAGATTTCTAACCAAAAACCAAAAAAAAATGTTTTCATTGTATTCTAGTTTCTTTGATGAAAATGTTCTTGTCTTTGGTTGTCTCTTCCTTGGACTTGATTCTATTGTGTTATTAAACACTAGCGCTTGCTCACAAGTTGTTCCTTTAGAGCTTAGTCCGGTTAGAGCAATCCCATAGATAGGGTTTTTGCCTTTGGTGGTCTCTTTCTTGAACTTTATTATATTGAGCTATTAAACGCTAGCGGTTGCGCACAAGCTGGTCCTTTAGAGCTTAGTCCGGTTAAAGCAATATTTTAGATAGGGTTGTTCTTGGTTGTTTTTTTCTCGAACTTGTTCTAGAGGGATATTAAACGCTAGCACTCGCATCAAGCTGACTCTTTAGAGCTTAGTCCGATTAGAACGATGTCATAGATAAGGCCTCACATCAATTGATTTAAAAAAAATGGCTAAGTTTTCCGGGTTAACAAATTTTGGGGTGTTATACTATCTATATTGTCAGTTTGCTTTTTCAGGAAATTTTCCCATATTCATGTGCAGCACATACCAGATAGAGTTGTTGGGCTCATTTGTGAATTACTTATCCAGTTCATCTAATGCTATGTTAAGGAGAGGGATATTAGTGCAATACTTGGCAGTATGCAGGTATCCACAGAATAATGTTACTCTTTATCCCTCATAAGGTTGATGGTGATAGCATCTGGACTATTCAAATCCACTTCCAATATACCCAGCTTGGAATCCTTCATGCCATAGAATCATGCAAAAAACAGACCAAAAGAGCAGTTCTGTACTAATTATGATAATAATGAGAGGCTCTATTATTTGCACAAATAAAATAACTCTATTAGTAAACAAGAGATCAACCCTTGCTAAAGTAGCCAATTGGAAGATCAAACACTAGCAGCAGCAACAACAACAATAACCAAAACGCACACAAAGACAAGTCAACACTTGCCATCTTGTCACAAGCATCACAGGTAATTCAAACATTAGAAACAGCAGCAACAACAGTAACAACGACGGGAACCCACCTTCAAGGTAGAAGGTAGGCAAATCAATAATGGCACCACCATCCAAGAACGCCATCTTATGATGGGTATCATCAACTTCTGCACATACAATTTATAACAAATAGGATGACTTCACCTGATGCTAAAACCAGAAAAATAAAAACCGAGACAAAGACAGTAAAGAAGAATCTCGGACGCCCACCACCAAGGTATGTATGTAAGGAAGCTAAGCCAGTGTCAAAGGTAAGCGCACCATACGGCCCCATCCCCATGTCGCCATGGCGTTCACTGTATCACATGAATTTCAAAACAACACTCAATAAGTAAAAATTAAGCACAAACACACGCGCATCCTCACGCAAGCACAACATTACGATATAAACTCAAAGATAGCCAAGAATTAACCCAATAAATGGCCAAATAACAGAGAATCACATCGAATTGGCATCGAAATAATGAGAACCGAAAAACAAAGTACAGTTTCAGCAAAAATACACCAAGAACACTATCGTAAACCATAATGCTCACGACAATAGCGAAATCGCCACAAAGGATAACACCGAAATGGTAACGAACGATGAACGAACAACCAATCGAAGATAAATACTCCCAGACAAAACGTAAAATATGCAATTAAAAGCTTCGGATTCTCAGTATAAATGCGAAAAAACTAGCTCTTATCAAGAAGTACCCCGCAAATTCCAGGGTTTTTCCAACCGAAAACCGTCAAATACAAACGAAAACAACGATCAGAATCGCGATAAAACCCTAGAAAACCTGAAAAAATCGAAGGAAAACGGGTTTACGGAAGAGACCTCGAGTCATCGGAAGAAGGAAGGCGATCGTCATCTACTTCTTCCACCTCCAACTGCTCCGTCTCGAGCTCTCTGATGCGTTCCATCAGGAGACGCTCGCTTTCCAGAACGCGATCGCTCGCCATCTCCGGCGATCATCCGATGGTCGGTGGCGACTCGGCTCGACGTTTTTCCCAGAAAATCGCGATAATTTTCGGGATTTTACGTTTCCCGGACACTTCAAAATCGAGACTAAAAATCCCGATCCCTCTTTTCCTCGACGAAGTGATTTTTCCTTTCTGTAATTTCTTTTTCTTCCCGAATCTTTTATTTCCCCGTTGTAAGGCCAAAGAGGGAAAACGAGGTGAACGCCATTGTTCCCCGACTCCCTGAACCTGACCTTCTATCTAGGGCTGCAAACGGATCGGATACGAACCGGATCCATCTCGATCTTAATCCGAATCCGAATGTTGTGTGGTAGATTTGAATCCATATCAGAATCCGAATGAGATCCGATGCTCTACAGTCGAATCCAGATCTAAAATATATGTGGTAATGCTGGATTCCCGTAAAAGAGGACGGAGATCAGGATTTTCACATATAAAATGCGTAAACGGATTGAATCATATCCATGTCCGAACATAGATTCAACTAGAATGCTGATCCTAATCAGATCTGAATCCCAACATAATCCAAATGGGTAATTCTGAATCTTATCATAGTACTCTTTGGTCTTTAAGAATCCGTATCTCGAAATAAAATCTCAGATACGAATTGGAGGTTCAATCAAACCCTGATCTAATTGCACCCCCAACCCTCTATCTGTGTTTTTCTTCAAAAAACTAAGTGATATTGGCCGGGCGATATTTGTCTATAAAAACATCAGAAATTCATTTTGTTTTATTTTTAAAAATTTAAAATTAACTTTTAAATTTTTATAAAAAAAATAATTTTTTATAAAAAATTAAATTAAACATTGTTTTTTTAATTATTTTTCTTTTTTCTTTTTTCTTTTTCTTTTTCTTTTTTCTTTTTTCTTTTTTCTTTTTTCTTTTTTCTTTTTTCTTTTTTCTTTTTCTTTTTCTTTTTTCTTTTTCTTTTTCTTTTTCTTTTTTCTTTTTGCTCAAAACCACAAGATTTATAAAAAATTTCAAAATATCACGAGATTTTGGCTGCCAATATTTACCCATAAAAATGTTTTGTCACTATGAGTACTGGTGGTGCAAATGAATCGGGTTTAGTAGGATGTCCAATCTGAATCTGGTACTACGTTATTGGATATGGAATCTTAGGATCTGAATGTGTGTTCGGATCAAAATCAGGTTCACTTAATCAGATTATTGTTTGGATCCCACCAAATGTGGTATGCATTGTTAAAACATGGTTGGAACACCAAGTGGCGCTTGATTCAGGAGCTCTTGACATGCAACATGCTTGTCTTGGGTACAAACTACTTAGCAAACTTTCTTTCTTTCTGTTTTTTTTTTTTTTCTCCATGGATGTGATCTACATGTTTTTAGTGGGAAGCTGCTTTTGAATCAACAAAATCCAACGTCTTTCTGACAATACAAAAATCAACTGTTGTAAATGCACTGATTTCTCACCGTATTTCATGTGAGATCGTCGACCAATCTAACCGGTTTGTTGCTGGGAAGGAACCCTCCAGCTCACTCTGCTTCCTTTCTGTTTGAGGGTGAAGTTGGGCAGTTTGGGAGGGACGATCCCCTGCAGTAGGGTCAAGCGTCCTCCTTAAAAATAGAGTTTGAGCCTACCTAAATGGAAGCATCATCGGATGATGGTAACAACGACCCTAGGATTGTCAGTTTGGATCTCCCACCTCCTCTTGAAGATGGGGGTAAGAAGTTGATTCACATCCCGCATGTTAATTTGGTAACCAGCGGAATAAGGTAAGTATTATTATTAACTTTGGAAATGTGAAATACATATATACTGCTGATTGCATTTTTCCTTTAATCAAGCAGACCAGTTGCTACAAACAAGGCAGATTGACTCCTGCCATTTGGAGATACACACGAGTAAGCGAAGCAGGTTATATGTTCCCCCTCGAAACATGCAGGTGCGTCTTCTTGGGTTTTAATGAGCGCCACGTATGTAAGCACGTGGGGTTTTTTTTCCTGTGTGTGTCGGCATCACTTAGCATCAGAGTCTGGTTTGTTTGCAAAGACTTAAGTAGCCTTTCCCGCCATTAGCGTCATGAAACGATGTTTCAAGTAAAGGACAAAAATGTCCTCCCGTTAAAAGAGAGAAAGGGTTAAAATCATCATCGTTTTTGCCCTAAAGAGTAAATGATTTTGCTTTAACAGGAGCTCCTCGCAATATGTCACCCTAAACGTTCTGTCTCACCTTTTGACGATGCACCATATGCTGTAACAAGAGCTTCTTTTGATAATGCAGCCTTTGACGTTGTCTGCTGCCGCGAGATCACCTTTTGTCGTCGTCTCTTGCTGTCGGAGCACCCTTTTTTCGTCGTCTACTGTCGTTGGAGCGTAGTCGGAGCACCGTTGCCACCATCGGCTATATCTACTTTATAAGTGTTTCTCCTCCAATGTCGGATTAACAAAACTTGTGTTCTTTCGGTGAGTTTTGTGTAAGATTTCATTATATAAACAAATTGATTTTTGTTATGTAAATCTAAATGCTAAATCTTATAACTTGTTATACTATTCATGCTAAATAATAGCTATTTTCATACTGAAACAAATCGATTTGTACATATTCACCTTATGGGCATCGAAAAACAATTAGCACGATTTGTTATTATGAAGGCCAAACATTACAACGATATGTACTTATAAAGGCTAAATTTCTACAATGATTTATATATTTAATGCATTAGCAATTTATTCGATGCAGCAACGATTTATACATTTGAAGCAGTAACGATTTAGCCTATTCATGATTCATGATTTATACATTTAAAGCAGCAACGATTTATATATTTAATGCAGTAGCGATTTATGATTTACAACGATATGTACTTATGAAGGGTTCGATTTCTACAATGATTTGTTGTTAAATTTATGTGTTGTGCAGGTTAGCAATGACTATAATTCGTAAGACAAGAAAGTCTTCGCCGTTGGAGGGGATGACTCTTGGAGAAATCATCCGCCAATCTGATATATATGAGGGTTATGTAAAGTACCAAAATATAATGAACATTGACCATGAAAAAGACTGGAACAAATTGTCAGATATTTATTATGTGGAGCTTGATCCATCAGATATTGAAGATGAAAAGAAAATGAAGAAAGATGAAGAAGAACTAAGGATGATGAAGAAGAAGAAGGATGACGAAGAGAAGGAAAAGCAAAGGAAGAAGGAGGAGGAGAATGAAAACTACGCACACTTATGAGGCAAACAGATTTCTTCCTACCGACCATGCAAAATTAAATCTAGATTAACATCATTCTTTATGTTATCTATCATGATCGTCAGTTGCATTGCACTATACTATGCATCGAGTTGTTATTTACCGTGCCAATTAAAGAAACGACTTATCCTATATGTGTGTTGACGATAGTGATTCACGTGACAGCGATTTAATGATAGCTACGATGTTGTGAAGTGATTTTAATTTTAATCGTTAAATGAATAATGATTTGAATACGCAAATCGCCACCGCAATCGCCCAATAATGTAAATATCGTGCGCACATGTTTCAATATCATAATACAAATATCTTACAAATCGACACTAGCAAACACATAATATGTTACAAATCGATATGCATGTCACATAATATATTACAAATCGATACGAAAAATCAGCATAATAGCTTACAAATCGTGATTTACATTATACTATTTCAATATTTTTTATACAAAGGCAAATCATTGTGGCTGACATATACGTTATTGCACAAATTGCATAAATCGTCAACCAGAATCCAAGTCTCACAAGGCATATCAATTTTTTACAACGAGCTGAATGTGGAACAACGTTTATTGATGAATTCCAAACGTTACAACGATATGCACTTATAAAGGGTACGAATTCTAGATCGATTTGTACGTTTGAAGCAGTGATTTGTATGTTTAAAGCAAGAACGATTTATACATTTGATAAAATAGCAATGTATACTTGTTGACGATAGTGATTCACGTGACAGCTATTTAATTAAAGGTATGAAGCTTTGAAGCGATTTTCATAGAAATCGCTAAATGAGCAACGATTTGAACACACAAATAGCCACCTCATGTCGCTACAATATAAATTCCTCATGCACAGTTTTCAATTACGTATTACAATATCTAACAAATCGGCACTAGAAACACTTAATATTTTACAAATCGATACATATATCCCATAATATATTACTATACCTAAACCTATACTCTAAACCATAAACCCTTAATATTTTACTAAACCCTAACCCTAAATCCATAATATATTACTAAATCCTAAACCCTTAAACCTAGAACCTAAACCTTAAACCCTAAACCTAAACCTAAACCTAAACCTAAACCTAAACCTAAACCTAAACCCTAAATCCTAAACCTAAACCCTAACCCTAAACCCTAAACCCTTTAACCATAAACCCTAAACCTTATACCCTAAAACCCTAAACCCTAAAAACCCTAAACCTAAACCCTAAACCCTTAAGATATTATTTGGATTATTAATATCGATTTAAAATATTGTTTTGATTCTAAATATCAATTTTTAAGATATCAATACGAATTTTCAAATCAATTTAAGATATTGTTCTAAATCTTAATATTGATTTCTATACTGATTCTTACTATGGATTTAAGATATTGTTTTGATTCTTAATATCGATTTAAGATATTGTTTTGATTCTAAATATCGATTGTTAAGATATCAATAGGAATCTCCATATCGATTTAAGGTGTTGTTTTGATTCTTAATATTGATTTAAGATATTGTTCTGATTCTAAATTTCGATTTTAACGATATTAATACGAATTTTCAAATCGATTTAAGATATTGTTCTAAATCTTAATATTGATTTCTATGATGATTCTTGATATCGATTTAAGATATTGTTTTGATTCTAAATATCAATTTTTAAGATATCAATGGGAATTTTCATATCGATTTAAGATGTTGTTTTGATTCTTAATATCAATTTAAGATATTGTTTTGATTCTAAATATCGATTTTTAAGATATCAATATGAATTTCCAAATCGATTTAGGATATTGTTCTGAATCTTAATATCGATTTCTATGGTGATTCTTAATATCAATTTAAGATATTATTTTGATTCTTAATATCGATTTAAGACATTATTTTGATTCTACATATCGATTTTTAAGATATCAATAGGAATTTTTATATCGATTTAAGATATCATTTTGATTTTTAATATCGATTTAAGATATATTTTTTATTCTAAATATCGATTTTTATCCTAATTCTGTATATCAATTTATAAGATATCAATAATAATTTCTATATCGATTTGTATGTTATTTGATCATCGAATTGCGTTATACTATGACAATATTTTCGTAACAAAGGCAAATCTTTGTGGCCAACAAAGATGTCATTATAAAATCTTTTATTATAAAATATGAATCACCAAAAATGTGAACTGACAAAAAAAAATTGGTGGGTCCCATAAGCATTAAACTCCTCAGCTATAAAAGGAGTTCTTCATAATATTTCTCCCTAAACGTTCCATAAAAAATCTAACGCTTCATCTTCTTTCGTCAGAGCACCCTTTGTCATCTTGGTGAGTTTTTGTGTTGTGCAGGTTACCAATGGCTTATATTCTTAAGAAAAGAAATGCTCTGTCATCAACGGGAAAATCTCTTGATGAAATCGTTGAACAGTATGTTTTGTATGAGCAATTAGAAGCATACTATAGAATAATAAAGATTGAGAATGATAAAGAAAGGGAGCAATTGCTGGTAAAGTATAGAGTGGTGCCTAATCTGTTAGATATTGAAAATGATAATCCAATGAAAAATGATGAGGAAGAAGTACAAATAAAAAAGAAAAATAATGACAAAGAGAAGCAAAATGAAAGGAAGGAAAAGGGTAATAAAAAAAAGCAAAGGAAATCAAGGCAAAAGAAAGAGGAGGTGGAGGATAGGGGAAAGCAAAGGAATAATAAGGAGGAGGAAGAGAAGCGAAGGCAAAAGGAGGAGGAGGAGGTGAGGGAAAAGTAAAGGAAGAATAAGGAAAAGGAGGAAGAGAAGCGAAGGCAAAAAGAGGAGGAGAGGGAAAAGCAAAGAAAGAATAAGGGGAAGGAAGAAGAGAAGCGAAGGCAAAAGGAGGAGGAGGAGAGAGAAAAGCAAGGAAAGAATAAGAATGAGGAAGAGAAGTGACGGCAAAAGAAAGAGGAGGAGAGGGAAAAGCAAAGGAAGAATAAGAAGAAGGAGGAAGAGAAGCGAAGGCAATTGAAGAAGAAGAAGGAGGAAGAAGAGAAGAAAAGATAGTTGAAAAAGGAGGAGGAGGAAGAGAAGCAAAGACAATTAAAGAAGAAGGAAGAGGAAAGGCAAAGGAAGCAGATTAAGAATAAGAAAGAAAAGGAAAGTCAAAGAAAGGAGAAGGAGGACGAGGAAGAGAATAAAAGACAAAGGAAGAAGAAGGCGGACAAGGAAGAGAAGGAAAAAGAAAGGAAGAAGCAGGAGGAAGAGAAGGAAAAAGCAGACGATGGTTGTTCATACTGGAAGAAAGGAAGAAGTACAAAAGCAGAGGAAAAAAGATGATAAAGAGGAGAAAAATGTGACCAAAGTACGTTAATTGCTATTGTATATCGCGATGTACAGTTGGAGGTATTATTATGTATAGTGATTGCTATGAATAGCAATTACTATGAATAGTGATTACTCTGTATAGCGATTATTATGTATAGCGATTACTTTGTATAGCGATTACTGTGATAGTGATTAACTATGATTTGATAGTTTGTGTTATAGGCAGGTGAGAAATGAAGCAGAGTAGCAGGTGAAAAGCTGAAAGGGCGGTGTTAGTGGCATGTAGTTCTATCGTGGTTCAGAAAGCTGAGTGAATATCAGAAGGACCGATTACGAAAGATGCACTTCGACGGTCTTCTAGACCAACATTATTTTGAAAATTGTTGGAACACCATGACCCACCTGGTCAATAAGTGAAACCATAAGATGAACACGTTCCAGTTTGGGAGTTCTGAGATCACCATGACCCTAGAAGATATGGCACGAATTACAGGTCTTAAGTGCCATGAAAGTGTTATCCTAACACGAGATTCAAACTGTAACCTAAGGGACAATTGCATGGCCCTTTTAGGAATGTCGATGGAGGAATGGCGTGAGTGTATTTCTAGTGGAAGCAATTCCTCATCGATGAAAGTTCATTTTTTTCGTAATAAATGAGAAGGTCAGTCTGCAACATGTGCATTTGAAGCAGCTGACCAAGAGTTGCACGACTTCCTTCTTTATTTTTTTGGACTTTATTTTTCGATTGTTCTGGTTCTAGAATAAGTTACTTATAGCTGTAGTTCTTGGAAGACTTAGATGAAGTTGACAATTGGGCATGGGGTGCTGCTATGCTCACACACTTGTACAATCAACTTTACCATGTGAGTAGGGGTACGAAAATCGTCGGGGATTTTTGGCCATTTGTGCAGGTATTTATGTACTATATATTTAGTGTTTGTGGACTAAGCTCATTGAAGGTTGTAGTCTTACTAATATATTGTTTTTGTAAGCCTGAACGTGAGAGTACATTATTGCCTTGCATCCTCAGTGTGGCCTTGCGGTTTGTGATTTTCCCAAGATCGGCCAGTGGGCCTCAATAAATGTCAAGGAGGAAAATGCTCAATTCATTTTAGATGGGCTGCAATTAAATGAGGTAAATGGTTCAAAATTGTTGTAATGTTTAGCATTCTTAAGTAATCATCGCTATAGGATTTTGTCTTCCTTAGTACAAATTGTTATATCCTTAGCATCTAACTTTCATTAACGTAAATCGTTG
Organism: Nuphar pumila; assembly: GCF_984573655.1. Lineage (NCBI taxonomy): Eukaryota > Viridiplantae > Streptophyta > Magnoliopsida > Nymphaeales > Nymphaeaceae > Nuphar > Nuphar pumila. The sequence continues at coordinate 105,750,333 of NC_143256.1, forward strand.
TAATGTTTAGCATTCTTAAGTAATCATCGCTTTAGGATTTTATCTTTCTTAGTACAAATCGTTATCACATTTGCATCCAACTTTCATTAGCATAAATCATTATAATGTTTATCATTCTTAAGTAATCATCACTTTAGGATTTTGTCTTCCTTAGTACAAATTGTTATCGCATTTACATCTAACTTTCATTAGCGTAAATCGTTGTAATGTTTAGCATTCTTAAGTAATCATCACTTTAGAATTTTGTCTTACTTAGTACAAATCATTATCTCTTTAGTATCTAACTTTCATTAGTACAAATCACTATAATTTTTAGCATTCTTAAGTAATCATGGCTTTAGAATTTTGTCTTCCTTATTACAAATCGTTATCGCATTTGCATCTAACTTTTATTAGCGTAAATCGTTATAATGTTTATCATTCTTAAGTAATCATCACTTTAGGATTTTGTCTTCCTTAGTATAAATCATTATCACATTTACATCTAACTTTTATTAGCGTAAATCATTATAATGTTTAGCATTCTTAAGTAATCATCACTTTAGAATTTTATTTTCCTTAGTACAAATCATTATCTCCTTAGCATCTAACTTTCATTAGCATAAATCACTATAATTTTTAGCATTCTTAAGTAATCATGGCTTTAGAATTTTGTCTTCCTTATTACAAATCGTTATCGCATTTTCATCTAACTTTTATTAGCGTCAATCGTTGTAATGTTTAGCATTCTTAAGTAATCATTGCTTTAGGATTTTGTATTCCTTAGTACAAATCATTATCGCATGTATATCTAACTTTCATTAGCGTAAATTGTTATAATGTTTAGCATTCTTAAGTAATCATCACATTCAACATTTTATCTTCCTTAGTACAAATCGTTATCTCATTTGCAACTAACTTTTATTAGTGTAAATCATTGTAATGTTTAACATTCTTAAGTAATCATCACTTTAGGATTTTGTATTCCTTAGTACAAGTCGTTATCACATTTGCATCTAACTTTCATTAGCGTAAATCGTTGTAATGTTTAGTATTCTTAAGTAATCATCACATTCATCATTTTATCTTCTTTAGTACAAATCATTATCGTATTCAGCATTTTGCATGAATAATTATGTCTATATCTAAACGACAATCTCGATTGTACAGGTTGTTTGGAGACCTGATGAGGATGGGGAGGACAAGGACGATGAGGTTGTTGCCAAGATTGTAAGACTGTCTGTTTGCGATATTTGGCTCTTTAGCAAATGTGAAGCCAAGTTGCAGCATGGTAGTCGAGTACTTCTACAAGCTGGCGTGAGACAGTCGATACCAAAATTGCCTATGGTATTGAAAAGATAGATGAATAGTGGTGGGGCCAGGAACGTGAATTGGCACAAACGCTTCAGGAATCAATTGGATAACTGGAACAAAGGAGGTGTTCGTGACATACCATATGATTATAAAGAACGACAATATGACCACAACTATTTCAAACAATATTGACAATCCATGCATGAAAATCGACAGATTGAGGAGAAGCAACCTGAAAGTGAGTTCACTTTTGTCACCGAGCATATCGTCCTCCAATATAGACGTAATGTCTATCATGTTCATTTGATGGATACTATGATTCCCTTTGTTGCAGTACACGATAAAGAGCAAACATAGCTCCCAAAGGAGAAGGTATCATCCGACCAAAGGTTAGTAATGCTGGAGAGTGAGAATAAGAAGTTACAGAAAGACGTACAGAATTTGAGTAGACAAATTGGGTCACTAGTTGAGATAATTACCAATGAGCTTAATAAGATCAAGGGAACAAAGAGGCCACCGAATAAAGAGACTCCACCAAGTCCAAGAAAGAGATGATTTCTATGTCCATCTGAGTCGTCAAGTGCCAGTGAATAAACATATTATATGATTTGTGTATCTCGATAATTCTATATTGTAATTCTATCATTCTTTGTTATAATTATATAATTTTTTCCTTAATAAGTGTAACACAGAAGTGCCACTGAAAAATTGACAAGACTACATAAACTTAGGTTTGTAAATATATAATGCTTTCATGATTTATACTTACGTATAGCGCTTATTGGCTTAGGGTTTATTATGTATCGCGATTTCTGTGATAACGATTACTCTGTATAGCGCTTACTATGTATAGTGATTATGAAGTTACCATAATTTGTACTTAAGTTTTCTAAATCGTATTATGATTACTAGTTTAGGGTTTATTACTTATAGTGTTTCTTGTGATAGCGATTACTTAATATGTCGATTACTCGATATAGCGATGATGAAGATACCATTATTTGTACTTATGTTTGCTGAATCGTATAGTGATTACTAGTTTAGGGTTTATTATTTATAGCATTTTCTGTGATACTGATTACTTAGTTTAGCGATTAATAGGTATAGCGATTATGAAGTCACCATGATTTGTACTTACGTATGCTAAATCGTATAGCGATTACTAGTTTTGAGTTTATTATGTATAGTGATTCTTGTAATAGCGATTACTCAGTTTAGCAACTATGAAGTTACCATGATTTGTACTTTTGCTAAATCGTATAGCGATTATCGGTTTAGGGTTTATTACTTATAATGTTTCCTGTGATAGCGATTACTTAGTATATCGATTAATAGGTATAGTGATTATGAAGTTACCATGATTTGTACTTACGTTTGCTAAATCCTATAGCAATTACTAGTTTTGAGTTTATATTGTATAGTGATTCTGGTAATAGCGATTATGAAGTTACCACGATTTGTACTTAGGTTTATTCAATCATTAAGCGATTACTAGTTTAGGTTTTATTATTTATATTGTTTCCTTTAGGTGCAAGAAATGTCGCATAAAATTAGTTTAGGGTTTAGGGTTTAGGGTCTAGAGTTTAGGAAAATGTCATCTGACATGCTACTGATGTTATGCGACGTGTCATTCATTTACACGTACTAACGTCATTTCGATGATATTAGCAAATGAAATGACATCTTTTAATTAATTCACAATGTAATTTATTTATTTGTTAATTTTTTTTTGCGTGATTTTTGAAAACTGGCAGGAGGTAAAACAATGTGAAGAATAAATGAATGAAGTGTCACATAACTTCAGTAGTGTGTTTTGCAAGGAACACAAGATGTTTCCTTTAAGAGCATGGAACATGCGACATTTCATTTAAAGAAGAAAAGGATCATTTCTTATAACCTGCTTCGTGAGCAACAAACAGAAAAACTGATGTTTCCTTTAACTTCCTTCATCGCAAAAGTTGTATTGATGTTGAAGAAAGACGCTGTGATTCAGTCGAACGTCCATAAAAAAGGGTATATTCGATTCCTATAACTTGCTTTGTTTTTTTTACGTCATTTACAGTTCGTTTACTGAATATAATGCTACAATTCGTTTATTAAATATTCAGCTAATTTCAGTACAACATCTACAAAACAAGGTGCCAAAAAACTCAGCAAAGTGCTCGAAGAGAATATCGATCGGATGCAAGATGAATTTATAGAAGGATATACTATCGGTAATTTTGTATGTATGAAACCACTATCAGTTATACATTTACGTATGACATGGGTATGTATATTAACAATTGCATATTTGTTGTAAACAGACTATACACGATTTCGTCATGTATATTCAAAGCAAGGGAACAACCATGTTGGTCCGCATCGTCACCTCTTATTTTATGGTATATCGGTTATCTTATATGTGTATTTTTTTTATTTACTCATATACCTTCTTGTTTTAAACTTACTATTATTAATGTTCCGTTCAACACAGTATTGTCCGTTGAATGCCATACGCAGCTATATTTTTAGACGGACTAAAATACTGGGGTAACGATGACCAAATGACAGACTTCTGTTCAAGTGAAAAGGTTTGTGACCATATCGATTTGTAAGATGTTAAATCTATTTAAGATCTTATTTTGATTCTTAATATCGATTTTTAAGCTATCAATATGAATTTGCATATCGATTTAAGATATTGTTTTGATTCTTAATATTGATTTCTATGTTGATTCTAAATATCAATTTTTAAGATATTATTTAGATTGTTAATATCGATTTAAGATTTTATTTTGATTCTTAATATCAATTTCTATGCTGATTCTTAATACCTATTTTTAAGCTATCAACATATCGATTTAAGATATTGTTTGGATTCTTAATATCGATTTCTATGTTGATTTTTAATATCAATTTAAGATATTGTTTTGATTCTTAATATCTACTTAAGATATTGTTTTGATTCTAAATATCAATTTTTAAGATATCAATACGAATTTTCATATCGATTTAAGATATTGTTTTGATTCTTAATATCAATTTAGGATATTGTTTTGATTCTTAATATCGATTCTTAAGATATCAATACAAATTTCTAAATCGATTTAAGATATTGCTCTGAATCTTAATACCGATTTTTATGCTGATTCTTAATATCGATTTAAGATATTATTTTGATTCTTAATATCGATTTCTATGTTGATTCTTAATATCTATTTTTAAGCTATCAATAGGAATTTCTATATCGATTTAAGATATTGTTCTGATTCTTAATATTGATTTCTATGTTGATTCCTAATATCGATTTAAGATATTTGTTTGATTTTTAATATCAGTTTATATGTTGATTTTTAATATCGATTTTTATGGTATTAGTATGCATTTCTATATCCATTTTTTAAGATATTTTATAATCGATTTGCAGATATTGATTTCTTTATTATAAAAATCAAAAAAGCATTGGGTCTTATACGTGTTGGATGTACGAGAACAAAAAATATGGTTATACAACTCCTTAGACTATAACATTGGTGTAGACCGCGACATTGTGCATTTGGTAAGTTTCTATCTTTAAGATTATCGTATCTTGTATCGTGGCTCAGAATTTACTTGCTTTTGCATAAACTACAAGTTAGATTTTTCAGAGACATGTTGGGTGTCGACATTGGCCCATGGAGGCTTGATATCACAGAGGATGCTCCTTTACAAAATAATGGCATCGATTGTGGCACCTTTGTAATAAAGTATATTAAAGCAATATACTATGGGCGAGCACCATAATTCACCGTTGTATGTTGTACACTTAAACATGTTTTATTATCTTATATTATTGGTGACTACATTTTATATTGGTCTGACTTTCAGGTTTTTTTTTCAGGATGATATACCTGGATTCTGCACAGAACTATGCAAAAAATTGAAAAATTTTCTAGTTAAGGAAGATACAAAAACTCAGACTGCTAGATTACCTAGAAAGCTACGAAGGACGCAAGGCCCCAAGAGTAAGAGGAAGTCCTTTTAAATGTCTATATGTTCTCAAGGATAACGTGAAGTGGGTTTCGTTCTACTGTTGAGAGAGAGATATAGCAATTTTTTGTTCAACTGTCAATTTTTAATTTTTTTGTGTACAGACATTTATATCAGATTTGGTAGATTGTGTATACAAATTTTGTAAGACTATGTACAAAATTTACATTGATCCATAAATCAAAATTATGAACCTGGCACACGTGTGTTGAATACGCAAATCGCCACCTCAAGCACCCAAATTGCAACATGTATAAGTTTTACAGGCACATGTTTCAATATCATAATACAAATATCTTGCAAATGAACACATCTTATAATTTATAGGATATTATATCGATTTTTGTGAGATATTGTTTCGTTTGTTAATATCAATTTGTAATATACTATGTTGAATTGCCGTATATCGATTTGTAAGATATTATGCTGAATTGTTTGTGTCGATTTGTGAGATATTGTTTTGTTTGTTATTATCAATTTGTAACATATTATGTTGAATTATCGTATATTGATTTGTAAGATATTATGTGTTTTCTAGTGTTGATTTGTGAGATATTATTTTAGTTGTTAAAATCGATTTGTAATATATTATGTTGAATTTTTGTATATCGATTTGTAAAATATTATGTGTTTTCTAGTGTCATTTTGTGAGATATTGTTTTGTTTGTTAATATCAATTTGTAATATATTATACTGAATTGCCATATATCAATTTATAGGATATTATGCTGAATTGACGTATACCAATTTGTAATATATTATACTGAATTGCCATATATCAATTTATAGGATATTATGCTGAATTGACGTATACCGATTTGTAATATATTATGCTGAATTGCCATATGTCGATTTGTAAGATAATATGTATTTTCCAGTATCGATTTATGAGATATTGTTTTGGTTATTAATATCAATTTGTAATATATTATGTTGAATTGTCGTATATTGATTTGTAAGATATTATGCTGAATTGCTTAATATCGATTTGTAATATATTATGCTGAATTGTCGTGTATCGATTTGTAAGATATTATGTATTTTCTAGTATCGTTTTATGAGATATTGTCTTGTTTGTTAATATCGATTTGTAATATATTTTGCTGAATTGTCGTATATCGATTTGTATGATATTATGCTGAATTGACGTATACTGATTTGTAATATATTATGCTAAATTGTTGTATATCGATTTATAAGATAATATGTGTTTTCTAGTATCGATTTACGAGATATTATTTTGGTTGTTAATATCGATTTGTAATATATTATACTGAATTGTTGTATATCGATTTGTACGATATTATGCTGAATTGCTTAATATCGATTTTTAATATATTATGTTGAATTGCCATATATCAATTTGTAAGATAATATGTGTTTTCTAGTATCGATTTCTAAGATATTGTTTTGGTTGTTAATATCGATTTGTAATATATTATGTTGAATTGTCGTATATCAATTTATAAGATATTATGCTGAATTGCTTAATATCGATTTTTAATATATTATGTTGAATTGTCGTATATCGATTTGTAAGATAATATGTGTTTTCTAGTATCGATTTGTGAGATATGGTTTCGTTTGTTAATGTTAGTTTGTAAGCTATTATGTTGAATTTCTGTATCGATTTGTAATATATTATGCTCAATTGTTGTATATCGATTTGTAAGATATTATGTGTTTTTTAGTGTCAATTTTTATGATATTTATAGTATGATTTTTATTGTAGAATTACAACAAAGAATTATAACATTACAATAAAGAATTATCGATTTACAACAAAGAAATATAGAATTACAATAAATAATTATCGATTTACAACAAAGAATTATCGATATGGCAAGCACAGAAGAGATGTTGATGGTGAACGTGGGGGCTCCTGCAATCTCACAGATTGTCTTCTTGGGGGCTCCTCCAACACGGGTCTCCTCAACAATGAGGCTTCATGGTACGACAATCTTGGAGGAGAAAACTGAAATGGGGAAGATGGTGGCTCCAATTTCAACTGCAACCGCCTTCTTGGTGGGGTTTGCTCCTCCAGCATGGGTTTCTTCGACGATGTTGGTGTGTCGCGATAAGACAACAATAAAACAAAGGGTAGAGAAGATGGAGGTCCCTCGATTCTTACCCATGATGGCGTCAATGGCACTTCATATTCAAAATCATCATCTTCCCTCCGTCTCAAATTGAACATTAGCTAAAACAAAAGATAGAAAAGGTTGACGATACACTACAAACTAAAAACCACGCATATGAACAAATGCATTGAGCAAACCATGTTCTAATTCACTATACCTCACATGCATTGTCATTGTCGTCCTTCTTTTCACCTCACAAGTTAGTTATTGATAAGTTGCACATAATACAATTTACATGGAAAGTAATATACGGTATTAGATACCTATTCATGCGAAGGGCTTGGTTGCTTAGGGGTTTGTTGTTTCTTAGACATTTTCTTGTAAACCAATTCCAGTACACCCGTATATCGATTTGTAGGATATTATGCTGAATTGCCATATATCGATTTGTAATATATTTTGCTGAATTGTCGTATATCGATTTGTAAGATATTATGTGTTTTCGAGTATCAATTTGTGAGATATGATTTCATTTATTAATATTGATTTGTAAGCTATTATGTTGAATTTTTGTATCGATTTGTAATATATTATGCTCAATTGCTGTATATCGATTTGTAAGATATTATATATTTTTTAGTGTCAATTTTTATGATATTTGTAGTATGATTTCTATTATAGAATTATAACAAAGAATTGTAATATTATAACAAAGAATTATCAATTTATAAAAAAAAATTATAGAATTACAACAAAGAATTATCGATTTACAATAAAGAATTATAGAATTATAATAAAAAATTATCGATTTATAACAAAGAATTATAGAACTACAACAAAGAATTATAGAATGCTAAACATTACAACAATTTGTAAGATATGAAAGTTAAATGCTATAACTATTTTGTAGCTGAAGAATCCACATGTGATTCATGTGTTGCGTTGCTCACTTTTGAATTAAACTAAGCCTGTCATGAAACAGAACAATACCAGACACTACATTAAGTTAAAAAAAAATGCAAATATCCTCCCAAAATTGTTACATACCAAAAGACTTGTCAAACTCATGCCATCGTTCCACTCAAACAGATCGGATGGATTGTAGGTTCCAACATTGTAGTGCACGTATGTATGGTATTGCTGCATGTTGGAAATTACACAAGTTAGATATTGATAGGTTATACGTAATACAATTTACATGAGAATCAATATACTATATTACATACATGTCCATGCGAAGGGCTTGGTTGCTTCTTATACATTTTCTTGCCAACCAATTCTAGTGCACCCTTTGTCCTCCGACGACTGTGATTAGAATTAGGTTTCCTTTTGATACCCTTCGCTAGGTGAATATTTTTATCATAATCTACAACATTTACTCCTGACTTGTCGAAGATGATGTTTACGCTTTGGCACAACTTCTCACAAGGGTCAGAGGAAGCGTGATTTTCACCTACGTTGTTCGATCCCGTTTTCTTAGACTGGTCTTTACGAGCTGCAACAGACTCATGGTGAATTAACTGTACTTTTTTAAGTAATTTTCTTAACACTTTTCTCATACATACATAGGCTTCTTCACTTATCGATGTCAAATCTGCAACATGCATAAGTGACCTACATAGTTGTTGGTAACGGGAGGCTAAGTGACACTTCTCATCAACAGTAGATAGACTAACATTATTTATATCCAGTAGTTCAATCTTTGCTTGTCTCATCTACCTTCCAATTATATATGACTCAGGTATTTCTTGTATCTTCTCTTGATTAAGTGTCTTTAATGCATGACGACATAAAATACCTTTGAATTCAAACATTTTGCACGAACATTCAACTGTTCTGTTGTCAACATTGTATGTAACATATGCTTATTGCCTTTTTGGATGCTCTTCGCCCTTCTATACAATATGGTATTTGTACATATTCCCATATTACATACATCTTTCTATATTGCAATTCATGACATGTATAACCTCCTTCTTAATCCATTCAAATATAGTTAGTGTATACAGATCTGCAGGTCGCGTCAATATTTTTATGCCCAAAGTTACAAGGCAGGTGTTGAAGCATTTCACATCTTGTTCAAGCTTATTCTGTCTAAGACCGTCTACAAATAATTCATACTGTTCCATGAAGTGAAACATTGTTAAACATGAATACAAGGTTTTTTTCAGTGTGGCATGCATAGATTAAGCTCTTTGTGTGCTTATCATACCTGCACAAAAGTATTGTCTTTCATATGCTAATGTCCAGTTCTCTTTGTCTGCATATAAATGTTGTAATCACACACAGTCTTCAAGGTTGTACATCTGAATCATTTTCTCCCAATCAGACATAAAGGTGACCTCGTCTATGCTCTCAAGTACACACTGTCTATACTTTTTATCAAACTATGTCTTCTGATTAAAATGTGTCCTATGTTCTTTGTTGCATTTTGAAAGATATGCCACAAACATAGGCAATGATGTGCATATGGCCATACATGAGATTGAAAGTGCACTAGGATCGAGGCAACGAGCACTAGAGGGGGGCTAAATAGTGCTTTTTAAAAATTTCTACGAAATATAGAATGATTTTGCAAATCTCAAAGTAAACACACAAAGAACACAAGATTTTATCCTGGTTCGGTCTAACCCGACCTACATCCAGTCCCCAAGCAAAACCTGCTTGAGATTTTCCACTATCAACCTTGTAAACTACAAGATCACACAGACCATAACCGGTCCCACTTTCAGTAACAATCCTATTGAAAGCAAACAACTCCTTTACACCAAGGAGTCCTTCTTTTACAAAAAAGAAATAACAACTTACAATACAACCTATGAGCCTTCCTTTTGAATGCAAATGAGATGCAATTGGCTTTTGAGGTTGTTGAAACACTTTACTCACAAATTCACTATCTCTCAAAGTGATTTGAGTGAAAAACTAAAGTGAAAATATCACGTGAGTGAGAAAACAAATACTTGAATGAATAGGAGTGAAAAGCAATAAGTAAATGATTCAAATCGATTGAATTCTTATTGTTTTTTAGTGTACAATGCACTCATATTTATAGTTAAAGTTTTCCATACGTTGAGGGTATGAAAGGGTGTCAAAACTGTCCATTTCGAACGATCAAAACGTTTGAAAAATGAAAAGACACGCCTTTTTGAAGTTTCAGGAAAACGACAAAATTAGTCGACTGAAACATCAATTAGTCGACTAATAGTTAGTTATTAGTAGACTGCCAGTTATCGTCGGTCGACTGATCTGTTAATCGAGCCGTTTGAAAATCTGAACTTTTGAAACTTAGTCGACTTGAGAAAAGTTAGTCGACTGATAATATCATCAGTAGACTGAAAAACCTTTTAGTCGACTGCTGCTAAAAACTTCTGAAAAACAAACATTCTGTTCGGTCGACTGATAAAAAGCATTAGTCGACTGCTGCTAAATTTTCAGAAAACACATGTTTTGTTCAGTCGACTGATAAAACCATTAGTCGACTGCTGCTAATTTTCCAGAAAACAGACATTCTGTCCAGTCGACTGATAAAACCTTCGGTCGACTAATTTGACAAGAATGACTTTTTAGAAAATATGGCGCGAAAGGATTAGTCGACTAGTAAGTCTATTGGTCGACTAATAAACATGAAAATTTAAGAAAAAAGTTTTCTAAAAAAAAATTCATGAGGGTTCTTTTTAGAAAAGTTTTTCTAAAGACTTTTAAGGTGAAATGCAACCTAAATATACACTCTAAGTAAGGCTCTTACAAGAATCTAAGACTTTTAATGAATTAAACATTTGCATACTAGTCTTCAAAGATTCTTCACTGAATTCTTCAATTTCTTCATAGCCTTAGCTGAAATGCAGTTGATTCCACTTGCTCATCATCAAAATCTTGTACTTGAAGTATCATGTATGGTTTCATTGTCATAACAATCTCCCTTTTTTTGATGATGACAAACTTAATCAAAGATGAAGCATTTAGATGCATAGATGGAGATTTTACTCCCCCTATCAATATGCTGCAAAACATTAAAAGTTAGCACATTTAAAGCACATATATCACATATTGATTGGTTTGCATTTTCATTCATCATTTCTTCATGCATTTAGAAATACATTCATTCAAAGCTTTCTTTTTCTCTTAATTTTGCATTTCTCATGCAAGATCTCTTGCAATGTAATTGCTATCATCTTTTTGCAAGATCTCCTGCAATGTAATTGCTATCATCTTTTTCTCCCCCTTTGTCAGAATAAAAAAGAGTAAGGGCAGAAATAGCATAAGAAAAATAGAGATACAAGTTTAAAATATTACAACCCATACAGTATGAAAGTTCAGACAACAAAGATTAGTAAAGTGAGTTGAGCAAATCCTTGATTGAAGTAATCTCTTTCTGTAAATTGAGCCAAAATAATCAAAAGTAACAACCCACTGAAAAGGGATGTCGATTCTCCACAGATTTTAGGCAAGATGGAAGAGACGATCCAAAAGTATCATATAAAAGAGGATTTAATGGCTGACGGTGAGTGTGAAGTCGGCCACAAGGGGATTCCGGCAATGCACTGTCACACAAGAGGGTTCCGGTGTGTTTTGAAGATGCATCAGTTACTGCAGGAGGATTCCGGCGTTTTAAGATCACAGCCAGAAGATTCCGGCATCTCCCTGTTACGGTAAGAAAATCCCGGCGAAGATGGAGTCGAATGGCACTCCGAGGGTTTTTCGGAAGAGAGAGAGGCAAGAGAGAAAGAGGGGTTTTCGTTTTTAAGAAAAACAAAAAGGTACGAAGTGAAACGATGCCTCTTTAAAAAAAACGGGTTTTAAAACAAATTCAAGGGGTGTCGGATCCCTTCATTTAAAAATTTTTAAAAAAATTTAGTCGACTAAAACTTTATCGGTCGACTAAAAAGTGCGACTTATTCTAAAAATATCATCAGTCGACTAGAAATATATCGGTCGACTAATATGATGCGATACATTCCAAAATATAAAACACCAGTCGACTATAATTTTATCAGTCGACTAATATAGTGCGATTTTGAGATTTTGTTCAAAAATCAGCATTTTTATAAATCCAAAAACGAGCAAATACCTAGTTCTCTCCTAATTCTCATAAAATCTTCATTTTTAAGAGGTTTAGTGAAGATATTGGCATGTTGTTCTTTAGTGGAAATAAAATTTAATGAAATATCTCCTTTTAACACATGATCTCTTAAAAAATGATGTCTAACTTCAATATGCTTAGTTCTTGAGTGCTGAATAGGATTTTTTGAAAGATTTATAGCACTAGTGTTATCACAATAAATAGTTGTTGTGGAGTAATTCAAACCAAAATCTTTTAAGGTCTGTTTCATCCAAAGTACTTGTGAACATGCTAAACTAGCCGCTATATATTCTGCTTCAGTTGTTGAAAGTGATACTGAATTTTGCTTTTTACTAAACCAAGAGACTAAGGAATTTCCTAAGAAATGACAAGTTTCACTAGTACTCTTGCGATCAGATTTACTTCCTGCAAAATCTGCATCACTATATGAAACTAAATCAAAGGAAGATGATTTTGGGTAAAACAAACCGAAATCTAAAGTATCTTTCAAATAACGAAGAATTTGTTTTACTGCAGTTAAATGAGATTCCTTTGGATTAGCTTGAAATCTTGCACACATACAAACACTAAACATAATATCAGGTTGACTAGCAGTTAAGTATAATAGAGATCCGATCATACCTCTGTAGAGCTTAGTATCTACACTTTTACCATTTTCATCTTTATCAAGAGAAGTAGTTGTACTCATAGGATTCCTTCTTGATTTCGATGAGTCCATCCCAAATCTCTTGAGAAGTTATTTTGTATACTTAGCCTGATTGATGAAGATTCCTTCTTCAGTTTGCTTTATTTAAAGTCCAAGGAAGTAGTTTAATTCGTTCATCAAGCTCATTTCAAACTCTTCCTGCATAGCTTTAGCAAATTCTTTACAGAGAGAATCATTAGTAGAACGTCATCAACATAAATTTGTACAATAAGAATATCTGAATTAAGATTTTTAATAAATAAAGTGGAATCTACTCGACCAATGGAAAAACCAGATAGTTCTAGAAAATTTCGTAGTCTTTCATACCACGCTCTTGGTGCTTGTTTGAGTCCATACAAAGCTCTTTTCAATTTGTAGACTTTTTCTGGATATTTCTCATTTTCAAAGCCTGGAGGTTGCTCTACATAAACTTCTTCATTGATGTGTCCATTTAAGAATGCACTCTTAACATCAATTTGATATAACTTGAAGTTCATGTAACTAGCAAAAGCAAGCATCATTCGAATTGACTCTAATCGAGCCACTGGTGCATAGGTTTCATCAAAATCTATGCCTTCTTCTTGATTATAACCTTGTGCCACTAGCCTTGCTTTGTTACGAATGACTTCACCATTTTCATCCAACTTATTTTGGAAGACCCATCTTGTTCCAATTACTGGATGATCCTTTGGTCTATCAACTAGATCCCTAACATCATTCCTAGTAAATTGGTTAAGTTCTTCAGACATGGCTAAAAGCCAAAATTCATCATCACATGCCTCATTGATATTCTTTGGTTCTAATTTAGATATGAAAGCAACATTTGCAATGTATTTTTATAACTGCCTTCTAGTTTGGACACCACTCTTTATTTCACCAATAACTTGTTCACGTGGATGATTAGGAACTTCTTTCCAAACCGGTTGAAGAGGAATATTTTCTTGAGAAGTACTTTCTATCAAGGGTTCTTCTTGAAGTATTGCTTCTTCTTCTTCGCTTAGAGGTATAACCTGCTCACAATTCTCATCAAATGCAACATGTAAAGATTCTTCAATACAAGATGTTCTTTTATTGAAAATACGATATGCTTTACTTCTAGAAGAATATCCAAGAAATATTGATTCATCTGATTTTGAATCAAACTTATCAAGATTATCTTTGGTATTTAACAAGAAACATTTACTACCAAAAATTTTGAAATATGAGATCTTTGGTATATGATCATAATATAATTCAAAACATGTTTTATGTAAAATTGGTCGAATAAGAACACAATTTAAGACATAACATGCTGTATTAATTGCTTCAGCCCAAAAATATTTTGGTAAATTTTTATCTTGAAGCATGGTTCTAGCACATTCTTGCAAAGTTCTATTCTTTCTTTCAACAACTCCATTTTGTGGAGCCGCTCTAGGAAAAGCAAAGTTGTGAGATATACCATGTAAATTACAAAACTTTAGAAAAGATTCATTTTCAAATTCACCACCATGATCACTACGAATTTTAATAATAGATGTAGATTTTTCATTTATAATTCTTCTACAAAGTTTAGAAAATTCTGAAAAAGCATCATTTTTGCTTTTTAGAAAAATCACCCATGTAAACCGAGAATAATCATCTACTATAACAAAAGCATACTTGCTACCATTCAAACTTTGAATTCTAGATGGTCCAAATAGATCTAAATGTAAAAGTTCAAGAGGACGTTTTGTTGAAACTATATCTTTTGCTTTAAAAGAACTCTTGATTTGTTTACCCCTTTGACAAGCATCACATAAGTGATCCTTTTTATATGGTATTCTAGGTAGGCCTCTTACAAGATCATTCTTGGATAATTTTGAAATAATTTTAAAGTTAACATGTCCAAGTCTCTTGTGCCATAACCATTGAATTTCATTTGAAACAATAAGACATTTTTCATTAAAAGAGGGTAATTCATCTAGATATAGTTCATACACATTGTTTCTTCTTTTACCTTTAAAAATGATCTTTTTAGATTGAAAATCAGAAATTAAGCATAAATCATTTTTAAAAGAAACATGAAAACCTTTATCACATAATTGACTGATAGATATTAAATTATGCATTAAACCATCTACTAAAAGAATATTTTCTATCAAGGGAAATTTTGGATTACCAATATTACCAATACCTATCACTTTTCCCTTGTTATTGTCACCAAAGGTGACGGTTCCTCCATCCTTATTTTGGAGGGTGGAAAATAACTCCGGCCTTCCAGTCATATGTTTGGAACAACCGATGTCCAATATCCATTTGCTCCTTATGTTGTGTACCTACAACAAAATCAGAAAACAGAGCATTTGACCCCTTTCTATTTTCGGGTCCATGAGAGTTAGTCTTAGGAATCCATATCCATTTGGATTTTGGTTTCCTTTGATAATAAATATTCTTTCTATAAAAGGATTTAGAATAAACATTTCTAGAATAATCATTTCTAGATGCATTTCTATTAGAACTAGAAAGTTTAGTTTTATGAACAAAAGGTTGAGAATAATGTCTTTGATTTTTCACCACAAGGTTTGGTCTATTTTGAGTATCAAAGAAGCTATATCCCAATCCGGTTTTATTAACCGAGCATCTTTGAGAACCAAGAAGTTTTTCTAGATTCTCTTGACCATTTGTGAATTTGGTCACTATATAAAGAAGATCATTTGACTTTTCTTTAAGACTAGATATTTCTTTTTGTAAGAGATTGGTTCTAACTCCAATTTCTTTTATCTCAAGTGCTTGGCAAGAATTTTCCTTCTTGAGATCTTCTATTTCTTGAAGTAACACTTTATTTTAAGAGTCAAGAGTTAAATTTTCAGTTTTTAACTCTTTATTTTTAGAACTAAGACTCTTAAATTTAGCATATAAATCATTAAATGCTTCAAATAACTCATCATAGTCAAATTGACTTACTGAATCTTCTTGTGCTACAAAACACATGTTGGCGACTTCTTCATTTGATTCTTCATCGAAAGAGGAGTCACTATCATCCCAACAGGCTTGAAATGCCTTTTTCTTCTTGAATTGGTCCTTGGGCTTGAATTTGAGAAGAGGACAATCTTTCTTGATATGTCCTACCTTTTTGCAGTTAAAGCACTTTACTTCATTGGGAATGGAAGAATCTGCTTTCTTTACCTTCTTTTGAAATCTTCCCTTTTTGATGAATCTTCTGAATTGCCTTGTGATGAGGGCAATATCTTCATCTTCATCTTCTTCAGAATTTTCTGAGTCAGAAGTAGCCTTAAAAGCAAGAGATTTCTTTTTAGGCTCTTCTTCTTGTTTGTCTTGAAGTTGGACCTCATATGCCATTAGGTTACCAACTAAGTCTTCAAGAGTGAGAGTATTGAGATCATTTGCTTCTTCAATAGCAGTTGTTTTTCTCTTCCATTCAGGAGTTAAACACCTTAGAATCTTTCTAACTAAATCCACTTGTGAATATTCTTTTCCAAGGGATTTCAAAGTGTTAGTTATATTGGTCATTCTAGTTACCATGTCCGATATAGATTCATTTTGCTTCATTTTGAATAATTCAAATTTATGAACTAAAGAAGCAATTTTAGATTCCTTTACCCTTGACGTACCTTCGTGTGTCACAAGAAGAGTATGCCAGATTTTATTAGCTGTAGAGCATTGAGAGATGCAATTGAATTCTACCTTGTCAACGCCACAATATAATGCATTCATTGCCTTGGCATTAAGTGAAGCAGTCTTCTTTTCTTCATTGGTCAATCGGCTGAAATCAGTTGATGGAGTTTGGTACTTTTCTGAAACAACTCTCCAGATATCGAGATCCATGGATTGCAGGAATATTGTCATTCTTACTTTCCAGTATCCATAGTTTGTTCCGTCGAAGAGAGGAGGACGAACAGAGGAGCTTCCTTCTTTGTGCTGAGATGTTGTAGTTGCCATGCTAGATGATGGTTAAATCAAAGTAATAGCAAACCTGTGCTCTGATACCAAATGAAAGTGCACTAGGATCGAGGCAACGAGCACTAGAGGGGGGGTGAATAGTGCTTTTTAAAAATTTCTGTGAAATATAGAATGATTTTGCAAATCTCAAAGCAAACACACAAAGAACACAAGATTTTATCCTGGTTCGGTCTAACTCGACCTACATCCAGTCCCCAAGCAAAACCCGCTTGAGATTTTCCACTATCAACTTTGTAAACTACAAGATCACACAGACCATAATCGGTCCCACTTTCAGTAACAATCCTACTGAAAGCAAACAACTCCTTTACACCAAGGAGTCCTTTTACAGAAAAGAAATAACAACTTACAATACAACCTATGAGCCTTCTTTTTGAATGCAAATGAGATGCAATTGGCTTTTGAGGTTGTTGAAACACTCTACTCACGAATTCACTATCTCTCAAAGTGATTTGAGTGAAAAACTAAAGTGAAAATATCATGTGAGTGAGAAAATAAATACTTGAATGAATAGGAGTGAAAAGCAATAAGTAAATGATTCAAATCGATTGAATTCTTGTTGTTTTTTAGTGTACAATGCACTCATATTTATAGTTAAAGTTTTCCATACGTTGAGGGTATGAAAGGGTGTCAAAACTGTCCATTTCGAACGATCAAAACGTTTGAAAAATGAAAAGACACGCCTTTTTGAAGTTTTAGGAAAACGACAAAATTAGTCGACTGAAACATCAGTTAGTCGACTAATAGTTAGTTATTAGTAGACTGACCGTTATCGTCGGTCGACTGATCTGTTAATCGAGCCGTTTGAAAATCTGAACTTTTGAAACTTAGTCGACTTGAGAAAAGTTAGTTGATTGATAATATCATCAGTAGACTGAAAAACCTTTTAGTCGACTGCTGCTAAAAACTTCTGAAAAACAAACATTCTGTTCGGTCGACTGATAAAAAGCATTAGTCGACTGCTGCTAAATTTTCAAAAAACACATGTTCTGTTCAGTCGACTGATAAAACCATTAGTCGACTGCTGCTAATTTTCCAGAAAACAGACATTCTGTCCAGTCGACTGATAAAACCTTCGATCGACTAATTTGACAAGAATGACTTTTTAGAAAATATGGCGCGAAAGGATTAGTCGACTGGTAAGTCTATTGGTCGACTAATAAACATGAAAATTTAAGAAAAGAGTTTTCTAAAAAAAAATTCATGAGGGTTCTTTTTAGAAAAGTTTTTCTAAAGACTTTTAAGGTGAAATGCAACCTAAATATGCACTCTAAGTAAGGCTCTTACAAGAATCTAAGACTTTTAATGAATTAAACATTTGCACACTAGTCTTCAAAGATTCTTCACTGAATTCTTCAATTTCTTCATAGCCTTAGCTGAAATGCAGTTGATTCCACTTGCTCATCATCAAAACCTTGTACTTGAAGTATCATGTATGGCTTCATTGTTGTAACAGAGACATTGCAGCTGCAATTGAATGATCATCATCTGTAAGTACAACTTCAGGGTGCTTCCCATTCATTGTCTGTGTAAATACTCTGAACAATCACTTAAAGGTTTCCTTAGTCTGGTAATACAAAAAAGCGTCGCTAAATATGAAACTTCGTGAGTGATGGTTTGTTGAGAAACTCCGTTTTGATGTCACATAATATGATACACTGTCTCATTTGATTTTATATGATATGATAATATGTCCTCTTGAAAAATGTTATATTATGACTGAATATGTTTTGCCATAAATCTAACGAGTATTTGATGCAAGGATATCTCACCCAATAAGGATGGAGACTTCCTGTTCAAGTACAACTATGGTGCAATCATACTCCTTGAAGAAAAAGCTTGATGAGCCATGCATTCCTAAAGTTCAAATGAAGAGATCGGCTACATCAAGATGAAGACTTTTTTTCTTCTTTAGAGTCATATGTAACAGAACCTTTAGGAACATGCATATTGCATATTACATACTCATTCATAAAAACTATATCATAAAAGTATACGATAGTTTCAAAAAGCTCATTTTTGAAAAACAATAATTGTACCTTCTTATAACCTTTTATGAAAAAGATATTTTGTCATGTAATAATTGTACCTTACACTATATACAAGACAACATGAAAAAGAAATGTAGGAAAAAGACAAAAACATAAAATCGGCTACATAGAGAAAAACAAATATAATATAGTTTTGAAAAGACTCTAGTTACCTTCTTTAAAGAAATGTTTTTAATATAAGAAGAAGACAAAAACATAAAATCGGCTACACAAAGAAATGCAAATATAATATATTTTTGAAAAGACTCTAGTTACCTTTTTACAAAACCATAGAATGTCGACTTACTTGAAGTCATCATTCTCTTTGTACAAAGCATTAAATACCTCCTGTAACAAATCTTTGTTAATATCCTTCTCAAGGAATGTCGACTTTCTTTTAGTCCTCATTCTCTCTGAAGACTTTGAAAAACAAAACATAAAGAAAATACTTGACATGACTATGTACAAATATATATCAAAGCACTCAGTGTACTTACACTCATTTAAAGTAAAGAAGTACTTATGTACCTCAAATAATTAATTAGAATAAAAACAAAACTACAATCCAACGTTCAATGTACTATTGTAAGAAATAGACTTTTTACATAAAATATGTATTACCTAAAATATTACAACGACTAGTGTACCCCATACTTCACTGTTTATGGAAAAAGGCATTCTCGAATTTCTCTAAAGATGTTTTTGAAAATGACATGACATTTCACATCTCAAAAAGGCTACGATTTCAAAAAGCAACGACTACTTTTTCAAAAGCTATATAAACACACTCAAATAAACTATTTAAATGGCATGGAATAGACGTGTGAGCTTACAACGAGAAAAATTCCTATTCGATATTTGAAAAGAGAGCCTTGAAAAAGAAAGAGAAAAAGAAAAGAAAGAAAAGAGAAAAAGTCAAGTCGAGCTCTTTGACAAAGAGCATCCTCTGAGTGACAAACAGAACATTCTGAGAATCCTTCATTCGTGCATTCATATCATTCTGAAGGTTCTATAGGAAGTATTGTAACTCTGTTATTCACTGCTTTCCTTCTTTGTTGAAAGAAGTAGACCTCTGTGAAAGAGGGTGTTGCCCTTCTCTGTTGAGAGAAGAAGACCTCTGTGAAAGAGGGTGTTGTCCTTCTCTGTTGAGAGAAGAAGACCTCTGAGGAAGAGGGTGTTGTACTATTTATCCGGTGACTCGGATGTTATAGTGGAAAGCTCAAGTGGTTTGCTTGGGGACTGGATGTAGGTCTGGATACTGACCGAACCAGTATAAATTTTGTGTTTTATGTGTTGTGCCTTATTGCCTGATTATTTTATTTTATCGATCTATATCGTATTTCACTATTCACCCCCCTCTAGTGGAATTTCATTTGGTATCAGAGCAGGTTTGCTGGTTTCGACGTAACAAGTCTTCTAGCACAAATGACATCTACCTCCTATGCTCGTGATATTGAAGGTCAACACGCATCTCGTCCACCTTTCTTTAATGGCTCCAACTATTGATACTGGAAGTGTAGAATGACTATATTTCTCAAATCCATAGATTTTGCTGTATGGAAAATTGTTGAGCATCCATACACATCTCCATCCGCAGACTATAGCTTATGGTCTGATGAAGAAAAGAAAATGACAAACCTAAATGCAAAGGCTATGAATGCCTTATATTGTGCCATTGATCAGAACGAATTCAATAGAATATCTATATGTGAATCTACATATGATATTTGGCATTCTTTGGAAGTTATTTATGAAGGAACCAACAAAGTGAAAGAAGCCAAAATCTCATCTCTTGTTAGAAAATATGAGTTGTTCAAAATGAACAAAGATGAACTCATCACAGAGATGTTTACCAGATTCACCAACATCACCAACGATCTGAAATCTCTGGGTGTAACATATTCCCAGACTGAAAAGGTGAAGAAAATCTTGAGATCTCTCACAACTGATTGGGAGAAGAAGACTACAGCTATTGAAGAAGCTCAAGATTTATCTAAGCTTACTTTGGACGACTTAATAGGCAATCTTATGGCCTATGAAGTCCACATGAAAGAAAGAAGGGAAGAAGAGCAACCAGTAAAGAAAACTCTAGCTTTCCCAGCTCTATCTGAGAATGAAGACTCAGATAAAGAATCCGAAATTACGCTACTCACCACAAAATTCCAGCGCTTCATGAGAAGGAACCGACTTCTAAACAGGCACAAGGAAAGAAAAGATCCTAAAGAAGATCCCATGTGCTATCAGTGTAACAAGCCAGGTCACTTGAGACGTGACTGTCCCCTTCTCAAAAGAAAGTCCAAGACTGAGGAACCTAAGAAGAGGTTCTTCAAGAAAAAGGCTCTGCATGCTCAATGGGATGATTCAGAACCATCCAGCAGTGAAGAGTCAAGTGGTGATGAAGCCGAAACTGCAAATATGTGCTTCATGGCAAACGAAAATTCTGTAAGTGAAATTTCTGATTTTTCCTTTGAAGAACTTCTAGATGCTTTTCAAGAATTATTTGAAGAATCTAGAAAATTGAGTTTAAAAAATAAAGCTTTAAAATCTGAAAATCTAGAGCTTTCTCAGAAAAATAAAAAACTCAGTAGTGAAAACTCTGAGTTGAAAAAGAAAAACTTAATGCTTATGTCTGAAATATCTTCTACTAGCTCCAAAACTAAAAATCTGCAAGTAGAAATTTCAGAACTCAAAAGTAAAACTGAGAACCTCATGAAAACGGTTTTCAAGTTTACTAAAGGTAAAGAGAACTTGGATAAACTCTTATCCTCTCAGAAAGTCTCTTTCTACAAGAATGGTATTGGCTATTCTCATTTCAACAAGCCTTCTTGTATCAATCAAAAAACCACGTTTGTGAAAGGTTTGTCTGAACCAAATAAGGAGTATTATAATGATAATCTTTTTAACTCCTCTAAAGATATAGACAAACCCAAATCCAAATGGATATGGGTTCCAAAGTCTAACAAAAAAGGACCCAATTGGGTACCAAAAAAGAGATTCACTTAATGTTTTGCAGGCTCCAAAGAAGAAGAACAAATGGATACTAGATAGTGGATGTTCAAAGCACATGACAGGACATCCAGACCTTTTTGCTGTTCTTCATCATAAAGGAGGAACCGTCACCTTTGGAGATAACAACAAAGGTTTGATAATTGGTATTGGTAATATTGGTAACATAGATAAACCTCTTATCAAAGACATTCTCCTTGTTAAAGGCTTAAAACATAACCTACTAAGTATCAGTCAAATGTGTGACACAGGTTATAATGTTAGCTTTAATCATGATGCATGCCTCATAGCAGACACCAAAGAAAACATCATCTTAAAAGGTATAAGAAAGAATAATATATATGAACTATACCTAGAAAACATCACAGAACATTGCCTTATAGCTAATAATGACTCTCAACATTTATGGCACATGAGAATGGGTCATATAAATTCTAAGTATATGTCTAAATTAGCTAAAAATAAGTTGGTACATGGGTTACCCAAAATTTCTTTTAAAAAGGATTACTTTTGTGATGCATGTCAATTAGGAAAGTTGTCAAAATCATCATTCAAATCAAAAAATATCATTTCAAGTAAAAGACCTTTAGAGCTTCTCCACCTAGATCTTTTTGGTCCTTCTAGAGTAGCTAGTCATAATCATAATAAATACGTTTTTGTTATTGTAGATGACTACTCAAGATTTACTTGGGTAATATTTTTGAAAAACAAAAGTGACACGTTTTGTCAATTTGAAATCTTATGTAAAAAATTACAAAACGAAAAATCTTGTTCTATTGTTAAAATCCGTAGTGACCATGGAGGAGAATTTGAAAATGAACTTTTTGAAAATTTTTGTAACTTGCATGGTATTTTTCATAACTTTGCCTTTCCTAGAGCTGCACCTCAAAATGGTGTAGTAGAAAGAAAGAATAGAACCCTTCAGGAATCTGCTAGAACTATGCTCCAACACAATAATCTTGCTAAATCCTTTTGGGCAGAAGCTGTTAATACTGCATGCTACATAACAAATACAGTTCTCATTAGACCCTTATTAAATAAAACTCCCTATGAACTATTCTATGACAGAACTCCAATAATAGACTATTTCAAAGTCTTTGGATGTAAATGCTTTATCCTAAACACAAAAGATAGCCTGGATAAATTTGATGCAAAATCCGTTGAAGGCATATTCTTAGGATATTCAAGTCATAGTAAAGCATACAGAGTTTTCAATAAGAGTCATAATACTATTGAAGAATCTATGCATGTTAGTTTTTGTGAATCTATTGATCAATCTGTTCATAGGCAAACTAATGATGATGATGTTGAAAGTACAGATTTATTCTTAGATAACACAGCTAAGTCTAATGAAGATGATCATCAAAGAACATTTGTCGATATCAAAGATCATCCTCAAAAGCAGATTTTGGGAGACCTGACAAAAGGGGTTCAAACTAGAGCTCAGCTAGAACGGATTGCAAACATGGCATTCATTTCTCAACTTGAACCAAAGAAGATTGATGAAGCCATCATTGATGAGTTCTAGATGCTAGCCATGACTGAAGAATTGAATCAATTCCAAAGAAATGATGTTTGGGATCTTGTACCAAGACCAAAGGACCATCAGATCATTGGAACAAGATGGATCTTTAGAAACAAGCTAGATGAAACAGGTAATGTTATAAGAAACAAAGCTAGACTAGTAGCTCAAGGATACAACCAGGAAGAAGGTATTGATTTTGATGAAACATTTGCTCCTGTTGCTAGACTTGAATCTATTAGAATGTTTTTAGCATATGCAAGCTATATGGATTTCAAATTATATCAAATGGATGTTAAAAGTGCCTTTTTAAATGGTTTTATAAATGAAGAAGTTTATGTAAAACAACCTCCAGGATTTGAAAATGAACAATATCCAGATCATGTTTTTAAACTAAAATGTGTTTTATATGGTCTAAAACAAGCACCTCATGCTTGGTATGATAGACTTAAAACCTTTTTATTAAAAAATGGTTTTTCTGTGGGCAAAGCAGACTCGACATTATTTGTAATCATACCCTAATTGTTCAAATATATGTAGACGATATCATCTTTGGATCTTCTAACAGCACTCTTTGTGAAGAATTTTCTAAGTCCATGCAGAAAGAATTTGAAATGAGTATGATGGGAGAACTCACCTACTTTCTTGGACTGCATATTAAGCAAACCAAAGATGGAGTTTTCATCAATCAATCTAAGTATGTTCGTGAACTTCTGAAGAGGTTCAACATGAACTCAACTGCTTCAAAATCTACTCCTATGAGCACTACTACTGTTTTGGACAAAGATGAAGATGGTAAGTCTGTTGATACAAAGGTATACCGAGGTATGATAGGATCACTTCTTTATTTAACTGCTAGCCGTCCAGATATTATGTTCAGTGTTTGCTTGTGTGCTAGATTTCAGTCAAATCCAAAAGAATCACATCTTAAAGCTGTAAAAAGAATATTGAGATATTTAAAAGACATAGTTGATTTTGGATTATTCTATTCAAAATCCTCTACATTTGATCTAATCTCATACAACGATGCTGACTTTGCTGGAAGTAAATCTGACAGAAAAAGCACAAGTGGAACATGTCATTTGCTAGGGCACTCACTAGTATCATGGTTCAGTAAGAAACAAAACTGTGTATCCTTATCAACTACTGAAGCCGAATACATTGCTGCTAGCCTAGCCTGTACACAAGTTATCTGGATAAAACAAACCTTAAAAGATTTTGGTTTAAATTTTGAAAATACAACTATTTTCTGTGATAATACGAGTGCTATAAACTTATCTAAGAATCCTATTTTACACTCACGAACTAAGCACATTCAAATAAGACACCACTTCTTAAGAGAACAAGTCTTAAACAACATAATTAAACTAGAATTCATACCCACTAATCAACAGTTAGCAGACATATTCACTAAACCATTGAAACATGAAGACTTTACACGTATTAGAAAAGAACTAGGAATATGCAAACTAAGTGACTTATAAATTAATCACACTTATTATAATATTTCTTATAAGTTTTTTTCTTTTAAATAGCTTTTCTTCTTATCGATTTTTGTTAGTCAAACTAGGTTTCCATATTCACATACACTTTAAACTCTTATAAGACACATTCTCTATGTCTTTCAACTTGTCATCTTTCAAGTACACATCCATTATGACTCCTTGTCCTATCTCCTTTCACTCATATCCATAAAAACTAATTATATTAAAAGCTATCATAACATTGTTCCCACCACTCATCTCATAGCTCCTTTATTAGTTTTGTCCTTTTGTGAAAACTTCTCTTATGATAAATTGATTCACCTTCTACATGACAACATATTAGTTTATGAGAACTCTTGCTTTTCAAATTATTAGTTAAAATCGAATGATTATTTTTTTTTGGGTCTAGTTATTATGTTCTCACGTAATTTTTTACTATATCATTTGATATATCATAGATTACGTACACTCTATCTCACGTAGATTTTTACTATTTCATCTTTTATATCATAGTCTAACGAACTATCTATTATCATCTCTTCATGCTTTACATCTTTTACAAAAAGTATCATAAAAACTCTTGTACTCCACCCATTAGTACATTTTGTATCACCTTTTTTATCTATCTCTCTCTCTTTATATTATACGAAGCTCCTTCTCATATATTTTATATCTCTCTCTAATCAAGACTCATTAAAACCTTGTCCTTCATATTTTTTTTGTTCTCATTAGTACCTTTAGTACCTTATCTCTTTCTCTCATACGAATTGAGCCTCCATTTTTGTCAATTCTTGTTTGTGACTCCTTTACAAGTTTAAAACTTAACTTTATTCTCTAAAAACTATGAACTTCCTCCAATCGAGTTTCTTTAAAAATATGTTTATCAAATAAACATTAATTCATGTCAATCATAACTTTATTTTATGTCTTTCATCTCATATCAATCATGAATTTTTTTCTTGTTTTTTATTCCTATCCTACTCGAAAATCCATATATGTCATCTCACTTTTCTTTATGTCTACTTTTACTCCTTCCACGCATATCCATAAAAATACTTCTTATATAAAGAATTATTACTCTTCACTCATGAATATCTTTTTATCTCATCATCTCTCTTACTACTATTCAAAGTCAAAATGTGTCCTTCTCATATTTACGTATACTCATAAAAATTACAAATATGAAAACACATTAATCATGACACATTTTTTTAAGTCATTCTTTTCTTTCAAAAATGTCATATCTTTCAAAGTACACATCACATGATCACCCTATGACCTATTTCCATAAAAACTATTTCTATATTAAATAAGCAATCATGACATTTCTTTCCATCCGTGACCATGACTCTCTCTTATATTGTATATCTCTCTAAAATCGAGAATCATTAAAGTCTTGTCTCCAAGCAAAACTTTATTTATTCTAACTCTACTTTATGTCATATCTAAATCAAGTAAATGTTGTCCTTTATAACCTTTCTCTTTTCTCTACATATCCGTATCATCTTTTTATGTCTTTCACTCTCCTTTCACGCTTATCAATATATATAAATAAAAAAAAACTATTATTGCTTCTCACTCATACCCCATGGGTTGTCCTATTCTAAACTCTCCATTCATGAATTTAGAATACCTTCTCATAAAGTAAAAAGTTGTTTGTTTTATTAAGCCATTATTTTCAAAATCATTCACTCTTTTTAGTTCAACATGACACCCCATACTCTATTAATGGCTTCTCTCACTAGTCGATAAACTCAGCCATAGTAAAACCTATATATATATATACTATATATTTCAATACTATGTCCTTCTCAACCTAATATAATACACTATCCTCAAACATTGATTTGATTTGTCATTCACAAGTCTCTTAACTTACTACTCACGGATTTCCTTATTTGACTAAAATCTAAAAATCACTCACCTCCAATGTCATTCAAAACCTATCAAAATTATTTTCATTCCTCTATTTAATGGATTGGTTCATCACACACCAATTCCACTCGTATCTATCTATCATCCTACAAACTATTACCCACTTCAAACTCGCCCTTCTTAGTCCTCCTTTTTCCCTTACAAACTCTTGCAATGGCCTCTTCCTCCTCCAACAATGTGATTACTGCAGCAGATCTAAGGTATCCAGATCTGTTTCACAACTACAACTTACTATGCTCTCGCCCCATTCATGAAGGTAAATTGGTTAACTTCGACGACTTTATGCTATTTGACTTAGACAACTATCTCCCTGAACTCAAACCTCTACTAGGATCTTCATTCCAAGCTGCCTATTATCCCGAACTAGTTCGACTATTCTATACCAACTTCTCTACTGATCATGAACAAACCACAATCACCAGCAAAGTTCGAGGAAAGCTGATGATTTTCGATGCTTCCGACTTAGGTAGAATTCTTAACCTACCTTCCACCGGTACCGACCTTAACACCATAGTACCAATCGAACGATCGGTACTTCGAAAAATACTTTTCTACACCAACTGCTACCCACTTCCATGGCACATGAGGAATCTCCAACCTCATGCTCAATTACTTGCCCAGATTCTTCTCTACAACATCTATCCCAAGCTTCCCCGCAAGGGATTAGTTCCTCGAAAAATCTCTCTTCTTATCTACGCAATTTTTTCCTCTACTCCGATAAACTGGTCCTCCATTCTTTTTGACCTTTTTATTCGTTATCAAAAATTTGAGCCTCTTCTTTTTTGGTGTTTCATAACTCCCATTCTAAAATACTACACAGTACCCCTTCACAACGAAGTCATCCTCCATCCCTCTCAAGTCCTCGATGCTACCACCTTCAATCTAAGGTATCTGCACATGCCCGGCTCTGATGAAAACGATCCAACATCCACATTTGATTACTTTTATGCAATGATGAATATCGAGCACTCTCAGGATCGTATCCTTCGCAATCAAGCCCTGTTGCAGCAGACTCGCAAGCGGAATTGTGCCGACCGAACACATCAACCTCCTCCACCTTCGGGATAAACTTGTTTTTTTTTTGGTCTATAATAACCTTTAATTCCTCTTGGTCTGTAATAACTTTTAGTTACTTTTGGACTGTAATATTTATCATTGGTCTGTAATAACTCTCTTTACTCTGATCCCTTCCTTTTTGTCTATGACAAAGGGGGAGAAAACCTGTCTCCATTATTGGAGAAATACTCTCTTTAAACATTTTTCAAATATTTTATCATATTATTATTTCTATGCATAATGTCTTTTTGACAAAGGGAGCATATTTTGTCATCATCAAAAAGGGGGAGAATGTTGAGAAACTCCGTTTTGATGTCACATAATATGATACACTGTCTCATTTGATTTTATATGATATGATAATATGTCCTCTTGAAAAATGTTGTATTATGACTGAATATGTTTTGCCATAAATCTAACGAGTATTTGATGCAAGGATATCTCACCCAATAAGGATGGAGACTTCCTGTTCAAGTACAACTATGGTGCAATCATACTCCTTGAAGAAAAAGCTTGATGAGCCATGCATTCCTAAAGTTCAAATGAAGAGATCGGCTACCTCAAGATGAAGACTTTTTTTCTTCTTTAGAGTCATATGTAACATAACCTTCAGGAACATGCATATTGCATATTACATACTCATTCATAAAAACTATATCATAAAAGTATACGATAGTTTCAAAAAGCTCTTTTTTGAAAAACAATAATTGTACCTTCTTACAACCTTTTATGAAAAAGATATTTTGTCATGTAATAATTGTACCTTACACTATATACAAGACAACATGAAAAAGAAATGTAGGAAAAAGACAAAAACATAAAATCGGCTACATAGAGAAAAACAAATATAATATAGTTTTGAAAAGACTCTAGTTACCTTCTTTAAAGAAATGTTTTTAATATAAGAAGAAGACAAAAACATAAAATCGGCTACACAAAGAAATGCAAATATAATATATTTTTGAAAAGACTCTAGTTACCTTTTTACAAAACCATAGAATGTCGACTTACTTGAAGTCATCATTCTCTTTGTACAAAGCATTAAATACCTCCTGTAACAAATCCTTGTTAATATCCTTCTCAAGGAATGTCGACTTTCTTTTAGTCCTCATTCTCTCTGAAGACTTTGAAAAACACAACATAAAGAAAACACTTGACATGACTATGTACAAATATATATCAAAGCACTCAGTGTACTTACACTCATTTAAAGTAAAGAAGTACTTATGTACCTCAAATAATTAATTAGAATAAAAACAAAACTACAATCCAACGTTCAATGTACTATTGTAAGAAATAGACTTTTTACATAAAATATGTATTACCTAAAATATTACAACGACTAGTGTACCCCATACTTCACTGTTTATGGAAAAAGGCATTCTCGAATTTCTCTAAAGATGTTTTTGAAAATGACATGACATTTCACATCTCAAAAAGGCTACGATTTCAAAAAGCAACGACTACTTTTTCAAAAGCTATATAAACACACTCAAATAAACTATTCAAATGACATGGAATATCCGTGTGAGCTTACAACGAGAAAAATTCCTATTCGATATTTGAAAAGAGAGCCTTGAAAAAGAAAGAGAAAAAAAAAAGAAAAAAAAGAGAAAAAGTCAAGTCGAGCTCTTTGACAAAGAGCATCCTCTGAGTGACAAACAGAACATTCTGAGAATCCTTCATTCGTGCATTCATATCATTCTGAAGGTTCTATAGGAAGTATTGTAACTCTGTTATTCACTGCTTTCCTTCTTTGTTGAAAGAAGTAGACCTCTGTGAAAGAGGGTGTTGCTCTTCTCTGTTGAGAGAAGAAGACCTCTGTGAAAGAGGGTGTTGTCCTTCTCCGTTGAGAGAAGAAGACCTCTGAGGAAGAGGGTGTTGTACTATTTATCCGGTGACTCGGATGTTATAGTGGAAAGCTCAAGTGGTTTGCTTGGGGACTGGATGTAGGTCTGGATACTGACCGAACCAGTATAAATTCTGTGTTTTATGTGTTGTGCCTTATTGCCTAATTATTTTTTTTTATCGATCTATATTGTATTTCACTATTCACCCCCCCTCTAGTGGAATTTCATGGTTCACTCCGACAAACTACGCAAATGACTATTGCTCTGTATTAATCTCCACTGTCATATAAAAAAGAAGCACATCATTGAACCATTGATAATCTACTCTTTACTTTGAATCTTCCCAAAACATATTTATAGTATACTCATCTTCATCCAGTTGCATTGCACTAAAGAAACCAGGGTCAATGTTTGATTTTTTTCTGTTGGTAATCAACCAAAGAACATATTCATTCATTCTTCATGTTTTATGAACTCTTCCTTTTCAAGTGGTTTCTTAGATCCATAGGTGCGAATGGTACATTCTCGCGACCACCATCTACATGCATGCACAAATTATATGTCTTCTTTGGTGCAATGCCAGCGCTATCAGCTATTTCAGCAATTGCAGCATGCGCTTCAGTTACTTTACGATGTGACCTTAACATAGGAGTCATAAATGAAGCGGCTAATTCATGGTTATGATCATTGATTAAAGTACAAACTACATATTTTCCATTCAGAAGTCTTCTTAACATCATTCTCGCTAGACAACCGTATCTTAAATCTGACTTGCTCCATGTTGGATTTCTACTTGACTTCTTTCAACCTTGCTTAAAACAAACATATGCCTTTCTCAACACGACACCTTGTGCATTTTTTGCCCAAGAATACCTTCTAACACTAAAGCCAAGTTTTAAGGCATAATCATTATAAAATTTGTATGCAACTTCCTTATTATTAAACCGCATTCCCTCTATGAGAACAAAGTCAAGTGTATTATCATGTAGACTTGAGGTGCATGCACCTTGGTCAAGTGTACTGTCATGATTGTCTACCTCATTATTGAATTGCATTTAGTCTGCTGGAATATTCAAGTCAAGAGTAAATCCAATGTCTGCACTCTTCTTATCATGTGCATCATTAGTGCATATATTCAATTTTTTAGGTGCGTCGATAGTACTGATGTCCGTTGCTCCATGACTTCCCAATGATTGAGATACATCATCTTCACTGCAACTAGTTGATATGCTCAACACTGTCATGAGCAAAATATCACTTTGCGTTAGCCAGCGCATACGTTTACTACAATTTATTCAAGATGCATATAACAACAGCTGCCGATTAGTTAAGCAAGTCAAAGAAACGATTGAATGAATCACAATATCAAAGATTCAACATAATAGATTATAAATCAATATTAACAAACAAAACCATATCTCACAATTCGACAATAAAAAACACATAATATCTTACAAATCAATATATGATAATTCAACATAATATATTACAAATCGGTATACGACAATTAAGTATAATATCTTACAAATCGATATATAACAATTCAGCAAAATATATTACAAATGATAGTAACAAACAAAATAATATCTCACAAATCGACACTACAAATCAATATACGGCAATTCAACATAATATATTACAAATCGATATTAACAAACAAAACAATATCTCACAAATCGATAATAGAAAATACATAATATCTTATAAATCGATATACGACAATTCAGAATAATATATTACAAATTAATAGTAATAAACAAAATAATATCTCACAAATTGACACTAGAAAATACATAATATCTTACAAATTGATATACTACAATTCAACATAATATATTACAAATCAATATTAACAAACAAAACAATATCTCACAAATCAACAATAGAAAACACACAATATCTTACAAATCGATATACGACAATTCAACATAATATATTACAATTTGGTATATGGCAATTCAACATAATATCTTACAAATTGATCTACAATAATTCAGCATAATATATTACAAATCGACATTAACAAACAAAACAATATCTCAGAAATCGACACTAGAAAACACATAATATCTTACAAATCAATATACGATAATTCAGCATAATATATTACAAATTGATATTAACAAACAAAACAATATCTCACCAATCGACACTAGAAAATATATAATATCTTACAAATCGATATACGGCAATTCAGCACAAATCGATATTAACAAACAAAATAATATCTCACAAATTGACACTAGAAAATACATAATATCTTACAAATTGATATTCGACAATTCAACATAATATATTATAAATCGATATCAACAAACAAAATAATATCTCACAAATTAACACTAGAAAACACATAATATCTTACAAATTGATATACGACAATTCAACATAATATATTACAAATCGATATTAACAAACAAAACAATATCTCACAAATCGATATACATGTTACTACAACCGCGATTTGGTTATATTGCATATGCTAAGTGAATGGACGATACCGGATGGGATAGAGGCCCTTGCTCGCATCTGTAACCAAGCATTCTTGTCAGGAGATCCCACCACCTTACAAATATCTTCAAGTTTCCAATCGTCGAAACGATAAAATCTACCTACAATAACAAAACAATGCCTTAATGACACTCACGATGACATACGTTCTTCAACAATAGCATGATGACATGGAAATGTACTCACCATGCTTTAATGGCACTTGTTGGAATGTTTGTGTGTCATTGCTTTTTTCCATACTGCCTAACAAAAACGAAGAAGAAGAGAAGACTGTAAAAAGAGATGGCTGACAAATCCCTCTTTGACGCCCACCAATGATCAAACTTGTCATTCGATTTATAGCTATCTCCACGAGGTAGGAACAAACCCGAAAAAGTTTTCTATCTAACACAAGGCAGGAATGAGAAGGCGACCATGTGTTGTAGCACAAGCTAAAAACAAAGGCGGAACGTGCAAATCTATATACGGGGAGTGGGAGGACATTTTTGTCCAACACATATCTATCTTACGGAAGGACATTTTCGTCAAAAGCATATCTACCTTTTTTATATGTTATTTTATTATAAAGTCATCGTGGGCAACATTGGCATATAAATTATTGCGGGTCCCAAGATTTTCCTCTGTACACACCGAAACACGCAAATTTGTGTTCCGGGCAGAACACACAACACCCTCTCACGAGTAAGGGAACAAATGGAAAAAAAGATTGTTAGTAAAAACAGAAAATGATGATAAATGTTAATATGTCCCCTCAAGTTAGAGCATGCAGGTCAAGCATGCCCAACTTGGACTTCAAGATAGAAAGTTGATCCCTACCCAAGGCCTTGGTAAATATATCTATGCACTGAGAATTTGTGGGAATAAATTGAGTGCATATCAGTTCACTTTGGATCTTTTTTGGATAAGATGTCAGTCTAACTAGATGTGCTTTGTATGCTCATGATAGACTGAATTGGTACCAATGTGAAGAGTTGCCTAATTGTCATAATAGAGAGTCATGGGATGAGAGTGTTGGGTCCCGAGGTCTGTCAATAGGTATTTTACTCAAGTGAGTTCACAACTTGCAAGAGTCATGCATCTATATTCAACTTTCATGAAGGAACATGAAACTATGGATTGCTTTTTGGACTTACAAGTGATTGAATTGGACCCAATCATAATGCAATAGCTGGACATAGATCTGTGAGTTATTGGGCATGAAGCCCAGTCAAAATCATAATACCCAATGACATCTAACTAGCCGGACACGTTCATGAGTACCCCTTGTCCAAGAGTTGCTTTAACATAGTATAAGATCCGAAAAGCAACATCTATATGGGGAGTGCGCGGAATGTGAATTGCAAACAGAATATCTGGTCATGTAATGGTTAGATAGACAAGGCATTTGATTAGGTGTCAGTATGGACTGAACTGGAGTGGATTGGACTGGGGCCTTTGAGGGTGTCACCTCCCTCATTGTCAAGTTTAAGATGCTGCTCCATGAGAAATTTGTATGGTCTGGATCCTAAATAACCCATATTCTCCAATATGTCTAAAGCATATTTTCTCTAGGATAATAATATACTTTTCTTGGAGTGAGCTACTTCAATACCAAGAAAGTATTTGAAGTGACTAAGATCATGGAGACAAAACAGATTGTTGAAGTTTCTTTTGAGTTCTTCAATTTTAGATAGATCATTTTTTGCTATGACAATGTCATTAACGTACACCAATATGAATACGTGTCTTTGCTTCCTGATTTGAGAAAACAATGAGTAGTCTGCCTTACACTGAATAAAACCAATTTGTTACAAGTATGATGATAATTTGGTAAACCTATTTTGCAAGGGCTCCTTAAGATCATAGAGAGATTTTTTTAAGCGATAAACATGTTGTACCCCCTCACTAGAGAATTTGAGAGGCATTTGCATGTATACCTTTTTTCTTTAAGTAACCACGTAGGAATGCATTGTTGACGTCGACTTGATGTAAATGCCAATTGTGAATGGCATCAATAGTAAGAAGACATCAAACTGTGATGAGTTTAGCCATTGGAGCATATGTCTCATTGTAATAGAGACCTTTAATTTGTGTATACCCCTTTGCAACCAACCACACTTTGTACCTTTCTATAAAACCATCATATCTATATTTGATTTTATAAACCCATTTACATCCAATGGGCCACTAGAGTATATCTCTCATTGTAATTGAGACCTTCAATTTATGTATACCCCTTTGCAACCAACCACGCTTTGTACCTTTCTATAGAACCATCATATCTATATCTGATTTTATAAACCCATTTACATCCAATAAGCTGCTTCTCCTCAAGTAAATTCATAATCGATCAGGTGTTATTCTCCTCAAGCGCATTCATAACTGACCATTTGCTATGCTAATGTCATTAACGTACTCCTATAGTTGTTTTTTGGTGGTTATACCCTCTATTGTACTAGATGGGTTTAAAGTAATAAAGAGAAATAATACATTAGATTCGTAGAATCACTTCTATCATGTGCATAAACATATAGAGGTAGACCTGTAGAATTTTCTAACGTTTACACGTGAATGGAAAAGACATGTATAGGGTCATGTATTTGATCTGATAATTCAAGTCACAGACTTGATAAATACACATGAGGTGCATGTATGTGTGAGACTCACAAGAAAGGTTGAGAGAAAGGACCTATTTTCTATAAAAAAAATGCAAAAGTGCATAAATGGTCCTAAGAACAAATTTTATAATTACATAAATTTATGAATGCATATCATAATCATGGGATTGACATGTGTAAGCTCTTTTTTAGGAAAGAATGTGAATGCTTTCATTTTTTATAGACCGATATGTCTTATTTAATTGAAAAGATTGAGCGTATAAAGTACGTTGGAATGGTTGAATGAGATTTTGACTTGTTTGTCATATGCAACTTTATAAATGCATATGCTATGTTGAGAGAGACTCTTATGTCCTAACTTGTTTGAAAAGCATATGCGTGTGTTTCACACTGAACATGATCAAATATAATTTGACATACTTACATTGCGCAATTATATGTAAAGTGCTTAATTATTATTCATTTATGCGAATGAATGTCATGGATGTGAATGAATGTTGCTGTGGATTCTCTTGAACTTCATTTTATAAATAATGAGAATTACATTTTGGTTGTACCATTATAAACTTGATTTATATTCTTTAAGTTTAATTTTGAGTTTCTTACGAGCATGTTGTTAATGCTCTATAGTATTACAAATATCATCCTGGAGAACTAGGCAAAGGTCGAGATGCTGCAAACTAGAGCGAACTCTCTTACTCATTACGATCCTTGAGGGATCCAAACTTTGTTTATGTTTTAAAGGATTGTAAAATATTAAACTTTACTGTTCTAGATCATTATTTTTTTAAGACTTTTAAATACTTTGCAATGAGATTTCTTTGTAGATGTTGTCATTTCTTTTATGCAATAATTATGAATATGATTGCAAATCTCAAACTTTTACGTAACTTCTCAATTGTCTTAACTTTTAAATAATTTGTCTTTCACATTTTTATATGTGATTTTTCTTAGAGTAATAACCTCAATCGGGTTGTGTTTAAGGTTGATTCTATACTGTATCTGATGCTAGGAGGCTAATATACACTCACACTTGCGTTCATCCGGGTTTTCCAATATTTAGAATATGGTTGTAAATGAACTCGTTGACACATTACTCTCGAGAGTCATGTAAAATTTTATAACAAATGAAATTTTTTAAATTTTCTAAAAAACTCGAGTTATGAAAAAGTTTTAAAAGGTTGATTTTTTTAGGAACGTTATATGTGTATATATTGTAAAGCCTTCATGTAAAATATATTTCTTACTAAATAAATTATAAAGAACAAATATAGGAGGTCTGATCGATGAAATGCTCAAGCATTGAAGAAGCGGAGTCATTCGATCATCACTGGTTATAGATTTTGGATCTTTCTTTGGTTGGATGGCCTTTCTTTCTTATATGTATATATATAGTAATGGGTCTCTACTAAATGAAATATGCTAAATAAAACATACTAAATGGGTTTTTTAGGTTTTTTTTGTTTTATCTTTAAACTTTGATCGTACAAATGTGATATATGTACTTGATTTTATAGGGATCAACTCTTGAACTGTTCTATTCTGATACATGTGTGGATCCATAACACATTTATGGGGTCGAAACTGAAAAAAAATATTGAAAGAGCCGGAAAAACCGTTACTCTCTCTCTAGAGAGAGAGAGAGATGGGTCCTTGCATAATGAAATATGCTAAATGAGTCCTTTAGGTTTTTTTGTTTTGTCTTTAAATTCTGACTATACGGATGTGATCTATGTACTTGATTTTATAAAGATCAGCTCTTGAGATGTTCGATTAGGGTGGATTTTTATAAGGTTTGAAAAATCAAAGGTCCAAAATCTCTATAAACTTTTGAGGCTCTAAATATCATTTTTCATTAAAAAAACAAATGATCTAGGTGTGGATTTCTAGAAAATCGACTATGCCCAACACATTTTTGGGGTCAGAACTGCAAAAAGACGCCTTAAGAGCAGAAAAACCCATTTTAGCACGTTTCATTTCTCTCTTTTTCTAATATATATATATATATATATATATATATATATATATATATATATATATATATTCATATTTTTGTTACCCTATTTTATAAATTTAAAATTGAATTAAACATAGGCATTGTTTGTCGGTTTTTATGTGACGCGTTCTCTTATGCCGTTTTTCCCAATCGTGTTTTTCAAGCACAAAGTATTCAAACGATTTTAGCGGTTTCGCGTATTGCTAACTACGCACATAGGTTCCTATGGGACCCATATCCAACCGAATCAGGTGAATCCAACCCCTTCGCGCCGAAGCACCGACCTATGAATTAATTCAGAGTTGCATGTGACCCTTATCCGATTGAATCGGGTCAATCCAAGTATGAATCCCAATCTACATCCTGGGCCCACTAGACCCTTCCTTTGTCCCCGGCACAAGTTAGCTTTGTTCCAGGGATAGTTTAGTAATATCTTCACCACTTCGCCTATATATGACAACCACCCCGCCGCGTTGCCACCAACAAAACACGTCTCTCTCTCTCTCTCTCTCAAAGAATGGCGACCACCATGCTGAAATCTGACGACCAAACGGCCGTATCTTGCCGGAATACGGCGGGAGATCGGTCGCTGGAGAACCCCTTGTGGCGGCTGTCGATCTTTTCGTTAGGAGCGGGTGGGCCGGCTCCGTTCGACCTCGACGATGCGCTCTCCCTCCACGACTACGAGCCCACCACCGAGCCGGAGTACCTCCGGCAGTACCTCTCGCCGGAGAATTCTGTCTCGCTCATGCCTACCGTCTTCTGCGGCGGCGTCTGCGCGGTTTGCATGGAGGAAGTCGCCGAGGGCACGTGCGGCAAGATGATGCCCTGCTCGCACGTGTACCACCAGGATTGCATCGCCCTCTGGCTTGCTGAAGACGGGTCGTGCCCGCTCTGCCGGTGCCGTATCCAGCCGGAATGATGACGTGGCGGTGACCCTCCGCTCTCCGAGAGGGTTCCGGATTAGATGGGGGAGAGGTTTTTTAGGTGACAAGTATGCCCTTAGAGTGTACCCTGTTATAGGCGGCTTCTATTCTGCTGACGAGAAAGGGCATTTTAGTAAATATCGGTAGAGAAGTGGCGGTTTTGTGACTTTTATCTTTTGTTTGAGTATTCTGTAATAATAATAATAATAATAATAATAATAGTATAATAAATCATTTAATTTCTACTTTTGGTTTCTTTTCTTATTAATTTTTTCTTTTACTAATGTTCAAAAATTGCAGTCACCAATACAGTTCAAACGTAGACAAAACATAGATAATCACTGCACGTGTAATGAGTATTTTACAGAAAAGAAATTGCCTACATAGTGTTTTTTTTTAAAGGCAAGCTTGGGTTAGAAAGGCCCCCCACCAATTAATATTTTCAACATACCACTGGGTGGAGTTTTGAACCTCCAACGTCCCACCACAGAGAGACGTGCACTGACAGCTCCTACCAGCCACGCGGAGCCCACAAAATTATTATTAGCGATTTTTTTTGTGGTTTACAGCCCAACCACCGAACCACATCTCGGACGGACGTGATATTACGGGCCGAGAGGTGTCATTTTGATTGTAGCCTTGTTTTGGTGTGTACAATTTAAAACTTCACCAGTATTCTCCTTGTCAGTATCGGTGCGTATCGATCTGAATCGGCCGATACATGTCATATCACCAGAAAATCGATACCAACTTGAATAGGTTATTTTTTAATAAATATAAAATATAGCTTAAATTTAATTTTAATATTATTTTAATAGCTTTAACATGTGCAGGTTATATTTTTGAATTAATTTTTTACCATTTCAGAATTATTCACTTGAGAATCAGTATGAGTCGATTCACCTGGATCGTTGGCCAAATGATACGGATCCGATTCGGATACTGAACATTGGTATTCTCCTCCAACATAGATTCCTGTGGGGTCTGACTCAAGGAAAGTCTTTTATATTAATGTTCAATGATATTTGCTAATCATTTTTTTTTCTTTGCTGGTCGAAAAGGTTTCCTATGGAACAACTGCTATTAGATGGGAGATAATATGTACTTGTTTTGTAAGATAACGAGGGACTTTTTACTTGTCTGAATATAGATCCAGTCAAGGCTTATAAGGGTTGTGCAAAAAGATACCCGTCCACCTTTTCTTTTTTTACTTTTTTATCATAATACCGAGTCCAAAACTGATTTGTGTTGGGTCTTCTTGAACAAGCTTTTGGGGATAGGGTCGTGGAGTTGAGATCAAAGGAACGGCTAAGTATCATGAGTATGCCACACTAGCCAATCACGTGACAGGATTGCATGGATCCCATAGCCGGGGCAGGTTATATGCGCTCCCCCAACACACACTGTAGCTATAGTGCGTGTTGGGGGTTCCGACTGAGCGCCGCGTGATGCTCGGTCAGGTGTATGGAGATACCGTACATCTACCGTACACACATCTGTGGGTATATGACATTCATTGTATACTTGTCTGCGGGTATACGACGTCCCCATACATCCAATTGAGCAATACACGACACTCAGTTGGGACCCCGAACATCAGTGCATGTTCGGGGGAGAATACACAACACCCTCCCGCCCATAACTACATAGTACAGACCTACATGAAATACTGTCATGTGACTGCAGTCATGGCAATTAGCCACTCTCTAAATCCCTGCTAGGGGGTCGTGTACAGTGCATGTGCGGGGGAGAACACATAACACCCTCCTGCCCATAGCTACATAGTACAGGCCTACATGAAATGATGTCATGTGATTGCAGTCATGGCACTTAGCCACTCTCTCAATCCCTGCTAGGGGGTCGTGGTGGTCATAGTGGATGTTAACAACCAGACAGTCAGAGGGTGGAGGTGTCTGCTGGCTGAAGACATGGCGGTAGTGGTTGGAATCTCTCTCTCTTAGTGTGTTTCAATGGTAATAAAGGCAGCATATGCATGGGGCAATGGCGGCAGGGGGTAGGGGCAACCACAATGGTGGTGGCTAGAGGTGGTTGTATGGTAGAACAGGCAAGGGAAAAACAATAGTGGTTAATGAAAGTGATCATGTAATGCTCAAATTTTTGAAACAAAAATTTAGGAAAATATTTTTTTTTAAAAAAACCTACTTTACATGATTTTTAAAAAATATAGTAAAAACTTTTTTTAAATACAGTTCAAGCCTTGGGCGAATTACAAATACAATACATACCACATGTAAGATTAGAATAACTCAATCAAATCATAGTTTCCATTTAGAATAAATCAAATACTAGTCTCAAATATAATTAGAGTTTATAATATTTAGTTAAATAATCAAATAATAAACTATCAAGTACTCTCAAAACCGTAAAGAACTGTGACCCTCTTGGTGCTATCCTGAGCCAACTGTCACCCTCCAGCCTACTCATTACCTGAAATATTATAAGTAGAGGCATAAGTCCACAACCTTAGTAGGTAAACACTAATACACATGAACACAAATATTTCAATCACAGAAATAAACATCGGCATAATTTCAAATAATATCTAAATCATGCAACATCACAATATCAGAATTAAGCATAATTTATAATTTTACAACTAATCATACTTTCACTCATATTATATAAATAAACATGCTACAATGCATCATGCCAATGAAATAATAATTTATATACAAACTAAAATATTACAATGATTTCATTCTGATTTTTTATGTTTCACTTTTCCTCATGCTCGAAGGTACACTCTTGGGTTCCTAACTTCGACTAAACTAATCTAATGATGGATATATTATGTCATGTATTTTATTAACCCCATTGAACTGAAAAATCTACAACCTCACACCAAGGTTTCACTAGAGCGATCCATAACCGAAAGAAACTTTCAATGGCTCTGCGCGAAATCGATTCTTACTCTGTAGAGATTTTAGATATACCACCTAAGACACATGGTAGTCTGGTCCCTGTACGACCGAAAATGGAAGGACTAGAAGATGTCGTTGCCCTCCAAAATAAAACAATGATCAACTGGTCGTGTGTACTCTCACTCTCTCCAAAGTGAGCTTCAATTCAAAGGACTTGTTCTGAAAGGGTCATGGATGTTATTTAATTATTAGGCTTATAAATTACATTACATGTGCTCACAACACACACACCTGGGCTCACCAGCCCACTCTCTCTACTAAAGATTCCATAATATAGTCTATTTTGACCCATCCAGATTCCACAGTTAACAATGTGAGCTGACCTGCACGAGGCAATTATGTGATTATGTGCATAAATATCTTTTCTGTCTCTGATGCAGCACAGACACCCATAAGTTCCACCAAACTCAAGCTCACACCCGAACTATACACATACTCATATCATTATCACAATATCATACGCTCATATGTATAAATAAAAGCTTCAACTACATACAATTCATGATCATACTTAAACAAGCAACAACATGTGTAACAATTTACTTTACACTGATCATGCCTTATGATATTCAATGTTCAAGAACATGCATGTCATATGAATGCTTATAAATCAAGAATAACATAAAATACATTTAGCTTGTATGCCTATCAGCATAAATTTTGAGATAAACATCCCTAATCATGCTGCATAGTGAAAAATATCATTAAGCATCCATACAAGTCATAATGTGTAAATTCAGATTCCTATTAACCCATTTTTGAAAAATCCATCGAAAACTATAAAAATAGAATTATACTTTCTCAATTTTATTATGAATGCCCTCAGTCCAAGAAACAAAACTGAAAAATTTGCCATAATAAAAAAAAAAAATTGGAACTAAATCTTATTAAAGAAAAATACAAGACAGATCCTGTCAACTACAAAAATTTATCCTAGTTTAGAGAATTTCTCTAGGACTAAAGAGAAATCTTTTGAAAAAACCTTTTCTACAGGATCATCTTGTATAGGTTACCCTTCACTATTTTTTTTTCAATTTATTTTGATTAGTCTTGGTTAAGTCTTTAGAACCATTAAAATCGTGGGTCGGAACAATCTTGCAGATAGGGTAGAAAACTAGTGCTTTGTTGTAAAGAGGATATTTTGGCCTCAATACTGATTCAAATGAAGCAAAACATTATTCTAAATTTAAGCCCTAGATGTGTAGAACACTCTAGTATTTTTATTTTAATTTATTGGCTTCATTTGTATAAAGATATTAATTTTTTTCTGAAATATGTTGGGATAAAAAATGAGGATAGAAAAGCCAAGATTTAAACTCATGCAAGATCCATCAAGCAAAAACATGATTCAAAATAAAACTCTATACAATCATGATTTTTGATGCTCTAAACATATTTACCTCATCATATAATAAATATTTGCTCAGGTTCATGTTAATCTTGTTAAAACAATAGCATACATCATCTAAGAATCACAAAAACATCAAAAAATACCTCAAATAAGATTATATCTATACAAAAATCATAATAAACCCTAAAAAATCATGAAAATATTGATTTTTTATACATTAACATGATGTCTAATCATACTAAACATGAAATAATCTATTATACATGCTTAGATCAAGTTTCTTTATCAAAAACATCAAAACCCTAAAAATATTTTTGCCAAAACCTTATTTAAAATGATTTTTTTTACATACAAGAACATGAATTCAAGCATATAACGAATTTTCAGAACTTATTAGACTTATATTTCATCAATATAACCTAAGATCAACATATTAAATATGCTTAAATAAATAAGATCTAGCAAATAACAAGAAAAAAGCTTTTCCCAAATCATTTTTCGTAAAAGAGCCAAAAAATCATCTTGTTTCAAAAATCGATTTTCTTTTTTTATTCCATGGTAACAAAGATCCATAAAAATATGCTCTCTAGATTGAAACTCAATCTTAGAGAGGTGTTTCAAAGTCTTATCCAATGTTGGTTCAGATCTAAAAATCATCCCACCCATATTTCATGCGTTTAAAAAAAATATACCTACGTGATTGATGTACCGACCTTAATCAGGTTCTCAAACGTAGATTGACCTTTGTCTCCCAGCTTAGAACCTTAAAAAAGCTTCAATGGCTGCTAGAAGAGCTTCAAGAAGAAAGAAAGAAGAAGAAAGAATAGTAAAACAAAATAAGAATAAGAGAGAGACTCCTCTTTTTTATATTTTTTTTATATTAGAAAACCCACCAAAGGAGCATCTCCTCTTTGGAGTCCAACCCTAACAATTTTCTAGCTAGACTGATCCCTAAGAGCCCTATTCCAACGACATTCTAACAAATCTCTTAATTAATTAAGTAATTAATTTAATTAACAAATATTTTTAGCTTAATTAACTATAAATTAACCTAATTAGTTATGTGGTCCACTAAGAGGCATCCACCCTCTCTAGAATCCTCTAGGGTTTAAAGACCTTCCTAATAAGGTCTCTAGAACTTGGAGTGGATCTCACTTGGGTACAAATAAAAAAATGACCAAGATCCAAAAACTTGATCCAGATTCAAAACCTGATCCAGATTCAAATCCAAATCCAATCCCCAGTTGGGTTGGATCTATGAATCTAACAAAAAGATTCAAATCCAAAACTAAATTAAAGATTCATATCCAAACATAAGATCCAAAATAACACTGGATCCAAACTCAGGTTTAGATCCAAACCTAATCCATCCAAGATCCAAAATAGCCTTGAGTCACCCCTAACCCCTGTGAGCCACCCTAACCATACCTGACACTCCACTGGGTTGGGCATGACCCCTCTGAGCCTCTCTTAGACCCTGGTTTGAGTCTAAAACATCACTTAGTCAACTTAGACTCTCAAATTTATCTAGAATTAAAAACTGATTTTAACAAGAATTTAAAAGTTAATCAAAAGCAAAAATCACAGATATTACAGATCAAACCGTAGAAAAACTAGCAATGATTTTTATGTTTTTTTATTTTATTTTTTAATTCTGATCATACAAATGTAACTTGAAGTGTTCAATTCTGACACATAGGTAGGTTTTTATAAGATTCAAAAAATCAATGGTCCAAATCTTTGTAAATTTTCTATGCTTCAAATATCATTTTTTCATTGAAAACACGTGATCCATGTGTGGATTCTTAGGAAATTGACCATGGGGCCCATATAAAG
Organism: Nuphar pumila; assembly: GCF_984573655.1. Taxonomy (NCBI): domain Eukaryota; kingdom Viridiplantae; phylum Streptophyta; class Magnoliopsida; order Nymphaeales; family Nymphaeaceae; genus Nuphar; species Nuphar pumila. The sequence continues at coordinate 105,794,464 of NC_143256.1, forward strand.
GCATGAACCAGGAGACCAACATAGGACGTCCACCACTTTTAGAGACTTCTTGATCATTTTCTAAATTAATTAATCATTAATTAGTTAAAGACTTAATTCTTTTTATTTTTTAATTATTTAAGAGTTTTAATTAATGTAGGAGTCCTAATAGAGATTGGCTCTAGGAGGCCTTTCTCTTATTAAGTTTCATGTTCTTGGTAGGATTATTTGTAAACTCACAATTGGATTAAGATTGAACTCCAGGCCTCCACTATATAAATAAAGGGTTGGGAAACCCAATTGAAGAATGAAATAATATTGAAGTTTTCTCAAAACCTCTATTTCTCTCTCTCTCTAGAAGTCTCTCTCTTTTGTTCTTCCTCTCTCTCTCTCTCTCTTCTCTCTCTCTCCTCTCTCACATTTTTACCTCACCTCTCTCTTATTCACATGAGGCCATGAATCCCTAGGCTGATCATTTATCCATTCCAAAGGCCCATGCCCTTCTTGTACCCTTGTCTTCTAGTGGAACACCTCCTTACCTGTGGAAGCTAACGTTGGAACCCTATAAGTCATGGTTCTGTTGTTCAGTGATTCTCTTATCTTTGTCTCAAGTATTTATATACTCTTTAGACCCCTATCATACCTTAGAACTAATCTCTAACCTTCCTTAAATCTGCCTAAGCCGTCTAGACTAAGACCATGCCCGAAGAGCAGTGCAGTCCTATTCTACAGGCTATTTTGCCTTTTCTAATCTTTTGCACATACCTTGACCACACCTGAATATATAGACTCCTTTAGAACCTGCATAGATCTACTACACAACTATTGAAAATGATTTCAGCCTTAACTAAGACCCTAACCACATTTGAAACCCAAAATACCAAATCTATACCCTACTGATTCAGCAGAACGTGTAGTTTTTTTTGTTTGACCTCATTAGCCTCTCCAATGACCCAATTTGACCTCTCTAACCCTTAGCACCTAAATCAAATCCAACACACATCCCTAGGTTCCACTAATAACCTTGGACTAGGTCTTTTAGATATAGACTAGAATCCATCCATAATTCATGTATTGGGCCTAGTTTTGACTGGCCAATTTAGCCATTTGACCATATTTTTTTTACCTCTCAAACTGCTAAGTTGTACTGCAACATAGATCCTGGGGTTATGGGTAGTGGCCACAACAATGACTTTAGAGTTGTTTACACAAGCATGCGAAAAGAGACAAAGAGATGTGACATTGAAAGAGTTGATTGAAGAAGTAAGTGGCGTTCAAAAAGTTGCATCCTCTATGACCGCTCCCAACCGACCCAATGACACCATCGTTTGTCGAAGCAGCAGCAACCCCCGCCATCATCCTCCTCCTCTCTACCCTTTGCATTACAGGGGGAGATCGGATGAACCAAGGGACATTCACTGGCTAGAATGTAATTGGTGGGTTTTTGTCAGCCTCTCAAAGAGGACAATCGACCGAGTGGGGCCCTAGCGCCAGTCGAGATTAGACCAGTGCCCCTCTGCCAACTGGGTATGTCCAGCCAGATCTTGCACCACTAGTGGACACTACAAGAAATTTGCAGATTAGCAACATACGTAATCAGTCGCTAATTCATCACAAATCTGTCGTTGAACAATTTAGCAATGGACTAGTTACGAATTAACGATGAATAACTTTCATCATAATTTTTTAGTCGCTAATTAGCGACGAAACATATATGTCGTTACTTTTGTCGCTAATTTATGATGGATTAGAGAATGCCATGATTCATCGCGAGGCCATCGTTAATCCGTAGAGATTTGTTTTTATGACAGATGCACATCCGTCACTATTATAGCGACAGATTACAATCCATCGCAAAACATCCGCAGATTTAGTTTTGCAATGGATAAATATTCGTCCCTAATACATTGCTAAATTGGAGGCCGATACTAATTAGCGATCCATCACAAAAAATTTTAAAAAAAATTGTTTGAAATATAAATATCGAGAAAAAATTTCTCGTTATACAATTTATATATCTTGTGTATAAAAAATAAAGTACACATAAAAAATACATATACAAAGCAGGTGAAGCAAATTTAACACAAGTTACAAGGGAACACAATTTATCGATCCACTATAATCCTCGCCAAGTTTTAATTATTTACAAGTGAACATATACAAAGAGTTTGGTTTGAAACAACAAGAAGGTGCAACAAATTTAACACATGAATCTAATCATCGCCAAGATTCAGAGCGTCATTCTCTTCATTGTCTCGATCTGCCTCTTCATCCATGCCTCTATCAGCTCCTCTACGTTGATTATCTCTAGCATCCTATAAGAGAACAAAAAGGTTAGTATTGATAAACAAAATATAATAAAATAAATTATATGCAATGCACCTAATCTAAGACAATCAAAGTAACATGGATGAATGACACATAGACTAGCAATAAAGTGAAGTACATTAACATAATTCAGATATGTGTTCTAAGGCTGACAAAAAAAAAATCATAGTGATTCAATCATGTAGATATGTGTTTTAAGGTTGTCAAAAAAATGTCATAGTGATTCAAACATGCATATATGGTTTATAAGGCTGTCAAATAAATGTGTTATGTATCACAATCATGCATATATGTGTTATAAGGCAGTCAAAAAACTTTTATAGTGATGAAATCATGCTTATATATGTTTTAAGGTTGTCAAAAACTTTCATAGTGATTCAATCATGCATATATATGTTATAAGGCAGTTAAACAATTTCATAGTGATGAAATCATGCTTATATATGTGTTCTAAGGTTGTCAAAAAACTTTCATAGTGATTCAATCATACATATATGTGTTCTAAGGTTGTCAAAAAACTTTCATAGTGATTCAATCATGCATATATGTGTTATAAGGAAGTCAAAAAACTTTCATAGTGATGAAATCATGCTTATATGTGTTTTAATGCTGTCAAAAAATATTCATAGTGATTCAATCATGCATATATGTGTTATACGGCGATCAAAACACTTTCATAGTGATGAAATCATGCTTATATGTGTTCTAAGGTTATAAAAAAACTCTCATAGTGATTCAATCATGCATATATATGTTATAAAGCAGTCAAACAAATTCATAGTGATCAAATCATGCTTACATATGTGTTCTAAGGTTGTAAAAAAACTCTCATAGTGATTTAATCATGCATATATGTGTTATAAGCCAGTAAAAAAACTTTCATAGTGATGAAATCATGCTTATATGTGTTATAAGCCAGTCAAAAAACTCTCATAGTGATTCAATCATGCATATATGTGTTATAAGGCAGTCAAACAATTTCATAGTGATGAAATCATGCTTATATATGTGTTCTAAGATTGTCAAAAAACTTTCATAGTGATTCAATCATGCATATATGTGTTCTAAGGTAGTCAAAAACTTTAATAGTGATGAATTCGTGCATTAATGTGTTCTAAGGTTGTCAAAAAACTTTTATAGTGATTGAAGCATGCATATATGTGTTCTAAGGTAGTAAAAAAACTTTCATAATGATGAAATCATGCTCATATGTGTTCTAAGGTTGTCAAAAAACTTTCATAGTGATTCAATCATGCATATGTGAAAAACTTTCATAATGATGAAATCATGCTCATATGTGATGAAATCATGCATATATTAGCTTGAAATCTAATGACATGAGACTTTCATACCTGACAGGCACCTGCAGATGAAGTTTCCCTGTCCCAAAAAAAGTTGCGCAACTCATTACAGACAACATTTGAAATGACTTCATGTAAAAAGTCATGCATTGTGCCCTTAACAAGCTGGCAAACACCATCCTGTTATCATCGAAAATTTTTTCCTTCCCTCTGCGAGTCAAACTCGACCAAAGTTTTGAAAATTGGTTTTTGAAAATTACTCGCCTCCGTTTTTGAATTTTGCAGGAAAATTTCATAGAATGGGACTCGCCTGTCGGTACGAGGTTCAACTGTTTCTGGCGCCTTTACCAAGGGTAATTGAACCAAGGATCAAAAGTATGATCAACTAAGCTCAAATATTTAAATCATGCTCTATTTTCTAAGTGCACAGAGAATCAGACATGTGCTATGAAGTTTTTGAGAAATGCACATTTTGAAAAGATGATGTTTGCTTCTGATATTTGAAAAATACTAAAAAAAACGATGATTCTGGAAAAATCATGAATTGCATTGAGAAAGCATTTCTGAAGAAAAGAAAGGTCAATTTCTGAAGAAATCATGAGATTTTGAAAACTTGATTTCTGAAAAAATCCTAATAACTTTGAGAAAATTGATTTCTTGGAGCTTTAAACCTTGAAATTGAGGATGTTAGAACATTGGAAAATCATGATTTGAATTGGGGAAATATTTGAAACATCATTGAAAGCCCAGAGTTTTGAGAAAATCAATTTCTGAGAAAGACTTAGAAAATTTTGAGAAAATCGATTTCTTTGAAATGGAATTAGAAAATAAGTCAGAAAAAGGGGCGTGTGGCCCTGTAAAAGATTTTCATGATGCACTTTAACTTAAATGAATGAATGCTACTTTGAGAAAATATTTATGAAAACTTGAAATATGCAATGGTTTTCGAAAATAGCCTAGGAGTGTAGGTTGAATGCGGCTTATGCGAAGATGACAAATTTGGTTCTCATTCATATTCTGACTATGGCCATAAATATGAATTCCACCAAGTTTGTCAACTCTCTAAAAGCTTGTGCACGTGCCATTTGTGTCAACCATAGTGGATTTGAAAAAATGCCTGAATCATCATTCAATCAGATATTGAAAATTACAAAAAGCAAATTATATGCAATGCATCCTATTCTATGTAGAAATGTAAGTCTTATTCCAATATTATATTTGAATAAGGAAAATAAAAATAAATGAAATCTTTCTTCTGAATATCCCTGCAAAACTAGAAAATGAGTTAGCTCAAATATGTAGGTTTTTCTGGATTTATTCGACAATATCGAGAAATTATCAGATTTTATCCAGATATAAACCCTGATTCATACTTCTCTGATATAAACATGAGAAATAAATGATGCAAATGCATGGAAATTCAAAATTAAAGTTTTAAAATTCAAAATTGAGGTGAAAATAACCAAAATGCCCCCTGATAACAAGACTATGGCCTTGAAATCAGGGTTTTCAGAAATATTTTTGGTAAAAATGAGAATTTTGAAATTCAAATGAATGCAAATGAATATAAAATCAAACATAAGATGATATGATATGATTATATTCATGCTAAAACTTTAAAATTGCAAAAATATCATAAAAACACTAAATTTCGCTTGAATTTTGCCTTTCTTTTGACAGTTTGACTAACACATATGGCAATTGAACTTAGAATCAAACCAAATTTGGAATGAACACCTATATTAATTCTAAGAATGGAATATAATAGAATACGAAAATCAACTTTTTTGGTATTATTTCAATATGGAAATTAACAAAAAACCCTAAAATGCATGATTTTTGCCTTTTAGCCTACACCTATCCTAATGACAACCCAATTTTGGGTATCAACTTACCATAAAAATTTCTAAGATTTTACATGGTGACAGTGGACAACTAGGGGAGGATTTTTTCCTTTTACAAACTTGGGATTTGACCTATGGCCGGAGAGTTACAACTCCGGCAACCTAGGTCGGAATCCGGCAACCTTGAAATCCCAGGCAAACTGACAGAATTTCATAAAAATTAAGGGAAAAATACTAAATAGCAACCAAAAGCTCTAATCAATCCGAATTTTTGGCAGAAGATCACAGACAAACATACACGACCATCATAAAATTTCCAGAATTTAATGCCATGAATTTGTACATGCAATAATGACTGGGCTACATGCCTAAACTAAAAGCATGATAAACTATCAATATGGTTTTAATGAAATTAACTAAATGATATAAAACAAAAAAGGCAAGATTAAATGTCATATCTAAAAGATGAAATCTACCTAAAATGACAAGAAAATAATCAAGGAGATAGAGTTTTAACTTGATATATGTCTTTGAAAAGGAGAAGGGATCCGATCCACTTGTGAGATAGATCACCTCTCTTATATGGCATTTTTATGAAAGATCATGATTTCATATCATGATAAACTAAATAATATGGCTTCCAAGACATGTGAATCCAGTTTTAAACTAGATTCATATGTTAGGTTAAAAAAAAATGCAAGGAAAGGGGTTTACCTTGAACTTGCACTTGAAAATAGCTAGAATGACTGCAATGGAAGCACCGGCTGAAGGAGATGGAGGGTGAGCGGCTGCACCAGCTGGAGGGGCTGAAGAGTGTTGGAGATGTTATGGTTTTGTTGTGGAAAGGGCTGTCACCAGGGAAGATTGTTGTTGTCGTCGATGTGGCTGGAACAATGGAGATAGTTGGTGCCAAGGAGAACTGAAGGTGGCTGGGACGACTGCAATGGAGTAAGCTTTAAGGAGGTGCGGTAGTGGAGGCTGCCTTGGAGGAGGTTGCAACTGGAGTGACTGAAAGTCTTGGAATAGGTTGAAAGAGGTGCAGCAATGAGGGCTGCTGAAGGTAAGAGAGAGGGAGAAGAGAGAGAGAGTGCCCTAGGTGTCTAAGAGAGGGGAGAGCTCTAGCCGTATGTTGCTTGAGGTAATTGGAAAGAGGAAAAGGCAATAAGAAGGAAGGAAAAATGGGAGGGAAAGACAGAAGGAAAGAAAGAGAAGGGAAAGAAGAAGAAGGAAAGGAAAAGGGAAGAAGAAAAGGAAAGAGAAGAAGGGAAGAGGAAGGGAAGAAAAGAAGGAGAAGGGGCTGGCGTCAAGGAGGAGAGAGGAAAGGGAGAAGGAAAAGAAAGAAGAAAAGAGAAGGGGAAAGAAGAAAAGGAAAGAAGGAAAGGAAAGATGAAGGGAAGAAAAGAAGGAGAAGGGGCTAGCGTCAAGGAGGAGAGAGGAAAGGGGGAAGGAAAAGAAAGGAAAGAAAGAAGAAGAAGAAGGAAAGAAAAAGAAGGAAAGAAAGGAGAAAGAGAAAAGGAAGGGAAAAAGAGAGGGAAAAGGGAAGAAAGGAAAGAAAGAGGGAGGAAAGAAAATCTAGAATTTTTTATTTTTTATTTTCTCTTTTTTTCTTTGTTTTAAGTGTGGTGCCGCCTTGGAGTGGGCCCACACGACTTTTAAAAGAACAACAACCTTCATATTGAAGTTTTTTTTTTGTGGACATCATACGTGAGAACACCGTCATCCCACAATATTTTCAGTTTATCAATCAATGACCTTAAATATACATCAAGATTTTAGCCCAGAGAGGTCAAATCAGGGATCAATAGAGACAAAAAAAGATTTTGACGCTTCATACACAAGCTTGGAGAAAGGTTGTATGGGGTGACAAATACTGGCCAACACGAGTATGGAGTTGATCTACCCCCAAAAAGATTAAATCCATCTGTACATAAACTGAGCCTAACATTTCTCAATTTTATTGCGAAGGTCTGATGAGTACGATCAAAGTGCTTTCAAGCATTCGCGTCAACAAGATGCACGATCTTGTCTTCATCATGTCAAACTTTATTTGCATGACATCTCATGTGTTTAGCTATCCTTGAAGACATATATAATCGTTGCAATCTAGGGGTGAGAGGGAAGTAGCAGAGTGACCTGTATGATACTTTTTGACCTCGTGCTATCTTTGTCTCTTGTCTTTGGTTTAAACCGAGGATGCCCACATGACAGATACGATCTACTATTTTCTTGATCTTTGAAATACAACATGCAGTGATTTGGACAAATATCTATCTTTTGATACCCTATAACTAGAGCGTTGACCATAACCTTCGCACAATAGAAATTTTATGGCAATTTCTCATCTTTGGGCAACATACTCTTCACAATAGAGCACAAATGATCAAAATATGATTGACTTAAATTATACTCGGACTTTAAATTCAATAGTTGAAGAACTGCAAACAAGATAGTGTGACTCTCGCAACCATTCCAAAGTGGCTCATTAGCATCTCTAAGTCATAAAATCTACTAGCTGTATCGTTTGCGGATTCTTTCTCTACCCAAGTTGGTACATCACTAGGGCCCATAGCAGAACCCGGTTCTTGTCCTGCGGCATCAAATATCAAATTCACATCTAGATTATCGTGCACCACATCCACCCGTGTATCAAAATTATTCTAAAATTCTTCACCATGAAGCTTCTAATTCTGATAATCACTCATAAAACCCTTCTTGTATAGGTGATGTCTAACGCCATAAGGTTCTACAAATCGATTGTTCTTACACATCGTGCAGAGACACCTGATCCGACCAGTGGGATCCACTGTACTGACACTTGTCGTTATAAATTCAATAAAACTGTCAACACCATCCATATATTTAAGTGATACCTTATTGTCAACTATCCTACGGTACATTCATTCATGGTTTGCAGTCATTTTGTTCTATGATGTTACAGATATTATCATAACCAATTAAAAGAGAATCATAGTAATGCTATGACGAAGAAAATATCTATTTATCATGTATTGATGGTGGATGTAATGATTTGATATATATCACACACACACACACACGTACATGCACACACACACACACACATACACACACACATATATATATATGATGTCATTCAATCACAAGAACTATGATGCATGCATTGATAACTTAATATTTTCATGTGTAAAACCATCACATCATATTTACACTCATCACAAGGATATTTAAAATGATGAAATCACATTCATCAATACAATATATTCATTTGAAGTATGTTTTCATGATACAATTTCATATGAAAGGCATAATCAAACTGAAAATAACTTCATGCACACATGGATACAATCACATCAAACATGGTAATACAATCACTTATTCATACCACAACAATGTCAAATATGTACCTGCAGCAAACACACTCTAATATCCCGCTAACTACTACTATGACTAGCATGGAATCTGAACTCCAAAAATAAGAGCACTTCTATTTTCATACATTAAAATCATGCCCAGCATGATCTCCAAACTCGAGCAAAGCAGTCCTAGATATCCACAACTAAGTGAGTGTGTGAACAAAAAAGTGTTGCATCCAAAAAATTAAATAACCTGTGATGCGCCTGCACCACTTACTCACCATGGATATTACCTGATTTCCATGCTTTTGCTTTTGCATTTTTCTTATTTCTTTTTGCATGACATTTTTAGCCGCATGCGATGCTTAGCACTAAGCATCACACAATTAGCTTAGCTACACACCTGCAAAGTATAAATGTACAAATGAAGGATTGACTTGTGGTGCCTTTTTTTATGGGTGTGCTGTCGACTGAAATGTTGGCTCACGACACAATGCGGTGAGGCAAGCGATGAATTACCATAGTTGTGCACTCTGTGTGCAGTGGATTGCCGCAACTCGCATGAAGCGTCAAAAGTTTGCTGAAACTCTAAAGGCAATTTCTCGTCTCAGCTTAGCGACCCCAGGTCAGGTGAGGCCACCCACTGAGTTTAAGCATATCAATAAGCGGAGGAAAAGAAACTTACAAAGATTCCCCTAGTAACGGTGAGCGAACCGGGAATAGCCCACCTTGAGAATCGGTAGGCTTCGCCTACCGAATTGTAGTCTGTAGAAGCGTCTTCATCGATGGACTGGACCCAAATCCCCTAGAAGGGGGCGCTGAAGAGGGTGAGAGCCCAATCATGATCAGACCTTGTTGCACCATGAGGCACTGTCAACGAGTCAGGTTCTTTGGGGGTTGTCGGGTTGTCAGCACACGGCATACAGTGGCATCGGTGCTCGGGGGTCGTCGTCGGTGGCACATGGCACACAACAACATTGGTGCTCGGGGGTCGTCAGTGGTGGCACACAACAGTGAGAGATGAAGTGAGGGAAGAAGGAGGAGGTGAAGGAGAGGGCGGTGGGCAGCGACCGACGGGTGACGGGCGGCAGGCGAAAAAATGAAACAAAAAGGGAAAAGAAAGGGGTTCAGATTAGGGTTTTACAAAAAATTTAACATCAGATTAGCAACAGAAAAATTCTGTTGCAAACACCGTCGCAAATTTGCGACGGAGTAGCGACGGAAAAATGATGCCGCTCATCCGTCATGAAGTTACGACAGAGTGTGAGACGAAATTTGTTTATCGCTAATCCATCGCAAATTTGTGACAATGTTTGTGACAGAATTTTTTCGTCATAAATTCCGCAACTATTTCTAATTTTAGGGATGGATAGTTTTCTCTCGCTAATCTGTCGCAACGTTGCGATGAATTATTTCCATTGCTAAATATCATTTTTCTTATAGTGGGATGGCATGTTGGGCCCCAACTGCATGAAGAACGTTGGTTCCCCAACTCCTCTGTTGGTTCCCCTTCATGGAGGAACGATAAGAGAAATAGAGGTCTAACATTGGTCGAGATCCGACCGACGACCTTCCATCGGCCGAATCCAGCTAGACAAACTCCACACTGACAGAGAATGGTTAGCTGGGCCCCCAATGGAGTGGAGGGAGCCAAACCCCCAACTACCTCGTGGAGTTCCTTGTTGGTAGGAGACTCGCCGTTAGTGGGATACCAATCATATCCCATTGGTCGACACTCCCTCTGCCTGCCTCCCTGCGGCAAAGCCGACATGGACAATGATCTGGTGGCAGTGGGTGTTGCCTCTCCATCCTTGAGTTGTAGCATGTTGTCAATGGGCCCACCACCGATGAGAACACTATCATCCCCCATCCATCAGTGCTCTCTAACTGGTGGGGATGGCCACTGACCTGCTAGCCTCACCCTTACAACACCCCCCTAGTGTCCGTCAGGAGGGGTGCTTAAAAAAATCCAAAATATAAATTGGAATAAAATGGATCCTTATGGACCCAAATCTTTTGCTCTGCTCCTGCACCAACTTCATTCATTTGAATGGGGTGACTCATCAATGTCACCAAGTTGAAGGAATTATGTCACAAGTTCAAAACCCATAGATGCATGTCTTTTTGTCGCTAGCCCGATGCTTGGTGTAAAGATAATTGATACATACCAGATAAAAGGAGATTAATAAGACCCGTAGTGTGGTCTAGGGCTGATAAACAAATTGAGCAGATCATGACTTGGCTCGGTTCGGCTTGTCACAATCTCATTCGTGATCGATTGGTGAGCCGAGCGACGAGCAGCTCGATTAACTTAAACAAGTCGAGCTCAATCTGAAGGTGTTCAACTCAGCTCGGCTTGAGAGGGCTCGTATAGATAATATATACATATATATATATATATATATATTTTAACTATAATGTATAAAAAGAAAAATGCATAAAATATATATAAAAAGAGAAGGATGAATGAAAAACACATACATAAAATATAAAATATTAAGTGTAATATGTACAAATATATTCTTTCAAGTATAATATATAAAAAAATATATATTTCCATGTATAAATAACAGATTGTTTTTAGATGAGCCAGCTCGGTTCATCTCATTGAGGGATGAGCTGAGCTCCAGCTCGACTCGGCTAAACATGACCCGAGCCACGAGTTCAATCGACGGGTGAATGAGCCGAGCCTGAACAAGCTATGTTCGGTTCGTTTATCAGCCCTAGTGTGGTCGATGGTATGAGGTTAGGTGAGCACGCCATTCATGCATTAATGAATCTTCTTTCCTTATCATTATATTTATTTTATTTGAGGAATACAACGGACACAAAGTATCTTATTACAAGCATTAAATAGGGACTCGTCATCTAACCCGCACCTTATTTTTTGTTTTTTTCATGTCCTTAATGCATGCATAGAAGACGGAACTTGGTTGAGTTCAAGCATTAATTTTTTTGTATTCATGTAGATGGGATAACAAGGTTTGACGATGATGATGGTCAGGGTCAATGTCACACTCATAGTCGATTTTGATTCCTGATTTGTATCCCTTTATATACCAATCATATTAAAAAACATTATAAAAATAACCGTATTGCCATATTTGCATCCTAATCCATATGATATAAGCCATGACCATGATGTGAAAAAATAACAGAATCATGTAGATGAGGAAGCCATGGTGGTGATGATTGTGATGGTGATAATGATAATATTTGCAAGGTGGGCCACCTAAAGCAGGGTGATCAAAGACTCGGGTCCATTAAGAGGCCCGGTTCTCGACGAGAGTTCTTTGTTTTAAAGAAAATAACAATCACCAACGGGGTTCTGCTTGTCTAGCAGGAGCAATTAGTGCACATCACCTTATTGGGACGTTGCAAGTTCCAACCCCCAATGGTATGGTTGTTACAGTTGTATAACTGGTAGGAGTCTGCCTAACCTCAGTTTTCTCTGTCAAAATAATAATAATATAATGATGATGATGATTTTTTTAAAAGGATAAAAAAAAAGAAAAAAATTTGTAATCTGCGTAAACGAGAGGAAGATTTGGTCAAAGATTGATAGTCGGTAAAGTATCTCAAATTAGATCTCTTTGCTTATTTTAAAACAAATCATTAGTAACAACTAGACTAAGTCACGTATCTGGTTATTTATAATAAACTAAGTGACAACTATGGAGATGGGAAAGCACTTAGGGTTGGTGATGTTAGTCAGAGGATACGCTGAAGATTACCAACAATTTGAAGTAGACTCCTGAATTTCCTACAATTTTTGAAAAAATACTGGCTGCATTGATTATAGGGATGGCAGTGGACCGGGGGAAAGCGGGGCCCCGCCCCGCCTCGCCCCGTTTGGACCGGGGATGAAGGGTATGAAACGGGGATGGAGGCGGGGGTGGAGGATAAAATCCATCCCCGCCGCGGAGGCGGGGCGGGGGTGGACGTGCACTTTTCCCCGCCCCGCCCCGTCCCCGCCACGATCCCCGCCTAATCCCCTCCCCGACCACTTTTCCCCGCAATATCCCCGCCCCGCCTCATCCCGGTTTGGACCGGGGATGAAGGGTATGAAACGGGGATGGAGGCGGGGGTGAAGGATAAAATCCATCCCCGCCGCGGAGGCGGGGCGGGGGTGGAGGATAAAATTTTGAGGCGGGGCGGGTTTGGAAACCTTGTCCCCCGCCCCGCCCCACTGCCATCCCTAATTGATTACTTCCAAATCCCTAATTAAAACTCATGGAGGAGGGGTAGGATGTGTTTGAGTAAATTTGACCATGCACATAGATGTGTTGGATATCATCAATTTTAGTAGGGACTGACCCTTGAATCATGTTTTTCCAACATAAAAGTGTAAAAATATGACTGCTTGAGGAGGTGAAATTTTGATTATATTGTAGGCCATTGATTTTTCAACCCTCAGAAAAAAAAAACTACATATACACCAAAAATCTCATGACCCAAGGATCATATATGGAAGTTTTGGTCTAAAACACATTTTTTTTTTGTGAACATATTGTTTTTCATTCATTCGTGGGGTTTTCAACCCATTAGGGTAGGTAAAAAATTGGTCTTTTGTGTTGCTATGGCAACATTACCCTTTTGAACATTTTCCAAAATTTTGAGGGCCCTATCAAGAGGCTAATTTCTACATGCTCTCACATCATAAACCAGTTACAAAATTGAACTATGAGCAATAGAAAACAAGGATAATCTTTCTGTTCAAGTTTCCTTATAGCCCGTTTGTTTCATGTAGTTTTCATGTAAAATTGTGGAGCTCACATCCCTTTCTCTCCTTTTCCACAATGAATAAATCTCCATCCAAGTATCAGGATGGGAAAGTGACATGCTGGCAAAAAATGGGCCCTAGTTTCTCTTGTCGCCTTCCTTTTTTTAATTCATTTGTAAAATTCATTTAATTACACCTCCCCCCCAAATGGAAAAACTTTCATGGGAAGGCTGAGATGAGAGGAGATTTTGAAAATTTATGCTATTTTCCAAGAAAGTTAGTTTCCTTGCGAATAAAACATAGGCCCTAAGAAACAAGAGGGTGTTGCCTGTACACCCCCGAACACGCACTGTAGCAACAGTGCGTGTTCCGAGGTCCCCGCTGAGCGCCGTGTGGCCCACTGTGTACGGCTTTCTTGGACACCCCACTGAGCGCCACACGGCGCTCAGTGGGGACCCAGGAACACGCACTGTAGCTACAGTGTGTGTTCTTGTGGGAAACATATAACCTGCCCCGCTAAGAAACAATTCATCAAGAGAATCACAAAGGATGGCTGCATTATTATAATAAAAGCTTGGTAGATCAGTTGAGAAAAAAACTAATGAAAATAAAAGCTTCATAGAAGCCGTGTGCTAAATTGGGAAAACTTGCAACTGTTGCCTGTGAAAAAACCTTTTTGTAAAGATAGTTATATTTTCTTTTTCTTTTTTTTCGATGAGTAAGGGAAGGTAGGGGAATCTCTTCCCGTTATTGACCAACATTATTATGTACAATATGTTTTAGAAAAGCAACTTAACAACTCTTGCCTTTTAAAGGCTTGCTATTATGGGCCATGAAGACTTGGATCGCTTGCACACTACTTTTCTTTTTTTTCAGCAAGTACTTGTTGCACCTGTGCAACCTACACCATAGCAGCCAAACTCGTTCTCAGCAATTCCTCTGGAAGTGTCCTCATCGGCATATCGTGATCAATCGGCAAAAAAATCAGTCAACCTCAGCCTTTGGATTCATCGGCAAATCATGATTAATTAGCAAAATAAAAAAATCATGATTAATCGTCATAAAAATAACTTCACATTTTCACAATTGGAAAGTAGAATTGAAATGATAAATTGTAAACTTTTTAAATATTAAAATTGATATATTCACTATTTTTTTCATAAAATTGTAGCTCAATTTTCAAATTTTCAGCAAATTAAGATTGATTTGCAAATCAAGATAAATCATGTTTAATCAATTCAATCACTTTTATATAGTCTTTAACATTTATTTTCATGATTAGTTTTCTCTCTGTCTTAATTTAAAAAAAGAAATTAACAAAATAAGTAAAGAAAGTCAAATAATTTATTCACCTTTTAAATTGGATATCTATTTTTTCTTTATGCATGCATGTAAAATTAATATTAATTAACCATAAAAAGTTAAAAACCAAAAAAACAAAAAACAAAAAATTGAAAAACATTATAGCTTACAAATGTAACCGAGTAGGATAATGAACAAATTATACCACTGTGGTCTTTTATGGTTTTAATGCAGTTTCCATACTGCAGCACAGCTGCACAGCAGTCTCCCGATCTCCCCAGTTTTGACTTTGCTGTGCTGCTGCATTGTAGTAAATCTCGAGAAATAGTTCCCAGAGACTACTGGACACTTTTCATATAAAATCGTAATCGTTTCCTCGTGAAGGTAGCCATTGGACGATGAATCGCCGAGTTCAGCTACAATGACCTACACTGCATCATGACAACAGTGGCCAAAGACACCTCCCACGCTTCGTCCAATCAGATTGATGCTAGGCAGTTCGAGGAAGCAGGGAGCAAGAAGACCTTTAATTGCTTAGGGCACGTTTGATGGCGTGGACAATATGTCAACATAGACTTATTGTCCTGTTATCACTTAGGTCCTGCAAGCACAATCAAATACCTTGCTTTCTCTCTCAACCCATTTGACACTTAAAGAGACAAATTATCCCCCAAAAACGTGTAAAAAAAGTTGGATCCTTGGAGTCAGGATAGGGTGCAATCACATGGCACAAAATTTGTTCATTAAGCACCTGATTGTCCTCCATCAGGCCTTGGGCCCTATAACTGATAGGCCTGTCCTTAAAATGGAGGGCGATCAAGTGCTTGATGCACAAATATTTGTGCAATCATATTGCACCTGATCCTTGGGGTGTCTGACCTTTTTTCTTTGTTGACAAAAAGTGACTGACTTAATATCAACCCCTTTGGTTATGTTTGACAAAAAGGATGAAAGGGTCCAGGGGGATTGATCCTGGGTCAGTTGTCTTGGACACAAGATCTAGGAGAACAGGGACGCAACAGTCCCAACTTTTTTATTCCAGGTTTTGCTTCCACCGTGGGACCCACATGGTTTGGAAAGCAACAGTTCCTTCCCGCCAATCAAACGCCCGTGATACAGCATTTAGTGTTTGACTAAGTCATTCTGAATTCACGAGTGGAATGTGCATTCGTGTGGACATCATTATAAAGCAAAATGCAATGGCCCCTGCCAGTTTCTGCAATTATAATTTTTTTGATTTTTACTGGGCTAAACCGCTCCAGGCGCTGAGACCTAGCCGTGTTTGCTCAGCCTACCCTACTTATGGTCTCTGTTCATGTCAGCGTAAAACTCCCAAGGCTTACCCCTCAACACCAAGCTTAGGCTTACGCAGGAGGGGATGATGCCCATGAGATTTGAACTGGACTGCGGCCATCAAACGGTCTAGAGCTCATCCCACTAAGCCAAACTCCTTGGGTGCCGTTTCTGCAATTATAATAACCACATACATAAATGTAGATGACAATTAGGGATGGCAGTGGGGCGGGGCGGGGCGGGAGACAAGGTCTCCACCGCCGCCCCGCCTCAAGATTTTATCCTCCACCCCCGCCTCCATCCCCGGCGGGGATGGATTTTATCCTCCACCCCCGCCTTCATCCCCGTTTCATGTCCTCCATCCCCGGTTCAAACGGGGATGAGGTGGGGATATTGCGGGGAAAAGTGGTCAGGGCGGGGATCGTGGTGGGGACGGGGCGGGGCGGGGCGGGGAAAACTGCACGTCCATCCCCGCCTCCACCCCCGGACGGGGATGGATTTTAACCTTCGTCCCCGCCTCCATCCCCGTTTCATACCCTTCATCCCTGGTCCAAACTGGGCGAGGCGGGACAGGGCCCCGCTTTCCCCCGGTCCACTGCCATCCCTAATGACAATGTCATAATCGATACCCTCGATCTCATTGTTGCAAGTTGTTTTGATCAAAGCTGACAATGTAGATGTAAATATCTACGTGATTTTCTTAATTAGTAAAAATCGGCATTTAAATGCTAGAAATGCACCTGTGCAGGATATTCAGGAGATCAAAAAACCAGTAAGCATAAAACAATTGCACTGAATTTTTATGATTTTAAGTCACATTTTTCATTGAAAAAAAACATGATCTGTCATATCGTTAATTAATAAAATCGACATGCCAGATCCAATTTGAGGAGTCAGATGTAATCAAAACAATGCAGCAATGAGTCCTTAGGCTGGATATGACGATAGGGTGCCACATTAGGGATGACTGAATCCCCTTCCATCCAAACACACCCTCTTGGTGAAGGAGCATATTTTGGTTCAAAATTTTCATATTTGACCTTTTTCGGGCAGTTGGTTGTAGCTTGTGGTATTTTAAAGTTCCATTAAGACTCTGTTTGGGAGGGTGTCGAAGACAGTTACATGGCATGACAGGGTTCAAACGGATCTAGAGTGTGTTTGGGAGAGGGAAGTGGAGGGAAGCGTAAATGTCGGTTGGACTCCAAATACAAGAAGTTTCAAAATTCATCTCCTCTAACTAGGGGTGGCAATTTCTGACACGACCCGCCAACCCGACCCGCCAACCCGCCTCTTAGGTGGGTTCGGGTTGGGCTTAAGCCAACCCGTTTAATAAACGGATCGACCCGCGTAACCCGTTTATTAAACAGGTCAGGTTCGGGTTGGGGGTATGCCAACCCGTTTAATAAACGGGTTAGGTGGGTGGGTCAACCCGCCAACCCGACCCGCCAACCCGTCTGCCCGACCGGTCAACCCGCCAACCCGACCCACCAACCTGCCTACCTGCCAACCCGATCCGTCAACCGCCAACCCGACCCGCCAATCTGACCCGCGAACCTGAAAACCCGTTTACCCGACCCAACCCATTTATTAAATGGGTTGGCGGGTCGTGTCGGGTTACCCGTTTATTAAACGGGTCGGGTTCGTGTTTGCCACAGCTGACCCGTTTAATAAACGGGTCGGGTTCGGGTTGAGGTATGCTGACACGCCAACCCGCCAACCCGACCCGATTGCCACCCCTACCTCTAACAAAGAGGAGATATTTACAACTCCTTGAATCACAAGGATTCCGATGGATTCTTACTTTTTTGATGGTTATTTTTTATACCGCATTATTAACTGCAATAATGGTGTAGTTAAGAAACTAACTAGAGGTGGGCAACGGGCCAACCCGGCCCGCTAATAGATAGACCGAGCCAACTAGACCGTTGCCCTAATGTTATAAATACATAATACATTGATGGGTTGAGCCAACAATCCCATTGGGACCAACCCGTTGTGAAAACCTCGGCCCACAGCCCACCCATTATGCCCGTGGGCCTAATCGGGTAAAGCCGAGCTTATTATATATATATATATATATATATATATATATATATATATATATATATATATATATATATATATATATATATATATATTATATTTTATGTTATAAATACATAATATATATTATATATAATATAACACTGGTTCCCAAATAAAACCTAAAGGCTTCAATTATTGAAGTTTGGTCTCTTTATCTAGTTTCCTGTTTTTAGTATTTTTATTAACGACGGGGCAACCACTGCTTTGGTTTGGTAAAAGTGTTATAAGTTTTTTCTCATAACCGTCCTTTTCTTGTGGGGCTATACACAAATCCACGTTAACTTTTTGCATTCTTTAAAAGAAATCCCTAACCACTAGTTAATCTTTCCCGAAAGCACCATTTAGAAAGGACATAACCATCATAATATTAAAAAGGATTGGATTATTTTTTTAAATGTAAAAAAAACAGGGATAGATTTGCCTCTGCAACTACAAGATAGAGACGGTTATGAAAAATAAAAACCAAATTTGGTCTAAAAAAAAAAAAAGGAAAAAAAAGAAGAACGCAATCAATATCATGCAGTGGCATGAGAGAGCACAAATTACTTGAGGCGTTACAATATACAAAGTCAAGCATAAACCCCAAACACCAACTCGTGCCAAACTTGTCCCACTGCCCACCAACTCGAAAGAAATCTAGTTAACGGTCAATCACTGTTTTAGGTTAGACAAAACTTGTTCAACTCATGTACTTTGGGGTAGGTTGGTGATGACTCACATGTATAATTCACGTGAGCTGGATGAGTTGAATTGCACCTGTAACTGTTGACTTACTCCATGGTTGGTGTACGTTCTGATTCCGACACCATATTCGTGATAGGTTGTTCCAAACCCACTTATCCTTTCTCCCTGAAAAAGATGGCTGATTTTGACCTCTTTTCTTTTTTATGAATAAGTTTGCAGGCTATGGCGTTTACTATTTAGGATAGGAGGGGGCCTCCTTAAGTGACCCCTGTTTTCACACGGTCGGTAGATCTCTCTCTCTCTCTCTCTCCAATTTGTTGCAATCACCACACGAGGAGATTCACAGGAATACAAGCCACCTAAAAGTGGAAAAAAAGAAGGAAAAAAGCGTGTGACCCTCGCTCTCTCTTCCCATTTTATTATTTATAACATTTTTAAGTGAGCATACACTCGGTGAAAGAGGAAAGAGCGGGGTTCTCTCTCTTCACATTTATTGTTTATAACATTTTCTTTTTGAAAGGCAAGCTGGGGTTATAAGGCAGACCCCTACCAGATTCTATATAAAAAAATGAGCAGTACAGAGACTATATTTCACCGGAGACGAATCTTGAAGGCGATCCCCTCCCCAAGCTAATTTGAACAAAAATCTAGCTATTTAACTATAAATAAACTTTTTTACCATATCAAAGTTCCCTGTCGTCTTGGAGCCCAGGAACTCCTTAACAAGTTGATCGAACTTATCCTATGTGACCTTAGTTTCAAGAAAGAAAGCTAAGTCGATTTTTTGGGTTATGTGTATTTTCAGGATTTGTCGACAGGCTACTACAAGGATGATGGTCGATAATGACAACTCTTTTTTAGCAAGAAAAAATCTCACCGCTATTGATAAAGCAATAACGGTGAGATTTTTGTCATCGCTAATTCATAGGTAATAGCAGAGACATAAATATCTTGCTGTTATTACTCAATTAGGATCATGAATCTTGCCACTATTAGCTTCATCAATAATGGCGAGCTGAATATCTCTTGGAATGTCTTGTTCCTATACACATCTTGTTGTTAAAGATATATGTATAACTGTGAGATTTACTAGCTGTTAGTTAAAATACTTTAATGGCTATATTTAATGACCAAAAAATCTCGCTGTTATAGATCAATAATGACAAGGTCTGGTTCTTGTCATTATAGGAATGTTTATTGATGGGCCCTTATACGCTGTGAGGCATACGCCTCAGGGTGAGGTGCGCCTCAAGCATGAGGCACATGCCTCATGCATATCAGCTAAAATGGGGACAAAACCCCTATTTGACCTGATTTTGAGGATAAAGAGAGCCCCGATTAAGGTCATGAACTCCTCTCTTTCTCCCCTAATCTCTCCCTGCTCTCATCTCACTCACTACAAGAAAATTGTTAATTAGCGACGGAAATTAGCGACGGATTTTTTCCGTCGCTAATTAGCGACAGATTAGCTAGAGATAGAATCTGTCGCTAATTCGCGACGGATTAGCGAAGAAACAAATTTTATCGCTAATCTGTCGCTACTTAGCGACGGATTAGCGACTAAATTTTTTGTCGCTACTTTTTATTACAAGAACACCATTTTAGCGATGGATTTAGAGAGGGAACTCTGTCGTCGCTAATCCGTCGCTAATTAGCGACGGATTAGCGACAGTATATATTTCGTCGCGGTTTTTGTATTTTGATTTAGCGACGGAAACATTCCGTCTCTAAGCCGTCGCTAAATATCGCGTAAATCCCTAATCCCATCCCTCTTTCTCTTTTTCCTGTTTCGCTGTATTGCTCCCGCCCGCCGCCCTCTCCCTCCTGCCGCCCATCGGCTCTCGCCACCGTCCGGCCGCCGCCGCCTCGCCGACGATCCTCGCTGCCGACCTCCCTGCTTGGCTAGCGGCTGCGCCAGGGACTCCGAGCACCGGCGACCCGCCGCCGACCTCTTCCTCCTCCCTGCTGTTCCTCTGTGGCTGCTGCCGGGAGGTGTTGTCTCCCCTTCGCCGGCGACTCGCAACCGGCGTCCTCAGCCGCCGACGATCCTCCCTGCAGCCACCTCTTCGCCTCCGCTCTGAGTTTCGGCGACCCAGTGGCCCCCGAGCTTCGCTCCAGGTCTCCCCCTCTCTGCTGTCGACTGCGCCGGCCACCGGCGACCTCGCCAGCCGCCGCTCCCCGTGCTTTCCGGCAGGGGGGTCGACCCCCTGCGTTTCCGGCAGGGGGGGTCGACCCCCTGCCGGAAAGGCATGGGGGGTCGACCCTCTGCGTTTCCGGCAGGGGTGGTCGACCCCCTGCCGGAAAGGCATGGGTGGTCGACCCCCTGCCGAAAACGCAGGGGGTCGACCCCCCCTGCCGTAAAGGCACGGCAGGGGGTCAACCCCCCATGCCGGAACTGCCTTTCCGGCAGGGGGTTTAACCCCCTTCCCTGCCGGAAAGGCAGGTGGTTTAACTGGCTAGGTTGAGATTTAAAATTCAAAAAAAAATTTAATTATAAAAAAAAAATTCAAATCGAAATCAACTGGCTAGGTTGAGATTTAATCAACTGTGGTTAGTTAGAGTATTTCATAAATTTTTATCAATTTGTTAGTTTGTTCTAGTTAGAGTAGTTCATAAATTTTTATCAATTTGTTAGTTTGTTAATGTCTACTGGTAGTTAGTTTTACTTCAATTTGTTTTCTTGAAATCTGGTTAGTTAGAGTATTTCAATCTATTAGTCTTTTATAATTATATTTTTCTTAGATAGATTGGTATTTAATGTTCTAACAATCAGTTAGTTAGATTAGGGCTATTTGAATTCTTTATGATAGTGGTGGTTAAACGGAGTTCACATCTTTTCTAGTAAACTAATTGATTGATTTACTATTCCTTTGCTAAGTAGTTCAGATTAGAAATTGTCTATGACTTTATGTTAGTCGACTGGTTCAACATGTTATAGCTGGTTTGTTAAATTAGCATCTTCTAGTTAGATTTGGCTTAACATATATACTATTTTTCTTTTCTCTTCTTTCAATTAGTTAGAGTTGTTTTAATTTGTTTTAATTTTTTTAGTTAGTGTTTCATCTTGTTTCATGATTAGTTAGTTTGTTACTTAATTTGTTTTGTTTTTGTGCAGATTTTTCAACGGAACCAACTCGTGCTCGGCCACCTGTGGTAAGTAAATGACAAAAACAATGCAAATCGGGTAAATACCCGTGGTGAGTAAGTGATGCAAACGTATCACATGTTATTTAATTTATTGAATGCAACACTTTATTGTTCACACACTAACTTAGTTGTTGATATCTAGGACTGCTTTGTTGGAGTTCGGAGATCATGCTGAGCATGATTTTAATGTAGAAATATGGAAGTGTTCTTATTTTTGGAGTACGGAGTCCATGCTAAGCATGGTAGTAGTTAGTGAGATATTGAAGTGTGTTTGCTGCAGGTACATGTTTGCCATTTATTTGATATGAATGATTATGATGTATTGCAATGTTTGATGTAATTGTATCCATGCTTGCATATAGTTACTTTCAATTTGATTTTGACTTCCATGTGAAATTTTATAATAAAAGCATGCTTCAAATGATTGTATCATGTCATTAATAGTTTGCACATGAAAATATTAAGTTATTAATGCATGCATCAAAATTCTTGTTATTGTTTGACATAGTATATTGCATGATAAATTTGATATTTTCTTCATCGTCGCATTCTGATTGTTTTTTTCTTAATTCGTTAGGATACTATTCGTAACATCATACGACAGAATGACTGCAAACCGTGAATGGATGTACCGTAGGATAGTGGACAATGAGTTATCGCATGAATATATGGATGGTGTCGATAGTTTTATTGAATTTGCAACGGCGAGTGTCAGTACGGTAGATCCCACAGGTCGGATTAGGTGTCCTTGCAAGATTTGTAAGAATAATCGATTTGTAGAACCTCATGGCGTTAGACATCACCTATACAGGAAGGGTTTTGTGAGTGATTATCAGAACTGGGCGTTTCATGGAGAAGAATTTAGAAACGATTTTGATGCACGGGTGAATGTGGTGCACGATAATCCATATACGAATTTGATATTTGATGCTGCAGGAACAGAACTGGGTTCTGCTATGAGTTCTAGTGATGTAAGAACTGTCGTAGATGAAGAATCACCAAACGATGCAGCTAGTAGATTTTATGATTTACTTAAAGATGCTGATGAGCCACTTTGGAACGGTTGTGAGAGTCACACTATCTTGTCTGCAGTTCTTCAACTAATGAATTTGAAGTCCGAGTATAATTTGAGTCAATCATGTTTTGACCGTTTGTGCATGATTGTGAAGAGTATGTTGCCTAAAGATGAGAAATTGCCACAAAATTTCTATCGTGCGAAAGTTATGGTCAACGCTCTAGGTATGGGTTACAAAAAGATTGATGCTTGTCCAAATCACTGCATGTTGTATTTCAAGGAGCAGGAAAACGACACATCATGCCCGTCATGTGGGCATCCTCGGTTCAAGCCAAAGACAAGAGGCAATGGTAGCACGAGATCAAAGGAAGTTTCATACAAGTCGCTCCGCTACTTTCCTATCACTCCTAGATTGCAGCGATTGTATATGTCTTCAAAGACAGCTAAACACATGAGATGACATGCAAATAAAGTTCGACACGATGAAAACAAGATCACGCATCCTGTTGACGCTGAAGCTTGGAAGCACTTTGATCGTACTCATCAGAACTTCGCAATGGAAGTGCGAAATGTTAGACTCGGTCTATGTACAGATGGATTTAATCCATTTGGGGGTAGATCAACTCCATACTCATGCTGGCCAGTATTTGTAACTCCATACAACCTTCCACCAAGCTTGTGTATGAAACGTCCAAATCTTTTCTTGTCTCTGTTGATCCCTGGTCCGACCTCACCTGGCCAAAATCTTGATGTATATCTAAGGCCATTGATTGATGAATTAAAAGTACTGTGGGATGACGGTGTTACCACGTATGATGCCCACAAAAAACAAAATTTCAACATGAAGGCCGCTGTTCTATGGACAATCAGTGACTTCCCTGCATATGGTATGTTATCTGGTTGGAGCACACATGGGAGGTTGGCTTGTCCGTACTGCATGGAGGATTCCAAAGCTTTTAGATTGAGGCATGGAAGGAAGCCTTGCTGGTTTGATTGCCATCGTCGATTTCTACCCAGCGATCATCCGTTCCGACGTCAAAAGAATGCATTTACAGCAGGCACAACTAAAATGGAAGGTCCATCCTCAAGATTGTCTGGCATAGAGATTTTAAGAAGATTGCGATACTTTCCAGATGTATTAACAGATGCCCGCAGTCCTACACCCTTCCGTGGATTTGGGAAGGAACACAATTGGACGAAAAAATCTATTTTTTGGGAACTACCGTATTGGCCGACCCTATTGATACGACATAATTTGGATGTGATGCATGTAGAGAAAAATGTGTTTGATAATGTGTTCAATACAGTAATGAATATTAAAGGAAAAACGAAGGATAATCCGAAGGCCCGTATGGATTTAAAATTAATATGTAAAAGACCAGAATTGGAACTCAAAGAGTATAATGGCAAAGTACTGAAACCAAAGGCGAAGTACGTGCTCGGACCTGATCAAATAAAACATGTATGTCAATGGTTGAGACAACTGAGATTTCCAGATGGATATGTCTCTAACATTGCTCGGGCTGTGAAGATTGACGATGGACAGTTATATGGGTTGAAGAGCCATGATTGTCATATCTTTATGCAACGATTGATACCCCTAGCATTCCATGATATGTTAGACAAACCTATATGGGGGGTATTGTCTGAGTTGAGCGGATTTTTCAGAACATTGTGCGCATCGGAGGTCATTGTATCAGATATAAAGAATCTCGAGGACTCTGTCATCACCACTGTTTGTCTGTTAGAAAAGATATTTACGCTAGCATTTTTCGATGTTATGGAACATTTGATCATACATTTGCCATATGAACTAAGGGTTGGTGGCCCTGTGCAATATCGATGGATGTACCCATTTGAAAGGTATATGTTTTTTTATATTTGTCTCTTTAATGACAGATATTTAAAATTTGAAATGTATATTTTTGTCAGATGCATGTTCGACCTAAAAAAAAAGGTTCGTAATAAAGCAAGAGTAGAAGGCTCTATTTGTGAGGCGTACACTTTAGAAGAGATTTCAAATTTCTCATCTATGTACTTCGAACCTCATATTTCAACACGTTACACATGCCCGCCCCGTAACGATGATGGAGAACAAGTAACTGTAGCTGATAAGCTGTCGATATTTCAACGACTTGGGCATGCATTTGGTAGTTGCCGATCAAGGCTATTGACAGATCGAGAGCAAGATGCAGCACACATCTATATTCTTTTTAATTGTTCAGCGATCGACCCATACATCGAGTAAGTATATGTATATGCAACTCAATTATAAATCCTTTTATGTTCTATATGTGGATACATGGCTCGGTAATATAAGTATTTGTGGTTTGCAGACGATTTGATCTGGAGTTGCAAAGCAAAGTTTCACATCTCACTAATGCAGAAGTACAAAAAGAACGTGAAACTAAGTTTGTGGAGTGGTTGAAACAGTTAGTAAAGAAGCTAACATAAATTTTTGTACTTATAAACAACACTAAGTTACTAAATTTTGTACTCTCCTTACTTGTCTCTCTCTTCTTGCTCTCTCGCTCTCCTTGCTCTCTCTTTCTCAAAGAAAAAGAATGAGGCTTTCCTTGTTGCTGCTCAATCTCTCTCATCTCTCGTTGGATGAAATTGGAATTTCAAAATTGAGATCTCTTCCCCTTCTCCATTTCTCCTTATTCCTTTATTGGTTTTGAAAAAATAGAGAGCTTGATAGCTTGATCAACCACTATTCTTCACCATTTTTTGGCAAGGAACAAACAGGTTTGGTATTGTCATAAAAAGGTGATCGTATTTCCGTCAAGAGGTGCACGTCTGGCGAGCACGATCCTCTTCCCAACATCATGAAGGCTAGATTGAGTCATCTGGACACTCTTGGAGGTGATCCAGAATGGGTAGATCATTCGAAGCTCTTTAAAAATCCATTTCTCCTTCTAACATTGGCGAGCTTTCCTTAAATCCCTAAATCTGTGCGAACTTGATGTTTATCGATGCATAAATGCATGAATTAGTGCTAGATCGTGTCATTTTAGGATTGTGAATAAATGCATATTGAATCCAAACGAAACACATAATTAAATAGAGTGATTGGATTCAATTTTTCCCATTTTTTGTGCTTTTACTATTACGCCAAAAAATTGAGTTTTATCAAAATTTCAGGGCATTTTCCAGCCACCTGAGTTTCAATCCGGTGGATCCGATCACAGATCTGTGTTGTACGACATCTGAAGTTTGTGCCTAAGTCTTTTTGCTGTCATCAGAGCATTTTGGTGTTTATGTAGCTCCCGCATAATCGAAATGCCTTTTCATGTTTGTGAGATGAATGGCCATTACGACCATTATCATGACTATACTTCTGTCAGTGCGCACTTAGGCAAATCCACCCCCACTTCTGATGAGCTTTTAGTCGATCCAAGAAAGGTCCCACTAGATTATATATATATATATATATATATATATATATATATCCCACTGATCAAAGATTTTCTTATTGAATATTGTGGGGTCATCGTCTATGAATATGGATAAATCATGGATACACATTTACGTTAGAAGTTTTGAACCTTATTGTAATGCCCCAGATTTCTAAAACAATACTTGGTCGAAAATTTATGGATCTATTTTTTTTGTTTGCAGCGGAATTTAGAAAATGTTTTTAGCAGCAAAATAGATGATAATGAGTCATCAGTTTTAGAAAATGTCGGACAAGTCATAGGTATGTGACTAAGCACTCATTGACCACCAAAGTATTTTATTTATTAAAATAAGTTATTTATTACAAACATCATTGCATGAAAAAAACTATTCTATGAAACTAGTTTTATAAATGAAAAGGTTTAACACTGTCTAAAAAAACCTTGAAACTCGATGTCACCTTGCTCTGCATATCGCATCACAGGTTCAATACCTGTATCCCTTATAAAACAGAGTCAAAACCATCATTGGTCTGGTATGAAAGCATTCAAATTCAACGCAAGTATAAACTGTGAAAATACAAGGAGCCTCTTAGGGCCACAATTTGGAACAACGTCGCTCAAGTCTTCATGACTTAGACTATGACATGAAACCCTCCTTAAGGCCATGGTTAAAACATCAAAGCTCAAGTCTTCATGACCTGACATATTGGTATCCCACAAATCCAAGCAAGAACTCATCGAACTTAACTTAGCCGTACAAATACAACATGGGACCTTTTGCCCTATCGGTCCAGAAGTGTACCGATCTCAACACCTTTAACAAGGTTATGCATGAATCATCATAACAATGCACATTCATTCATTCTTTCATCACTGAACCTATAACTAATATATTGTTTTGATATTAACTCGCTTACCCCTTGGTATGCGAGAAAACTTATCTTCGGGTCAAATGAAACCATATGAGGGTTTATTATACTATGTATTTTATATACCCCAGATGCTTGAGTGACCTTGTCCATAATGAGACAACAATCAAAGCTCATGCTGGGATAACCCCACCAAGTTATTTCAGACGCATCCTGTTACGACAATGAAGCCGTACATGATACTTCAAGTACAAGGTTTTGATGATGAGCAAGTGAAATTAACTGCATTTCAGCTAAGGCAATGAAGACATTGAAGATATCGATGAAGAATCTTTGAAGACTAGTGTGCAAATGTTAAATTCATTAAAAGTCTTAGATTCTTGTAAGAGTCTTACTTAGAGTGCATATTTAGGTTGCATTTTACCTAAAATGTCTTTAGAAAAACTTTTCTAAAAGAACCCTTCATGAAAATCTTTTTAGTAAACTCTTTTCTTAAATTTTCGTGTTTATTAGTCGACCAATAGACTCACCAGTCGACTAATCCTTTCGCGCCATATTTTCTAAAATGTCATTTTTTTCAAATTAGTCGACCGAAGGTTTTATCAGTCGACTGGACAGAATGTTTATTTTTTGGAAAATTTTAGCAGCAGTCGACTGAACAGAACATGTGTTTTCTGGAAACTTAGCAGCAGTCGACTAATGCATTTATCAGTGGACCAGACAAAATGAGTATTTTTCAGAAGATTTTAGCAGCAGTCGACTGAAAGGTTTTTCAGTCTACTGATGATATTATCAGTCGACTAATATTATCTCTAGTCGACTAAGTTTCAAATCTTCAGATTTTCAAACGGCTCGATAAACAGATCAGTCGACCGACGATAACTGTCAGTCTACTAATAACTAATTATTAGTCGACTAACTACTGTTTCAGTCGACTAATTTTGCCATTTTTCCTGAAACTTTAAAAAGGCGTGTCTTTTCATTTTTCAAACGTTTTAATTATTCAAAATGGACTGTTTTGACACCCTTTCATACCCTCAACGTATGGAAACTTTCAACTATAAATATGAGTGCATTTTACACTCAAAAGCACTACAATTCGATCAATTTGAATCAATTACTCTTTGCTTTTCACTCATATTCAGTTTCTCACTCACGTGATATTTTTCACTTCAGTTTTTTACTCAAATTCTTTTGAGAAATAGTGAAGTCGTGAGTAGAGTATTCCAACAACCTCAAAAGCCAAGTGCATCTCATTTGCATTCATAAGAAGGGCTCGTAGGTTGTTTTGTAAGTTGTTACTTGTTTCAATTTTCTGTAAAAGGAAGGACTCTTTGGTTTAAAGGAGTTGTTTGCTTTCAGTAGGTGTGTTACTGAAAGTGGGACCGAATTTGGTCTGTATGATCTTGTAGTTACACAAGGTTGATAGTGAAAATCTCAAGCGGGTTTTGCTTGGGGACTGAATGTAGGTCGGAAAAGACCGAACCAGGATAAATTACTGTGTTCTTTGTGTGTTTGCTTTTCAAATTGCAAAATCCATCAATATTCTGCAGACAATTTTTAAAAGCACTATTCACCCCCCTCTAGTGCTCGTTGCCTCGATCCTACTGCACTTTCATTTGGTATCAGAGCAGGTTTGCTATTATTTTGATTTGATCATCATCTAGCTTAGCAACTACAACATCTTAGCACAAAGAAGGATGCTCCTCTGTTCGTCTTCCTCTCTTTGACGGAACAAACTATGGATACTAGAAAGTGAGAATGACAATATTCTTGCAATCCATGGATCTCGATATTTGGAGAGTTATTTCAGATAAGTACCAAACTCCATCAACTGATTTCAGCCGATGGACCGATGAAGAAAAGAAGACTGCTTCACTTAATGCCAAAGCTATGAATGCATTGTATTGTGCCATTAACAAGGTAGAGTTCAATCACATCTCTCAATGCTCTACAACAAATGAAATATGGCATACTCTTCTCGTGACTCACGAAGGTACGTCAAAGGTAGAAGAATCAAATGAAGAAGTCGCAAACATGTGCTTTGTAGCACAAGAAGAGTTGATAAGTCGATTTGAGTATGATGATTTATTAGAAGCATTCAATGATTTATATGTTAAATTTAAGAGTTTAAGTTCTAAAAACAAAGAGTTAAAAACTGAAAATTCAACTCTTGACTCTCAAAACAAAGTGTTACTTCAAGAGATAGAAGATCTCAAGAAGGAAAACTCTTGTCAAGCATTTGAGATAAAAGAAATTGGATATAGAACCAATTTCTTACAAAAAGAAATAACTAGTCTAAAAGAAAAATCAAATGATCTTCTTTCTATAGTGACCAAATTCACAAATAGTCAAGAGAATCTAGAAAGACTTCTTGGTTCTCAAAGATGCTCTGTTAATAAAACCGGATTGAGATATAACTTCTTTGATACTTAAAATAGACCAAACTATGTTATGAAGAATCAAAGACAATATTCTCAACCATTTGTTCATAAAACTAAATTTTCCAGTTCTAATAAAAATGCATCTAATCATGAAACTTATAATACTTATAAGTCTAGACATGATTATTCAAGAAATGCTAAATCTTGTTATAGAAAGAATACTTTTTATCAAAGAAAACCAAAATCCAAATGGATATGGGTTCCTAACACTAACTCTCATGGACCCGAAAATAGAAAGGGGTCAAATGCTTTGTCTTCTAATTTTGTTGTAGGTACACAAAATAAAGAGCAAATGGATATTGGACAACAGTTGTTCCAAACATATGACTGGAAGGCCGGAGTTATTTTCCACCCTCCAAAATAAGGATGGAGGAACCGTCACCTTTGGTGACAATAACAAGGGAAAAGTAATAGGTATTGGTAATATTGGTAATCCAAAATTTCTCTTGATAGAAAATGTTCTTTTAGTAGATGGTTTAATGCATAATTTATTATCCATTAGTCAATTATGTGATAAAGGTTTTCATGTTTCTTTTAAACATGATTTATGCTTAATTTCTGATTTTTAATCTAAAAAGATAATTTTTATAGGTAAAAGAAGAAACAATGTGTATGAACTTTATCTAGATGAGTTACCCACTTTTAATGAAAAATGTCTTATTGTTTCAAATGAAATTCAATGGTTATGGCACAAGAGACTTGGACATGTTAACTTTAAAATTATTTTAAAGTTATCCAAGAATGATCTTGTAAGAGACCTACCTAAAATACCATATAAGAAAGATCACTTATGTGATGCTTGCCAAAGGGGTAAACAAATCAAGAGTTCTTTTAAAGCAAAAGATATAGTTTCAACAAAACGTCCTCTTGAACTTTTACATTTAGATCTATTTGGACCATCTAGAATTCAAAGTTTGAATGGTAGCAAGTATGCTTTTGTTATAGTAGATGACTATTCTCGATTTACATGGGTGATTTTTTTAAAAAGCAAAAATGATGCTTTTTCTGAATTTTCCAAACTTTGTAGAAGAATTACAAATGAAAAATCTACATCTATTATTAAAATTCGTAGTGATTATGGTGGTGAATTTGAAAATGAATCTTTTCTAAAGTATTGTGATTTACATGGTATATCTCACAACTTTGCTTTGCCTAGAGGGGCTCCACAAAATGGAGTTGTTGAAAGAAAGAATAGAACTTTGCAAGAATGTGCTAGAACCATGCTTCAAGATAAAAATTTACCAAAATACTTTTCGGCTGAAGCAATAAATACAGCATGTTATGTTTTAAACCGTGTTCTTATTCGACCAATTTTACATAAAACATGTTTTGAATTGTATTATGATCGTATACCAAAGATCTCATATTTCAAAATTTTTGGTAGTAAATGCTTCTTGTTAAATACCAAAGATAATCTTGATAAGTTTGATTCAAAATCAGATGAATCAATATTTCTTGGATATTCTTCTAGAAGTAAAGCTTATCGTGTTTTTAATAAAAGAACATCTTGTATTGAAGAATCTTTACATATTGCATTTGATGAGAATTGTGAGCAGGTTATACCTCTAAGCAAAGGAGAAGAAGTAATACTTCAAGAAGAACCTTTGATAGAGAGTACTTCTCAAAATAATGTTCCTCTTCAACCGGTTTAGAAAAAAGTTCCCAATCATCCACATGAACAAGTTATTGGAGAAATAAAGAGTGGTGTCCAAACTAGAAGGCAATTAGAAAAATATATTGCAAATGTTGCTTTCATATCTAAAATAGAACCAAAGAATATCAATGAGGCTTGTGATGATGAATTTTGGCTTTTGGCCATATCTTAAGAACTTAACCAATTTACTAGGAATGATGTTTGGGATCTAGTTGATAGATCAAAGGATCATCCAGTAATTGGAACAAGATGGGTCTTCCAAAATAAGCAGGATGAAAATGGTGAAGTCATTCAAAACAAAGCAAGGCTAGTAGCACAAGGCTATAATCAAGAAGAAAGCATAGATTTTGATGAAACCTATGCACCAGTGGCTTGATTGGAGTCAATTCGAATGATGCTTGCTTTTGCTAGTTACATGAACTTTAAGTTATATCAAATTGATGTTAAGAGTGCATTCTTAAATGGACACATCAATGAAGAAGTTTATGTAGAGCAACCTCCAGGCTTTGAAAATAAGAAATATCCAAAAAAAGTCTACAAATTAAAAAGAGCTTTGTACGAACTTAAACATGCACCAAGAGTGTGGTATGAAAGACTACAAAATTTTCTAGAACAATCTGGTTTTTCCATTGGTCGGGTAGACTCCACTTTATTTATTAAAAATCTTAATTCAGATATTCTTTTTGTGCAAATTTATGTTGATGACATAATATTTGGTTCTACTAATGATTCTCTTTGTAAAGAATTTGCTAAAGCTATGCAGGAAGAGTTTGAAATGAGATTGATGGGCGAATTAAACTACTTCCTTAGACTTCAAATAAAGCAAACTGAAGAATGAATCTTCATCAATTAGGCTAAGTATACAAAAGAATTTCTCAAGAGATTTGGAATGGACTCATCGAAATCAAGAAAAAATCCTGAGTACAACTACTTCTCTTGATAAAAATAAAAATTATAAAAATATAGATACTAAGCTCTACAGAGATATGATCGGATCTCTATTATACTTAACTGCTAGTCGACCTGATATTATGTTTAGTGTTTGTATGTGTGCAAGATTTCAAGCTAATACAAAGGAATCTCATGTAACTGCAGTAAAACAAATTCTTCGTTACTTAAAAGATACTTCAGATTTTGGTTTGTTTTACCCAAAATCATCTTCCTTTGATTTAGTTTCATATAGTGATGCAGATTTTGCAGGAAGTAAATCTGATCGCAAGAGTACTAGCGAAACTTGTCATTTCTTAGAAAATTCCTTAGTCTCTTGGTTTAGTAAAAAGCAAAATTCAGTGTCACTCTCAACAACTGAAGCAGAATATATAGCGGCAAGTTTAGCGTGTTCACAAGTACTATGGATGAAACAGACCTTAAAAGATTTTGGTTTGAATTACTCCACAACAACTATTTATTGTGATAATACTAGTGCTATAAATCTTTCAAAAAATCCTGTTCAGCACTCAAGAACTAAGCATATTTAAGTTAGACATCATTTCTTAAGAGATCATATGTTAAAAGGAGATATTTCATTAAATTTTATTTCCACTAATGAACAACATGCCGATATCTTCACTAAACCACTTAAAAATGAAGATTTTATGAGAATTAGGAGAGAACTAGGCATTTGCTCATTTTTGGATTTATAAAAATGTTGATTTTTGAACAAAATCTCAAAATCGCACCATATTAGTCGACCGATAAAATTTTAGTTGACTGATGCTTTAAAATTTTTTAGAATGAGTCGTATCATTATTAGTCGACCGATAAAATTTTAGTCGACTAATTTTTTTTTTTTAAAATTTTAACTGAAGGGACCCGATACCCCTTGGAATTTTTTTACCTGATTTTTTTTAGGGCATCGTTTCATTATTTTTGCACCTTTTCATTTTTCTTAAAAACAAAACCCTTTGAAAAACGAAACTCTCTCTCTCTCTCTCCTCTCTCTCTTCCGAAAAACCCTCGGAGTGCCGTTTGAACCTCTCCTCAACCAGATTCTTCTGGTCGTGACAGGGAGTTGCCAAAATCATCTTGTCGTGACCGGTGCCTCTTCAGTCCTCGCTGAAATCCCCTTGTGACAGCCTCCTCGTATCTGCCGACATCCATCGCAGACTCCTCCTCGTCTATTCACTGTTTTTGTTGCATTGGTTCTCCTTCACAATGCCAGACAACATATTCTTTCTGCCGGACGTCATTTGGAAGCCGACATCATTCTCTGCAACTATGTTTTTTGGGTGAATCTGTTTTTAACCATGCCTCGTTCGAAGACTGCATTTGCAAAAGGTTCTCCTCCTCCTAAACCTTTAGCAAGACATGGATTTTCTCTCAGATTACTTCAAAATCCTCTTTTACATGATACTTTTGGATCGATTTCTGCACTTCCTATTTTACCAGGCCGAAATGTCCCGTTTCACCTGTTTTCTTGTTACAAAATCAGAGAATTATTTCCAGGAATTTCACATCTTTTTGATGCCTGTGCAGACATTCTTCATTATCCTTTTCTGATTCACTTATTTTATACAAATTTACAAATTGATCATGAAATTGGAGTTTTTTCCTCTCTTGTTCGTGATGTTGAAATTGAGTTTGATTCTAAACTACTTGGAGAAATCCTAAAAATTCCACCTTCAAACACTTTTTTCAATACTATTGAACTAAATGATGAAAGAATTTTTGAATAAATTATTCTTCCAGGTGCACCTCATTGCCCTCCTTTCAAAAATACTAATCTTCAAATTCATGCACGCATTGCTGGACGAATCCTTGCCAATAATGTTCTACCTAAAACTGGTTCTTTTGATTACTATTCCACAGATCTATCTACGACTCTTTATGTATTATTTGGAAATATTTCTGTAAATTGGGCCAACGTGTATTTTACTAATTTGTGAAAACAAAAACCATTTCTTCCTTATGGATGTCTTCTAACTCGTATTTTCAGACATTTCAAAGTTCCCTTAACCAATGAAAAATATATTGAGCAAAAGGAGTTCTTTGATCAAACTATTTTTAAACGAATGAAAATCAAATATCTGCCTCCTTTAAACGTTGATCAAACTGAACCATCTGATTCTACTGAACCATCAATTTTTGAACCCTCACCATCTTCTGCGACACCTTCATCTCAAGCAAAACGAAAGAAATTTTCTACAAGTCAAGACGATGATGAAGTTTTGCAGCGACTGGAAGCTTTGGAGCTGCATCAACATACTTTTCGTGAAGATGTGACTCAACAACTTTCTTCGATTCAGAAAGATATTACTGCAATCAAGGACTTGCTCAACTCACTCTTCTGATCTTTGTTTTCTGTCTTTACTAAACTTTGATACTTTATGTGTTTTAATATTTTAAACGTGTATTTAAATTTTGCTTATGCTATTTCTGCCCTTACTCTTTTTGATTATGACAAAGGTGGAGAAAAAGATAGAATTTGGTAGACACATGCATTAAAATTGCAGGAGACCTTGCATGAGAAATGCAAAATTAAGAAAAAGAAAGCATTGCAAATTGCATTTATGAAAAAGTTTTAAATGCATGAAGTAATGATGAATGGAAATGCAAACCAATCAATATGTGATATATGTGCTTTGAATGTGCTAACTTTTAATATTTTGCAACATATTAATAGGGGGAGTAAAATCTCCATCTATGCATCTAAATGCTTCATCTTTGATTAAGTTTGTCATCATAAAAAAGGGGAAGATTGTTACGACAATGAAGCCGTACATGATACTTCAAGTACAAGGTTTTGATGATGAGCAAGTGAAATCAACTGCATTTCAGCTAAGGCAATGAAGACATTGAAGATATCGATGAAGAATCTTTGAAGACTAGTGTGCAAATGTTAAATTCATTAAAAGTCTTAGATTCTTGTAAGAGCCTTACTTAGAGTGCATATTTAGGTTGCATTTTACCTAAAATGTCTTTAGAAAAACTTTTCTAAAAGAACCCTTCATGAAAATCTTTTTAGTAAACTCTTTTCTTAAATTTTCGTGTTTATTAGTCAACCAATAGACTCACCAGTCGACTAATCCTTTTGCGCCATATTTTCTAAAATGTCATTTTTGTCAAATTAGTCGACCAAAGATTTTATCAGTCGACTGGACAGAATGCCTGTTTTCTGGAAAATTTTAGCAGTAGTCGACTAATGACTTTATCAATCGACTGAACAGAACATGTGTTTTCTGAAAACTTAGCAGCAGTCGACTAATGCTTTTATCAGTCGACCGGACAGAATGAGTATTTTTCAGAAGATTTTAGCAGCAGTCGACTGAAAGGTTTTTCAGTCTACTGATGATATTATCAGTTGACTAATATTATCTCTAGTCGACTAAGTTTCAAATCTTCAGATTTTCAAACGGCTCGATAAACAGATCAGTCGACCGACGATAACTGTCAGTTTACTAATAACTAATTATTAGTCGACTAAGTATTGTTTCAGTCGACTAATTTTGCCGTTTTTCCTAAAACTTTAAAAAAGCGTGTCTTTTCATTTTTCAAACGTTTTGATCGTTTAAAATGGACTGTTTTGACACCCTTTCATACCCTCAACGTATGAAAACTTTCAACTATAAATATGAGTGCATTTTACACTCAAAAGCACTACAATTCAATCAATTTGAATCAATTACTCTTTGCTTTTCACTCATATTCAGTTTCTCACTCACGTGATATTTTTCACTTCAGTTTTTCACTCAAATTCTTTTGAGAAATAATGAAGTCGTGAGTAGAGTATTCCAACAACCTCAAAAGCCAAGTGCATCTCATTTGCATTCATAAGAAGGGCTCGTAGGTTGTTTTGTAAGTTGTTACTTGTTTCAATTTTTTGTAAAAGGAAGGACTCCGTGGTTTAAAGGAGTTGTTTACTTTCATTAGGTGTGTTACTGAAAGTGGGACCGGATTTGGTCTGTATGATCTTGTAGTTACGCAAGGTTGATAGTGAAAATCTCAAGCGGGTTTTTCTTGGGGACTGAATGTAGGTCGGGAAAGACCGAACTAGGATAAATTACTGTGTTCTTTGTGTGTTTGCTTTTTAAATTGCAAAATCCGTCAATATTCCGCAGACAATTTTTAAAAGCGCTATTCACCCCCTCTAGTGCTCGTTGCCTCAATCCTACTGCACTTTCACATCCTTCTACTGCAGTAGTTGAGTTTAATCCTTAGATCTTAAGGATAACTCGATCTCCAAACCTCTTGAGTGATGGACGGTCCCTTAAACTCTTTGGTTCATAAATAATTCATGTTACTAGCAGCTATACCATCACCGTCTGTCATAACGAGCATAAGTTCTGAAGGGGTTCAACGAGATAATCATTCTTGTAGGACTTTGAATGCTACTTTGGCAAACCAGTGCATTATGCACTAAGGAAAATATGTATTCTAACCCATTCAGTATTCTAAAGCATGGGTTGTTCGTGTGGTCTAGAGACTACCATTAAGTTTTATTCATATGTATATGAGACCCCACTCTTGGCATCTACGACCTTCACAAGTGCTTCACCCATTTTGGATGGACAACCAACTTTGGCATGCTGACCCTTATCAGTCTTATTGTATAACAATCTTTTACATGGGCATACATAGACAATGATCTCTTTGGATCGACTGCTCGACGTATATAGTCGCAATGAGCACTGGCCTAGTCAAGGTACAATGACCACTCTGTTATATCAACCCTTATGAGTATGGTGCCCTTGGAGGCGGAGGTGGAACAAGTTAAAAATCCAACAACAGGGACATCATCGTGCCATTCAAACTAGCTCAGGCAAATATTTTGCAAGAAATTTTGGTAGCACTTTCTTTGTTTGATGAAGGAAGCATGATGATCATTTTCACTTATAGAAAGTAACTTGTCAGAATTTTGGCATCACCTCCTCTGTTTGACAGAGGAGGCATTGCGCTCTTTTAAGCTTGGTGAATATCTTTTCAGAAAATTTGGTAGCACTTCTTCTCTTTGATAGAGGAAACACTACACTTAATCGCGGATCAATCTACACCATTTTGCATACCTTGCATCTATCATGGTTCATTGGAACCCCAAGCCTTAGTTAGACCACGCGCAAGTGACTTAGGTGTTTATGTAAAAGCGGTTTTGCGCAAAGAGCAAAACCTTTTCAATAAGGGTTTCTTTTGCCAATCAAAGTCTTGATCAACGATGAACATATAGAATCATATTTGGCGATAGGAGTGAATGTTCGTTAGTACGCTTACTTATGCACAACTATATGTAATATAAGCAGGAGCCTATGCACGATATAACGTTGTGGCGTAAGTAATGCATATGTAAGGTCCAGCTAGCGAAATCAAACTAAATAACTGCTGAAAGCAAATACGTATATATTTACGAAAAGCAGGAGCCTTGACACCCTTCGTCACAATGACAATCTAAAAAGCATAAGCAAATACATATATATTATGAAAAGTAGGAGCCTTGGCACTGTTTGACACAATGGCAATCTCAAATGCATAAGTAAATACATATATATTGTAAAAAACATGAGTCTTGGCACCGTTATGCATGACGACAATCTCAAATACATAAGCTTTTGGGGATAGAAAGTCTTGCTTGATGGGCTTCTCCTGATAACAACTTGGCTTGTCATTAGAAATATGTCAATGCCAACTGGCTACTGCTGGTGACACCCTGTTGGAGCACAATTTTTTTTCTGTTAGCGACAACCTAGGTTGTCGTTAAGGGACTTTCTTGAATTGCTGATGACAACCTATTTGTCGTTAAAGAACTTTCCCTTTTCCTTGATAACAACTAGACTTCATAGGTTTTCTTTTGGAAACTTGTCATGACTACTGATGACAATCGCCAACCCTATCTGATCAAGAGCATCTGGATATTAGCAAGGAGCAGAAGACTCAATCCAAATTGCAAGACCTGCAACCCCATGTCAAAATCACCCATTTCGGGTCCATTTGGGGTTGAGGGGTATTTTGGTTATTATGTATAACTTATTTTCTGAAGAATTTTGATTTTTATTGTCTCAAAAAATACATTTTATATTGTGATTCTATTTATGTGAATGTTAGAATCATTCTTGTATTTTGACTATTTTATTTATTTTATTTTATTATTTTTAGGTGCTGGATTCTATAGATCCAGCTTGTTCTGGTATTCATTAGAATTATTTTTGAGCACTAGCGGGTGCATGGGGATAATAGGGTAGATTTTATATTTTTTGTAATTTTTATTTTTGGATCTAAAGTCACCTAATTTTTACTACAAGAATTCTACAGATTAGCGATAAACACTATCCGACACTAATCCATCACAAATCCGTTACTGAACTGTTTAGCAATGGATTGGTGACAACTTAGCGATGGATAACGTCCATCACAATTTCTTGGTCGCTAATTAGCCACAGAGCTGATCAGTCGCTACTTTCGTCGCTATTTAGCGACGGATTAGCAAATGTCATGATCCATTGCTAATCCATCATTAAATAAGCACTGATTTGGTTTTGAGATAGATACATATCCGTCTCTAATTCATCGCTAAAATTTAACGATGAATACATATCCATCTCTAATATCCGTCACCAATTTAGCGACGGATTAACGATGGATTACATTCCATCGCAAAACATCGATTGATTTAGTTTTTGAGATGAATAAATATATGTCCCTAATTCGTCGCTACATTAGTGATGGATATTAGCAACGGATAATATCCATCGCTAATCCATCGCAAATTTTAAAAAAATATATAAAAATTTGCTTGAAATATAAATATCGAGAAAAAATTTCTTGTTATACAATTTATATAACCTGTGTATAAAAAACAAAGTACATATAAAACATATATATACAAAGCAGGTGAAACAAATTTAATACAAGTTATAAGTGAAACAAATTTAACAACCCAATATAGTCCTCACCAAGTTCTAATTAGTTACAAGTGAACACATACAAAGAGTTTCATTTGAAACAATAAGTACGTGAAACAAATTCAACACATAAAGCTAATTCTCGCCAAGATTCGAAGCATCATCCTCTTCATTGTCACAATCTGCCCCTCCATCCATGCCTCCATCAACTCCTCTACGCTGATTATCTCCAGCATCCTACAAGAGAAACAAAATGTTATTATTGATAAACAAAATATAATAAAATAAATTATATGCAATGAATCTAATCTAAAGCAATCAAAGTAACATGGCTGAATGACACATAGACTAGCAATAAAGTGAATGATATTAATAGAATTCAGAGGTTGTCAAAAAAATTTAAATCATGCATATATGTGTTCAAAAGGTGTCAAAAAAATTTATAGTGATTCAATCATGCATATATGTGTTCTAAGGTTATCAAAAAAATTTCATAGTGATTCAATCATGCATATATGTGTTCTAAGGTTGTCAAATAAAATCCAAACTGATTCAATCATGCATATATATGTTCAAAGGCTGTCATAAAAATTGTATAGTGATTCAATCATGCATATATGTGTTCTAAAGGTGTGAAATTTTTTTATAGTGATTCAATTATGCATATATGTGTTCTAAGGTTGTCAAATAAAATTTATAGTGATTCAATCATACATATATGTGGTCTATGGTTGTCAAAATTTTTTTATAGTTATTCAATCATGCATATATATGTTTTAAGGTTGTAAAAAAAAAATCATAGTGATTCAATCATGCATAAATGTGTTCTAAGGCTGTCATAAAAATTGTATAGTGAATCGATCATGCATATATGTGTTCTAAAGGTGTCAAAAAAATGTATAGTGATTCAATCATGCATATATGTGTTCTAAGGTTGTCAAATAAGATTTATAGTGATTCAATCATACATATATGTGGTCTAAGGTCGTCAAATTTTTTTTATATTGATTCAATCATGCATATATGTATTCTAAGGTTGTCAAAAAAAATTCATAGTGATTCAATCCTGCATATATGTGTTCTAAGGCTATCATAAAAATTGTATAGTGATTCAATCATGCATGTATGTGTTCTAAAGGAGTCAAAAAAATTTATAGTGATTCAATCATGCATATATGTATTCTAAGGTTGTCAAGTAAGATTTATAGTGATTCAATCATACATATATGTGGTCTAAGGTTGTCAAAAAAAATTCATGGTGATTTAATCATGCATATATGTGTTCTAAGGTTGTAAAAAAAAATTCATAGTGATTCAATCATGCATATATGTGTTCTAAGGCTGTCATAAAAATTATATATTGATTCAATCATGCATATATGTGTTCTAAGGTTGTCAAATAAAATCTATAGTGATTCAGTCATGCACTTATGTGTTCTAAGGCTGTCATAAAAATTGTATAGTGATTCAGTCATGCATATATATGTTCTAAGGCGTCATAAAAATTTATAGTGATTCAATCATGCATATATGTGTTCTAAGGTTGTCAAAAAAGTTTATAGTGATTCAATCATGCATATATGTGTTCTAAGGTTGTAAAAAAAAGTTCATAGTGATTCAATCATGCATATATGTGTTCTAAGGTTGTAAAAAAAAAAGCATAGTGATTCAATCATGCATATATGTGTTCTAAGGCTGTCATAAAAAATGTATAGTGATTCAATCATGCATATATGTGTTCTAAAGGTGTTAAAATTTTTCTATAGTGATTCAATCATGCATATATGTGTTCTAAGGTTGTCAAATAAAATCCATAGTGATTCATTCATGCATATATGTGCTCTAAGGCTGTCAAAAAATTTGTATAGTGATTCAATCATGCATATATGTGTTTTTAGGATCTCATAAAAATTATATAGTGATTCAATCATGCATATATGTGTTCTAAAGGTGTCAAAAGAATTTATAGTGATTCAATCATGCATATATGTATTCAGTAATGCATATACGTATTGAAATCTAATGAAATGAAACTTTATACCTGACGGGCACCGGAGCTCATGTTGAATGCAAACAAAGTTTTCCTGTCATGAAAAAAGTTGCACAACTCATTATGGACAAGGTTATGAATGCCTTCATGTAAAAAGTCACGCATTGTGTCCTGAAGAAGATGATAGACACCATCCCAAGAAATAACAAGGTCAATCGGACACTGAGAGTTGATGCTGGTGGGAGAACTCTGAGAGCCCTGACTAGAGGAGGCAACGACTGGTGTGATGTTCATATTACTCTCAAACCCGAACACACAACCTTTTTTGTGTTCACCGGTTACAGTCACCTATGGTGCAAGATCAAAAGGCAAATGTTGAGTAGAGTCATCGCCATATCACTCTATCATCTGCTGCTCATATGACTCTTACAAAGTAATGATTACAATATGAATTAATAATTAAGAATTACAATGTTTATGATAATGTAATTCATGGTAACTTATATATTACAATGTTTATTAATACAATATATGCATACCGTTGTCGCTCTCACCTTCTCTGATACAAACTCTTTCGTGGACTTATGTTTATGTGTTTCAACAAACACATCTTTATAAGGTACAATACCTTCTTTTTCGGCTTCCTGGAAGGTTAAATGATAAAAAAATCAATTAAAAAGTATACATAAATACTTATAAATTTGACAATATATATATATATATATATATATATATATATATATATATATATATATATATATATATATATGTGTGTGTGTATATATATATTGATGAGTTACTATTTTCTTTTGGTGGCTTCCAAAAGTCCTAGAACCACCTGTGCGTAGATGGGCATTAGGCATCTTCACTCGATTTTGTGCAGCCTTTGCTGAGCAGTTTCAAAATTCATGGCTCGCCCACTTGTCGCACATTGCATCCCAATAATCTAACCTGATAGTAGAAGGACAATGACCCTTCCACTGCAGTAGATTATCTATCCCTCCAGCTGCTTTTATTGCTGCAATCTTCATATTATGAAGCATGTCGGCAAATCGACTGACAACTACCTTCTGCCACAATAGCCTCACGTCCTGCTCCTCCTTTGTAGTCGCGAAGTGATTCGAAGCCTATAAATGATTTCAGAAAGTTAGTACACATGACTATAACAAAAAATTAAATATGAAACACATTAGCTATGATAAACGATTATATACCATGAATGAGGACCATAATCTGTCTAACACCTCCTTCGGGTACTCTTTCCATTGAGCGACCGATCCTGAAAGATGCTGAACTAGTGACTTTTTAATTTCTCGAATCACTTCTTGTAGCTTGAACCCCGCGCTGTATATGAATTGATACACATTAACAATCGACTATCGATATACACTATTTATAAGATAAGTATTAAACAAGTGGCAATGAAATACTTACGGTCGACTATCGATATACACTATTTCAATGAGTCATCGTGTGTTAGACTGAGAAGACCCAACATCCGGCGTTGTCTCATGATGTGTATGAGTAGCTGGTGTAGGTGGGTCATGTGCAGACGAAACATTATCTATAGTTAGAAATTCACACAATGCATATTTAAACTAATCAAGTATATAATTATTTAAATGATATACCTATCAAAGCATTATGTGAAAACAAAGGCTGAGACTGACTATCACTAAGCTCGAATCCTATAAAGACCATTAACAAGTAATAATTTTTATATCAACATATAAGCAAAAACATAATGAATGCCTATATTTAAATATAACACAAAGACATCTACCTAATGTTGTCCCACGGCCTCCACTTGGTCCTCGACCACTGTGACCTCCATGAACCATTTTATAATAAATAAAATGTTATTAGCATGAACATGATATATGCATGAAATGTAAATATTTAAAGGTCCTACATGAATCATTTTTATAACTATGCATGAACTGCGCATGTACATGCTAAGTATGCATGAAATGTAACATGATATGCAAGATATAATGTTAAAATAGATTGTGCATATAAGAAAGTGATATGGTATATATTACAAGATGTATTTCACTAGCTCGAGTATGCTTTCTCATCACTTGTTTGACTTTTATATTCTTCTTCTTCCTCCTCCTCCTCCTCTTCGTTATCTTCTTTATTGGGCGACCATCCACTTGGTATATTATTTGGATCATATTCTTCCATACGTGGGATATCAGACAATGAAGATGTGACATGCAGACCATGTGTGACATCGTGACCATAAGAGAAGTCATACATATAATCTGATTAATAGTAATCACTATTTTCAACAATCTTGTCTTCCTGTAACTGATCATACTTGGGGTATAGTTTAGACTTCACCTTGTAAACCACCCATCATTCATTTCTATCTGACTTCTTTGTATTTAGATATGAAGTATAATAAACTTGTTGAGCTTGCGATGCTAATATGAATGATTCATATGTTCCAAACCTTGATTTATGATTCACCTCCACAATGCTTTAGACTTTGTCGACTCTTGTTGCTGTGGGATCAAACCAATGACACTTGAATAAAGTTACCATGTTATTTATGCTTAAGTAAGTCAACTCCATTATTTCTTCAATAAAACCGTAGTAGTCAAGTTCATTTTCACCGTAACTGCTACCTTTAACACACATGCCACTATTCATCGTTCACTTGTTTACACCGTAGTCTTTTATATGAAATCGATAACCATTTCTGAGGTACTTGTTATAACATTGCACAACTTTGGTCGGACTATTTTGTAAATCACATATTCCTTGGTCATTAACATCATCATGGTGGACCTACAAGCATAAACAATGAC
This sequence comes from Nuphar pumila, assembly GCF_984573655.1. Lineage (NCBI taxonomy): Eukaryota > Viridiplantae > Streptophyta > Magnoliopsida > Nymphaeales > Nymphaeaceae > Nuphar > Nuphar pumila. The sequence goes on from NC_143256.1 coordinate 105,838,500, forward strand.
TGTAAACACGACCAATTAAGTAACATATTGTTGTTTACACAGAAAGAATGCATGTCATCGTCCTTACCAACTCTTTCAACTATGCCCCAAACTTATTTTCACGTTCTTTCTGTACTTCTGAATCAGTGAGATGTGGAAGTTCTCTTTGCAACTCCAGATTAAATCGTCTGCACTTAACAAATAATTATATTACCGAACCATGTACATAGAGAACTTAGTGTAACATATTATGTATACTTACTCGATGTAGGGGTCGATCTCTGAGCAATTAAAAAGGATATAGATTTATGTTGCGTCTTGCTCTTGATCTTCCAAGAGTTTTGACTGACAACTGCCAAAGGCATTATCAAATGGTTTAAATATCGATAGTTTGTCAACCACAATAACTTGTTCTCCATCATCATTACGAGGTGGGCAAGTGTAACGTGTTGGAATGCGAGGCTCAAAGTACATAGATGAAAAATTTAAAATCTTTTCTAAAGTGTACACCTCACAAATTAAACCCTCCACTCTTGCTTTATTCCGAACCTTTTTCTTGAGGTCCAATATGCATCTGTCAATAATATACATCTCGTAATACAATAAATTCCTAATAGCATTAAAGAAAAAAATATAAATAAAAATATACCTTTCAAATGGCTACATCCACCGATATTGTATAAGACCACCAACCCTAAGTTCATATGGCAAGTGTATGATCTTATGTTCCATAACGTCAAAAAAATGTTGACAAAATTATCTTCTCTAGCTGACAAATAGTAGTAACAAAAGAATTCTCGAAATTCTTTATCTCAGTTACTACAACTTCCGATGCACACAATGTTCTAAAAAATTGACTCAACTAAGATAATACCCCCACATAGATTTGTCTAACATATCATGGAATGTTAGGAGAATCAACCGTTTCATGATGACATGATAATCATGACTCTTCAACCCATATAATTGTCCCTAGTCTATCTTCACAACTTGAGCAATGTTAGAGACGTATTCATCTGAAAATCTCAACTGTCTCAACCATTGACATACCTGCTTTACTTGATCAAGTCCAAGCACGTACATTGCCTTTGATTTCAGTACTTTGCCATTGTACTTCTGGAGTTCCAATTCTAGTCTTTTACATATTATTTTTAAATCAATACGGGCCTTCAAATTATCCTTTATTTTTTCTTTGACATTCATTATCGTATTGAACACATTATAAAACACATTTCTCTCCACATGCATCACATCCAAATTATGTTGTATCAATAAGGTCGACCAATATGGTAGTTCCCAAAATATAGATTTCTTTGTCCAATTATGATCTTTCTCAAATCTAAGAAAGGGCGTCACACTATGGGCATCTATCAGTCCATATGAAAAATATTACAATCGTCTTAAAATCTTTGCGCCAGACAACCGTATAGGTGAGCCTTCTATTTTAGTTGTGCCTGCTCAAAACACATTCCTTTATCGTCGGAACGGATGGTCACTAGGTAGAAATCGACAGTAACAATCAAACCAACATGACTTCCTTTTATGCATCAATCTAAAAGATTTTGTATCCTCCATGCAGTACGGACATGCCATCCTCTCATGTGTGCTTCAACTAGATAACATACCATATGCAGAGAAGTCACTAATTGTCCATAGAACAACAACCTTCATATTGAAGTTTTGTTTTTTGTGGGCATTGCATGTGAGAACACCGTCATCCCACAGTATTTTCAGTTCATCAATCAATGACCTTAAATATACATCAAGATTTTGGCCCAGAGATGTCAGACCAGGGATTAATAGAGACAAGAAAAGATTTTAACGCTTCATACATAAGCTTGGAGGAAGGTTATATAGGGTGACAAATACTGGCCAACACGAGTATGGGGCTGATCTACCCCCAAATGGATTAAATCTATATGTACATAAACCGAGCCTAACATTTTTCACTTCTATTGCAAAGGTCTGATGAGTATGATCAAAGTACTTTCAAGCTTTCGCGTCAACAAAATGCGTGATCTTATCTTTATTATGTCAAACTTTATTTGCATACCATCTCATGTGTTTAGTTATCCTCAAAGGCATATACAATCGTTGCAATCTAGGGGTGAAAGGGAAGTAGCAGAGTGACTTGTATGACACTTCTTTTGACCTCATGCTATCATTGCGCCTTGTCTTTGGCTTAAACCGAGAATGCTCACATGATGAACATGATCTGCTATTTTCTTGATCTTTGAAATACAACATGCAATGATTTGGACATATATCTATCTTTTGATACCCCATACCTAGAGTGTTGACCATAACCTTCGCACGATAGAAATTTTGTGGAAATTTCTCATCTTTGGGCAACATACTCTTCACAATAGAGCACAGACGATCAAAACATGATTGACTCAAATCATACTCTGACCTCAAATTTAGTAGTTGAAGAATTGCAGACAAGATAGTGTGACTCTCGCAACTATTCCACGGTGGCTCATCAACATCTCTAAGTAAGTCATAAAATCTATTAGTTGCATTGTTTGTTGCTTCTTCCTCTACCCCAGTTGGTACATCATTATGACCCATAGCAGAACCCAGTTCTGGTCCTGCGACACCAAATATCAAATCCATACATGAATTATTGTGCACCATTTTCACCCGCGCATCAAAATGATTACAAAATTCTTCATCATAAAACATCTAATTTTGATAACCACTGACAAAACCTTTCATGTATAGGTGATGTCTAACTTCATGAGGTTCTACAAATCAATTATTCTTAACATCATGCAAGGGCACCTAATCTGACCAGTGAGATCCACTATACCGACACTTGCTGTTGCAAATTCAATAAAACTGTCAACACCATCCATATATTCAAGCGACACCTCATTATCAACTATCCTACAATACATCCATTCATAATTTATAGCCATTTTATCCTATGATGTTACAAATATTATCTTAACCAGTTAAAAGAGAATCATAATAATGCTATGATGAAAAAAATATCTAATTTATCATGCATTGATGGTGGTTGTAAGGATATTTAGAAAGATGAAATCACATTCACAAACACGATACATTCATTTTAAGCATGTTTTCATGATACAATTTCACATGAAATGTATAATCAAATAAAAAATAACTTCATGAAAACATGGATAGTCATGTTAAACATTGCAATACATTTAATCATTCATATCACAACAATGTCAAACATGTACCTGCAACAAACACACTCTAATATCCCGCTAACTACAACTATGACTAACATGGTCTCCGAACTACAAAAATAAGAGCACTTCTATTCCCATACATTCAAATCATGCTCAACATGATCTCCAAACTCCAGCAAATCAGTCCTAGATATCCACAACTAAGTGAGTGTAAGAGCAAGAAAGTGTTGCATCCAAAAAAGTAAATAACCTGTGATGCACTTGCATCACTTACTCACCATGGGTATTTACCCGATTTGCATGCTTTTGCCTTTGCATTTTTCTTATTTCTTTTTGCATGACATTTTTTAGTTGCATGCAATGCTTGCACTAAGCATCATACGATTAGCTCAGCTACGCACCTGCAAAGTACAAATATACAAAACAATACAATACATTTCTACATTGTGCCCATGGTGCGAATTCAGTAGATCTGCTTGGTTAACACTCCCTCATGATACGATAAATTTCTCATTTTTCAAATGTTCTAACAAATAACATGGAATGTGATATCCCAACAAAGCTTCAGTCACGACGGATGGTGATTGGACATCATCCACCATTTCTGCTCTAAAACAAAATCGGTATGAGGGACACTCTTCTTCGCAAAAATGTGGCAAAAATTGGGATGAGAAGTGTACCATGACCAGACAAATAAATGACCCAGAAAGCCCTTGAGAGAACCTTCTTAAGACAAAGATACCCAAATCCATCAAACTAAGGAGCATCTTGACGAATGGTGTCCCATATGGCTCCGCAGTGCATACAAACCCTCTCCATCAAAGCTTGTCCAAACAATGAGTGAACTGAAGAGAGATCAAATTAGACCACACTCTTTTGACACCAAAAAATGAAACCTGACTTTAAACACACAATGTCACCCCATCCTTAACAGTAAGTTTTTTTTATTAACCAAAAGACGTATTTTCCCGTCAAGGAGAAGCGAAAAGAGCAGCGAACCCAGCCTGGCCTATAACGCCCAGGACCTCATCTTCGCCAACTATGAACCCAGTGGAAGCTGCTACGCAAGATGTGCAACATCCACATGTTGGGTGGGAAGGCCCTCAACGACTGGGCGGGCGTCCGACGGACCGAGATGAGCCACATGGTCTGAGCCGTGCTAGGACACACTCACCGGGCTGAGCCAGTAGACCTGCCGGAGCTGCTATCGTGAGGGATGGCCAACATGGTCGGGATGGTGGTGCTGAGCAAGAGGGTGTTCGAGAGGGAAAGGAGTGAGTCATCGAACGAGTTTAAGGAGATGGTGGGAGGAGGGTGCCAAGAAGAAAGAAGATGGAGCAGAAGACAATGAAGAGGGGGGGAAGTGATCACCTGAGATGGGGGGTCACCGACGTTGGGTGGCTGAAATACGGCGAGCGGGAGAGAGGGCTCACAGATACGACAGTGGCACGACTCTGACCGATTTGGGGGTCACCAGAGAGAGAGAGAAAGAGCGAGGGAGGGAGAATGTCGCACCCTAGATGGGCCATTTTACATCGAAAAGTAGCAATGGCTTAACGATAGAAAAATTTTGTCTAAAAAACCGTCGCTAATTAACGATTGATTAACAACAAAAAATTTTCGTCGCTCATTCGTCGTGAAGTTGCAACAGAGTTTGAGACAAAAATTTTCGATCGCTAATCCGTCGTTAATTAGCGATGGATTTTGAGACAAATTTTTTTCGTCGCTAATTCTGCAACTAATTATAATTTTAGGGACGACTAATTTTCTCTAGCTAATTCATCATAAATTTGCAATGGATTATTTCCATCACAAATTGTCGTCGCTAATTAACATTTTTCTTGTAGTGTTTTGAGATCCAATTTGCAAGTATTGGATCTTGTAAAAGATCCAATACCTCTACATGGATCCATATTGGCGCCCTTGAGGATGAACCCCCTCCTTTTGAATCACCTTTGACCAGCCTCAAGAAAAGTCGTATAGGTGAGTTATGAGGGCTCCAAGAAAATCATGAAAGGCATTATGAGCTCTTTTGGAAAAATCGTGTAAGCCTTAATCATCATTTTGGCTGTTAGCAAGGGGAGTTAAGCCAAGTTCAAAAGAAAATTCAAAAGAGGAGCAACCATTGGCCAGGTTGGAGGTGGCTTTGAAACCCACACAAGTCATTTATATGCTGAGTCCAATAAGCGTCTGAGAAAAATGTGAAAGAGGACTTTTTGCTCTCTTTTGAAAAAAAAAAAATTGGAAAGAAAAATGGCTGAAGAAAATGAAAGGAAGAAAACTGAAGAAAAATGTTTTTGTTGAAGTGGGAAGCAGAAACATCCAAAATTGTGAACCTGCATTTTTTGGAGAGTTGGTGCATTATGGTGTGAAGTTTGTATCCGTGATTTGCATGTGATCCTTGGAGAACTGAGTGGTGGATGAGTTTCCACCTTGGGGACATCTAAGCTTGAACAGCTTGGGATAACCTTCAGTCTTTGGGCGTTTGTTGTAACATTTTGAGGCCTCTCTACATCAAACCGCTGAGTGGAGCTTCGTGGAGAAGCTGATCGTGTTCTCTTAGCCCAGCCGAGTCCATTGTGGCTGGAGCAAGCCTTACTTGAATGTGGTGAAGACTGATTGACGAGGATGACATGCCTACCATTTGTCCCACTCGTTTGAAATTCTTGAACTTTTGCTGTAATCTCTTTTGTTGTGATTGAAACCTTGCAAGTTGTCTTTGTTTCTGAATGTCATTGTTGTGAGTGTTTTTACATTGAAACTCACTATTTGCAAGAACCGTGAATGATATTTCAAAATTACTATGATTTAAATCTGGTTCAATCAAAATAGGTTGTGTGTTGTCCGTTGAAATCATTCTATTTGTGTTTCTTAATCGGTTCAAGGTCCTTTTTTTGGGACTGATATATATATATATATATATTCCTATGAACTGAACATTGCATATGAGTTGGATCTTAATCTATGTGATTAAAAATCTTATAGAAGTGCCACTTTTATTGTTTGTGATATTGAAGCTCGCTAGAAGTTGGAGATATGTATTGGAAATGTTTATGAGCTCTGTATTTTTTTGTTCGAAAGCAAATGTTTTCTAAAAAAGTGTCTTGTGATTTGAGAATCTTGCTTAGACAACTTTGTTTTTGTGTGTTTGATACAATTTGGGTTCAGTGAGTGATTTGGTTAGGGATCTAAGTCCAGAACTTATAGAACATGGTCAGGGGGTTCTAGGGTTGTCTAGACATGTACATGTATGTAGAGATCTGGTACACATTCCATCTGGCATGGCAGGTTAAGCTTTAGAGTGAGCTGGTGATGTTGGACGGTCAAGACTACGCTTATTTCCTGATCAGTAGGAGGCAGTTTTATGTTTTTAGTCTGAAAAGATCGATAGAGGCTAGGCTAAGGCTGAGGTCTGAGATTAGAGGTGACTTATGAGTATGTATTAGGTGGGGAGGAGTTTCCCACATTCTAGAGTGCTGGCACAAGATCCACAACATAGGGACACTGGTAGGCTCATCGGGAGATCAAAATTGTGCTGGCCTACGCATCAGGAACTTGAGCTCTTCGGAGGGGGTGATTGACTAGCCTAAGGGGCCTGGTCATCACTTGAATCAAGAAGAAGAGAGAGAGAGAGAGAGTTTTTGAATTTCAAAATAGCATCCTTCACATGGGGACCCATACATCTATTTATAGCTTTTGGCTTGGGTTAAAATCTAGATCCAATCTAAAAATCAAATCTAACCCAAATAACCCAAACACCCTCTAACTGTAAAAAAAGAAAAGATGTCCTAACTGATAATTAGAACTAAACTAGAAAAATGATTCTAGAGACTATTTTTAATAAGATCCTAACTAGGCCTTATCAACTTGGTCTTATTATAAAAGATAACAATTAAGAAAAAAAAATGTCTTGGCTAGGAGACGTCCCTTGTAGGAAAGTAGAGGACGCCCCTCACTTTGCTCTCCTTTTTTCAAGTTGGTGTCCCTTTACGAGCCACACTAGCTTGTCTTTCTTTTATTTCGGTGTGGATATGTGTTCTTTGACTTTTCTTCTATAAGAGAAGTCATATGAGCCTCATTTAGCTCCACTTGAAGTGACTTGACGAGGTGACAATGGTTTCACGTCTATCTATAATAAGAGGTAACTCATGTTTTCAATGCCTTATGATTCTTGGATTTTCTCAAGATCTTGTGATTGTAAATCACAACAACAACACTTCCTCTAAGTTAGAAAAAGATGAAAAAAGTATTAAGTTGTGATTGTGATTGTTATTACCTTGAATATTGTGAAAGTTGGTACCAGGATTGATCATGTGACCAACTATCAGAGTTTCTACTTTCTCAGCTGTGATTAATCATCCCATCTGCGACCAAAGGAAATATGCCCAAAGAGTTTTATACCACATATATTGAAATAAGGCCACGATATCTTGTTCCATATCTGCGATGTCTAACTCATAATGGTGATCTTAAAAAAAAGGTCTTGGTCAACCTTGAATTTAACCAGCTGCAATAGGGTATCACTAGCAACTCGTGTATTAAAGGTTTAGTAACTGATCTAGTCAGTTCAAGTTACGGATGGACATGGGGCTACTATATTTTCGAGGAGCGTTTGGGTACCTTTCCTAGTATCAAGAGGGTTTGAGCGTATACCCCTGCATCTCAAAACCTAATAAGAACGACCATTTGTTGGGCTTGGATAAGGCCCGTGTGAAAAATTCCACTAGGACCTGACCAAACTCGATCAAAACGCATTGTAAGGATGGATGGGCTGTATCAAAGGGGGATGCAGCCAGGTCGGCCGGCTTAATGTCCACCCTAATTCCACCAAACTGCCTTTTAGTTTGGCTATGACCACAGGTTCTAGCTTGCAAAACCAGAACAGATCATTATCCGCCAAATCATGGTGAGAAAATGCTTTAACATCCCCACCATCTATTTTAGAAATCAACGGTCACCAACATGTCCAACAATGACGACGGTCAGGCGCCTTTTTGGTAGGCCCCATAACTTGTGCAAGGGAAATAGAACTTGGATCAGCGGGCAGTGGGGATGCATGTTAGAACATTTCCCCACCATGATTTGGCAGATCACCTGATCTGCTCTCAACCTTTTGCGTCATCACTGATGATGTACTGCGAGAATTCTGCCTTTCATAAATAAAAGTTTTATTTCTTTCGAAAAAAAGAGTCTGAGAGTCTTACCAAAAGCTAAAAAAAATAAAAAACATCCGGTCATTTTCTGGCCGGTGGCTGGCTAGAAAATGGCCAGGATATAACTAACAAAAAAAAAATAGGAAAAAAGAAAAAAAAAAGATGGCTGGCCATTTTTCGGCCACCCACCGGCTGAAAAATGACCAGGATGGTGTTGCCATTCTTATAGCTATGGATTTTTAAAAAATAATGAAACAATCTTTAGTTGTAGATGTAAAACCCGCAATTTTTCAGTAAATTTTTGAATAAATTCATAAAATATTTTCAAGTAAAAATAACATTTGAACCCAAAATACGAATCAAATCAATTTCTACGAACTAGTTATAATTAGGATATTCGTATCCTCGTGAATATATGCTCAAACAGTTAGAGAGCCATAACTTCCTTCTTAAGTAAAATTAGGAGATTTGTATGAGCTAACTTTCTAAATTACGTTGATATGAAGAGAATGACGTACTCAAAATATTTAAAAAAAAAAATTGTCGAAACCCAAAATTTTCGGGAGACCCACAGAAATGTTGGTGGGACATACAAAAATATTTTTCATAAAATATCTTGTGGGACCCATAGAATATTCTATGAAATATTCCATGTGGACCCCACCCAAAGAAACCTCTTGAAATTTACTTAAAGCCAAGGGCAAAAATGAAAAGAGGATTTCTACATTTTTCAAAAAAAATCCAAAGAGGAGGTACGCTTGGGCTATAAATATCCCTACCCACTCTCTCTCTTCTCATAAAAATCGTTCCCCCTCTCTCACTTGTTTTCTCCCAATCTCTCTCTAGAACCTCTCCGACCTAGCCTACTTGGTTTGAGTCTGAGTTTGCCTGACCTGGTTTAAACTTTCCTGACATGGTCTGAGCCTACCTGACCTGGCCTAAACCCACCTAACCAGGTCCAAACTTAGTTGTCTTGGCTTGAACCCAGTTGGGTCTAGTCAAAGTCAAAGTCCTTTTTGATCCCAAACCTAGGTTTGATTACTTGACCCAGACCCAACCTACTTGGGCTAAGTCTGAACCTGCCTAACCCAGTTGACTTGAACCGAACCTAATTTGGTTCAAACCATTTGGTTTAGCAGCTTGATCTGCTCTACCTCTTTCTTAACTAGGTCGAACTCATCTGACCTAGTTCAACCTTTCGAAAAAAGGTTCGAACCTAGTTTAAAGCAAATAGAGTATACCCGAGCCGTTCTTCACCAATCAGAGGGTAAGTTTGATTCAACGATCACTCTCTCTCAAGTATTTGCTTATTTGTGTTGTGATATATATCGTACACATTCTAAAGTAATATCTGACCCTAGTTCTTGGTTTATGTCCTCTAGGACACTTCGGTGTTCACGCACATGCCTTGCGACTATCGTTGGATATTTTATGATAAAAGCTCCTGTGTATTGCAATATATATATATATATATATATATATATTTGAGATTACCGTCACACCGAACAATGCCAAGGCTAGCTGTTACTTTCTGTAATTTAAATTATGCATTTAAGATTATCGTCGCATCGAACGATGCCAAGGCTCCTACTTTCTGTAATTTATATTATGCTTTTAAGATTGCTGTCACATTGAACGATGTCACGGCTCTTGCTTTCTGCAATTTAAATTATGATCCCAAACCTAGGTTTGATTACTTGACCCAGACCCAACCTACTTGGGCTAAGTCTGAACCTGCCTAACCCAGTTGACTTGAACCGAACCTAATTTGGTTCAAACCATTTGGGTTTAGCAGCTTCACCTTCTCTACCTCTTTCTTAACTAGATTGAACTCATCTGACCTAGTTCAGCCTTTCGAAAAGAGGTCTGAACCCAGTTCGAAGCAAATAGAGTATACCCGAGCCATTCTTCACTGATCAGAGCGTAAGTTTGATTCAACGATCACTCTCTCTCAAGTATTTGCTCATTTGTGTTGTGATATATATCGTATATGTTCTAAAGTAATATCTGACCCTAGTTCTTGGTTTATGTCCTCTAGGACACTTCGGTGTTCACGCGCATGGCTTGCGACTATCGTTGGATATTTTATGATAAAAGCTCCTGTGTATATATATATATATATATATATATATATATATATATATACATACATATATATTTGAGATTACCGTCACACCGAACAATTCCAAGGCTAGCTCTTACTTTCTGTAATTTAAATTATGCATTTAAGATTATCGTCACATCGAACGATGCCAAGGTTCCTACTTTCTGTAATTTATATTATGCTTTTAAGATTGCTGTCACGTTGAACAATGTCACGGCTCTTGCTTTATGCAATTTAAATTATGATCCCAAACCTAGGTTTGATTACTTGACCCAGACCCAACCTACTTGGGCTAAGTCTGAACCTGCCTAACCCAGTTGACTTGAACCGAACCTAATTTGGTTCAAACCATTTGGGTTTAGCAGCTTGACCTGCTCTACCTCTTTCTTAACTAGGTTGAACTCATCTGACCTAGTTCAGCCTTTCGAAAAGAGGTTCGAACCCAGTTCGAAGCAAATAGAGTATACCCGAGCCATTCTTCACCGATCAGAGGGTAAGTTTGATTCAACGATCACTCTCTCTCAAGTATTTGCTTATTTGTGTTGTGATATATATCGTATATGTTCTAAAGTAATATCTGACCCTAGTTCTTGGTTTATGTCCTCTAGGACACTTCGGTATTCACGCGCATGCCTTGCGACTATCGTCTGATATTTTATGATAAAAGCTCCTGTGTATATATATATATATATATATATATATATATATATATATATATATATATATATATATACATACATATATATTTGAGATTACCGTCACACCGAACAATTCCAAGGCTAGCTCTTACTTTCTGTAATTTAAATTATGCATTTAAGATTATCGTCGCATCGAACGATACCGAGGCTCCTACTTTCTGTAATTTATATTATGCTTTTAAGATTGCTGTCACGTTGAACAATGTCACGGCTCTTGCTTTATGCAATTTAAATTATGATCCCAAACCTAGGTTTGATTACTTGACCCAGACCCAACCTACTTGGGCTAAGTCTGAACCTGCCTAACCCAGTTGACTTGAACCGAACCTAATTTGGTTCAAACCATTTGGGTTTAGCAGCTTGACTTGCTCTACCTCTTTCTTAACTAGGTTGAACTCATCTGACCTAGTTCAGCCTTTCGAAAAGAGGTTCGAACCCAGTTCGAAGCAAATAGAGTATACAAGAGCCGTTCTTCACCGATCAGAGGGTAAGTTTGATTCAACGATCACTCTCTCTCAAGTATTTGCTTATTTGTGTTGTGATATATATCGTATACGTTCTAAAGTAATATCTGACCCTAGTTCTTGGTTTATGTCCACTAGGACACTTCGGTGTTCACGCGCATGCCTTGTGACTATCGTTGGATATTTTATGATAAAAGCTCCTATGTATTGCAGTATATATATATTTGAGATTACCGTCGCACTGAACAATGCCAAGGCTAGCTCTTGCTTTCTGTAATTTAAATTATGCATTTAAGATTATCGTCACATCGAACGATGCCAAGACTCCTACTTTCTATAATTTACATTATGTTTTTAAGATTGCCCTCGCGTTGAACGATGTCATGGCTCTTGCTTTCTGCAATTTAAATTATGTATTTAAGATTGCCATCACGTCAAACAATGTCAAGGCTCCTGCTTTTTGCATATATATATATGCTTTCTGTAAGTTATTTAATTCAGTTTCCTCCATAGAATATCAAATATGCACTCATTTTTGCCACTGCATTATAAAACACATGCTTCTGCTTATATTACACATAGTCATATAAATGAGCGCTCAAATGGAGATCAAACTTTAAATCGCCAATGTGATTCCTTTGCCGTTCATTGATCAAAATTCTGCTTGACGAATGGAGTTCCTATTAGAAAGTCTTTGCTTTTGTGAGAAATGATTTTTTCATAAAAAACTTAAGTCACTTGCACATAGCCTAGATAAAGCCCAAGGTTCCAACGAACCTCGATGGATGCAAAGTACGCACAATGATACACATCTATCTCTGAGTTAAAACATAGTGATTTTCCTATCAAAGAGAAGAAATTCTGTTGAAATTTCTGAAAAAATGCTCACCAAACTTAAAAGAAACACACATCATCTCTGTCAAAGAAAGAAAGTGATGCTGAAATTTCTGAAGAAGCTCAACAAGCTCAGAACGAGCGTTATATGTTACTCCATCATACAGATGAGGTGTTGCTCGAGTTCTGTCAAGTACTTTCTACAATATAGAAAGGGTCGTCACACTTCTACCGTTAAAACAGGAGAAGTGATGTCAAAATGGTTGGCAAAAGAATTGCCTAAACTAGTTGAATGACACGAGGATGCATTTTTGTCAGAATGCTACCAGAATAGGCTCATTCTCACGTTCACGTGTAAGGAAACTTTACTCGTAAGGGCCAAAGAGCTAGAGTTGCTGCATCTTGATTAGGCCAGGTACTCGTTGTGATGATATACATCGAGCAGTCAATCCATTGAGATCGTGTTATATGCATGCTAATTGAGATATTGTATACAACTAGACTCGTAATGGCCAACGAGTCAGAGTACATTGTCCACTTGAAAGCGGTGAGGTGCTTGTGATGGCCGTTGATGTCGAGAGCAGAGTCGAACATGCATATGAATAAGACTTAAGGTCACAAAATCCCGCGGTTGATGACCGTGTTAGGGGAATACTGAATGGGGTCGGGTACATAATTTCTCAATGCGGGTTGCACTGGCTTGCTCAAATGGCATACAAATATCCGACAAGTAAAGGTTAGACCAACAGACCCCTTCAGGACTATTGCTCATCGTGGAAGATGGTGATGGTACAACTGTGAGTGACATGTATTTGATTATGAACCTGATAGAGTTTAAAGTACCTCCCCTCACTCATGAGGTATGAAGGTTATGGTTATCCTTAAATATCTAAGGATTAAACCCGACTACTGTAGTAGAGGATGCATCCAAAGCGTCCTGTTAGGGTTATCACGATATGAGTTATACCACCCTATCATGGATGGGGTCAACAAGCCTTTGGGGTATCTAAAATACATGGACTAATCAATTCTTAGAACATCGAGTTGATGCCTGAACAAAATTTCTTCCGTGTACCAGGGGTGAACTGCTAATATCGAAATAATGCATTAGCTCTAGCTTTAGCGATGCATGAATATATAAGTGAATGGACGTTGTTCTGTCAAGTCTTGTATAACCTTGAAAAATATGTTATGATCGGTATACTATTGGATCGATAGGGCAAAGACCTATGTTGTATCCACACGACTAAGCTAAGCTCGAAGAGCTCGCGCTTGAATTCATGGGATGCGGATGTTCCAAGTCATGGTGACTTGAGCTTGACATCCCAAATAAGACCTTGAAGAGGTCTATGCTAAGTCATGGAGACTTGAGCAAAATGTTTAAATGATAACCCTAAAGATGCTCACGCCAAGTTATGAAGACTTGAGCAAAGTGTTCAACTAATAATCTTGAGGAGGCTCTCGTGATATACGCTAAGTCGTGGAGACTTGAGCGTCGTTGTGGCAAATTGGGACCTCGAGTGATTTTTGCATAAGTTGATGATTAATTGAATGTATGAATGAATGCTTACTTACCAGACCAACAGTTTGTTCTGATCCCGTTTAATGAGGATTTTAGGTGTTGAAACTGCGTTGCGATATGCGGAGCAAGGCAACATCAAGTTTCAAGATTTCTCTAGATAATGTTGTACTGCTTCCTTTATTAAAACTAAATATTGCTTTTTCAAGCAGTGACATTTGTAATAAACAAGTGATTTTGATAAATGAAACACCCTGGTGGTCAATGAGAGCTTGGCCACACACCTGTGACTTGCTCAGAGTTTTTCAAAACTGACGACTCATTATCGTCTATTTCTGCTGCTAAAACCTTTTCTAAGTTTCGCTGCAAAGAAAAAAAAATTATGAAATTTTCAACTTAGCTTTATTTTGGAAATTTGAGGCATTACAAAAATGATATCAGAGCTTATGTCTGAGAAATCTAGTTCATGATCCGTCATGCTAATGGTATCACACTGTAAGTGTATTTTTAACTCACCAATTGAGTGCATCTTCATATAGATGACAACTCACAGTTTACGCGACTATTGTTATGAGTGCAAGTTTATGCACGATGAATGGATATGCCTGTTTGAGGTCCAGGACTGCCAGTACTGTGGCAAAGATGGGCATTCTGCCAACGAATGCCATAGAAAATACACCATCGATATGGGTCGACGAGCATCACTTGGTCTTAAAAATGAGACCTCACACATGAGTGGACCACATCACTCAAGTGTTGAGAGTAGTAGTATCCCATTGACTTCAGATGAATTACCAAGTCTGGTATACTTTGACTTGAATTTTCTTGTTGAATTCAATCGCTCACCAAACTACCACCCGGTATCATGTATGCTTAGCCTGAACAACCCGAATGAAAGATACAACTCCTTTTATTTTTCCATTATGATTTCAGATTTCTCGAGTCATGATGCTACCATATGGGAGAGTGGACTGTCATCACTATTCTATCCATAAGAATCACTTGAGAGTGAGGAAGTGTCGCTTGAGCCAACTCCAACTACACCTAAGTCAAGGCGATGTGGCGATCAATGAGCCTATTTGAGGTCGTTTACGTCGAAGAAGAAACTATGTTCTTAGGAACTGGTTATGTTTATAGTCGACAAATTCATATGTATGGTTTCTCGCCGCCAAAGTCTGCCAGTGTGGCATGACACTTGTATATAAAGGCGATGTATGTTGTGATAAAATGTATATAAGTAAATAAAATTTTACTTCCTGATATACATCGAGAAACTAAACCACGTTGCTTGTGTGTGAATATATAAATGACTCCTACGAAGAGAAGAATCATGTCAAGCGAGAAGTCCCATATACAGGAGTTCCTGCTAGAGACTCTCAACAACCTAGTAACTGTCATTCGTGAAACGAGGCAAGAACCGGCCCTGCCTCGCAATAAGAACATTGAAGGAATAACTTATGAAAAGTTTCTCAAACTTGATCCACCGGTCTTCGCCGGTAGAGCCGATTCAGAGCTCGCAGAAAGCTAGATCGAGGAAACGAAATATGCATTCCTGGTATTGGGAGTACCAGAGGACAAAAAGATCAACTTCAGCACGTATAAGTTGAAGGATATTGCACAAAAGTGGTAGGATACCATTAAGATCATATAGTTCTCACAACATGAAGTCATTCCTGGAATGATTTTCGAAGAGCTTTCATAAAGAACTACTTTCTGTTGCACTCTAGAAACAAGAAAAAGATGATGTTTCTAGAACTAGAGCAATGTGGTATGAGTCTTATCGACTATACTACTAAATTTCAAAATCTTAAGTGATACTGCTCCTGGTTGTTTGAGACAGACCAAGAGAGGGATGACAAGTACATCAACAAACTATGTGAAGGGCTATAGTCTCGTGTTCTAACTAGCATGCCCCAAACATTTCAAACTGTTATGACGGCAACTTCAAAAATTCAGATTGACTCGAAGCGATCCAAAGTGATTGTAGTAAAGAGACCTGTAGCGGAGAGTGAGAACCGCAAGAGGATGTTCCTAGATGGGTAGGGATCATGACCACCCTTTTGCAAGAGAGAGTTCTAGAGAAAAAACTCTGCTTGGTAGGTCATGAGGTTGCCACCAAGATAAAATACGACTCAAAATGACCAGTAGTCTAACTCCAACTGCCAAAAGTGCTGCATGAATCACTCAGGAAGACCGTGTCCTCACGATACAAGTGGTTGCCTTTATTGTGACAAAGTGGGTCACTATATGAGAGAGTGCACCAAGAAGGCTGCAGATGATCAGAGGAGGAATCCTGAATCAGTCAGACCCTCACAGCAAGCATAACAACGCCTTCAATTTCAACGATCGCCACCTAGAGTAGAACAAAGACAAGCGGCAGGTCGTGTATATGATGTAACGACTGAACAAGTAAAAAATGGTGACCTAATTGAAGGCACCATACCTGTGAATGGACATGTCACTTTTGTCTTGTTTGATTATGGTGCTACTCATACCTTTATCTCTGATGACTTTACCAAACAACTCCACGCTTCGGTGCAACCAGTTGATAAAATGTTTAAAGTATACAATCCTTTGGGTTCACACACCAAATGTATCAGGTGTGTAAAGAACCTAAATATAGAGATAGTTGAGCAACATTTGCCTACTGATGCCGTTCTACTCAATATGATACAGTACAATGTTATTCTAGGAATAAACTGGTTAGCCTAAAACCATGCTAGGATTTTGTGCAGTGAGGGCAGGGTTATCTTATCTTGACTGAGATTGCCTATGGTGGAATACCGGTTATTCAAACCTGTCCAATAGAAATGACTCATATCAGCTCTTAAGGCACAAAAATACCTTAGGAAGGGTTGTGTAGCCTTCTTACTGAGTCTCTCAATAAAAGCTCAACTGTCAAGCCCCTTTAGAGTTTGAAAGTGGTGCAAGAGTTTTCTGATGTGTTTTCTAACAAATTGTCAAGACTTCCTTTACTTCGTGAGGTTGAATTTGGAATTCAATTCTTATCTAGAATGACACCAATATCAAAAGCCCCTTATCGTATGGCACCAGCAGAGCTCAATGAGCTAAAATGTTCGTTGGAAGAACTGATGGAGCAAAGGTTCATCCGTCTGAGTGTATCATCGTAGGGAGCACTAGTCCTATTTGTAAAGAAAAAGGACGAATCTTTACATTTATGCATCGATTATCAGATGCTAAACCAGACAACTATTAAGAACAAGTATTCGTTGCCTTGGATTGAGGAATTATTCGATCAACTTAGAATAGTGAGAGTATTCTTCAAGATCGACCTTAGGTCTGGGTATCATCAACTCAGAGTTAAGGAGAAGGATATACCAAAGACGACCTTCAAAATGAGATATGGCTATTATGAGTTCGTAGTAACGCCGTTCAGACTCATGAATGTGACAACTGCCTTTATGGACCTGATGAACCGAGTGTTCAGGCCCTATTTGCACACATTTGTCATCGTCTTCATTGATGACATTCTCGTATATTAAAAAAATAAGGAACAACACAAGGAGCACTTGAGAATTATTTTGAAGACCCTTCAAGATAATCAACTATATGCCAAGTTTTGAAAATGTGAATTCTGGCTAGATACAATGATGTTCCTTGGCCATGTAATCTCTAAGGAGGGAATCATAGTGGATCCTACAAAGGTGGAAGTTGTAATAGATTGAAAGCAGCTAAAGAATATCATCGATGTTTGCAGCTTCCTAAGACTTGTCAGATACTACTGAAAGTTCATACAGGACTTCTTCTGATTCACCTTACCTATGACGGAATTGTTGAAAAATGGAGTTAAGTTTGAATAAAACAACTAGCATAAAGAGTGCTTCGAGATTCTCAAATAGAAGCATACTACGACTTCTGTCCTTACCTTACCTTCTGGTCAAGGAGGCTTCGTGGCTTATACTGATGCCCCAAGAATGAGTCTGAGCTACATGTTGATGCAACACAGTAAAGTGATCACATATACGTCATGACAGTTGAGGATCCATGAAAAGAGCTATCCAACCCACAACCTAGAGCTTGTCGCGGTAGTGTTTGCACTTAAAATTTAGCGACACTATCTGTATGGGAAAAAGTTTAAGGTCATGTCGGATCATAAGAGCTTAAAATACCTTTTCTTTCAAAAGGAATTAAATATGCGGCAACGACAATAGTTAAAAATTTTCAAAGATTATGAATTCACGCTTTCCTATAACATTGGGAAGGCAAATCTCGTAACGGATGTCCTTAGTTGCAAGACTGTTGGCACTCTGGCCAGCTTCGCAGAACAATGAAAGTTGATGAAAGATTTTGTCAACTAGAAGCCATTTCTTTCTCATCCAGACAGAATTTGATTGTCAAGTCTGACAATACAGCCTGAGATCCTTGATCGAATCATAGTCAAGCAATTCAAGGACTCCTCATACTTGAAACTGAAAGCTAGGGCTGATAAGGATGATACTTTCTTCCACTTAAAAGAAGATAAAAGTTTATGGATGAAAAAAAGGATATGGGTTCCAAATAACTCTTAGCTAAGAGAAAAAGTATTCCAAGAAGCGCATAATAGTAAGTACACTATCCACCCTAAGGTAAAAAAATGTTTCATGATTTGCAGAGAAAGTATTGGTGGAGGGGTATGAAAATCGATGTGACTACTATTGTCTCGAAGTGTTTAACCTACTAGCAAGTCAAGATTGAACATCACCAACCTGGTGATAGATTACAACAGATCAAAATTCTATAATGGAAATGAGAGGGTATTACGATAGATTTTATCATTGGATTACCTCGATCCAAGAGACAACACAACTCAATATGGGTAATTATGGACAGACTTACCAAGTCTACTCACTTCTTGTCAATTAACACCAGATATTCAACCAAAAGATTGCTAGAACTCTATGTTGAAAGTGCACTAGGATCGAGGCAACGAGCACTAGAGGGGGGGTGAATAGTGCTTTTAAAACTTTTCTGTGGAATATTGAATGATTTTGCAAATCTCAAAGCAAACACACAAAGAACACAAGATTTTATCCTGGTTCGGTCAAACCCGACCTACATCCAGTCCCCAAGCAAAACCCGCTTGAGATTTTCCACTATCAACCTTGTAAACTACAATATCACACAGACTATAACCGGTCCCACTTTCAGTAACAACCCAACTGAAAGCAAACAACTCCTTTACACCAAGGAGTCCTTCTTTTTACAGAAAAGAAATAAGAACTTACAGTACAACCTATGAGCCTTCCTTTTGAATGCAAATGAGATGTAATTGGCTTTTGAGGTTGTTGAAACACTCTACTCACGAATTCACTATCTCTCAAAGTGATTTGAGTGAAAAACTGAAGTGAAAATATTACGTGAATGAGAAAACAAATACTTGAATGAATAGGAGTGAAAAGCAAGATTCAAATCGATTGAATTTGATATTTTTGAGTGTAAAATGCACTCATATTTATAGTTAAAAGATTCCATACGTTGAGAGTATGAAAGGGTGTCAAAACGGTCCATTTTGAACGATCAAAACGTTTGAAAAATGAAAAGACACGCCTTTTTGAAGTTTCAGGAAAACGACAAAATTAGTCGACTGAAACATCATTTAGTCGACTAATAGTTAGTTATTAGTAGACTAACAGTTATCGTCGGTCGACTGATCTGTTAATCGAGCCGTTTGAAAATCTGAACTTTTGAAACTTAGTCGACTTAAGAAAAGTTAGTCGACTGATAATATCATCAGTAGACTGAAAAACCTTTTAGTCGACTGCTGCTAAAAACTTCTGAAAAACAAACATTCTGTTCGGTCGACTGATAAAAAGCATTAGTCGACTGCTGCTAAATTTTCAGAAAACACATGTTCTGTTCAGTCGACTGAAAAATCATTAGTCGACTGCTGCTAATTTTCCAGAAAACAGACATTCTGTCCAGTCGACTGATAAAACCTTCGGTCGACTAATTTGACAAGAATGACTTTTTAGAAAATATAGCGCGAAAGGATTAGTCGACTGATAAGTCTATTGGTCGACTAATAAATATGAAAATTTAAGAAAAGAGTTTTCTAAAAAGATTTTCAAAAGAGTTTCTTTTAGAAAAGTTTTTCTAAAGACTTTTAAGGTGAAATGCAACCTAAATATGCATTCTAAGTAAGGTTCTTACAAGAATCTAAGACTTTTAATGAATTAAACATTTGCGCACACTAGTCTTCAAGGATTCTTCACTGAATTCTTCAATTTCTTCATAGCCTTAGCTGAAAATGCAGTTGATTCTACTTGCTCATCATCAAAACCTTGTACTTGAAGTATCATGTATGGCTTCATTGTCGTAACAATCTCCCCCTTTTTGATGATGACAAACTTAATCAAAGATGAAGCATTTAGATGCATAGATGGAGATTTTACTCCCCCTATCAATATGCTGCAAAACATTAAAAGTTAGCACATTTAAAGCACATATATCACATATTGATTGGTTTGCATTTCCATTCATCATGTATTCATGTATTTAGAAATACATTCATTCAAAGCTTTCTTTTTCTCTCAATTTTGCATTTCTCATGCAAGATCTCTTGTAATGTAATTGCTATCATCTTTTTCTCAAGATCTCCTGTAATTTCAATGTAATGCTATCTTTATCTTTTTCTCCCCCTTTGTCAGAATAAAAAAGAGTAAGGGCAAAAATAGCATAAGCAGAAATAGAGATAAGTTTAAAATATTACAACCCATAAAGTATGTTTTTCAAAGATCAAAGATCAAAGATCAGAAAAGAGAGTTTAGCAAATCCTTAATGGCAGTTACATCCTTCTGAATTGAAGCAAGTTGTTGAGTCACATCTTCACAAAAGGTGTGTTGATGTAGCTCCAAAGCTTCCAGTCTCTGCATAACTTCATCATGGTCTTGATTTGTCGAAAATTTCTTTCTTTTTGCATGAGATGAAGGTGTCGCAAAAGGTGAAGGTTCAGAAATAGATGGTTCATTAGGATCAGATGGTTCAGTTTGATCAACATTTAAGGGAGACATATATTTAATTTTCATTCTTTTAAAAATTGTTTGATCAAAGAACTCTTTTTGCTCAATGTACTTTTCATTTGTTAAAGGAACTTTAAAATGTCTAAAAATACGGGTTAAAAGACAACCATAAGGAAGAAATGGTTTTTGTTTCCACAAGTTTGTAAAATACACATTGGCCCAGTTGACAGAAATATTCCCAAATAAAACATAAAGAGCCGTAGATAGATCTGTGGAATAATAATCAAACGAACCAGTTTTGGGTAGAACATTGTGGGCAAGGATTCGTCCAGCAATGCGTGCACGAGTTTGAAGATTAGTATTTTTGAAAGGAGGGCAGTGAGGTGCTTCTGGAAGAAGAATTTGTTCAAAAACTCTTTCATCATTCATTTCAATAGTGTTGAAAAGAGTGTCTGAAGATGGAATTTCAAGAATTTCTCCAAGTAATTTCGAATCAAACTCGATTTCAACATCACGAACAAGAGAAGATAAAATTCCAGTTTCATGGTTCATTTGTAAATTTGTATAAAACAAGTGAATGAGAAAAGGATAGTGAAGTGTATCTGCACAAGCATCAAAAAGATGTGAAATACCAGGAAATAATTCTCTTATTTTGTAACGAGAAAATAAGTGAAATAGAACATTTCGGCCTGGTAAAATAGGTAGTGCAGAAATTGATCCAAAAGTGTCATAGAGAAGAGGGTTACGAAGTAATCTTAGTGAAAAACCATGTCTTGAAGTAGGTGTAGGAGGAGGAGAACCTAAACCTTTTGTAGATGTAGACTTCGTGCGAGGCATGGTTACCAAAATGTTAGCTTCCAAATGACGTCCGGCAAAGGGAAAAAGCTTTCCGGCGATAAAAAACGAAGGACAATGTGGTGGCTGACGGTGAGGAGAGGTCGGCCAAAAGGGGATTCCGGTAATGCACTGTCACGGCAAGAGAGTTCCAGAGTGTTTTGAAGATGCGCCAATCGCTGCAAGAGGATTCCGGCGTTTGAAGATCACGACCAAAAGATTCCGGCGTCTCCCTGTTACGGTAAGAAACTCCCGGCGATGATGGAGTCGAATGGTACTCCGAGGGTTTTTCGGAAGATAGAGAGAGAGACAAAGGAGAAAGAGGGGTTTTCGGTTTAAGGGTTTCGTTAAAAAAAAAACGAAAAGGTGCGAGAATGAAATGATGCCTTCTTTAAAAAAAAATGGGTTTTTTTAAAAAACAAATCCAAGGGGTGTCAGGTCCCTTCATTTAAGTTTTTAAAAAAAAAATTTAGTCGACTAAAACTTTATCGGTCGACTAAAAAAGTGCAACTTATTCTAAAAATATCATCAGTCGACTAGAACTATATCGGTCGACTAATATGATGCGATACATTCCAAAATATAAAAACACCAGTCGACTAGAATTTTATCGGTCGACTAATATAGTGCAATTTTGAGATTTTGTTCAAAAATCAGCATTTTTATAAATCCAAAAATGAGCAAATACCTAGCTCTCTCCTAATTCTCATAAAATCTTTATTTTTAAGAGGTTTAGTGAAGATATCAGCATGTTGTTCTTTAGTGGAAATAAAATTTAACGAAATATCTCCTTTTAACACATGATCTCTTAAAAAATGATGTCTAACTTTAATATGCTTAGTTCTTGATTGCTGAATAGGATTTTTCGAAAGATTTATAGCGCTAGTGTTATCACAATAAATAGTTGTTGTGGAGTAGTTCAAACCAAAATCTTTTAAGGTCTGTTTCATCAAAAGTACTTGTGAACATGCTAAACTAGCCGCTATATATTCAGCTTCAGTTGTTGAGAGTGATACTGAATTTTGCTTTAAAAGGACTCTTGATTTGTTTACCCCTTTGACAAGCATCACATAAGTGATCCTTTTTATATGGTATTCTAGGTAGGCCTCTTACAAGATCATTCTTGGATAATTTTGAAATAATTTTAAAATTAACATGTCCAAGTCTCTTGTGCCATAACCATTGAATTTCATTTGAAACAATAAGACATTTTTCATTAAAAGAGGGTAATTCATCTAGATATAGTTCATACACATTGTTTCTTCTTTTACCTTTAAAAATGATCTTTTTAGATTGAAAATCAGAAATTAAGCATAAATCATTTTTAAAAGAAACATGAAAACCTTTATCACATAATTGACTAATAGATATTAAATTATGCTTTAAACCATCCACTAAAAGAACATTTTCTATCAAGGAAAATTTTGGATTACCAATATTACCATTACCTATCACTTTTCCCTTGTTATTGTCACCAAAGGTGACGGTTCCTCCATCCTTATTTTGGAGGGTGGAAAATAACTCCGGCCTTCCAGTCATATGTTTAGAACAGCCGCTGTCCAATATCCATTTGCTCCTTATGTTGTGTACCTATAACAAAATAAAAAAACAGAGCATTTGACCCCTTTCTATTTTCGGGTCCATGAGAGTTAGTCTTAGGAACCCATATCCATTTGGATTTTGGTTTCCTTTGATAATAAGTATTCTTTCTATAAAAGGATTTAGAATAAACATGTCTAGAACAATCATATCTAGATGCATTTCTATTAGAACTAGAAAGTTTAGTTCTATGAACAAAAGATTGAGAATAATGTCTTTGATTTTTCACCACAAGGTTTGGTCTATTTTGAGTATCAAAGAAGCTATATCCCAATCCGGTTTTATTTACCGAGCATCTTTGAGAACCAAGAAGTTTTTCTAGATTCTCTTGACCATTTGTAAATTTGGTCACTATAGAAAGAAGATCATTTGACTTTTCTTTAAGACTAAATATTTCTTTTTGTAAGAGATTGGTTCTAACTCCAATTTCTTTTATCTCAATTGCCTGGCAAGAATTTTCCTTCTTGAGATCTTCTATTTCTTGAAGTAACACTTTATTTTGAGAGTCAAGAGTTAAATTTTCAGTTTTTAACTCTTTATTTTTAGAACTAAGACTGTTAAATTTAGCATACAAATCATTAAATGCTTCAAATAACTCATCATAGTCAAATTGACTTACCGATTCTTCTTGTGCTACAAAACACATATTGGCGACTTTTTCATTTGATTCTTCATCGGAAGAGGAGTCACTATCATCCCAACAGGCTTGAAATGCCTTTTTCTTCTTGAATTGATCCTTGGGCTTAAATTTGAGAAGAGGACAATCTTTCTTGATATGTCCTGCCTTTTTGCAGTTAAAGCACTTTACTTCATTGGGAATGGAAGAATCTGCTTTCTTTGCCTTTCTTTGAAATTTTCCCTTTTTAATGAATCTTCTAAATTGCCTTGTGATGAGGGCAATATCTTCATCTTCATCTTCTTCAGAATCTTCTGAGTCAGAAGTAGCCTTAAAAGCAAGAGACTTCTTTTTAGGCTCTTCTTCTTGTCTATCTTGAAGTTGGACCTCATATGCCATTAGGTTACCAACTAAGTCTTCAAGAGTGAGAGTATTGAGATCATTTGCTTCTTTAATAGCAGTGGTTTTTCTCTCCCATTCAGGAGTTAAACACCTTAGAATCTTTCTGACTAAATCCACTTGTGAATATTCTTTTCCAAGGGATTTCAAAGTGTTAGTTATATCGGTCATTCTAGTTACCATGTCCGATATAGATTCATTTTGCTTCATTTTGAACAATTCAAATTTATGAACTAAAGAAGCAATTTTAGATTCCTTTACCTTTGATGTACCTTCGTGTGTTACGAAAAGAGTATGCCAGATTTCATTAGCTGTAGAGCATTGAGAGATGCGATTGAACTCTACCTTATCAACGCCACAATATAATGCATTCATGGCTTTGGCATTCAGTGAAGCAGTCTTCTTTTCTTCATCGGTCCATCGGCTGAAATCAGTTGATGGAGTTTGGTACTTTTCTGAAACAACTCTCCAGATATCGAGATCCATGGATTGCAGGAATATTGTCATTCTTACTTTCCAGTATCCATAGTTTGTTCCATCGAAGAGAGGAGGACGAATAGAGAAGCTTCATTTTTTGTGCTGAGATATTGTAGTTGCCATGCTAGATGATGATCAAATCAAAGTAATAGCAAACCTGTGCTGTGATACCAAATGAAAGTGCACTAGGATCGAGGCAACGAGCACTAGAGAGGGGGTGAATAGTGCTTTTAAAACTTTTCTGTGGAATATTGAATGATTTTGCAAATCTCAAAGCAAACACACAAAGAACACAAGATTTTATCCTGGTTCGGTCAAACCCGACCTACATCCAGTCCCCAAGCAAAACCCGCTTGAGATTTTCCACTATCAACCTTGTAAACTACAAGATCACACAGACCATAACCGGTCCCACTTTCAGTAACAACCCAACTGAAAGCAAACAACTCCTTTACACCAAGGAGTCCTTCTTTTTACAGAAAAGAAATAAGAACTTACAATACAACCTATGAGCCTTCCTTTTGAATGCAAATGAGATGCAATTGGCTTTTGAGGTTGTTGAAACACTCTACTCACAAATTCACTATCTCTCAAAGTGATTTGAGTGAAAAACTGAAGTGAAAATATCACGTGAATGAGAAAACAAATACTTGAATGAATAGGAGTGAAAAGCAAGATTCAAATCGATTGAATTTGATATTTTTGAGTGTAAAATGCACTCATATTTATAGTTAAAAGATTCCATACGTTGAGAGTATGAAAGGGTGTCAAAACGGTCCATTTTGAACGATCAAAACGTTTGAAAAATGAAAAGACACGCCTTTTTGAAGTTTCAGGAAAACGACAAAATTAGTCGACTGAAACATCAGTTAGTCGACTAATAGTTAGTTATTAGTAGACTGACAGTTATCGTCGGTCGACTGATCTGTTAATCGAGCCGTTTGAAAATCTGAACTTTTGAAACTTAGTCGACTTAAGAAAAGTTAGTCGACTGATAATATCATCAGTAGACTGAAAAACCTTTTAGTCGACTGCTGCTAAAAACTTCTGAAAAACAAACATTCTGTTCGGTCGACTGATAAAAAGCATTAGTCGACTGCTGCTAAATTTTCAGAAAACACATGTTTTGTTCAGTCGACTGAAAAATCATTAGTCGACTGCTGCTAATTTTCCAGAAAACAGTCATTCTGTCCAGTCGACTGATAAAACCTTCGGTCGACTAATTTGACAAGAATGACTTTTTAGAAAATATGGCGCGAAAGGATTAGTCGACTGATAAGTCTATTGGTCGACTAATAAATATGAAAATTTAAGAAATTAGTTTTCTAAAAAGATTTTCAAAAGAGTTTCTTTTAGAAAAGTTTTTCTAAAGACTTTTAAGGTGAAATGCAACCTAAATATGCATTCTAAGGCTCTTACAAGAATCTAAGACTTTTAATGAATTAAACATTTGCACACTAGTCTTCAAGGATTCTTCACTGAATTCTTCAATTTCTTCATAGCCTTAGCTGAAAATGCAGTTGATTCTACTTGCTCATCATCAAAACCTTGTACTTGAAGTATCATGTATGGCTTCATTGTCGTAACATATGTTTGGAAAATCGTCAGACTCCATGAAGTGTCGATATCAATCATATCTGATCGTGACCCGAAATTCATCCCTCACTTATGGTAGCAGCTGTAGAGAGCTCTGAGGACAAAACTCAAGTTAAGTACAACATTCCATCTCCAAACTGATGGGCAATCTGAGTGAATCATATAGACTTTTGAAGAAATGCTAAGAGCCTGTATGTTGGAATGGAAAGGAGATTGGGATTCCTACTTAGCATTGACTGAATTCGCTTACAACAATAGCCATCACGCTAGCATTGAGATGGCACCATACGAAGCCCTGTATAGAAGACTCTGCCAATCACCAATCCATTGGGGTAAAATGGGTGAGCGAACCTTGATCTCGTCCATTGTTCTGCAGCATTACACTGAGCAGGTCCATATAATCAGAAAGAAGATACTAACTGCTCAGAGTCGACAGAAGAGCTACGCAGATCAACGACATAAGGAACTCACTTTTTTGGTTAGAGATAAGATTTTCATCATGGTCTCCCCAACCAAAGAGTGTGTTCTATTTTAGAAAGAAGGGAAGCTCAACCCCAGATTCATTGGTCCCTTCGAGGTTTTGAATCAGATCGAAGAGACCGCCTATAGAGTAGCATTGCCACCACAGTATGCACAGATACACAACATATTTCATGTGTCAATGCTTAGAAAATACGTTCACGACCCTTCCACGTAATTCAATATGAAGATATTGATATTCAAGAAAATATGATGGTGAAAGAAAGACCTGTAAAAATTATGGACCGTCGAGAACAAGTGCTAAGGTCTAAAGTCATTTACTTGTTAAAGTGAGATAAAAACATCATGAAATCAATGATTGTACTTGGGAACCCGAATCCAAAATGCATGATAAGTATCCTAAGCTATTCACGTAGCACTCTTAACAGAATTTTGCAGACAAAATTCTTTTAAGGAGGTAATGATGTAAGACCCACAAATTTTCAGCAAATTTTTGAATAAATTCATGAGGCATTTTTTAAGTTAAAATAACATTTGAATCTGAAATGCGAATCAAATTGATTTTTATGAACCAATTATACTTAGGATATTCGTATCTTGGCAAATAAATGCTCAAATAGTTAGGAAGATATAAATTCCTCCCTGAGTAAAACTAGCAGATTTGTACGAGCCAACTTTCTTAATTACGTCGATACGAAGAGAATAGCATACTTAGAATTTTTTGAAAAAAAATTACTGAAAACCCAAAATTTTTGCAGGACCCACAAAAATGTTGGTGAGATCCATAAAAATATTCCTCAGAAAATATATTGTGGGGCCCATAAAATATTTCATGGAATATTCCATGTAGGCCCCATACAAAGGAACCTTTTAGAATTTATTTAAAGCCAAGGGCAAAAGTGGAAAGGGGATTTCTGGATTTTTTTAGAAAAATCCAAAAAAGAGGTGGGCTTGGGCTATAAATAGCCCTCCCCACTCTCTCTCGTATCATAAAAATTGTGCTCCCCTCTCTCACTTGTTCTCTCTCTCTAGAACCTCTCATCTACTTAGCTTGGTTTGAGCCTACCTGACCTGATCTGAACCTACATGACCGGATCCAAACCTAGTTGACTTGGCTTGAACCCAGTTGGGTCTAGTCAAAGTCAAAGTCCCTTTTAGTCCCAAACACATGTTTGATTTACTTGACCCAGACCCAACCTACTTGGGCTAAGTCTGAACTTGTCTGACATAGTTGACTTGGACTGAACCCACTTTGTTTCAAACACTTGGGTTTAGCAGCTTGACCTGCTCTACCTATTTCTAAACTGGGTCAAACTTATCTCACCTAGTTCAACCTTTCGAAAGGAGGTTCGAATCTAGTTTGAAGCAGACAGAGCGTACCAAAGTCGTTCTTTACCGATCTGAGGGTAAGTTTGATTCGATGATCACTCTCTCTCTCAAGTATTTATTTATTTATGTTGTGATATATATCGTATACATTTTGAAGTAGTACCTGACCCTAGTCCTTGGTTTATACCCTCTAGGACACTTCGGTGTTTACGTGCATGCCTTGCGACTATCATTGAATATTTTATGATAAAAGCTCCTGCATATTAAAATATATGTATGTATTTGAGATTGTCGTCATATCGAACAATGCCAAGGCTCCTGCTTTTTGTAATTTAAATTATGCATTTAAGATTACCATCACGTCGAACAATGCCAAGGCACCTGCTTTCTGTAATTTACATTATACTTTTAAGATTGTCGTCGCGTCGAACGGTGTCAAGGCTCTTACTTTCTGTAATTTAAATTACATATTTAAGATTGTCGTCGCATTGAACGATGCCAAGGCACCTGCTTTCTGTAAATATATATATATATATATATATATATATATATATATATATATATATATATATATATATATATATATATATATATATATATATATATATATATATATGCTTTCTGTAAGTTATTTAGTTCATTTTTTTTTTCGAACATTAAATATGCACTCATTTATGCCGCCGTATTATAAAGCATAGGCTTCTGCTCATATTATATATAGTGCACATAAATGAGTGTTCAAATGGATATCAAACTTCTAATTGCCAATGTGATTCCTTTACTGCTCCTCGATTAAGATTCTACTTGACAAATGAAGCCCCTATTGGAAAGGCTTTGCTTTTGCGCAAAACTGCTTTTTGATAAAATTCTAAGTCACTTGCGCAAGGCCTGACTAAGGCCCAAGGTTCCAATAAACCTCAATGAATGCGAAGTATGCACAACGATGTGCAACCATCTTCGAGTTAAAGCATAGTGTTTTCCCTATCAAAGAGGAGAAATGCTGTTGAAATTTTTGAAAAGATGCTCACCAAGCTTAAAAGAAACACACACTTTCTCTATCAAAGAGAAGAAGTGCTACTAAATTTTTTGAAGAAGCTCAACAAGCTTAAAAAGAACGTAGCATGTTACTTTGTCAAACAAAGAAGGTGTTGCCCGAGTTTTGTCAAATACTTTCTACAACATAGAAAGGATCGTCACACTTCTACCGTTAAAGCATGGAAAGTGTTGTCGAAATGGTTGGTTAAAGAATTGCCTGAACTGGTTGAATGATACGACGATGTTTTGTTGTTGAAACGTTGCCAGAATAGGCATGTTTTCACGTTCGCCTGTAAGTGCACTTTACTCGTAAGGGCCAAAAAGCTAGAGTAGTTGTTACGCCTTGACTAGGCCAGGTGCTCGTTGCGATGATATACGCCGAGCAATCGATTCATTGAGATCATGCCATATGCATGCACATTGAGATACTGTATACAACTAGACTCGTAATGGCCAAAGAGCTAGAGTACGTTGACTACTCGAAAGAGGTGAGGTGCTTGTGATGGCCGTTGATGCCGAGATCAAAGTCAAACATGCATATAAATAAGACTTAAGGTCGTAGAATCCTGTGATTGATGACCGTGTTAGGCGAATAATGAATGGGGTCGGGTACATAATTTCTCAGTGCGGGTTGCACTAGCTTGCGAATATCTGACAAGTAAAGGTTAGACCGGCAGACCCCTTCAAGACTATTGCTTATCATAAAAGATGGTGTTGGTACAACCATGAGTGACATGTATTTGATTATGTACCTAATAGATTTTAAGGGACCTCCCGTCACTCAGGAGGTATGGAGGTTGTAGTTATCCTTAAATATCTAAGGATTGAACCTGATTACTGTAGTAGATGATGCATTCGAACCAGCATGATAGGGTTATCCCGGTATGAGTTTTATCGCCATATCATGGATGGGGTCAACAGGCCTCTGAGGTATCTAAAATACATGAAATAATCAATTCCCAAAACATCGAGTTGATGCCTGAAAAAAATTTCTTCTGTGTACCAGGGGGTGAACTGCTAATATCAAAATAATACATTAGCTCTAGGTTCAGCGATGTATGAATCTATGAGTAAATGAACGTTGTTCTGTCAAGTCTTGCATAGTCTTGAGAAATATGTCATGATCGGTATACTACTTGACCGATAGGGTAAAGACCCGTGTTATATCCGCATGACTAAGCTAAGCTCGTGGAGACTGAAGTGTTGTTGTGACGAACTGTGACCCTGAGTGGTCTTTGCATGAGTTGATGATCGATTGAATTTATGGATGAATGCTTATTTACCAGACCAGCAGTGGTTCCAACCTCATTTAATAAAAAATTTAGGTGTTGAACCTGCGTTGTAATATGTGAAGCAAGGCGGTATCGAGTTTCAGTGTTTCTCTAGACAGTGTTATATTGCTTTATTTATTAAAGCTAAATACTATTTTTTTAAACAGTGATGTTTGTAAAAAACAAGTGGTTTTGATAAATGAAACACCTGGGTGGTCAATAAGAGTTTGACCACATACATATAACTTGCCCAGAGTTTTTCAAAATCGACGCTCAATATCGTCTATTTTCGCTGCTAAAACCTTTTTTAAGTTTTACTGCAAAGAAAAAAAATTTATGAAATTTTCAACTTAGTTTTGTTTTGAAAATTCGAGGCATTACAGTAGGTGGTCATAAAACATCTGAGATGGCACCGTTAGTTTCTAACCACCACCCGGTCAGAAGGTGGCCGGACAGTGAGGTTGTCACAAACTGGGTTTTCTTTGAAAATATAGTTTGTTGTTGTGGCATCCAAATGGTCCAAACCTTTTGAAAACCTGGTTAATGCCCAAAACCAGGTTGAAAGGTTTTTAAACCTGGTTTTAAGCATCATCCAAAGGGTACCTAAGACTAGTGCAGGTAGGTTTTTGATCACGACTGTGGTTTCTCCATGTAATAATAATAAAAAAAGTAGCTCACAATTTAGCTCTCTTAGATGGGGTCTCTATAGTACCGATGGCTCTTCTTAACTTATTTTAACGCTTGATTACGTTGAGGTAAAATGGTGACCCACATAGTCAAGCATGCGTGATCTTGCAGCCAGCTTAGACAAGATATAGTCTTCCTATCTAGAAGCCAAAAGAAAGTGGAGATGCCCAATTGCCCATAGAGTTTACACTTTTTAAAAGATAAGATTTCTTCTTCCTTTTCTTCTAAGATGAATATGACCTAAACCGTGTCGGTTTGTTGGATTCATTGTAGAGTTAGGGAAGTGACAATAACATCACCACCACGTGGAAGGTGGACTCTTATAAACCAAAAAGACGTGTGACCCACATAGACAGAAGAAACTTTTACAACATCATGCGTAACTTAATTTGGCCTATTTATAAACACCTTAACTTTTGAGATATTATAGATAGGGATGGCAGTAGACCGGGGGAAAGCGGGCCCTGCCCCGCCTCGCCCCGTTTGGACCGGGGATGAAGGGTATGAAACGGGTATGGAGGCGGGGACGAAGGTTAAAATCCATCCCCGTCCAGGGGTGGAGGCGGGGATGGACGTGCACTTTTCACCGCCCCGCCCCATCCTGTCCCCGCCACGATCCCCGCCCCGACCACTTTTCCCTGCAATATTCCCGCCTCGCCTCATCCCCGTTTGAACCGGGGATGGAGGACATGAAACGTGGATGAAGGTGGGGGTGGAGGATAAAATCCATCCCCGCCGGGGATGGAGGCGGGGGTGGAGGATAAAATCTTGAGGCGGGGCGGGGGTGGAGACCTTGTCCCCCACCCCCACACCCCACTGCCATCCCTAATTATAGATACACTAAAAAATTCTCAGAAGCTAAGCGTGTGTTTATAATATCACAAAAGTTAAGCTCGGGTTTACAAATAGGCTAAAAGTAAGACCTCTGTAAACATAATGGTGGTTTCCCCCCTTATCAGAAAAAGGGCCCATAGAATTGTAATAAAAGAAGCAATGGAATTCATGGACGATTCTTTAAAAATAAAAAAACGTATGGACGAGGTCGACTGCTCACACATGATGAGCTCCTTGTGATGACGACGAGGAGAAAAGAATTAGGCCATTGGTTGGCGGCATCCAAAATTGTCGTATTATTAATTTCACTCTTTTCTGACTTCCACTTTGCTCTTCTCCAAGTCAAAACAGAAGTGCTCGTGTGGAAACTATAGTGTCAGATTATTTTAGTTTTTTTTTTTTTGACCAATATTGCTTCATTTTTGCCATTTCCTGTCATCCTTTTGTCAATCCATAGACTTCGGGTTTGCATGCAAACCATTAAAGCCTTCAACTTGTGTGTGTGCTCGCGTATATGTATGTGATATTTTTAAAATCACAAGTGGTGACATAATATATCATGCAATCCCTTTCGAAGAGAAGGGGGGCGGAGGGTGTCAACGGGTTGGGTTTACCTGGATCCAACCCGAACCAAACCCTATAGGGTCCGAATATGGTGATAAATAAAAAGATCTGATTAAAACTCGGGTCTGGACTTGAAGATCCGATTAATACATGTGCCCGGGTATAGTTTGTGAAATTTTATACTAGAGCTGGACCCACCATAACTTTTTTAATGTAAAAATGATAAAGAATATGGTTTTATCAGGTCTGGTTCATGTAGTTCGTATGGAGTTCAGGTATAGTTTTTTTTATAGTGGAGCTAATTAGACCTGAGTTTGGACCTGATACCATACTCAAAAATCGGATCCAAGGCTAGTTTCACCTGGGTTCTAACCAAACCCGACCCGTTGACACCCCTAAGCTGCATGGTATCTATATCTATTCTATTTTCAGGTAAAGAATATGTGTACGCCCGTGTATACACTGTGTGTGTATAGGGCTAATAAACTAGCTGAATGAACCGAATAGGCCACGCTCGGACTTGGCTCGTTTTCCATTCGATTAAGCTGGTAACTTGACTCGTGTTCATGTTTAGCCCAACAGAGCTCGTGAGTCAGCTCATCCCTGAATGAGACAAACCAAACACAAGCTGGCTCATTTTCATAAAATATGCATATTTTCGTGCGTACTTCTTTTAGATTACACTGGTAGGGGGTCATGCCTAACCCTAGCATTACCTATAAAAAAACAAAAGAATATACATATTTTTATATTACACTTCCTCCACACTAACCAAGGGAGGGGCTTGAATGGGAGCCTCAAACATGAGAGGGTGGTGTGTGTTCTCCCCCGAAGACGCACTGAATGCCACAATAAGTGTTTGGGGGTCCGAATGAGCGCCACGTATGTAAGCACATGGGGCTCGTATTCCCGTGTGTGTCGGCATCACTTAGCATTAGAGTCCAGTGCGGTTGCAAAGACTTAAGTACCCTTTCTTGCTATTCTTGCCATGAAACGATGGTTTAAGAAAATAACAAAAATGTCCATTTAAAAAAAGGAAAACAACGGTTCAAAAAAAAGACAAAAATGTCCTCCATCCAGAAAGTAGAGAATGATGTTGACTCTTCAAACTCTAAATAGCGAAACGAACCTAAAGCGCTCTCTCTTTCTTTTCTGTTTGAACTTTTCGTCGTCATCTTCTTCTTCTTCCTTCTCCGTGAAACACTGTAAAACCCTCTCTCTCTCTCTAGAGAAGAAATTAAGGGAGGCAAAGATCCGACGATTCAATGGTGATCGTCATCCTCTTTCTGCTAGTAGTGGCCGGAATGCTACCCTCGTCCAGTGGGCAACCGACTGCGGCGGCCCCTCCTCCGCTTTCGAGGGACACCTACAATGTAATCTTCCTCCAGTACACCTACAAAGTACACCTACAACAAAGTCTTTCAAAGTACAATCCATCTACCCCCTACATCGGCAATACTTCCGATCAGAGCTATGCCTTTCAGACCACCCTGACATTGCTCAACACGGGCATCGGGAATGACATGTTCCTCTCCGGCTTCCCCATCACAGACCTCAAGACTGCCATTGGGATGGCTGACAACTATAGCCTGATCACGGCAAAGATCGTACTCAATAGGGCGGTATTCAATATCGCAATTTATGAAAATTGCGTAGCACAAAAAAAATGGCAAATCACAAAATTGAGTAGTGATTTATGAAAATCGCATAGCGAAAAAAAAAATAATGGCAAATTGCTATGCAATTTTCGTAAATTGCTATATTGAGTAGCGATTTGCGAAAATTACGTAACAAAAAAATGAAAAATCGCTAAATCGAGTAGCAATTTACGAAAATCACGTAGTGAAAAAAAAAATAGAAAATCGCTAAATCGAGTAGCGATTTACGAAAATCGAGTAGCGATTTACGAAAATCACGTAGCGAAAAAAAAAATAGAAAATCACAGAAAAGGGTGTTACAAAAACCTTGAGCAAGAAACAACCGAAGGAAACATATGAGCACCACGATCAAACAAAACACTTTATTGATCTTTTTTGATAGTTACAAGAGGGAAAAAAAAGAAAGAATTTATACAAGGCAAAAAAAAAAAATTTATTCTGGGGGACGGGACCCGCGTCGGGGGCAAAAACTCTGAATCAGGCTCCACAATTCATCAAGTTGAACCATGCTACAGTCAATGCGTAGGTCAGTCTGTACTTGATGGAGCAGTGTACGATCGTTTGTTGGATGTGCACAGAGGCAGAAAGAGAAGGGAGAGAGAGAGAGAGGGTTGATGTTCATGGCCTTCTTCAGAGGGGATTCCTTTCACGGATAATTCTGCAGTGCAGGGGCTAAGTCTTAAATAACCATCTTCGAGTTACTTAAGTCTTTGCAACTGCTCCTTTTCTAGAATCATCATTTTTATGGCACCCATAGAGGAAAGGGTACTTAAGTCTTTGCAACTGCACCGGACTTCGACGCTAACTGATGCTGACAACCATGGGGATACGAGCCATATGTGCTTACATACATGGTGCTCATTGGGACCCCCAAACACGAGATATATCTAACTACCATCTTCGAGGAGGGGGGGGGGCATATAACCTACTTCGCTCAAACATGGTAGACTGGGAACATGCCTGGTTGAGATTCCCACTGTTTTTTTCTTCACAGATAAAAGTTGGGGTTAGGCAGACTCATAATAGTTATACAACCATACCATTAAGTATCACACAAGGTGACGTGCACTAACTGCTACTGGGTTAGTTTAAGATTCTCACCATTTTTTTTAAAGGCAATCTTGGGTTAGGTAGACCCGACCCTTCCAGTTATACAACTATATCATTGAGTTTTGAACTTGCAATGTCCCAACACAAGGTAATGTTGACTAGCTGCTCCTACCAAACAAGCTAAGCCCCCATTGGTTTAAGATTCCCACCTTCCCAACATGGTAGTCCAGAGCAAGTGGTTGCCAGTAGGAAGGAACAACAGTCCGAGTCTTCGTAGGCAAAGAAAGGTCGGATGGAGGCAAACCCCTTACTATTAAAAAGGAAGTAGGCATTGATAAGGTGGACAAATTAAGATAGGGTTTAGACAGACAAAATGAGCGGATGACAAAGGTTTGGAAGGGGAGAGATGTGGCTGAGGTTTAGGGAAGAGAGTGGGACAACTAGAAGGAAAGAGGGGATAACAAGAGGACAACAGTCAGAGTGGAGGGGTTGGGTAGAGAGACACGTCAAGGCTCTAACATGGGAACTAAAAGAGAAGCTAGGGATATTAGGGTTGGGGGTCGATGTAAGCAATGCTGAAAAGAAGAGGAAAAGATCCATCGATTGTGCTATCAGGGGTCTGGCCACTCATGTTTCACACATCCATGGTTGGTCAAAAGATAGAGGATCATTAACAAAAACTTGACCAAGGCTGAGGCCAGGGAAGGGAGACATTCCTGGAAGGACTTCGGAAGGAAACAAAGATGAGAGTGTGCATGCAAAAGACGAGCCTCAATCTTCCCCTGGTCTTTCGAATGTTCCTCCTCATCTTCCTTTTCTTGTTCTCAAACTACTGCAACAACAAGAACATTTATAGGGACCATGATAGGAGAGGGTGTTGCGTCTTCTCCCCCAAACATGCATTGTAGCTACAGTGCATGTTTGGGGTCTCGATTAAGAACCGCATGGCGCTTAGTCTGGTGTATGAGACTCCCCGTACACTCGCCTATGAGTGTACGGCGGTGTACGGGTCATGTACACCCAACTGAGCGCCACACGGTGCTCAATTGGGACCCGAACATGCACTGTAGCTACAATGCGTGTTTGGGGGGGGGGGGACATATAACCTCCCCCGCCATGATAGGGAAAGCTACTCACAACTTTATTTAGAAGGTTAGACTCGAGTGTACGGAAGCTCTTAACAAAAATCGCTCTGTTATTACTTCAGTCATGCCCGCTATATAGTTAGTTTCAGAGAGTTCTGAAAAAGAATGCAAGCCTAGGAGGACAAAGATTCAAATGCTCAATGTGAATAATAAAGGAAACATTTGGTTCCATCACATGAACTTCTTAGTAC
Source organism: Nuphar pumila (assembly GCF_984573655.1). NCBI lineage: Eukaryota > Viridiplantae > Streptophyta > Magnoliopsida > Nymphaeales > Nymphaeaceae > Nuphar > Nuphar pumila. Next base: position 105,875,139 of record NC_143256.1, read on the forward strand.
ATTTTAAAAAGTGAATCTCATTTGAATGGTACCTAAAAAACAATCAATCATAAAACTTTTTGATACAGAACCTTAAAAACAAACTTTATAAAAAATGAGTTGGCATAGGAACTAAAAACAAGATTTGAAAAAGTAAATCTCATTTGTGCAAGATTCACTTTCTCATGAGGTATCATGAGAGTTTGAAAGTCAATCTCTTTTGAATAATATTTTTACTTTTAAAATATACAACCAAACGTACCCTAACACTCCCTTGGTGTGTCCTAGTTTTGTTGTTTACGTCCACTAACTGTCTACCCATGAATGCTTCATGTTAAAGGGATGATTGCATATCATCCCTAGGATTAAGTATTTCCCATGTTTTATCTTTCCTTTCAATAAACTTTTATTTTTATTCAAAAAAGAAAAGTTCATAAAGAGCTTGCACAAACTAGTGAAAAATGTTTGGCAAACTGAACACAAACAATGTGTTAGGTTAGTATAGACTCATTGACTAATAAAGAGAACAAAAAATGATTGTACTGTATGACAAAAATGTCACGTTTCTCAAACTATCTTATAATTTTTGCTATTCTCCTTCTGTCCAAAATTACAAATATATACTTTTAAAAAGACATTTTTTTATCTTTTGCACATGAGAAGCTCTTAAATGTATGATTTTTTTCTCAAATATGTGACTATTTTTTATAGAATAATCTATGTTCTCAAATCTGTATCACTCTGATCTGATGTCGAAAACTTGCATTTTTATAAGTTGTTAAAAAACTGAGACATAGGCCTATAATTCTCCTATTTTGAGTTAGAATTGAAAACCCATCTGATGCAACTTTTTCAATAGAGTATTTTAAAAAGATATTTTCAATAAAAACGTTTGTGCAAACCATGCATCAAATCATAAAAACAGGCTCATACTAGTGGTGGAGTTCGAGTCGATCTTAAAGAACAGAAAAAATACTTTATATTCCACAAATAACTAAGCTACTCTTTCTTGCCTTAAAAAAAATTAATTAACTAAATGAGAGAGAGTGTCGCCCCTGCAGAAGGATTAAACAAATAAAATAAAGAGCCTTATTACAAACCCAATTAATGAAATAAAATAAATCCTAAGCTAGAGATAAAAGCCATTGTCTTCAGTGCTTCGAGTCTTTAGTCCCCTTGATGTTTTGCTTTTCTTATTTACATATCACTTTGCGGTCCTCCTGAGGGGCTTGAAGAGCCTTTTGAGGGGACCTCAGAGGGCTCTTCGAAGATACTTTTGAGAGCTCACTGCACGTCTAAACGCTTCCCTATAAAAATAAACAAATGAAACACAAAACAGAGAAAGAAAAGTACAAGAAAATCACAGGTTAGTTTTGAGAAAAATCACCAAAACATAAATTAACTAACATGAAATAAACTAATAATATGTAACTAACTGTGAACTAACTAATAACAAACTAAAGTGCTAAAAGCCAAAATAACAAAACAAACTAACTACAAATCAAGAAACTAATATGCAACAAACTTATGATTAACTATTTCAAGAAACTAACTAGTAACAAATTACTTAAAAGACAAAACTACAGAACAACTAAATGAATTTTAACCACCTATATGTTGTACGAATTTTTAACTATCTAAACTATAACAAATAATATACATGAAACACTAAGACTCACCTATGCTAATTGCATAAAAACAACTAAGCTAATAGCTAATAAGAGTTTGATACAACTCACGAGATTACAATAATCTAGACCTTAACGAACTAATTTATCATTAATGACTAACAACTAAAAAATAAGAAGACTACACTAACCGAATTCAGGAATTAAAATGATTTATCAACTAATAAGCAAATAACCAATGAGCTATAAGACAAAAGCTATAACCGACTAACATGAATTAAAAGTTAATTAACATGCTGACTTATTAAAAGTTAATTAACATGCTGACTTACCAACAACTAACAAAGATGGTGTACGACATTCTAAACTAAATAATGAACAAAATCTGGAATGAAGCAAACTATGTTATATAATCTAACTTATTTTCAAGATGACGTTAGTTAAAAAAAGAAAAGAGGAATCAGCTATGAGTTATTGTCCTAACTAAACAAGGTTGAAATCAAAAGCTAGCTAAAGTAATGAATTAAAATAATTCTGAACTTGACTAATCTACTTCTGGAAATAATAAATCACTAACTGGTAAAAGAAGACAGCAATTGAATCTACGTTAATTGGCTACTTGCGATAAAGAGAACACTACACTATGTTTTACCGATTTTTTTTCTTTTTCTTTTAATCTAATAAGAAATCTAACTAACCAAAAACTAATCTTCAATAAAACTTGACGTCAGGTATTGAATAGCAAATAACTAACTCAGACTTAACTTAACCATAGAAAATATGATCTACTTAACGTCAAAATAAAATTTCAGAAAAATGATGTAAAGAGCTAATTGGCTAATAGAAAAAAACTATTTATGTGATCTAAAAAAAAGAAATGAATATAAAAATGTGATGCTGACTACTCTGAACTAGATCTAACCTAAGTCTCATCAAAAATCAAGAAAATATCTGAAAACCTAATGCTAAAACTATCGATTTACCTACATTAGGGTTATTCACTGCACAAATCGAGAAAACAACTAAACTAGATTAAACGATATATATATATATATATATATATATATATATATATATATATATTTTTCAGATGCTAAATCTAAAACTAATCTAAACTGAATATGCAGATGATGCAATGACATGATTTATGATATGCAGAAATTAAAACTACGGTGAAACGAGGAAGAAGAATCAAACCATACGATCTGCTTTCAACAAAAGGATTGAGAAGAAGAAGTTGATCTTTTCCTCTGCAATCAAATGAACTCCGCTCTCTCTCCGACAAAGAGGATGCGAGGAACTGACGATGATGGGGTTTAGAAGAAAGATTGAAAAGCATAAGAAGCAAGAGAAAAGAGGTAGGTAACCAGTCGATCAAAAAAGGAGAAGAAAGGAAGAAAGGGAGGCAAAGAGGAGAGAGAGAGAGAGAGGCGTAGACTATAGGGCTGAAAAAACATGGGCTGTTGCTGGAAAAATTTTATTTATACTAAAAATTAGGTCAAAACACGATTCTCTATGAAAGTCTAAATTTTTTCAAAAATTTCAAAATAAGTCCCTCAAAAATGTGTTTTTCAAAACAGATTTTTCCTAAACTAATTAAAATAAGTAACCACTCTCCTAATCTAATTAAACTATAAATTAAAAACTCCTAAATTAAATAAAATACTAAAAAAATATAGGGCAATCTTTGAAATTGGCAATTTTTTGATATTTTCAATTTCAATACAATTTCTTGAAACTAACAATAAAAATGAGTTTTTAATACATTTTTTCTATGAATAACGCATAAAATAAGATGAATAAAATATATGCACGATCAAATTCTTATATGCTTATCGTTTGCTAGTCCTCGAGCAAACTGAAGCAAAAAATAAAAAATAACAACTAACCAAGATAAAAGCCTAACTCACTTTCGTAAGAATCACAATTGTATTTAGCATATGCAACGAGCCATTTAAACCCCTCCGTTACCTCAGTGGATGAGTAAGGTCTCATGAGGGTTTTCAGTGATGCTACCCACAAACATCTCTATCATGTATGTATAAAAATTTCAAGTCACAAAGCATTCAATAGTTAAGGAGTTTCTTTTCATGAATATTTCATGCCCTTACATTTTCAAAACATAATTAGAGCCTTTTACAAGCCACCACAGAGTAAAACAGTTTCTTTTACTTTTCTAAGAAAACCATAATCACTTATGCTTTATTCTAAAAAAATTAAATATATATGTCATTATTTACTTATCCTCACTTATATATTTTTTGCATAAGTTTCTCAAGAATTATTCCTAAGCAGTGAAATTTTTATTTTATGCGCTTTCTTTTCTTTCTTTTTATTTTTCCCAGATTTTCTAATTTTTTTTTCACTTTTTCTTTCTTTTTGTTGAGCACTATATCAAATTTTCAATTGTCGTGACCCATGTAATGAGCTTTGGGTTAGTGACACCTCGGCCAAACAACCTTAGGGCACCAGATACTAAGTGCTCCTCAAACTTAATCTCTCAAGTCACTAGACCTTCAATTTTTATAGTTTTACGTATAGTTTGCTTCTCTGTCATGTGCAATGTCAACATCTATTAGGCTCTCTATAAAGTCTATGTAACGAGCTTTCAGGTCGGTGACTCCCGAGCTAGATGGCTTTAGGGCACTAGATGTAAACACTCCTCAGTCTCTACTTGCTCAAACAAAATAGGCCACATATATTAACTTAGAGAAAAGAGTGATTTCCTTCATTTTCCTTTTCAACATGAGAATCAAGCACTTCAACTTGTGTTTGAGCCCAGCTACTAGAGAATACGAAGATACCAAACAACTAAATGTATGCTCTTCTCACTTTTAAAGTTCATGAATGCAATATTGTTCATTTGCTTAGTTTTTCAAAAATAAAAACTGTGCATATTCATACTTATGATTCAAAATAAACTCTAACATGCATCTATCGCCATTTCCTTGAAATCCACATAAATAACCATGTTTTTCTAGATCAGTGTCAGAAAGAAATTTTTTGTGCAGCTTAAAAATTTTATAAAAGCATTAGATTATGTAAATCATTCATATAAGGTCAAACTCATTTCTTAAAAGCCTATTTTTTTATGAGTTTTCATCAATGTGCAAGTAGACAAAAAAATCGGGTGCGAAAAATTGGGTGTGCAAACTATACCATCTCCTATACTTGAATGTCACTGTCCTCAGTGACACTCCCTCATGCTTGCATGAAACTGAGTGAATATATATGAGAATGAAAATAAATGGGAGAGAAGTAGTAGAAGTCGCCTGATCCACGTTGTTGAACCTTACCTGATACAACATGTGAATGGCTCTGCATATGTTCTACCTGTCTACCTATTATGCAACTCATAAAAATATACCAAAAATGCAATGTATACATAATCTATCATCTAACTCATGAAAGAAAAAAATAACCTAAAAACAGACAAACTACTTAGACTACTAATAGTACATCACAAATATGGGTTTCCTTCCATAAAGCACTAAGTTTAACGTCCTCAACCAGATGGATCTCTGGTGACCCTTCATCATCCATGAGATCAATGAACACGAAGTCATGCTCAATCGAGAGGTCTAAGGAAAATGGTTTCATCTATGATCCTGTCCATTATGTTTCTTCCTACTCTACCCCTATGTACTCTACGATGACTCTCTAGACTAGTAGGAAGAACAAGATTAGTCTCCACGTGGATGCTATTCTTAAAGAATGGAGAGCCATAAACCAAGCATTTATATACATCCAACTATGGATCAGAATGCTTCCCTGTGATGTCTGTCACCTGAAAGCAGTTGTCATGTCCTGTCGCTTTATTGGCAGGATCAAAGATATGTAAGCGCAAACGCTTATTGCCAAAAGAAACATCCATCTTTCCAGTATAACAATCGATACAAGCATGAACAATGGCCAAGAATGGTCTGCCCAGAATGATGGAAATCTGGTGAGCGACGTCAATGCCCTACATGTCCAGAACAAAAAAATCAATAGGGAAATAGAAGTCATCAACCTTGACTAACACATCTTCCAAGATTCCTCACAAACGTTTGGTAGACCTATCAACCAATTATAAGACAGTAGTCGTGGGATTTAAATCCCCAATTTCAAAGGTATCATAAAGGAAACCCGACAATATGTTCATGCTTGATAGTCATGTTTTCTACAACACATGAGATGATCGGTGCCCCAAGATCCTTGAGCTTGGGTGGGGCTTGGTGCTGAAACACGGAGCTCACTTGCTCAGTCAAGAAGATCATCTTGGGCAACAACCTCAATTTTCTCTTCTACGTGCAAAGTTCTTTGAGGAACTTTGCATAAGCAAACACTTGCTAGATGGCGTCAACCAAGAAGATGTTTATGTGAACCTGCTTGAACATGCACACCCTCTGCTTGCAAAAATCATCAATTTTTCTAAGGTCTGAGGAAATAGGGCTCTAGGGATATACGAAGGAGAAGGCATAGGTTGTGGGCTCTGCTCGCTTTCCTTTGGTCTGGTAAGAGAGATTGACTGATCACTAGTGGTTGACTTTTGTAATTGTAATTTTTAAAAGATTTATTTTCAATAAAAACAATTGGAAAATCGTCAACCAAAGATAATAAAAATCGACTTTCCACAGAAGTGGCGAGTACGGGTCGAATCCACAGGGAACGAGATACATTCTGAATTAAATCTAAAATAACAATTTATTAATATCACAGAGTTTATAACTATGTTAATATTACAATTCTAATTAATTAACAATCTAAAAACATGAAAATGACTAAAGCAGGTATCTAAGTCTTCTCCAAATCGCCAGGGGTAAATCTGTCTTTTCATCACACGTGCATCTGCACTTCACATTGGAAATACACCTGTAAATCTGTTTCTAACTTATCAACCTACAACAATGAAAACAAAAAGTCAGTACACAATCTCTAATTAATTCTAAAGTACATCTACAATTATTTATAAACTAATTATGAAATTAAACTACAATTAAACAAATAAAGAAAACTAAAACTACAATTTCTAACTGAGTTAACTAAACAAATCAATCTTAATTAGTCTAACTACAGTTAATTCACTAACTACATGCTAGGAAATACTAAAAACTACGTTAAATCAAATCAATAGCTAAATGACTGTTTTATCCCTAAACAGTGCAAAAGTGGATTCTAACAGCTTTTCGCAAATAGATGATTTGAAGGAGCAAACGAATTTCAAATTTCATGAAATCACTTCTGTTCTATTCTTGACAGATTCAAAAATCTGACAATTTTTACGGATTTGAAATTTTTTTTCTGGAACTCCAAATATAAGCGTTTCAAATTCAGGAAAAATCTAGAAATCGAGGTCCCGAAATTGAAAAACCCGAAAAAGTTGTTTTTGGAAAACGCTTAAAAATCAAACCAAATCAAATCAACTCGAAATGAGCTGAATTTTGGTCTGTTGACAGTGAACACTCTGATGAAAAGAATAGAATAAGAATTTCCAGAAAACTCCAAAAATATTCACATAAAATGACGAGTGCACGATGCGATAAAAATCAGGTTTGAGAATCAGTGCACTATTCATTCATGCAAATCCACTAATGACACTTTTACTTTTAAGTACACACCAAAACAGTCCTAAACTACTCTAAGCTACTGTTAAACTACAACAAAGGGCAACAATTAAACTAATTGTAAAAACTAGGAAATGAGCTAAACAATACTAATACTAATGCTAATCGAAACAAACCACTAATACTAATATATTCTAAACTAAGTTGTGATTCTAATTAAAAGATCTACATGAATGAAACTAATTAAACCTAATGTATTCTATCTAATATAACTCACTAATTAACTAACTAATCAATGATGAATTCTAAACCCTAATTGAAACGAACATTAACCTAATAGTTAACTCAACTATGGTTAGTAACTAACCAGGGTTAGCTAGGGGTCAATAATCTACCTAGGGTTGACTAGGGTTAGCTAAGGTTAGCTAGGGTGGCGATTTAGGATAGGGCATTGACTTGGTTCCACGCCACTCTAGAAGGACCAATTAAACTAACTAAGAAATAAATAATACTTATTAAACCAAGAATGAAAGGAATTCAAATAACAACTAAGTTATCTAATTAAAACTCCTAAATGAAATGCAAATTAACATTAATACAAATCTAACACACTTGCTAAGTTAGGCTACACGGTTTTTGTAATACTAATCTAGGTTAATACATACTAACTACTAAAACTTACTCTAACTAATTTAAACAACTAAATGAAATACAACTAACATGGAGAAAGACAACACACACTTACCCATTTTAGAAAACACGATTTTGTAAAACCTAATTCTAATTTAATACCTACTCAATTAATGCTAATACATCTATGCTATGTCAAACTAGGAAATTAGTTAATAGGGCTGATGGATGATGAGCACGATTTTGGTAATGAATCCCTCAGCCATAAATACCTTAATACTCAAAAGGGGAAAGCTTGAAAATGGAGAACCGTCTAGCTGGTGGACCCCACACGATTTTAATTTTACCTTAAAAGCAAGAGGTCCTTTTGGAAAACCTTTCCCAAAACACGTTTTTGATTTTTTCATTCAAAACATTAAATCCTTTTTGAATTTCTTTCCCAAAGCATTGTACATGATTTTAGCAAAGGATTTGAATTTCATAATTTTGTTTCCAAATGTGTAGAAGGGAGAAAGCCTTCTAAATTAGCTGGATAAAAATCATCCAACCTTTCCTTCCATGCAGCTCGCGAATTTGGAGGGATGTCAACTTTACCAAAACTGATTTTCAAGCATAATGACCTTATTGCCCCTTATCTAAAATGTAAAACTAATTAACTAACTAAATTAATCTAACATTAATCTAACTAAATTAATATATATACAAATCACTCAAGGGCATGAATGAATGGATGAAAACCAAAAATGAGAGGCTACCTATGTTAAAGACTACATAAAAATCGAATCAACTAATTAAATTCTAATATTGAATAAACAAATTTCACTACATCTAGATATGCTAATTAACCTTATAATGACATCTAATCTACATGCATCTAACATTAACCTAACGTGCTATTATCTACATAATGTAAACAAAACAAGAATTAAATAAGAATCTAATTAAACTAAACATTACATAGGTTTTATACGACAATTACCACTAAACTAAATTTATCTAATATCATACTCTAATCAAGAATCTAAATTACACTACATGAATACACGACTATCTATGGACTTTTAGAATAAGCAACACAACTGCTAATCTAACAAATATGCTGGAGATTAAACCAAAACAGAAAACACCTTCTAGATAATTGCAATACAATTGACTAATTCAAAATCAAAACAGAATTTAATCTAGAACTAAATCTACTACACTAAGAAAACTACCTTACACTACACCGCACTTAACTAAGTTAAATAATATATCCATCTAATACTTTACAGAAAATGCTACATATAATTAAACTACTAATTAAAACAAATCAACAAAAATCCTTTTAGAAAAATGAAAACTAAAAACACAATCAAACTTTAAGATCTAGATCTAACCTAATGGACACAACTGAGAATGTAATGACTGGACGACACTTAGAAAAACAAGAAAATAAAACTCGACACATGAACAACTTTTATAATCTAGAAATGTATACAACAAATAAATTTTGTCTAGATCCTAATGTGCTGGTTTTGGCACACACGTCTATGCTAAGGGTTGAAACAATGAAAATGCACAACACATACAGAAATTAAAATAAAAGAACACCACAAGACCACACGCACAAACTGGGTTTTATCTAGAACAAAGAGATAAGACAATCGTACCTCATGGGTGATCCGACGAGTGGAGGGGTGGAAAGAGCAGACTTTGCCATGGTTTCGCGCCACGAAGGACCTCGGTGATGTTGTCTAACATCGCTTTTCTACCCTTTGCAGGGAAACAGGCTGGATGAAGTTCCGGAGGACAGGGCCGGCCGGCCATGGAAGAGCGGCACCCCTACCACGACTGGTTCACTCCACCTGCAGCTGCAACCTGTAAAAAGGCAACCTTGATGATTAGTTTCAGCAGGGTGAGAAGAGAAGGCATGGTGTGAATGAATAGAAATGAAAAAAGAAGGGTTGACATCTCCATTTGATTTGGCGTGGACTCTATGGCCGATCGTGGATGTTGAAGAAGAATGCATGAAGGACGACTGGGTAGGAAGGTGGCTGGAGCAAGAGTCGTGCCCCTAGGGCACGAAAACCTAGGCAAAGACGCTGGATGCTTGGGCGTCATTTTCTATTTAAACAAATGGTCTCTTTTCTGGATTTTCCAGAAAAGAGATTAAAAACACAATTTTGTCTGAGCGCCTCATGTGAGAGGGGTTTTTTGGAAAAGATTTTATAAAAAACGTGAATGGGTTGGTCTGGAGTGGATTATGATTCATTTTGGTCCAGATCCAAGGCCCAGATGGGCGTTTGGATCCAAATTATCCAAATCTACTTCGAAGTTTGACCCGTTACACTGTAAATGCAATAATTTCCACATTTTAAGTCCGATTTTGACGAAATTCGAACCATAGCTTCCTAACATCAATATGCACGTAAGTGTGGGTTCTAAACATGTAATTGATGCATTTATGCAGTGAAAATATATTAATATTTTGCGTATTTAATGCATCATCAAATCATCCCAACTTTACGTGGTAGATATTGTGGATTTCTTCACGTAAAGTTGGGATGATTTCACCATCTCGGGTTATAGGTGGATGCATAAGGATCGTGCATCGGTCTATCGAAACCTTGGACAATATTCACTTGCTCCTGAACGAATTCATGATAGAGTGGTGCTGTCGAAAACTCAGAAACTAAGTGTGCAGGGCTAGCATATACCTCACACACTTTTCCTACTAGATTTAGCGAAGTTGGGTTGGTCCGTAATTGATCAACTTTCCTGGTCAACTGGTCCACTTTGATTTGCAACTCATATCCGGACCCAACTTCAAAAATCCTTCTCTTCTTAGGACCACTAGGAACAGGTGTGACCCTATCAAGTCGCGAGAATAGGGCATGATCTCAATGTATCGAATAGGGACCATGCATCATCCTCGCTCTTCAGCAAGAACGTGCCCCCACACAAAGAATCAACCATTTGCTTATTCTTCTCGGTTAGGCCATCGTAAAAGTACTGCACCAGTTGCCAACAAGGCTCTTGGTGGTGAGGGCACTTGCGGAAAAGATCTTTCATCCTCTCCTAAATCTCGTGAAACTGTTCTCCCTTAATCTGAGAAAAGCTGGTGATGGATTTTCGATACTAGTTCGACTTACTAATTGGAAAATACTTCTTGAGAAACTCACGCTGCATGCATTCTCAAGTGGTAATTTGAACGATATCTAAGGCCTTCAGCCAGTGCTTGGCTGTCCTTGAGGGAGAACGGAAGCAACGTCAACCTCAACGCGTCATCCCCAAAATTGTTGATCCGTACAGTGGAGCATATCTCAAGGAACTCATCAAGATGATAGTAGGGGTCTTCATTGCTTAGGACATAAAAAGGTGGTAAGATCTGGATTATGCTAGCCTTAATCTCAAAATGTGGGGCTCCTACAATGGGTCTAGCAATGCAGGAGGTGAGAGTATATTCATTAGGAATGAAATACTCCCTCAGAGAAGATGTCAATTGTTGATCCTGAGCCATGGGGCCGGATCAATGGACTCTCGTAATAAGGGACTTGGGGTCCTCAACTATCTCAGCAAGCGAGCATCGCCCTTGCATGTACTTGAGGGTATACCAGTGTACCAACCGTCCTAAGTACAAGGCTCTACCTAACATGCAGTGCGGCCAAACGACAATAAACCACAAAGCAGGTAAAGAGAAAACTAAAACTAGAAAGTAGAAAATAAACAAACACCATACACTTGCACCCAACAGATATTTTGTGAAAAGTAAGCTATGAGCACGGTACTAATCTTGTGCAGTCACCTCCTAAGGGTAGCCTAGTAGGTGGGTTATGCAAGAAAGGTAAGTTGATATATAGGGTGTGAAAACACGTGGTTCTAAACCTAAATGCTGAAAACAAACTAAACAATCCTAAATAATTAGTAGGAAATTAAACTAAATAGTCTTAAATAGTAACAGAAGGAAAACTAACAACCTAAATAAATGTGAACACTCAGTGGCAATAAAGTGAATACTCGTATTTAATCATCGTTCCCCAGCAACAACATACAAAATTTGATGCAACTTTTTCAATAAAGTATTTTAAAAAGATATTTTCAATAAAAAGGTTTGTACAAACCATTCATCAAGTCATAAAAACCGGATCACACTAGTGGTGGAGTCTGGGTCAATCTCAAAGAACGAGAAAAATACTTTGTATTGCATAAATAACTAAGCTACTCTTTATTGCCTTAAAAAAAATTTAATTAACTAAATGAAAGAGAGTGTTGCCCCTGCAGAGGGCTTAAACAAATAAAATAAAGAGCCTTATTACAAACCCAATTAATGAAATAAAATAAATCCTAAGCTAGAAATAAAAGACACTGTCTTCAGTGCTTCGAGTCTTTAGTCCCCTTGATATTTTGCTTGAGCTTTTGCTTTTCTTATTTACATATCACTTTGTGGTCCTCCTGAGGGGCTTTTTGAGGGCTTGAAGGCCTTTTTGAGGGAACCTTTTAGGAACCTCAGAGGGCGCTTTGGGGGTACTTTTGAGGGCTCACCGCAAGTCTAAACGCTTCTCTATAAAAATAAACAAACGAAACACAAAACAGAGAAAGAAAACTACAAGAAAATCACAGGTTAGTTTTGAAAAAAATTACCAAAACATAAATTAACTAACATTAAATAAACTAATAACATGTAACTAACTATGAACTAACTAATAACAAACTAAAGTGCTAAAAGACAAAATAGCAAAACAAACTAACTACAAATCAAAAAACTAATGTGCAACAAATTTATGATTAACTAATTCAAGAACCTAACTAGTAACAAATTACTTAAAAGACAAAACTACAAAACAACTAAATGAATTTTTACCACCTATATGCTGTACGAATTTTCAACTATCTAAACTATAGCAAATAACATACATGAAACACTAAGACTCACCTATGCTAATTGCATAAAAACAACTAAGCTAATAGCTAATAAGAGTTTGATACAACTCATGAGATTATAAGAATCTAGACCTTAACGAACTAATTTATCATTAATGACCAACAACTAAAAAATAAGAAGACTACACTAACCGAATTCAGGAATTAAACTGATTTATCAACTAATAAGCAAATAACCAACTAGCTATAGGACAAAAGCTATAACCGACTAACATGAATTAAAAGTTAATTAACATACTAACTTACCAACAACTAACAAAGATGGTGTACGATATTCTAAACTAAATAATAAACAAAATTTGGAATTAAACAAACTATGTTATATAATCTAACTTATTTTCAAGAAGACGTTAGTTAAAAAAAAGAAAAGAGGAATCGACTATGAGTTGTTGTCCTAACTAAACAAGGTTGAAATCAAAAGCTGGCTGAACTAATGAATTAAAAAAATTTAAACTTGACTAATCTACTTCTAGAAATAATAAATCACTAACTGGTAAAAGAAGACAACAATTGAATCGACGTTAATTGGCTACATGCGATAAAGAGAACACTATAATATGTTTTAGCATTTTTTTTTCTTTTAATCTAATAAGAAATCTAACTAACCAAAAACTAATCTTCAATAAAACTTTATGGCAGGTATTGAACAACAAATAACTAACTCAGACTTAACTTAACCATAGAAAATATGCTCTACTTAACGTCAAAATAAAATTTCAGAAAAATGATGTAAAGAGTTAATCGGCTAATAAAAAAAAAACTATTTATGTGATCTAAAAAAAGAAACGAATATAAAAATGTGATGCAGACTACTTTGAACTGAATCTAACCTAAGTCTCATAAAAAATCAAGAAAAAAATTGAAAACCCTATGCTAAAACTATCAATTTAACTACATTAGGGTTATTCAATGCACAAATCGAGAAAACAACTAAACTAGATTAAACAAAATATATATTTTTTATTTTTATTTGTTAGATGCTAAATCTAAAACTATTCTAAACTAAATATGAAGATGATGCAATGACATGATTTATGATATGCAGAAACTAAAACTATGGTGAAATGGGGAAGAAGATGCAAACTTTACAATCCGCTTTCGACGGAAGGATTGAGAAGAAGATGGCATTTTTCGCTGCAATCAAACAAACTATGTTCTCTCTCCGACAGAGGGGATGCGAGGAACCAGCAATGACTGGGTTTAGAAGAAAGATTGAAAAGCATAAGAAGCAAGAGGAAAGAGGTAGGCAACTGATCGATCGAAAAAGAGAAAGAAAGGAAAAAAAAGAGGCAAAGAGGAGAGAGGGGCTCTGGATACAGGGCAAGAAAAACATGGGCTGCTGCTAGAAAAATTCTATTTATACTAAAAATTAGGTTAAAACACGATTTTCTATGGAAGTTCAATTTTTTTTCAGAAACTCCAAAACAAGTCTTCCTCAAAAATGTGTTTTTTAAAAGAGGTTTTTCCTAAACTAATTAAAATTAGTAACTACTCTCCTAATTTAATTAAACTACAAATTAAAAACTTCTAAATTAAATAAAACACTGAAAAAATGCAGGGCAAGCTTTAAAATTGACGATTTTTTTGATATTTTCAATTTCAATGTAGTTTCTCGAAACTAACGATAAAAATGGATTTTTAATATAATTTTTCTATGGATCATGCATAAAATAAGATGAATAAAATGTAAAATGTATGCATGATCACCATCTAGGATTCCTGGTTTTAAGTTCCAAAAGTGGAATGGAAGCATGCTCTACAAACTAGAACATATGCACTTGCACCTTTTCTGTCTGTTGTATACTATTTTATGTTCATTTGCACTGAAAATAAAATAAAAAATAAAAGAGACAGATCGAGATGCTAGCTTTTCAATGCCTCCAAGATCACCTTAATCTGATGAGCGGTTGGAGAAAAACATTTTCTAGAAGATAGGTTGTTTGACATTAAGAATACACATACATGTATCAACAATTATGCAAGTTAACAATCAACAAGCATACATATGAATAACTATAATACTTTAGTTCATTATAACACATCAATCATAACAACATGCACTCATCTAAATAATTATAATAGTTGAATTAGGATAACACAATAATCATCTGAATAACTATGATAGTTACATTCAGGATAACACAACAATCATCTGAATAACTATGACAATTGTATTCAAGATAGCACAACAACAATAATAGTAGCATGCTTTTAACATATATAATTGCACAACTACATTTGCAAAATTAGAAACATGCATATACTCAGGTAATACATTATTACATCTTATATTAATATTGCTGGGGTACACGAGAGGTGTATGTCCTAAACCCAGCCCAAACCAATATTGGTATTTATTATGCCATGTTTTTTAATTTAACTGAGTGACCTGACTGAGAAGGCTTCTACTGTATCAGTTCATGACCAGGAGAAATTTCACCAGCAACAAAAATGGACAGATCGATCCTAAGTCTTTACATAAACATGGACATATCACCTAGGACGCATTGGTTATCTGGTTTTTTAACTCCTGAGATATGAGAATCAAGTCAGATGCCTCACCCTTACTTCAAATAAAAGGGTGACAGGAGTGTACTACTATTCTCTTCAAGGTAGCTTGGGTTTACTGGTAACATACACCTCTGCAAGCTATACCCAAAACCCAAGATTTTTAGTAACATATACCTCCTCAGGGTATACCTAGAAATCACAAACATGGGGTTATCTTTATTAAGGCCATAAGTCAGTATAGCATTAATCATACATGATTCTTTAACTCAATCCATTATGTCCAAGGTTCTCTTCCAGAACCAATGCTCAACATTCTCATCAAAGCATACATGCATTTCATTAAATGGCATACTGCATTCATGTTAAGGTCTATGCCATATACACAATTTATATATGCTGCCACTACCCATATGCATGCATTACATCAATAATATATTATAACCTCATGCTATGCAAATAATATTACATGCAATTAAAAGCCCTAGATGCATCATATGCATTTATACTACAAGTTCTATCATTATATGCATTTAATTAATCATATGCATACCACTATCATACTACATATCATAGACATATACAATCTACCATTCATACATGCTACACATCATATCACATTCAACATGCATAATCAAATCATCATTATCTCACAAGTATTACATCATATACATATAACCCAAAACAATTTAGGAATAAAATTTTAATTACAGACTTTTGTTCATAAATGTAAAATTAGTCACTGATTCTATAGGATAGATTTAATTCTTAAAATTTTACTGGAGATGCGTAAAGATGTTATAAACACACAACAAGAAACCCTGTCCTGATCGCATTCTAGATGAAGAAATAAAAATTCTAGCACCCATGGCAGTTTTTGTCAACAAAAATAGTCTTGTCTGTAACAACTTCTTCAATAACAGATCACTCTAAATTTTTTCCAGCATAGAACAATTCCTATGTTTTTAAATTAACCTTATATATATATATGGCCAAATCTTGATTTTTGAGGTTTTCTCAATAACATTTTTCTCAAAACCCTAATAGTTTATGAAAAAACTTCAAGAAATCATATAAACTCCCTTGTAGGCTTAATCACAAGGAATATATGCTGATAAACATTAATCCTAACAAAAAACAATCAAATAAAATCATTTCATATATAATGTCTAATTAAATCTTGAGTTTTTGAGGATTTCCTCAAAAATGTTTTTCATAAAAGCATGATAGATCATATAAGGCTTCCAAAAAACAATAGATATTCATACTAACATGAATCACAAACCTCCATACTGATTTAAACTTTCATATAACAACATTAAATTAATTAAATCATCACATATAGATGGTATATAATGGATCTTGGGTTTTTGAGGGGTTTCCTCAAAAATATTTTTCTCAAAACTCTTATTTTATTTAAGGCCTTCAAGAAAACTTATTATATCAGATTTGGTGTAATACCCACAAAATTTGTATAGATTTCTCATGGATATAAAAGAAATAATATTAAATTTTATGTTTAATGTGGGCTTAAATTTAGTCCTTGATTAATATTGAATTCATTCAATATTTATGTTTAAATTAATGTGTAAGTTGAAGTTGAATTTATGATTAACGGGATTAAATTTTAATTGAAATTATTATTTAAAATATGTGATTAAATATGCATTATATATTTACTTAAATATATATTTATATGTGTTTAAATGTGTATTTAAGAGATTAGAATTAGAGTTAGTTAAGGATTTAATTAGATAAGAAATTAAGTGAATTTATTATGAAAATTTGAACCCTTTGAATTTCGAATTGGACTTGGATATGAACTGAAGTCCAGAAGTTTGATCCAAATGACATACGGATCTGGATATTATCCCAATGGATATTTTTAACAGATTTGGGTATTTTATCTGGATCCATATTTCAGGAACATTTTTGTAAATATTTAATTTATTCAAGGATAAAATAGTAATTTCATAATCTAGGGGTATTTTGAGGGAAATATTAAATTTATTCAAGGGAAAAATGGTAATTTTATAATAATAGAGCATTTTCAAGGAAATAATTAAATTATTAGAGGTAAAATGGTAATTTATCACTCCAAGGGCATATTTAGGTAAATACCCAAACTATAAAAGGGTAAAATATTAAAAATAAATAAGATTAATAAAATTAATAAATAAAATAATAAAAAAATAAAAAAAATAAAAAACTATCAAATCTGATGGTTTTGATTAATAGTTTTGAAAGTAGGCCCCACCTGAGGGGGTTGAGTCGTCCCCTCCTTCTCTTCCTATGGCGACACCGAGCTAGGGAGGGGGTGAGTCAAGCCCTCCCCTCTCCTTACTGCGACACTCAGGGGGTGCACCTCCTCTAGGGGCTATAAATACGCCCACCCCCTTGTTTTTCTCACTTCACTCAACCTCCCTCTCTCTCTAACTCCCTCTTTTCTCTCTTAATTCCTCTTTCTCTCTCTAACCCAAGCCCCCTCTCTAGATTTCTAACCTAAGCTTCAATATTCCTCCAGTCCAATCCGTTAGAAACTCCTTCGTCTCTTACCTCTACAACTTAATGGTTTCAGTTTGTTTGGGGGAGCTTTGCCCAAACAAGTCTAGCTTTTGTAACATCACCAGCAGGAGCACTGTATGATTTAAAACACGGTAAGTGTATTTGAGCTCTCCTATAACTTGGACTTGGCCATCCACACGAATGCCCCTTGCGTAGGTTAATTATTGAAGTGTATTTGAGACGCTTCACACGGTGCAACCACTACACTTGAGGCCTTAAATGGCAACACTCCTATGACGTGGAGACCTCACTGTCGTTCACCCCTTAGAGTGCACTTCTAGGCGCACACACCTCTGTCGAGGCATATTTACATGGACACTCGTAACACTAGAGAACTTAACGAACTGCCATATTTTGTTAAGGAACCTCTCATCATTGTGCACCTTTCTTAACACCTTCACTTTCGTTAAGGTGCTTTTCACAAATCGCTCAAGACACCAGAGGCCTTCCCGGCCACCCTCCTTTGTTAGTGAATCTATTAATCTAAGGGTGCCACCTAGGCAGCTTTTATAATTCACTTTGGCACTGGTGGCCTTCTCGGCTTCCCTCCTTTGACAGTCAGCCTATCTACACACTCTTGCATTTGTGCATAACTCAGTGTGTGGCAGACCAGCACAGCTCGCACCTAGTTATGCATCATCTCGTTTAAACTCACAATATGTCATTAGGATGTGAAAGTCTTTGCTCACCATTAGAGCTTTTTGATAACGTATAGCAGAAGTACTACCAAAATCATAGCATCCAGAGGTAGTTTTAACAAAGTACTACATAAGCGATGTCCAAATTTCTGCTCTCATAGCATATTTATTACCCCACTCTACTTCAGTTCTCGAGTGTGCAGACAGTCATATTTTTATCACCTTATATAAAGATTAAAATTATTATGCCAAAAGCTTATAATTTAAAATGTTAAATATGTTTTGGACACACATAATTATATCAAAATCATAGGCATCGATTTATGTTAGCATGCTTTAATGAATATGTGCATACTTCGATCTATGTTTGCATGCTTTAAACTATGTTTGCATGCCTTAA
The DNA here is from genome assembly GCF_984573655.1 of Nuphar pumila. Taxonomy (NCBI): domain Eukaryota; kingdom Viridiplantae; phylum Streptophyta; class Magnoliopsida; order Nymphaeales; family Nymphaeaceae; genus Nuphar; species Nuphar pumila. The sequence goes on from NC_143256.1 coordinate 105,893,953, forward strand.
TTCCTGTTTGCATGCATTGATATATGCCAACATGCATGAATACACATTTTAAACACTTTTATTCAATAATGAAGTTAGGGGTTTGTAAAACTTTGCGAGCTATGAACTAAATACACCCAAGATTATGTTTATGTATGCATGCAATGAAATATTAAGGCCAGGTTGTGGCCAAGGTTCAATTAACCTTTTTATGCCATTTAGGCATAATGGTGTGTTTATAGTATGTAGTTGTATTATTGTAAAGCATGAATATACTTGAGATTTTGCTAGTATGCGAGTTTAGGTGACTCAAAAACTTAGAAAAGGACATCAGACAATGAACAATCCATGCCTATACACATACTTAAAGTTGTTGTTTGCCTTTTATAGGAGAAACGCTCATCTATACAGAGAAACATTGAATGGGTTGGGTACATATGACCATAGTTGTTACCCTAAATGGGTACTTGGGTTATTGAGTCATGAATTTGCTTATTGATATAAGGCACATGAACTGATAAATTCCTCTAAAAAGATAACCCTTATAACCCATTCACAGTGATCCTATCTTAAATAGGATAGGATGTACAAGCCTCGAGTGATATATATATTTTGTGGGAGGAAGGCATCCCAGATGATCTCCAATCACTCAAGGGTTAGGAGATCACACTACTTCTGCAATAAGTTTAGGATGCATCCTAATCAGTGGTTAGTAGTTAGTGGCCTCTAGGGAGTTTCTATTGGTTATGATATCATCCCCTTTGGATTAGAGTCAGGTAGTCACTCGGGTCACTAAATTACATAGCATAATAATCCTCTGAGTGATCTCAATCTGAACAAATCAGTGGCTCTGTGTGTACCCACGGGGAATGTAAATATTAAAACGAAGACCTTCTTTCTCACACAGATTGATATGAAAATATGTCTTATTAATACAATATATAAATATGACTTTTTCTATATGATTGTTTTCTAAAGCATGTATTTTCCTGTGGAATTACTTTATGCAAATCTATTGAATGATCTGTGACATTTGAATTGCATAAACTAATTTGCTGAATGACCTATAATATCTGAGTTGCTAAAAATATATTTAATATTTAAAATTACTTAGAATTGGTATATACTTACTAGGCTTTCATTAGTCTAACTTTTTTTCATGGGAAATACAGGTAATATCAGAGTTACATGGTAGAGTGGATGCTAGATGTTATGATGGCATCGATGAGCCAATCATTTTTTTTTTCGAGCACTGAATTGGATATACATTACTTTTGTTTCAGTTGTATAATATTCTATTTTACTAAGTAATGTTAATCCGTATTTAAATTCAATATAATCATTATTGAGTAGAATGTAACCTGCCTGAGGTTTTGAAATCATGTTAAAAAAGTTTTCGTGGACAATTATAAAAGTTTTTATTTTTACGTATTTTATTGAGGGTTAAAAATCTTGGGGTGTTACAATTGGTATTAGAGCAAAGATGAAAATTTTGACTCATAACATGTCCAATAACTAGCATCACTCTGTAAGTATATTCTGATTGAACTAATTATTGTTTGTTATGATATGCTTGTGTGATATCGAGAACCTAGAAACAAAGGCACTAGGTACTTAACATAAAATGATTCAAACATATGATATAGTACTTATTCAAATCTTCACTTATAAAGATGACCCATCAAACAAGAAGAGATCAACTAAATGAATGAACCAAGCAAAGAGAGTTTATCATGGAGACTGACAACAATTTGGTCGCTGCCATAAGAGAACAAACACAAAATAGACAGAAACCTGCTATACCAGTATTGTGCCATAACCAGAATGAAATTTTGTATGATTTTTTTTTAAAGATTGGATCCCCTTATATTTACGAGAAAAATAGATCTCAAAGCCACTGAAACTTGGATACAGAAGATTGAGAAAATCTTCTACGTTTTAGCTATTCTCGAAGACTGAAAAGTAGACTTTGGGGCATATCACTTAAGAGACAATGCAAAGCGCTGGTGGGCAACCACCTTGAAAATAAAATCCGATAATGGGTCAATTTCATGGGAATAATTTATAGGGGTTTTCTATGTCACCTACTTTCCTGAACATGAGAGGAGCCGTAAGATGCAAGAATTTCTCAAATTACAAAAGGGAGGGACTACATTTCCCAAATATATCACTAAGTTCATAAACTTGGAGAAATACTACTCACATGTATACATTACGGAAGATGAACGAACATTGAAATTTGCCAGAGGACTAAGACTAGCACTTCAGACCAAGGTATACACCCATGGGCCATAAACACTTGACAAGGCCATTGAAGTGGTCACTTTATTGTAGGAGGACTGGGAAGAAGCACAAATCTACCAGTAGATTGGTACCTAGTCAGGAGGTCAGAAGAGCTGGCCTAAGAGAAATTTTGAAGGAAAGAAGTTTGACCCTTTGGCCAAGAGGCATGAGCAACCAAAGGAAGCCCCATCCTTGCAACCAAATACGAGGTGCCTAGGATGCAATCGCTTCCACAATGGATAACCATGCCCCCGAGACACTGGAACGTTTCTCTATTATGGTAAGGTGGACCATTACGCTTGAGAATGTTATAAGAAGGCAACAGACTGACAAAGAAAGAACAATGGAGGATCTCAGCAATAGCAACAATCCAAGAAGGTGGCAGGACATGTTAATAACACCATAGCTGAACCAATGGATGATAGCAAATAGGTACGAGACACCTTGCTAGTTGTAGGTCAAGCCTTTTGAGATGTGGTATAACCCTATCACATAAAATTATGAATTTTGTATAACAAAAATGAATTAATAAAATCACATATAAGATTTTGTATAACCAAGTGGCTAAACCAAAACTTTTCTTAGGGACCCAATCTTGATAAGAAATCTTGAATGCATCAGTGGATCTTTTGTATTACCTTGCATATAATACATTATACTGAACTAATTGTGTTACGTTCACCTTGATAGATGTCATGTAAATATATTTTTAATAATCGTGAGTTTCTAAAAACTTTAGAGAAAATTTTAATATAATATAATAAATGTGAATTTATTCGATAAAACAAGGAATTCAAGGTAACTAATGTCAGTAGCAACCCTGACTTATTCTAGTAGATCTTGTGATTGGAATTTTGATGATGAAATTCTTTTAAGGGGATAGATTGTAATACCCACAATTTTTATATAGATTTCTCATGGATATAAAAGAAATAATATTGAATTTTATGTTTAATTAGGGCTTAAATTTAGTCCTTGATTAATATTGAATTTATCCAATATTTATATTTAAATTAATGTTTAAGTTGAAGTTGAATTTATGATTAATGGGATTAAATTGTAATTGAAATTATTATTTAAAATGTGTAATTAAATATGCATTATATATTTAATTAAATATACATTTATATGTGTTTAAATGTGTATTTAAGTGATCCGAATTAGAGTTAGTTAAGGATTTAATTAGATAATAAATTAAGTGAATTTATTATGAAAAATTGAACCCTTTGAATTTTGAAATGGACTTGGATATGATCTAAAGTCCAGAAGTTTGATCCAAATGACAAACGGATCTGGATATTATCCAAATGACATACGGACTTGGATATTCTCTCTCTCATCCCCTACAACCCTCCCCCTCTCCCTCTCTTCTCCAGTGGCAGAGCACAGTGTCGCCTTCCATCTCCCTCGCTTCTCCTGTAGTTAGTCTACAGGTATTCAAGGAAGCACATTTCGCCCATTGGCCATTTGGCCTTCAATCGTGGTTCAGTTCTTCCGTTCCAAGTTTCCAACAGGCACAAAACGCTCCTTGGAGTCTCCCGTAGAAGTTTTACAGCGAGCGCACTTTGTTTCCGGTTGCAGGTATTGATGTTCTTGCAGGTTCATCGATGAACTTGACACCCACCCAGATAAAACAGCGAGAAACTGGTTCATCGATGAACTTGACACTTTCTCCCTTTGTTGCCTAAAAATTTAGGCATCTAATTTTTTAAGAGAGAACTTACAAAGGATAACTTACATGGTGCCAGATTTTTTCAAAGGATAACTTACATGGTGCCTGAATTTTTTTAAGCAACACTTACATGACACCTTATTTTTCAGGCGACGACATAGATAAGTGATTTGACCAAGGTGTCTAATTTTTTACGTGACAAAAGGCTTAAACCATTAAGGGATAGTGCCAAAAGTGAGTATCATCTAGGTCATTGTCTCTTACTTTTAAGAGTAATCATAAAATTTTAAAAGATACTGACCACTTTTGAGCATATATTTTGGTCAGTTTGATGAATTTACACACACACACACACATATATATATATATATATATATATATATATATATATATATATATATATATTGTGCTAAATGAAACATTTGGCTTTTTTGATGTTTTTTTGTGGTTTTGACAGCGTAAATTTGTTGGCCATGATCGATTTCTTAGGAATCTACACCTGGATCATGTGTTTTCAATGAAAAAAATGATATTTGGAGCATAAAAAATTTACAAAGATTTTGGACCATTGATTTTTTTTTAACCTTATAAAAACCCACCCATGTGTCTTAACTGAACTCTTCAAGAGCTGATCCTTATAAAATCAAGTACATATATTACATTTGTATGTCAAATTTAAAGAATAAAACCAAAAAACCACAAAAAATGTTGCTGGCTTTTTATACCATTCAATCATTTTCATCCACCACCTTTGCCTTTGCCTCTGTTGCCAACTCTTTTATCATTAAACCATATCTAGCCACCACAATTGTTGTTGCCTTACCCCTGCCGATGTTGCCCAACCCACTACCGTCAGACACCTCCAGCCTCTGGTTGTCAACATCCACTGCCACCACCATGATTAGGGATGGCAATGGATCAGGGCGGAGGCAGGGAACAAAGTCTCCACCCCTGCCCTTTTTCAAAATTTTGCCCTCCATCCCCGTATAGGTTTTGATTTTAACCTCCATCCCCATTTCATGTCTTCCATCCTTGGCTCAAATGGGGTGAGGCAGGGTGCGGCCCCATTTTCTTGATCCTTCTGTTGTTGTCGCCTTTTGCCTATAGATGAAAAAGTGAAAGAATTGAAGGAAAATAGGAGCCCATGCAACGCGTTAGAGAAAAGAAAAAAGAAATAAGTCAAAAAAGGGTTTTGTGTTAGGGTTATATATATATATGATTTTATAATATGTATAAGAATATAATAATAAATTTTTTAACGAAGAACAGGATGGGGTGAGGGGAGGCAGGGGCAAGAGTAAGTCCATCGGATTTTGATTTTAACCTCTATCACCAGTCCATTTTTCATTTCATGCCCTTTCGTTCCCAGTTCAAATGGGGTTAGGTGGGGGCGAGGCCCCGTTTTCCCTGGGTCCACTGCCATCTTTAACCATGACCTAGAGTAGGGATTCAGAGAGCAGCCAAGTGCCAGTGGTAATACAATCCTGTCATGTGACATACCCATGGCACTAAGCCTCTCCTTTGATCTCAACTCTACGACCCCGTCCCCAAATTCTTGTTCAAGAAGACCTATCCTAAATCAGTTTTGGACTTTAAGGGTATTTTAGTAACTCGATATTATAATAAAAATAAAAAGAAAAAAAAAAGAAAAAGAAAAAGAAAAAGGTGAACAGCTGTCTTTTTGCATCTATGTTCAGTCAAGTAAAAAGTCCCTCGTTATCTTACAAAACAATTACATATTATCTCCCATCTAAACGCAGTTGTAGCATATGAAACTTTTTCGGAGTAACAAAGTAAAAAACATGGTTCGCAAATATCATTGAACATTAATATAAAAGAAACCAGCTCACAATGCACCTGATTAGCTAGATCGACAAGGCATTCAAATTGAAGGACGTGGTGAGTTCGATACCCAAAGCGTGTATGACTTTCCTTGAGTCAGACCGGACAGGAATCTATCCCGTTGGAGGAGAATATCAATGTTGTCACTATCGGACCTGAACCTTTGGCCAACGATTCAGGTGAATCGACTGATACTGATTCTCAAGTGGTCAAAAAACAATTAAAAATATTACGTGTCAACATGTTAAAGCTATTAAAATAATATTAAAAATAAAATTTAAGCTAGTTTTTATATTTATTAAAAAATAACCCATTCAAATTGGTATCGATTTCTGGTGAGTTGATATGTATCGACCGATTCAGGTAGATACGCACCGATACTGACAAGGAGAATACGCCTGAAGTTTTAAAGGCTACAATCAAAATGACACCTCTCGGCCTGTAATATCACGCCCGTCGGAGATGTGGTTCGGTCGCTAACGCATATAACAATATTGTGTAAACATAAGCTTTACCAAGTGGGCTCCGATTGACCGGTAGAAGCTGGCAGTAAATGTCGACCTATGGTGGGACGTTGTAGGTTCAAACCCAGCTTGCCTTAAAAAAACTGATCACTACGTAGGCAAGTGTGTTTTTGTGTAAAATACAAAACACGACAATTCATTACATGTGTAGTGATTTTATTTGTTTGAACTGTATTTGTAACTGTAATTTTTGAACATTAGTAAAAGAAAAGAAACCAAAAGTAGAAATTAATTATTATATTATTATTATTACAAAGTACTCAAACAAATGATAAAAGTAACAAAACCGCCACTCCTCTACCGATATTTACTAAAATGCCCTTTCTCGTCAGCACAATAGAAGCCACCTATAACAGGGTACACTCTAAGGGCACACTCGTCACCTAAAAAGCTCTCAACCATCTAATCGGGAAACTTTCTCGGAGAGCGGAGCGTCACCGCCACGTCATCATCCCGGCTGGATACGGCACCGGCAGAGCGGGCACGACCCGTCTTCGGCGAGCCAGAGGGCGATGCAACCCTGGTGGTACACGTGCGAGCAGGGCATCATCTTGCCGCACGTACCCTCGGCGACTTCCTCCATGCAAACCGCGCAGACACCGCCGGAGAAGACGGTAGGCATGAGCGAGACAGAAAGCTCCGGAGAGAGGTGAGGCCGGGGGCACTCCGGCTCGGTGGCGGGCTCGTAGTCGTGGAGGGAGAGCGCATCGTCGAGGTCGAACGGCGCCGGCTCACCCGCTCCTAACGGAAAGATCGACAGCCACCAGAAGGGGTTCTCCATCGTCCGATCTCCCGCCGTATTCCGGCAAGTTACGGCCGTTTGGTCGTCAGATTGCAGCATGGTGGTCGCCATTCTTTGAGAGAGAGAGAGAGAGACGTGTTTTGTTGGTGGCAACGCGGGGGGTGGTTGTCATATATACAGGCGAAGGGGTGAGGATATTACTAAACTGCCCCTGGGATAAAGCGAACTTGTGCCGGTGACAAAGGAAGGGTCTAGTGGGACCCAGGATCCTGATTGGGATGGATACTTGGATTGATCCGATTCAGTCGGATAAGGGTCACATGCAAGTATGCAGCTCTGAATTAATTAATAGGTCGGTGTTTAGACGCCAAGGGGTTGGATTCATCTGATTCGGTTGGATATGGGTCCCACACGAACACCAAACTACTGGGTTGGGTGCGTGGTTAGCAATACGCGAAACAGCTAAAATCGTTAAAGACTGAATATTGTCATGAGCTAAAAGCGATCCTGATTGGGATGGATACTTGGATTGACCCGATTCAGTCGGATAAGGGTTACATGCAAGTATGCAGCTCTGAATTAATTAATAGGTCGGTGCTTAGACGCCAAGGGGTTGGATTCATCTGATTCGGTTGGATATGGGTCCCACACGAACACCAAACTACTGAGTTGGGTGCGTAGTTAGCAATACGCGAAACAGCTAAAATCGTTAAAGACTGAATATTGTCATGAGCTAAATGCGAAGATCCTGTGACATGCCCCGGTGTACCCGCAATATCAGAACGACCTATGGAGTTAAATATTGCTCATCAAGCACAGTCACAATAGCACAAGCACGTGCGTACAATCACATAAATAGAGTGAGAGTCAAGAGAGCATAGAAGCAAGCAAGAACAGCAACTTAACGAGTGTAGAGACTCCCAAATAACCTTCTACTCTGGGGTTCTTAGGCTAGAGGTTATTACATGCACTTATACAAAGCAAAAGAGGTAATTACATTAGTCAACAAAAATAAAAACCTTATCGGACCGGAACACTCTCCCCCACCTAAGTTGGTGTCGTTCTTGGTGACAATCGTGAGTGGTACTCCTCCACAAGTTGATGGTGCTTCTACATGCTGACTGCTTCACTTTCTGGTAGACCTTTTCACTATACTATATATTTTTTCAGCTCGCCAATATAATTGTTGAAGTGGTTGATGATGACTTCTGGTTCTCTGTCTGTAATGCAGGTTGTTGAAGGCATGTATTGTGGGATCGGAGCACGTTGAGATATGCTTCACTGTGAATCTCTTTCATCTTCATGAAACAACTTCAGGTTGGACACATGAAAGACATGATGCACCTAAAAGTCTGCTGGCAAATCCAACTTGTATGCTAAGTTTTCGACGCGCTTCATAATGGTGAAAAAGCTATCATATTTGCAAATGAGGCCTCGGTGGTGACCTCGAAAGATAGCAGTGCGCTCAGGGTAAAGTTTCTCCAATACCTTATCTCCAATGCCGAACTTTGTAGGTCGACGCTTCTCATCCATCCATTTCTTCATGCGCTTTGCTGCCTTGTTTAGATATAACTTCATCAACTCTGCCTGGTCTTGCTAGTTTCTGACAAACAGGTTTGCATATGACACATTCTCACGTCCATGCGCAGCAAGAGAGTGAGGAGTATGTGGTTGCTATCCCGTTGCAACTTTAAATGAAGTATTGTTGGATGACTCACTCTTATAGAGATTGTAGCAAAACTGAGCGACATTAATCAAGTTCACCTAATCTTTCTCTTCGTTACTCACAAAGTGCTGAAGATACTCTTTCAGTATGCGATTAATTCACTTAGTCCACCCATCAGTCTGAGGATGAAAGTTGGTGATGAAATGCAAATTTGTCCCCAACAATTGGAATACCTCACGCCAAAACTTTTTAGTGAAGCGAGCATCTTAGTCACTGACAATGCTCTTTTAATTCTTCAATACTTCACCACATTTTGCACGAACAACTTTACAATATCAACAACTGAGCAGGTGATAGGGCAGGCACGAAGATAACATACTTCAAAAATTTATCCACAACCACAAGAATTGAAATGCAACCTTGTGCCTTCGGTAGACTAATAATGAAGTCCATAGTGAACCACTCCCATGGATGGCTTGACACAGAAAATGGCTAAAACAATCCTCCTGGTCTCTAGTTTACAATTTATCCTGCTGGCAAATCAAGTAGGTTAACACATATGCATATGTGGCTAATAATGTAGCAACCCTGATTCATAACTTGATTTTTTTAAAGATTTTTTTTTTATAAAACTTAGCAAAAACTTGCAATTCGAGATTGTCACAATTGTTGTACCAAACAATTCACTAACTAAATTATAATAAAAAAAGTACATCATCATTAATTAAATTGAATTGAATCAAAACTAAGTCATTCACAATGGTCTAGATCCAGAACCACCACTAAATATCACGTCCAAAGCCAAATCTAAGAGTTCCTAATGTGAGAAAACAAAACCACCACTTCGAAAAGTAGAAATCAAAGTTCGACTAAATAGCTATGGAGAGGAAAAATCACTCATGAGGTCAAACAACCCGAGTCTGAGTAGAAAATAAACATACATACATTTATGAATAATATCAGTATACATTAAGACATAACCTCACTCAGAAGACATATAACATATCACAATAATCATGCAATTTTTTTAGCAGTCAATAATCATGCAACATGCTATAAAGTAGAAGTAACAGAACATCAAGACAACTTCATGCACATTCATTTTTTACTATGATTTGCAACAATATATCAAAATCATACATATGCATGAATATTTATAGGATACATGAACTTACCATTTCAGTGATGCAGGTCCTTCTTGCATGAGTAATTCTTATCTTCAATTATCATTTTTTTGATTAAATGATGCATGCAATATTCTAACTACATGTATTTCACGTCCTTGTTTTGCTTATCAAACATCTGTGGGTATAACACAAATTATCATTTTTTTTGCTCATGTTAATCGATTCCAATATGAAACATCAAACTCCAAACCAATTTTGCTTAGTCTCTTCTACAAAATGGTTTTTACGTATTTTTCGCATAGATCTAGGTAAGAACAAGGTTACAAATTAAAATTCACACTCCCATTAAACTAGTCCATCCTACATACATAAAATATGTTGGACAAACCAAGATCTAACATAAAAATACATCCTAATATCTTAAAATGATTTTTGCAATAATGCTTAAAACTAGTCTTTTTTCAAAATTATTTTTCTAAAAAACGGTCTACCAAAATACAGTTTTGGGTTTTTTGAACAATCTTTTCATGTAGGTCAACAACCATAGATGTTTTTAGGCTAGATCACATGTTGATCTATACCATAGATCAGTAGAGGATATGTCAATGCATCCTAAAATTGAACACAATATAAGTAGAAAATCTCCTACCTCAAAACACTTTCTCTTTGACAAGATCTTCACTTTTTTGCTCCACAAGCACCTCTTTTCAAGTTGGTTCAGAACTTCTCTAAGGTGGTTGCAGGTCTCTACTGGAGGTCTTCACCGCTTCCAAGGTTAAGAAGGAAGAAGAAGAAGAAAAAGTGAGGAAGAAAGAGAATGAAAGAGGAGAAGAGAGATTTTGAAAAAATCTTAAAGAGGTCAAACAATGGAGGGGGGGGGGGGGGGGAGCCTCTCTTTTTTTGGGGTTGTTGCTAACTTTTCAACTTCAACAATTAACTTTTGTTTTGTTAATTTCATATTTTAACTAGCTATACTTTTCCTAAGTTCTAAGCTTATATTATGTAATCTACCTAATATACTTGTATAGCATATATATATATATATATATATATATATATATATATATATATATATATATGTGTGTGTGTGTGTGTGTGTGTGTGTATGCATTGTCTTACCTCTTTTAAGAGGATCCAATCATGAATAAGAGGGCCCACAAAGGGAGGGGGGGTGTCCCCTTGTGTTTTGAACTTACCAAAAATTAAAACCCTAATCCCTTTTAGGCAATTGAGATAGGTTGGGTGGGGCCAACTAGAGCACCCGACCCCCCTTACATCTTCCTTTCTTTCCCAAATGGTTGACATTCTCATTCTCTTTCTTTTGGGTTTTAGAAGAAAACCTATTTTCTTCTTCCTTCTCCTCTAGCTCTTCCCCTTCATATTCTTTTTCTTTATTTGCTTCTTTCCTTTTTTTATTCTCTTTTGTTTTGGGTTTTCCTCTTGTCGATTTCCCTAAAAAGAGATTTCTTGAAATTTGTGCCATCTCCAGCCAAATTTCATGGGATTTATGCTAGAGTTTTAGAGATTTTATTCACCTCAAGCCACCACTAACGTCTAGGTGAGCATCTTCTTTCTTATCTCTTTCTTTTTCATTTTATGCACGTCAATTTTGAGGATTTCTCTCCTAGCCGGTTTCCCTTATAGCAATTTTCTTGGGATTGGTGCTTGATTCCCATCATAGAAAATTATACCCAACCTCAGGGATTCACGCCCAGCTATGACTGTGTGTTTTCTCATCATCATCATCACCTCCATCTTCTTTACCTTCTTCATCTTATTCAATTTTGTTGTGGTTCCCTACTAGCCGACCATTAGAGGGGCATTTTGTTTTACATTTTTTTTTTTGAGAATTCTTGCAGCAACGAGGAATTGCAGCATTGGGAGATGAGCAGACCGCGGAGAACCTCCAACAACCTATCTTAGCCATATTAGTTTTGCTTTTGGAGTTTTGGAATTGGTTTGGGGGAAATCTCCCCACCCAATTTCCCTATTTGTTATCGATTTTTGTGTAGTGTTAATTCTAATTTCTGCCTCATGATTCATGCAGCCTATAGCACTCTCTGTTAGTGGAGAAGTGTTCCAGCTGCACCCGTATTGCTATTTTCTACTTGGTGTTGCATGCGCACATCACGTGTTCAGTGAATTGCCAAAGAGACAATTCAGTGCATAGTTCGTGAAACCTTTCAAATTTCTGAGTTTCATCATACCTATATTTCAGATCTACGAAAATAGGATCCTTAAACTATACTCGTAGAATGCATAATTAGGTTGTTTAGTATCAATCTAGTATGTTTTTATCATTATATTGCATGATTCATATAGCATAGTATCATGTTTAGCGAATTAGGTTTTGAGATGCCTAATTAATTGATTATGCCATGATTAAATTATTTAAAGTAATGAGCATGTAATTAGCATAATTAAATTAGTCTATTTAATTTACATGACCATGACAATAAGTGTTAATGTAAATTTATTATGTAAGTTATCCATGCACATAGTGGGTAACTGTCAAATTAAGCAAAGGATGTAGTGGGTCATGTGTCAAGTGTAGAGCCATTGATATGACGTGAAGAGTTTAGAAAAAAGTTATATACGTTATGAATATGACATGTGAAGAGTTTAGAAGAAAGTTATATAAGTCATGACTTATGTTAGTTAATGCATGCAAGTAGTAGTCATATTGGTGTATGTCATTAGTAGTCATTAGGTGAGTCATTAAGATAAAAATATGTACTTAAAGGTGAGGCTCATGAAAGAGAGCTTAAAAGTTGTCATTTATACATGAGAGGTGTGTAGAAAGAGCTCTCAGCTATATATATATTGAGATGCGGGTCTATCATGGTTATCTTGATGCATTTCTTGGGATTGAACTGGTATGCTCCTAATGGGGCTAAAAGAGAATCAAATAAAAGTGAAAAATATAGGCTATGTTAAATTTGAATTTGTACCCAATTACGGCATTGAGCCTCCTAACTACAGCCTCAGTCAGAACCATTGATTATAGAACCAATTACTTTTTATTTTTTCTTGTTAGTGAAATTAACTGGGAGATACCCACAAGGGGATTCAAACCTGGGATCCATAAACTACTAAGACAGGTATGGCTGATATTAGGTTTAATTCTGTTAATACATAGATTCAGAGCAAATCTATGTCATTTACATCTAAATCCTTCATATACACATATGAAGAGCTACTTTTTATTTTTTGGAGGGGGGGGGGGGGGCGGTAGGTAAATTGGGATTAGGCACACCACTACCAGTAATATTTGCAGTATAATTACCTAGGCAGAGTTACGTAAGCATTGATACTTTGATGAAAGAGGGAGTCAACATGGCACCGCATATTCTAGAGTATATCACTTAGGTGGTAAAGGTTTTTATTAATTAAAATGATAATGACATGGAAATATCTTTACTTTTTTGGATTCTTGTGATAATGAAGGGGACACCAAGCGCATCATGGATCCAACGATTCCCACATTGAGATATTGTAATTTAAAACGAAACCCTCAAATGGTGCTAATAAAGGAGCCACATACTTCACCAATGTGGCCTACTCTTTTTTCTTTCTGCAACCGTGTGCATGATAAAAGATGTATACGCTCATGTTTCTTGTACTCAATTCACTTTTCACGTGTTAAGGTTAGGTGCTAACAGGGAATCTGCTTTTAACATACAAAAATATCACAAGAAAAAAGTTCAGGCAAAGCATATCATATAAAAAATTGTTTCAAAGTTCCAACCCACTCTCCTTGACTGTCATTTTTGCCATTCTGATGTCTCTCTCTCTCTAACGAGAAGTTTTCATACGTAAAGTTTTCTTTATGAGAAAATGTCTCTTGTTTGGGTTGAAAAAATGTCGGTGCTTTGATTAAGCTGAGGGTTGCCCTCAAAACTGAAAATTTTTTATAGGATTTTTTTTTCGGTCTCTAAGACGGAGAAAATTTTTCTGTTAAAATCAAGGCAAATTAATAGAATAATTTTCCTATAAAAAAATTTCTACTGTCTAGAACAATGGAAATTTAAAGTTGTCACTTTTCTTTCAGACTTATTTTCCAAGCATTTTCCCGCTTTCCATAGGTGCCATAAGTCTCTTTCTATCCTTTAGAAAGTCTCTTTATACCCTTGAAATCACATGTTTGCCCTTGGACTCCTATCAGAGAGGAAGAACGAGAGAGAATTGCGTCTTATATTCTCAATGAATTTGGTCAGGAGTTCAGTTTTTTCCCAAATAGAGCATTCCTTCTTTTTTTTTTTTTAATGCAAAAGTACTGATAATACAGAAAATCAATAGTGGCGTGCGTGCCTACCTCTAGGGAGAAAATTGGATTAGCAAGTTGTGACCTTTCTGTTGGTCTTACATGTTATTTATTTTTGAAAGGCAAGCTGGGGTTAATACCATTGGGATTCGAACTTGCAACGTCCCAACACAAAGTGACGTACACTAGCTGCTCCTACCAAGACAAGCAGAGCCCTCGTTGGTATTGTTATTTATTAGACTTGGTGGAAGAGAAAGAATTAATGTCCATGATATTCATTGAATTTTTTGACCTATGAGGGGTTATTCATTAACCAATTATGAAACAAGTAATAAGATAAGGTGGTAATAAGCTTAATTAATTACTTAACTTGACAATTTCTTTTATCTATTTAATCTTGATGGGTGGAGAGAGAGAGAGAGAGATTTGTCTGCTCCCACTATCATAACGGGTGAGTGTAAGACTTTAAGGTCCAACCACATGACGGTGTAACAACCAGTTTGTTTACCATTAGGACGAAAAAATAAAAAACACAAAAGTATAATGAGAGAATTCTCTCAAGTCTCAAGTTGCGTGAGAACATTAAATTGTTATTTGCTTTATGCTTTGTAAATTCTGACATATTTCAATTTAATTTGTTCATAGTGATCACTTTTCAAATGGAAGGGGACCACTCCAGCTTGATTATTAAATTAAATATTGAAGAAAATATATGAGAACAGGGATCATCCTATCTCAAAAAAGTTAGGTCACTTATTAGGACCCTTAAAAAACAGTTGTAAATAGCTTTTCCTTGATCGGGACCCATAGTTTTGTTACACGGTTGTTTACTCAGTACAAACCAGGTATTTCTTAGGATCAAATTTATTGAGAGAGAGAGTCAATGTTCATATTGCAATAAATATTCAAGTAGTTTTTATTAAATCAATTCTATTTAAACCATGTTCTTGATAGAATGAACCGAATCCCATAAAATGGATCAGGTTCAGATGGTCCAGATATCGATCCAGACAAAGGGCGCAAATGAGGAGCTGATAAAGATATATACAGGCATCTGATAGAGAGCCATATCCGTTCGCCCTGAAAGTGCAAATTTTGTGACATTAAAGCTCAATCATTCGAATTTCATGTTGCGGAAAACACAGCCAAGATATGATTCGCTTCATCAGTAAGGAATATCCTGCTGATGGTGAACAAAGTTCACCCAATCCAGATTTTCTAGCATCGAGAAAATCAGAAAGACTTTTGAGAGGCTGGAGCGACACTCTTAGAAAAGGTCTGAAAAGCTCTCGTTGTCCTTCACTTATATCTCAAAGAACGGATATTTTTGCTTATTCGAAAATTGCAAATGTACCATCGGACTTCAAGGACTATATTTGTGGATTTCAAAATATTTATGATGAGCTTGCTGCCACAGTCAGGGTCATTGATTGTATAAAGATATCAGGCCACACCAGAAAAAATATTTTTAGGTGGTTCGGTCTCTCTGGTAGGCAACCACTTCAACTCTTCTTTTATTTTTAATGAA
The DNA here is from genome assembly GCF_984573655.1 of Nuphar pumila. Lineage (NCBI taxonomy): Eukaryota > Viridiplantae > Streptophyta > Magnoliopsida > Nymphaeales > Nymphaeaceae > Nuphar > Nuphar pumila. The sequence continues at coordinate 105,909,580 of NC_143256.1, forward strand.
TCCCATATGAGGTACATCCAGGTTTTTATAGCACAGTTAAAATCAAAAGAGGATATTAAGGAGAAGAAAGAAGAAACTCAATCTTATTCTAATAGGAAATGAAACAGACATTAGGAATCTTAACAAAAAATGGTTGCCGACTTCCCTTATCTTTGTCACTCTCCCTCAAGTGAGGTGTAAATATCATGACATCCCCACTTATTTAACATGCCCTTGAGTTGAGCCTGCGTGACTCCTTTTGTTAGCCCATCTGCAGCTTGATCGATACTCTTTGTGTAAGGTGTACAAATCTCTCCACATTGAACATTTTCTCTGACAAAGTGACAATCAATTTCGATATGCTTAGTTCTTTCATGAAAAATAGGATTTGTTGCGATGTGAATAACCGACTGATTATCACAATACATTGATATAGGTGTGCTTATGTTGAACTCGAGCTCAGATAGAAGATTCTTCACCCAAATGAGTTTGATAGTAGTGGTGGCCATGACCCTGTATTTTGCCTCAGCACTGGATCTAGAAACCACACTTTGTTTCTTGCTCTTCCATAATACTAAGTTATCTCTGACATATACACAATAGCCTGTAATAGATCTACGATCCAAGCTACTTGCCCAATCAGCATCTAAGAAGCCTTTTATGTCTATGTTGTCATTCTTTTTGTACCATAATCCTTGTCCAGGCACCTTTTTCAAATACTTGAGGATACGATCAACAACCTTCATGTGATTTTGGTGTGGAGCTTGCATATATTGACTTACCTAGCTAACGGCATATGTGATGTTCAGATGAGTAACAATCAGATATATCAACTTTCCAACAATTCACTTATACCGAGTGATGTTTAAAACTAGTTCATCTTGATCTTTCATTGAATTACATTCGGTTTCTACAAGAGTATTGACCGGTTTACTTCTAAGTTTTTCGGTTTCCCTTAAGTAAATCAAGGTGTATTTTCTTTGAAACAAAAATATCACCTTTTTTTAGTGAGCCACCTCAATTCCAAAAAATTATTTCAACCTTCCCAAATCTTTAATTTCAAATAGTTTTTGAAGAAGGCCTTTGGCAACAACAATTTTTTGAACATTATTCTCGGTGATGATGAAGTCATCAACATAAATCAACATGATAACCATCAAGTCATTCTCTTTTTTAAAAAATATAGAGTTGTCTGCAGGATTTTTAATGAACCCATATTTTTCAATAGCATTGATCAATTTAAGATGCCAAGTCCTTGGAGATTGCTTCAATCCATATATGGATTTGTGAAGCTTGCAGATGAGAGAAGGATCTCTTTCCCGAGGATGACCCGACGGTAAACTCATATAGACTTCTTCTTGAAGATCGCCTTGTAAAAAAACGTTCTTCACATGGAGTTGATACAACAACCAGTTTAAATTGCATGCAATGGATAAAATAATACGTATACTATTCATTTTCATAATCGGGGCAAACGTTTCCTCATAATCGATCCCTTGGGTCTGAGTGTATCCCTTTGCTACAAGTCTTGCCTTGTGTCTCTTGATAGATCCATCACTTTTAAATTTATTTTTGAAAATCCATCAACATCCGATAATCTTTTTTCTTTCTGGTAGGGAAACAATTTCCCATATTTTATTTTTATGTAGAGCGTCAAGTTCCTCTTTCATCACCTTAACCCAAATAGGATCATTTTTGGGTTCTTCGTATGATGTTGGTTCATGACAAGCATCAACTGAGTTGAGGAACACCATAAAAGCCTTTGGAAAATGCCCATAGCTAATTTTTTTCAATAGGATGCTTAGTGGTCGTATAGGTAATAAAATCTTTCATGTGATCAGGAAGTCTAGTAACACGCTGAGATCTTCTCACATCTGGATGGTGGACCACCATCTGTTCATTGAAAGTCTGGTCATTATTATTTAAGAACAGATTATCCATTCTTTGGGGCTCAATAGTGGATCTAGTAACTTTGGTTATCAACAGATCATCATAGGCGTCAATATTGGATTGAACCACCTCCCCCTCACGACATTATTCTTTAGGCACATATTTGAAAAAATGTGTGTCTTCATCAAAGTTGACATCACGAGAGATATATAAGCGTTTTTCATTCATGTTATAACACCTATATCCCTTTTTCATCGTGGAGTATCCCAAAAATAAACATTTTTGAGCTCTATGACTGAGTTTGTCTCGGTCTCCTTTAGGGATTAACACATACACGGTGCATAAAAAAACTCACAAATATCCAACACTCAGTTTTTTTTCCTTCAGCTGTTCCCATGGGGATCTTCCATGAAGATTTACCACCGGGAGGCGATTTATAATATAACATGTCATAATAGCGTCACTCCAAAATATTTTTGGCACATGAGTTTGAAAAAGTAAGGATCTAGTTACCTCGAGAAGATGCTGATTTTTTTGCTTGGCTACTCTATTCTGTTGTGGAGTTTCAACACAGGTAAACTGATGATCCAAGTCACTTTGGTCTTCAAATTCTTCAAAACTCTTATTTTTGAATTCTATCCCATTGCCAGTTCTTAAAACCATAATCCAGGTATCAAACTGCGTGTAAACTATATTATAAAAATTCTTAAATCTTTCAAAAACTTCATCTTTGGATTTGAGCAAGTATATCCATGTCATTTTTGAGTGATCATCAATGAATGTCAAATAATACTTAAAACCAGTATGTGATATCATGGGTGTAGGTCCCCACACATCTAAATGAATAAGATCAAACACTTTACTAGCAACATTGAGAGATATTGGGAAAGGAGATCGAGTCATCTTTGCATATCAACAAACATCACACATATGAGTGTCAAAAGAAATATCTGGAATCAAAGCTAAAAGAACCTGTTGGAAGGATGTCCCAACCTGAGATGCCATCTCTGACCATTATTCACGTTTCGGCTGGAGATCATAGCCGATTCTTCTTTATTTATCACATAGAGGCCCTGCTCAAGATGCCCCTCACCAATCTTTTTGTTCGTCAACCGATCCTGAAAAATAACGTTGTATGGAGAGAATATAGCATTGCAATTTAGTTCTCGTGTTAGTTTAGAGATAGATAATAAATTTGAAGAAATCTCAGGCATGTGAAGGTCTGAAATCTTTTTGTCAAACAAATATGTTTTTCCTCTTCCCCCGACTTGGATGGCAGACCCATTAGCTATGATTATCGAACCTTCCCATATGTTGGCCGCATGTTTTCGATATTTGTTGCAGATTGAACCATATGATCTGAAGCCCCTAAGTCTATAACCAAAATACTTGGTTTTTGTTTTGAGGAGGAGGAACACATACCTGTCTCGGCAGAAGTGACAACTGATGCAACAATAGTAGGTATGTTCTTCTTGCTTCCATTTATGCTGTTCAAAAAATCTCTTAAAGTGTCCAGAGAAAAAAGGTTATCATTCTTAGCAAGATAGGCCATTTTAGCTCTAGTAGTATCTTTCCTTTCATCCCTATAGTTTTTCGATTTACCATAAAGAAACCAGCACTTATCTCTATATTGCCCTTCCTTTTTGCAATGGAAATAAATGAGGCATTTTCATTTGTATTTGTTTGATCGGTCTTCAATTTTTTTATTTTATGGTATAGAGTTCATGTTATAGGCAACTCTCTCACTTGATTCTTCGATGAAGGGCTTGGTAGTATTCATCATTACTTTTCTACGACTTTCTTCCCTCAAGATGATAGAGCAAACATTGCTAAGAGAGGGCGATTCCTGCCCTAAGAGGATCTGACTTCAAATGGTTTCATAGTTCGATCCAAGCCCAGCTAAAAACTAAACAAAATTTCATTGTTCTTTAAGTTTTTTAATAATGCAAACATTTGAAGAAGAAACAACCATAGAGTCCAATTCATCCCACATACTTCTGAGTTTTCCAACATAATCACTCATGGATGAGTTGTTTTTATTGTGTTCATGTATGGTCTGGGTGAGTTGATACATGCGAGCTATATTATTTTGCTCACTGTATAACTCCTTAGTCGTAGCCCAAATTTTCTCAATTGTATAAAGGATCAAAAAACTCTCTGTGATTTTAGGCTCTATAAAATTAAGAAGCCAAGACATAACCAAGTCATTAGCCGATTGTCATTCATCGATTTGTGTTTTATCTTTATCCAGTTTGAGAGTTTTGCCATTGATGAAACCTAAGTTGGATTTACCACTCAAGAATAGGGTCACCGATTTGGCCCAAGAAATATAGTTGGAACCATTGAGCGAGATAGAGGTGATCTTGAGAGGAGATATCTGCTCCTGAATGACGACCTTCTCTGATGTGTTGGTCATGATGAAGCAGCAATGCTATCTGGCGATCAACACGAAACAGACGAGAGGATCACAACTCCCACTTTGATACATGTAGAAAGATATCAGGCCACACGAGAAAAAATATTTTTACATGGTTCGGTCTCTCTGACCTACGTCCATGATAGGCAACCACTTCCACTCTCTTTTTATTTTCAATGAATCCTATATGAGGTACATTTAAGTTTTTATAGCACAGCTAATCAACCGAAAGAGGATATTAAGGAGAAGAAAGAAGAAACTCAATCTTACTCTAATAGGAAATGAGAGAGAGATTATGAATCTTAACAAAAAATTGTTGCTGACTTTCCTTATCTTCGTCATTGATGATCATGAAAAAAAATTCTTGTTGCTTAATGAGTTAGGAAGTGGTTATGAAGCATTTGTGACTAAAATGATCAAATTGCCAATTCCAGCCACTATGAATTTATTGCCCCGATAAAGGGTGAGCTTTTCATAATGGTGAAAAAACCACATTATAATATTGCATTTATGGGTCAGCATGTTAGTGACCAAAGATTAAAAAACAAGGGCAAGAGGCAACAACAATTCACCTCGTCGAGGCTTTACTCAAGCAGGTCAGTTAAGTAGAGCAAACCAAAATCAAAGCAAAGAGAGTGGAAGATTATAAGACAAAAATCTTCAACAAACCAATACGAACCAGGATCAGAATCCATCCAGGCAAAACAAAGACAAATGAGTGACATGTCACATATGTCAAACCTAATCATAATGCTTTAAATTGCTAACATTGATTCAATCAATCATATCAGAATGATGATGATTAGGGGTGGCAATTTCTGACACGACCCGCCAACCCGCCTCTTAGGCGGGTTCGGGTTGGGCTTAAGCCAACCCGTTTAATAAACGGGTCAACCCGCGTAACCCGTTTATTAAACAGGTCGGGTTCGGGTTGGGGGTATGCCAACCCGCCAACCCTGCTGACCTGTTTAATAAACGGGTTAGGCGGGTGGGTCAACCCGCCAACCCGTCTGCCAACCCGCCAACCCGACCCGTCAACCCGACCCGCCAACCTGACTACCTAATCCGCCAACCCGACCCGCGAACCTGAAAACCCGTTTACCCGACCCAACCCATTTATTAAATGGGTTGGCGGGTCGTGTCGGGTTACCCGTTTATTAAACGGGTCGGGTTCGTGTTTGCCACAGCCGACCCGTTTAATAAACAGGTCGGGTTCGGGTTGAGGTATGCTGACCCGCCAACCCGACCCGATTGCCACCCCTAATGATGATGTGCCACAAGCCCTGCCCAACTCAAGTAGTCTCGTAAACTTAACCAAATATTTTAGTCCAGAAAAAATCATGGCACGATTACTGGTCTAGAAAGACAAGCCTAGGAACTAGCTCTCAGACCCTAGCCACATGGAACGTAACATGATATTATGCGATTACTCGTCGGGATCAATCAAGAGCAAATCTGGTACTCATGAGACCCAACTCCCCAGTGAATGGATACATTGGACCAAGTTCCTTGAAATGTGCTTCGTCTAACCACTGGATCTTCTCCGGTTAGGGTCTACCTCAATCCTGTTCCAGTCATCTCCAAGGTCATCCCTACTGTCATACCACTTCCTAAGATCCTACTGATACAGGTCGGTTGTTTTAATCAAATTGGACCCTGTAGATGTGATCTACATTGTTTATTTAGCGAAGATTGACATAATTTGACGTGTGCAAGACTTTTTTTGGCAATTAAAAAATAATGACAAAAAATATGGAAATTTTGTAATTGAAAAGATCATGCTTTTTTAGAGAAAACATGATCCAATAGTCAAATCTTATTAAATAGATCACGGTGAATCCATCTATAGGGTCAGAATTGAAGAAAACAACTTAAGGGGCATTTGGAAGACACTCAAAATCTAGTTTAAAATAGGTTATGGGTGTTAATGTAACAACCCAAAATTTTGAACTCATAAATTTTAGAAAAAATTTAAAATTTTAATAATCAATTATTTTTTAGAATTAAAAATAATAATTCAACAAAAGATAATGTTTGGAAAGAATAAGTCAGCAAACCTGGCGCAAACTACATGCAAAATTCTCATCCAACAAATTTTACCAACACAATTTGGGGTTGTGTTAGTAATTTTACAAGATTTACGAGCGCTCATGCCAATGACGCAAGTTAAAAATGCACTAGAGAAACACTTTTTTTCTGACAGAGTGTAGGGTTACGCCAGAAAAGATATTTTCACTAGCGCTGAGTTTTTTCTAGACCAATGTAAGCCTTTTCTTTGATTCCACCATTTTTTGCTCCAATAAAATATGTTTTACACTAGTGCCACCTCTAGGGTGCGCCAATAAAACATAGATCTCCTCTGGTGTTATCACTCGTTGCCTAATCAAGTTTGATCACTCTTTGTCACATTAAGAGTATAAGAAGAGTGGGTGGTGGTCGCATGTCCAACGAAATCCAACATGATGTTGTGGAGAAGGTGAGTATTTTCAATGTGTGGCTATATGTTTAGCTTTTCACATCTTGTAATTATTTGATGGGATATATGATGAAAGAAGGAAGGTGGTTACCTAAGGGCTCAAGACTCTCTCTCTCTCCCTGTTTGGTTTGGAGTCTTTCTGTTTTTGAACTCTATCTTTATTGTTAAGATTCCCTCAGATTGGCAAGTTACCTTGTTGTACTTGGAAAGGGTTTCCTAACATAATAATGAAAGGATCATGTATTTAAGCAAGATACGTATAAGAGAACAATAAAGTCATCTTCCTAATGTGGATGTAGGCCAATGTGCTGAACCACATTAAATCTCTGTTCTATTTTCTCAAAGCTCTTTGTGTGATTATTTCCTACTCCATGCATATGCCAGAATTTAATATGGTATCAGAGCACTGGTTAAAGATCAGCCTGGTTTAGTCGCTGCTATAACCAGTTTGTTAAAGAGTCTATTTCAACTAGCGTGTAAGCCCTCTCATCCTCCATGGCCGACACTCAGTTAACTGCAGGTGGGACTACTACAACCAACAACTCATCTGAAAAGGTTGTAGTATAAGAGCAAAACCCTACCTTAAAAATCACCATTGTCTCTATTAATGGTCATAACTATCTAAGTTGGTCGAAAGTCGCAAGTCTTTTCCTTAGCGGTAAGTCAAAACTTGGATATGTCACTGGTAAAATTCAACAACCATCAAAAGAAGATTCGACTTATGATGAGTGAGAATCAACAAACTATCTAGTCATGTCTTGGTTATTGAGTTCTATGGACTCAACTATAGCTGAGGGTTTTTTGTTTATAGAGACGACCAAGGATCTGTGTGACGCCTTGAAAGAGGTATACAGAGAGCAAAATAATCTTGCTAAGGTTTATCAGTTGCAACAAGATATATCCCAATATAAACGAGAAGATAAACCCTTTCATATATACTTGGGAGTTTTGCACGGCATGTGGGATGAGCTCGCTCAATACCGTCCTACCATAATTGATCCATAAGTCATAAAGTGACGTCAAGAAGAGGATAAAATCTTCAAGTTACTTGATGGTCTCGGACAAGATTATGACCATTTGCGAAGTCAAATTCTAATGACTCAGGTACTGTCCTCCTTCAATAGTGTTTGTGTTATTATCCAGCGCAAGGAAACCTGACACAAAGTTATGGGAAGCGAGGTAAAATCTGAAACTCTGTTTCAAGAGAAAATTGTGTTCAAAACTAAAAATTTCAAAAGTGTTAAAAACATGGCTATGAGTGATAAAAAAGGGAATCATACCCACTTGATCGAGATCATCCAAGAGGAAGGCCAAAATTGCGATGTACATATTCCAAAAAAATTGGGCATACAAATAAGCATTGCTGGGATCTTATCGGACGACCAAGCAGTGAAAAAAATTAGGGACAAAGATAAGAGTCGACAACCTCTTATTCAGTGAATGATTTGGCCAGACTTTTGCAGCAAATAAGCAAGTCCAATCTTGTTGTCAGTCGAGAAGAAGAAGATCAAGGTGGTAGCTCAGGTACATACAATCACCATGCCTTAGTTTCAAACTCTCATCTAAAAAACTGGGTTATTGATAGTGGAGCAACCGACCATATGTCAGGTGAGTTAAGCCTGCTCTACGATGTGAAAAAGTTAGACAAACAACCAATTTATATTGTTGATGGGAACTCAGTTCCTGTGCATGGTATCAGATTATGTGAATTCTAAACAACACATAAAAGCTCTCTATGTCCCTCAACTCTCAAATAATTTGTTATCGGTTAGCTATTTAACTAAAGACCTTAACTGCATCATAACATTTTCTGCTGAGGGTGTTGTGTTTCAAGATGCAAAAACAATGAAGGAGATTGGTAAAGGAGTTGAACATAAAGGTCTCTATTTTTTAGATAAAGACTCTCAAGCTCTATATTATGTAGTAAAAGAAGAAGCCTACAACCTCTGACATAACAGGATGGGACATACATCGGATAGGGTGTTGAAAATTTTATTTCTTGATCTTTCAACTAATACTCACACTTGTGAAACTTGTGTCTATGCAACTTGATGTAAAAAATGCTTTTTTGCATGGCATCCTTGATAAAGAAGTGTTCATGGAACTGCCTCAGGGTGTTGAGCCTATAATCGGTCAAAAGAAAATGGTATGTAAGCTAAACAAGGCATTGTATGGACTCAAATAGTCACCACATGCTTGGTTCGCCAAGTTGAGTGAAACTCTTCACGACATTGGTTTCAAAAGAAGTAATGCTAATTATGCCATGTTCGTGGTTTCTCGAAAAGAAGGTATCTCTGTTCTTCTTGTCTATATTGATGATATTATTCTTACGGGAAATGATCAAAGGTTCATAAAAGAAGTCAAATGTCACTTAAATCAATTATTTGAGATTAAAGATCTAGGACAGTTGAAGTATTTTCTTGGTATTGAAGTAGCTCATTCAGATAAAGGTATTTTTATATGCCAAAGGAAGTATATCCTAGACCTACTTAAAGAGACAGGGTTGCTTGGAGACAAGCGGACTACTACTCCTATTGAGGTCAATAGCAAAATTTTGAAAGATGAAGAAGAAATTCTTAATGATGTTCCAAGTTTTCAAAGACTGGTGGGTTGTCTCATATATCTAATTGCTACCAGGCCAGACATTACCTACGCAGTCAGTCTTATCAGTCAGTTCATGCATAAACCAGAGAAACATCATTTGAAATTGGCTCATAGAATCTTGTGTTATCTGAAAAGCACGTTAGGAAAAGAAATTCTATTCTCAAGAAATAATCACCTTAATATTGTTGGATACTCGAATGCAGATTGGGTTGGCGATCCTAGAGATAGACGGTCGACATCAGGTTACTGCACCATTGTTGGAGGAAACCTAGTTACTTGGAAAAGTAAAAAATAAAATGTTGTTGCCCAATCAAGTGTCGAAGCTGAGTATAGAGCAATGACTCAAGCTACATGCAAATTAATATGGGTAAAGTCTCTTCTCGTTGATATGGGATTTCATCAAACTAATTCCATGCCACTATTGTGTGACAACCAGGCAGTTATACACATTGGTGTGAATCTAGTGTTTCATGAACAAACAAAGCACATCGAGGTAGATTGTCATTTTGTCAAAGAAAAATCCATGACAATACTATTCATACTCCTCATGTTAGAGGAAATGAGCAAGTGGATGATATTTTCACCAAAGTTTTAAGCCAAGAACGATTTCAATACCTTAATGGCAAGTTAGGGAAGATTGATATTTGCCTACCAACTTGAGGGAGAGTGATGAAAGAAGAAAGGTGGTTACCTAAGGGCTCAAGACTCTCTCTCACTCTCCCTGTTTGGTTTGAAGTCTTTCTGTTTTTTAGCTCTATCTTTATTGTTTACCTTGTTGTACTTGGAAAGGGTTTCCTAACGTAATTAGGAATAGCTCATGTATTTAAGCAAGATGTATCTAGCAGAAGCACGTACGAGTGAACAATAAAGTCATCTTCCTACTGTGGATGTAGGCCAATGTGCTGAACCACACTAGATCTCTATTCTATTTTCTCAAACTTCTTTGTGTGTTTGTTGCCTACTCCATGCATATGCTAGAATTTAATAATATATAAAATGGTTTTTATAGGTCGAGCCAAGCCACTCCCATACAAGGGGCACCACCAGTTAATGGTAATAGAGGTAAAACTATCTTGTTTGGCCGATTAATGTGTACTTTTCTAAATGAGACTTCTCTTTGGTTACTTAGAATTTCTTATACTTAATGACACTTGGCTAGTCTTAATTTATCCATGCACATATTTTGACAATTGAGTGGCTTATCTCATTCGGAGTTGGTTCCTAGAAAGGGAACACCTAAGAACTTGATCAATTTCATTGGATTACACAACTGCTGAGAAAAGGACTTGATTAAATACCAACTTTGATTGGAATTAAATACAAGAAAGTGGACAGGATGTGCACACCTGAAATTATTTCACCGTTGGTCATGTTTGCCTAGTTCTCCAATTTACAAGTTGGCAAAATTAAGAACATGGTATATTGTTCATCTTTGCAAGTTTACTATATATTATGGCTCAGTTCTTTATCATCTTTTTGCAAATATGTAGATTGCCCCAAAAGCCCATGCCCGATAACTACATCATTTTAGTAACATTGGCTAGTTAGTGTGTGTGTTTTTGGAATCAGTTGAAAGTGTGAAGGTAATTCACTACAAGAAAAACCTTAATTAGCGACAAAAAATTATGACTGATTATTTTTATCGCAAATTTGTGACGGATTAGTTAGAAAAAACTATCCATCTCTAAAATTGGAATTAGCGACGGAATTAGCGATGGAAATTTTTTATCTCAAAATCCATCACTAATTAGCGACGGATTAGCGACAAAAAAAATCTATCTCAAAATCTGTCGCAACTTCGCGATGAAATATTTTCATTGCTACACCATTGCTAATTAGCGACAGATTTTGAGACAACATGTTTTTGTCAGGAATCTGTTGCTACTTTTCGATTTAAATGGGGGCACAAAATTTGTTTTGTTACTTTCGCACTTTTCCCCCACAACCGCTCCTGAGCCTTCTCTTCTTCTCCTTTCTCTTCCTCGTTCGGCCCCCAAACCTGCAAGTTACTATGCCATAATGGGTGCACGGTAAAGTGTGCGGAAAATGGAGCTACAACACTGCAAGGATGGCCGGGTGGTCGACAATGACGTGCGCGGTGCTGAAGTGCGCAGGGCTCACAACATGTTAAAGGGAACGACCACGCGTGAAGCGTGCCCGTTGAGCTGCGGTGCGTGTAGGCATCGACTACAGCAAGAGAGGAAGGGCACGCATTCAGAAGCGTGGCACTGGGGGGAATGTCAAATTCTTTGCATTTTTTGCTTTATGGTTTCGAGGAAAATCCCTGCCTCTCTCTTATTCTTTTTCCCCCTTCTTCCCACTAGGGTTTTGGTTTTTCAGATCAATGCGTCGATGAACATGGTGAAGGAAGAAGCGTAGGGCCAGAGCTGCAGTGCCTGCCAGTCCGTCGGCGAGCGATGGCTCCACGATGTCTGCCATCGTGGGATCTACCATCGCCTCTGCGCTGCTTGTGTCCTTAGGCTTCACTTGAGCTTCTTCTGCCCTATCTGTCTGGAGGTTTATGCTGATGGGTTCCCGTTGGAAAACAACATCAAATGCCTCAATTGCCTTTCGTCCGTGCATGCTGCTTGCATTGCCCCAGTGGCGGATAAAAAACTATTAGAAAAACCATTGGAAAAACCATTCAGCTTTGAAGTTCAATCTTTTATTATTTATCAGTGGCGGATAAAAACTAAAAGCCTATTGTTGCATATGCAGAAATTTATTCGAACAATGTGTGGAACACAGGGTGCCCTGATAGTCGCATCTACTCGCCAGATTATCATTGACTTTAGTGGACTTTGGCGAAATGTTACCAGGTATGCTTATTAGCTTTTGTAGGGAAATGATGTTTCAAAATCAATGTAATTCATCTAGCAGTACTGAGTTTATGCATTTCTATTCACTCCAGGTTTCTTAGTCCTCTTTCAGTGGTCCCTCTTATAACTCTAGTAGGACATGGGCTTTTTGAATTTGGTTTTCCTGGGGTGAGTATGTGACTCTTTTGTTTCATGTGTCTTGGTAGCAAAATGAGATTAACATTCATGTGGTTCATTTACAGATATTCAAAAATAAAATGAGACCCATCTAGCAATGGGATATGTGCAACTGAGTGTGTCTAAGTTTGTTGTGAGCCTCACTAATGTGAGCTGATGATGTAACACTTTTGTAGGTGGTGAAGTGTATCGAAATTGGGCTCCTTGCACTTATTGTGCTAGTGATATTTTCACAGGTAATTGATATTGCTTTTCTTTGATGATTCTAAATGTTCTAGTGAGTTTTGCTTCACTTGAGAATGAAACATTACATTCAGAGCTCATTTCTTTTGCTTTTATCTTATGAAGTTGTTCCTTTTTGTTAGTTGAAAGTGAATCCTTAAGGTAGTTGAGAACTTTTGCCATAAGATAAAAGGAACTAAACTCCCTCGCAATGCAAGATGACAACTTCAATGTAAATTCCAATAATATCCTCACCAGCATATTGTCAACACTTTTATGCAGTACATCTCTCACTTAATATAATCAGAAAGGCCAGTTTTTTATAGGTTTGCTATTATATTTACAGTAGCCATTGTGTGGATTTACGCTCATCTCCTAACAGTTGGCGGAGCTTACAAGCATTCACCACCAAAGACACAATTTCATTGCCGCACTGATCGAGCTGGACTTATTGGTGCTGCTCCATGGTAATTTCACTATTTGATGCCTATATATATGTTGCATTATACATGTTAGAATTTTCAATCAGCTTTTACCTTTCTTTCTTTCTTTCTTTTTTCCCCTTTTTTCTGCTTCAATTATTCCTGTCCCTGCAGCCCTTGATAACAAAATTCCTATGCACTACCTGCTTCATTAAACCATTTATTTGTTCAACCTTGTTGAGTGCTATGGTGGTTGGTACCATAAGGTGCCCTTTCCTTTCAACTCTTGGGTCAGTTCACTTCTAATATAATTTTCTCTGTCCACAATCCCAACAAGATGTTATCCATATGCTTTTGATAAGTAGCCTTAGTTCTCCACTTAATGTTTCTTGTATAACTGGACCTCACAATCGTTGTCCCTTGTTTCCTGAACATGTTTTTGTTCTTTGAGCATCAATACTTTCTCCACTTAAAATTCAAGGCATGTACGCCTCGGCTTGAGGTGCGCCTCGCCTCGAGGTATGCGCCTCAAGGCATATGAGGCGCATGCCTTGGGGCTCTTTTTTTTTAAAATTTTGTGATGGATTAGCGACGGATAATATCCGTCGCTAATATTCAGCGACAAATTTTTGATGATGTTATGCGATGGATTGTATTTCGTCGCTATTTTAGCAACGGATTAGCGACAAAATATAATCTGTCGCAAAACTAAATCCGTGCTTATTTAGCGACGGTCATGATCCATCACAAATCTATTGCAAATTAGCGATGAAAGTAGCGACAAAACAATTATGTCGCTAATTAGTGATGAGAAATATGCGACAGACGCTATCCATCGCTAATCCGTCGCTAAAATGTTTAACAATGGATTGACGACGTATAGCGTCCATGGCTAATCCATATTTTTCTTGTAGTGATTACAATAAAACATTAAATATTTATGCATTTGGTGTATAATTTTACATTTAGAAACATTGGACTTTTTTTATCTTTAGGTATTGGCACATTCTCTTACTTTCAGACCATGTCAATAAGTGAAGTTTCCTTACCTGTATAACATTGTCTAGGTTTCTTCATGCTCCTCAGGTGTTAATGCTTATTAACAACAGTGAGGAACTACAAAACCAACTCTACTCATATGACTTGGCCTTAGTTGTGGTTAACATCAAATTTGGTTGCTGCTAGTATTGTGTGTGTGGATAACCTGGCAGCTTGATCATTGTCTTAGCTAAAACTTTTTAATCATCTTTCATGTTTCTCATTTACAGCTCTGGTTGGAGAAAGCTTCTGGGAGAGTTATTTTTGTTTGTGGTGTCTACGTTGATGTTAGAATTAATTTGTGTGTGCATCTTTCATGTCTAAGTTTCTTGTACTTATAATCATCTTTCATGTCTAAGTTTTTTTATATCATTTTTGTAAGGTGATATACAATGGGTTATGGGGGTCTTGAAGGAAGTTAATTTGGGTGTGCATCAAAGTATTTAGAATTTCTAGCAACTTTAGAGCTCAAATATTTGAGAAACAGATTTGGGTGTGTAAACAGAGCTTGTACTTGGCTATATTTGCTATTTGTTTCATCTTAACATTTGGGTGGTTTCATGTTTCTGTTATTGGTTTTCATGTTTCTATCTTGCTAGGTGGTTTTATTTATATGTGATTTCTTTGAAATGGTCAAGAAGTTCAGACATGTTTGGATTTTTTATTTTTATTTGTTTGTCTATGATGTTAGTTATCATATTGTTATCTTTCAATGTGTTTATAGTTTTTATATGATTTCTTTGAAATGCTCAAGGGACTCTACCAGATTTGGATTTTTTCTTTTTATTTGCTTGTTTTCGTTGTCTTATCAAGGAGTTGTACCACATTGTTAAATGCTCAAACATGTGTTTTCATGTTTTTATATGATTTCTTTGGAATGTTGAACAGGCTCCACCCATGTGGCACCCAAGCTCTTTGGTTGCCTTTTGGTGAAAAATGCATTTTTTCTTTTTTTCTGTTTTTCTTGAATTAGTGGCGACGGCCTTAGCCATGACCATTTTTTTTTGTTACCAATATTTTCAGGACGGCCATGGCCATCACTGTTACACTTTTTGTGACAGCTAAGGCCATCACAAAAACTAATAGTGACGCCATTTTAAGTGAGGCTTTGGGCCGTTGCTAGTTGCAAGTAGCGATGGCTCAGGACCTTCACCATTGCTGAGTTATGTAGTGAAATCCGACGCTCAATGAGAGCTCGGCCATGTTAGCCCCCAAAAGCTTCTGTTTTCTGTTTGAAGACAAGGATGTTTCTCTCTCTCTCTCTCTCTCTCACACACACACACATATATATATATATATATATATATATATATAGAGAGAGAGAGAGAGAGAGAGATAGTGTTATGCGGAAACCGGGTTATAATTTGTCATCCAAACAAAAAAACCAAGTATACAAAACTATGTTAAACAAAACCAAGTTTTATAACATGTCATACAAACTCTCCTTAGATCAAATGAGGTTCTAGAGACAATAGAGGATAAGTGAAACCCGATTGGTGTCTTTCCTAACCCTACTTTCCAGTAAAAAAGAATAAATTGGAGAGCTAGACATTAGCTGAATAGGATGTCACTACTATTACACTACTTGGTACGAAAGACCGTCATTCTTGAAAATCCAACCGTGCATATTTGACCACGTTCAGTTACAGACCATACAAATTGCGGCTGCCAGAGAATCAAATCCACTCCTTGGCAGGTATTATATGCCATTAGATCTAACGTCTTTCATGCTGCCCGTGTGGTTTGAAGAAGATAGACGAAGATATCTCTTGGATGTGATTAAATATTTTAGGCCCTTTCTCGTAATTTTATTTGTTTTAAGGTGTTATCTAGGGGTGGCAAAACCTGACACGACCCGCCAACCCGTCTCTTAGGCAGGTTCGGGTTTGGCAAAAACGAACCCTTTTAATAAACGGGTTCACCCGCCTAAGCCGTTTATTAAACGGGTCAGGTTTGTGTTAGGGGTATGCCAACCCGGCTGACCAGTTTAATAAACCGGTTAGGCGGGCGGGTCAACCCGCCAACCTGACCAGCTAACCCGCCAACCCGTTTACTAGACCCTACCCGTTTATTAAGCGGGTAGGCGGGTCGTGTCGGGTTACCCGTTTAATAAATGGGTCGGGTTCAGGTTGAGGTATGCTAACCCACCAACCCGACCCGATTGCCACCCCTAGTGATTTCTGATCGCCTTTTATGATTAATGAATTTCTCCTTACTTTAAAAATAAGATATTTGATATATACTTAAAAAGGACTAAGAGATCGAAAATAGATGGTTGATGGGTAGGGATGGCCGTGAACCCGGGGGATAACGGGGATCTGCCCGGCCTCGCCCCGTTTGGATCGAGGATGAAGGGCATGAAACGGGGATGAAGGTTAAAATCTATCACCGTGTAAGGATGAAGGTGAGGATGGACTTACGCTTTTCCCCGCCCCGTCTCCGTTCTAATCCCCGCCTAGCCCCGTCCCCAATTCTTTAAGGGATGATTATAGACTAAGGGGAAACGGAGCCCCGCCCCGCCTCACCCTCGTTTGGACCAGGGACAGAGGACATGAAACGGGGATGGAGGTTAAAATTCATTCCCGTGCAAGGATGGAGGCGGGGATGAAGGTTCAAATTTTAAAACGGGGTGGGGTGGATACCTTATCCCCCGGCCCCGCCCCCGCCCCCGCCCTGGTCCACTGCCATCCCTATTGATGGGCCAAGACATCCTGCCCTTTGCCGGCCGGCTTTTGGGTTTTGAAGTAACTACCAACTTTTGCCTTGAAGCTACCGGGTCGGTTCATAAGTAAAGGTGTCCCTTCAATTGGTCATAACCCAATCAACATATTTTTATTTTTTCTTTAAAAGACCTCACATACTTCTCAAAAAACAAACTTCTTTCGTCTTTAGCTTATCGGTTATCACATAAAGCACGCACCGAAGCACCAACCAAAGGACACACGCAAGTAATATTCGTAGTAATGAGTGGGCATTCCAGTAACCTCGAATAGTCGGCAGATAGTGATACATACCAGTAGTACTCTCGACTTTCTCTTTTTGAATGGGGTATTTCAGTAAATTCAATACCAAGAATTGCCTATATAAATCCGAACCCGCATCACCGAAGGAGTCCACCCGAGAACAACAAAACCACAAAACCCCGATGGCGCCCGAACCCCACCACTCCAAGCTGATCTCTCCACCGAACCACGACGGAAATCGTGCGGATCTCCCTTCCCTGTCCGTCACCGTAGCGCCGTTGGGCTGGTCGACGTTCGATCTCGACGAGGCCCTCGGCTGGCCTATCGTCCGCTCGCCGACGTCGCACCCGGCGGCGGCACATCCCCGGAATATTCCGACGCCGGAGAGTCTGGTATCCGACATGCCGACGGTCATCGGCGGAGGATTTTGCGCTGTCTGCATGGAGGAGATCACGGGCAGCACGTGCGGGAAGAGGATGCCGTGCTCTCACGTGTATCACCGCGGGTGCATATCGCAATGGCTCGCGCGTGATAGCTCGTGCCCGCTCTGCCGGTGCCGGATCCGACCAGAATGATGTCTCGGCTGGATTTTTCTGGTGGGGGCGACGCCGGTGCCTCAGAATTGTGGGCTTTTTCCGGTGGGGGCTGTTCGCCGGTTCCCTCTGTTTCCCTTTCACTTGAGCAAGGGTGTCAACGTCGATAACTTTTATCAATGAGCCTATTTTAGTCAATAGAGTATACCACCGAGTGAGAAGTATGATGTTACCGTCATGGCAATTTTGTAGTTTTCACAGTTGGGTTTTTCTCAGAAATACAATGCGAACTTACGCTTTCTTTTCCTTTTGTTTCTAATTATCATAATTTTATTAAATGATTCGTAAGTACCATACTCACGTTTTCAGGATCTGAATAGGATAATCTCGCAATATTTTAAAAACTTGTTAGAATGAAAAAATATAAAAATGTTAATATCATGTTAATAATGCAATCATATCAGGATATTTTTGAATTAGGTAATATTTTGAAAATATTGTGATTTTTCAGGGTTATGCCGATTATCACAATGGAATCACACTATTTCTAAGTATCATTCCCCATTCCCCATTCCCCATGCCCCAGATCTTTTATGAAAAAAAAAAATCCAATATAATTCTGTTTTGGGTGGGAAAGGCCTTTTATAAGTAATTACATCTGATGCTAATTGGCTTTAAATCCAGATTGAGATGTAAAACTTTAAACTGAGCACGACTCCGATCATTAATTGCTTGTCATGTTTGTTTCTAACGCTCCTTTTTGGAGCCAGTGTCAGAGGTGGAGACGAGGATTTCAGAAATCCCAGCCTGTCTCCCATGTTTGGCATGATTGAAATGGAAAGGGATATCGGAGGGGATATGGGAGCGGGTTTGACACACCATCACCGTTCCGAAATCCAGATTTCAACTACATCCTTTCAAGGATGTTGTCGTGGAACCCACTCCCTTCACCCTGTAGTCTGTACCCATCACTGTTCAGATATCCCTCCTAACACTGGCTCCCAAGCTGTAGAATATTTGACTTAAATCCAGATTATTGATACATGTCTGTGGACCCGGGGGGAAACGGGGCTCCACCCCGCTTCTCCTCGTCTCATTTGGACCAGAGATGGAGGACATGAAACGGGGATGGAGGTTAAAATCAAAACCCGTTCGGAGATGAAGGCGGGCATGGACTTATGTTTTTTCGCCCTGTTCCCGATCCCCACCTTGTCCTGTCCTGCCCCGTCCCCTTAACAATCCCCGCCTTGTCCTGCCCCACCCCCGATCCTTCTTTAGAGATGGCAGTGGACCGAGGGAAAATGGGGCCCCACCCCGCCTCGCCCTATTTGGAGGTGGAGATGGAGACGGGGATGAAGCCCCCCCCCCCCCTCGGGTCCACTGCCTTCCCTAATTATTGACATCCCTAATTTCAAGCTAAGTTTATGTGGACGCCTACTTGGACCGGGCCCATGATTTTCTTGATTCAGGTTCCGACCAGAAGCCAACCTTAGAATGGATATGCGACTTTTAGAGCAAAAAGGAAACAAATTCAAGATTTAGTCCTTCTGTGCCACTGTTTGCTATATATATATCTGGATCAGGCCATGTGGAATTTGGATCTAGTACAGCACTGATCAAAGCATACTCCAGCCAGTTTATTCCAATTTGAAAGTTATGCTGAACTCATCTAAATATGCTATTTATTATTATTAATTTCCTCTAGGGAAGTTTTTTTTTCGTAGGCAAGCTTATTGTAAACCAACTTATTATCTTGGATGAGCATCCAAACACTTTACTTAAAATGTTCCATGGTGATGATATGCTTTCATGGAGAAATTTAATGTGAAAATTAAAAGCTTTTTCCATATTGGTCCTGGACTTATCCATTCTTGCCTCATGACTATTTGCAGCACCATCCCTACCTTATTCAAAGTTAGGACAACTACATCCGTTAAACAACAACTGAACTGACCATGTTAGTGATAATCAAAATGATCAAATTGCCAACAGTTGTAATTTTCCCTAATTTTAAATGAACAACCATGTATTTTTATGTTTGATTTATGTGTGCATATTTTTAATTAAATTAGTATTCGGGATCTTGGATAGTTTATTTATGGATTTTGGATATATTAAATACGAATCTAAACCCTAGTATTTAAATTCAATATGAGTTTGGATTTAATTTATGAATTTGGATTCTTAATTGGGAGTTTGAATCATATTTTTATTAGTCGTATCCAATCTCATTGGACCTTATGTGGGATACCACCCATGTGGGACCCACTTGAGATGTGAGAGCCCACATGGATGGGACTCTCAAATAAATGAGAGGAATCTAGGAGAGGGTGGTACGTCTCCATCTCTACTTTTTAAATTAATTAATTGGTTAATTAATTAAATAACTTAGTTAGAGTAGTTAGTTAAAATCAAAGTTAAAAAAAGGTACCCTAGTTAGGTGGGAGTTTTAAAATATTAGGAGAGTAATAAAAACATAAACAAGTTTGACGCTTGTCCCTATCCACATGATTTGAGGATATAGAGAGAAAGAGAGAGAGAGAGGCCATTTTAATTGGACTAAGGGGGGGAGAGGGCCATAAAAGGGCCCCCCTTACAAGCCCTCTGTCGTATTTCTCTCTAATTTTTTTTTCTCTTTTCTCTCCTATTTTACTCGTAATTTCTTTCTCTCTCAAACCTTCTTCTTATTCCCTATTCACGTCTCGTAAGAGAAGAATTTGGGTATTGTGATAGCCATTAGATCTTCCATATGGTGGTGGAGTTGAAGTCATTTTATGCATATCGATTTTGGTATTCTACGCAATTTTCATGTATGATTTCATTGACTTGTATGCATGCTTAGCACCAAGAGTGCATATGCATGCCAAATCAAATTTTTAGACATGTATTATGTATGATATCAATCCTAAACACATGTTTGGACTAATATCTCATAATTTCATAAAGCTACGGGCCTCCAGATGGATTTTTACCAAAAATGATTTTTGAAAAAAACTCTAACTCATAAATGTTTTTTGTAAAAATCATGTTTGCTATTCTTAAATCATGATAGATGTTTATTTGACATGATCAACATGTATAAACCATATTTAAATTGATATTTCTGATTTTAATTAAAATAAAATCCAAAAATATTAAAAAACTGAATAATAAAAATTGTTTTGGGGATTCGGGGTTTCTTTTTGGGAAAAATGGGTTTCAATGATTTATTATTGTTGTGTTTCATGTTATGATTCATGTACTGTATGATATGAATCATATTCATTTTGGATTTGTGATTTTATGTATAGCTGAATTTATTTTCATAAAAAAAATTATGTAGATCATACCGATTAGGGTTTATAGGAGTCTTTTTTCGAAAAATATGATTTATATAAGTTTATTTATTATTTATGTTTGACTAAATCATGATCAACTTATGATTTGCTCATTATATTAGATCTGACATACATGTGCACAATTCATATTTGATTGAGAATTAAATTTTATTTTTCTAGTACATAATGCAGTGTATGGGTGCCTGTTCTTGAATAAAACTATTTCTTTGGTGTTTTTTATTTGATTTCATATGTTGGATGATTTTGTATACAACATAACATTATATTGATGTATGTTTATACTGATATTGATTGTATTGTGATTAATCGAATCATGAAAATCATGTTTATGTTGTATTTGTGAAAATATAAAATATGCATGTTTTTTAATAAAGATATCAGGTTATCCAGTTTTTTTAAGCACACATTTTTCAAGAACTTTATCGTACATCCAAACATTTTTGTCAAAATTTTTCAAATTTTATATAGACATTTTAGACACATTGAAAAAGTTTTAGAATTTTTTTTGGCTTTGTCTGAGGTTCAAATGAGAAAATACGACCTCCAAAAGTAGGAAAAGGATTTTTGTTATGTCCTAACATAAATCTTGTATTTCAAATGTATTATCTTTTTTTATTTTATTTCTCTAAATTCGTTCTATGATTATGACTAAAAATTTTATGTGTGTTAGCTTATATATTGAATTTTTTTATAAAAATTTGATGCATAGATTCATTACGGTCTTTGAGTTAAAAATTATAAAAGTTAGCTTAGAAACCTAAAACTTTTTATAGCATAGCATATCCAAGATGCTAAAGAGACTATGATTCGTGATTTTAATTCATAGATCTGATGGAGCTTAGATCTGATCTTTATAGAAGTTTGTTTCAAACATGTCCACCTATTTACAGTAATTTTTATAAAAAAAATTAGTTTTATAATAATACTGAATTGATGTTTCTTCAAAGAGACTGAACCGAACAGGACACTCAAAAAGCAAAAAAATCAGTTTTAGTAAAATAATTATTTGTTCCTTCTCCAGACTTAAATTGAGACAAGGTTTGTGACTATATTTAACTAACACATTCATGCATCTTCTGTAAAAAATTTAGATTTTTTCTTATTATAATCCAATCAAGACAGAATTTACACTGACTAATAAAATTCAATTTTTATAGTTTCAAGTTCAAACTCTTGTGTTATATGTATTTGGTTCTAAAAGAGGACCAATTGAACAAGTCCTAGTTCCAGAACTAAACCAGATGAACACACTGATACTTAGATACATGTGTATATTTTAAATGATGTTTATGTTATGATTATGTATATGTTGAATGATATTTGCATAGTTACATAAATACATGATATGTTTATGTGCTTACATGAGTATGATATGCAATGTATAATATAATATAATTTATGTGCATGAATCATGATGATTAATTGTTGTTGTTGCCTACTTTGATACATGAGTTGCATTATGCATGATTGATTGTTGATGTATGAGTTCACAGTTCGAAGAACTGATCGATGCTTGTGTGCTCGAATAAATGTATTGCATATGCTCATGTGGATGTGCCTTGTGTGTGCATGATTGTGGTGATTGGGTCAATTGATATTCTTGTGTTGTAAGGCATGTGTGACATGAGAGCACATAGGACCACTCAGTTGTGAGCAAAGTGGGGCTGTAAGAATTGATAAAGTATTGACTATGCATCATTTTATGAAAATATATCATTGACCTATAGCCTTAATAAAGATAACCTTATACTGGACGATTTTCAATACCTGAAAAGGGTACAAATTTTTTTGGGATATATCATCTCAAGTCTACCTTAGAGAGGGTAGAGGGTACAAGCTTCTGGGACATTATATTGTTTGGAGAGCGAGACATCTCCTTTGGTTCTTCGGTCTTGAGAGTAAGGAAAAATCATACTATTGTGTGTCCTAAGTGATAGTTTCTTTGACCTGTAGAATTTTTTTACGGGATCGATCCTATTTTATGCCGCCATTAAGAGATTTTATCTTGGTTGTTAGTCGTTCTCCTTTTAGTTTGTCATTCAGTTAGTCATTTAGGTTATAATAAAACACAACATAATAAATGTCCAAATGATCTCGACTGGATGAAGAATTTCGTTTGGAGGTGCCTATAAGATTAAGCAAGAGAAACAATTAATTAGATGATTAAGATTACTTTATATTATTCAGTTATGTTATGTTGTTGAAATCATGCCTATGTTGATATGATAGTTAGTGATGACATGTTATGATAATGTGTTTTATAAAATTTAATTATTATTGAGATTCAGTTAAATGCCTGCTATTGTGTGTTGTATGTTGTTATTGAATACATGCTTATGCATGCTTAGTGTTGTGTATACATGCAACATTAATGTGTGTCCTACTAAGACTCGATTGAGAGTTTGACCCTCCACTTTTAAAATGCAGAGATAATGAATATGCTGAGAAGCGGTTGTGGGATGCTGTGGAGGTGCCACATTAACCTATTCTTTTATTTTATTTAGATCTCATGAATTTTATTTACTTTGATAATTATTTATTTAATTAAACCATTGATATGAATTATTTAATTATAGAATGAATAGTTTAGAATATTTTATAGTTTGTTGATGATGTTTTAAATACATGTAACTTGTCCAGAATGTTTAACCATTTTCAAAATAATGTTTTCGCTGTAAATATTAAAGTATACAAGATTTCGAAATAAAGGGTTTTATCAATTGGATATCTTTTCTCGAATTTTGTTCTATAGAGCTAGTAAATGCTAGTACTTGCATAGGTTGACTCTTTAAAGCTCAATTCGATTAAGACTATGCCATAGATGAGGCCTCATATTTAAACAAAAGAAATCTATGAAATTTCTTATTAAAATTTTGAGGCATTACATTATGTACTTTCTTCTAACAGACTTATCATGACTAGGGTGTCAACAGGTCGGGTTTGGTTCAGACCCAAGTAGAACCAGACTTGGACCAACTTTTGGGTAGGGTATCGGGTTCAAACTTGGGTCTTATAGAGTCTAGACCCAAGCCTAATTGGGTCCATTATAAGAAAAACCATACCCGACAAAACCATATTTTTTTATCATTTTTATATTAAAAATTTGTAGGTCATAATCAGAACTCGAGTCGGGTTGGGTTCGAATCTAGTATAAAATTTCACAAACTATACCTAGGTCCATGTATTAATCAAACCTTTGGGTTTGGACCCGAGTCTTAGTCGGGTCTTATTATTTATCACCATACTTTCACCCTATAGGGCTTGGTTTAGGTCAGGTGCAAGTAGACCCAACCCGTTGACACCCTTACTTATGACTCTCTCTATCTCTCAATCAAGGGAGATGTGGGTGGCATTGCCCATCTGGTGGGGGCACACAAGTGGAGCAACTAAAGGTGGGTTTTGATAAGAGAGAGAGAGAGAGAGAGAGAGGTGACGTACACTAGTTGCTTCTACCAGATAAGTTGAGCCTCTGTTGTAATGCCCCAAAATTTTCAACTTAAAAACTTAAAATTTTAACCCCATTTTGTTTTTTTTTTTTAATATCATAGTAGAAATAGTTTGGGGTTTGAAAGATTTTGACAATTTCGGCAGGTTACATAGATGATAAATATGTTTGAAATAGAGTTGCATGATCTTAATAAATTACAACCATTCCATGCATTGAAATATAACAAGTCATTAAAGTTTATACATAATTAAAGTTTAATCAAAATATCTCATAAGAATGAGATAAACAAAAGTTGGTTCCAAGATCGAAACTTAGTTAGGGAGGTTTTAGATTTAGGGTCCCGCCGCGCATCTAGCCCTTGTACTGCATCATTCTTCATTACCTGCGCCGTATAACGAATGGGGTCAAACTCTTGCGAAGATGTAAGTAAAATTAAACATCATGCATTATGATAAGGCATCAACATCTATTATGCAGTATTTATCATGCTAAAATATTATGACATGTAATGATCATGAATTGACAATAGTAGCAAGATGATAATGAGACAACAATAAGATCATCATGATTTCAGCAATATCAAAATAAATTGCAACTAGCTATGTTAGTAAGTTAGCAATGCTAATATTAAGTTTTGATAGTTTTATTCATGTTGGTACACATAGGTGGTCATCGCGACAACGAGAGTTACTACAAGGTTTATTATGTAAATAGTGAATTTTCCATAGCTTTTGCTGCCTAGATCCCTGATCCCATGTCGCAACCTCCTAGAACCGAGAGAGATAACCGGTTTATGGGCAAATTGGATTGCAATCCTTACTGTTGCAGCATCTAAGGTACACCCTTAGGTGACCGAACCTCCATGCCTCACGTGCTGAAAGTCCAAGAACGCTTTGCTCCTCATTTTTCAAGTCGGGTATGACATGTAGTTATAAAATTTTACATGCGACATTTGTCACTCGAAGTGTACCATCCACCCTCTCTTGGTGAACCTGTTGTGAATGAATGATGTGGGTGGCTCCATCTTCATTATGGGTATGTTAGTAGTCATGCTCTCGTGTCATGCAAGGTTTTAAAGGCTCAACAATCCCATACTTCCCCGCAAGGTAGTATGTCATGACAAGGTCAATGCCCAACCCAAATCATATGCCCTCTTGGAAAAAACACATTGCCAGTGACGATAATAATATCAGATTTAATGTGTTGGAGTTAGTACAAATAAAGAGACTTCATCTCACGGGGTGCAGTCACCCAGCTCTCAACACTATTGTTATTTGCAATTTAATTCATTCTACACACATATGAGATGTTCATTATGCCTCAATGCAATAATAATTAGCATGTTATGTTAAGTGTAATAATCTTTCATCTTACAAAGGCATTATGTATGAAAGTATGAACATT
This sequence comes from Nuphar pumila, assembly GCF_984573655.1. Classification (NCBI taxonomy): domain Eukaryota; kingdom Viridiplantae; phylum Streptophyta; class Magnoliopsida; order Nymphaeales; family Nymphaeaceae; genus Nuphar; species Nuphar pumila. The sequence continues at coordinate 105,935,309 of NC_143256.1, forward strand.
AATATCGTTGGCCTATATGCAACATGTGCTACTTATGCATTTTTATTTGTCATATGCACATTTCTTTCCCAACCTTTCATTTTATGGGCAATGTACATATTATCATGATATTTGACCATGCATAGATAAGTATGTAGTTCAAGCATAAGTTGTATGTTCATTCATCACATTTATATGCACATGTATGTACTTTTTGCATGCAACTTTGATGTATTATTGCCTAGCTCTTGGCTTGAGTTTATAAAGTTTAGATTGCATCTTGCATATATGAACTCCTTTCAACGTTTGGCCATGGTCTAAGTGTAGACATGCCTAGCCTTTCTCTAAGGCAAATATATTTGCAACTCATCTTGCGTCAACTTGATTAATGGATAATATCATTTCTTTGAGCATAACACCCTTAAGGTGTGTGGGTTTTGCATCAAATCTATTCTAAGGATTTGCATAAAACTCGTACTACCACAAGATTCCTTTGGTAGAATATTTTTGACATTTTCCCAAGGTGTGGTTGGGTAAATATGAATTCTTTGAAATTCATTAAGTAAATGACAATTTACAACACTTCTATTGAATGAATCCAACTTCATTTGAGTTGATTTAAATCTAAGATCCAATTGAGAGGATCCAAAATCATTTGGGTAAAGTTAAATCCTTTTGAGAAAATTTAAATCCATTTGAGTTGAAGCGAATCCAAGATCCAATTGAGAGGATTCAAAACCAAATCCATTTAAAAAAGATCCAATATCCAATTAAAAAATCCAAAACTAAATCTATTTGAGAAGGATCCAAGATCTAATTAAGAAGACCCAAAACCAAATCCATTTGAGAAGGATCAAAGATCCAATTATGAATATCCAAAACCAAATCTATTTGAGAAGGATTCAAGATCCAATTAAGAAGATCCAAAACCAAATCCATGTGAGAAAATCCAAATCCAAAATCAAATTGGGTAAATCCAATTCTATTTAATTAGATCCAAATCTATTTGGGTAAATCCAAATCCAAAAATTTAATTGGGTAAATCTAAATCCATTTAAGTAGATCCAAATTCATTTTAGAAGGATCTAAGATCCAATTATGAAGATCCAAAACTAAATCTATTTGAGAAGGATCCAAGATCTAATTAAGAAGATCTAAAACTAAATCCATTTGATAAGAATCCAAGATCCAATTACGAAAATCCAAAACCAAATCCATTTGAGAAGGATCCAAGCTCTAATTAAGAAGATCCAAAATCAAATCTATTTGAGAAGGATTCAAGATCCAATTAAGAAGATCCAAAACCAAATCCATTTGAGTAAATCCAAATCCAAAATCCAAAATCCAATTGGGTAAATCTAATTATATTTAAGTAGATCCAAATCCAAATATTCAATTGGGTAAATCCAAATCTATTTAAGTAGATCCAAATCCATTGGGGAAATCCAAATTTATTTTAAGAAGGATCCAAATTCATTTTAAGAAGGGTCAATATCCAAGACCCATTTTTTTGAAAATCCAAATTGATACAAAACCAATTAGAGAAGAAACCCAATTTAGAGAAAATCAACTAGAGAGTTCAATTAGGAAAAATCAATTAGAGAACTCAATTAGAGAATTCAATTAGAAAAATCAATTAGAGAGAATTGGATCATCACAATTTGACAATCTAACAATCCAAATCCAAAAATCTATTTGTTCAAAAACCCATATTTATTCTAAAAACCTAATTTTTATTGAAAGAGATAAAAATTCTTTTTTTTAATTAGGTGAACCACAACTATCCAAATTACTTTGATTTGGGCATTATTCAAGTGATCATGGTTGCATGGATTTCTAAAAAATTGGTTTGCACATCATACAAATTTTGAGCATTCATTCTCTCATATTCACATGAATAAAATTAAAAAAATCAAGTAGGATCAAGACATATCTTTTCACACGAATTTTAAATAGTATAATTTTCCTCTTGTCATTAGCACATAGACTTCAAAAGATTTTTTTTTAATTTGAATGAAGCATGACTTGCATAATTCAAAAATGCATGAAGGCAATATCAAAGAGATTTCTTCTTAATGCTAATTAAACTTTTCCATGGCAATGAACTATCATTAGGACATGAAAATCATTCTTCTTTTTATATGAATATAATAGGAAAATTTGTGTATCTTGAGAAGGGATAAAAATAAAATCAAAAGTATAATAACAACTCATTTCATAACCTTACAAGTGTTATGAAAACACTTGCCTATATGGATGAGAATAGGGATTAGAAAAAAGATATAAATTGAATAATATCAAGATACATAAGGGATAACTTTACTTACCTTGACTTGGGACCTAGGTTTGGACTTCCTCTTGCTTGAATTCTTTCAAGGCACTAAGAGAGTAGAGAAGAATTCCCATAGAAGCACCATTCACTATTCTTAAGTGAAAAAAGAAAAAAGAAAAACTCAAAAACTAAAAGGACAGAAGAAAGAGAGGGGTTCTTGGATGCTTGAAACTCTCAATTTGATTAAGTATTTATAGGAAGAGAGTAATGATTGCTTTCTAAACGGAGAGTTAAAATGAATTATAAGAAATTAAGGGTTGAGATTAAATCATCTCAATCCACCAACATTTTTCTCTCAAGCATAACCCTTGACTCTATTGAGAAGACCTATTAAGCTAGCTTTTTCAGCTTCTTAGAAGATATTTTGGATATTTAATAGATATTTTATGGATTTTATTGGATTTAAAAAATCCAATCTAATCATTAGGCAAAATCGCCCCCCTTTAATGTACTTGTTTTTAGTTTGAATTCAATTTGTAATTCTCACCTAATGTGTACTTTTTAGTTACTTTAATTTTATATTATTTTTTTTAATTAAATTCTAACTATTTAGTTGCACTATGTACTTTTTATTCCTTAGAATATTCTTTACTCATTTTAAGATAATTCCATGTTGAATCTTGTACTTTCCAAAATTCAATTATAATGTCATACTTTCAAAAATTTATTTACAAGGTCATACTTTTCAAAATTCATATATAAGGCTATATTTTTTCAAAATTTAAATACAAGGTTATATTTTTCCAAATTTCAAATACAAGGTTATATTTTTTCAAAATTCAAATACATGGTTATAGTTTTTCAAAATTCAAATATAAGGTTATATTTTTTTTAAATTCAAATACAATGCTATATTTTTTTAAAATTCATATACATGATTATATTTTTCCAAAATTCAAATACATGATTATATTTTTCAAAAATTCAGATAAAAGGTTATATTTTTCTAAAACACATTTCTGACTAATGATTCTAGGTTTAATTAGTCCCATCAGTTTTTCATTCTAGATCTTAGAAACATGAATCATAAATAAGAAAAAAAAATAAGAAAAATACTTGAAATTTCGTGGGTCTTACATCCATTGGTATAATTGTATAACTAGTAGGAGTCTGCCTAACCCCAACTTGTCTATCAAAAAGAGAGAGGGAGAAAGAGTGAGGGTGATTGAGCCGATGGGGTGGGAAAAAATCCCTCCTCATTCTACTTCATTATACCGACCTTATTTTTATCTAATTGATGTCTTCATTCTCTCACAACCTAAGCATTTGAAAAACAAAAGAAAGCATAAATTGTTGAACATTAGGGGTAAAACAAGCAGTGGTGGAGCCACTTTAAGATCAGGGTGAGAAAGTTCCCACCCGAACCAGAAAACCCCACCAATACGGGGGTTAAGGTTATGGTGGCGTGTCCCATCTTGACCCAATGAAAGTTGGGTCAGTGCCCACCCAGATGAGAGATTGGGTTTGGGTGGGCACCACCTACTCCAACCTCTTTTTTGCGGCCCTTGCCTGAGCCCAAATCCTCTCTTAACTTTGCCAGAGTTTTCCATTTAATCAGCTTCTCCAATGCATGCCCCTGGTGGCTGACCATTGTGTCATCTTCTTCTTCTTTCTCATCATCATCATCTTCTTCTTTCTTTCTTTTTTAAATTATTTCATAAATCATGAATGAATGTCTTACATAGTTTTGATTTTAGGTATTTTATTTATTTTTTTCAATAATCATGATGCATGATTTTTATTAGGGCTTAGGTCTTTATTTAGTTTTTATTTTTAAATAACAGGAATGTTTAATTAGGATTTTATGGTTTTTGTATTTTTTTTAAAATTAAGATTAATTGGCATGTAATGAATTCTTTGTTTTGATTAGAATATTAAGGGTTTTGATTTTATTTTTTAATTAACATATATATATATATATAAATATTTTTTATTACGATTTAGAGTTTTGATTTAGTTTTTCTTATAATAACACAAATGTTTGGTTATAGTTTGAGTTTTTTAAAAATATCACTAGGCATAAATGTATGAATCATAAATGCTTGTTTTTAGTAGAATATTAAGGTTTTTTTTATCAGTCAACATAAATCCATAATTTATGATGTTTGTTTAAATTAGGGTTTTGATTTTTTTTTTAAATTTTTATGAACGTTTAATTATAGTTTTATGGTTTGTATATGTTTTTCTTTCTCAATTAGCATTATGGTTTTTGGTTAGATTATTAGGGATTTTGTTTTTATATCAATTAGCATATATATAAAAGATCAATGATTTTTATCAATTGCTATTTTTTTCTATAATTAGCAATGAATCAATTATGAATTGTTTTCCAAATATAAATAAAATGATGATGTCTATTGTAAAAAGTACATTTAAAACAATTTTTTAATTTTTTTGGATACATATTATTATTATTATTTATTAGTAATTTTTTTCTTTTTATTATATATTTGTGCCTACCCTAGTTTAAATTCTTGGCACTGGAAACAAGAGATGATAGCTTACTAGATGTATCAACTCTTTCTTCTTCAAACAACCTCATGCTTGCCTCCTTTCTTCTTTATTTTATTGTAAAGTTGAAATTTCATAAGGATTACTTGACAAATTAAAACCATAGATCTCAGTAACATTTAAATCCAAAAATTTCAGATGAATCAAATATCAAAACCTTGCTTTAATCAATATTGTCCTAATCTAAAACAAAATGGTTCCTCGTCATAAAAAAAGGAAGCCCTTGAGGGTAAATTGGTCTTTTATATAAGGGATGAAAGTTTCCCACGTTTAGACGAGAGAATAACTCTCATAGGAAAACAAAGTTTTGCCTATGAGAGTTTTTAATATGAGAAGTTTTCCAAAATAAAAATTTTGCTTGTTTGTATAGCATGAGAAAAACAGAGTGAAAAAAATCAGAGAGAGGAAGAGGAGGGTGGTGGTGGTGGTGATGGTGGTGGGTGGTAGTGAGATAGATGGTAGTGGTGAGATGGGTGCTGGAGAGTGTAAAAATTTGTTCTTGGTAGAAAACATTCCTCCACCCCATGGAGGAATGTTTTGTATAAAAAAGTGTACTTTTATAAAAAAACTCCTCAAGTGAAGAAGTCTCTTGTTTGAAGGGGTAGAATATCCACAAGGATTTTTCCATTTTGCATCATTTTTCCTACGTCTTTCTCGCTTCCTTCCAAACGTACCTTTAATAGAGCTATTAAAAAGATGAGAATAATTATGAAAATGGGGGTAGAGCAGGGATGAATCAGTCTTTAGCTAATAAGTCAGAGACAAGTTTTCTTTGGGTTATTTCATGATATAGTCCTGCCTTTTGCCTGAAATTTCATGTCACGTATCATTATATTTTTTTTTCTGACAATAGTCAAATAAAGACCTGGTCTAACCTACCCAGTTAACCTATGTTAAATATTTTAAAATATCATAACTATCCTTCTACCTTTTTCTTCATTCATTAACATGTTTGTTATGGACCTAATTAGGGTATCAACTTGTCTGACTTTCACTGGATCCATACCCGTATTTGACTTTGGGCTTCTGCTGGGTCTATAGCAAATCCATTCAGACGTATCATAGGAAAAACTATAGTCAGTTCCTATAAGGTTTACATACATAAGATCTTATCCATATCCAGTAATATAATATTTTATATGTTCTCATATTGAAAAAATTGGATTTTAATAGGAAGTCATATTGGGCCGAGTACTATATGAAATTTTATAAACCGCTTTTCTTTTGCTTTTAATCAGACCTTTAGATTCAAGCTAAATTCTTAATCATGTCATACCCAACCTTTGACAGCCATTGACTAATTCAATAATATTAAAATGACTAAAAATACCTTTAAAAATAGTATTTTTAAAAATATATGATTACTTTTAAAGGTCAAAAAGATGAATTTGATAGATTAATAAAGTTATGTTTTTCTAAAAGGTATTTGACTTATCAATTCCCTTCAAGTTCAAAAGACCTGTAATGTTAAAAAAGTAATCTCTGCATTTTCAAAAGTATTTTAATCATTTTCATAAAGTTGAATCTATTTAATTTTAATCATAACTAATAACCATGTCTATATATGTCACATATGGTTTTGAGTATGATTTTAAATTTTGGTTCTTACAAAACCTATAATAGGGGGACCCATGAAGAAAAAGTTATACCTATTGATTTTCATGTGAAAAATGAATCAAATTACCCTAAATATATTTATCTTGGATTTGGCCCAAATCTTAAGCAAAACTAAAATGTAGGTAAATCCATTTTGGATCTAAGTCTGAGCCGTTTCAATCATTTGTTAAGTTCCCAAAATGTAAGGGCAGCTGGAGGTAAGTTCATTACATTTAAGGTTGATGTATGTGTTTTAATAAGGGCAATCATATCTTTTCAAAATGAAAGGGTAAAATAGGAATTTTGGAACGACATACGACGTTTCCCAATGTGTGAGACAGAGCTAACTCAAGGTTTTTGTTTGTCTATTGCTGAAAAGGGAATTTTAGAAAAGGTGGTACTTGACATGAAATTGAAGGCAAAAGTAGGACTGTGTCATATAGTTAGTTTCTTTTTTTTAATCACTAGAAATCTTAAAATGCGGGCTACCTGATGGGCCCCGCCTTCCTATAGGGTACGTTTGGAAGAGAGAAAAACTAGAAAGTTTTGCCCATGAGAGTTTTTTACGTGAAAAGTTTTTTTAAAAAAAAAATTGTTTGTTTGTGTAGCATGAGAAAAACTGAGTGAGAAAATGTGGAAAATATGATGAGTAAAAGGGTGGTGGTGATGGTGAGATGGTGGGTGGTGCTAGTGGTGGTGAAGAGTGTAAAAATAAATTTTCTCTTGTTAGGAAACATTCCTCCACCCCCTCTCGTGGAGGAATGTTTATTATCCAAAAGTGTATTTTTTAGAAAAACTCTCTCAGTGAAAAGTCTTGATCGTTTGAAAGGGTTAGAAAATTTGTACGGATTTTTTTTTATTTTGCATCACTTTTCCTACATCTTTCTCTCTTCCAAACGTGCCCATAAAGTAAACTTCGGGTAGTTCACTAAGAGAATGTTTTGAAGAGAGAAAAACTCTCATAGGAAAAAAAGTTTTTGATATGAGAAGTTCGCCAAAAGAAAGTTTTTTGCTTGTTTATGTAGCATGCAACCCAAATCTCGAGCTTTGTGAGAGGGAGCATTTCTCCAGGTAAAAAACACTCACCCCTAGAGGAGTGATTCCTTAGCAAAACATTTTTGCTTGTTTGAAAAGGTCAGAAAAACCATATGATTTTCTAGCCTCGGTTCATCTTTCTAAGACAATTCTCGCTTCTGAATGTACCCTATTACTCATATCTTATAAGGAGTTGCAAGGGAAAGCAGTGAGGTACATCTTACAAGCATTGGGGCTAACAATTTTAAAAAGGCAGAACACATATTTATTTAAAAATTTAATTGATAAAAATATTTTGATATTGTAATATATATTCTTATTAAAAATATTTAAAAAAGTATTTAGATTATTGATATATTAAAATAATGTCTGTACGTGTCAGCACGTATCCTATCATGTTCATTTGGGCCAATTAATAGTGACAGGCTCAAAATCACATGTCCTTGTGACACAAGATGGTATTGGAATTGAAGCTCACAGTAGATAAAAATGACAATAATCACAGGAAAAAAAATGACAAAGTTACTTATACATAAAAAATGGAAGTGAGCAGCCCACCTCATTTTTATACAGGTATAAAGAAGCAAGAATGTGTTGCTTGTGATTTTAAATTCATGAAATGCAAGGTTTAGTCCATCTGATTTTAGCGTGGTTTCCATTATTTTTATGTTTATATTTTAAATTATCAAATGCACTTTTTTATTTATCATGAGATTTTCCCTCACTATAAAAGTCCCAATATCGATTATGTTGGATCCTGGTATGGATCCAGTGTGACCAAATGAGTCTCACATGGAATCCAATGACCCACTTAGTGGGCTATTGAGATATACACCACCAAGATCATGGTGGGTGGAGCCCAGTCTACATTGGATTCCCAACATGTTTGGGAATCCAATGAGACAGTTAGACTGGATAACGGCTACCCAGAGGAAGTTAAATTCTCCAGCTCCCTGCCTCTGCAGAATTATCCCAAGAGGATCAAGGATCCCCCCTGATGCTAGTCGTCAATCAACCCAAATCCTCATTCTCCTCGAGTCTTCTCTCGCACATTCGATCCTAATAAACATACAGTGGTATCAGAGCCTTGTTGCAGGCGTGCGAGCAACGCAGTAGACTCGACCTTCACTTGAACCGAACATCAGATGGCAAGGGACAACGGGAGGCCTACAACCAACAACGCAATGAAGGAACTCTCCTCCTCAACGCATCACTAAGGAGCAACGATCGCTGGAACTGGAGAAACTACCTAAAGGGGAGCCAACCATTTTCTGAGGGCATGCACCCTCAACAAGCGCCTCAATGGCCCTTAATCGCGTCTGATGTAGAAGCTTCATTGTCGTTAGCAAATCGAAGCACTGATCAACCTCTTCAGTGGAGCCCAAGAGGGCAGGCCATCGTCAGGTACACTATGTGCTCCCACGAGCCAGTCTGGCACTAGTGCATAGGCTCCCTCACAACGTCTTCCTTGATCTTCGATCGAAAACCAATCCGATGTATTCACTGCCACAAGCTCGGCCCCGAGCCACTCCAACGAAGCCTCTTAGACCGGCACGACCGCGCAAACCTCAAATCCTTGGACTAGTGGAGCAGTTGGAACAGGCGGTGCTCAGGTGAAAACGGCGAAGGAAAACCCTGTGCTTCCCTCCTCTGTCTGCAAAGAGTAGGAACAAAGACAAAAAAAAAAAGGAGAGACAGAGGAGATGGCGATGGTTCTCAGTCGATGACTTGATGGCGTTGAAGATTGAGCCACCGTCGCAGTTAGAGGAGACAACACTGACAAAGCTCATGTTTTTTTTTGGGACATGACTATGATGCCCCAGATGGAGAACACCTTCTGGTCTGAGGGTTCTGCCACTTCTATGATGGTCAGGGCGCAGTCGACATCGAAATGGAAGCGGTGACCACTCAATGGGACTGCTTGATCACCACAAGGCGCCGATCCTTTCAAACCCTAGCAGCGGCGATGGCTATGGCCATCGCCCCCATTTTCTGTTTCCCCTTCCCAAAAAAAGAGGGGTGAAACCCTAATCTCTAGCAAAGCTCTGGCCTACCTGGAGCAGGCTCTCAAGTACAAGACGGGAGATCTGAGATCAGCGGGACGAAGATCACAGAGGAAGAGGAAGAGATGTGAAACATCGTTGTTGGAAGAGCTGGGGATCCAAGTTCAAAAACCGATGCTTAATTGTCGACGATCTGCCGATGCTTGGCCTTCGGAGTGACAGGCGGCCTTTGGATTTCGTCATCGCAGTCGAGGTTTTTTGGTTGATCAAAGCCAAAGAGGAAGTCTGGCACCTTCGAGACAACGGATGAGGCCTTTGATCGGCGCTGCTCGAGCTCTGGTGTCAGAGCTTCCCTAGCAGACCCGCCGCCATTCAGGGCATTGAGAAACCAATCCCCGTGCTTGGATCCGTCAAGGTCTTTGTTCAGAAGCTGGTACTTCACAGTGATGTCATCATCGGTGATCTTCGAGAGCTTTGCCCTTAGGTCACCGAAGCCCGTGTTCTGGTTGATCACGATGATCCGTGTCTCGCCGTCACTGTACCAGAGCTGGTTGTCGGTGGGGGTGGGGGAGGATCCGCCCACAGACTATGATAGCTGTAGACGATGCCATTGTTGGTCGATGACAACAGAAGAGCGGAGACACTGCCATAGGCTGGAGGAGATCCCTCAAGAGGTAGCGGTTGTCAGATCTTCCGGTGACGACGATGAGATCCACCAGGAGGTTGGTCATTGTCTCCTACAATTTTCTTTTTAACTCAGAAAATTATGTTTTGGTGTTCTGGATTATTGATTTTACCCAGAATTGTTTTGATTTTTTCTGATTTTGCAGAAAAGTGGTTCTGGTTAGCAGGAATACCTCTGACAGGTTTGGATCTGGATTGGGTCAAGCTTTCAGGTAGCTTCTTATAGACCTTGGTTGGATCCGGTAAAAATTTCTCGACCCAATTATGATTTATATCTCTACACTGATATTTTTGGATTCAGAAATATTATGTCTGTATATGTTTTTATTATATGCATCAATATTCAGTTCATGTTAATATCTGGATCCAGTATTATTTGATCCAATTTTCTGTTATATAGATCAAATTTAATTGTAAGATATGTTGTTTGGGTCAATATTGGACTCTGATCCATTTATGTTTGGTTCAAAATTGGATCTGATCCGTATTAGATCAAATGTTTGGATCTAGTAAGGTAATATAGACCTAATTGAATCTAATAAAGCAATATTGGATGGATCTAGATAGTTTAAATTTATTGGGTATAGATCCAGTTGAATTAGTTTTGGATCTAGACATTGTTATTGGTTTTTGTTGAACTTGAGCTGATCTAGTGTTGGGTTTAGATACTCAGATATAGGATATGGATCTAGTTTGATCCATATTAGATTTGGTTGAGTGATATGCCCAGATATACGATATGGATTCAGTTTTGTATTTAGATCCGGATGGAGGTTATAACCGGATATGGGATATAGATCCAATTTAATCCAGTTTTATGATTGGATCCAAATAAGTGTTATGCCCGAATATGGGTATGAATCTAGAATTGATTTAGAGACAGATATATACATATATATATATATTCAGTTAGATATTTTGTATGGATCTAGATTTAATCCATGTTGAATCTGGATAGTATCAGGTCAGATATTTAGATCTAATAATGATATATATATGGATCCAGGATTTACACGGTTAAATCCAGATAAGTAGAATACTGGATGTGTTTGGATGTGTTATATGGATTCATTGGCATTTGATATATATGGATTTGGATTATAGTCAAATCCTGTAAGATCCATGATTTTAGTTAAACTTGTATGGAGATCCATTTTTACTATGGATCATGTTGGACTTGAAAGATAACATCTCAAGTCAGATTTGGATATGGAATCCTACAAATCCAATAAAATTGGATATATATATATATATATATATATATGTAGATCCGGTAATGGTTTTGAACTTAAATGTTCAAACTAGTAGTATGATTAAAGCCTGGTATTTGGCTTATCATATTTTAGCATATCCAAATGATAATGAGATAACTCTCATTGAATATGAATCTAGTGCATATCCAAATTAGATTTGGGTATGGGATTTATGACTTACTTTCATGATGGAAAAATAACCTAGTTTGCGAATAACTTCATGATATGGATATATCATGAAGGAAAAATCCAACTAGTGTATGAAAAACCACATGATGTCATGGCTTAATACAAATATTGCTTAAATGCAATGCATTGGAAAAGTGGGAGCAGAATTATAATTTTGTACATGCATGTGAAGATATTTATCTGTAATAATGATAAATAATCATAATGCTCCCTATAGTATATTTGTATAAATGCATGAAGGGATATTTTATTTTCATATATAAAATGTTAAATGGTGTTGGTTAGTCATACTTATGACTATTTGGATCCGGATATACTGATCTGAAATGATCAGGTAATGGTCAATATGTGTTAATGCACATGAAAAGTGGGAGTATTTGCTATATTTGGCAAATCATGACTTTATGAATTTCATGATACTTCACTAGTATGCATGCCTATGGTACAGTCATGGAAGAGCCAAAGAACCCCATGACTATGTGAGACCCATATTATGATCTATGGATTGGATGACCCTATATGCAGTGAATGATGAATACTTGAAAGTTATGACATGAAGAAAAAATAATCTAGCTTATGAATAACCTCATGATAGGGATATATCATGAAAGAAAAATCCAACTAGCGTATGTAAATCTCATAATATCATGAGTGCAATACATAATGCACTTATTATGATAAATATGGGTGTTCGCCCCATATGGTCAAGTGGGGGATGTTAGATCCTGGTATGGATCCAGTGTGACCAAATGGGTCTCACATGGAATCCAATGACCCACTTAGTGAGCCATTGAGATATACACCACCAGAATCATGGTGGAGCCCAGTCTACATTGGATTCTTAGCATATTTGGGAATCCAATGAGACAGTTAGGCTGGATAACGGCTACCCAGGGAAGGTTAAATTCTCCAGCACCCTGCCTCTGCAGGATTATCCCAAGAGGATCAAGGATCCTCCCTGATGCATGCTGTCAATCAACCCAAATCCTCCTTCTCCTCGAGTCTTCTCTCGCACACCCGATCCTAATAAACCTACAGATTCACCATGACACCAAGAGGATTGAGGAGCTTGTATTAATTTAGAGCATGACAATAGCTCAAGATCTGATCCTGGGCCATTTCTGCAGCACCCTGAGGTTCTCTTGCATCGTGTGAGGTGATATTGTCTATTCTCTCTCCCAAGGAACACTAAGGTCATGTTTGCAACCCCTGTGAACCATTTGCTTAAGAAAGCAGATCATTTTTTCTTAGGTGAGAGTAAGCCCCAAGGCTTGTTTGTTTTGGTCACAGGTGAGAAAATAGTAGTTTGAGAAAGTAGAATACATGATCAATCTTGTCATCTACGGCAATCACAATTACAACTTTTACTTTTTCATGTTAGTACTAACCTTGAGAAAGTATGGTGATTGTGATTTACAATCATAGTTTTCAATAATAACAAAGGCATTGCTTGCAAACTTGTGTTTCATTTTCTCATAGAAAAATTAACAAGAAAAAAAAATGTTTTTTTCAGTTGAAAAAATATACTGGGAAATGATGTGGCCCCCCATAACTACCCCCTGCCCCCTTCTCTGCCAACCGGTCCAATAATGCTAGATACACACAAAGTCACAAGTTTGAATTTCTTTCTCTGCTAGTATCTCCATCTCTCTCTCTCTCTCTCTCTCTCTCTCTCTCTCTCTCTCTCTGTCTCTCTTAAATACAATTAAGAAAAACCGTCTCTCTCACTTGAGGCTCATTGGTATAAAACCGGAGGTCCCCTTTGCCCACCAGGAGGTAGACCTAGCTTAACCTCAGTACAAGTGACATCTCTTCAGTTTTAAACTCATGCTATTGATTCAGCTTCACAGGTCGCCTCTGGCAAACAGCCCTTAGACTTAATCAAACAAATTAATCAATCATTTTCTCACTGGCGGTCCACTTTCCTATTTACAAACGTGCTCCAACTCCCCTAAATTGAAAATAAAATAAAAGCACGAGCTCTATCATTTTGGAATACACAGGGCAAGAAGTCATTTTTATCACTATTCTTTGCACTCTTTGTTCTTTTCTGTCCAAGTTGATGCAATGTTGTCAGTATGGTTATCGGCCCTGAATCGTTTGGCCACCACTGATACCGATACTCAATTGAATCGCTCTGTATCATCTCAAAAATAATAAAAAAATATTATATGTCAATCAACATGTGTTAAAATCATTAAAATAATATTAAAAACATATTTTTGGTATTTTTTATATTTATTAAAAAATAACGGATTCAGGCATGCAACATATCAAATTTCTGCAGATAAGAGGCAGATACTGCTAACATTGATTAAGAGTACGTTTGGTTGCTTGTGGGGTCCTGTGTAGATGAGATTCACTTTCTAAATCTCATGAGAACTGAGGTCTCATGAGATTTGAGTTCAGTCATACAAATGAGATTCAGTATATAAATCTCACTTTTGGGATTCCGCGTGAACTCATTTTTTGTGAGGCTTATTTTTTGAGATCTTTGCCAAAAAAAATCTTATGTTTGATTGCTTTTGGTACTGTTCAAATGAGATTTACTTTCTAAATCTCATGATAACTCAAATCTCATGTTTTATAGGGATGATTGGCCTTGGCCTCTGATGCTATCAATGTTATTGACTGACTTGTCACAACTCACAAGGTTGGTCTGAGTTAGTACATATGCATGTACACATGCAAATGTAATTGTAAAAATTATGTAGTTTATTATGCATGTAAGGTTCCACTGATGACTTGAGCTGTGCAAGTTATTAGTGCCATCAAGTTCGTGCATGTTACTTGGTTAAAACAAGGTTTACAAATGGATCATTTATATCCATATGTTTGTGATTATCATTAGGACATGATTATGGTTCTGTGGGTAGGGGAGATCATGATTTGTCACCTAATATGGGATGATCAGAGTTTGAAACCCATAAGAGGCATTCCTTGCTGCAAGGTCTAAGATGGGTGTATCTACAAAGGGCAGGAGAACCTTAGGAGTTTTACCGACCCTAAGTCTGACATCGTGCAATCATCAAATGGATAGTCTTCTCCTAGTCCTGCCAAAAAACAGGAAAAGGTTCTGCTTTTTATGGTTTCTTGGACCTCCACGCAAAAGATGGAAATCTTTCATGGTTCCACTTTCTGCTTTTTAATGGCAAAAAGTTCAAGTAAAAGGATGCTTTTCACCACCCCTAGAGATAGAGAAATGAATCCACGGTTAACCTCAGCATGGAATTTCTTTCCAAGTTGGTGAACTTGCCCTTGAGATTACAAGTATTAGTTCAACCAAATGTTCAGAACTTTCATGTGAAGGGTTAACCAGTAAGTTGTGTTTCCAACTGTAACATCTTTATGTGAAACCATGTATCTTATAAACCAAGTTTACATGATTGGTCCAAAGGGCTCTGAACACTTGGCTAGCTTGGTCAGCTTAGAGATTTCAAAGTTCGAGGATGGCACGAGTTCGATACCCTGAGTGCATCCTTTGCCACAAGGCCAAAGTTGAGGGTATTTGTCAGGGGCACGGCAGACTTTCGTGGTTTTAACAATGGAGGTCAAGACAGTGCAGTTCATCTGGATTCACACCCATCTTGGACGAGGTCGTTGAGCACAGGTTTCTCCCTTGGCTTAGCATGAAAAATAAAAAAGTTTGTTGACCATTTTTTTTCTCAGTGAGGAAGCCAGGAGAGAGGACGGAGTAGCCTTTATTAGGTAGAAAAAGAGGGAGCTGTTGGTCAAAAAATGCTGCGTTTCTAGAAATGCCTTATAATTTTTTAAATCAGCCTGATGTTCAAAATCACAAACAATTTTTTTACTGTAAAAGACTTTTTTACCCTTTTGCACAATCTATTTTCTTCCTGTATGCCAACTTACTGTAAAATATCCAAATATGTAATTTTTTTCTTAAATATGTGAATTTTCTCTCAAGTATTGAATTTCCTACCAAATATGAGAATATGCGAATTTTCTTTCAAATACGTGAATTTTCTATTAATATTTGATTTTTCTCCTACATAAGTGAATTTCCTCTTAAAAGCTTTAGCAACACTTTTGAAGCATCACTAAAGGCTTTAGCAGCACTTTTGCAAATACCAAACATGAAATCTGCGGTGCTAAAGGTAAAAATGTCTTTTCATTACAACAAATTTATAAAATTTGAACATATGGCAGATTTTGAAAATTGGACATTTCGAAAAAATACATCATTTTTATCAGAGTACAGTCATTTTTTGGCTTTTATTAAGACTGTACAAAAGAATGCAAATATACACCATCAACACCTGAAACGAAGGATCAATTTTATGTCTCCCCTGTAATGTAGCCCTCAAGCTGGACAACCATCCCACATTAGGCGAGCATACCAATAATTGACCGGTAGAGTGCCTTCACTGCCCCAAAACTTAAGAGCATTAGTCTTTGGGTATGATAGATCAAATGAGCTTACTCATACAAATTAGTCTTTGGGTATGATAGATAATTACCAGCATGATCTTTGAGGCAACACATAAAATCTGCACTGATTACTTTCGATCAGCAAGCCTAACCTTTCTTCTATTGCTAAATCATACATGTGTTTGTGGATTTGGGGAGGTGAAAACCATTTAAAGGAGAACGCAATTTTATCCCATTAGTCAGATAGCTTGTTTTATGGTAAAACTGGCCAAAAATTAAATTAACAAAAAAAAGCAAACTGGATTTTTCAAATTACCAGTTGCAGACTGCAGACAGGGACACCAAAAATCCAAGAAAACGCATATGCTCATGTCACAAAAACAAAAAACAAAAAACAAAAAACAATTTTTTTTGAATTTTTAAATCGACCTACAAAAATGGTAAACAAGTATCATAATGACATCCTAACTTGGTGGTGATCCAAGTAGCTCAAACTCACATAGCACCCTAAGGTGATGGGGTCAAGTGGAATTATGTGCACGGTATCTTCAAGTGGCATACTAACATACGATTCTTGCTACTAAGCATCTTGCACGATCAACCATCAAGCCTAGCCAGTTACTGGCCCACCAACCTGCCTTTCTTGACCAAACCAATGTCCATAAGAGCTTCGAGGAAGGCACTTTCCCCCACCCCATTGCTTCAATGATTGTGAAAGCAATAGGTAAAGTAGCTCTAGATGTGCAGCCAAAACCTTGATGACCACACAAGCACTAGACTTTCATGAAAACTTGATGTGTAACACGTGGGAAGCCAAAGTTTGTTATCTATCAAGATCGAGATGCCAACCAAAAGGCTTCTGGATGGATTGGCTAAAGGGTCACACTAGATAATACCAAAAATGATTATATTGTACCCTAAAAATGGTGTGTTTTTCTAAAAACTCCACAAATTGCTAAAATTTGTTGGATGACCAAAACCATAAATAACCAACTTTGTTAGAATATTTTTACCTTTCATGTGTGCAAAACTTACGAAGTTCGTGCGATATATCGCTCTGCTCATCGGGCACCGCAAACTCCTACTTAAAATGAGGTCTGCACATTTTTTTTATGAACCTCAAGAAGCGCGCAAAAATTATGTTTTTTTATGCGATGTTCTCTATTAATCGTAAAATTATAAGTACTTTATTAAAATCACATATTTTATATCAAAATCGCTAGAAACCATGTGAATTGCTTTTTTCTTTAACCCTCACTTAAATATATGTTCACACATTTTTTTTGCAGCTTTTTCGAAGCGTACAAAAACAAGCTTTGTGAGCCTCCTTATGATTATAACTTTGAAAATACCTTAGTAAAATCACATATATTTGATACTTAGATTGTTGGAGACCGTGCAAACCTCCTTTATCCTTCTAAATGTGCCATGTTCTTTCATATTTGGGGTTTTTCTACTAAAATAAATGCAACTCTTCAAAGATATAAAACACGATTGTCTACGCCCCAAGGCTATTTTCGTACATTCTAGTGTTTCTTTGTAGTTTCCTTTTTTTATCTTCTATAAAAAAATCCGTCGACTTTTTCAACAACTATTTTTGGTCACGGTTTTCTAATGATTTATCGACGACACTTCATCATTGAGTTTTTTTTCCGGTAAGCACAATATTTTTGATGAGTTTTTTGGTAACCCTTTTCCTTAAGTTGTTGTATCTTCTCTCTTGTACCTTTATTTATTCGTAATAGAGAAAATATGCCTATAATCAATATATTGAAAAATATAAGAAACTATAACAATATTAGTTTACCTTGCTAAACATTAGGTTTTATTGACATAGCTGAGTAGTAGTTCAACTTCTTGGTTTAATAGCTTGAGGCTCTTGTTTCTACAGTGAGACAACTAGTTAACTACACCTTGGTGATGGCTATAAGTACTTTTATCTTTTAAATCCTACAGGCATTGCGAATTTTCTTTTTCTTAATTGATACAATTAAACATTGTTTCATGCTTTTTAAGCATATTTTTTAGTTTAGCTTTTTTGGACTATATACAAACATTATTTGATGGCTATGAGTACTTTCATTTTCTAAATCCTAGATGCTTGAGGCTTATGTTTTTAGTTTCATTTTCTAAATCCTAGATGCTTGAGGCTTATGTTTTTAGTTTAGTTCACTGCTTAATTTTCTTTAAGTTGTTTTGTATGTAATGGTGTTGTTGGTACAGTAATGACAGCTACGACTAATAATTTTTCTGCTTCTTAGTGTTGTGTATACTTAATGTAAAAGGTTAAATTATGTACTTCTTAGTGCTTCTTAGTGTTGAGTTTACAGAGTTTGACACAATATATTGATTGAGAAGTATGTGTCTGAGGGGCCCACACCTACATCATCTGCTAGTGTTAGAGCATATCAAGAAATGCCAAAAAAGGAAAACTACGTATGAGCCATCCTATCTATCATGATGCACGTAATCAACTAGACATGTGAATAGAGAGGGAGCCTGCTCTGTGGCCAAAATATTGGTTATTTGACATTTACCAAAAAAAATACAGGCTTAGTTATGAGCTACCCCCAAAGGAACAACATAAAACACATTAAATATTGGCCAAATTACAGTTAACAACTCTTGGGAGGTGCAAAACTGAAGCATAATATGCAAAAAAGGCTAAAGAGTTTGTTATCATAATTATGTCTCTCATCCTGAAAGTATTTGAGGTGGAGGGGGACTCAACAAACAAGAAGTTTGACGCATACACTCTCTCTTAGGTTGTTGCTAACCTCAATGACTAGATAGATGAAGCTAGAGATGCGGCCATGGAGAATTTGGATGATAGAGGGGCGAAGAAAGCACCTCAATAAGGAGAATGGAAAGAGGCGCCTCAGAAAGGAGAGGATGAACCTTAGCAAGGAAAGGAGGCACCTCAGCAAAGGAAAAAGAAACTTTGTAAAAAAAGGGGAGGAGATACCTAAGTAAGGAGAGGATGCATTGAAGAAAGTGCAAGCTACAAGGAAGAGATCGAAGCAAGGAAGAAGGTTTGTATGATTTTTTTGAGTTTCAGTGGTTCCTGCCTCTAGACTCGATTTTCTTTTAGGTCTAAACTACGAAGGTATGCAACTCTTTTCAATGTCGTCGCCCAAAACAAAGATCAAGGGTTTTTAGTTCCGCTGATCTCTGCTCGTCGAAGGAGGAAAGACACTTTACCTCGAAGAATGGTTCCCACACTGTCTCAAAATACAAACTCATTTCGGATCCATTTTAAAAATAATTTTAACATGGAAAAACCTTGCTTTTTGTATTTTTTAAAACCCTTGCAAGGAAGGTGTCCATAGTTGGCTCTTACACTAGCTAAAATCTGCATGCTAAAATAATTGCTTCAAGCAAATGAATCTATTATATGAACTCAAGCTGACCTTATCACTCACAAAGATTGGGTCATCGAGGACCTACAAGCACACGCCTGAAGCATCTTAAGAGTGACTTTCATCTTTGATTGTATATATGTATATATATAATAGTGATTCATTATAAATCAATGTAATTATAAACATATGAATGTAACCGTGATTTATTATAAATCAATATAATCGATAATGTATGAAATGTGCATCAATCTAACATATTATTCATGCATTTAGGTATCATTTATAGGCTAAGAACTCATACATAGATGCATTTAAGTATGAAAGAGCTATGGTTCAAATTTCACTCGAATCATAGTTAAAATGAGTGAGATAATGCATTTTTAGTGCATGGGCTCTAATTTTGAAGCCAATCGGATCAAGATCCAACCCAAATAGCCATTTTGGGTCTTAGATCAGTGAATAAACACTAAAATTCAACCCATATATGATCCAAACTTACTTCAGAAAATATTTACAAAGAGCTCCCTTCAAAAAAGGTGCCCAACAAAAAGAATTTTTTAATCTCCTTTGTAGAATTTTTGAAAATATGGGTTTTGAGTATATAAGTTGGCACAAAACCCTAGGCAACCATTTTTGCCTTGAGATTTGTGCCCAGCTAAGCTCCTCTTCTTCACTCCACGCAGCCCTCTCCTCCACCTTCTTCTCCATTGCCATAGCCCTTAGCTTCTTCCCTTCTCTTCTCTCTTTATTTCCCATTTCTTCTCTTTCTTTCATTTCCATCTTCTTCCTCTTCATTGTGTTTCATTTTTAACGTGTACCTTGCTGTGTTTTGCAGGGTTTGCAAACCAAGGAAGGCATCATTCTCATCTGGTGTGCCGTTTACACCACTAGCAACAATCGGCTCTTCCTTTCCGGTCCTCTTTTCCACCCGAGCGTGACTCGGTTCTCCTTTCATCAATCAGCTCCTTCGTTGGATGCAACACTTGCAGCCCACACATGCATGTTGAAGTGAAGCACAACAACCACAACGAGTTTGGTAGCGTAGATTCAAGGCTTAAACCGCTCCTCACTACCCTTCCACTCGTCAGACGACCCATTTGAGGTGCGTTCTCTCTTCCCTTTTCTTCTAGTTAAATCCTATTGTGTTAGCATTTTTGTTTATTCATAGTTTCTGATTTTTTTAGCCTTAGTGTAGTGGTTTGTGCTCATACCAGCACCCTAAGATTGAGTCTAAGTGTGTCTTTATGCCATTTTCTTGTTTAGTTTCATGTAGTTCATGTTCTTAATGCATTTCCAATCTTGTTTAGCCCAATCGACAAGAATTAGTTAGAGTAGTTCTAGACGAGTGTGGTGTCTTTCAAGAGGGTAAAGTCAGTGTATTTTCTTTCATAATTTTAGTATTTACAAGTCATGGGTAGTTAGCGTAAGGTCTGGTGTGCGTTGTGACTAGTATAGTTAAGATTTTAGCATAGTTATTTTAGTAGTTCGTGTTTATAAAATTTGGTTCTCATGACAGGCCATATGCAAAAATTTTACTGAACTTGTAATGCTTGTAACCGAAGCATTCAAAGTGATTTTTATATTCTGTAAAATTGGGCGAATTCTCTGACGTGTCAGAAATCCAACACCATGAAATTCACTTTGTTTGGACTCCGTTTGAGTGTTCATTCATTCTGTTTTCGAAAACCTGTCAGAACTTTAGTTTTGATATTTGCGTACGGGTAAAATAGAAAACTTATTTCATAATTAGTAGCAATAATTTTCGGTAATTTATCAGCATGTTAGAGTAGTTACAGTAGTTGTTTGACTCCAGTTCGCATAGTTAGTTGGTGTAATTAGATCTCACTTTGTGTGCATTTTGTTTCAAGTATTCTTCGTTTAGCATAATATTACTTTTAAGCATTAGTGTAAGTTTAGTTTCTGCACTTATTGTTCTAATGTGTCACTAACTTTTGTTTTGTGTTTTGTAGGTTATACAAAGCCAAAGGTTACCCCACAACCCAGGGCTTGAGTTAATTAGTAGTTTTTGTTTTCATTACTTGTTCAATTTGTCTTCATTGTATAATTTCTTGTAATTGAGCAAGTGTAGACATTGTTAATATTAATGAATTGCAATTTTAGATTTAATTAGAGTATTTTCTCGTTCCCTGTGGATTCGACCCGTACTCACCACGAAAGTGGAAAGTTGGTTTTTATTATTTGGTTGTCGATTTTCTAAAGTGTTTTAATGAAAAATATGTTTTAAAAGTACCAATTACAAAAGTGCAACCAATAATTATAAACATTTGAATATAACAGTGATTTATTGTAAATCAATGCAATTATAAACTTAATAGTGTTTTAGAATTGTAAATCATTGTAATTAAGTGAATAATGTTTTATAAATGTTTGTAAATGCAAATATTTGCTAAATTATAATAGAAAATATCTGCTGAATGTTGGAGTTATTGAGTGTTGAAGAAAGAAATATATATAGTTGTGTGTAATGTGTTTTTTGCAAGGCTTCAAATATGAATATTAGAGTTATAGAGGTTCATTATTGAATGAATGAGAACTATGATTTAAAATAAATGACAAGTATGTTTTAGAATGAATGAATGAATGTCAAAGTAGATTCATATTGAATGCAAAAACCGAATTGCAAAATTTCTACCGAATTATAACATGTTTACTGAATTATAACATAAAATGATGGATTTGTGATTTTAGGGAACTCCACAAATAATTATTGTGAATAATAAACAAGAGTTGTGATTTTTGAGAAATCCGTAATAAATAATGTGTAATATATGATTATATGTATTTTTCCTCATATGTGATTTTAATACAAGATATGTGATTTTAACATAAGTGTTTCACAAAAGGACGATGCGAGGATGTGAAACTCCACAAAAAAGTTTTACGAATATAATGAATTTCATGACTTTTGCAAAACAATTTTGCAAACAAAGAGTTGTCATCATGCAAAACTCATTTTTGTGAATAATGACTAATATATGTGATTTAAAAGAAATTTGAGATGTTTTCAACACAAAATAATTTTTTTTTCTTATATGTGATTTCAATACAAGATATGTGATTTTAACTTAAGTGTTTCACAACAAGAACAATGCGAAGATAAATTACTTCACAAAAAAGTTTTGTGTCAGTTATGTCACTTGCCATCCAAATATCTTCATAAGATTCATACCCTTTCAACACATTTTGACTTTCCTCTTAAACCTTTATAAGTATCATGGGCACCACAATTGCTTTCTTGCTTGGGGCTAAGGATGGAGAGTTTGAACGGATTTTTGTTATGATATTTTTGGTATAGTTTATAAGTATTCATTGCGAACTGCCTAAGATATATATTAAAGACATAAGTTATTGGAGAAATTCATTAAAAAAGACTATAAATACTCTTACATGTTATTTATGCTTTCTTCTACGAGTTATTTATGCTTTTGCAAATTATTAATACAGATTTGTGAACAATAACGAATATATGTGATTTTAACCTAATTATGCTAATTTCTTATGTTTAACAAAAGCTAATATTTTTTAGGACCACTAAAGATCTCCAACTATGATCATCAGTGAGACAATAGTATAGTTTAACAAATACAAAGACCATCATTAACTACCTATGCACAACAAATATGCATGACACCAACACAATCAACCTTAGCCCCATTACACCAACACAAAAAACCAAAAATGAAATAAAGAACAAGCAAACACATATAAATCATCTATAACACAAACACATACACACATATAGGGAGAGTGAAATAAGTTTGTTCTAAACCCATTTGGTGCTAAATCAAATCTAAAGTGTGTTGACCATCCATCATGTGCGATGATAGACAGTCAACATGCAAAAAACACATTTTTGACCTTTATTGGCGCACTAAAAGCACCAGTAAAAGGTCTAGTACCTTTAGTGGTGCTTTTAGTGCACCAATAAAGACCTTTTTCAAAAAATGTGCTTAACTTTTAGTGAAGCACTAAAAGTGCCAGTAAAGGTCTCAAACTCTTTACTGGCACTTTTAGTGCGCCAATAAAGGTCAAAAATGCATTTTATATGTTTTTTACATGTTGACAATCCATCAATGCGCATGATGGATGGTCAGTGCGCTTTAGCTTCGATTTAGCACCAATGTTGTTTAGCACAGACTCATTATATATATATATATATATATATATATATATATATATATATATATATATATATATATATATATATAAAAAAACCCTAAATGATAAATCACATAAAAAATATTAAATAAGACACATGACAAGCAAATGACCACACACAAATACGCATGGGCCTAGATGATGCTCATTTCTACAAAAAAGAAAAAAGTTTAGAATAAAAATAAAATAATATATATATATATTATTTGTATGAAACTCACCTTTTGACCTAATCAGGACTGCAATCTCGTTGGAATGCAGTGATGAAGTGCCGAAAAAGAGTGGCCAATAGTTGCTAGAAAAGGCACCAATTTTTTTAAAAAAAAGATTAAGAAAATTGGAGACCCAAAGAAACCCTAAAAAATGCAAAAATAGCCCTAGAGTGTAGATAATCACTTTATATACCATGAAAAACTACAAACATGAAAATCACATTTTATAGGTACTACATATATGCAATTTTACTAAGGTATTTATGAAGTTACGATCATAAGGAGATTCTCAAAACTTATTTTTGCACGCTTCGTGAAGACCACAAAAAATATATTCAAACATGCATTTAAGTGAGGATTAAAGAAATGAGAAAGAAGGTTCACACAGTTTTCCATTACTGGTATAAAATATGCGATTTTACTATGGTATTTGCGATTTTACGATTAACGACCACATAAATAACATAATTTTTTGTGCACTTCTTGAGGTTCCCAAAAAAAAAAGTGTGAACCTACTTTTAAGTGAGTTTGTGGTACCCGACGAGCAAAGTGATATATCGTGCAAACTTCGTGAGTTTCACATATATAAAGGGTAAAAAAGTCCTAACGTACAATACAATCATTTTTGGTAGAGAATATGACAAGTCATATCATAAAATGCCATATTGAGTTCCTTAGTTGCACATTCAAAGAACGTGGTGTGTCTCATTTGTGGCTGTGGGTCCAATCAGAAGACATTCCATGGACTAATAGTTGGGTGCTGGTCTTTGGTGGGGGCAAACGAGCTTATTTTGGTGTTTATGTCCTTAGGATAGGGGCAACAAATCCAATGAACTTGGGCTAACATCCTCCTTTTAAACCCATCTAGATCGATCGGACTTGGGATTGTAATGGGTTCACCTAAGGCACTTTAAATTAGGGATACAAACAGTTCAGATCCGGAACAGCTAAATACATGAGCGAGTCAGATCTGGAACAGCCAAAAACTACAAAATCACCACCCTGAATCCGACGCATTTGCATCCCTACTCTAAACCAATTTGAGAATTGACTGAAGGAGAAAGTTTGAATCTAAGGGCCGGTTGATTTCATTCCCATAAAAGGGAAGGCTTTTTCATAAGAAAGGGTACGATCTAGTTTCTAAAAACTTTTACCAGCTCAACTTTCCCATGAAAGTCCTTTCATATGGGTATTGGGGAGGTATGAAGGGATCTTCACATGCCAAGATGAAGGTGGTGGAAAAATTGGGTCCTGCTTGTGCCGTCATGACACTTTCCCATTATAATGTTTGAATGTTCCACCCACTCCAGCACTTTCTCATGAAAACGTTACATAAAACAAATGAGAAGGTAAACTAAATGATATTGGAGTGGTTTAACATAATCAATAGAGAGTGGTGAAGTTGCTGGACGGCATTTTGTAAGTCACCGGGTGCTACAGCCTGAGATGTGCAGGCATGCAAAAACCATGACATGATTTCTCTCTCCACAACACTGTAACAACAAATTGAAGAAACAATAGTTGGTGCTATGAAGAAGGTTCCAGTATCAGATTGTGGGACTATGCGTGTGAGCTTGTATAAACTGCACTTGAACATCAATCAGCACAGAGAGGACGACATCCGAACCAGGTAATTAACCAGCTCTGAGCACATCTGAAGTTGCAGGTTGATAAGGCCAAAGAACCAGTGGACGTGCACAGCAGCATCCAATCTGCATCCCCATCAGCACTAAGCATTGCTAAAGAGATGCCTTCAATGTGGAGAACATGTGTGACAGCCTGAACAGTCAAGGCCACACACATTCACAAAAAGCAGAGTATTCCTGTTACAAACAAACACACTCACCCACACAGTTAACCCTCCCACCACCACCACACACACACACACACTCATAAATTAAACAAATACTAGAAAAGCACCAGCTACATCATCGCCCCCCCCCCCGACACAACAGGGCATGCTCTCACCACTATGAATAACCTTATGGAAACCACAATAACCAGCTTGCATCAAATTCTATGCGGACCTGAGTTGCTGCGATGACCCTGTTATTTTCCTAATAGGACGACCCCTAATCCACAACAGAGATGAGCCTGGCCGTTTAATCTGAACACCTTCTCACATAAGTAATCTAATGTCATCTGTATATTCATATGATTTAATCTAGTTAGTTTAGTTTTCTTGCATCCGAAAAAAATAAAAATAAAAAGAATATAGATGTCGTTTTGATATAGTTAGTCGTTTTCTTGATTTAAGCGTAGAATAGTCTTGATTTAGGTAGATCGTTAGTTTTAAAATAGGTTTCATATTTTTCTTCTTGTTTCTTGATTAGTTTTAGGTTAGATCTAGTTTAGAATAGCTGCTTCACTTTTTTTTTGGTGTTTTTTTTAGATTAATTAAGTAAATATTTCTTTTTAGCCGATTAGCCTTTTACATCGTTTTCTGAAATTTTATTTTGCCGTTAAGTAGATCTGATTTCTTTTTGTCTGAAGTTAATATTAGGTTAGTTTAGTTAATGTAAATTCTAATTCCAGAATTGTTACTTTTAATGCTTAGTTAGATATTAGATTGTTAGTTATTAATTAGCGGTTTTTATATAAAATTAGTTAACCGATTTTCACAATAGATAATTAGTTTGTTTAATCAGTTATTACTTCACGTTAATTCTGTAATTAAAATACTTAAATTAATTCTTTTTCTTTATTTAATGTCAATAGAATTAGGTTAGCTTGATTTGTTAGATTAAAGTAGATTTGTTCTAGCCGAATTACCCTTTATCGGTTTTTTAGAATAGCATAGCAATTCGTAGTTTTTTTTTATCAATATTAATCACAGTTTTGTAGTTAATGATAGTTAATACATTAGTTAGGTTTAATTAGATTCACGTCAGTTTATGGCATTTGATTCATGTTATTCATTAGTTTAGAATTTGAGTATCATTTTTTTTAGAAACACCTTTAGCCAATTTTTACTTTTCTTATTGCATTTGATATTTAGAATAGCTTAGGTTAAGTTTATTTTCCAGTTTTATTTGTTAGTTCTGAAAAAACCGTACAACATTTAGTTCATGTTAATTTAGTTCAATTTGTTATTAGTTAGTTTCTTGAATTAGTTGTTGCAAGTTAGTTCTTGATTCTCATTTAGGTTGTTTTACTATTTTGTCCTTTAGTGCTGTAGGTTATTACAAGTAGTTCATAGTTAGTTCATGTTATTAGTTATTTCATGTTAATTAATTCAGGTTTTTGTGATTTTTCTCATATTTACATTTGATTTTCTCATAGATTTCTTTTTCTGTTTTGTGTTTTGTGTTTTTGTTTTTGTAGAAAAGCCTTTGAACATGCGGTGAGCCCCTTTTCGAGCCCCTAAAGTGACTTCTGAGGTCAGTAAAAGGTCCCCTCAAAAAGCCCTTCAGGCCCATCAAAACCCCTTGGGAAGCCCTCAAAAGATAAGAAAGAGCATAAACAAGTAAAGAAATAAGAAAACCAAAGCTCAAGGGAGGGACACAAGACTCAAAGCACTGAAGACTTTTCCTTTATTTTTAGCTTAAGGTTTTATTTTATTCGATTTAATTTATTTGAGTCTGTAATAAAACCATTTATTTATTTGTTTAAGCTCTTTGTAAGGGCAACATTCTCTTGTTTATTTAGTTAATTAATCTTTTATTTTTCAAGGCAATAAAGAGTAGTTTAGATTGTATGCTTGAATACAAAGTATTTTTTGTTCTCTGAGTTCGACCCGAACTTCACCACTAGTGTGAATCAATTTTTATGATTTGATGTACGGTTTGCACAAATATTTTTATTAAAAATATATTTTTAAAATACTCTATTAAAAAAGTTGCATCAGAGTCCATGTGTGTCTTTTCATAGCGATTTAAAAGCATGCATTTGTTTAAAAAAATTTATAAATTTTCAAGGTTGAGTTTGGAGTCATTATAGAGTTGGTATCAGAGGCAGGTTAGAATCAACGCCATAAATCATAAACTCGCACTCTAGAAGCCATTTTTGCATCATTGGTAAGAAGTATTTTGTGAATTATAATTACTTTATTTTTACCTACAATTATGAAAATTATTAATATGCTAAATATAATATGGACCACTACAATCAATTTATGATTATTAAATTTATGTGGTTGATGTGACTATTTCTCGAGAATGGGATCAAGTCTAAGGAGGTAGGTTTAACAATTTTTTATTTGGGTTGAGTTATAGCTGTACATCCATGCTCAAGCGAATGCTCTAAAGAACTGGCAAGAACAGAGAGACTTTTTGATGAATACCCTCAATAGCCTGACCCAAACGGTCACTACCCACATTCAGGGTCAGAAAGGTCAGCTCACACTATTTGTGAACCATAACCCTGGTGTGATAACATATGAGAATTTTTTTACGTTGGATCCGTCAACTTTTTGTGAAAAGGTTGGTCCTGAAGCTGCTGAGAGATGGGTCGAAGAGATAGAGCATGCCTTTGCCTATGCCAGAAGAGAGACAAACTCACTTTGACACTTACCGTCTGAAGGTTGATGCCAAGAACTGGTGGGACATGATTCAAAAAGTTAGATTCACTGGGGTGGATCTCATATCCTAAAAAACTTTTTGAGAAGTGTTTTTGGGGGCTTATTTCCCTTTTTGCTTGCTAGGGAGAGGATGTAGCAAAAGTTCTTAGAGTTGACTCAAGGGAACATGAGTTTGGTGAGTTATACTACCAAGTTTTGAAGTCTCAACCATTACTGCCCCAACCTATTTACTGATTCCAAGGCAAGGGCATCGAAGTACGTGCGAGGACTCAAGGATGGGTTACGAGTGTGTGTGATGACTAGCCGACCGATAATATTTAACAATGTGATTGAGTCGACAACCATTCTGAATAAAGAATGAGAGAGATCCCAAAAGAATCGATCTAAGAAGGCAAACGGGAATGGCGGGATCAGCAAATGACTATTTTTTGATGGCAAAGCGTAACAACCATCAGACAAAAAACAAAAATTCGATAGAGGATGCTACCAAGACCACCAACAACAAAGGTAACAATAATAACCAATTACCCTGAAGAACTATCCTCGGTGTAACTAGGAGCATACCTTCGAAGCTTGCTCACTTTTTACCGATAATTACTTCAAATGTGGGTAGTAAGGGCATATTGCTAAGGTTTGTCCAAACAAGCAGAAAGTTCAAGGAAACATACATTAATAGAGACCTTCACAACAGCAAGCACAAAGGAGGAACAACAATCGATTGTACGCTACTACGGTCGCTTAAGGAAGCAACCAGAGCAAACCTTGTGAAGGTAATTTTTTTCCTTTTTGAGGCGTAGGGAGCTCAGTTTTGTCATAGGATATTATGTTTTTATTAGGGTATCTTCATTTAGGAATGATATGTGTGAGTGTTATCCACACCTGGTGATACATTCTAGTTTTATGGATAAAATTCTTTTAAGGGGGTAGGAATGTAATACTCAATATTTTTCAAAAAATTAGAAATTTATTTAAATTAAATTAATAAATATTTTAATATTAATTTATTAATAATTGATTTATTTAAGAGTGTTTAATTAATTTAATGGGTTAGTATATTATGTTGGATCAGAGTTAATGAAAATGCCTAGCTAAGTGGGGAAGTATGCTTTCCCAAAGCGCATTTCAGAAGCGTAAAACATCACGCTTTTGAAATGCGTTGGAAAGTGCCAATTTTTTTTGGGAAGCATGCTTTCTCCCTTTTTTATTTTTTTATTTTTTTATTTTTTCCTCTTTTTTTGCTTGGCCCTCGCTTCCCCCTCACTTCCTAGGTCACTTCTGTTTTGATTCCTAGGTTGCTTCCAAGATGATTCCTTATTCGCTCCTAAGTCGTCCCACGCTTTCCGCTTCCTAAAATTTTAATAGTGCCTCACTTTCCGCTTTTACTTCCCTCTCCTGCTTCCTCGTCTGGCAACCATGTGTTGGATCCTATGTTAGATCATGAATCCGTTAGATAGAATCTATAGTTCATATTTAGTAACTATTTTAAATTATAAATTAATTAGAAAATTTGCTTAAGCTAGAAGCTAATTAGGAATGACTTAATTTTAAAGCTTCTTAAATTAGTAGGTTGACTTTTCTAGAGACTCACCAAGGAGGGGCATCACTTAGAGAGTCCAATGGAGGGTAGGATTCTCAACCCATGTGGGAAACACCCCTCTATACAAGGATGGTCTTTTTGCCTCTCTCAAATGGAGAAAAAGGGAGAGAAAGAGGAAAATAAAGAGTTAGAAAGGAGGAAAGAGCAAGCAAAAGAGAGAGTTTGGGAGATGCATTTTTGGAAGAAGAGGAAAGGAGAAGGAAGGACTAATTCCCTTCGATCAACAACAAAAGTATCTCTCATGTCTGATATGTAAGGAAGCTAGCATGGGTCGATCCATGCATACGTTTAAAATAAATAAAATATGTTTTTGGTTTTGTTAATAGTTGGGGATGATATGAAAGAAGCCCGTCAAGCCAAAGTTTTGCTTGTGTTTTTTTCTTTTGGCTGAATTTCAGACATGGGTTTAATGAGGGTTTTAGCATAAATTGAAGTATGCTTTGGAGCAGAGGGGTGAGAGAGTGAGTCTTTCCCACTCTTGGTGTAGTTAGGTTGGTATGTGACACGTATTCATCTCATGGGTATGCATGCATGTGAACCACTACACTTGTGTTGTGCTGCATGCCAATACCTGTTTCATGTGACATGGTTTTGTGTTGTCCGAGTGTGAGATATTGTTGTATTTGGTTTCATATTTATTAGATTTTTTGTGTTTTGTCCCTTGCTTGTTTATATCTGATACAATAATTGTTTTTCTCTTGACATTGCTAAGTTGCAATATCAGAGCTGGGTTTAGGGTGCTTAAGTGTGTGGCTGTTAGATAATTTTGTCTTCTGATTGTATTTTTTATTTTATTTTAACGCTTCCTTGTCATATGCCTTCCACATATGTCTATTTTCAATATCAGATACTTGGTTGTGCAAACTTAGTTGTTAGTTGATATTCTTTGAGTCTTGGGACTGGTGGGACCAAACTGTTTCAAGTCTGCATTGTCATGTACATATAATTCATGTTCAAATCCCAAGGAGACTCAATAATATATGTGGCTGGTTCTAAACATATATGGATCTAGAAATGGATTACCATTTGACATCAGATTTGGGCAAGAATCAGGAGTAACCTGATACAATTACTTTTTCTTTTTGGGTGCAAGAAGGAAAAGAAAGTGGAGATTACCTATTTTATACCGTAGAAGTTTCGATCAAATCTGGGTCTAAAACCCAATGTATTTGGATCTAGAATCGGATCCAACTTGATAAAACCAATACAATATTAGGTCAAGCATGACGATAACCCATATTTGAATTGTTTACAACCCTAGTAGAGACTTGTATGGTAAATGCCTTCAAGTGTTGAGCAAATTCTTTGCATCATGTGATTGTGTCACCACCATTCCTGCTGATATTTTTTTTCATTATTGCAAAGTTATTCATGGATTAGGACTTATCTTTCTCCAAAGTCTTAATGTAATTATTGTGTCATATATCTGCAACTTTGTAATTAGAGATCATGACAAGCATGTCTTAATTATGCATAGATTTTCTTTGGTGGTTCAAGTACCGAGTTATGATCCAATATGTTCCATGTGTTTGAGGGTTCGTGTTTGGTTTTCTCGAGCTGAACAAAAAATAGTTTTAAGGGTTCAAGTTGGACTGAACCTCAAATCGTGTTTGAGAGTTCATGTTCGATTGAACATAAATTTCGGTTTGAACTGATCAAGATCAAAGGGATCGGTTTGACAGGTTCTCGATGAATCTTGACTAAACCAGAGTTTGGTTTATGAATGGTTCACTTTGAATCTAGAATTGTTAAAAAAAAAAAAATTTGTTTCAGCCTATGCAATTTAGAGTCCCTTTCATAATAAAAAATAGAGTTTTTAGTTAGTTATGAAATCTGGAGTTAGATTTAAGGAAATCTAAGTTTTTAATTAGTTATAAAATTTAGTATTAGATTTAATTAAATCTGAGTATCTTTCTTAATTAAATATGGTCTTAGATTTAATAAATTTAAAGTTTTTTTATTAATTAAATATGGTTTTAGATTAAATTAAAATTTGAATTTTTATTTAATTGGTTAAATCTAAATTTAATTAAGTTCAAGATTTATTTAAATCTAAGAATTAAATTGAATAAATCTGAATTTTGGTCAAATGACTTAAATCTGTGATTTAAATTATAAATCTGTATTTTTTTCAACATGATTTAAATATGGGATCTTGTCAAATGAATCTAAGTTTTTCTTAAATAGGTAAAGTCAGGGACTTTGAACGTAAATCTGATAATTTTCCAAGTATGATTATAAAACTTGAATTACAGTTTGTGGATAAAGTTCTAATTATTTTTTTCAGTTAAGAATTTGGTTATGTTATGAACTTAGGT
Source organism: Nuphar pumila (assembly GCF_984573655.1). Taxonomy (NCBI): domain Eukaryota; kingdom Viridiplantae; phylum Streptophyta; class Magnoliopsida; order Nymphaeales; family Nymphaeaceae; genus Nuphar; species Nuphar pumila. The sequence continues at coordinate 105,967,467 of NC_143256.1, forward strand.
TTAGCCAGGGACGTGAATATGTGTTTCATTCACATGGATCTGCTATGAATATGCATTCATATATTGTATTGGTGTGAATCAAATGTTTGTTTCAAATATGTATTTTGTTTAAATGATGCAGATTGTGTAGTGGCTATGGTTGAACCACTTGTGGGTCTTTTGAGGCTATGCATTTGTGCCTTATTATTGAAATAGTAATTGTAAAATATGCTAATATGTTGATTTATAATGCTTATGATTTAGTTTCATATATGACACAATATTACACTATTATGACCAAGTAGAGTGATGACTCGATTGGTTGATGCATGATTATGTGCATGTTTGAATTGATAATGCATGAGGATGTGCATGTTTGAATTGATAATGCATGATGATATGCATGTTTGAATTAATGATGCAGGTATATGTTATTAGATATTGAGATCTATTGTGTTCCTATGGAAAGAACCTTTGATAATTTATAGACTTAGAATCTTGAACAGTGAAATGCCTTGGTTGCCCTCTGTTGATTTTGGAAAATCTGAGATGGCGATCATGGGAGACCGTGAGTTACAATATCTTGGTATACCGAGTAGTGTCATCTAGGGTGAGGATGCTCTAATGATGGTTGTTCAGGGTGAGGGTGCTCTAATGGTGGTTGGATAGGGTGAGGATACTTGATGATATCAGTATGACGGCCTAGGGTGAGGATGCCCTTGTTGTCCTAGTATTAGGTGAGGATGCTCAATGTTCTAGCCTAGAGTGGGGATGCCCGATGTTGATCGAGGGACATGTGTGAGACCCAGTTAATAAAATACAACTGGGGATTGCCTTGAACTTTGAGATTTAACTCATTTGTAGTATCCACTGGATTTGTTCAATATGAGAACTTAACTGAATTGCATTCAAAAGTAATGGTTAATAATGAGATAAAAAGTCATTCATGCAATATGCATTGGTTCATGCAGACATTGGTTTGTATAGCACGTGATTTTGATTGCCTGTATTAAATTGGTTTATATTGCAAGTCTGATTTAATGGTAAATTCTACTTTAAGGCTTTCTTAAACTTGTGTTTGTTTTGGTGTATGCTTCTACTTTTAGTGTTGGATTTTGATAGAGTCTCGTACAAGAACTTTGGTTATTACCCCATTTTTAAAAACATTTTTTAGGTACCGAGGCTTAGGATTAATTGAGTATTGTGATGGCGGAGCTGAATTACTGGAGGTGGTGACATTTATGATGGGCTGCTAAGATTCTAAGGATTTATTTTTGTTAAACTTATGGACATAATGTTTGAGTCTATTAAGACTGGATTTGATTTATATTAAATTTTGGTTAAATAAATTTTTTGTTTGAAATGGATCTTGGTTAGTGAAATAAATATGTGATGTACCCCGTCCATGGGTTTGTCTTTCCGCAGTGATTTAAAAACATGCATTCGTTTAAAAAAAATACAAATTTCCAGGGGTGAGTTTGGGGTCGTTAGTGAGTACACGTCACCTTGTGTTGAGATGTGGTAAGTTCAAATCCCAATGGTATTGTTCTGTAACCGGTGGGGGTCTGCCTAACCCCAACTTGCATTTCCAACATATATTTGAGCTCATTTTTTATAGCAAGTTTTACTCCCTTTATACTGCTTTGTGAGGCATCATTGGATAAGGGTAATGCCACATTACCCTTATCCAGATGGGACTACTGGGGGAATATAATTGCTTTGAAAAGAAATGACCTTGAAGTAGAAGTCCCTGCATAAGTAGTTGCCTGGTCAACACCTGCAGAATGGGTGCATGTTCAAAAAATTTGATGCAATTGAAGTATATCATTGAATGTTGTCTACCTGATGCAAGTTGTACAACAAAAATGGGATTAATTGTTAATGCTAGTTACTCCACATTTCATATATGTATATTTTGCAGATCCACGTTGCATTGGATGATAATGAATGGTCAAGACTGCTACTCTGTAAGATCAAAGATCCCTTGTACACTTATTTTGGTTGTACTACAAGCTTTAGTGGGTTGAGCGCAAAGTTTCCATGAAAGTTTAATGAGATTGATGTTTCACTAGTCTTGTCCTAATGACTTGCTGTTATGAAAAGACTCCAGTTTCTTTTCTCTTTTTGTTTTTTTTTTGTTTTGATCTTCATGCAAACACCACATGCTGCAACTATATTACATGGATATTTGTATAAGAAGAGTTCATGCAACTCAATCAACTTAACTAGTATTTGTAATAGCAGGCAATTATGTTGAATAAACTAGACTTTTAATCAGGTACTTCACAGACAGGAGTATACACCAAAAAAATTTAAATCAAGTGATACTGAATAGCAGGCAAGTATATTGACTAATACTAAACTTTTACTGGTAAGAATTGCTAGCTAGTGGGATCAGGTCGTACTTCACAGGTAGGAAAGGAACATACAGCCAAATGTTTCCAAATTAAGAATTGATACTGAAGTGGGACGCAGAATAGATATTGAATACATTTAGAACATTAGAGTTGTTTTCATAGCATAGGAGTACTATGTAATGTTTAGCTCATTAACCACATTGATGAGAACAAATCCCACTAATAAATGCCAGAGTCTGGAGCACAGCTTATCCATATGCTGAGTTTGTGTTGCTTGGTATGGCTATCCTCTACACTTTCTACTGTAACCATGTAACCGCAGCATGCTGCAAAAAATATTCAATTGGGTATTTTAGCTCTCTCTCTCTCTCTCATGCTTTCATCTCACACGAATATTGTGGCTTTTTGGATTTTCACTCTAGTTATATATACTAAGGAAACTAAGATGACTGTAGTCATGGAATTAGCAAAGGAACTAATGTACCAATAACATCAAACAGTATGCTGGGAACAGCACACTGAGCTTTAATATAAAATTAGCAAATAACTCATTGAAAAGCAGCTTTTGTCTTTATGAAAATTGTGTACCACCTTTCATCATGAAATGTGCATGTGGAACATGAAATGCGCATTTTCAACATCAAGGAAAGTAACAATTTTTATGTTGGATGAAGCAAGTTTCCCATAAAGTTTCAGAAGCATGGAACAAGCACATTCTTTCCTGCTTCCAAAGCGATCTTCGGGTAACTATAAAAGTACCGACTTTTTCCCTACTGGTATATATTTTCCTGTATATTAATATCGTAACTTGGATCTCATAGTTTGCTGTGTATACATCATAATTTTTTCCCTTGTCGGTATATCAATTTTTATTTTACATTTATTATGCAATAATCCAAAAAGTAAACAAACTTGTGACCCATTTATGGCCTGGCGATCTAACTAGCGGATATAAAGACCACCCGTTCCTTTCCGAGCTATGGAATAGGCTTTAACACCATGTAACCCTTAGAGGAAAAGGGATGCTAACCATATTTCGCCATCATCTCTGCCTTGACCTTACCACAATGCACAATGAGGAAAAGGCACTAGGCAGGTTCATGAATTTTGTGGGAATTAACTGCACGTCAAAGCTAACAGAACTTTCCAAGTTAAGGACCCATTCTTCCTTTGTATCTAGAAAACGATACACATTTTCAAAATTAACATTTTTAAGTTTATCTTTTTGCAAAAATAATTAAAGGGAAACCTGAAAGTGAAGATACACAATAGCAATAGCTTGTCTTTTTCACCTTGCCTTGAAAGAGCGTTTTTACTCCTAGTATGCAAGAGGGCGGTTTAAGATAGTTCCTACAAGTCATGGCCATGGTTAACCTGAGGTAAAGCGTTTCTCTCTGTCCATTTCAATGACAAGTATGGGCAGATCTTCCTATCGTTCCATGTGACAAGCACGAGAATATTTCAGTATCGAACAGACATCGCCACAAAGAGAGAGAGAGAGTAATAAACGTGAAACAGTAACTTTTACGGAAATTCCAAGGTAAACAATTCTTACTGAGAACAACAAAGCCCAAAACCCTACGGAAAACCAAAGAAAGCTAACGGGAGAATTTTTTTTTAAATTAAATTAGGAAAAATAATTGTATTTAGTTCACTGGGAGACCGTAACAAATCAACACATTTAAATAAGACCATGCAGCTACAAAACTTTAGGCACTTGACTTCTTTCCAATCCACTGAAGCATTGGCACACCCTTCTCTTTATGTCCCACTTATCAGGAAGCTTCGGTACACTGGGCTGTACATACAACTCTCTGCATAGCCCACCAGATCCTCAGGTCGAGGAAGACGTGTTGCCAGCCCTGTTAACAACAGAAAATAATACCATTATTGTCAGTCATTAGAAAGATAAAACATTGTTAGTTCGAAAATCACTGGAGCCCATTGTAGAGCAACTTAGAGGTGAGCAACATTTGGTTGCAACAGCCAAAGAGTGCACTTTCGCCGGACCATGAATCTACAGATAGATTTTTTATACTATGGTGATTCACAACCAGATGATCTTTATTCCTGCAGGTGGAAATTCACTTCAAAACAAGAAGATAGGGCTAGATTCAGGTGCACCCCTACTAGCACCATTGAGAATAGTTGAGCATTGGGTTCCAAAGTTACACTCCTGTGAGGCCCACTCAGATATATGATACTTACCAAGCTCGTATGCCTTGGCAGCAACATTGGCAGCTATATGTGCTGATATCTTTCTGATGTTCAAGAATGGGGGATAAAGCATCCCTTTAGCTAAATGCTCCTGACTCACCTGATTAGCTAAAGCTTCAGCTGTTAAAATCAGACATTCACAGTCAGGAACTCAAATCTTACCACATATAATATATATATATATATATATATATAGAGAGAGAGAGAGAGTTGTAGTTGGCATCATACATCTGAATAGCACAAATGGCGGCCAATTTCAGGCTAACTGATTATATATATATATAACATTCAATGCTTACCGGCTGCAAGGAGCATGTCATCATGCACACGGATTGCTCCAGAGATCACCAAACCCAGACCAAAACCAGGGAAAATGTACGCATTATTTGACTGAGCAGCAGAAAGAAACACAAATCAATTAATTACAAGGAATACTTTCTAGTTTCTATGCATGTTCACTGCATGTTTATTTGCCTGAGAGCGTCAGAGAGAAAAATAAATTAATAAATACAAGAAATTTCTATGTAAATTGCAGGTTCCATGTTTTGATCAGGTTTATCTCTCTGTTCTCTGAACTATTTATGCAACCAAAAACAAAAGAAGATTAAAAAAAATCCTATACAATATGATTGTCGCATGTATTAAAGGCCATCTCCATGTGACAAGATACTTGAACGGGTAACAGCAACACCAGAACACGAATTATGGAGTTGGGAGTTTAGACCCAGGTCCGGTTGCTAATGGAACCAGCAACTTGGTAACCCAAAACCAACTCTATATATTCAGTGTGCTTCTCCTTCAGTGCATTTATAGCATGGGACTATGGCCTAAAACCATAAATGAAGATTAGCTACTTAATTCATACCTGACCAGGCACATGTATCTTCCCATTGACTTCCACAGCATCAAAGGGGCTACCACTTGCAAAAATTGTACGACCCTGAACAGAGAAAAGGAAGTGGAGTTGAGCCATGAAAAAGTTTTCCTACCTGAGATTTTAAGATACGGTTCCAGGAAGAAGGCAAGCTAGCAACACCATAATCATCATCCCCTGAAAGAAAGACGCATACCTGGCTCCAATTGTATGCTTCTTCAGCTGTACACTCAGATTGTGAGGTTGGATTGGAAAGAGCAAGGATGATGGGTCTCTGCAATACAAGATGCCATTATAACCTATAAGATCCACTCAAACCTAAGGAAGGACAAGGAAGATTCTGGTGGACACCTCATTAAAGGAAGACATGGTTTCCACCACTTCTTTTGTGAAAGCCTTTCCTACACCAGATGATCCAATCAACACTGTTGGCTTGATGGCCTTAACAGCTTCCAGGAGGGTACTGATTGGTTCATGCTCATGAGCCCAAGGCTTCTTGAAATGTTGGAGAGACTGCTTGCGAGAGCTGACAATGAGTCCCTGAAGAAAGGCAAATACACATGAATTGATCAAGCCATTCAAACAACAAAGTAAATTGGCTGAAGGAGGCCTAACTTCAAACTCAAGCCAGAAGCGAAGGATCCTAGGAATACCTTGGAGTCCACAAGCCATATTCTCTTTCTGCATTCCTCTAATGGGGCTTTTGTCTGGAAAAAGAGAACTTCAGAATTAATGTTTAAGGTTCAAAGTTATTGACCTACTACACGTATTCAGAAAGGATACCTGTTTTGACATCTCAAGAGCAATGAGTTCTGCAATACCAGTCCCAGCCTGCAGGCATCACAGTGAATGACAGTTTCAGAAAAAGATGATAATACAAAATCTTCAGAAATACAGAGGATTATACCAATCCTTCAAAATACTTTAGTATATCTTGTGTCTTGACCATGAAGTACAAACAATGCCGAATTACATCAGTTCATTGTTCATTAAGTTAATTGAAAATGATGCTGGAGATTCAAACAAGAACTTTACCTCACCAGCACCAAGGAATAGGAAAGTGTGCTCAGCAAGGGTTCCACCAACCAACTTCAAAGCTGCAACGAGCCCAGCAAGAACCACAGCAGCGGTTCCCTGCATACATCCAATAATTCCCAGTTAGAAAGGGAAGAAAAGGGTCTTGGGAGAGTGATCATCTTGATTATATAATCATGTTACCTGTATATCATCATTGAAGACAAGATGTGTAGTCCCATATTTCGCAAGCAACTCAAATGCATTGTGATTAGCAAAATCTTCGAACTGAAAAGGTAAAAGGAAACGGTCAGTACACCAGCATTAAGAATAATAAAATGATTTGTTACCAGAAAACCTCCATCAAAATGCATTAAAACCACCATAATAAGCTAAATCACGCAAAAAAAAAGATAGGTAAGATCAATTAATAGAAGAAATGGCAACCTGTATAAGAACTTTCTCCCCATAGGTCTGTTTAACAGCACACATGAACTCGTGCAAAAAATCAGCATACTCCTGTAGGTTTAACAAAATCAGAGCTGGCGAGAGAGAGAGAGAGAGAGAGTAGGAAGGAGTACCTGTCCTGTTGCCCTCTTCTGCCGAAGACCTATGTAAAACTCATCCTTCAGCAGCTTCTCGTTGTTAGTTCCAACATCAATTGTAATCGGCAAACACTGCATATCACAATGCATTTGTGTTAAAGAAACTATGCAAGATGATTTATGCTTTTCCATGTCCATTAAAAAAAGGGGTTCATCAACCATGAAAAGCATATAAAAAGTATAATTGAGATTCTTACAGCAGATGGACGGATCCCTCCAAGAGCTGCATACAGAGACAATTTGCCAACAGGAATTCCCATTCCCTACATATGTTTCAGAAGATCATAATAACAGTAAAAGGCGAGTGATGGAAAGCAAATATGATCAATGAATCAGCAGTCAGGAGATGACAGGTTTGGATTGATAATCACAAGGTAATTACCTGACAACCAAGGTCACCAAGCCCCAGAATACGCTCACCATCAGTGACAACAATGACTTGAATACTTCTTTCAGGCCAATTCTTTAATACCTCAAGAATCTTTCCCCTGAAAAAACCATCTTATCTCAGAAGCTGATGCAACCCGGAAGCCAAAGCATAGACAATGAAAAGAAAAAGAGAAGAAAAACCAAAAAGAAAAAGTGAAAGATTACAAATATTGGTGTCAGAAAGAAAAACTAGGTGAAACAACATACTTCTCTTTCAAGCTTATGTAAAGGCCTTGCGGATGCCTGAAAATGCTTCCATACTTTTGGCAAGCTTCACCAACAGTAGGAGTATATACAATTGGGAGTAACTCTTCAACATTATCTATCAGAAGCTTGTAGAACAGCCTTTCATTTCTTTCCTGTTATTGAAACAAAGTATTTCATTGGAAATTGGTTGATAGTATGATAAAAAAAACTTATCACAAATGCACAAACCTCCTTTACACTCAGCAAGAACAAATGCATACCTGAAGATCCATCAAGGCCATGTATCTTTGAAGTGGAACTTGATATTGACGAAGGTTTTGCATGACTTTCTTCTCCTGTACGAATCATTTTATAGGAGAAACTTCATTATCAAGCCAAATCACATGCAAATAACCTTTCAAAGTTAATAAAACATTTGAGTATGCGAAAACAATGAGCCAACTTGGGGGCCCAACTGGCTCCACCTGTTTATCTATATACCCATAAGCACCACCTGAGTCATAGCTAATTGATGTGGCTACAGCCAAACCTGATTTATATCCGAGTCTGAATAAAGCCATGTTTTGTGTAAGATCCAAGATTATTAAGATAGTAAGCATGCCTGAAGTTCCTGGGTAATACAAGCTGGGGGTAGAAGTCCTCGCAAATAATGGGCATCTCTTTCTTTCTCGTTGAAGGCAAGCCCTTTGTTGATGTGTGGATCTCTCAACAATGAGTAACCACTGTTAAACCAAAGGGCACAATTGTATATTAGCAAATCACATGGATTAAACCATAAGGATGATAAGGTTTCATCATAGTAAACTGTTCCAGATAATGCTTAATTAAATTCTACACCAGAAAATGGACAAGTTCCAATCTATGATAAAACCCAACAACGAATACAAGAGTTTCATTTCTGAATCTGGCAAAAGTTTAGTAAAACATAGCTAAAATTCTGTTTTCAGCAATAAATCTTCAACCCATCAGTACCATTAATTACTCAGATCTGTAAATTGGTTACATATACCACATAAAAATGACTTGAAAAAAAAAACGAATGTTTCAATAGATGCATCCAAGACTAATCATAGAAAACTCATATATTACTTGTAGCTGAGCATCACAGAAAAAGACAACCAACAAGTCCTATAGTTTAAAAGCAATTTGTGGCCTCTATTCCACAGATACGTAAAGACAGACACGAACAACAATAAAATCCTTTCCCAATGAACATAGGAATTCCCTGTAGGATCTAAGCCGGGATTCCATAATTTTCACTAAATTTGAGATTAAATATTAGCTTTCCTTCTCTCTCAGGAACCAACAGAACATATGAAAAAAACATTGACTAATAAATAAATTAATCAACCAGCTAAAGCTGAAGCTTAAAATCAACATAAGAAAGTCCGCCTGGCCACAATGGGCCCCAGGAAGGAAAAAAGGAATACAAAAAGCAAACAGTTCTTTGACAATAACCATCAAAACGAACATATAACAATTCCTTGACAATCCAATGGTAAGGAAACGCAAAAGCGCTCGCCAAAGGAGCGTGCAAATACTTCGTCCAAACACCAAATTCTCTTTGCAACACAGAAAAATAACAAAAGGGGGGCATCGCTTAAGACCTTGAGCTCTCACATCCCAAAGAGATTAAAAAAAAATCGATCTCAAACTCACCGAACAGGAATCATTTTTTTTTCGATCAATAATTATAAAAACCGCAGAGGTAAGAAATTAATTAAAGAGGAAAAGAACATATCAACCTCTGAGCTTCGGTCAGACTAAGGAATCGCAAAATGAAAACCAGTCAAGAAAGTCACAAAAAAAAGCTAAACTTTGACAGAAAAGTTAGGCCAAAGGATCACAAAAGCGATTGAGCTCCACGAACAGCAGAATTTAAGACCCTGAGGGGAAAAAAAGAGGAAAAACTTGGAAAAATGCTCCTTTAGAGCAAAAGCAATCACAATAATCCCAAATTTCGTTTGCATGGATGGAATTTAAGCTGAAACCGTTCTGATTTGTAAACATTTCCAGCTAAATCAGGCAAAAAATAAATCATAAAATTCAAAGTATTTCAATCCGACACGCTTAAGATCACTTAAAATAGAAAATATATATTCAATATCCGATGTAAATTCAATCCAAAAAGATCCTGAAATCCTCAAAACAAAAAGCAGACGAAAAAATATTAAACGCAATTCACAATATATTTGATCAATTTCCTTCGAGATCGCATAATCAATAAACGAAAATCAATGACGCATAAAAGATGAAATGAATGTACATAATCCGTTTAAATTTTCTACAAAAATACAAGAAAATAGAAAGAAAAAGAAGAATAAGAAAGGAATCGGCACCGAGCTTCACCTCGCGACGGAGACCGTCCATGGCGTGACAAGCTGGTCCTCCGTGGCACGATCCTCACCGTAGATGTCCTCGACTCCGCCGCCGATGGTCGACTTGGAGTCCATGTCCAGCACCGACGGCCCGTCCCTCATCTCCTTGAGCGTGCTCTCCATTGCCGTAGACGATTTCACCAAAGACGACCTGCAGACGAAAGGAAGCCTCTGCTCCCTCGCCGACACGCAGCAAGGAGAAACCAAAGAAGAAGACGATGACGACGACGCGCTAGCAACGGATGAACAAACACAACTCTTCGAGCAGACACACATACACACACACAACAAAACGCAAGAGAGTTCACCCCTTCAGAAAACGAACGTATGCCACGAGGAGAGGAGGGAGAGAAGCAGGAGGTGGATTTATGGTTCTCGTAAAAGCGGGAACAGAGAAGGAATGGTCATGTCATGTCCACCATTTCTAGAATTAAAAAAATCAAGTTTTTCGAAGATCGTGATCTTTTTGACAGTTGTCAAATAAATGTCGCGATTTTCTGTTCTCTTTCCTGATTTTTTATGTGAGAGAGAGAGAGAAAAATTTTGGGTTTTTTTTTACCTGGATGACCCTGTTGAGTGCGAACATGGTGGCGCCGGGAGCGAAGTCCGATGTGTCCGACTCGTCTTCTTTTCCCCTCTCTGAAGGGCACGCGGTGGTGGGCGGAGCCGAGCTTCTTCACTCTCTCCCTCGCCGCTCTCTGCGTGCGTGGACAAAATGAAAAGGAGGGAGGGAAGGCCGGCATCCCGTCTCCGGTTTTATAGTTAGCTGGTGGGAACGTGCAGTTACGGAAAAGCCCAGCGGATTTTGGTCAAGGGCGAAATTGGGTACACGCTTTAAGGGTAAGCATGAAAGGGATGACCCGTTTGCTTCTCATGCGGGAATGATGGGCCTCGATACTTTTAGGGTGTTTGATCGCCCGTGATGGTGTCTCATGGGTAAGTCGGATTGGGTCGATCCAAAATAATGTTATTTGGTCCATTATTTATGTGTTCAAATTGTTGGCAGCTTAAATAAAACGCCGGACACGTAGAACTTAACTTTTGAGGTCGAAACAAAGGTAAGACAAAGTACAGTTGTTACAGAACAAATGTTTTGTATATTATGTTTTGTTGTTCTGTCCAATCTTAGTTGTTACAGAACAAATGTTGTGTATGTTATATTTTGTTGTTCTGTCCAATCTTAAACAAGCAATCAAACACTCTTATTGACCGCTCTTTGAAATTGTGATGACCATGAGAGAGCCTGCCCCGTTTGGCAACTGACAACTTGGATGGTTTGCGAGTGGGGAATGCCTTTTTTTCCTATTTGTGCGTATAATGTGCACCCCTGTTTACATCGTTTCATTTATTATTATTATTATTTAAATCTTATGGTACAAATCTGATGCACACAGATTATTTAGTGGCGATTGGTTTCTAGATCATTTGATTTTGATTTTGACGTGCAAACTGTTTTTTAAGGGTTGAAAATTTAAGTTTTAAAATTTTTTTAAAAATTTATGATTCAAAGGGTCGGTGCTTAGCAAATGGATCCTATGCTAAATGCATGTTTATGGTCTTAATTGCTAAAAAATGATGTGTTCCACCAATGCACTCAATGTGTGCATGCTTGAGGTGTGGACGTCCGGGTGTGCATCCACACCTTTTAATTGGTTCTTGTTACAATCCATAATATGATAGGAGATCCAGACCCAATATTCAGTATCCAGAATCTATATGCCACCTCTAGAGACCCATGAGGTCGACTAACAATGTGTGAATCTCAAGATGATGATGTGGCAACTAAAGTGACTTCTTTAATTAAAAAAAGGCTAATTATTCAGAGGCTCAGTTAGAAAGAGAAAAAGGACACATGGCATCACCAGGAGTCATGTCAATTAGCAGAACGACCCCCACATGAGGGAGACATGAATTCAGAGAGTTCTAGGAGACGTCTCCCCCTTATAGAAGTTTATTTGATTGCTTTTAATTAAGAGTCTTTAATTAGTGTGAAGTTCTTAATTGAGTAGGAGTCCTAGGTTAAATGAGTTATTGGTTTTTTTAAACTAAATGAAGTTTGGGTTAATTAGGACTTAATCCCAACCCTCTCTATATAAGGAGGTCTAGGGGGAGCTTATTTCAATATTAAATATATTGAAATTCTCATAGCTCTCTCTCTCTCTCTCTCTCTCTCTCTCTCTCTCTCTCTCTCTATATATATATATATATATATATATATATATATATATATATATATATATATATATATATATATATATTATGGTCTAAAAAATCATCGTAGATCCGTATTCAGTACTCAGGATTTGGATGCCACCTCCAGAGCCTTAGGAGGGTTGATCAATAGCATGCGAGTTATAAGGTAATGACATGACAGTTGAAGTGACTTTTTTAATTAAAGAAAGGCTAATTATTCATAGCCCTAGGCACGAAGAAGAGAAGTCGAACATGTGGCATCATTTGGAGGCAAGATAATTAGCAGATGGGTCTCACATGAGGGACACGTGAATTTAGCGAGTCCTAGGAGACATCTACCCCTTTTAGAAGTTTATTAGTTGTTTTTAATTAAGAGTCTTTAATTAGTTCGGTTAATTAGTGTAGAGTTTTTAATAGAGTAGGAGTCCTAGTTTAGATGAGTTATTGACTTTTCTTAATTAGATGAAGTGTGAGTTAGTTAGAACTTAACCCAACCCTCTCTATATAATAAGGTTTGGGGGAGCTATTTTCATAAGGAAATAAGATTTGAAATTCTCACATCTCTCTTTCTAGCCGTCTCCCTCTCTCTCTTTCTCTCTAACGTCTATCTCTCTTCCTTTCTCTCTCTAATGTCTATCTCTCTCCTCTCTCATGACCCATTGATCCTCCCTAGACCCCTCTGCATATAAGATCTACAATGGTTGAACGATCAATCCTTCTTTGGAGCCTGAGCTTCCCCAATGCCCAGACTGTGCACTTTACTTTTTCGGTGAGTCAAGTGATCTCTCCATAATTGTATATAGTGTGTTTGAGTTTCAGAACATAAGAAACTTCATCTCAGCCTGCTACAGACTTTCAAGGTACCTCTACAACTCCTTTTTAGCCCTAGATTAGCTTTTGTTGCCTTCCGATAACCTTAAACCCAAAATTGCATTCTACTGGGTGCCCGAAATATATGATTTTCTAAAATTGATAACCCCTATCCGTCAACAGCCTTTTCTTATTTTTAGATCATATCTCAGGCCCTCATACGTCCCTAAATGTCTCTAGAACCCTTGGACCAAAGCGTTTTAGATCTAGACTAAAACTACAGCCGAAACTCTTATCGGGCCCAAACTACTCGTACCCGATTTAGCCATTTTGTCCTATTTTTTCTATACCTCCCAAACCGTTGAGATATACTATGGCATAGATCCTAGGGTTGCAGATAGTGGCGGCAATACTCTCTCTAACATCTATCTCTCTCTCCTCTCTCACGACCTCTGGTCCTCCCTAGACCTCCTTGCACATCAAGCCTATGAGGGTTGGACATTTAAATGCCTGACTATGCATTTTGCTTTTTCGATGAGCCAAGTGGTATCTCCGCATTGTAAATTGTGTGTTCGAGTTTCAAAGCATGTAAAACCTCATCCCAACAGACCTTCAAGGTATTTCTACCAACCTTCCTTAGCCTTAGATTAGTTTTCATTATTTTCCTAGGTCTCAAAACCCAAAACTGCATCCTACCAAGTGTTCAGTAGAGCTCAACACCCCAAACACATGTACCCAAGGTCTCACGATCTAAGAATCTCAGGTTCGATCATCTTGAGTTCATCGGGATCAAATTGCAATATTCGTCGGTTGAAAATTCAAACCTACATTTTAAGCTTTCTTCTAAACCATCAACTTCAAAATTTCTTGAGGTTTTAACATAGTGGTATCAAAGCAAACTTATTCAAATGGGGCCTCCACCCTCCAACAACCATAAAATGGAAGAAATTTGCAAGTATGTGGAACAAACTCGGATGATTCTCAAGCAAACACAAGCGAAACATTTTTGGCAATGGCAAGCGAGCATGGAACAAAACAACCACTTAAAGTAGATAAAGCAATCGATGGTGAACCTTGTAGGACATATTGAGGTGCTCACACTCAACATATTGGGGCAACTAGGAGCTCAAGGCTTTATACTCGGTAGTGGACACATGAAAAGACCGAACAACTCGATTATCGGGGAGTTGTCTCACAACTTCACGCAAGGTATGGGTAAGAAACCTCATTTCAAAGTATCTTCCTTTGTTGGTGAGAACATGCATGATTGGGTTTTGAAACTCAAACACTTTTTCACTTGCCATAACGTACTTTCTGAGGTACGCGTTATTGAAGCAGTCGCTCGCCTTGAAGGTGGTGCCTTTCGATGGTATAAATAGTTGGATCTCGAATACGAGAAACCCTCTTGAGTTTATTGATTGAATCATGGAGAGGTTTGGGCCCACGATATTAGTAAATCACCATGTGGAGATAAAAAATCTCAAGCAATGGGGCAGCTTGGACAATTACAAAGCAAAATTTGAAAATATATGCACTCTTTTGCCCTAAGTTGATGATGAGAGCTTACTTAGGTCTTATATCAACGGACTACGGAAGGATCTCTTATCGAAGTCCTAGTTGCAGATGTGAGGAGTCCAGGAGAGACTTATAGGGTGGCCAAACTTTTTAATGAGAAGCAAAAGAGAATCCAAGCCATAAAGAGGTTGAACTGGCCTTTTGATAGTCACAATCGTTCTTTAAGAGGCCAAAACAAGCCTGATTCATCCAAGGGGGTGATGTCAGCCCCTAAAGTGGAGTCAATCTCACGAACACAACATAAGAAATGTATCAAGAAAGGGTTACACTTTAACTACAATAAGTAGTTCAAGGGCCACACATGCAAGTGCTACTACATCTTTCAAGTGGTATAATCGAACTTTGAAGCCGATGAGCTGTTGGATGACCAACCATCAGATGAGGTAGCTAGCAAGGAGGAGCCTAACCACGACATCTCCTAACATGCACTCTTGGGTGTTTTTATGCCCAACTTCATGAAGATCCATGGCTGCCTCAACTCGTGGGAGGTAAATGTTCTTATCGACATCAGTAGTACGCATAATTTCATCTGTGAGAACATAGTTTGGGATATTAGATGCAAATTCAAGAAGCACCCTTCCTTTGATGTATTGGTTGGCAATAGAACTAACCTCAAGTGTTTAGAGGTCTATCCTGATGTATATATGTTTACAACTCCAAGAAGCTAAATTTCTAGTGTACCTATATGTCTTATCTATTCATGGTGTAGACATGGTCTTTAGAATGCATTGGCTATGAACTTTGAGAAAAGTCGTATGTGACTTCTCCAATATAAAGATGTCTTTCTAGAAGAATAGAGGGGAGATGAGACTTACTGCTACCAAACCTTCTACAGTAGATGAAGTGCAACATAAGAGGGCATTGAAGTTGCTACGAGACACCCAAAGTCCCTACCCGCTCGTTGCTCAAACAATAGAGCCAAAAAACAATCCTTTGATGTTTTTCTCAAAATGACAAATTTATTGGCTAAATTTTATGATGTATTTGTTGAGCCACATGGGCTGCCCCCTAGACGATCCCAAGACCATCATATACTATTGAAGGAGGGCACGAGATATGCGAACGTGTGGCCTATTGGTATGCTCACTCCAAAAAAGATGAGATCGAAAAACTTGTAGGAGAGATGTTGGGCCAAGGAATTGTAAAACCTATCTATTTTGAGAATTATAAATAAATAAAGTGAACATCTTTATGATCGAGTTCGAAAGTTATTTTAGCTTTTAAATTTCATTTTAATTCTATTACATGTTCATTTGCTCATTTCTGGCCAATAAGGGTATAATTGGCATTTATAGAATTATTTTAGGCAATTAATTATTAAATTTATTTAATTTATACTTAAACATATGTAATTAAGTGTATCTATGATTTATTGAAATGATTTTATAATGTTTTGAGATTAACTAGATGTAATTAGTAAGATTATGAATAAATTTTTATCTAAAAGGTATTTTGGTAAAAAATAACTTAAGCGGGTATTTTATTTATTTTTTATATATAGTGATCAATCAAAGATTTGCTAAAACAATAATTTAAAAAGAGTTAGAAAAATTTGTTTTTAGTTTAGCAAACTTTAGGATTTTGATTAGTAAAATTGGATTTTATTATGGACCCATAGTCCATATGAGTTTGGACCCAATGTGTCAACCCAAATTAGTGTTTATTAGAAATTTTAAAGTTAAAGAAATTTATATTTTTATGTTTGTTATTTTGAGTTGAAAGGTTATAAATGTATAAGAAATATTATTATTTAATTGAGTTTTGTTTATATTAAGCTTGAATTAGGGTTTGGGAGCGAATCAAACCCAAACTGAACATGAATTTGATCCAATTTGGATGGGTGCACCTATGGCTAGTAGAGGGGATGGGTGGGGCCCACTAGGGCACCCAAGCCCCTCTTCTCTTCTTTCTTTCTCACTCTCAAAATCGACACCCTAGTTCTTCTTCTTTTCTTCTTTGTTTTTGAGATAACCCTTTCTTTTTTTTAACCCTAGCTGAATCCTTCCCTTGCCTATGGATTCATGCCCTCTATTGGTAAGTTTCTCTTCTTTTTTATCTCTTCCACTTCTTCTTGATGGTTTGCCTAATAGCCGACCCATTTGGCTTATTTCGTGGGATTTGTGCACACATCCAAGCCTTGTGAATTGTGCTAGTAGATTGGCATTTATGCCCCTTGAGGAAGTGCAACACCTCCATCATTTTTATCTTCTTTCTTTTAGCGCTTCTTCTCCTAGCCGAATTCCCCAAGGAAATCGATTTTTCCTTGGGAATCAGGCTTGTTGGGAATGATCTGGTAATGTAGTGATGCCTAGGAATGTGTGCATATCTCATATAGAGGATTTCCAACTTCGAAGAACCAATCGACTAGCTTAAACCTTGCTGATTTGAGGTTTTTGGATTGATTTTTTGGAAATTGCCCCACCCGGTTTCCATTTGGTGCCTATTTTTGTGTGGAAAGGGCTTTTCAACATCACCTCGTTGTTCATACATCCCTGTAACACTCTTTATTAGCGTGAAATAACTCTAGTTGAACCCCCTTCTTGTGTTGTTCTTGGGTTTTTCTTAGTGTTTCATGTGCACACCAAGTGTTCGATCAATCGTTATAGTCACGGTGTGTTGTGGATTTCATGAAACCCCTTGGTCTTTTGTGTTTCTCTACATTATTTACCAGATCCATGATGGTAGGAACCCTTAACTAAATTTTTAGAATGCTTATTTAGGTTGTTTTATTCCTAAATTAGTTTATGCATGTAGCGTAGTTCTAATTTTAGAGTAAATAAGTTTTGGATATGTCTTATAATTAAAATATGCTAATTTTAGATTAATTAATAATTGAAGCATGTAATTAGAATTGTTTAATGTAATAAATTTTGTTTTACATGTTAATTATGAAAATTTAGTTTTTTTTTTGGGAATTGTGTTTCATGCTAAGTGTTCGGTAAAATCCCTAAGAGAGAATTTTCATAATTGGATGCAATATTAAATATGCTTCAAAACCAATTTTTAAATATTGATTATGTGTATTTAAAACTTAGTTTTGAAAGAATTTTATGCACATTTATGTCATGATTTTGATTATGCCTTATATGCGTCATAAAAGCATATCAGCAAGTGTGAATGTGCATAGTTAATTAGGTTAACATGCACATCATATTTTTAATTTGTGCAAGTGTTCATGCATGTGCATTTGAATGTGCATACATGCATGTGCTAATTTAAATTTTAGACATGTATCAAATGCTTAAATGCTTTCACTATGTGTATATATGATTTTTCATGCAAGTACCATAAAAATATGATACTTAATGCCAAGTATCGCAAAGCGGCTAAAAGCCAATGCACATGCAAAAAAAATGGAATGCTTAAGAAATCAGGTAAACTAGTTGTGGTAAGTGTATGATGTAATGCATCATGCAAATATTGAAAGAAGTTAAGAGATCATGCGAAGCATGATTTGAATGTATGGAAATTGAAGTATTTTTCTTGTTACGGTATGGAGATCATGTGTAATAACCTCAAATTTTTTTATTTATTTACTTAAAATTTATCTTAAAATAAAATGTATTTTTCTGAATTGGGCCTGAGATCTGCACTTTGGACCCAGGATCCATAAAGGGTCCATATACCCGTATAAGACACACACACACACACACACACACACACACACACACATATATATATATATATATATATAGTAAAAAAAAATCTAACTCAAGGATCCACAGTTGGATCCATTTGGACCCAACTTGTGAATCCACATTGCAAGGAAGAGACGTGGACCCAACTCAAGGTTGGATCCCAAGTCTCGAATCCGGACCTGGGTCATGCCCTGTGTAACAAACCAGGTTAAAAATGAAGGGTTCATTTCTGAACCCTAACACAGCGTAGAGGTGAGGAGGCTGAGGAAGTGGGATGCACAACCGCTGGGTGAAGAGGAGAATAATAGATACCCTTCCGATTTTCGTGGCTCCCTTCTATATCTCGTCTCCTTCTCTTCCTATTTAGCCAAACTCTCTCTCTCTCTCTCTCTCTCTCTCTCTCTCTTTCTCTCTCTCTTTCCCTCTCTGTTTCCCCAAACCCCGCTTGTTCCCCTGCCGTCTCTCTCTCTCTCTCTCTCCCTGTCGCCCAACCTTCTCTCTTTCTCCCTCTCGCTCCCTGTGTTCGACCACCGCCTCCACTGGCGTCGCCAACAACCTTCCAGTCGAGCAAGAGTGGTCGGTTGCACCTCCAACGATGGCGTCTCAGAGGAGAAGCACCAAACATGTAGGTTTTCTGTTTTTTTTTCTTTAGGGTATTTTGTAGGTTGAGCGTGGTGTGTGGGTTGCCGTAAACCCCAAATCGACATATTTAAGAATTTCAGTTGTTGTGAAAATCTAGATGCTATAGGGGTGTTCGAATAATAAAGAGGTGTTTTCAGATTTTTGATAAGGGCATATACCCTGATTCATGACAGTTGTTGTGAAAATCTAGATGCTATAGGGGTGGATGTTGCCTATGCACGGCTGAACACTTTCCCCTACAAAATTTTTGCTAGGTCTGTGTGGCTTGATCTGAAAAGTGGAAATCTATATCTATTGTTTTTCTTAGAAAAAAAAAGGAATTGAGTAGCTATACCATTAGCATGATAGGTCTGAATGTCCATTTGATTCTGTTAAATAGCTGAAACTATCCACTGTTAGTTACAGTGTTATGTTACTCCTACGAGAGGGATCACGTTATTCTAATTTCATGGTTGGAGTGCGGTAAATCAAAGTTGACTAACCTCTGCTAATATCAAGAAAGGGATGTTGTGTAAACACAAAACCCCTTCCTGTGTGAAAAAAAATATACAGGGCACCTGATCAGTGTGTTACAACTATGGAACCTATATTAAACCATCTAAAATGAATTCACGTTCAAATTAGTTCTATGTATGAATTAGTGTAAGTTCTGAAAATTTAATACTTAGAATATCCTAATGTTGTGATTAGTTTATATGCATAAATTTTTAGTTGAGTTAAATGACTTTAATCAGCCTTGACATCTATTATGTGAAAGTAAGGTTTATCTGTCATCGGTTGGAGTTATTTGCATTTCAGTCTTTATTCAATTCTTATAAGTATCCCTATCTGTATTTCTGCAGCACACCTACACACCTAGTTCATGACTCAGTTTTGTTATGCGCATTACTGTACACACACATGCAGACATGGGCATATTACTTGTAGAATTTTCTTCCACCACTTTTCTGTTCATACATGAAAAGGCCTTCCATAGCGTGTACATCTGCATTTGGGTGCTGGAGCATATTCAATGTTGCTGATATGAAAGAACAAGTTAGTGATTTATTGAGATGATCTGATTGTGATTAGGCATCCTTTTGTTGAGTAGGCAATATGATTTCAAAGTGCATATTTGAATTTTTTTTCATGGTTAATAACTCAGAAAGGTCAGCACACTCCCAGATTAATTATCATGATGGGAATAAATTACAAAGTCAAGGTTGGGTTGGGTACCTGATGCAGGTATGTGGTCTATTAAGCTTGTGTGCAATATCAATAACACTGGTGAAAAACTTAAATTAAAATTTTGATATTGTAAAACGTGAGACACCACAACAGTGGTTTGAATTGCCAAGCTAAGGTGAGAGGCTCCACAGTGACCATTGGGTTAATAAGTGGAACACACATATATATTGAAGTATAATTTTTTGCCTGATTGGTTTAAAGGTACAGGGGCACTCGTGTTTGACGGTTTAAAGGTACCACAACACTCTGAGTTGGTTTGCATAATTAAATGATTAAAGTTTTGGGTAACATACCTATTTAAGGTATAAATGATTGGATATCTACCCTCAATATGGTATGATTAAAAGTTTTGGGGAACTCCAGTGTCTTTGAGTACTGGGTTCAATTCAGGAAAAAACCCCGACATATCAGAAAATACAAATTAATAAGAGAGCAACCCACTCAGATTCGGGCTTACCTTGGAGAGGGTATGTGGCACAAAACTCTAAGGACATGTGTTTTTTGCTTCGAGCGGCAATGGCTCTTTGGTCCCCAGTTCTTAGAGTTAGGGGACCCAGACTACCAAATATGTCATAGGTGGTAGCTCCACGTTCTTCTGCAGAAGTTAGGGATGTATTCTGTTTTGGTTTTGGGCATTTAGGAGGTTCTCTCGGTCACTGACCGCTCTCTTAGTATTACAATTTCAGTTAGAATGTTCAAGTTAATAAAATACCAATGAATAATGAACTCCCGAATGTTCTCTTCTGTTACGATTGCCTTGGCCTGCGTGTACCCACAGGATAATTAAAGAAAAAAATTAACTTAGAATATCTTAGGTATCACATTTGAGTGGAGAGTGACAAGTTTGCAATTTTATACCTAAACAGTTACTTTTGAAATGTGGTCATTTACTTTTAGCATGCAATGGAATATGTGGCTATGAGATATTTAAATTTTGCTAATGCTTTGACCTGTTAGTTAGTTTTTATAAATTGTTGTTGTCATAGTGTAGATCCTTTACTTATTCTTGTATATGCTGAAAATCATACATGATACTCACATCACATACTTGACACATGATATACCTACAAGAAAAATTACAGTATTTCCTACTTAGACAGTTGTAGTCTAATTCTTATAAATTTACTATTTTTCAGGTGGAGAATAGAGTTTATGAGAAGCTTCGGGATGAGACTTCGATCAAGATTTGATTTATTGTTCCCAGGATAGATTGATTCCCTCTTGATATATTAGTTCATGTTATTGAAACTCTGATGTTATTATTTATTTGATTTTGGAATAAAATAAATATTGTTGCTTGATCACTGTTGTAATGTGCCTGAATGCTTAATCCAATGAAATGGTTGTTTTCGCTGTTTTATATATAAAAAAAATCCTCTAAAAATTTGGGTTAAATTTCAAGGTGTTACAGTTATGGTATCAGAGCCTGAGAATAATAAATCAAAGATCACGGTCATGCCACACCCTGCAAGCGCTCTGTGAGTATATTTTATTGTTATTGTTTATGTTACTTGCATATTCTTTTAAAGTGTATATGAGTATAGATATATACAAGTAATAATTATAGAAGAACTAAAATTCATAGATAGTAAAAATGTGTGTTGTATTGAAAATTTTACTAGATATGTCAAAGACTAAATGCTAGTACGAGTGCAGACAATGAATGGCAGGAGTAGAGGGTTTCATGATGGAAATTCTCAGTAGTGTTGTCAGACAATTAACACATAAATGCGCAACCAGACGGATCTAGCTGCAACCGTCAGCGAAAGTCACAATGCTAGCGCAATCATATATGAGAAATTTCTCAAGTGGAATCCGCCAACTTTTTCCACAAAGGCTAACCCAGAGTTAGCCGAGAGCTGGATCGTAGAGATGGAGTGAGCTTTTTAGGTTCTGCCTATTCTCGAGGATAGGCAGACAGACTTTGGTACCTACCGCTTGATGGAAGATGCACAAAAGTGGTGGGATATAGCCCAGACCGTCCATTTTGTCGGGATGAATCCTATCCCATGGGAGGTTTTCAAGGAAGCATTCTTAGAGACATATTTTCCCCCAGCATGTTCGCGATCAGAAGCAACAGAAATTCCTAGAGTTGACCCACGAAAACCTAAGCCTGGTGGATTACACCACGAAATTTCAAAGCCTAGAGCGATACTATCCGAACTTGTTCGCCAATGATAAGGCCAGGGCGACTAAGTATGTCTGGGGACTCAAGGATGAATTACGATCCTGAGTGATGACTAGTCTGCCATCCACCCTCATGTTGGCCATTGAAGCGGCCACTAAGTTGAACGAAGATTAAGAGCGATCTAGGAAGGATCAAAAGGGCATATCATGGAAACGGGGAGCCAGCCCGCAACAACACCAAGGTGGCAAGAAGCACAAACCACCTCACAAGAAGCTGAGGTACAATGGTGGTGATCATCCTCCGCAACACCAGGGACAGAATCAGGTTTGCCCAAAGTGCAACCGGTTCCATAACGAGCAACATTGCCCCAGGGACACCAGTGCATGTCTTTATTGTGGCAAGATGGGTCATTATGCTCTCCAGTGCCATAAAAAAATGACGAACATGCAGAGGAGAAACGTCGGAGGAGAGCATCTGCAACAGTAACCACCTAAGCAACAACTGGCACCGTAGCAGAACACACAAAATAGGGTGCCGAGACGAGTATATGCGACTACTGCAGATGAACTGAAAAAAGGGACTTGGTGTAAGGTACGATATTTGTCGATGGCCATGCTGTACTTGTTCTTTTTTATTGTGGTGCTACATATTCATTTATATTTGTAGAGTTTGCTAAACTTTTAGGTGCACATATTGAACCCCTAAAACATGTATTAGATGTGTACAATCCTATAGGATATAATTTGATGTGTAAATTGTATCTCTGATGTAACAATTGTGTTGGAGGGGTAAAATTTACCTACTGATCTAATTCTGCTCGATATGACTGAATATGATGTCATATTGAGGATGGATTGGTTATATGAATATTATGCCAATGTTCTCTGCCGCCAAGGAAAAGTGGTCTTGTCCCGACCAGGATTGTCGAAGGTTGAGTTTAGGCTCTCCAGACCTACGGTGAAGGCCCAAATTGTATCAGTACTAAAGGCTCAGAAGTATATGCGGAAAGGGTGTTGAGCATTCCTAGTGATTGTATTTTTCTGCGAGCCGAAGGTCACACCACTAGAAGAACTTGAAGTGGTTCATGAATTTCTGGAAGTGTTTCCGGATAAGTTGTCTAGACTACCTCCACAGCGGGAGGTGGATTTTCATATTGAGTTAGTGCTTGGGATGACACTGATCTCGAAAGTGCCCTATTGTATGACCCCAGTAGAGTTAGAGGAACTAAAGAAACAACTTTAGGAGTTGATGGAGCGAGGCTTCATTCGACCCAGTGTATCGCCATGGGGAGTAGCAATTCTCTTCATAAAGAAAAAATATGGGTCTATGAGGTTGTGCATAGACTATTGAATGTTGAATCAGGCGACCATCAAAAATAAATATCCCCTACCTCACATCAAAGACTTGTTCGATAAGCTGCAAACGGCTAAGGTGTTTTCAAAAATCGATCTCAGATCCGAATATTACCAACTCCTGATCAAGGATGATGACATTCCCAAGACAATCTTCAGAACAAAGTATGGTCACTACAAGTTTATAGTTATGTTGTTCGGACTGACAAATGCTCTCGCCGCATTCATGGATCTGATGAATCAGGTATTCTGAGCATACTTAGATACTTTTGTGATCGTCTTTATTGACAATATACTGATATATTTTGAAAGCATGGAGAAACATCGAGACCATTTAAGAATTGTCTTGGGGACTCTTAAGGAACATCAATTGTTCACCAAATTCTCTAAGTGTGAATTCTGGCTCGAGAAGGTTATATTCTTAGGCCATGTCATATCACGAGATGGAGTATCGGTGGACCCGACCAAGGTTGAAGCCGTATTAAATTGGGGTCAACTGAAGAATATCAGCGATATCAGGAGTTTTCCCAGCTTGGCAACCTACTATAGAAGATTCATTTAGGACTTTTCATGAATTGCCATGCCCATGACCAAGCTCCTAAGGAAAGAAATTAAGTTAGAATTGATGGATAAGTATGAGGAGAGTTTCCAAATCTTAAAGAAGAAGCTTACTACCGCCCCAGTATTAGCCTTACCATCAGGTCATGGTGGTTTTATGGTATATTCAGATGCATCAGGTAAATGATTGGGATGTGTCTTAATGCAAAATGACAAGGTGATAGTGTATGCCTCCCGCCAACTAAAGATTCATGAGCTAAACTATCCAACTCATGATCTTGAATTGGCAAACGTGTTCGCTTTAAAGATATGACAACATTACCTGTATGAGGAACAATTTGAGGTGTTCATTGATCATAAAAGTCTTAAGTACCTGTTCTTTCAGAAGAAGTTGAATATGCAACAACGACGATGGTTGGAGTTTATAAAGGATTACGACTTTACCATTTCTTATCACCAAGAGAAGGCAAATGTCATAATTGATTCTCTCAGTCTCAAAGCTGGTTGTAGTTTGTCCAGTTTAGTGACAAAAGCATGGAATTTGATGAAAGAATTCATTGAATGAAAGCCGTTCACAGATGACAAAGGAAGTATCAAGCTATCCAACTTATTTGCTCATCCTAAGATCCTCACAAAGGTTATTGAGGGTCAGAAGGAGGATCCCCAGTACGAGAAGCTCAAGTCACTGTCTCAACAAGAAATTCGCCCTTCTCACTCAAAGAAGATGACAATATCTGGATGCAGAAGCGACTTTGGGTCCTAAATGACCTCAAGTTGAAAGAAGAACTATTAGGAGTACATAGGTCCAAGTACACCATACACCCGGGGAGTACAAAAATGTTTAAAGATTTACAATGGGGGTATTGGTGGAATAGAATGAAGCATGAGGTCGCAAGTTATGTCTCGAAGTGTCTGACTTGTCAACAAGTCAAGATTGAACATCAGAAGCCTAATGAAATGATGCAGCAAATGGAGGTTCTATAGTGGAAATAAGAAGAAATCACCATGGACTTCGTGGTGGGTTTGCCCAAAACACGAAAACAGCATGACGCTATATGGGTAATGGTGGACCGACTCACCAAATGGGCTCACTTCCTACCCATGCGGATAAATCAATCCCTCGGGAGCCTAACAAATTTATACATCAGAAAGATTGTTCGATTGCATGGAGTATCAGTCTCTATCATATCAAATCGAGATCCTTGGTTTTGGGGCCAATTGCAATAGGCCTTGGGTACAAAGCTGAAGCTGAGTACCGCTTTTCATCCTCAGACCGACAGACAATTAAAGAGGACTATCTAGACTTTAGAAGATATGTTGTGAGCCTGTATGCTGGATTGGAAAGGCGAATGGGATAAGCATGTAGTTTTGACAGAATATTCCTATAATAACAGTTACCATGCGAGTATCGACATGGCTCCTTTCGAAACTCTGTTCAGGCGACCTTGCAGATCGCCTGTGTATTGAGATGAGGTTGGTGAACGCTTAATGGAATCACCAATCGTGTTGTAGCATTATACCCAACAGATCAAGATGATCAGAGACATACTACTATCAACTCAGAATCGACAAAAGAGTTATGTGGATCAGAGGTGAAAAAAGCTCACCTTTGAAGTAGGAGATCAGGTCTTCATGAAGTTATCACCCACCAAAAGTGTGTTTCAATTTTGTAAGAAGGAAAAATTAAGCCCCAGGTACGTGGGACCCTTCGAGGTTTTAGAGCGGATTGGAGAAACGACCTATCGTGTAGCACTACCTCACTAGTATGCTTAAATCTATAATGTATTCCATGTATCTATGCTGAGGAAGTATCTTCAAGATTTGTCTCATGTCATCCAGTATGAGGACGTGGACATATGTGAAGATTTAACAATGGATGAAAAACCAGTAGAAATATTAGAGCGAAGCGAGCGAGTCTTGAGATCAAAGACCATCCCTCTCGTCAAAGTGAGATGGCAACACCATGGCATTGATGAAAGCACATGGCAACCTGAGGCCAATATGCGGGAGAAGTACCCTAATCTTTTTGAGTAATCCCTTTCAAGTAAATTTTGAGAATAAATTTTTGTTTAGGGGGAAAGGATGTAATAAAATTGAATTTTTTTGATTTATTTACTTGAAATTTATCTTAAAATAAAATGTATTTTTCTGAATTGAGCCTGAGATCTGCGTTTCGGATCCAGGATCCATAAAGGGTCCATATACCCGTATATATATAATAGAAAAAAAAATCTAACTCAAGGATCCATAATTGGATCCATTTGGACCCAACTTGTGAATCCACATCGCAAGAAAGAGACGCAGACCCAACTCGAGGTTGAATCCTAAGTCTCGGATCCGGACCTGGGCCATGCTTTGTGTAACAAACCAGGTTAAAAATGAAGGGTTTGTTTCTGAACCCTAAAACAACGTAGATGTGAGGAGGCTAAGGAAGTGGGATGTGCAACCATGGGGTGAAGGGGAGGATAACAGACCCCCTTTCGATTTTTGTGGCTCCCTTCTATATCCCACCTCCTTCCCTTCCCATTTAGTCGAACTTTCTCTCTCTCTCTCTCTCTCTCTCTCTCTCTTTGTTTCCCCAAACCCCTCATGTTCCTCTGTCGTCTCCCTCTCTCCCCATCGCCCGACCTTCTCTCTTTCTCCCTCTTGCTCCCGGCGTTCGACCGCCGCCGTCACTGCTGTCACCGACAACCTTCTAGTGGAGAAAGAGTGGTCGGCTGCACCTCCAACGATGGCGTCTCAGAGGAGAAGCACCAAACAAGTAGGTTTTCTATTTTTTTTCTTTAGGGTATTTTGTGGGTTGAGCATGGTGTGTGGGTTGTCGTAAACCGCAAATCGACAAATTTGGGGATTTTGGCTGCTGTGAAAATCTAGATGCTATAGGGGTGTTCAAATAATAAAGAGGGGTTTTCAGATTTTTGGTAAGGGCATATACCCTGATTTGTGACAGCTGTAACTTCCCTATTTTATTTCCCTGGGTGGATGTTGCCTATGCACGGCTGAACACTTTCCCCTAGAAAATTTTTGCTCGGTCTCTGTGGCTTGATCTGATAAGTGGAAATCCATATCTATTGTTTTTCTTACTTAAAAAAAATGAATTGGGTAGCTATATCGTTAGCATGATAGGTCTGAATGTCCATTTGATTCTGTTAAATCGTTGAAACTATCCACTGTTAGTTACAATGTTATGTTACTTCTATGAGAGGGATCACATTATTCTAATTTCACGGTTGGAGTGCGGTAAATCCAAGTCGACTAACCTCTGTTAATATCAAGAAAGGGATGTTGTGTAAACACAAAACCCCATCCCGTGTGGAAAAAAAAATACAGGACACCTGATAAGTGTGTTACAACTATGGAACCTATATTAAACCATCTAAAATGAATTCAGGTTCAAATTAGTTCTATGTCTGAATTAGTGTAAGTTCTGAAAATTTAATACTTAGAATATCCTAATATTGTGATTAGTTTATATGCATAAATTCTTAGTTGAGTTAAATGACTTTAATCAGCCTTGACATCTATTATGTGAATGCAAGGTTTATCTGTCAACAGTTGGAGTTATTTGCATTTCAGTCCGTATTAAATTCTTATAAGTATCCATGTCTGTAGTTTTGCAGCACACCTACACACCTAGTTCATGACTCAATTTTGTTATGTACATTACTGTACACACACATGCACACATGGGAATATTACTTGTAGAATTTGCTTCCACCACTTTCTTGTTCATACATGAAAAGGCCTTCCATAGCGTGTATAGGCATTTGGGAGCTGGAGCATATTCAGTATTGCTTACAATGTTGCTGATATGAAAGAACAAGTTAGTGATTTAATGAGATGTTCTGATTGTGATTAGGCATCTTTTTGTTGAGTAGGCAATATGATTTCAAAGTGCACATTTGGATTTTTTTTCATGGTTAATAACTTAGAAAGGTCAACGCACACCCAGATTAATTATCATGATAGGAATAAAATACAAAGTCAAGGTTGGGTTGGGTACCTGATGCAGGTACATGGGTTGTTAAACTTGTGTGCAATATCAATAAAACTGGTGAGAAACTTAAATTAAAATTTTGATATTGTAAAACGTGAGACACCACAACAGTGGTTTGAATTGCCAAGCTAAGGTGAGAGAATCCACAATGACCATTGGGTTAATAAGTGGAACACACGGATATATTGAAGTATACTTTTTTGCCTAACTGGGTTAAAGGTACCAGGGCACTCATGCTTGATAGTTTAAAGGTGTCAGAGCACTCTGAGTGGGTTTGCACAATTAAATGATTAAAGTTTTGGGTAACATACCTATTTAAGGTATAAATGATTGGAGATCTACCCCTAATGTAGTATGATTCAAAGTTTTGGGGAACTCCAGTGTCTTTGAGTACTGGGTTCAATTCAGGGAAAAACCCTGACACATCGGAAAAAACAAATCAATAAGAGAGCAACCCACTCAGATTCAGGCTTATCTTGGAGAGGGTAGGTGTTACGAAACTTCGAAGATATGTGTTTCTTGCTTCGAGCAGCAATGGCTCGTTGGTCACCAGTTCTCGAAGTTAGGAGACCCGGACTACCAAATGTGTCTTAAGTAGTAGCTCCATGTTCTTCTGTAGAAGTTAAGAATACATTCTGTTTTGGTTTTGTGCCTTTGGGAGGTTCTCTCGGTCACTAACCACTCCCTTAGGATTACAATTTTAGTTAGAATATTCTGGTTAATAAAACACCAAGGAATAATGAACCCCCAAATGTTCTCTTCTGTTACGGTTGCCTTGGCTCACGTGTCCCCACGGGATAAATAAAGAAAAACATTAACTTAGAACATCTTAGGTATCACATTTGAGTGAGAAGTGACAGGTTTGCAATTTTATACATAAACAGTTACTTTGAAATATGATCATTTACTTTTAGCATGCAATGGAATCTGTGGCTATAAAATATTAAATTTTTGTTAATGCTTTGACCTGTTAGTTAGTTTTTATAAATTGTTGATGTCATAGTGTAGATCCTGTACTTATTCTTGTATATGCTAAAAATCATACACGACACCCACATCACATACTTGACACATGATATACCTGCTAAAAAAATTACAGTATTTCCTACTTAAACAGTTGTAGTCTAATTTCTATAATTTTACCATTTTTCAGGTGAAGAATATAGTTTATGAGCAGCTGCAGGATGAGGCTTCAATCGGGATTTGATTTATTGTTCTTGGGATAGATTGATTTCCTCTTGATATATTAGTTCATGTCATTGAAACTTTGATGTCATTATTTATTTGATTTTGGTATAAAATAAATGTTGTTGCTTGATCACCCTTGTAATGCACCTGAATGCTTAACCCAATGAAATGATTGTTTTTGCTGTTATATATATATATATATAATTTCTCTAAAAAATTGGGTTAAATTTCAAGATGTTACATCATGCTTGACATGATTTTAGAATAACAAAATATAGAGTGCTTTTGTAGGTACATGTTTGTGCATGCATAATTGAATTGAATGTATGCATGAAATGAATGCATATGTGAAATGAATGTAAGTGAAGTATTCCATGTATGTTATGAATGTATCATGCATAAAAATATAACACGAATGAAATATGACATGTATCATGCATCAAAGCATAATTGAAATGTGTCAAGTACCATACATGAGAGTATGAATTAAATGTGACATGTATCATGCATAAAAGCATGCTAAAAATGAATAATACATGCAAGCATAGATGAATTATAGCGTGTATTATGCATGAGAGCATAAGCACAATGATGACATATATCATGCAATTGAGCATGGGTACAGTGATGACATATCATGCATGAGAACTTGTATGAATAAGTCATGCATATGAGCATGTACCAATCAATCATGCATAAGGGCATGAAAGGGTTTTCATGTGAGATAATGGCATTAAAAATCTGGCATATAACCTTAGGACTACGTGTTCTTTTGAGGCCACGATGAAACCAGGCTCTCCAAAATGGCTGGGTCTGTCCTGATCTCAATGAGATGGTTGAGTTAGTCTAAATCTCTTGTGTTCCTTGAAGAGGGAAAAACAATACAAGCATCATACGACATAAAACTTTATAAAGAGATAGAGACACCTTTCATCCTTGTCCCACGAAGGTTAGGAGACGAGTCTACTAGTGAGTCCTAGGTGGTAATACCATAGTTCTGCAGAGTTAGGGAAGCATGCTTGTTGTTAGCCCGATGATTGTATCAGGCATAGGCTAATAGTAGGACCACAAGTTATTTTTTCAACCGCTACACTGTAGGGTTGATTGCTCGGGATAGACTTAGTTAAACCCTCGGGAAATAATAAAGCACATAGAATAATAAACATCCTGTTGGTTGTTTTTGGGCTGCTATACCCTCTATTGTACCAAATGGGTTTAATATAATTAAGATAAATAATGCATTAGATTCTGAGAATCACTTTTATCATGTGCATAAACATATTGATATAGACATGTAAAATTGCTAGTTTATAAATGTCATTGCATATGAGCACACATGTGAATAAAAAATACATGTATTGAGTCATAAAATTGATCAAATGATTCAAGTTAAAAACTTGACTAAAATGCATATGAAATGCATGTGTTTATGATACATAGTAGAAAGATCATGAGAATAGACCTATTCCTATGTTATAAAAATGTAAGAGTGCATGCTATGATCATGAGAATTGACATATTGCTTACATAAATATAACAATGCATATCATAGTCATGAAATGAACTTGTTTATGCTTATATAAGAGAATGTATGTGAATGCCTTAAATTACCATACTCGTAATTCTTGTTTACTTGTAAAGCATGCACGTATAATATACACTAGAATGATCAAATGTGATTTTGACCTGTTTGTTATATGCAATTTGTGAATGCATATGCTATAAATGTGAGGGACTCGTATGTCCTAACTTGTTTGAAAAGTATGTGCATGTGTTTCAGGCTGGATACGGTCAATGAGACTTGACCTATTTGCTTTATGCAATTATAAGTGATTTGTTTGGTTGTCTATTCATTTATGCAAATGAATGCAATGAGAATGAATGAATGCAATATAAATAAATATTTTGAAAGTGGATTCCCTTGACCCTCATTTTATAATGATGGAAATTACGTTATGGTTGTACCCATACAAACTTGATTGTATTTTTTAAGTTAAGTTTTGGTTTATGCAATGGGCGCGTTATATTAGTGCCCAAACAAATTTCAAATATCATCTTAGAGGACTGAGAAAAAGGATAAGACACTATGCTCTCGAGGGATACTTTTGGCTGTAATGACATGTTGGGGTTCTAAACTTTAATTGTTTTTAAGACTTGTAAAGACATTAAACTTGTCTGTCATTTGGAATGAAATAAAACCCTTTGCTTATGTCATGATTTAATTTTAATTCCAAAGGTGTAGCTATTAAGCTCACTCCTTCAAATGTTTCAAATTTTAATCTTATTACGTAACTCCTAAAATGTCTTAACCTTTAAATATATTTTGTCTCTTACATTTACTATATGATTGCTTATAGTGTAATAAACTCAATCGAGTTGTGTCTATAGATGGTTTCATATAGTACCTGATACTGGAAGATTGATATATGTGCATGCTTATGCTCATACGAGCTGTCAAGTATTTGGAACGGTTGAAATGTGACCCTAGATGAGTTCATCGATGCATTACCCTTTAAAAGTCATGTTTAGTTTCACACAAATAAAAAAAAAATCAAATTTTCTCAAATTTTTGGGTTTTGAGAAATGTCTTAAAAGGTTAGATTTTTTTG
The DNA here is from genome assembly GCF_984573655.1 of Nuphar pumila. Taxonomy (NCBI): domain Eukaryota; kingdom Viridiplantae; phylum Streptophyta; class Magnoliopsida; order Nymphaeales; family Nymphaeaceae; genus Nuphar; species Nuphar pumila. The sequence continues at coordinate 105,999,444 of NC_143256.1, forward strand.
GGACGTTACAGGAATCATCTGCCCTAGTGTGAGTCCTTTCTCCTCACCAGCGCTCTTGGTGAAGAAGGATGGCACATGGAGATTTTGATCGACTACAAGGCCTTAAATGACATCACAGTGAAGGACACATTTGTGATCTCGGTCATCAAAGAACTACTTGACGAGTTGCATGATACTGCTTATTTTACCAAGCTAGATTTTCGTTTGAGGTACCATCAAGTGCACATGGCCCATGACAATATTCACAAGATGACTTTTAAGACTCATGAAGGTCTCTATGAATTCCTGGTTATACTCTTTGGGTTGACCAATGTACCTGCAACTTTCAAAGCTATCATGAATGATGTTTTTAAATCCATGCTATGAAAGTTTGTGTTTGTTTTTTTATAACATATTGGTATATAGTCATTCTTGGGATGCACATATGCAGCATGTGTGAGAGGTTTTGAATAACCTACAGGAGCATCACTTGTATACCAAGATGTTCAAGTGCCTCTTTGGAAAAAAGCAAGTGAGCTATCTTGGCCATATTGTCTCAGTCCAAGGCATTTGAGACGATCCGGACAAATTAGATGCAGTGAAAGCATAGCCCAAGCCACATATTGTGCATGAACTTTGATGTTTCTTTAGGCTCACTAGGTACTACCAGAGATTTGTGAGAGACTATGGTCTCATAGCCCAATCCCTTACCTCTCTCTTGAAGAATGATAACTTCACATAGACTGATAAAGCCACAAAAGTTTTCGAAAGATTGAAGGAAGTTGTATGCCAAGATCTCATTCTTGCCTTGTCAAACTTTTTCGATGTTTTTATGGAAAAGACAGACACATGTGATAGTGAGATTGGTGTTGTCCTCTTGCAGGATGAACACCCCATTACATTTATGAGTAAGGTCTTGCCTAATCAGAGTTATGGCTTGTCTATCTACGACAAGGAGATGTTTGCTACAGTTCTTGTGGTAGAGAAGTGGCACCCCTACCTCCTTTGGTGCAAGTGTATCTTATTGTATGGACTGACCACTAGAGCCTCAAATACTTATTGGGGCAATGTATCACCACTGTCAGTCAGCAAAGACAGGTCGCAAAGATCATGATATATAACTTTGAGGTCAAATATAAGAAGGGTGTGTAGAACAATGTGGTTAATGATCTTTTCTACTATTTTGAAGACACATCGGTTTTGCACACTAATCTGGAGTCGGTGATGAAGTCGATCCATAATTCGAGATCCAATGTGCGGAAGCTTAAAGTTATAATAGGAGGGTCTGAACAAGACTCAAACGAGCTACGATTAAAGGTGGGGCACTCTTTCCGATAGAGGATGCAAACACAAAAAATGTGTGCAACGAATACACCTTTTCAATGAATCTGAGAACACAGATTTTGGATCTGTGATGACCAAGTTATGATTAGTTCACTGGATTGAGCAGGCAGGTCGTTGTTCATCCAACTAATAGACATACAATCAACTTTGGAATGGTTTTTAGACCCTCAGACGACTGAGTTTGGATAAACTCAAAATAGAAAAGTTTTGTACTATTGTCTTATCTTTCTAACTAACCAAAGTTTGGAATTTTTAGATAAATACTCAGTGAGTTATGCCCAAAATACGTGAGTATGTTTTCTATTCTAAACTAACCGAGATAATGATCAAGAATTAAAGCATGCAGAAAACAAGTAACTTTTGAGACAACAAACAATTGGTTCATTAAATCACATGAAAGTTGTTAATCTAGATATTATCTTTTCAGACCATTAAACACATCAACAAACAAACAAGTGTTCAGAAAATTATGACTCGGGTACTAAACTCTATAAGGAACTTATTTTATCAGCACAGTAACCAGATCACAATTAATAGGATAACTTGCCAGAACTTTTAGACGCCTCACAATGCCGATTTGATCAAAATGCTCAACATGAAAGATATAGGTCCAGAAGTTAGCTTTCTAACAAGCTAAAGGTTGTAATTTTTTGTTCAATAATTTGGGAGAAACGAACAAATTACTGATCACTACCAGAGAAATACAAATAACAGAGCACAACTCTGGTCACATTCAGACACTCAATTTTTTCAGGAATTTTGTCTGCCTTATGATGCGGATTCAAGTAAAGTGATGAACATTAAAGTTGTAGAGGCAGGTCTTAGCTTTCCAATAAGCCTAAAAATGCTTAAAACAAACCTATATATAAAGAGATACAGTCCAAATACCTGGATAGGGTCAGACAATCCCGAATGCAGAAACACACAATGAGTGCAACACGCAAGTTTTAATTCCAGCTTTACTTAGGGTGTTTAAGAGTTCAACCTACACGAAAACACACTTCTAAAGGTGGATTCTCCAATTTTAATATCCCTTTCTCCAACCCAACTCTGGTTAGAAAATACACAATTTACACATACAAAATATTCAATCACACAAGTTCTTAATAAATAAGCTCACAAAGATTTCAGATTAAGAACAAACCACAACACAAGCTTAATACAACAAATGAGTTTTAGCCAAACCGATGGAGACAAAGATCATCCGGTTCACACCATAAACACTTTCTTCAAATCCCAGCATGATGCCACCAGGGAGGAGGTCGTTCCACTCAACTCCTCCACGTTTTGAATGCTTTAAGTCCAGTTCCAACAAAGAAAATTGCCCAAACTTTCTTCAAGCTCTTTCTTTTTTTCAACACTTTACCAAAAATTTTCCATAGAGAGTCAAAAGACCCTTCACCAATTTTTCTGCTGGGATTTAAGAGGCTCAAAAAAGAGCAAGGCTCCTTATTGACCACATGAGAGGCAACCTCCCTTGAGGCCAATGAGGGAGCTCTTTTCAAACAAGCCTCACATCTCATTGCACCTCAAGTTGGCCCAATGGCACAACATCCATTTGAATTAATTGGACCAGCTGAGTGGCACCTCAATCATTCCCAATGAGGATGAGCTGATGTGGCTGGTCATAGGAAGCTTGAATATCATTGACCCAAGTCCATATTGGTTCAGCTTTAGAGAACCAATATAGATCCAGGTGGTGGTATTAGATCTTGTTACAAGATCCAATACTTAATATGGATCTTTACACACATATTACTTTGGATCCAACATCAAAATTATAAAAATAAAAATAAAAATAAAACTACCCAATTACCCCATACACCCTCTAGTGCCACAAAAAGATCCTACAGGGCACTAGAACTATCTAGATCCATAGAATCTAACACCTATAAAAAAATAAAAATAAAATGAAATAAAATAAAAACAAATATCAAATGTGATTCTCAATTTGCCAAAATAGAATCAATAGTGCGAAATATAAATATTGACGAAAATGAATTACTCCGAGGATCCAATTGGACCAGATAAGTTCTGAATGAGATTGGATCATCTCGGGTATCATATCCCAAATTGGGTCTAGAGAGTTGGATTCACATCCAACTCGTCTTTAATGCTCTGATCATTTGGATGCTCTGCATCACACACACTTAGCACTATTGAATGTGATGTATGGAGTAAACCATGTAACACCCAAATAGGCCATAGTGGGATCCACAAGATTGTGTGTGAGTTGGGTACGAACTTGGATAGTCACCCTAACCACATGGTTAGAGGCAGGATCTTGTTATACAAAGGACATATCTACTTATTATCGAAAAGCGATGTGATCCAAGATTTATTGCACGAGGTGCATGACATGCCTAACGGAGGATATGGGGGAGTGTCCAAGACATGCCAGAGGTTGAAATCTCACTTTTATTGGTTGGGCATGAAGACTTGTGTTTGTTAATATGTACGACAATGTGTAGTTTGTCAAGCAAATAAGGATAAGGCGATAAAACCGCGTGGGTTGTTACAACCATTACCGTTCATCAAGCAAATATGTCTAGATATTTTTATGGATTTCGTGGAAGCCCTACCATCATGTGAGTGAAAAAAAATCATCATGATAGTGGTGGATAGATTCTCCAAGTACGTCCACTTCATTGGGTTGCCATGAGAGTAATCGATCAAGTTAGTGGCCAAGCAGTTTGTGAGCCACGTGGTGAAGCTCCATAAAATACCGAATTGCATTGTGAGTGATTGTGATTCGATCTTTTTTAGTCAATTTTGGACCACCTACTTCATGCTTAATGGGACAAAATTGAAATACAATACCTTTCACCACCTACAAATGGATGAACAAACAAAAATTATAAACAAAGCAGTAGAGAGCTACCTTTATTGTTTTGTGGAAGACCATCAGAACAAGTGGCACCAACTTTTAACGTAGACGAAGTACGCCTATAACACAATTCATCATGCATCCATCGAGATGACTTAGTTCAAGGAGTTATATGGGTTCTATCCCCCGTCAGTGTTCACCTACAAGCACGAGAGTGTGGTATCTCTCGAAGTAGATTAGGCTCTAAAGGGGCGATATGAGATTCTCGGGACACTAAAGTAGAACATCATGAAGGTTCAACAATGCATGAAACAAATCTACGACAAAGTTTGGACTGATCAAACATTTTAGGTAGGAGACTAGGTGTGGCTGAAATGCAAGCCTAGAAGACAGAGGAGTCTCATGGGACAAGACTACTACAAGCTCCTGCCTAAGTACTATGGATGGTAATGAGTGAATGAACAGATGGGAAAACTGACTTATTGCTTAGTTCTACTGAAAGAGGTGAAGATTTATCACATCTTTCATATTTTTTGCCTCAAGTCATTTCATGGTGAGCATCTAGTCATAGCAGAAGTTCTCCATGATGAGGATAGAGAGCCCCAACCCACTAGAATCCTAACGACCAAGAGACTCTACAAGTACAACTATATGATATAAAAACATATTATAGAGTAGGACAGTGGGGGCAAGGACACTGCCACATGGGAGTGAAGAAGAAATTCTTAGCTTGGACCTTGGGGACAAGGTACATTAGAGTATGGTGGATCTATTACAGTCTAGAATATGATAAGGGATCTAGACCTAGTAGCCAGGATCCAAATGCCACCTCTAGAGACCCATGGGGTTGTCTAGCACTATGTGGGTCCTAGGGTGATGACATGGCAACTGATGTGGCTTCTTCAATTAAGAAAAGGCTAATTATTTAGAGTCTTAGAAAAAAAGAGGAAAAGACAAACAAACGTCATCACCAGGAGTCATGTTAATTAGCAGAATGGCTCAACATGAGGGCATCGTGAATCTAGAGAGTTCTAGGGAACGTATCTCACTTCTAGAAGTTCATTTGATTCTTTTAATTAAGAGTCCTTAATTAGTTTAGTTAATTAGTATAGAGTTCGTAATTAAGTAGGAGTCCTAACTTAGATAGGTTATTGACTTTTTTAAATTAGATGAAATATGGGTTAATTAGGACTCAATAAAATATCTATGAATTTTTTAATAAACAAAAGAGAGAAATTTCTTATTTTAATGTATTAAGTAAAAAAATATATGTATATTTAAAGATATATATGTGCTATTTTAGAGAAAAAAGAAGAGTTAAGGGCAAAATCATAATTTTTTTGATTTATTTTTAAAATTTTAAATATGGGATTGTATTCGTATCAAAATTCTAAAAAGAATGATCTTGATTTCATAAAAAACAGAGTTGTAATGCATCCAAAGCACTCCTGACAATTTTTGAGGGTATATTGATAATTTGTGCAAATTTCAAAGATAAATATGACGTAAAGGTTATAGTTGTCCCACTCTTGGTTGACCCGATTCAGTCAAACCCCATAGAACTCTTGATTATTCAAAACCATACATTAATTAAAGCCTAGGGTGAAATAAAATTTTCACTAGGGACCTATTTAAAAACTATACCTAAGAAAAAGGCAACTAAACTAACCTAGCTAATTACACCAAAAAGCAAGCTAACCTAGTTAGATCCTAACTACACCACCTCTCAAAACCATGGGACAATCCATGGTTTTAAGCTTCTTGTTTTAAAAAGAGAGGGGAGCCCTCCCTTGGTCTTTCCGATTGGCAAGTTGATCTTGCCATTTGGCAAGATCTCCCTTGCCTCTCCTCCCTCTCTTTTCCTCATTCTTAACTCAGCCTCTCTCCCTTGCTCTCCCCTCTCTCCTCTAGCCTCCTAGTGGTCCCTCCTTGTGGTGGTTTTCCTCTTGGCTTAGTCACCTTCTCTCTTTCTCTCCCTTAGCCACCTCCTTCCCTTCTTAGCTAGGCTAGCCCAAACCCTATCCTTCCTAGCTAAGCTAGCTTATTCGTCTTCCTTCCTAGCTTAGCCAGTCCTTAGGTTTTGACTCAACCTTGGTTTGAACCTAAACCTAACTTACCTTCTAAACCAAAACCAAGTTAAGCCCAAATCTATCTAGTTATCCACCTCCCTAAGTATACCTAGTTTTGCCAAAACCTTACTAGGTCTAACTTGACTAAGCTCCACCTCCCTCCACCCTAGCTAAAATCTGCCCAAGTTAGATGAGCCAAGCTAAGTTTGATTCTGCCTCGATGAAGTACACCCTCAGAGGAATTGCTAAAGTCATCAGAGGAAAATTCCCCCAGGTTATTTTGGAAATCTTTCTACTTTTATCTATGAGCTCCCAAAGGTAGGATCTTCTCTTATCAAATGCTCGTAATTTATATAATGTTTAATATATGCAATTAGAATAGACTTATGCAATTTTAAGTATTTGCTCACTTATGATTTCTCAAAAATATTGATTGGTTATGAATATTTCTTTCGAGAAAATATGAGTATTTTACAAATATTTTTCAATTAAAGAAGGCTTCTCAAGAAAATAAATATTCTAAAAAAAGGATGAAGTATTTTCAAAAGATAAATACTCTCCAACGTATTCACCTTACAAAAAATAAATGACCTTTTTAGAAGGAAATATTTCACAAATACCTCATAGAGGTTAATCCTCCACAAAGTGGACATTTGGCAAATATCTCTTGAACTAACTCTGCTTTGCAAAAAGACTTTCTAGATAGCCAAAAATACTAAATTAAGATTTGTGAAAACCCTAAGAGTCATAGTAACATATAAAACATATAGTTGGCTTCAAGAATAAAACCAAAGTTTAAGGAACCTCTGAGATTCAAACTAAAATACATGAAGAGTATGATAGTCAGAATTATTGTCAGGATCCGCCTAAATAGGTTGAGTGCTCAGAAGAGCCAAGAGTGCTAGAGCAACACTAAAAATCGAGTGAGGTACAACTTAGTCGAGAGAGACCTCCAAATACATCCATCATGATGCATCAGACTTCACTCATGAGTTTCTTAATTTGCCACCCCTTGGCTAATGTGGAAGCTTTTTCTATCTCCGTGGTTGGGGAGGAGTAACCTTCCATGCTAAAAAACTTGGTTTTACGAAGCCTGAAGTATTGCTTACCCTCTCATTATAAACCTTAATAGAATTAATGTTCACAACATAATCTTTCAATTACATTAACTCTATTGCTTTCATACACACACATAATGAATCTGTCACTAAGATTTGGGCCTCTAGTTCAAGTACATGGATGTGTGATTCAATGCCAACAATGTTTTTATGCCATGCATGATAATTGTAATGCATTCCCTTTTCACATATGCATTCATTTACAGGCATTAAACATTATTAATAATATACAACCATACATAATCATATGTTATATTATACTACACATGCACATATAATTCAATGGTAGTGTCTCTTTAATCATAATCATGCAAGATGATTTATCATATGTCATGCTCATTTAAACTTTAAGGCATATATAGACACAACATTATTGTTCACAACTCATGTTGTATGCACATTCATTTATAAGCATTCATATAGGGAATTAACACTTTGCATAGCTTAGTCGGTCTATCCTTGGTTCGAGACCCGGTTAGGTAAGAATCTTCTCTGTTGTTCTCATAGTCACTGTTCTTTACATAGAGAGAATAAAGCTCAATTTTTCTATAGAACGTATAAAATTTTGTCAGTTTTCTTATGTTACAAACTGTTCACAAAAACTCTTTCGAATGAGAGAGATACAAATGTTTTACCGAATAGTGGTCAGTAGCCACATCACATCAATAATTTTTCTTGAACAAGTAGCAATCAAACCATATCATGTATATCTCTTTTTTTCTCAGTTAATGCCCACATATCAGGGATTTTACAACTGATGCCATTACACGTATGAATCAACTTAAAATGCACAACAATTTCGAATGAAAAATACGTGAATGGAAATTTTCACTGATGCGAAAATAAGCAATCACAATATCAAAAATTTAAATATTTTCACAACACCAAAAAGAATAGTTTGAACCCATGGTTTGAATGAACACAAAAATCAACATCACCTTCACACTTTGGACCTGATCCATAATCGGATCAGTACCACAGATTTGTATTGCCCTGTTGAACACAACTGACACCCATACCTGTGTCTACCCAAGTAGCATCCAGCATACCCATACATAAAAATTTGGATTAGGGTCCGGTTAGATAACTGAGACAAAATTGATATTTTGACAACAATCTTACTTGTGGACAGGAGGGTTAAGTTTGAACCGTTGCTTATGATAGCTGCATACTCTAGGAATTAACCCTCAAGGTAGTTTTGAATAAATTAGGAGACATTTGATTACAAGCTTAAAAATCTAGAGGTGATAACCATATTGTCATTTTTTTGCTGTGTATAAAAGTTAACATTAGAGAATGCATTTGTAGTTTCTAATAGAGCAAAATTCAGGAAAACAGTCCTCTCAAATTTAACAACGCCAGTGATCTTGAAGCATTTGTCCAACCTCTAAATTGGGATCATATAGTTGCAGCTTGCTGGAATTCAAGCATTTTAGCATATTAGTATAAAATAATGTTAACAAAGAACATTGAAGTTAGTTAGGGGAAATAAGAATTTTGTTGAAGTTTATTTCAAATTGCGTGTTGTCTATGCTAATAGAAATGATTGATTGTAGTTAATATGGGTCTCAATTGCTTATCCCAAGTAAAAGCTTTTGCGGAAAATTGAAAACCTCTGAAATTTTTGGTGTACACATGAATTAGACCAACCTTGTCATCTTCTTTTGTTTTACTCCCTAGCTTTGTTGGTTGTTTAAGAGTTGGTAGCTGACGAGGAGATGCCAACCCCAACCAATTGCCAAATCTCACAGTTTCAAATCCTTGATTGATAAATCCAAGATCTAGCATTTTAATACTAAATACCCTTTCCCAAACTGAGCCTAAGTTCTCTAACTATGCTTGAAAAGACAACTCAATGAATTGAAAATGGCAGTAACAGTGGGTAACTATTATCTCAAGACGGTTTGCCTTTCTATTAACTTGAATGGAAACTCACGTTGACCTCCTTTTCATCATATAATATAGGATCACTTGATTATTATTTTTTCTTGTTTTCTATCCCTTGCATAAGAAACTCTTACCAAATATAGAGAAGGGTAGTTAACCACCCCACTAAAAAGTCTAATATAGAGCTTCTAGGCATACAATATAAGCTTCAATGTTAATCGAGTAAGGTTGTTTATTGAAAGATCTTGTTTTACGTCTATAAATTATTATTTTTTTAACTTACCTTGAAATGGATCAAACCCAACCCACTTATGGACTGGTTTGGCCTGTATTCAAGAGGGTTCAGAACTGATCCACAAGTGGATCAGTTCTATTAACCTCCTCACACAGATATTAAGATGATCTGACCAACGCACCTCTCGATTCCCATACAAGTGCATGGGATGACCAAACTGTCAAAAACATTTTTTTCAGAACTCGGATTTATCTAGGACAAATCGGATTTGTAGCGTGGTTGAACCTGATCAGGTCAGATGTCAAATTTACCCACTGTATTTGGGGAAAATTCATTTTTTCACTGAAATCAAGGTTTTTCTCAAAACCAATTTCGATGCTCATGAAATCTGAACCGATATCAGTCCCAATTATATTAGGGTTGATATACGGATTCCAAAAGCAAGTTTGTAACTCGAAGTATGCTCGTGCATACTGACCTTAGACTACAAGTATCGGTTTAGAACCCTTACCTTGAAAAAGCTGAAAACCAAAACCTGAGACGCATGGATACGTAACACGAACGGACTGGACTGCTTAAACGGTTGGTCCTCCTCCAATCATCACTCCTCCACCTCCAATGGAGGTCTCCAGCAAATTGGGGAAGGATAGATAAGAGGAAGAAGAGAGAATTTGGGAAGAGAGAGAGAAAGTAGAGAGAAGAGGGATCAGAGAGAAGAAAATAGGGGGGGGGGTGTTATATAACCCTCTTGTGCCTCTCAATATTCCAAATGGGTAAGTATGTTTTCATTTTGTACTCTCTAATTTAATAAATAAATTTGTTGTTAAAATTTTAGGCTACTTTAGTTTTTATTCACTTATGAAGTCCATGCATTGTTTAGTTTTTTGAAAAAAAATTATTTCCCTTGACTTGATCCTAAGTAGGAGTCATAGCCCAACAAGAGGGCCCACATGTGGGGAGACGTCCAACCAAGGATCTTCTTTACCTTATTTTCAGCCCTTAGTTGCCAAATTCTCATTTTCACAACTTAAATTCATACCTATTTTATAACCTTATTACTAAGTAACATAAATTTTTATTTTAGGAAATCTTTGAAATTCCTATTGACTTTTGATTCAAGGGGGTTCCTATTAAAAAAATTCTAGATTTCTTGTTCCTTTTTATTGGCAATCTAAGAGATTTCCTTCTATTAATTTACTACAATTAAATCCCTTATGGATTTCCCCAATTGGATTTTCCCAATTGGATTTCAAATCCAATTGGGATCCAACACATTTAAGAAAACTCAAATCCAATCAAAATCTAAATCCATTTAGGTAGATCCACATCCAAATTGGAGTTCTAATAATCTAAACCCAAATTCACCTTAAATTTAATTCATATTAAATTAATTTCTTAAAGGAATTTTTGCTCGAATTAAATTAAATTTGAATTATAATTTAAATCTAATTTAACATTAAATTTAAATTCAATTTCAACCCTTGATTAACTTTTGAATCTTTTTAATACTTAAATTCAATCTCAAGTTAGCATTAATTAAATTTCACTTAGTTTAAAATTTAAAATCATATTTTTCATATTTATTAATTACCAAAAATTACAGGTATTACATTCAAATTCTAAATTTAATTTCAACAAAGATTTAAATTAATGTATAATTCACATTCCGAATTGACATTTAATTAAATCCTAATTTAGATAAAAATTCAAACTAATTCAATCATGTCTCTATTTAACCTGTGAATTTACTTCAAGTTAACATTAATTGCACTTCTAATTTTTTCAACTAATCTAATTTAAAAAACTTATATTTTTATTATTTAATAAATTTTGAAAAATTGTTGGTGTTACACTCCGATTTGATGTCACTCATGGGTTCTTCACCCTGAAATTAGTTGGAAATAAGGTATGAAGAAAAAGAGATTTTTCTCAATTTTTTAATTCTCATTTTTTGGTGGATGAACTCCCGATTTGATCGATGTGAAAACCTTTTAGGGCAAAAGTGAAGACATGAGGAGCTTTTTCCCATTTTAAACACTGGAAAATGTTGGGAATTAAATGGAGACCTTTTGGCTTCCCAAAAAGTTCCCCAAATTTGGTTTTTGAGCAAAATCTGAATGAACATCTTGGTTTTTTTGCTCAAATCATTCAAAAAACAATTTAAAATAGTTCTAGGCATGATTAAAAACCCAAAAAATAGGATAAAAATGGTGAAAATTGGTTGGAAGTAGACCAATCTATCGCCAGAAAACCCTAGACATTAACAACACTTCATCGTGGGTGTTAGGGTGTTGACGGCAATTCAAGGGGCCTTAACAACAATTAAAATGAAAATGAATTGTCATCAATGTTTCCCAATAGGAGGGACGGATTCATTTATCATCAATGTCCATTAACTAAAAGTTGATTTGTCATTAAAGGTTGGCTAACAACACCATCTTGTGCCAAAAAAGGATGCTAAACACAATGACAAATACTTACCTGGGGGCATTCCTTTGCTTTGTAGGGAGGAGTTGGTGGATCTTCAGGACATGATTTTCACCACCGCACTAGAGGGCTTTTCTTTTCCGGAGAGAGACATGCCAAAGGGGAGCAGAGAGCACGGGAGGGCTGCATAGCCTAAGGAACCTGACGTTCTTCCACGTAAGACTATTTTGAGGGTATGATGAGGGCAATATGTACAGAAGGCTTTCATAGCCTCTACAGGAGAGTCTACTCTTCCTACAACAAAGATACTTGTTTTAGTTCTTGGAGGGAGACGACGATGGAAATGGTTTGCTTTTGACTCCTCCTTCTTTCTGTTGGCAGTTCATTGTATGTAAAATTGGTTTGAATGATGCTCAGTCATGGTTATTGTGTTTGGATAAGAATCAAGGCAAGTTTACTTAGACTTGTTTTAATGATTCAATTTGAATGGGCCTTAATGGATTGCTTGAGGTTGAATAAACTTGATCAAATTTAGTTAAATTAGATTGGATTTGAATAGACTTTGTTGAGGTAGTTTGATCTAATTAATTTAGTTTGGTCAAGTTAGACCAAATAGAATATAGTATTTAAAGATTAGATTTCTTGGCTTAAACTAGATAGACCAAAGTACAAGTCAATCCCTCTTAACCATACATATTCGTTGATTTAAATCAATAATAATTAATCTTGATTATACTGGTTGGCTCAAGTTAATGATAATTAATCTTGATTGAATGAGTCAAATCTCATATGTTTGTCCATGTAAATTGAAAACTAAAAAATTGGCTCAAACTCATGCAATATATTTTAGGATCCAAGTTGGAGATGGATCTAGATAAGCATAATGGAATTATGAAATGTTTTACTTTTTATGTACTTTGGATAGCTTTGGTCCAAATTTTATATTGGATAAAAAGAGTATCATGTTGTAAGTGGATCCAATATGAGATATAGGACTGCTTTATGTTGACACATGTTTTATTGGTATTCCATGCTTAGATCTCATTGATACATGAATTCAGTTAGTCTCAATTTTTGTGGTAGATTTGGATAAGGTAAAACTAGATAAGTTTTGAGTATAAGCATGTGTAAATTATGATTTATACTATAGTCAAATCATAGTGATCATAATTAAGCATATGAATGAATTTGATATATAATCAGTTTGGATCCATATAATTGCTTAATGTTGTGCTTGTATCAAGCCTATTTTGAATGTCTTAATGATAATATCTCAACTTGATGTGGATATGTAAAATTTATAATAACATAATGAGATTAAAAAATTATGCTCTCCTTACCTTTTGAAAAAATGTCTTTTAGGAAGATGAAATGAGAAAGAAAACTGCAAAAGTCTGAAATCCAAATGGAAAGGTTATCCCACGAAAGAGAGAATTGGCAATAAAGCAAAATTACCCAAATCATTGCATATTAACCAAGAATCTTTAGAAGCGAGTAATAGAGATTTACAACTTGATGTCCAAAATTATGGACCATATAGAACTTAGTTAGATAACCTACTCTATGGGCTTAAAGACAGAACAAAGTTACCTCCTGCTTGACCTTGCTTCTCAACCTCCTTTGGTCAGTCCTAGGGAATCTTTTGTCACTAACCTAAGGTGGACTCTATCTAGTAGTCAAACTAGTTAAGAGATAACTAAGGCCAAAAAAGTGCCAATGAGAGAAAATCTTGTATCCAAATTGAGAAAAGTCTTTGTCATATCCCTAGGCTTAGTGATTCCTTATAAAGTTATCACACAATTGTAGGTTTAGGTGGCAACAATTTAGAGAAACAAAAGAGCCAAAAGGGTCACACAGAAAAAGTTAAAAAGAGCCAAAAAGGCCACGTATGAAATAGAAAAAAAATGGTTGTCATATCCTATAAGATGGAGTGGTCGATAGTTGGAGAAAACCATGACTTAGGGTGAACCTGAACATATCTCAAATATTCTATTTCCTGTTTAGCAGCAAATAGAGTCCCAATCTCTGAAAAGACCAAATATGGCTGGTATCATGGATATTTGACTATAAATCCCTATGACTAGTAGTCTATTTATCCTAGTTAAGATTTGATAAGGAGGGTAGTGGTAAATGCCAATCCATTTCTCTTGATCCAAGATAACTTTGAAAAATAGAAGAAAGCTAAAGCAATTGAATTTAAAATTTTGTTAAAAAAAAATATCATTTGGAATAAAGCAATCAGAAGCACAAAAGTGCACACATGAGATCACAAGTTTTACAAAAAATTGATTTTTGAAAAGTGTGAGAGTATGTTCCCAGTGTGAGGATGTGCGAAAAATCATTCAATTTATGTGGGAGAAAGTATCATTCATCATTCTATGTATATTTATGTGCTCAGGGTTACACACATCATCTTACACCTATCATCTCATAAATCATTCATCATTCGTACCATATATCCTTCAGTCATGCACATTCATGCATGCACCCACAAGCACAAAAGCATTGAAACACGCAAAAAGAATGATTAGAAAGCTTAGCATAGCATATCATTGCAAAAATTATGTACATCAAGTGCATATCATGTCTTGGACAAGAGAGGAAATAAGACTATGGAGTGGATCATCTCTAGGATCCCTAGCCATCACTGACTCCTTCTTCATACCCGCTGATAGCACGTGGGTCCCTGCTCGCTGCCCTCTAGACTGATCAACGCCCTGCAATGTCCCAGTTAAAAAATGATATCTCTGGTTGCTCGCTCTGCTCTGCGGTGGTACCAGTGGTCTCCCTCGAGAGGTGCTTGTTGCGAATGTGAGAATCTGGATCTCATGAGTCTTTAACCTCTCCTAGTAGAAGGCCATCAATGCCTCTGGGCATGCAACTTCTCCATCAGTGTCAGCTCATGTAGGAGAGTTCGCAATTTCTCATGATATTCCATATGTTTTCTTTTCTGCAAAAGATTTAAAAAAAAAGTATTAGTATTTTGAAAAATATTATGCTTTTGTCAAAATGTGTTTTATCATATAAATAAAATTGAGCCTATAAGCATAAACAGAGTATGATCTCTATATCACTATCCTAAGTGCTAAAGGCCTATATTCTCTATCACACAAAAAATGTGAGAAGGAGAAGTATCTAATAAGCCAAGTCAGTCTTAAATCATAGTAGGTCTGCCTGGGCAGCTGTCCAATCCTCCTTGAAGGCTAAGTCTCGTGTTGTTTTAGTCTCCTCCAGAGCAACCCTCAAAGTTGCCACAGTGCACTGACTCTCCTCTAGTCTGGACTGGATCCCTGCAAAAAGGTGGTCTGCTCAGACAAGGCAGCCTCTAGACTCCATATTCGTGCCTCATACATTTGTCTCTCCTCCTGTCAGAAAAGAAAAAAGGAAATCAACTTAGAATCTAGATTGCAAATATCAAGATAAGAAGTAGAAATAAGGGATTACGAAGATAGTACCTCAAACTCTCATTGTGGAGGTAGTAGATCCAAAATTGAAGCAAACCACTGGTATTATTCCTCCTCTATTGCCTGCTCTCGACGTACTGGTGACTCAATGACAAAATCCTCATAAGAGAAGTTAGTGTCACCCTCTACTCCCTGATCTCCCTCTATTTGAAAACCACCAGAAGTATTTGTTGTAGCCTGCTCAGAGACCTTCTCTCCTGGTACGACCTAAGCTCCTTCTTGAACTAGCCTTTTGCAGAGTGGACCCAGTTGCACTGAAGAGTACCATCTCAGACACTCCATATCATCCTTAGGTCACTCCCATGGTACCGCCTATAGCACTCGAGTGGCTCGAGCCTTCCAAGCAAGTCCTGTTGATGCCATTTTTTTAGCTCCCGTATCAAACCAAGGAAAAATGAACAACCTCTATAACGCTGATGTGAAAGGAACAACCTGCAAAAGTCAAATTACCTTATCACTCGATCAGGGTAGTAAGGCTCTTCAATCTTGTCAAACATGAGCACACTAGGGGCACAAACCAGAATAGTAGCAGCCTATAAGGATTGCTCCTCGTACCAAGTGTAGGGCCTCCAGATTACTTAAGAATGGTTTAAACCATCGAGGGCTTGTTTAAGTTGACTGATTATGCTTAGCCCTCTCATGTGACATCCTCCACTAGCTCAGCCTAGGGTATAAGGTCCATGATATTTTTAAGGTAGTATTATGTGAAGTATGTTAGTGCATGAGTTTTCTTGTGCGATTCTGAAAATTTCTCATTTTTTTACCAGTATGAACATACGAAGCTTGAAAATTGTGTAAGTATGATATAAATAGCATATGAGGAAAATTTGTGATGAATTAACTTCCAAAATTTTAAGGGTAAGTCTATAATGTATATGTATAGTTTGTCCCCGAATTTGTAACCCAAACGACGAAAAACCTCGTCAGTGCATGTGATTTACGAGAGATCGCTTAGCAATGGAAAGAAAGCCTATGCGAGACAAATTTCCATTTGAGATGGAAAATTTTTCTTGATAAGAGCTCTAGAAGGGTAGTGTGTTGAAATTTTAAAATATGTGTCATGATGAATGTATTTGATATTAATTAACGAATTTGGTAAATTAATGGAAAAAGCGTTTTGGGCGAATTAGTCAAAGAGACGACCAAGCCCTTGGTTGACCACTTTAGGTCGTATTGAGACGACGATGGCCATGAGACCAGATGGGGCAATGAAAATCTCGTAAGAGGCTAGTGCATGATCCAAAAAAGGAGGGCTACGATTGGCCCTACCCACAAAAAAAATAGAAAATATGTAATAATAAATAAATAATGAGGGTCGACATTTCCATTCATATTGGTGCAAGGGGGAAACGCTATCATGGCGTGGGGAACCTCTCCAAGCCATCATCTTGGGGGCAGCGCCCCATGGGATCCATGAGATCCCTATGGTTCTTCCCAAGGAAGAGCCATAATGAGAAGTCTTAGCGCCTCATTGGGTGCATGGGGCGGCATCCCCATGGCACCTTTGCAAATTCTCTAAAACCTTTTGAATCTCAGAGTTTGAGTGGAGGGACTGAGTGGTTGTGGGGAGTTGTGACTCTCTCCCAGCCCTCCATCCTCCTAGAGTGATCCCAGCCATCCTTTCACCTTCACTTTTCTACTTATGCCTTTTTGTAAAAAATGAGAAGCCCAAAGAGGGCAATTTGTTTTAGAGACTCTCTCTCTCTTCCCTCTCATTCTCACTCTTTTCCCCTTGGTCGAGTGGTGTGGGTGAGCCATCTTGGGCGTAGAACTCTTGCAACCAAATCCTTCTTCTTCCGATTTTACAAGTTGAAGTTTCATTCTCTTTTTTCACATATTCGTTCTTTTGTATATGGTTTGGAGCATGAAGCCAAGAGGTCGATGGCATCCGTGCATGCACGTCTCTTGGTGGAGTTTAGAATGTTTATTTTTATAAAGGTGAGCATTACCCATTTTTGTCCATGGAAAACGAGTGTACTCTACCAACCAATGGTGGTTGGCCCTGGGTTTACCCCTTTTTGTTGTTGCATAGTAGTTTTATCAATATTTTGTTGAAGTCCCTGCTCTTACTCTCAGTCCCCCACACACACACTCACTTTCTAAAATGATTTTCAGTTAGTTAATGATTTTGTACTCGTGGTATTGCTTCTATCGGTTACTCACACATATTTTGCATAGGGGTTAGTGTGAACACCCCAAATTTTTTAAAATGTTGTAAATATCCCCGTTTTGCCCCTCGACCCCGTTTTTGGGTAATTGAGTCAGTTTTAAATCTAAATTCTATTTTGTCTCTCAAATTTGGTTAAAATCAAATTCATTTTACATATCTGACTCAATTTCAGATCCAGATCCAGGTCAAAATCCAAATCCGAGCTTCATTATCTAATTTTAAATCAAATTCTCAAAATTATAAAAAATAACTTTTTGAAAGGCTCAGATAGTTCATCCAGTATCCGTTTGGATCCATTGGGTTATATTTCTCGATTCGAGGCTTAAAACTCGAATATTTTCTCAAAACTTGGGTCCAAACCCATTTTCTGAAGAAATTTTCCCAAGATAGCCTTGAAAACCCTCTTTTTGTAAATATTAATCAAAAATACAAAAAAAAAATGGTCTTGTCCCTCGCATTGCTTAGGTTTAGAATCTTAATGCCCAAAAATGACAAAAAATCAGAGAAATATAGAAAAGAAACAAAAATTGGTTTTTTTTGAAGAATAAGCCTTTTTACTAGAAAACAACTTTCGTAAAAGCTTTTTGGAAAACTAACAGTCTTTTGAAAATATCTAAAATAAAGAGGGCTTCAACAAAAATTTCCTGTTAGGGTTACGAAACCCCTCCTGCTCGGTCTTCCGAAGGCACCCATGGCCTCCACCGGCCCAAGCCCTTCATCACCAGCCGCCACGAGCTCCTTCCTGCCAACCCTTCATCTCCAACAACAAATTCCTCCCCTTCGAGATGCTTCTAACCCCTCTTTAAGAACCAGCGGAAGCAAAAACGAGGGGGACCCGTTATCACCCCTCCATCAAGCCGAATCACGTTCGCTTCTTTCCTTGAAGGAAATCTTCCTCCTCTTCCCTCCCCCTTCAGAACTTCTGCAAAAGCCATAGCATCCACCATTCGCCTCCCCATTGGTCTTCCGAGCCCCTTTCCTCTCTTCCCCAAAATTGCTGCAAGTGAAGGGTCACGATCCTGAAGAATCTGCCACGGTAAGCATCTCTTCAATTCAATATGTCTCCCTTTACCTCTGTGTTTTCCCCTCTTCTCCCTGATTTTCCTTTAATCTTCCTTGCTTTTGGCCCCATTAACGCACCATCGGTGACGTTGAGTTACCTGTGCAACATCAACTTACCTCTGTGCAATAGCAACAAAATTTTCTTCTAAATTCCAACATAGTTTTCTCTTTTCCATGATTTTTTTCTGCATTCCTTTTGTTTGTTCAAATTTCTTTTTTTTTCCGTAGACTTTTCTTTTGTATGATTTATCATTTGTTTCTTGTCTCTACACAACCTATTTCCTGTTTCGATTTACAGGCATCGTCAGTGTTCTCATATATAGCTTTTGCTCAATCAACAACATTAGTCGTTTCAGTCAGATGTAAAGTAGCTTCATCCATTTGTGCATTTTGATCTGATCGTGACATCAGATCTGGGTATTATCACTGATCGCATCATGGTGTTGACGTCATTTAGTATTAGATACACTGGCTTTAATTTAGTTTTCCTTGCATAATGCATGCTCCTCCTGGGGTATTGCAAGAACTTGTGAGGAATTCATCAAGATAGAGAAGAGGAAGGAGATCGGTTATCCATTGTTCATCTTAATATCCTCTTTGAATGACTTTATAAAAAAAAAAAGTTTGTTGGGCACCTTCACCATTTCTTTTCCGAGATTTGTGTATTTATCTGTAAAAGAGAATGGGATCAAGTATAGAGTAAAGACAATGGGGTATAGAATCGGGTCCTGTAACCTCACACTGGAATCTCTTCACCAACATCCTTCAGCGCCCCTCATTTTCTCCAAAAGGATGATGCCCATAACCTTCATTATGATAGCCTCAACATCATGGGTAATGAATTCCAGATCATGCCATGCTATGCTATTTTGGAAAAGGGTCGTCCAGTTCCAAAACTCACGACAACTCTGTGTGACGAGCTCTTGGGACTGATCCTGCTGAAAATTATGGATAATACCATCTACTCGAAGGGATTTCATTAGTTACTCTTCTCTATTGAAGAGAAGGGCCATGCTCTTGGACGTGGGATATCTCGGATGCATCGTTTCTTAAAATGACATATCCATCAGCTAATTTTGGAGGTATGTATTTTTTTTTTCTTCTTTTAGATATCTATCATGATAAACTGTCATCTTAAAGGCATTATGGTTTGAGTTTGTGATGAACTTGGTGAACATTATCAAAAGATTTTGAAGGCCTCCAGCCCTCCCCCGCATAATATTTGTGTATTCATCCCACTCCTCTGGGTCATGGCTGGAGCTATAAGTCGTTTATACTTCATGCTTCATTATAATTTTGGGTTTGCATCTGTCACATTCATACCACTCACTTTGTTATCCTCGTTCTGCATTATTTCCAGATTTTCAACCTCAGTAATTATGTCCCATGAATCTCATGCTAATTCATTTACTATCACAACTTTCTGTCCACCATCACATATGTAAGAGCTTACAATCCATAATATCACTCATGGCCATTTGAGTTTATGGGACTTTGTTGTTGAATGTTTCTGAATGGGCAGTAATTGTGGATCCAGTCAGAAATCAGTGCCCTCCAAAATGTTGCATAGCTGGGATCTTAACAGGTTAATTTCTGATGGAAGGTAAAGAGCTGATTTTTACTTGAATCCAGTTCTGGGTAAGTGTTCAGACCTCTCTTTTTTTTTTTTCTTGTATCCATTATATTTCAGGCTTTGATTGTAAGAAATCCAAGGGTTCGATTGTTTATAGCTTTAGATTTCACCTTTGTACATGGATTTACATCTGTAGCTTCTTGATGTTCTCTTTATATAAAAAATAAATAAATAAATAAATAACGGGAGTCTATGTGCATAAATGTGAAAATTCCAACCCGATCTGATGATTACAGAGCAAAGTCTAAGCGAGTTAGCCCACCATCATTTGAGCAGGACTGAAATAAGTATTACCAGAAAGTGAGATTGACAACAACGGAGCTGCAAAAGCCACTGGTGTTGCCATGGTCAATAAACCAAATGAGCTACCCGAATCTGATTGGGAATGAATTCCCTGCCTTTATTGTGGATGGTAAAGACCCAGAGGTATGTGCAGTTCTTCTGAGAGGAGCTAGTAAAGACCTCCAAAATGAAGTCAAGATGAATTTGCAAGAAGTAATATCTGCAGCAAGAGACATCATCAAAAACCCAAAGCTTGTTCCTGGTGGTGCTACTTCTAATTCAGCTCTTCCTGAATGTCTACATCAGTCCTACCTTTCCTATCATCTCACATTCACTTGCCCACTGTTGTGCTTTGCACTCCAGCGCCCTACCCATCCATATGCTACAGCGCTACTTGCATCAGCCTGAGTATAACACGTTCTTCACAATAGCCAGCACATTCCCACCACACAGCAACACTGCTAAATCACTATTGATACAACCATTGCTGTATTTCCATCTATGTCACATTCCCTCACCCATTTCACCGCACATCCTTCATACCATTACAGCTGCATTTTGTCACAGTGGTTCACAAAGAACCACTATAGTCTTTCTTTCTATAGTAGTTTGTCAGGAACTACTATAGTTATAATTCTTCACAGTGGTTCACAAGGAACCACTATAACCCTTCATTTTCCATACAAATTACCGATCTCCAGCCACCATTTTTTTTTTCATTGCCCACCAACTCACAGTATTAATCTTCACTTCACTATTTACTGCCCACATGTGCACAAACTTACCATCACCGCGCTACCTACAGCAAGCTTCAGCTGCACTCTCCTGCACCCCAGCTGCCTTCATCAATAACTCCCAGTTTCCTCACCTGGCTACATTTCCATATTCCAACACCAAAAACACTTGCAGCAATGCCAGGCATTACTGCAATATTCATTTACCTTCAGCAATGCTGGGTATTGCTGAAGCAATCATGTCCATCACCATTTGCTTCATTCATATTTTGTGACTCAATGAAGCTGGGATAAGATTCAGTCAATTAGAGAAAACTGTGATGTTTGGATCAACCTGTATCCAAGTCATTCCTTCATATATATACATATATATATATATATATATATATATATATATATATATATATATAGTCTTCCATTTCATAGCTTACCCTCTAATGAACATCCGCACATCACTACCTATATACTTTACTCTCTGCACTATTTTCATCCACCATTCATACACTGTTGCATCTTCTCTTGCATATCACACTGTCACCACCTTCTTGCCCTCCACAAGTTCACTATGTCATTTCATGTGTATATAACATATCTTGCACTTTGTCCATTGCATCTCATCCATAAATATATGTAGGGCCTTGGGTAGACAAATATAGACTTTCATTTAGTCTAACCCATTGTATATGCTTTTCCCATATAGGATTTCTTTAACCTTAGGCAGATATATACATCTTTTTATTTAGCTTAAAGCATTGCATATGCCTTTGCCATATAAATCTCCATCATATTCACATGCATATTTTCCCCTTAATGTAAGGCTTTCCATATGAATTTTAGATTTAAATATGAGAATAACATTTTGTGTATATATCCTCCATTAGAATAGGCATAAGCATGTGCATTCGCATTTTCAATGAAATATCTTCCATTTCCTTGTATGTTGCTAATCTAGTTGTTTTGCAGGGAAACATATGGAAAATATCATTACTTGGATTTATAAATTCAATTTTATATGTTGTAATAGTTAGATTTTATATTTCCAGTTTTAGATAGAATGAATGAGCATTGTAAATATCATAAATTGCTTGTTTTCATGCATTTTTCCTTTATTTCTCAAATTCTCACATTGGTAAAACACGAATGGCACGTGCACCGTTTCGTAGGAGGTAAATCAATCCTAAGTTGATGATCCACATCAATGTCCATAGTCAGGGTGTGGACAAAACTTAGGATTTTTATCTTTTACGAAATAACACCGGATCCACACTGGATCCATTTTCAAAATTCATCATATTTCCTTAAATATTTTCTCCTTTTATTAGAATTTAACTTAAAATTGACCCAAAATATATACCAATGGCCATAGTCAGGGTATATTGAGAGTTAATTTCATTTTAAATCCTATAAAAACACCCAATGTGTTTCATTCTTGACCTGAATTTAAATATAGATTATTATATAATACATTCAATGACCATAGCCAAGGATGTATTATATCTTCAATCTTATTTTAATTCATCTAAAGAATGAAATAGCTTTTCAAGATCCAATTTCAAAATTCTTCAAATTCATTCATCATTTAGGATAGAACTGCATCATATTTTCAAAATTTCCTTTTCAAAAACTCCAAGTGGTGTAAATATCTTCCTCAATCTATCTTCAATTCTTATAAGATCTGATTCACCCTTTCATTTTCAAATTCAATTTTATTTTCAATCTCAAAGTTCAATTTAACTTTGAGATTACAAAGTCACTTTTATATTCAAATTCAAATCAGATTTTAAAGTTCAATTTGACTTTGAAAATTCAAATTCATTTTATATTCAAAACTCCATTCAAAATTCAGGTCCAATTTTTTAAATTCATTTGTATATTCAAGATTCAAATTCTAAATTTCATTTTCCAAATTCAATTCCAACTTAAAAATTCTTGATTCATCTTCTTCTTCAGATTTCAAATTCAAAGCCCCATTTGACTTTGAAATTCATATTCCAAGTTCGATTCAAAACTTAGATGTTCTTAATTCAAACAATTCTAAATCCATTCTAAGATCCAGGATTCAACACTCACTTTGGATCTTAGACTTCAGATCCAATTTCCTTATAGGATCCAGGATTCAACTCTCATATTGGATCTCGGATTTTGGATCCAATTCCTCTTTAGGATCCAGAGTCCAATTCCACTTTTGGATCTCAAACTTTGGATCCAATTCTCCTTTAGGACCCAGACTCCAATTTCACTTTGGATCTCAGACTTCAGATCCAAATCCATCTCAGGATCCAGAACCCAATTCTACTTCGGATCTTAGACTTCAGATCCAAATCTATTTTCAGAATCCACAATCCAATTCTACTTTGGATCTTAGATTTCAGATCTAAATCCATCTTAAGATCCAAATTTTGGATTTGAATTCCAGATTTCAAAATCAAATTTCATTCTCAAATCCAACTTTCAAATCAAATTTCAGTTCATTTCCAGATCCCTTTACAAATCATGTCTAGATTTCTTAAATTCATTTCTATACCATTTGGATTTCTCCAATCCATTTCAAATTTCAAATCTTAAATTCAATTCCACTTTTTATCTTATCCTAAATCCAAGTTCAAAAACCTTGTAAAATTTCCTTTCCTTCCCCTTTATCTCGGGTTTAAATTATTCTCTTTCCAAAGTCAAGATTTATTCTTCCAAAGACTTAGAATTCCTCTGATCTATCTCAAGTTCTAAAGTTAAATTCAATCATTTCTTCACTCCCTCATCAAGTTCATCTCAGAAAACTTGGAAATTCTTCAAAACATCTTTCTAAAGAGCATACATTATGGCATTGCACAAGCATGATTCTTTGTGCATTTAGATCTTTTAAAATAAATTCTTAGATTATATTTAGGCAAAGCAAAAGGCGTAGATTCGATCCTTGGTTCGATTACCCCTAGTAAAGGCGCCAGGAACGGTCGAACCTCGTATCGACGAGGGAATCCCGTCTCTCCATCTTTTTCCCACAAATTTTCAAAACGGAGGTGAGTAATTTTCTAAATGTTTTCAAATAAAGGTCAAGTGAAAACCACGCAAAAGAGTTCCTTTTCTCTTTCTCTTCTTTTCTCTTCTCTCTTTCTTTTCCTTTCCTTCATTTTTCTCCCTTCAAAAAGGAGGAAAATAGAGGTTAGAAAAAGGAAAAGAGAAGGAAGAGAGAGAAACTGACGAAAGAGGAAAAATTTTGCGATGATCACAGTTTTGGCGACCGTGATGGGACCTGTCTTCGTCCGGTTGAATCTATGCCTTTGCTTTGCTTTTATATAATCTAAGTCTTTATTCTAACATATGTCAGCTACATTTTCCATGCAAATCTTAGAAGCCTAGACTATGTCCTAAGCTGACATCATTGCATATAGGATCTAAGTATGGTTTGGTAGGACCATATTGAGGAGATTATATCCATGTTCACATTAGATTTAGGTTGAAATACAACTCTCCTCAATTTTAGGGATTAAATGCAAACAATGTATGCAAGTGTATGCTTCTTCTTTATTTAAATCTATCTTCTTTAGGACTTGCATTAAAGCCTTCTGATTTTATTGCATGATCATATTTTGAAAACATCCCTACCTATATTTGTCCTGGTCTTCACGTTGTTGGGTTGTCTCACTGAACCATAGTTCGGGAGAGAGCCTCACAACTGGACCACTTATTTGGGTTCGCGCTCCCCTACCACGTACCTAAGGGTCATAGTCCGAGGTATATCGGTAGGTGCTCAAGGATGTTGGGAAGCCTTTACCTTAGAACCGGAGAAATATCTTATATGCCACGTACTTCGAGCTTCGGTTTGAGTATATCGGCATACCTTGATTGGAATCAGATGATATAAATCTTAGAGTTAAGATTAAGGTCCTATCAGTCATTTCAAATATTGCATATAGAGTCAGCTTTAGGGAATGCTATTTGTGTATCCTTGCTTGTATATTGGTGATTGTATGATATTTTATATATCTTCCTTATATTTTCCAAAACCCTGGGTATATATTTCAAAATTTCCTCTTCTGTTTTTAAAACCCAGGTGTATTATTCTTCCTCTTCTTCTTCTTCCTCTAAAAATTCTTCCAAAATTTTTCTGATCCAGCCTGCAAGTTCTTAAAATTTTAAATCTTTACTATTTGTTCTCAAATTTCATTTATTCTTTCATTTTCTTCTGTTTTATATTCTTGTTTATATTTTCATAAAAATCTCTTTCCGTCAAGAGATATCTTTTTCAAAATAATATTTTCTTTTCCATATTTTTGGTTGGTTACTCTCCCTCGTAGAGTGAACAACGCAATTGTCACAAATTTTGTGGCGACTCAATCCCTAGTAATGGGATACAATTCCAACATAAATCCTTCCTCTTGTCAAAACTTCTCCAAAAAGGTTTCTTTGGTCTAAAAACCTCCACTTTTCTCTACAGAGAGAGTTGATATTTGAAAATGGTCACGACAAGAGCAGGAAAAGAAACAGATCCTCAACTCAGCGACAGTGAGGCGGAAGGGATGAGCTCTCCCAAATCGGCCAGGGGACAGGGTCAGAACAAGAAAGATGACATCGATCCCGCTATGTATGACATGTTCCAAAAGATGATGGCGAGGATGATGTCAGAGCAAGCCGAGGCCAAGCTGAAAGAGGCAGTTCCTAAAAGCAAGCTGAGGAAGAAGCTTGTAAAGAAGCAAGTCAGAATTGTCAGAAAGAAGGTGCAGCCAGATACTACTTCTGAGGAATCAGAGTCAGTCGAGGAAGAATCGGAAGAGGAAGAGCAGATTGTCTACAAGCAGAATCCTCCGAGACAGTCTGTAAAGATAGTTGCGGAAGAGCCCGAATCTGTCAACAAGCCCAAGTCTGGGGCTCCAGCAGAGGACCTGATGAGCAAGCAGATGAAGGAAATGAGTCGAGCAATCAAGGACATTCAAGCCAAAGGTAAGGGCAAGCCGACCTACACCGGCGAAGATTTTTATGATGGTCTAGATGGGGATGATAATCTGGAGAATCTTCCCCATAAGTTTCTCAAATTTGACGGGACTGGCAACCCTAAAGCCCACTTAGCCACATTTTATGCAGAGTGCAGCCGTTTCAGAAAAGACAACAGGGCTCTGTTCATTTGCTTTCCCCGCAGTCTGGAGGGTATAGCATCCAGGTGGTATGCGGACCACATCAATCCTATCGAACTACGAGAGTTCGATAAAGTAGTCAATTTGTTCATAGAGCGATTTCTATTCAACACCGAGATTTCCCCTACGCTCAATCACCTTTACAACCTAAAGCAGAATGAGACTGAAAGAGCAGGAGAGTTCATCCACAGGTGAAGAAGTACCTGCAACAAGATGAAAGTTCCCATTCCAGAGGAACATGCATTACAAATAATCCTCAGCAATTTCTCTCAGCCCCTGAGAAGTCTCATTGCCACTTCTCCGGCAAAATCCTTTATCAAGTTGATTGAACGAGCCGAATGGCTCGAGGCAGGAATAGAAAGCGGGCTTTACGAGGGCATGCCTCTTGCCAAAAATATCCAAGATCAGAAAAAGAAAGCGCAGTTCACTCATGCAGCTGATACCTCTGGCAATAATCATGATAACAACAGAAGAAATAGAAATGACAGCAAAAATGGTCAGAACCATGGCGCAGCTCAAAGGGAGAAGTCTTCCAAGCAGAATAACAAGCCGTCTCAGTCTAAATTTTCGCGAAAGGAGAAGATAAAGCACGAAGGTTGGAGTAATGACCGTGAGTTCACTCCTCTAAAGCAAACGCTCGAAGAGGCCCTTGAATTCATGCTGGCCAAAGGATTGGTTAAACTCCCGAAAGTCACGGATCCTCCCACGGTCATGGGAAGGTTCAAAAATCAGTTCTGCAAGTTCCATCGAGCAGTGGGGCATGACACCGATCACTGCTTCGTCTTCAAAAATATTGTTCAGGATTGCGTCGACAAGAATCTCTTTGCTGAAGATGAAGAGGAAGATGACTTAGCCGTCATGACCAAGTCCCTCCCCGACTACTCAGAAGACTGAAGATGTCAGAATTCTCCTACCTTTTCCCTTTTTGCCAAGTCATCTTGTAGGGGGGCAGTCAGCCCAGTCCTTTTGTGACCTTTTGGTCAAAGTGTTTGTAAATATTTCAGTTCTTTGTTATCAGTTTTGCTCGTCAATGAAATGTCAATTTTCCTTTATATCTCTAAATATCCCAATACTTTCTTCCTCT
The DNA here is from genome assembly GCF_984573655.1 of Nuphar pumila. NCBI lineage: Eukaryota > Viridiplantae > Streptophyta > Magnoliopsida > Nymphaeales > Nymphaeaceae > Nuphar > Nuphar pumila. Next base: position 106,026,885 of record NC_143256.1, read on the forward strand.
GCCACATAGGGGCATTTGCTTTTGAAAATCTATATTTCAAAAATCTCTTCATCAGCTTCTGTTAAAATCACATCTAAATTCCTATTCTTTTTAGAATGCGGGACCAATCCTGACATCATTCATGAGAGAAATGATATTACCTATGAGGGCTTTTCAAAAATCATGAAATTTCAAAAAGTCTTTTTTTTGACTAAAGAGTTCAAATATTCTTTGGTCCAACCTTTGTCGACCCTCGTGTTGATCATGTTTTCAAAAAATAGGTTTTCGAACCATTGCATTGAAAATCAACCCTCGTGTTGATCATGTTTTCAAAAAATAGGTTTTCAAACCATTATATTGAAAGATCAACCCTTGTGTTGGTCTTATCTTCCAAAATGAATTTTAAACCTTTATATTCAAAGATCAATCCTTGTGTTGATCTTATCTTTCAAAATGGATTTTAAATCTTTTCAAAGATCAACCCTTGTGTTGGTCTTATCTTTCAAAATGGATTTCAAATTTTTTCAACCCTTATCTTTCGAAGTGGATTTCAAAACCTTTATATTCAGAGATCAATCCTTGTATTGATCTTCTCTTCCAAAATAGATTTCAAATCTTTTTTTTTTAAAAGTTCAACTCTTGTGTTGGTCTTATCCTCCAAAATTGATCTCAAAACTCTTCAAAGATCAACCCTGGCGTTGTTCTTATCTTTTAAAATGGGTTATAAATCATCATATTCAAAGATCAATCATTGCATTGGTCTTATCTTCCAAAAATGGGTTTTAAATCAATATATTGAAAGATCAACCCCTGTGTTGGTCTTATCTTCCAGGATTGGGTTTTAAATCATTATATTTAAAGATCAACCCCTGTGATTGATCTTATCTTCCAAGGTTGATTTTTAACATTATCTTCAAAAGATCAACCCTTGTATTGATCTTATTATCAATTTCGAACTATTATTTTTGGAAATCAGATCTATTGTCGATCTTCTGCTTCAAAATTAGATTTCAAAACCATTGCCTTCGAAAATTAACCCTCATGATGATCTCTCATGTTTGATTTAAAGGATCAGATCTTGTGCTGATCATTCTTCTTGTGGTGGATTTTCTTCCCCCAAAATGATTTCTCATTTATCCCTTAAATAAACATTTTCCTTTCAAGATCCCATATGCAGGCAGGATCAGAAAAACTCCTTTTTCTCTTAAATCTTATAAATTTTCAGTTAAGTTTGATATTTTTATCAATTGCATTCATTTTATCGAGTTTATATCAATTTTATCAAAGTTTTTTATCAAGTTTTATCAATTTCTCCTCAATCCTATTAAATTTTATCAAAACTTTACCCTTTCAGGTTAAGGGATAAACCTGATGCCTCTTTCCCATGAGGTATTTCCTTTATTCTTATTTCCCACTCAGGTTAAGGGATAAACCTGACCCTCGTTGTTCGAGGTGTTCCCATTCAGGATAAGGGACAATCCTGAAACCCCTCGTAGGAGCCACAATGCTACCTATGAGGATTCTTCTATAAATACAAGTTTTGCCAATCTTTATTGATTTTCTAGATTTATATCAATTTCCCTTCATTAAATTTTCTTAAATTCAGGATAAAGGGATAATCCTGAAACCCCTCATAGGAGCAACAGTGCTACCTACGAGAATTCTTTTCCAAAATAAATGTTCAAAATTTCTTTCCTTTCTTCTTCTCCATTTTTATAAATTTTGTTCTTCTCCCCTTTCAGGTTAAGGGGTAAACCTGAATCATTCGTTTCTAAAATTCTCATCAAATGTCTATTCCACTTTCCCTTCATGATAAGGGAAAATCCTGAAAAACGCCAACAAATCATTCTCGATCAAATCTCAAGTATCTTAAAGAATGTCGGTGTCCCCTTTTTCTTCAATTCTCCATCAGAAAACCCAGTACTTACACTGGGGCATTTTTTTGAAAAACTCAATACTCATACAGGTAAGCCTAGCACTCGTGCTAGTGTTTGGCTGACCGATCAGTTAGCCCTCATGTTACAATCTTTCCTCGATTTTCCTTAAATTTTGCCAGTCTTCTTCTATCCATTCTCATCAACTCTCCTTTGAAGATTCGAGTTTTCGACTCGAACTTCCAACTCTTTCCTTTGAGATTCGAGCCTTGACTCGAATTTTTCAGCTCTCCTTCGAAGGTTTGGGTTTTTACTCAAGTCTTCTGTTCCTTCACAAATCTGAACCTTTCCGGTTTTCCCTTGAAATTCGGGCCCTGGCCCGAACTTTCCAACTTTCCTTCAAAAATTTGAGTTTTAAATTTTCTTGCCTTCAATAAATAAACCTTCAAAGTTTAGATTCAAGCCCTGACTCGAACTTTCCCGTTTTCCAAAAAAAAAATTAGGTTTTTATCTCAAGTTTTCTTGCCTTCAGTAAATAAACCTTCAAAATTTTGATTCGAGCCCTGACTCGAACCTTCCTGCTTCCCTTCGAAAATTTGAGTTTTGTCTCAAGTTTTCTTGCCTTCAATAAATGAACCATCAAGTTTTCCTTTGAGATTTGAGCCCTGGCTCGAACCTTCCTGCTGTCCTTCGAAAATTTGAGTTTTATCTCGAGTTTTCTTGCCTTCGATAAATGAACTTTCAAGTTTTTCCTTTGAGATTCGAGCCCCGACTCGAACCTCCTAAGTTTTCCTTTGAAAATTTGAGTTTTTACTCGAACTTCCCTATTTTCCTTGTAGAATCCGAGTCCCGATACTCTTTTCAAAGGATTACCTTCAAAATCCAGTTTTATATCAAGCTTACCTTCAGAACTTTAAATTTACATTTACCTTCAGAATTCAATCTCATGATTGGTTTCTTCCCCAGAAATGAGATTGGTTTCTTCCCCAGAATCCCACTGATGTGTCAAAATTTGATGTTATGCAAAGGTTTCGTCATCAAAGGATTTCAGGAATATCTTGCCAAATTGCCATAAAATAGTTGTTGATCTCAAACTTTTATTAAGAATTTCCTCAAATCTCCTTAAGTATTCCTTCCAAAAGGGTGAAGCTTCTTTGAAAAAAGGCTCAAACTCCAATTTTCTGTTGGTCAACCAAGAGGATGAAGAAAAAAAAATATTCGACATGACCAGTAAAGGAAATATTCAATGATGCTGAAGAGCCATAAATGAGCTGATATTGATCATAACTATGGCACATTCTTAAAGATTCTTCTTTGACAGTAAGACAGTGGAAATATCCTGGGCAGTCAGAAAAGAACCTACCCAGTTCATGTCTCCTCAAGTCCGCTAAGCTGCAAATCAAATATCCGCAAAAGGGATCTCTCAATTGTCGTCAAGATAAAGGCGAATTAAGCGAGTAGACCCCCGGGGCCAAAGAAGATTTGAAACATCTCCAAGATGACGGAGTTTGTGACGGATTCTTCTAGGGAAAGTTCGGATCACCGTCGAGATGAAGACGGATGTGATGGACCTACCGACAAACCCTAAAAGATATTTGATTTCAGCTATCATCTAAGTACCTTTAAGTCAATACCATCATATATAATCCCTGAGATAAATGAAGGATCGGAACATCTCCAAGATGAAGGAGTTTGTGACGTACCCTTCCCTGAAAAAGAGAGAAAAGTCAGGACATCTCCAAAATGAAGGATGATGTAAAAGCCCAAGAAAGCCCCATGACTCAAAAGAGTGCAAAAAGATCATCATGGGAAAATGCCCAGGATATCAAACTGCCCAAACTGCAAAGAATCTTCTTCATCTATGTGAAATTCTTCTATCAATATCTTCTCATTTAATTACTTTTATGAAGCTAAGAATATTTCCTCTCCTTTCATATCAAGGAAATTGATAGCATCCTTGAAGAAGACCAACAACTAAATTTGACTTTGATCCTGGATTCTATAGAGTTAACCTAGTTGGGGGTAATACTCTAGGTGGAAAAGGGAACATCTTCCAAAAAGTGCTTACCTTAAAATTACCTTGAAGCAACTGAAAATTTTATCATTTTGGCAAAATTTTCCAGCTTTCCTGATAAAGAAATAAGAACTTGACATCTGTTTTGATACATCTTGGTGTTGCCTTCCCCGTCTTTCGCTTTGTCGAGAGACTCACCTTCTCCTTTTCTAAAAAGGATTGCCTTCTCCGTCTTTCGCTTTGTCGAGAGACTCGCCTTCTCCTTGATAAAAGGATTGCCTTCCCCGTCTTTCGGTTTGTCGAGAGATTTGCCTTCTCCTCGATAAGAGGATCGCCTTCTCCGTCTTTCGCTCTGTCGAAAGACTTGCCTTCTCCTTGATAAAAGGATTACCTTCCCCGTCTTTCTCTTTGTCGAGAGACTCGCCTTCTCCTTGATAAAAGGATTGCCTTCCTCGTCTTTCGCTTTGTCGAGAGACTCACCTTCTCCTTTTTCTAAAAAGGATTGCCTTCTTCATCTTTCACTTTGTTGAGAGACTTGCCTTCTCCTTGATAAAAGGATCGCCTTCCCTGTCTTCTTGCGTTGTCAAAAGACTTGCCTTTCTCCTTGATTAAATGATTGCCTTCTTCGTTTTTTTGCTCTGTCAAGAGACTTGCCTTCTCCTTGTTAAAAGGATTGCCTTCTTCATATTTCATATCTTACATTCTCCTTGTTAAAAGGATTGCCTTCTTCATATCTTACATTTTGCCTTCTCCTTACCAAAAGAATTACCTTCTTCACATTTCACATCTTACATTCTCCTTGTCAAAAGGATTGCCTCCTTCATATTTCATATCTTGCCCTCTCCTTGTTAAAATGATTGCCTTCTTCTTATTTCACATTTCGCCTTTTTCTTACTATTGCCATCTTCATATCTTCATATTTTACCTTCTCCTTGCTAAAAGGATTGCCATCTTCATCGCCATCTTCATATTCTCGCTCTTACCTTCTCCCGTCCAAAGGATTTGTCCTCTTCTATCTTTTTGCCTTGTCAATAGATTCATCTTCTTGATAAAAAGTTCGCCTTATTCATCTTTCACCCCGTCGAAAGATTCACCTCCTGTTACCTTATTCATCCTTCATTTTGTCTCACATCTCCTTACTTTCCATTTCTCACATTTTCCGGAAGAGTTACCCCATTCAGTTGAAGTATCTCTCCTGTCCTATCACGGTTTCAAGAAATCCGTATGGTTGTTCCCACTCAGGTTAAGGGTCAAAACCTGTACTCCCTGCGAGAGGTCATTAAATTCAGAAGTTGATTTAGTCTCAACAATGAGACGTCCAAGTTCATCCCTTTTTCAAAGCTTTAGGGAGCCCCATTTTCTTCCTCCTTTCGCAAACCCCTTTCGGATTTGTTCGTCCAAACTCCGAAGGTCCCATCATGGTTTCTTCATTTGAGGATTCCATTTTGGTCGTCCCCTTCAAGTTAAGGGTTAAGCCTGAACCTCGCCCCTCGAGGTATCTTCCTTTTTTAGGTTTGGGTTAAAAACCTGAGTCTCGTTTCGACGAGGTGTTTTCTTCCCAGTCCCATCATGGTTCTTCATATCGAGGAATCCATGCTTTGATCCTACTCGAGCTTTATCTCATGAGACATTTGACAAAAATGTCCCATCAAGGCCCTCATATATTTCTTTCCCCATTCAGGTCATTTTGAGATATCCTCGTCCCATCCAGGTTAAGGGCTAAACCTGAGTCATTCCAAAAAGGTTGATCTTGTTTCACCCATGAGACTTGATCAAAATTCTGATCTTTCACCATCTTGGAATCTTTTACCCAAGGTCCCATCACGATTTCCTCATTTTTATTATTCAATCACATCATTGTCGAGGATTTCATCCCCCCTCCCCAAAGCCATTCAGGATAAGATTTTAAGCCTGAAAAACCGTGTTTTCGAAATAATTCTTCCACACCTAGTTTAGATCTGCTGACTGGAGCATTTTTCAAAATTTGGAGTGTTTCTTTGCCACTAAGCTCGGCTTTCAACCGGCTTAGTAGCAAAGAGGGGCATCTGTGAGCACCCCAAATTTTTCAAAATGTTGTAAATATCCCCGTTTTGCCCCTCGACCCCGTTTTTGGGTAATTGAGTCAGTTTTAAATCTAAATTCTATTTTGTCTCTCAAATTTGGTTAAAATCAAATTCATTTTACATATCTGACTCAATTTCAGATCCAGATCCAGGTCAAAATCCAAATCCGAGCTTCATTATCTAATTTTAAATCAAATTCTCAAAATTATCAAAAATAACTTTTTGAAAGGCTCAGATAGTTCATCCAGTATCCGTTTGGATCCATTGGGTTATATTTCTCGATTCGAGGCTTAAAACTCGAATATTTTCTCAAAACTTGGGTCCAAACCCATTTTCTGAAGAAATTTTCCCAAGATAGCCTTGAAAACTCTCTTTTTGTAAATATTTATCAAAAATACAAACAAAAAAAATGGTCTTGTCCCTTGTATTGCTTAGGTTTAGAATCTTAATGCCCAAAAATGACAAAAAATCAGAGAAATATAGAAAAGAAACAAAAATTGGTTTTTTTTGAAGAATAAGCCTTTTTACTAGAAAACAACTTTCGTAAAAGCTTTTTGGAAAACTACCAGTCTTTTGAAAATATCTAAAATAAAGAGGGCTTCAACAAAAAATTCCTGTTAGGGTTACGAAACCCCTCCTGCTCGGTCTTCCGAAGGCACCCATGGCCTCCACCGGCCCAAGCCCTTCATCACCAGCCGCCACGAGCTCCTTCCTGCCAACCCTTCATCTCCAACAACAAATTCCTCCCCTTCGAGATGCTTCTAACCCCTCTTTAAGAACCAGCGGAAGCAAAAATGAGGGGGACCCGTTATCACCCCTCCATCAAGCCGAATCACGTTCGCTTCTTTCCTTGAAGGAAATCTTCCTCCTCTTCCCCCCCCCTTCAGAACTTCTGCAAAAGCCATAGCATCCACCATTCGCCTCCCCATTGGTCTTCCGAGCCCCTTTCCTCTCTTCCCCAAAATTGCTGCAAGTGAAGGGTCACGATCCTAAAGAATCTGCCACGGTAAGCATCTCTTCAATTCAATATGTCTCCCTTTACCTCTGTGTTTTCCCCTCTTCTCCCTGATTTTCCTTTAATCTTCCTTGCTTTTGGCCCCATTAACGCACCATCGGTGACGTTGAGTTACCTGTGCAACATCAACTTACCTCTGTGCAATAGCAACAGAATTTTCTTCTAAATTCCAACATATTTTTCTCTTTTCCATGATTTTTTTCTGCATTCCTTTTGTTTGTTCAAATTTCTTTTTTTTTTCGTAGACTTTTCTTTTGTATGATTTATCATTTGTTTCTTGTCTCTACACAACCTATTTCCTGTTTCGATTTACTGGCATCGTCAGTGTTCTCATATATAGCTTTTGCTCAATCAACAACATTAGTCATTTCAGTCAGATGTAAAGTGGCTTCATCCATTTGTGCATTTTGATCTGATCGTGACATCAAATCTGGGTATTATCACTGATCGCATCATGGTGTTGACGTCATTTAGTATTAGATACACTGGCTTTAATTTAGTTTTCCTTGCATAATGCATGCTCCTCCTGGGGTATTGCAAGAACTTGTGAGGAATTCATCAAGATAGAGAAGAGGAAGGAGATCGGTTATCCATTGTTCATCTTAATATCCTCTTTGAATGACTTTATAAAAAAAAAAAAGTTTGTTGGGCACCTTCACCATTTCTTTTCTGAGATTTGTGTATTTATCTGTAAAAGAGAATGGGATCAAGTATGGAGTAAAGACAATGGGGTATAGAATCGAGTCCTGTAACCTCACACTGGAATCTCTTCACCAACATCCTTCAGCGCCCCTCATTTTCTCCAAAAGGATGATGCCCATAACCTTCATTATGATAGCCTCAACATCATGGGTAATGAATTCCAGATCATGCCATGCTATGCTATTTTGGAAAAGGGTCGTCCAGTTCCAAAACTCACGACAACTCTGTGTGAGGAGCTCTTGGGACTGATCCTGCTGAAAATTATGGATGATACCATCTACTCGAAGGGATTTCATTAGTTACTCTTCTCTATTGAAGAGAAGGGCCATGCTCTTGGACGTGGGATATCTCGGATGCATCGTTTCTTAAAATGACATCCATCAGCTAATTTTGGAGGTATGTATTTTTTTTTCTTCTTTTAGATATCTATCATGATAAACTGTCATCTTAAAGGCATTATGGTTTGAGTTTGTGATGAACTTGGTGAACATTATCAAAAGATTTTGAAGGCCTCCAGCCCTCCCCGCATAATATTTGTGTATTCATCCCACTCCTCTGGGTCATGGCTGGAGCTATAAGTCGTTTATACTTCATGCTTCATTATAATTTTGGGTTTGCATCTGTCACATTCATACCACTCACTTTGTTATCCTCGTTCTGCATTATTTCCAGATTTTCAACCTCAGTAATTATGTCCCATGAATCTCATGCTAATTCATTTACTATCACAACTTTCTGTCCACCATCACATATGTAAGAGCTTACAATCCATAATATCACTCATGGCCATTTGAGTTTATGGGACTTTGTTGTTGAATGTTTCTGAATGGGCAGTAATTGTGGATCCAGTCAGAAATCAGTGCCCTCCAAAATGTTGCATAGCTGGGATCTTAACAGGTTAATTTCTGATGGAAGGTAAAGAGCTGATTTTTACTTGAATCCAGTTCTGGGTAAGTGTTCAGACCTCTCTTTTTTTTTTCTTGTATCCAGTATATTTCAGGCTTTGATTGTAAGAAATCCAAGGGTTCGATTGTTTATAGCTTTAGATTTCACCTTTGTACATGGATTTACATCTGTAGCTTCTTGATGTTCTCTTTATATAAAAAATAAATAAATAAATAAATAATGGGAGTCTATGTGCATAAATGTGAAAATTCCAACCCGATCTGATGATTACAGAGCAAAGTCTAAGCGAGTTAGCCCACCATCATTTGAGCAGGACTGAAATAAGTATTACCAGAAAGTGAGATTGACAACAACGGAGCTGCAAAAGCCACTGGTGTTGCCATGGTCAATAAACCAAATGAGCTACCCGAATCTGATTGGGAATGAATTCCCTGCCTTTATTGTGGATGGTAAAGACCCAGAGGTATGTGCAGTTCTTCTGAGAGGAGCTAGTAAAGACCTCCAAAATGAAGTCAAGATGAATTTGCAAGATGTAATATCTGCAGCAAGGGACATCATCAAAAACCCAAAGCTTGTTCCTGGTGGTGCTACTTCTAATTCAGCTCTTCCTGAATGTCTACATCAGTCCTACCTTTCCTATCATCTCACATTCACTTGCCCACTGTTGTGCTTTGCACTCCAGCGCCCTACCCATCCATATGCTAAAACGCTACTTGCATCAGCCTGAGCATAACACGTTCCTTCACAATAGCCAGCACATTCCCACCACACAGCAACACTGCTAAATCACTATTGATACAGCCATTGTTGTATTTCCATCTATGTCACATTCCCTCACCCATTTCACCGCACATCCTTCATACCATTACAGCTGCATTTTGTCACAGTGGTTCACAAAGAACCACTATAGTCTTTCTTTCTATAGTAGTTCGTCAGGAACTACTATAGTTATAATTCTTCACAGTGGTTCACAAGGAACCACTGTAACCCTTCATTTCCATACAAATTACCGATCTCCAGCCACCATTTTTTTTTTCATTGCCCACCAACTCACAGTATTAATCTTCACTTCACTATTTACTGCCCACATGTGCACAAACTTACCATCACCCCGCTACCTACAGCAAGCTTTAGCTGCACTCTCCTGCACCCCAGCTGCCTTCATCAATAACTCCCAGTTTCCTCACCTGGCTACATTTCCATATTCCAACACCAAAAACACTTGCAGCAATGCCAGGCATTACTGCAATATTCATTTACCTTCAGCAATGCTGGGTATTGCTGAAGCAATCATGTCCATCACCATTTGCTTCATTCATATTTTGTGACTCAATGAAGCTGGGATAAGATTCAGTCAATTAGAGAAAACTGTGATGTTTGGATCAACCTGTATCCAAGTCATTCCTTCATATATATATATATATATATATATATATATATATATATATATATATATATATATATATATATATATATATATATATATATATATATATATATATATATATATATATAGTCTTCCATTTCATAGCTTACCCTCCAATGAACATCCGCACATCACTACCTATATACTTTACTCTCTGCACTATTTTCATCCACCATTCATACACTGTTGCATCTTCTCTTGCATATCACACTGTCACCACCTTCTTGCCCTCCACAAGTTCACTATGTCATTTCATGTGTATATAACATATCTTGCACTTTGTCCATTGCATCTCATCCATAAATATATGTAGGGCCTTGGGTAGACAAATATAGACTTTCATTTAGTCTAACCCATTGTATATGCTTTTCCCATATAGGATTTCTTTAACCTTAGGCAGATATATACATCTTTTTATTTAGCTTAAAGCATTGCATATGCCTTTGCCATATAAATCTCCATCATATTCACATGCATATTTTCCCCTTAATGTAAGGCTTTCCATATGAATTTTAGATTTAAATATGAGAATAACATTTTGTGTATATATCCTCCATTAGAATAGGCATAAGCATGTGCATTCGCATTTTCAATGAAATATCTTCCATTTCCTTGTATGTTGCTAATCTAGTTGTTTTGCAGGGAAACATATGGAAAATATCATTACTTGGATTTATAAATTCAATTTTATATGTTGTAATAGTTAGATTTTATATTTCCAGTTTTAGATAGAATGAATGAGCATTGTAAATATCATAAATTGCTTGTTTTCATGCATTTTTCCTTTATTTCTCAAATTCTCACATTGGTAAAACACGAATGACACGTGCATCGTTTCGTAGGAGGTAACTCAATCCTAAGTTGATGATCCACATCAATGGCCATAGTCAGGGTGTGGACAAAACTTAGGATTTTTATCTTTTACAAAATAACACCGGATCCACACTGGAACCATTTTCAAAATTCATCATATTTCCTTAAATATTTTCTCCTTTTATTAGAATTTAACTTAAAATTGACCCAAAATATATACCAATGGCCATAGTCAAGGTATATTGAGAGTTAATTTCATTTTAAATCCTATAAAAGCACTCAATGTGTTTCATTCTTGACCTGAATTTAAATATAGATTATTATATAATACATTCAATGACCATAGCCAAGGATGTATTATATCTTCAATCTTATTTTAATTCATCTAAAAAATGAAATAGCTTTTCAAGATCCAATTTCAAAATTCTTCAAATTCATTCATCATTTAGGAAAGAACTGCATCATATTTTCAAATTTCCCTTTTCAAAAACTTCAAGTGGTGTAAATATCTTCCTCAATCTATCTTCAATTCTTATAAGATCTGATTCACCCTTTCATTTTCAAATTCAATTTTATTTTCAATCTCAAAGTTCAATTTAACTTTGAGATTACAAAGTCACTTTTATATTCAAATTCAAATCAGATTTCAAAGTTCAATTTGACTTTGAAAATTCAAATTCATTTTATATTCAAAACTCCATTCAAAATTTAGGTCCAATTTTTGAAATTCATTTGTATATTCAAGATTCAAATTCCAAATTTCATTTTCCAAATTCAATTCCAACTTAAAAATTCTTGATTCATCTTCTTCTTCAGATTTCAAATTCAAAGTCCCATTTGACTTTGAAATTCATATTCCAAGTTCGATTCAAAACTTGGATGTTCTTAATTCAAACAATTCTAAATCCATTCTAGGATCCAGGATTCAACACTCACTTTGGATCTTAGACTTCAGATCCAATTTCCTTATAGGATCCAGGATTCAACTCTCATATTGGATCTCGGATTTCGGATCCAATTCCTCTTTAGGATTCAGAGTCCAATTCCACTTTTGGATCTCAAACTTCGGATCCAATTCTCTTTTAGGACCCAGACTCCAATTTCACTTTGGATCTCAGACTTCAGATCCAAATTCATCTCAGGATCCAGAACCCAATTCTACTTTGGATCTTAGACTTCAGATCCAAATCTATTTTCAGAATCCACAATCCAATTCTACTTTGGATCTTAGATTTCAGATCTAAATCCATCTTAAGATCCAAATTTCGGATTTGAATTCCATATTTCAAAATTAAATTTCTTTCTCAAATCCAACTTTCAAATCCAATTTCAGTTCATTTCCAGATCCCTTTACAAATCATGTCTAGATTTCTTAAATTCATTTCTATACCATTTGGATTTCTCCAATCCATTCCAAATTTCAAATCTTAAATTCAATTCCACTTTTTATCTTATCCTAAATCCAAGTTCAAAAACCTTGTAAAATTTCCTTTCCTTCCCCTTTATCTCGGGTTTAAATTATTCTCTTTCCAAAGTCAAGATTTATTCTTCCAAAGACTTAGAATTCCTCTGATCTATCTCAAGTTCTAAAGTTAAATTCAATCATTTCTTCACTCTCTCATCAAGTTCATCTCAGAACACTTGGAAATTCTTCAAAACATCTTTCTAAAGAGCATACATTATGGCATTGCACAAGCATGATTCTTTGTGCATTTAGATCTTTTAGAATAAATTCTTAGATTATATTTAGGCAAAGCAAAAGGCGTAGATTCGATCCTTGGTTCGATTACCCCTGGTAAAGGCGCCAGGAACGGTCGAACCTCGTACCGACGAGCGAATCCCGTCTCTCCATCTTTTTCCCGCAAATTTTCAAAACGGAGGCGAGTAATTTTCTAAATGTTTTCAAATAAAGGTCAAGTGAAAACCACGCAAAAGAGTTCCTTTTCTCTTTCTCTTCTTTTCTCTTCTCTCTTTCTTTTCCTTTCCTTCATTTTTCTCCCTTCAAAAAGGAGGAAAATAGAGGTTAGAAAAAGGAAAAGAGAAGGAAGAGAGAGAAACCGACGAAAGAGGAAAAATTTTGCGATGATCACAGTTAGTCCGGGTTTTGGGTGCTAATGGTACCACTCATTCTTCTTCTTCTTTTTTCTTCTTGTCACGGTTTTATGTTGGGTGGTTGGTGTGAGTTTTGGAAAACGGTTTCGAAAATTATATTTTATATAAAAACAGTGTGAAAGCCAAACACCAAAAATATAAAAACTGGCTCGCACAAGTGGCGGAGTCCGGGTGGAACTCAGGGAACGAAAAATACTCGTATTCAAACACACAAGCTAAACTACTCTTTATTGCCAAAAATAAAAGAATTAATTAAATAATTAAATAATTAAATAACTAAGGAAGTATTGCCCTACGCAGAGGGCTTAACCAAAATAAATAAACGATTTTATTACATACCCAATTAATAAAATAAAATAAAACCCTAATCTAAAAAGAAAAGAAAAGGCTTCAGTGCTTCGAGTCTTCTTGTCCCTTCTTGAGGTAATACATGCTTTCTTGAACTTTTTCTTTTCTGAGGGCTCCCTGAGGACACTTTTGAGGGCTTGAGGGGACCTCAGAGGGTACTTTTAGGGCACAAAAAGGGGCTCATCGCACGTTCCAACGCTTACCTGCAAAAATAAAAACAATGCAAAACAAAAAAAAAACAAACAAATCTACACAGAAACTATAGGTTAGTTCATTAAACAAAATTCAGCAAAACAAAGATTGAAATAAGAAGTAATAGACTAACCCTACAGGACGAAATAACAAAACTAACTTCTAACAAACTATATGTAAAAAAGAAACCAACTAATGTAACAACTTATGAATACTAAACTAAAATCAAAGAAGGATGAGCTAACTAACAAAAACCATCTGACGTACATTATTTCAAACTAAGTTAATCTACCAAACACCATGTAATAATGGTAAACTAACTTACAAATAAAGACAATGCCTACATGATTTTCAAGAATTCTAGATATTGAACTAACAACTATTCTAATGGCTAACACATGACAACGTATTGTATGTAATCCTAATAATTTCACTAATGGTAAACTGAAAATAACAATGCAGCCTAACTACAACTAATGGATCTAGTTAATAACAATGAATAAACGTCTAATGAGTTGAACACTTAATAAAATAAATCACTAATAAAGTTCAGCAAGGTATGTAATCAAAATTAAAAATGTTAGTACAGAAATAATGCATTGACTAAACGATTATGACACACATATGAGCTAATCAACTAATGCAATATGCTATCAACTAATGAAATACATAAAGGAAGATGAAATATAATAACTATTAATGCAATGCAATATGTCAAATATACCTTATCCTAACCAAAATAAATCAGCATCAAAAGCTAACTTATAACATCAATTAAAGTCAATGGCTAAGAATCCTAACTAAACTAACGTCAATTGCTTGATGTCTATATTAACTAATCAAACAAAATTGCAGGACCTATGTTAACTTAACTATAGGCTGAACCTAATGGAAATTAACACTTGTTGAATACCAAAAAGAAATCAAAACATGTAATCTATTTAAGCTAATGCATGCATAAAAAAAAAACGAATTTAGTACCTAACCTATATGAAATAACTTAACTACCTTTACCAAAACGTTGACTAAAACCTCTTCACGCTGGTTCTTTGATAGCGTCACACAGAATGTGAAAAAGAAAACACTGAAACTAAATAACACAAGAAGACGCTGAACCTAAATAAAATAAAACATTGACTGAATAAAATAATAACACGCTAAAGCTATAAAAGAAATAGTATATGTTTTATTTTTTTCTGATTTTTGGTTTTTTTTTCAGATGATGATAGATCTATATGCACGATGCAAAGATGTACAAAATGAAATAAAATTATGGAATGCAATGCAATAAACTACGTGAAGCTAAATGAGACAAGAAGAGAAGCAAACCGATATTTGTTTTCCAAGAAGGGATTGAGAAGAGAAAGATGGAGATTCCAGCTGCATGCACGTGATCCCGACGAAGATGAAGAGGCTGCCAATGAAAAAGGGGTTTGAGGCTTGATGAAATGGAGGAGGAAAAAGAAGAGGGGGAGAAGAAGAGAGGAGGAGAAATCTGCAATAGAGAGAGAGAGAGTAAGGGAGAGAGAGAGAGAAGAGAGAGGCAAGATGGAGGGGGTGCGAAGGCTGCTGGAAAAACAACCTCCATGGCTGAAAAAGATGAGTTTATAATGATCTAATTAGGTTAAAACAGTTTTTTCTAAAAGACTCCGAAGATTTTTGCTAATTTCCAAAACAAGGTCTTTTATGAAAAACATGTTTTTCTAAAAATCAAAACTTACTAAACTAATTAAAATTTAGCTAATACAAGCCTAAACTAATTGAACTACAATTAAGAAAATCTAAATCTGATAAAAACACTAAAACTGCAGGGAAAGCTTTGAAAAACTTGATTTTCTGATAAAATTCAATTCAATGCGGTTTCTCAAAACTAACGATAAAAATGGGTTTTTATAGTAATTTTAACATGAATCATGCATAAATAATGATTATTAAAATACAAATATTATGCATGATCAACTACCCCCATGCTTATTCTTTGCTAGTCCTCAAGCAAACTGAAGCAAAAAAAAAAATACTAAACTAGACACAATAAAAACCTAACTCACTTTTATAGGAATCACGGTTGCATTTAGCATATGCAACAAGCCTTTTCAACCCCTGGGTTGCCTCAGTGGACGAGTAAGGTCTCGTGAGGGTTTGCATTGATGTTACCCACAAACATCTCTGTCATGTATGCATAAATATTTTAAAGCACAAAGCATTAGGCAGTTAAGGAGTTTGTTTTCACAAATAATTCATGCCATTGCATTATCAAAACATGATTAGAGTCTTCTACCTGCCACCACAGAATAAAATATTTTCTTTCACTTTTCTAAATAGCATAATCATTTATGTTTCATTCTTAGAAATTCAAATACATACATGTGATTATTTACTTATCCTCATTCATATGTCTGTTGCACAGGTTTTCTCAATATTTGCTTCTAAGCAATGAACTTTTCTCTTTTACGCTCTTTTCTTTTCTTTTTTTGATTTTCAATTTTTCACACATTTTTTTTCTTTCTTTTATTGAGTACTATATCAAATTTTCAGTTTTCGTGACCCGTGTAACGAGCTTTGGGTCAGTGACTCCCAGGCCAGACAACCTTAGGGCACCAAATATAAAGTATCCCTCGGACTTAATTGCTCGAGTCACTAGACCTTCAATTTTTTATAGTTTACGTATAGTCTACTTCTCTGTCATGTGCAATGTCAATATCTATTAGGCTCTCTATAAAGTCCATGTAACGGGCTTTCAGGCCGATGGCTCCCAAACCAGATGGCTTTAGGGCACCAGGTGTAAACACCCCTCATGCTCTACTTGCTCGAACAAAATAGGCCACAGATATCAACGTAGACAAAGAATTGACTTCCTTCATTATCCTTTTCAACATGGAACTCAAACACTTCAACTTATGTCTAAGCCCAACTACTAGAGAGTACGAAGATATCAAACAACTAAACGTATGCTCGTTTCACTTTTTGAGCTCTTTTGCAATATTGTTCATTTGCTTGGTTTTCAAAAATCAAACTGTGCATATTCATACTTGTGATTCAAAATAAACTCTAACATGCATCTATAATCATTTCTTTGAAATTCACATAAGCAACCACAATTTTCTAGATTCGTGTTAGAAAAAGTTTTTCGTGGGGCTTAAAAATTCGCTAAAAACATTAGATGTTGCAAAGCAGTCATATAAGTTCAAACTCGCTCCTTAAAAGCCCAATTTTTATGAGTTGTCATCAAAAGTGCAAGTACTAAGACAAAAAAAAATTGGGTGTGCCAACTACACCCTCCCCCATGCTTGAATGACACTGTCCTCAGTGGCACTCCCCCATGCTTGCATGAAACTAAGTGAATGCATATGAAAATGAAATGAATGAGAGAAAAGGGTAGAGGTCACCTGATCCATACGGTGAAACCTTACCTGATGCGACATGCAAATAGCTCTGAATAGGTGCCACCTGTCTCATAGTTCACAACTCATAGAAATATGCAAAAGAATGCAATGCATACATGATCTAGGCTTGACGCTCATAAAGAAAAACTACCTAAAAACAAAAAAATTACTAAAGCTACTAATAGTGCATCACAAATATGGGTTGCCTCCCATAAAGCACTAAGTTTTACGTCCCCAGCCAAACGGATCTCTAGAAGAATCCTTCATCGTCCATGAGATCAATGGACATGAAGTCTCACTCAATCGGGCTCTCTATGAAAAATAGTGTCATCTATGACACTGCGCACTATATTCCTGCCCACTCGACCCCGAAAAATAATACCATGACTCTCGCTAAAGGAAGAACAGAGATTAGTCTCCTCTGAGAGACTACTCTCAAAAGGGGAGTCTAGAACAGATCGACTATCGATATATGCAACCTCAAACAAGTGGTGGTCATGATCCTGCTTGACTAGGTCAAGCATCTTTTGCATCTGCACCTCTTGCTTGCTAAAAGCAATCGGCGGTCTGAATGCCTGGGAGACTGGGGCTCGGTGAATATATGATGATTATAGAAGTTGTGGGCCTTGCCCCTTCTCCTGGGTCCTAATGGAGGAGATCGACTCATTAGTGAGTATGACATTGGGTTCATGAATCAATTCCTGAATGGGGTGACACGCCTTCCCATTCCTAAGGGATGTAACAGATTTGACCTACGCAGGATGTGAATCTGTGGGGTGCAGGTCAAATGACAAGGGATCCTTTCCCTTTGAGTTGACAACAGACTGACTAGATAGGGCCCCCTCGCTTTGCCTGCTGAAGGCCTGAGCCAATTGTCCCATTCGAGTCTCTAGCTTGGCTATTGACTGCATGTGGGAACAAAGAGTGGCCTTAATATCAGAAAAGGCCTCTAAGATCTTCTCCTGAAATGATATGCGTGATGTGAGCTCCTGAGAAGAATGCAGACTATACTGGGTGTGGACCTGTGGATCTATGGGACGCGAGTAACTTTGTGAAAAGTTACTCTGTCTATGTTGTGTCTGGTTGGGTTGATGGGGTGGACTGATGTGGTGTTTTCGCCATCCTGGGTTATATGAGGATGCAACTGAATCATGCTCGGGCCCAGCGAAACCTTGGGCAGCATTCACCTGCTCTTGAACGAATTCAGGATATAGCAGCGCTGCCGGACAATCAGAAACACAGTGTGCAGGGCTAGCGCATAGCTCGCACACTCTTTCTACTAGACTTTGCGAGGAATTTGCTAGAAATTGATCTAATTTCCTAGTCAACAGGTCAACCTTGGTTTGCAAATCTCGCTCGGACCCTACTTTGAAAATCCTCACTTTCCTAGGACCACTAGACACAGATGCAGTCCTATCGAGCCGTAAAGACAAGGCATGATGCATCATGTTCTCACTCAAGGTCTCAAATAAAGACCAAGCCTTGTCCTCACTCTTGAGCATAAAAGTTTCCCCACACGACGAATCAACCATTTGACGGTTCTTCTTAATAAGACTGTCATAGAAATACTGCATTAGTTGCCAACGGGGCACCTGGTGGTGAGGACACTTACGAAGAAGATCCTTCATCCTCTCCCAAGTCTCGTGGAACATTTCTCCCTCTATTTGCGAAAAGCTGGTGATGGCCTTTCGATACTAGTTCGTCTTACCGATTGGAAAATATTTTTTTAAAAATTCCCTTTGCATATGTTCCCACGTGGTAATTCTAACTGTATCTAACGCCTTCAGCCAATGCTTGGTTTTATCCTTCAGAGAGAAGGGAAACAAGGTCAACCTCATAGCATCATCTCCAAAGTTATTTATTCGCACTATCGAGCAAATCTCAAGAAATTCATCGAGATGATGATATGGGTCTTCATTACTAAGGCCATAAAACGAAGGTAGCATTTGGATAACGTTGGCCTTGATCTCAAAGTGGTTCGCTCCTACATCAGGTCTCGTGATGCAGGAGGCGAAAGTATAAGTGTTAGGCATGAAGTACTCCCTAAGGGGACGAGTCATCTGCTGATTCTCAGCCATGGTTGCAGATCTCGGGGCTCTCCTAATACGAGACTTTGGGTCCTCAATCGGCTCTACCAGCTCGGGGTCAAGTGAGCGTCACCCTTGCATACACCTCGAAGTAGACCGGTGTAGCTCACGTCCTAATGTGAGGTTTTCTACATAACTAACGCGCTAGCGGCCAAACCACGCAAACCACAAAGCGAGTAAACTAAAAAAACAAAAACTAAACAAACACCACGCAGTTGCACACAACAGGGATTATGCAAAGAAAATGAAATCTATGTGTACGGTACCAATCGTACACAATCATCTCTAAAGGGATCCTAATGGGTGGGCTGTGCAGAAAAGTAAACTCGTCTCTACAGTATGCACACACGTGGTTCTAAGCCTAAATGCGAAAAGCAAACTAAACAATCCTAATTAAAAAACTGAATTAAACTAACAACCTATAAATACGAGAACAAACACAAGGCAATTAAGTGAATACTAGTATTTCGCCATTTCCCGGCAACAGTGCCAAAAATTTGATGTCTTTTTTTAATTATTGTAGTTTTGAAAAGATTTTTATATGAAAAGCATGTGAAAGCCTGACACCAAAAATATAAAAACCGGCTCGCACAAGTGGTAGAGTCCAGGTCGAACTCAGGGAACGGAAAGTACTCGTATTCAAACACACAAGCTAAACTACTCTTTATTGCCAAAAATAAAAGAATTAATTAAATAATTAAATAACTAAGGAAGTATTGCCCAATGCAGAGGGCATAACCAAAATAAATAAATGATTTTATTACATACCCAATTAATAAAATAAAATAAAACTCTAATCTAAAAAGAAAAGAAAAGGCTTTAGTGCTTCGAGTCTTCTTGTCCCTTCTTGAGGTAATACATGGTTTCTTGAACTTTTTCTTTTCTGAGGGCTCCCTGAGGACACTTTTGAGGGCTTGAGGGGACCTCAGAGGGTACTTTTAGGGCACAAAAAGGGGCTCACTGCACGTTCCAACGTTTACCTGCGAAAATAAAAAAAATGCAAAATAAACAAAAACAAACAAATCTACACAGAAACTATAGGTTAGTTCATTAAACAAAATTCATCAAAACAAAGATTGAAATAAGAAGTAATAGACTAATCCTACAGGACGAAATAACAAAACTAACTTCTAACAAACTATATGTAACAAAGAAACCAACTAATGTAACAACTTATGAATACTAAACTAAAATCAAAGAAGGATGAGCTAACTAACAAAAACCATCTGACGTACATTATTTCAAACTAAGTTAATCTACCAAACACCATGTAATAATGATAAACTAACTTACAAATAAAGACAATGCCTACATGATTTTCAAGAATTCCATATATTGAACTAACAACTATTCTAATGGCTAACACATGACAACGTATTGTATGTAATCCTAATAATTTCACTAATGGTAAACTGAAAATAACAATGCAGCCTAACTACAACTAATGGATCTAGTTAATAACAATGAATAAACGTCTAATGAGTTGAACACTTAATAAAATAAACCACTAATAAAGTGCAGCAAGGTATGTTATCAAAATTAAAAACGTTAGTACAGAAATAATGCATGGACTAAACGATTATGACACACATATGAGCTAATCAACTAATGCAATATGCTATCAACTAATGAAATACGTAAAGGAAGATGAAATAAAATAACTATTAATGCAATGCAATATGTCAAATATACCTTATCCTAACCAAAATAAAGCAGCATCAAAACCTAACTTATAACATCAATTAAAGTCCATGGCTAAGAATCCTAACTAAACTAATGTCAATTGCTTGATGTCTATATTAACTAATCAAACAAAATTGCAGGACCTATGTTAACTTAACTATAGGCTGAACCTAATGGAAATTAACACTTTCTGAATACCAAAAAGAAATCAAAACATGTGATCTATTTAAGCTAATGCATGCATAAAAAAAAATGAATTATGTACCTAACCTATATGAAATAACTTAACTACCTTTATCAAAACGTTGACTAAAACCTCTTCACGCTGGTTCTTTGACAGCGTCACACAGAATGTGAAAAAGAAAACGCTGAAACTAAATAACACAAGAAGACGTTGAACCTAAATAAAATAAAACGTTGACTGAATAAAATAATAACACGCTAAAGCTATAAAAGAAATAGTATATGTTTTATTTTTTTCTGATTTTTGTTTTTTTTTTTCAGATGATGATAGATCTATATGCACGATGCAAAGATGTACAAAATGAAATAAAATTATGGAATGCAATGCAATAAACTACGTGAAGCTAAATGAGACAAGAAGAGAAGCAAACCGATATTTGTTTTCCAAGAAGGGATTGAGAAGATAAAGATGGATATTCCAGTTGCATGCACGCGATCTCGAAGAAGATGAAGAGGCTGCCAATGAAGAAGGGGTTCGAGGCTTGATGAAACAGAGGAGGAAAAAGAAGAAGGGGAGAAGAAGAGAGGAGGAGAAATCAACAATAGAGAGAGAGAAAGGGAGAGAGAGAAGAGAGAGGCAAGATGGGGGGGGGTGTGAAGGCTGCTGGAAAAACAACCTCCATGGCTGGAAAAGATGAGTTTATAATGATCTAATTAGATTAAAACAGTTTTTTCTAAAAGAGTCTGAAGATTTTTGCTAATTTCTAAAACAAGGTCTCTTATGAAAAACATGTTTTTCTAAAAATCAAAACTTACTAAACTAATTAAAATTTAGCTAATACAAGCCTAAACTAATTGAACTACAATTAAGAAAATGTAAATCTAATAAAAACACTAAAACTGTAGGGAAAGCTTTGAAAAACCTGATTTTCTGATAAAATTCAATTAAATGCGGTTTCTCAAAACTAACGATAAAAATGGATTTTTATAGTAATTTTAACATGGATCATGCATAAATAATGATTATTAAAATGCAAATATTATGCATGATCAGTGGTTGGTTTGGTCCCTGTTGGGACAGATCCAACCAGGTGCACCTTGGTCTCAGCTGAGCTCGGACCAGTGCACCCGGCTCTTCGAAGCCCTTTGACGCGTGGCTAGTTGTCGAGTGATGACAGCACCCGGGGAGCCTTGCCAGCCCCAAGCTGGGCTGGAGGCCCTCCCTGCTCTGTGGAGCCTGGTCTGAGTTTGTTCAGAACAGGGAGTCCCTCAGGCCCAGGTCTGGTCCACAGGACCAGACCAGCGCCCAGGTCTCCCCTACGGCTGGTGGATAGGCACCGAGTGCTAACTACACCCGGGTAACCTTTTCTTCTGGTGTGGGACCCACTGTCCCTCTGGCCAGATTGTTGAGGCTGAACCGTGGGTTCAGACCAGCATCCTAGCAGACCTAATGGTCTGGTCCTGGGGACCAGACCCAAACATCCCCCCCCCCCCATTTTCCTTGAGTATGGGTTTTGGGCGCTCTTAAGCCCCCGAGAGCTAGTTGAGTCCTAGGGTAGCCCAATTTTTAAGTCCTTGCACCTTAGTTTGGACATCTGGTCTGAACCATGGGTTCAGACCAAAAACCATGTTAAACCCGCACCTAGCCCTATTGAGTTCACCCTAGCGCAACAGTGGGCTGCCGGGTGCTAACCCCACCTGGGTGCCCTTCTGGTCGGGTGCCCTTTCCTCCTTGTTAGGGCTGCTACCACCCACAACCACCTGATTTGAATCAGGGCATCGAGGCAGGGCTGGACCGAGACCATGGTCTGGTCCAAAGGACCAGACTCGAACTCCTTTTTCTCATATTTTTGTCTTGTGCATTTGTTTAGGTCGCGTTTGATTAGGGTGATATGAACATGATAAAAGCGAGACACGAGTGACCGACTAGATGTGGATATTGGACGATGTAGGTCCACTGACTAGTGGAACCTAGTTGGACACATGGCACTCTTGTGCCTTGTCCAAATGTTTCAACTACAACACTTAGACTCAAATTTAGATTTTTGGCCACATAGGTGTTTTGTACCTTGTGGTTGTTCATTGGGGTAGCCGAACTAATGTACGAGTTCAGAGGGGACCCCATATTCTCCTTAGTAGCCATGTTGATGGCCCAGTATGAGTAATTGGGTGAGCTCTGTGCCACCCACACGAGCAGAAAGTCTTACAGGTGTCATAAAACTTAGGATTGTCGTCACATCATCATTGGGTTCCACAAGCACGACAACCGACCGTGGTAATGCTAATGTTATTCCCATAAGTTGGGAATATCTTAGATTCCATCCTCGACACATAAGTGTGTCAAATTCATGAATCCTTGTATGAACTGGTCCCACTTTTCCAGCTTTAGAGCAAGCTGTTTTGCGAATATTAGTAACCCAGTGACGCATATACGTATATTTGTCATCGTGACATATTTACATCATTCTCCTGCAAGTGCGGCAATCCACCCTGAGTAATGCAAATGTAATTCCCATATGTATGGGAATACTGTGAATTCGCTTATAACACGTTGTGTGGGTGTGATATCTTAGAATTTCCATGTGGAAGATCATATGATGAGAACTCATCGACAATGGTGTATGAGAATGCATGCAATACTTGTTTCAGCTTACTGTTCATACAAATATGATTAAGTTTTGCTCTTGAACTGCATATCTCCTAGAAATGTAGAATGGTACACTCACTTGCACATTATCATGTGGTTGAGATGTGTTTCCGTAGATATGCATATGCATCATTGCCTCAGTTAAATAATTATGCAAAGTACTTAAGAAAATATGTGACATTTAGCTTCGCACGTGCACTTGGCATAGTTTGACACTTGGTGTGTACCCAGAGAGGTACCTTTGGTCTCGTAGTCGAGGCAGTGAGGAGAGCACAAAGTGCACAATTTACTTGTGATAAAAGAATAATAGAAACTTAAACACTATAGAGGACGAGAACCACATTGTTGTGGATATTAGACTCAGTTGGAGTCTTTAGGCGATGGCCTTGTTCGTGAATGAGCTCACGTATGACTATACCCTAATAATGAAAAGAATAATATGGTGTTTGGATCACTTTCATGAGTGATGTGCTCTTTCTAGTCGCGTGAGGCTGAGCACGTGAATGGACAGGCTAAGTCCTCGTTTGCGTACCCCACAGGGACCACGAGGCACGAACACCTCGAAAGGAGGTATGACATGATAATGAGCCTAAGAAAGATAAACCTGTCGTGCCTCATTCACAAGATGGTTCACCTTAGAGAGGGTGGATGGTACAATCCTGAGTGACTTGTCGTTACTACGACACATGTTTTGACTGGAGCTGTAGTGTCCTTTTTGACCTCCAGTCACTCGGAGTCAGGAAGGTCGAGGTTACCTTTTTAGGACTTCACTACTGCAGTAGTATGGATTGCAATCCTTACCTATGCGTGAATTTCTCTTAGCTACGTGTTGCTCGCATAAGGTTTACTCGGTCTGTAGCATCCCCGATTGCCACCTTATAAATTGAATAACAGACGCCGGGTGCATGACTCACAGAATGCGAGGTTCCTTCGCATACTCGAAGGTGTAAACAAGAAGAACTTAAAGACTAACCAATCACAGCTAACATACTATAGTAGTTTACTTTAATTTCTTATGTGCTTAAGTACCTGTTACGTTCCTTTATTGTTCTTAGCTACTTATTTAGTAGTTGCTGAGTTCTGTCCACTACTTTACTTTGTTAGTACTTGTTACACGTGCATTTACCTGACACAGGCACATGTATTTGTAGTCCACATGCTACTTGTTTTTGGATACCTGTTTTCCTTGAGAAATGGAATATGTTGTTGATTCTTCACCACCTGGCAAGAGTGTTGACCCCGTTTCATGGGGATGCAGGTGATGAATAGGTACAATGACGATGCGACGGCACACGATGGAGGCTTGGGGACCCACACTTAGCAGCAGATCCTGCTCTTGTTCGGTTTTGGGTTTTGAAGGGATGTTCTCCTTTTTTTGAGAGAGAGAGAGACTGAGGGACTTGTTGTATTTTGTCTCATTTTGTAACTTTAAAACTTATGGGTTGTAGAATTTCCTAACTTAGATTTTATACTCTGGTTGATTTTAAACAT
This sequence comes from Nuphar pumila, assembly GCF_984573655.1. Lineage (NCBI taxonomy): Eukaryota > Viridiplantae > Streptophyta > Magnoliopsida > Nymphaeales > Nymphaeaceae > Nuphar > Nuphar pumila. The sequence continues at coordinate 106,051,803 of NC_143256.1, forward strand.
GTTGGTTATGCTTTACTTACCTGTGGCCCGCACAGACTTGAGGCCATGTGTGAACACCCCAAATTTTTCAAAGTTTTGTAAAAATGACCCTTTTGCCCCTAACTCCATTTTCTGAGAAATCGAAGCAAATTCTTCAGACTTTCTGGATTAAAAACCATATTGATCCATTCAAAATCATTTTTAGGTTCAAATCCAGCACTTTAAATCCGTATTTCCTCAAAATTCGGATCAAAACCCATTTCTGAAGAAATTTTCTCAAAATAGTTTTTAAATTCTCAGAAAAAATCCTTTTTGTGAATATTTTTGCAAAAACACAAAAAAAAAAAAATAGTTTTAACTTTTGTTTTCTCACAAACTTTAGGATTTTATTCTAAAAATACAAAAAAATAGAAAAATAACATGAAAAACCAAAAAACAGGAAAAGTTACAAGAAAAACAAAGGATTTTTAACCCTTGTGAAACCATTTTTTGCTAAAAGCCTCATTTCCCTAACCATTTTTACAAAAATTTCTTAAAAGGAGTCTTCTTTTGGAAAAAGAAAAAATTCACAACAAACTCTTCCCGCGCTCCCTCCTCTCTTCTTACCATCGTCCATCCTGAACAAACTTGGCTCCCCTCCGCCCTCGATCTTCAACGAAACCACCTTCCGGATCCTTCCTCTTCCCTCAATAAGAAGAGGTGGAGGAGGAGGGGTCGGGCAGAAAAGGAAATTTGACCTCCATACCCCTGGTGCATTTACTCTCGAGTTTCTCTCTTCTAAAGAGAAAGAAACTCATCTTTTCCTCCAGCCATCATTGATCATCGCTTCAGATCGAACATCCATTTTCTCTCTGGCATCCGTAACCTTCCGGCCATCAGTTCTACGCTTCCCCTGATCGTGAAGAGGGCGTAATCCAATAAAACAACAAGCAGGAAGAATCACTCTCCTGAATCGATTCGAGCATAGGAGCAGAAGAATAATGTTTCTGCAGGGAGTCTCCCCTACAATCACCGGAAAGTGACCTAATCCCCTGAAGAAAACCCGTTATCACCCCAACACCCCTTTTCTCCTTGGCGGATCCATTCTTCACCCTTCTTGAAGGGAGCTCCAGAAGAGAGGAAAAGGAGAATTTCCTCCTTCAAAATTTCTGCAGCTTTACTGAAGAGATCGATTATCGATCCTTTCCTTTCAATCTTTGACGATTTGATCACCCACCTCTCCTTCTCTTGGAATCCCTGCAAAACCACAGAGGTAAGTGTCTCATTTCCTTCCCCATCAGACTGCCTTCCCTTTTATAAGTTTCTTTTTTTTTATTGGATTTGTTATAGAAATTCTGTGTTACCGCATTTCTTGATTTGTTTTAAAATTTATTCTTCTTCAAGGCATAATGAATGAGGTCGACCTGCCAGTAGCAGGATCGACCCATCCCTTGCTACATCAATGGAATATCTATATTCCGACAATTCTGCTTTCCCTTTTATAGTTCATTTCTAAATTTTGTTTAATCTATTCTCGTTCATGTTATTATCATTGTTTTGGCCTTGTTCTTTTACTGGTTCAGCTTCCATTTCCTTTTCTTTCTGAACATCGGGGTATTCAAGGATGGGTTCATAGCCCCTGTACCTACCTGCTACCCTGTAAGGGGGTTCAAACCCGATTTTAATGGAAGGCTCATTGTATATATGTATCTTGCATCATCCTGTTAGATTGTTTGTTACTCCCCTGCATATTAGCTAGTAGTTCTGCTATGTCTCACGACACCATCTATTTTTCATCATTTCGTTCATTCACTTTTTTTTTTTCTTCTTTGTTTCTTTTTGAGTCATTTTCTAGAACCTTGATGAGTTGCTATGTCTAACGTTTGATCTGCTGTTAATATGCCCTCAATGTTTCTGTTATGTTCAATGTCTCCTACGTTGATGATGCCTACACAAATGGTTGTTCTAAATAGATGAAACACCGGTACATCACCTTGTAGCACGCTCCTCTGAATTCTTATAAAACAGGGAAGCAACGATACTAGTTTATCAGAAGATCATGTTAACAAAAATGAGTTTCTAAGGACAGAAATTTATTTATTTTTCCTTTCTCCAAGCAATCACGTTAAAGGATTTGAAAATACCATTTGGCTCATTTGTGTGACTTCTTTTGTAAATTAACGTATCTTCAAAATTTTTGATGCTGAGAGTGTTTTCACCTACATGAGATGGACTGGTGGGATCTTGTGTCACCAAGATCACTGCTTCAACGATATTATTGTTAGACATGAGTAGTTTGTTACAGCAATAGAAAGTCACTAAGGGACTAAATTGCTGGGTAGGGGCTGAAACCTTTCCGATAATTCAAGAAGAAAGTGGTAATCAATCATTATCTCTCTGGAAAGCTGAAAACCCTCTTCAGATGTAAAAGACGCAAAGGTCAGTTCAGGGGATTCAAGGAAGGAGTCCCTGCACGATAATGAGTATGCTATTTCTATTCCTGGAGACTGTAACGTCAAGTGTTCTGGTAGCAGAGACATTCCACCTCGTAAAAATGGGATTTAAAAGGGGTTGCGACTATTAATAAGAATGTTAATCTGGTGCAGAGCAAGTCACCAGGTGAGATTTCCTTTTGCTTTGCTTCGTTTATTATCCCTATTCAGAATTGGATCTCAAATTCAGATCCAAATTCCAATTCTTAAGATCTAGATCCTCATTCTACCATTGGATCTCAGATTCAGATCCAAATTCCAAATTCTTAGGATCCAGATCCTCATTCTACCATTGGATCTCAAATTCAGATCCAAATTCCAATTCTTAGGATCTAGAACCCAATTCCATTTTGGATCTCCAATTACAGATCCAAATTTCATTTAGGATCCCGGTCCTCATTCCACTTTGGATCTCAGACTTCAGATCCAAATTCCATTTAAGATCCAAAAACCCAGACTTTTACCTTGGATCTCAGCTTCAGATCCAATTCCAACCCTATCTTGGATCTCAGATTTCAGATCCAAATATCATCTTGGATTCCAAATCTTGAATCCAATTCCATTCAAAATTCCAAATCCAAATCCCACTTTAAATTTCAAAACCAGCCCCATTTCATTCCAGATTTCAATTCAAGTTCTCATCTTTAATTCAAAACTCAAACTCTGTTCAGAATCCAGATCTTGGATTCGGATTTCATCTTGAAAATTCCAACTTTTACAAATCCCATTTCTCAATTCCTTTAGATTTCCCACATTTCCTTCTAAATTCAAAAACTTCAAAATTAGAATTCAATTCCATTCCAAATATTCATCCAAGTTCAAACTCCTAAATTTAAAGTCTATTTGTGACTTTGAAAATTTCCTTCTCTTTTTATCTCAAAACTTCAAAATTAATTTCCAAATTCCAGATTTATTTTCCCAAGCTCTTGATTATTCTAAAAACTTAGAACTTTAATCTTAAGTTCTGAGTTAGGAATCATTTCTTCACTTTATCAATTTCACTTGGAAATTCTTCAAAATATTTTCAAAAAGAGCATACATCTTTGCATTTGCACAAGCATGATTCATTGTGCATTTAGACTTAGGATAAATACTTAGATAATTTCTTAGCAAAGCAAAAGGCATTAATTCGACCCTTGGTTCGATTACCCCTGGTAAAGGCGCCAGGAACGGTCGAACCTCGTACCGACGAGCGGATCCCGTCTCCCAATTTTCCCGCAAATATTTCAAAAACGGAGGCGAGTTATTTCAAAATATTTTCAAAATTAAGGTCAAGTGAGACCCGCAAAAGAATTCCTCCTCTCTTCTCTTCTTTCTTTTCTCTTCTCTCTTTCTTTTTATCTTTTATCTTTCTCCCTTCAAAAAGGAGGAAAATAAGAGGTTGGAAAGGAAAAAGAGAGAATAGTACGAGAGAAAAAATTTTGCGATGATCACACCTTGCTACTCCGTTGTTCCCTTTTTCTTGCTTTCTGTTGTTTATCATAAAACCATTTAAAAAAAATCATTTCATTTTTTTCTCAACAAAAATCCAAAGGTTTTGCCAAGGTTGAGGTTTAGGGCACCACAGAGATTGGTATCAGAGCAGTGTTTAAGTGTGGTCCAAGACTTCAGCGTGTATCGTCCATCACACTATAAGTATGTTTTAATTTGAATTTATGTCATTTACATTTTCCTTACTTCTTAGTTAGAATTATATGCTTGATTGTATGTGCATGGGTTAGATGTCAACAAACCCAAGTTACGAGAAGATTTTGGATGCTCTTCAAGACTTGGTTTGAGGTGAGGAATCCTTGGGTCGAGCGGTTCAACATCTAGCTCGAGGTGTTCACATGTTGGCACAGCAGGCACCTCCGTGTGCAAGGTGTCTTGTGGATCACGCGTGACAGATTTGTCCCTGTGAGTTAAGTGATTGCCCCTGCTGTGGTCTTCGGGGGCATATCGAAGAAGAATGTCAGACTAAACTTCGCGATGAGCTCTGGAGGAGCACTACCGACAATATTGATGATGTATCCTTGGTCACTGGACCAGTAATTGTCAAAGTGGATAGTCAGGAGGGAGATAGGAGTGGTTCGCCAGATTTTCCTCAGTATTCGCCAGAATCTTATCCTTATGCAGTTTCTTCGAAGCTTGTTTCAGATCCTCCTATGCCTCCAGTACTCATAAACGTCCAAGAGATATCTGATACACCCTTGTGAATTCCTCCTCGTATCAAGCCGCGACGTTGTGGAAGTCGGAAGGACTATCGAGGACCTTTTTTATCAGTTGCAGAGAGTGAATATTTTCTCGAAGATCCATCTTAGGTCAGGTTATCATCAACTTCGTATTAGAAGGGAAGATATCGCAAAGACAGCTTTTTGAACAAGATATGGGTTGTACGAGTTCGTGGTGATGCCTTTTGGCCTCATGATTGCACCAGCTGCATTCATAGATTTGATGAACCATATTTTTCATCCTTATGTGGACACATTCGTGATTGTGTTTATTGATGACATCTTGATCTACTTAGAGAGTCCTAAGAAGCATCGAGAACATATGTGTATCATTCTGGGTATACTTCGTGAGCATTGTTTGTTTGCCAAGTTCTCCAAGTGCGAGTTTTGGCTTGAACAAGTTATGTTTTTGGGTCACGTGATATCCAAGGATGGAGTGTCAGTCGATCCGGCGAAGGTTGAAGTAGTATTAGGCTGAAAGCAGCCTCAGAATGTTTCAGAGATTCGTAGTTTCCTCGAGTTAGCAGGATACTACCGACAATTTATCCAGGACTTTTCGAGAATTGCTTTGCCATTGACAAAGATTTTGCGTAAAGGCATCAAGTTTGAGTGGAATGATGCTTGTGAAGACAATTTTCGGATCTTGAAGTCTAAGCTGACGACCTCGCCGGTGTTAGCTTTACCTTCAGGCAGAGGTGGTTTTGTGGTGTATACAGATGCATCTGGAATAGGTTTAGGTTGCGTGCTAATGCAGTACGACAGGGTGATTGCTTATGCTTCAAGGTAGTTGAAGATTCATGAGAGAAATTACCCGACATCAGCGATAGATCTAAAGAACCGTCGATTGTTTTTCAACACTACATTCAGCAAGTGAAGAGGATCTGAGAACGTTTGAAAGCAACGCAAGATAGACAAAAGAGTTATGCCGATAAAAGACGATGAGAATTATCATTCGAGGTTGGTGACATGGTTTTTGTCATAGTTTCACCGACCAAGAGCGTGTTCTATTTCAGGAAGAAAGAGAAGTTGAGTCCTAGATACGTTGGACCATTTGAGATTTTGGTGAGGATTGGTGAAGTGGCATATCGTGTTGAGTTACCTCAGCAGTATGCCCATATTCACAATGTTTTTCATGTGTTGATGCTAAGGAAATACATTCCTGACCCATCATATATCATTAGTTACGAAGACGTGGACGTTCAAGAAGATCTGACGATGGCAGAGCATCCGATTGAGATTGTTGATCGACGAGATCAAGTTTTGCGTACTAAGACTGTATTGTTGGTTAAAGTACCTTGGCAACACCATGGCATCGAAGAACGCACATGGGAACCAGAAACAAGCATAAGAGGGAAATATCCTGATCTTTTTGTAACCTAATTTGGGTGATTTGGCGGACGGAATCCTTTTTAAGGGGGAGGATGCAAGGTCCATGATATTTTTAAGGTAGTATTATGTGAAGTATGTTAGTGCATGAGTTTTCTTGTGCGATTCTTAGAATTTCTCATTTTTTTTTTACCGGTATGAACATACGAAGCTTCAAAATTGCGTAAGTATGATATAAATAGCATATGAGAAAAATTTGTGATGAATTAACTTTCGAAATTTTAAGGGTAAGTCTATAATGTATATGTATAGTTTTTTCCCAAATTTGGGACCCAAACAACGAAAAAACCTCGTCAGTGCATTTGATTTACGAGAGATTTCTTAGCAATGGAACGAAAGCCTATGCGAGACCAATTTCCATTTGACATGGAATTTTTTTCTTGATAAGAGCTCTAGAAGGGTAGTGTGTTGAAAATTAAAAATATGTCATGATGAATGTATTTGATATTAATTAACGAATTTGGTAAATTAATGGAAAAAGCATTTTGGGCGAATTAGTCAAAGGGACGACCAATCCCTTGGTTGACCACTTTAGGTCGTATTGGGATGACAATGGCCATGAGACCAGCTGGCCAAGTTGACCAGTTGGGCAATGGCAATCTCGTAAGAGGCTAGTGCATGATCCAAAAAGGGAGGGCCACGATTGGCCCTACCCATAAAAAAAATATAAAATATGTAATAATAAATAAATAATGAGGGTAGATATTTCCTTTCATATTGGTGCAAGGGGGAAATGCTATCATGGCGTGGGGAGCCTCTCTAATCCCTCAGCTTGGGGGCAGTGCCCCATGGGATCCATGAGATCCCTATGGCTCTTACCAAGGAAGAACCATAATGAGAAGTCTTAGCGCCTCATTGGGTGCATGCGGCGGCAGCCCCATGGCACCTTTGCAAATTCTCTAAAACCTTTTGAATCTCAGAGTTTGAGTGGAGGGACTGAGCAGCTGTGGGGAGTCGTGATTCTCTCCTAGCCTTCCATCCTCCTGGAGTGATCCCAGCCATCCTTTCACCTTCACTTTCCTACTTATGCCTTTTTGGAAAAAATGAGAAGCCCAAAGAGGGCAATTTTTTTTAGAGACTCTCTCTCTCTCTCTCTCTCTCTTCCCTCTCATTCTCACTCTCTTCCCCTTGGTCGAGTGGTGTGGGTGAGCCATCTTGGGTGTAGAACTCTTGCAACCGAATCCTTCTTCTTCCGATTTTACAAGGTGAAGTTTCATTCCTTTTTTTCACATATTCGTTCTTTTTGTATATGGTTTGGAGCATGAAGCCAAGAGGTTGATGGCATCCATGCATGCACGTCTCTTGGTGAAGTTTAGAATGTTTCTTTTTATGAAGGTGAGCATTACCCATTTTTGTCCATGGAAAATGAGTGTACTCTACCAACCGATGGTGGTTGGCTTTGGGTTTACCCCTTTTCATTGTTGCGTAGTAGTTTTATCAAGATTTTGTTGAAGTCCCTGCTCTTACTCTCAGTCCCACACACACTCTAACTTTCTGAAATGATTTTCAGTTAGCCAATGATTTTGTACTCGTGGTATTGCTTCTATCGGTTACTCACACATATTTTGCATAGGGGTTAGTCCGGGTTCTGGGTGCTAATGGCACCACTCATTCTTATTTTTTTTCTTCCTGTCACAGTTTTATGTTGGGTGGTTGGTCTGGTCCCTGTTGGGACAGATCCAACCAGGTGCACCTTGGTCCCAGCACAGCTCGAAATGGTGCAACCGGCTCTTCAGAGCTCTTTGACGCGTGGCTGGTTGCCGGGTGATGACAGCACCCGCTGAGCCTTGCCAGCCCCAGGCTGGGCTGGAGGGCCTCCTTGCTCCGCGAAGCCTGGTCTGAGTTGGTTCAGAGCAGGGAGTCCCTCAGGCCTAGGTCTGGTCCAGAGGACCAGACCAGCGCCCAGGTCTCCCCTGCGGCTGGTGGATTGGCGCTAGGTGCTAACTGCACCCGGGTAACCTTTCCTTGTGGCATGGGACCCATTGTCCCTCTGGCCATATTGCTGGGTCTAAACCGTGGGTTCAGACCAGCATCCTAGCAGACTTGATGGTCTGGTCCTGGGGACCAGACCCGAACATTCCCCCTCCCCCCCCCCACCCCACCCACCCACACACACACACCATTTTCCTTTTGTATGGGTTTTGGGCACTCTTGAGCCCCGAGGAGCTAGTTACGTCCCGGAGTAGCCCGATTTTTAAGTCCTTGCACCTTAGTTTAGACATCTGGTCTGAACCACGGGTTCAGACCAGAAACCATGTTAAACCCGCACCTAGCCCTATTGAGTTCACCGTAGTGCAGCAGTAGGCTGCCGGGTGCTAACCCCACCTGGGTGCCCTTTCCTCCTTGTTAGTGTTGCTACCACTCACAACCACCTGATCTGAATCAGAGCATCAGGGCAGGGTTGGACTCAGACCATGGTCTGGTCCAAAGGACCAGACCCGAACTCCTTTTTCTCATATTTTTGCCTTGTGCATTTGTTCGGGTCGCGTTTGATTAGGGCGCTATGAACATGATAAAAGGGAGACACGAGTGACCGGCTACATGTGGATATTGGACAATGTAGGTCTACCGACTAGTGGAACCTAGTTGGACACATGGCACTCTTGTGCCTTGTCCAAATGTTTCAACTGCAACCCTTAGACTCAGATTGGGATTTTTGGCCACATAGGTGTTTTATACCTTGTGGTTGTCATTGGGGTAGCCGAACTGATGTACGAGTTTGGAGGGGACCCCATATTCTCTTTAGTACCGTGTTGATGGTCCAGTATGAGTAATCGGGTGAGCTCTGTGCCACCCAAACGGGCAGAAAGTTCTACAAGTGTCATAAGCCTTAGGATTATCGTCACATCATCATTGGGTTCCACAAGCGCAACAACTGACCGTGTTAATGCTAATGTTATTCCCATAAGTTGGGAATATCCTAGATTCCATCCTCAACACATAAGTGTCAAATTCATGAATCCTTTTATGGAACTGGTCCCACTTTGCCAGCTTTAGAGCAAGATGTTTTGTGAATATTAGTAACATAGTGACGTATATACGTATATTTGTCATTGTGACATATTTACATCGTTCTTCCGCAAGTGCAACGATCCACCCTGGGTAATGCAAATGTAATTCCCATACGTATGGGAATACTGTGAATTCGCTTACAACACGTTGTGTGGGTGTGATATCGCATAATTTCCATGTGGAAGATCATATGATGAGAACTCATCGACAATGGTGTATGAGAATGCATGCAATACTTGTTTCAGCTTACTGTTCATACAAATATGATTAAGGTTTGCTCTTGAACTGCATATCTCCTAGAAATGTAGAATGGTACACTCACTTGCACATTATCATGTGGTTGAGATGTGTTTCCATAGATATGCATATGCATCATTGCCTCAGTTAAATAATTATGTGAAGTACTTAAGAAAATATGTGACATTTAGCTTTGCACGTGCACTTGGCATAGTTTGACACTTGGTGCGTACCCAGAGAGGTACCTGTGGTCTCGTAGTCGAGGCAGTGAGGAGAGCACGAAGTGCACAATTTACTTGTGATAAAAGAATAATAGAAACTTAAACACTATAGAGGACGAGAACCACATTGTTGTGGATATTAGACTCAGTTGGAGTCTTTAGGCGATGGCCTTGTTCGTGAATGAGCTCACGTATGACTATACCCTAATAATGAAAAGAATAATATGGTGTTTGGATCACTTTCATGAGTGATGTGCTCTTTCTAGTCGCGTGAGGCTGAGCACGTAAATGGACAGGCTAAGTCCTCGTTTGCGTACCCCACAGGGACCATGAGGCACGAACACCTCGAAAGGAGGTATGACATGATAATGAGCCTAAGAAAGATAAATTGTCGTGCCTCATTCACAAGATGGTTCACCTTGGAGAGGGTGGATGGTACAATCCTGAGTGACTTGTCGTTACTACGACACATGTTTTGACTGGAGCTGTAGTGTCCTTTTTTACCTCCAGTCACTCGGAGTCAGGAAGGTCGAGGTTACCTTTTTAGGACTTCACTACTGCAGTAGTATGGATTGCAATCCTTACCTATGCGAGAATTTCTCTTAGCTACGTGTTGATCGCATAAGGTTTACTCGATCTGTAGCATCCCCGATTACCACCTTATAAATTGAATAACAGACGCCGGGTGCATGACTCACAGAATGCGAGGTTCCTTCGCATACTCGAAGGTGTAAACAAGAAGAACTTAAAGACTAACCAATCACAGCTAACATACTATAGTAGTTTACTTTAATTTCTTATGTGCTTAAGTACCTGTTACGTTCCTTTATTGTTCTTAGCTACTTATTTAGTAGTTGTTGAGTTCTGTCCACTACTTTACTTTGTTAGTACTTGTTACACGTGCACTTACCTGACACAGGCACATGTATTTGTAGTCCACATGCTACTTGTTTTTGGATACCTGTTTTCCTTGAGAAATGGAATATGTTGTTGATTCTTCACCACCTGGCAAGAGTGTTGACCCTGTTTCTTTGGGATGCAGGTGATGAATAGGTACAACGACGATGCAATGACACACGGTGGAGGCTTGAGGACCCACACTTAGCTGCAGATCTTGCTCCTATTCGGTTTTGGGTTTTGAAGGGATGTTCACCTTGTTTTTTTTAGAGAGACTGAGGGACTTGTTGTATTTTGTCTCATTTTGTAACTTTAAAACTTATGGGTTGCAGAATTTCCTAACTTAGATTTTATACTCTGGTGGATTTTAAACATGTTGGTTATGCTTTACTTACCTGTGGCCCACGCAGATTTGCGGCCTTGCTACTCCGTTGTTCTCTTTTTCTTACTTTCCGCTGTTTATCAAAAAACCATTTCAAAAAAAATCATTTCATTTTTTTCCGAGTAAAAATCCAAAGGTTTTGCCAAGGTCAGGGTTTGGGGTGCCACATAGGGTGTTCAGAAGGAATAGGAAGAACCACTCTGCTGACAAGAATATGTGTATACTTGCAGAGCTAGAAGTGTCAAGAGAAAAAGTCATGAATGGTCAGAGTCAGATCAAAAAGCAAATCAAAGATCATAAAAGAAGTGAACGCATACCTCCAAAAGTAGGGCACAACCCATTAGGGTATTTGTTGTCTTCTTCAGCATGAACTCACTAAAATAGCTGTAAAAATAAGCCAACACCTCGTAGCACCAGTCAAAGTGGTTTGGCTCCTCCGTGAAAGTAACGTATTGAATAGGCACATAAGTCCCATATTCTAAAGGAAGATGACTACCCATCAAGTACAACAAGTAGGCAGCTCACAGAATATAAAGGCTATGATGAATGCTCATTTTGTCAATAGAAAACTCCTCTCACAACCAGTGCATCTGAACTTTCCCCTCATCTAAGGGAGGTCGCTCGATCATCGACAGAAGTGATCTTGAGCTCAGAACCCATCATGAGTCCCAACAAATGATGAACCTCTGCTAGAGTGATGGTCATCTCACCCCAAGTGAAATGGAAGGTGTTGGTCTCTCACATCCACCTATCGACTAAGTCCATCACCAGCTTCTTATTGGTCTTCATAATGTTACACCAGGCCAAAGGACCAAAGCATATTTCATCTAAAGATGTCATCAATTCTATATCCTCGTGGATCCACCAAGTCCGCAACAACTTCAAATGCTCCCATACTCTCTTCTCTGGAATCTTCTGAAATTCAGAACATAAGCTAAGTTAGTGAAAATTAGGAAAATTTATTGAGTAGAAAAAGCATAACTCAAGGAGGACATACCTCACCTGCAAGTGTCAGACCAGAAATGTGACGACTTTGATCAGGGAGAAATTATTGTGCTAACACATGAAGGAAAGAGATGTATGAATTGAACCTCTACCTCTTATGCTGCCCACCAAGTACATAAATGGAAATTTTTGTCAAAGGTGTATCGACACACGACTCCTGTACAATCCGACCTTTGCCTATTCTTATAATCATCCTACGAGGAAGGACCTTTGGCTCCCCAAGACCCTCTTGCTCCTTAGATCTCCTAGGCTCTCCTAGATGTTTCTCTCCCTCAAGTGTGACTCTCGGAAACTCCTCGCCCGACATAATGGTAAAGCTAGCCTCTTGAAGATCTACTGGATACATCCTACAAAGCAAAGGAGTGCCCCAGGTGAGTATTTTTCACCAATTTTGGACTCTTGTTCATGACACAAGAGTCTGTCATTAGAAGTCTAATAACGACACATTGATTTATCATTAAAAGAGTTCTAACGACACATGAACTATCATTATGTCCCTCGGTAGGACATAATAATGACAAATCTGGTTCCAAGAATTGTCGCTATATATTGTTCTCCAGGACTATCATTATAACCTGGACGCCAACAATGAATTATCATCAATGTCCAAGGGTTTTCTATAACAGTCCTGCCATTTTTCGATCAATTTTCACCATTTGATCCTAGTTTTTGGGTTTTCAAATATACTTAAAACAATTTTTAACTAGTTTTTGAGTGATTTGAACCTATAAACTATGTTTTCATATAGATTTAGCTCCAAAAATGAAATTGGGATCCTTTTCGAGAAACCAAAGGGTCACATTAGAACCTCACCAATTTTCAAGGATTTAACCTTAGGAAACAACCCCTTTGTTATCATTTTTGTCCAAAAAGTGTATACGTCAATTTAATCGAGCATTTTTGGTCTCAAAATCAAATTTTCAAAAAAAAAATAGGAAAAAGGGTTTTTTGGCATGCCTCAATTCGAATTGATTTTTGGGCATAGATGTAGTCAATGTTGTTGATTCAGACGACCTTCCACTCAAAGTGTAACACTTGCGAATTTTGTTTTAACTTTTAAATTCAAGCAAAATTCAGGTTAAATTCATGCTAAATTCAAGCAAAATTAATGAGTTTAAATTAAACTAGGACTCTAGTTAGGTCCGTTATGAGTCATAGATCTCGTAGAAGATCAGATTTGGTGATTTTGGTTATGGGTTGGTTCAAAAGATTCAATTTTTAAAATTAATCGACCTCTATTTTGGGTTTTCTAACTTGGATAAGGTTTAGAATTTGGTTGTTTAAAATTGATCGAACTGTATTTATGATTCAACCTGATTAGGTTGGATATAATCCATGACATTTGGATCAATTTAGGGATGGATTGGATTGGATATAACTTAGGATTTTTTGATCTAATCTCATTGGATTGGACCCATAGGGTGGAACGCTCTAAACAATGTCATTATTATTTTGACAAAAAATTCAGTTGATTGGTGGCTCACATATTAAATTAGAGTTGATCTTGATGTTTCTCATTTTGAAGGCATCGAAATCAACTATCTATGCACCCAATTTGGTGTTGATTTGAGTGTTTTATCATGAACTAAAGTTCATACCTAACTGTAGGTTGAAAATCAACATTTTTTAGCATCAACTAAATTTTTTCACTGATTCGTGCATGTAAGATTAAATCTAAGACTACCACGATGATCTAAGTTTTGAGGGCTATCGAAACAACTATTTAAACATTGAGTTTTGTTGAGTCTTTAGGTTTGTAGGCCTCCTGAAAGGTTACCATGTCACTGAAGCTCAAGCCTGGGTAAGAAGACCCCACCTTTCTTCTCTAAATTAATTAATTTCAAAATTTAATAAGTTATGACGCATAATTTATTTAGTTATTTTATTAATAAATAAAATTAATATATATTAGTCTCTTATAATAGAGAAGAGACTCTTGCTTAAACTCATCTATTAATAGAAGTCCTCATGAGGAGGATTAACAAGGTTAGTTATCTCTCCATCTTATTATTGAAGTGCATCTCTTCCTTCTTCCTCGCATTTCCTTCTTTCTCCTAACCCTAGAGGTAGTCCAGACCTCCATTAGAGACCTGCAACTACCTTGGTGAAGGTCTAAAGTAGCTCGGAGCAAGGTGTGACTGGAGAAAAAAGTGACGGTATGTTGCAGGAAACACATTTTTGGTAGTGAATCTCTACATGATGTTCGATTTAGGGATGCATTAGCATACCCTCTTTTTTATCTAGGGCTTGAATCTACATGTAATCTATGCCTAGAACATCTATGGCTATTATATCTACATAAAAAAGATTTTTGAAAACCCAAAATGGTATTTTGAAAGATTGGTTTTGAGAAAATGATTTGGAAAAGACTCGTTTCAAAACCCTAAAAAGCAAAAATCATGTAAATAAATATATGTGTATTTTATTGGATTATAAATAAATAGATGTAAATCAGCTTCTTCTGTCATGGACTAATCTAGCACGGTTATATAGAAACAACTTGCACCCTTCGCAAGTGAGCTTGTAATAGGATAGAGGCCGATTAGGCTCGAGCTTCATGTCCCCGCACAGAAGAAGCTACACGTTAAGTGGAATTCCTGAGATCAACTCCAAGCAAGTTTGCACTGCTGCAACAAACATTCCTTCGTCGCAATCAACTTCGAAACTATGCCCATTTTCTGCAACATGAACCACCAATTTCCCACCACCACCCACATACTCGCTGCCCATAGAACTCATCGTCACTACTACACGAAAAGCCCCTAAACAAGAACCTTCGATCAAAAATCATCTAAATACACAATCCCCAAAGAAATTATACCCAAACCCATTCCCCAACATAAGAAACCAGGAAAAGAGCAAACAGTATTTCCATAATGATGTTTTTTAGTGTTTTTTCATAGATCTTGTTGCTATAAATACGTCTTTTGCATAGATCGTGGTTAAAAATACGTGAAAATCATTTTAAAGAAGGTTTTGCAAAAAAAAAATTAGGGTTTTGATATTTTATTATAAAAAAGTTAATTTGATCATATATGGTAGATTAGTACATGTGTAACATGATTAAACATGTTATTACATAAGTAAACAATGATTCCATGTAGTTTTTATGTTTCTTGTGATTCTTGAATAGTTGAAATTGTATTTAAGATATTTGATGAAGGTTTTGTGATTCTTGGATTATGAATGTTAATGTTTTAGTAAGATTAACATAAATATGATCAAAGATGTATTGTATGATATTATAAATATATTTAGAGCATAAAAAATCATGATTGTATGAGTTTTGCCATGATTTTTGTTTTTGCTTAATAGATCTTGCATGAGTTTAAATGTTGGTTATTCTATCATCATTTTTTATTTCAACCAATTTCAAACACAAAATTGATATTTCTATGAAAATGAGGTCAATAAATAAAAAGAAAAATACTGAAGTGTTCTACACATCTAGGACATAAATTTAGAATCTTGTTTTGTTGGGTTTGATTTTGTTTTGAGGCTGAACCGTCCATTACAACAGAGCACATGTTTTATGCTCTATCAACAGGACTGTTCTGACCAAAGATTTTGAAAGCTCTAAAACCCTAATGAAATCTAATCAAAATAAATTCTAAAAAATCTTGGTGAAAGATAACATGTATAAAAAGATTCTCTAAAAAGATTTTTGTTAAAAAAGTTTTCTGTAAATCTTAAGAGATTCCTTAAACTAGAATAGATTTCTATAGTTGACAGGATATGTTAGATATTTTTCCTAAACAAGGTTTAGTCCCTAATTTTTTTTTATTTTATTATGATGACTTTTGCAGTTTCTTGGACTATGTTCCTAAGATGATGGGGCAATCCCACTAAAATATTAAGAGTTAAATTCTACTTCTTTGATGTTTTGTGGGTTTTCCAAAATTAGGTTAATAGGGATCCAAACTGCATAATATGGCATGTGTTGATGCCTAGTTGTATT
Organism: Nuphar pumila; assembly: GCF_984573655.1. Taxonomy (NCBI): domain Eukaryota; kingdom Viridiplantae; phylum Streptophyta; class Magnoliopsida; order Nymphaeales; family Nymphaeaceae; genus Nuphar; species Nuphar pumila. Next base: position 106,067,561 of record NC_143256.1, read on the forward strand.
TTACTTTGTGCAGCATGTTTATTAATGCTTAAATGGGATATTGGACTAAGATGCATGTTAACTGAATGCATTTCATTATAGATTGAATTGGGCATGCATAAATATAAATGATTAGCCTACCTTGATTGTGTAAATGCATAATGATTGCATTATTGTATTCATTTTATGGTAGAAATTAATCGAAAGTATGCATAGAGTATCATGAATATTGTTGTATATAAACCATAAATGTGGTTGCATGTTTGAATTTGCACGATTAACAAGAAAGTTAATTAAGAAATCAAAATAAAATTAATTCTCTTGGGGCTTATTAAAAGAGTAAGCATGGTATCGGCGGTTCTGTAGAATATTTGGCTTAGCACAGAAAGTTGCTTTTATCCTCCATCTATAGGACTAGTAACTGAGAAAACTACCATGATTTGTCTGTGGTGTGGTAGGTAAAACTCATGAGGAAAATTTGATATATTGGGATTACATGAGTTGGAAACTCTCTCTATAAAATTATATTCCCTCTTCGAAGTATGCACAGTTTGGGCATCACGTAGGTTAATAAGGCATAATTATTTGAAAATACAAACATGGGTCATACCTTCATATTGAAAGAGTTTGTGTTGTACCCACAGACAGATATTGGCAAGTGAAACAAGATTGTGAATTACATATGGATAGAATATGACATGCATTATTTAAGCAGAAAAACAATAAGTGAAGATAAGAACTTATTCATGCATGAAGGACTCATATCACTTAAATGGTAAGTTCATGCATCTTGTATATGTTCATGCATTTATGTAAATGTTAGTGCATGTGCATGATTGGTTGTATTATTGTAAATCTTAGCATGAATATGTGTGCACTAAATTGACTTGCTATTTTGTTATTTAGCATGATTTTATGTTTATTGTCTGCTAAGATATGTGTTATATGATTGATATATGAGGTTGTGTTTGAATGCATTATGATATTGTGCATCTATTGCAAGTATGTTATTTTCGATTAGGCTTTCATGAGTCTGACCCATTTTATGGGTTTCAGGTAGATTATAATGTGCAATTGTAGAGTAGATGCAGAGTGCTTAGGCGACAGCGAGAGCTAGTCTTTTCCTTTCTCAGAGATAGTTTTGAAAAAATAATTATTGTTATTAAAATTCTCTGATATGTATTTTAAACTATTAAAACTGAATTAAATCTTAATGTTCACATTTTAATTTAGTTATGATGATTAATTGTATTGTAACTCTCCCAGAATGCTTAACCCAAAGAAAAAGGTTGTTTCCGCTATTTAAAAAAAAAGTTTTCTCTAAAATTTTAGGGTTAAAATTTTGGGGTGTTACACAAAGATTCCATGGTTTTTGAAAAACTTCAAAAGTCTTGAGAAAAATCAAAGGAATTTTTGAAAGATGGCAGATAAAGGGTCCCTAGACGAGTTTATACTTGCCAGAGATATAACAATTCAGATTTATGACTGATTATCGTTATTACTTCTAGTTTATCGTCATTAGTACGGATCACCGAATTCATGTCTAGATTCGAACTGCTAACGACAAACCGATTTGTCATTATTGTTTCATTTTGCTTTTTTGGGTCAGGAGACCCATATCCTGTTTTGTTGTTAACGACACTTTTTATTCTAAGAATTTCCATTAATACTCAAAGAATTGTTGTTAACAGTCCTTCAATTATTGTTATTTCTTTTTGTGTTCCTGAAGCTACTGTGTCATTTTCAGAGACTTTGAAACACACATTCTCACATGTTTTATGCTTATTTTTAGGTGTTTTACACACATTCATGCATAAAATCATGCATTCATCTTTATATAAAAAATCATAGTAGCCATTCATACATTTCATGCATCCCCACATGCATTTTTTCACCATGATTTGTTCTTTTGTTGTCATCATTGCACATACTTGAGAAATAGATCTCGTGCACTTTTCATACATCTCATACATTATTCCATGTATTATTGCATTTTCTAACTTGTTTCTTGAAAGAATTCACTCAACCCTTTAGGAAAAGCCTACCCAATCCTATTTTAGGATCATCATATAGATAGATGGACATTAGGTCCTTAGGATATCCCATAGATTGATGGAGTAATATAAAGCCCCTTTGAGCGCATAAACTATCCTAAACCCTATTCTTGTCCCAGGGATGTATCATTTTAGCAGAAGTGCTTCCATGTCATTCTATGAATTTCGAAGTTATCCAAAATATCTCAAAAAGGTCTTTTCTCAATTTTTTTTGCCCCAAAAATGTGTTTGTCTTTGTCTTTTTAAAAATAAATTTTTATTTTTGGCAAAATCATCAGCCGCCTTCTGTGCAATTTCAAGCGACCAAGTACTTGTCCTTTCTTCGTTTGATCTTGCTCAAACATGACTTTCCGCTCACAACACCGAGTTCAAGGGAAAGCCCTTGTGTGGAACAAGGTACTAGCTTAGTCTACAGTCCAACCACGTTTGTTCAAACCTCTCTGCCTATATGACAGGCATAACAGAAAGTCCCTCATGTTAAGCTACATATGCATTAGCTATCATTATTGCACTATCAAGTTGTCCTTGTCTTTCTTTGTCTTTGTCAAAAATCTTTTCTTTTGGAAAAAATCTTTGTTAGAGTCAATCTTTTTCGCTCTCTCTCAACTAGTGTGTCTACTTCTTCGTTATTGATTGAGCTTCGCACACTTGACATTAAAGATGGGCATTCTATAAACACCCCAAATTCATATCAAGAATATTTTGTCTTCGTAGAGCTTGTTTTAATATGAGTTTTTAGCCTTAAAAGCTCTTCTTCAAGGTTTTTTACCAAAAGAAAAGTTAAAGAGGAGATTCTCAACTTTCGAACAAGCCAAAAATCAAGTTGATCCGACAACGGGATAAAAAATTATGACCAAACTAGTTTTAGAGTTATAACGATAATTTATTTATCATTATTAGCCTTTGATTTGTCATTTATCTGTCAGAGATTGATGAAACTGGGTAAACTTATGATCCTTGGTACAATTAGATTCCACTTTAAGCTAGGAACTCCTTGCCTTGGTCCTCCCTATTGTTTGTATTGTACTCTAATTCTGACCTTGAGGGTGTCCAAATTATTATCTGGATTCACAATATTGGCTCGGTTTCTAGATTCAGATTTCTTGGTCCTGATATCCTTGTTGTTTCCGAATTTGACTTCATCCAACTAGTTATGTCGATGAGCTCCATAAAGGTGTCATATTTATGAGTGGCAAGGAGTTTCTTCAACAGTTGGTTGAAGTTCATAATTAGAGTAATGGAATGAGATTCGATGATTGGATCTTTCATTCGGTGATATACGAATCTCCATCGATTTATAAAATCTTGAGCATCTTCATCCTTCTTTTGCCCAAGATCGTATAACTGATTGATCGGCGGTAAAAAATCAATTTTAAACCTAAATCTCTTGATAAACATATTCATCAAAGTCTGAAATTATTGGATCTTATAGATGTCAAAGGTAGAGAACTAGGACAAAGCTTCTCTTTTGAGACCTCTCAGGAACCATCTGATTAATGCTCGATTATTGCTAAGACAGTCTGAACGTGTATCTAGGAATAGAGTCACATGAGTTTCTTGGTTACCCGTTCCATTGAACTTTATGAATTTTTGTGGAGCAGTTCCCAAAGGTTTATTTTTCGAACCCAGAACTAAACCATGGATCTCATAAGGTCTCCTCTCTCCCTTAGCACCTTTCATCTGACAGGTGACATTTCTGAGCTCTTTCTGAGTGGTTCGGACATGTTCCTCGTATTCACTGGAACGAGGATTTGAGTTCTGGATAATTGGGATCGCTAACTCTGACATGTGGGTCGATTGGATCTTCCGAGTTGAGCCCTACTGAGCCTTGCACTTCTGATTTTGTTTGTGTCTTTTCAATTTTGCATCATTTTCACAGAACTGTTGTTAGATCTCATGTATCACATCCTTTAAAATTGTATTTGAGTTTTCTACTTCCTCCAAAATGGATCTGTCCAAAAATTTATTCCCTATACCTTTAACCTTATCCGTATTCACTTGCTAAATTTTATATACGTCGTATTATTCTTTCATTTCTTCTTTCTTGTCTTCTTCTTCAATCTGATTCAGGTCCTCCCCAATAGATTCATTGATAGATATCCCATCAGACCGAAGATCCATTCCCCTTCTTTGGAGCGAAAGCTAGACCAATAGGGCTCATAATTCTTGCGTACCTCTAGGTAATCTTTCGATATTCTTTGATGAATTTTAGGTCATAGACTCAGGTTGGGAAGGGTTTTTGAAACTCTGCCCCAATTCAATATTTGGGCTCCTTAGAGGATCGTTGGGATCCCTTGGTGGAACCATGGTCTGGGATTTATATCAAAACAAGAGAACAAACAAGACGTGCAACACATAGATCAAATTTTTGAAAATCAGGCTTTTTGCATCTCATCAAAAACTCCACAAATTTGCGAAGTTTGCTCTAAATGGGTTTTAATAGGACAAACTTTCTTCATATCGTACCTTTCACGATATACCCAAACTAAGGTTTTTGGTACTACGAGCGGCTTCACGGTTCCTTTGTCCACCATTGATATACCCGAGTTGATGGCTTCTGATACTAATGGGGGATCTGCAGATCCAAATTATAGGACGGGTTAGGAGTTTTTTGAAAATCCATACGAAAAATAGAGGCTCTACAATCAAAGTCCTAAGAGAGAGGATAAAGAAATAAAAACATACGTGAAGCAAACATTGTCTCAAGCAATACAATTTTCTAACTTACTCGAGGTTTGTATTTTACTAGAAAAATCTATGTCACGTGCAATTCTCCAACAAGGTTTTCTAGGTTAATTTCCTAAACTAAAGCAAGGAAAAAATAAACACACACTCTAGCTAGTATTTTTACCTAGGAAAAACAAGAAATGCATGCAAAAAAACACTATTATTTTGTATCCAAAATAAATTTTCTACCAGAAAATAAAGACGGATCAGATTTTAGATCCAAATATAAATCTTATTCAAAAGATCTACTTGGGTCCAAATGCCACAAACAACACTCAAGATTAGGATGCAAATACGAGTCCTAGTGATAGAGACCCGAGGTGGGGTTGCTTAGTCGAACCAGAAGGGTTGGGTTTGCAAGAGGAGGCAATGGCATGGAGGTGGAGAGATAGGCAAGTTAGGGAGGATCGTGAGAGAGAGAGACATGGGAGGGAGATGGTTGGGGTGGACTCTCTTGATCACTCAAGAGCCTTCTCCTTTTGAGAAGGAGACCAATCCTACTAAAACAACAGGCTAAGAAAGAATGTAACCCCTTAAAACAAAATTCTATTCATGTGGGAAAGCAATAATAATTTATAAAACCTTAAATAAAAAAGAAAGCACAATTGAGGGGATCCATGTTAGACATTCCTATCCAGGAGAGATTTCCTCTCCTTTTCCATTTCATTTTGCCCCTCCATTGGCGTCATCTTAGAAGGATAACCCATTTGCCCATGGGAGCTCATTAAGCACAAATTTGTATGTATTGTACCCTTACCAATTCTCTGAATTGCCTCATTTGTGCTTTTATTTGCAATGGACTGGATTATCCCCTATCTTAACACATGTTGGAAAGTTGTGGCTCCTTAGTTTCAACTTTCTTTAAAAAAAAAAATTAAAGATTATCATTTTGAAGGCCAAAAAATATGTTTGGACCAAAACTTGCCTTGTGAAAGACTCGAATTACCTATCTTTCAAAAGAGATTTTTGTGTCAAACTATTTTTGGTCAAAATTAAGGTGTCTACACCTCTCTTCTCTACGCATACACACATATATATACACAAACAATAGTAATGATAGGGTACTTCTGAAGCACCTACTCTCAACTAGAAGCTTTAAATTTTCATAATTCTTGAGCCTTTTTAGTTAATTAGATCCTATAGATATGATGGCAGGCATTTTTTCAGTTGAAGACAAGTTTTGGATCATGTGATTATGGTATACATGTAGGTTTTTAAGATCTTCCAAAAAATATGATTCAAAGCATTATTCTTATCAAATAAACTATGTTGAATACATTTATAATGTCTGATTGAGAAGATCCGGCCCACACCTATGATTTCTTGTAGGTAGGTTTAGGTGCCCTTTGAGAACCATAGCATTACTCTCTCTCTCTCTCTCTCTCTCTCTCTATATATATATATATATATATATATATATATATATATATATATATATATATATATATATATATATATATATTAAAAGCTTCAAAAATCATAACTACAATGCATTAAAATTTTACGACTCAAAAAATTATATTTTTATATCAAAATAACATAATTAAAAGTTTGATCCTTAGCAAACAAACCATGTTGAACATATGTATATGGTTAGATTGAGTTGATAAACCTTGAGTCATTTATTTCTAGCTCAATGTTTTTGTATCTTCAATAGAAACAATATATATAGAGTAATGGGTTCGTGCTAAACCAATTTGGTGCTAAACCGTGTGCTAAATGGGTTTTCAGGCTATTTTTATTTTATTTTTAAATTTTGACCGTACAAATGTGATCTATGTATTTGATTTTAGAGGGATCAGCGCTTGAAGCGTTTGATTCCAACACATTGGTGGATTTTTATTAAGTTCAAAAAATCAATGGTCCAAAATCTTTGTAAAATTTTGAGGCTCCAAACATCATTTTTTTATTGAAAACACTTGATCCAGGTGTTTGACCATGCCCAACACATTTATGGGGCCAGAACCGCATAAAAAGTACCGGAGAAGGCCGAAAACCCTATTTAACATGCAGTTTAGTAACAATTTGGTTTAGTAGGGACCCATTTTCCACACACACACATATATATATATATATATATATATATATATATAGTGTGTGTGTGGTATCAATGAGTTAAAACTCATAGGTGCAAATTGTTTTGACTCCGTCCAACCCTACAGATGCATTCATTGTAGTCAATTTATTAGAGATTAGCCTTGGAATGTGGGTTTTCAACCGGAAAGTTGTTTTTTTAAGTCATAAAAATTTAGTAAAATTCCTATCATTGATTTTTGAGTCACCAAAACAACCTGTAGACACCGGTGATTCAAATGTTGATCTCCACCAAATAGACGTTATAGATCATATTCGTAAGGTCAAATTTGAACAATAAAATATTTGCTCATTTCGATTGAATTATACCTCTATCTATATACATATGTATAGTTTTTTTATAAATTAATCCCTACCTTTTCAACTATTTGCAAATTAGTCTGCCTTTTGCGTTCCCCCGCCTTTTGATCTACTCTTGCAAATTAGTCCCTGAGGTTAACATGTTATTTTTTCTGAGAAAAACTGTTAAGGTCAGATAAATTGATGTTTCTACTCTTACGAAGAACCACTTTGTAAAATATGAAAAAGGTAGGGATTAATTTGCAAAACCTAAAAGAATTAAAATGACCGCCAGCAAGTTCAGCCGGTTAGAGGCCTGGCTTCCTCTGATCACAGCGAATATCCACCAAAGCAAAATGGTCCCTGCTTCAATGGATGAAGTTGTGTTAGAGAGAGAAAAGGGGGGTTAGAGGTTCTCGAGTGAGGGTAGGATAGTCACTTAACTATTACATTTTTCATCCAAAATATACTATCCAATAATTAATTCTTAGTAAATTCATCATGTCAAACACATCCACATGGTTGAATTTTCTAAAAAAAAGTGTTGAAAATACCCATATTTTTTAGTTTTCATATAGGAAAAGTTATATATATATATATTTAGGCGGTTTGCAAACAACTTTTTTGGGACTATGACAGCAATTGATAGAGAGAGATGGGTACAAGCTCCAAAGATCCACATCGGAAAAGTCATGGGTACACGTGTTTCTAGTGTCCACGCATGATACACGTATTTGTAGTGTCCACCTTAGCAATACACAAGGACACAAAAGTCCTATTAAGGTAAGAGAGGACAAAAGAGTCATTCTCTTTTTACAAATATTTATTTTCCAATGGCCAATTTCTTATGGTATCGGGGTGCCTCTCTGAAAGGCTACGTGGATGCTTAGGTCATCACAAACATAAAAACTTCGCTTCATCGCAAACGTGTAAAACATTGAACAAGGAAACAAATCCCTAAATCCTGCAGAATGACACTAATGTTCTACACTCCTGCAAATAAGACATTTGAAACTCTTAATTTCTGTTAGTCATTTCGAAGAATGTTAGGGATAGGGATCACCTTTGAAGAAAAGTGAAGCCCTTTTCCGTCCATGCATATGCCTTCCTGTGCTTTCGAGTAATTTAGACTGTCACACGTCAGCGTCGGGAAAGAAATGCGGAGGGGGATAATGGGTTCTGGCCCAACGCGGGGGCACGTGAATGGTGGGACCCGCGGGGGTCACTTTCTGCTTCGTTTTCAAAGACGCGTCGCTGCGTCCACCTAACCGACGACTCAGCTGACCACGTGGCAGATTGGGGCTTTTTTTTTTTGTTTTTACTTTTTACAACGAATCGATTCTTCTCGATTCGGCAGAGAAGCGGTTTGGGTCCTGTCGGGTCGAGACGGAAGCATTTTATCAGGCATGATTTTCCAAGGCAGATTTTTGAAAACTTTTTTGTTCTTATCTCAATTGGTTTTCGTTGACAACATGTTGCGGAAAATACCTAAAATTATATAAATATTTATGGTTTTAATCGAGGCTTTAAACGAATTCCCAGAAATAGATTCAAATATTTCCCGATCTGTTCATTTTAACAATAAATTGCAATAATTTTGTCACCTCCTTTTCCCATTTTGTTCACGGGCGGAAATGGCTTTTTCAGCACTGTTTTGGATCATAGATGAGTTCGGCATGGTCGGATTGATAGTAATCAACATTTAGATTTTTTTTTTAATATATAAAAATTATATTTTTAAGCCTAAAAAAATTATAAAGATTTAGGATCATTGATTTTTCAAAAACCATAAAAACTTATCTCCCTGTCAGAAATGAATAATCCAATATAACCAATCCTTATGAAATCAAGCATGTAGATTGCATCTTTATTGTCGAAATTTAAAAAAGAAAAAACTCATAAACAATCATTTAGTATGTTTCATTTTGCTTCTCATTTTGTAGGTAATATACTCTTTTTTTAGGTAATATACTCTTTTCTCACCCTCAACCGACATATATATGGTTAATATTTTTTTGAAAGGTAATATATAGTCAAAATTGTTACTTTATCATAAAGATAATGAGATTGCTTAGAGTGTCACTTAGAGATTTAAAATTTGCTTTCAAGTTCTAGCAAAGCTTTCAAGGGGCAAAGAAGATAGTTAAAAATGAGTACAACTTTTCACCTTCGAACAGATGAACAGTCGGAGAGAACCATCCAAACGATGAAGAATATATTACGAGCTTGTGCATTAGAGTATCATGATTCATGACATAAGATTTTGTTATTGATGGAGTTCACATACAACAAAAGTTTTCAAGCTAGTATTGGTATGACTTATTATGAGGCTCTTTATGGGAGACGTTATAGGACACCTCTATATTAGGATCAGGTATGCGAGAGAAAGTTGTTAGGGCCAGAATTAGTATAACAGATAAAACAATAAGTCAAATTCATTCATGAAAAACTGCTAATGACTCAGAATCGCCAGAAAAGTTATACAGATCAGAGGCAACGAGAATTAGAATTTAAACAAGATGATCATGTTTTCTTGAAAATCAAAGGAGTAATGAGGGTTGAAAAGAAAAAAAAGTCAAGTCTAAAGTACAATGAGCCATTTAAGATTTTGAAAAGGGTAGGATCTACTGCCTATAGACTAGCATTACCTCCATCATTGTCACAGATGCATAATGTGTTTCATGTATTCATGTTATGAAAATATGTATCAAATTCCTTCACTTATTAGATACGATGAAATCAGTATTTGACATTAAAGAAAACTTAAGCATTCGTGAAGTGCCAATCAAAATTTTAAAGTTTAAGAAACATAAATTAAAAAATAAGGTCACACCGATAGTTCTGGTGAGATGAAGGATCATAATAAGAATGAGGCTACCTGAGAGCATGAGTTATACATTCATGCTCAATTCTCACTTTTGTTTTCAAGTAAAATTCGAGACAAATCTTCTTTTAGGAGAAGGAAGAATTGTAAAAGCTACACCTAGCCAAGCTAGGTGAGCTCGAGCCAATTGGCTTGATTAGGTCACGATAGGCAGAGGGAGTCCTTTACACTCTCCACTTTCCCCATTTATGTGGAAAGTGAAAAAGAGGAAGAAACTTCATTAAAGAGGGCTCTTCCTCTCCTCACGTACGGAGTGGTAGAGAAAAGGGAGATCTCCCTTACTAATGATCGTTTAATGGAGGGGTGAAACCCCATTTCCATGAGCCTATAAAAGGCCATGATCCGCTCTTTCATCCCCTCCATTTTCAGTGAAAGAGAGATAGGGAAAGCAAGGAGAAAGAAGGAGAGCTCAAGAGAGAGAGAACATACCGAGAGCTCATGAATTTATAAAAATATAAAAGGCAGGGTCTGCAAAAAAAAAAACTCATATTCACTATAATATGAGAATTAGAAATATGAGAACTAATGTGTGAAGTGTGATTTTCATGATTTTTTTGTTCTTTTTTCTTAAAATTAATCCTACGGATGTAGTCTACATGCTTAGTTTTATAAGAATGTGCTCTTAAATCATCCTATTTTGATGCATAAATAAAAAATTTTAAGACTTTAAAATCAATGTCTCATAATCTTTATAAATATTCAAATATTTAAAAATTACATTTTCATCTAAAATACACTATCCAATAATTAATTCTTAACAAATTCACCATGTCAAACAGATCAACATGATTGAATTTCTGAAAAACAGTGTTGAAAATACCCATATTTTTAGTTCTCATATGGGAAAAGTGATAGTGACTGTATATATAATTGGGCGGTTTGCAAACAACTTTTTTGGACGGCTGTTCGTCGGTGTAACTATGACAGCAATTGATAGAGAGTTTCAACTTCTTTTTTGGACAAGCTCCAAAGATCCACATCGGAAGAGTCATGGTACACGTGTTTGTAGTGTCCACGCATGATACACGTGTTTGCAGTGTCCACCTTAGCAATACACAAGGACACAAAAGTCCTATTAAGGTAAGAGAGGACAAAAGAGTCATTCTCTTTTTACAAATATTTATTTTCCAATGGCCAATTTCTTATGGTATCGGGGTGCCTCTCTGAAAGGCTACGTGGATGCTTAGGTCATCACAAACATAAAAACTTCGCTTCATCGCAAACGTGTAAAACATTGAACAAGGAAACAAATCCCTAAATCCTGCAGAATGACACTAATGTTCTACACTCCTGCAAATAAGACATTTGAAACTCTTAATTTCTGTTAGTCATTTCGAAGAATGTTAGGGATAGGGATCACCTTTGAAGAAAAGTAAAGCCCTTTTCCGTCCATGCATATGCCTTCCTGTGCTTTCGAGTAATTTAGACTGTCACACGTCAGCGTCGGGAAAGATGGGTTCTGGCCCAACGTGGGGGCATGTGAATAGTGGGACCCGCGGGGGTCACTTTCTGCTTCGTTTTCAAGGACGCGTCGCTGCGTCCACGTAACCGACGACTCAGCAGACCACGTGGGAGATTGGGCCTTTTTTTTTTTTACAACGAATCGATTCTTCTCGATTCGGCAGAGAAGCGGTTTGGGTCCTGTCGGGTCGAGACGGAACGGTCGAGTGGCCCGGTGTCAGCATTTTATCAGGCATGATTTTCCAAGGCAGATTTTTGAAAACTTTTTTGTTCTTATCTCAATTGGTTTTCGTTGACAACATGTTGCAGAAAAATACCAAAAAATATATAAATATTTATGGTTTTAATCGAGGCTTTAAACGAATTCCTAGAAATAGATTCAAATATTTCACGATCTGTTCATTTTAACAATAAATTGCAATAATTTTGGCACCTCCTTTTCGGATTTTGTTCACGGGCCGAAATGGCTTTTTCAGCACTGTTTTGGATCATAGATGCGTTAGGCATGGTCGAATTGATAGTAATCGACATTTAGATCTTTTTTTTCAATAAAAAATAATTTTTTAAACCTAAAAATTGATGAAGATTTTGGACCATTGATTTTTTCAAACACCATAAAAACTTATCTCTGTGTCAGAAATGAATAATCCAAGATAACCAATCTCTATGAAATCAAGCATGTACATTGCATCTTTATTGTCAGAATTTAAAAAAAGAAAAACCCTGAAGTCATTTAGTATGTTTAATTTTGCCGGTTTCATTTTGTGTATATATATATATATAGTTAATATTTTTTTGAAAGGTAATATATGGTCAATATTTAGTGTTATTGAAGGCACAAAACTATTGAACTGAAAATTATAGGTTCAAGTTTTTTCAACTCAATCAGACTGCATAGATGTGTTCATAGTTTGTTTGCTTAAGATCAAACCTTGAATTGTCTTATTTAGATTTAAAAATATGGCCTGCTTCCATGTCACAATCACATAATTCAAAGCTCATTTTCTAATTAAGTTATCCCTCCTCAAACTGTTATGGTTCATAAGTGACACGTCCACTTTAAACGATTCCCGAGTGAGATGTGAAGTAGGGATGGATAGGTTATATTCAATATGACCTGATCTACCTTTTGCCTTTGCACACATGCACATGCACATGCACATGCACACATAGGGGTGTCAACGGGTCAGGTTTGATTCAGACTCAGGTGAAACCAGACCTGGCCCTGATTTTCCGGTATACTCGGACCCAATAAGAACTACATTTACAAGACGTGGGCCATACCCAGTATATTTTTTAGTATTTTTACATTAAAAAATTATGGGTCTTAATAGAAACTCGGGTCGGACCCGGATCTGGTATAAAATTTCATATATCTTGAATATATAGATAGGAAAGCATAGAACTGAATTAGCTGAATTCATGGGATTTGATTAGGAAGTGTAACTGTAAATTGGCTTTTATATATTTTCACCACAGGTAATTGAATTGTTAAGTTCTCCACTTTCACGTCTGCTTTTTATTCTAGATTATTAGTTTTCTGTTGCTTGAACAACTGACAACATACCCACATCATCCTATCTTCCCAATTTCCTCTATGCAATATTACACATAAACTTAAACTCGTGGCTCACTTTTCTTAAATCTGGTTTGGGCCAGCTAATAGGTTGAAATCTAGGAGTAAAGGACACGTTGAGAAGTAGGGGTGTCAACGGGCAGGGTTTGGTTCGAACCCAGGTGGAACCATACTTGGACCAGATTTTTGGGTATGGTATCGGGTCCAAACCTGGGTCTAATCGGGTCCACTATAAGAAAAAACCATACTTGGACCTGATAAGAACTACATGAACCAAACCCGGACCATACCGGTAAAACCATATTTTTTTTATCATTTTTAAATTGAAAATTTGCAGGTCTTAATCGAATCTTGGGTCGGGTTCGGGTCCGGTAAAAAATTTCACAAACTATACCAGGGTCTATGTATTAATCGGACCTTCGGGTCCGAACCCGGGTCTTGATCAGGTCTTCTTATTTATCACTATACCCGGACCCTATAGGGTTTGGTTCAGGTTAACACCCTTATTGAGAAGTCATGTTTCATGCTACATTTCTTTTAAAAATGAACTCCATTAAAGGATTGCACAAACATTTTCTTCCTATTTTGCAGTTTCCTTTTTTTATTTGTTGCAATCATCTCCAGGTTACATAAAGAAAAAGAGTATGCCATGTTTTTAAGATTGTTAATTTATTAAATATCATAAAATTGTACTTTAGCATTCATCTTGAGCATTTTACATCTAAATTTGCATAATGAAAAGTGTCACCAAGAATGCATTGCATGATTATACCTTCACTCGACTTCAATTATAATTGTACAATATAATGGAATCCATTGTTTTTTCATGCAATGCTTGTGTAGTATTGTAATGACATGAACCAAGGCCTCTCAAGCCAGGGTTTGTGGACGTTAATTCTCAAAGAGAAATTACCAAAATAACCTTAAAAACCAAGCCATTTTTTTTTAATAACAAAGTCTACATAAACATCAAGTTCATTCATTTAATATCAACTAATCATCAGTGCTCATCCAAGTTCAAAGATCAAACTACATGTTTATAACATAAAAAAATGCAAAAATAAAGCAAAGAACTTCTAGATCCACCAGTAACTGGGCCAAATCCACGAGTCAAGTCCTCTTGTCTGTAGTTGCTCCTAAATCTATAGTTGTAACCAAGCAAGAGTGAGTCTACAACTCAGTAAGTTTCTATTTACAAATAAAACACAACTGTTACAACTATAGTGAGATATAAGCTCCCATTCTTAATTTAGTTCGCTAACTAAACACACATGTTATTTATGTATTTTATCTCTCTTTACCGATTCTCTCTCATCATTCTCAACGTAAACATTCTCAATGTCGTACTCTACACTGATCAACTATTACCAAAATAGCCTCCTGAGGTGTAGTAACCCATGTAGACAACTTTCGAGTTTACGATATTGGCTGACATATGAATAACTCACAACAATATAGTCCAAACTGCTCCAGACTATAGACTCACCATCGTTGTAACTTTTCTCATTGGTTGCAAGACGAGAGCCCAAAAATGTCTATCGGTAGCTAATTGAAGAGCCCGAGAGGCTATACCTACCCTCAAGGTGTCTAAGGAGTTATACATTCCCCTAAGGTTTGTGGTTCATGCTACATCCTACATGTCTCTAATAAATAATATTTTAACCCTTACAAGTTACCTATGAATTCCTCAATAATTTTGGACACAAATGAGGTATACACCTCAAACAAAGCTAGACCATGTCCTTCCTAATAGAGTTCTTTATCATTTTTTATGTTGTTACCCAATGTGCATTATTCTCTTTTTTATTCATTTTTTAGCGTTAGTGTATTATACAACATCAAACGTATGTTCACTAATTATGTTTAGCATGTAATCACAAATATACGCCTTATTTTTAAGGATAACAATTTATCACAGAGGCACATCAACAATTCATCATGTCATAACACTTATAATACCCCTCCCAAGGTATAAGCGTAATATTCTCAGAATAAATCATATTATAAAAACCTTGAAACTCTACTTTCCTTTCTCAAAGTCAAGCGTTCATTTCTGCAATATATTACATGTATCAAAATATGATTCTTATTTCCACAACATGGCACATTTATGATACGAGTCATATCATCTTATGACATTTACATAACATGATCAAGTACTGAAAATAAACATGTAATATGTGTCACAAACTTTATACATCTTATTGAAAACATCAAAAATATAGATTTATATGCATGTCATTCAGTTGATCTATTCAAAATATGAAATCACTAGCATACTTATAACACATGAAATTACACGATAATATGCATATATGAACAAGCATGTATCTTATTTATCTAAAATTTTTTTTGCAAATGTTCACTTACCTGAATTGCTTAATTCTCAAACTAAGGAACAACCTTAGTCTTCCTACAAATCCTGATATAAAATGAGCAGAAATCCCAACAATTACTAAAATGTCATTAAAGTTCCATCTTATGTAAAAGTATAAAAATACCTCTAAGCTTCTTTGCCAAACTTTGATCTCACATTCTCAGAGTTTTCCATCTTGCTTCATGCCAATAGATCATTCTCGAGAAAAGAAGTTCAAGGATCCAAAAATCACCGAAATCTGATATCGAAGTGAAGAGTTATGTTCGATTTACTAAATGGGCATAACAAGGGCAAAATAGTCTTTTTATATTTTAAACGGATCAAGATTCAGATAACAAAACTCTTGAAAGATTTAGACTACCTTCTTAATTTGATTCTTGAATTCTGTATCATATACGATCTGGATCTAAATCCTAAATATCTAACCTGAAACAAGTATATATACATTTTGTTTGCACTCTTTAACCAACTAGCCTTAGTTGGTCAATTGATAAGGAGTAGTTTTTTTGCATATGAGAGGTTGGGGGTTCAAAACCCTAATCCCACCCTCTCATACGTGACCCAAAACTCTGCACGATCTAAGCTCTATCCAAACTGAACCCACCTAATACCAAACTAACCCAGACTCATCCTAAGCTAAGTTCAGTACTATCCTCACATTAAACCTAACCCAGACTCGACCTTGTCTAGGTTTAATCCAAACTGGACCTCTCTAGTTCAGTTCTAGATCAAGATTCAAATCTAACCTAATGTGGATCTCAGATTGAATAGATATCCAGTCTCTGATTCCCACACTGGATCCAAATATGGTTCATTAGATCCAAACCCATTTCATTATGGGTTTGCTACAAAGTGAAACCCACACTCAATCTAGTTTGGGTTTGGGTCTAGATTGGACCCAAACTTGATCCACTTAGGTTTGGTCCTACTGGTTCAAAAATCTGTTCTGGTTTGATCCACTGGATCTTAACCAAATCTATTCTGGATTTGGTTCAGTTTGATCCAAACACATATATGGTTCATGATGAAAAATCGATCCAATCCTTGTCTCGGTTTTTCCCTATATATAATTATTTTTATACAATTATTATTTTTATTCTCGCACTTGATCCAAGTCTCACCCAGACTAAGCTGGTCTAGGTTTGGACACACTAGACCCAGTTTGGTTTACACCCAGACCGAGGCCTTTGGCTGACTCGGTCTAGTTAGAACCCAAATCGAGTAGGTTCAGGGCTTTTTATAAAAACCCAGGATAGAGAGCAATGCTCTCTATCTCGGCTCCTTTATTGACCTGATTCGATATGTATTTGTTAACTGAGACAAAGAGCTTAATTCTCTGTCTCGCCCCCCACTTGTGACCCAACTTAGTCAGGGTTCAAGTTGGTTTGATAACAGACTGAAACAAAGAGTTTTAGCTCTCTATCATACCTTCATTCCGACCTGACTCAGTCTGGCATGCCTAGATCCAGTCGATCTTTCCTTTTTTTTAAATGAGACAGGAGGCACAGGTTAACCTGTGACTCCTTCTCTCTCGCTAATAGGGTTGCCAATGGCTAAGGTAGGGCTTACCATGCCTTCCACCTTTTTTCATAGAGGCATTGCTAGCAATGGAAGTTGTTGGTGCTGGCGACAAAGACAGAGAGACACCCTCTGTCTCTTGCCTCTCCCTCTTTTTCCTCCTTACAAACTGTGGCATATGGCAGGGACAACCCTACCCCCCCCCCCTCGCTTCCTCATGGTGGGTGGTTAGAGACGGAGGCCACCCTCTGCCCCCACCTCTCACCCTTTTTTTCCCTCACTGAGGGTGGTAGGGGCAAAGTCTAACCTTTGTCCCAACCCCATGTGTTGCTCTTTCTTCCTCTGTGAAAAAAGAAAAATGAAACATTGAGGGGCTTACTTCCGGTCAGCTCCCTCAATCGGCAGTGTTGCAGCTTTTGCCTCCCTAAGCTCTCGATAAGTTCTCTCTCTCTTGATCTCTCCTTCTTACTCCTTGCTTTCCCTCCCTCTCTTTCACCAAAAATGGAGGGGATGAAAGAGAGGATCATGGCCTTTTATATGTTGGGTATTTTGGGACGAGCGCACAACAAAAAACAGAGAAGGCAGTGTACCTAAAGAAGCTATTTGGAACCGACAACGGCTGATGGGTGGTTGGATCGGGATGAGCTTCGCTCCTCAGTCGAACTGAAGCCCTTCAATGAGCACATGCTCCTTTAGTAGTCGGTGAGCATGATCCATCTTCCCTCTTTAGTTGAAAAACTCAGAAGAAGTAAATTGTTTCCTTAACCCTTTTCTGTGTTTTTCTCTGCATAAGGGTTTCTCATTGACACCTGTTTATATAGCCTATAGCAGGGGGATTGATTAGCATAATCGTTCCCTCTCTAATCTTTCGTATGTTTATCGAAAGGAACACAAAAGGGGAAACTTACCAAATCGTGGGTAATTGCCACAATGTGTGGCTTATCCCAACATTCTCCCACTTGTTTCAACGATAAACTAGTAAACTTTATGGGAATGACTTGATGAATAAATTGACCTTTATAAATCTATTCTACAGATACTTAGTTAAATCTCTAATCCTTATAAGATTAACAACAACCATAATGAGAATCAATAAACTATATGTGATCACTTTATTCATATGCATATGTCAGAAAGAGTTTAACAAGTCCATCCTCAATACATATTCGGAATATAATCCCGGTGCTAGCCCTTTAGTAAGAGGATCAACAATCATCTCTTTGGTACCAATATTAACAATATGCACTAGATGATTCTTTGTCCTTTCTTTAACAACAAAGTACTTTAATTTCATATGCTTACATGACGTAGTACTTTTATTGTTATTCGAATAGGACACTGCAGCTTCATTATCATAGTAGACCTTCAATGGCTTCTCAATGGAATCAACCACCTTTAACTGTGATATGAAGTTCTTCAACCATATGGCCTGCAAAGTAGTCTCATACAGTGCTGTGAATTCTGCCTCCATGGTGTGAGCAACAGTGATCGTCTGCTTCCCACTCCTCCAAGAGATCGCTCCCCCAGCAAGTAAGAAGACATACCTAGTAGTAGACTTTCTACTATCAAGGCATCCTCCTAAGTCCGCATCTGAGTAGCCAACGACCTCGAGGTGATTAACCTTATGATACGTCAACATATAGTCTTTTGTCCCTTGCAAATACCGCAAGACTTTCTTAGCAGCCTTCCAATGGGATATGCCTGGGTTAGACTATAATCTACCAAACATCCCTATTGTGAAGGAAATATCTGGATGTTAACAAGTCTGTGTATATTGAAAGCTGCCAACAACTGATGCATATGGATAAGCACTCATCTGTGCTTTGTCAATTTCGTTATGTGGACAATCCTTTAGGCTCAATTTGTCACCCTTTGATATGGATGTTGTACAAGGAGAACAATTCTCCATCCCATATCGCTTTAATACCTTATTTATGTAGGATCTTTAGGAGAAGCCTAGAAAACCTTTTGCTCTATCTCGACAGATCTCAATGCCAAGCACATAAGCAGCCTCACTTATATCTTTCATATCAAAATGTGATGCAAGAAACTGTTTTGTCTCTATAAGTAATTTTATATCATTGATTGCCAGCAAAATGTCTTACACATACAACAATAATATAATGAACTTACTCCCACTTTTCTTAAGGTATATACATTGATCAATAATGTTTTTTGTAAACCCAAAAGTGAAAATGACTTGGGAAAATTTAATATACCATTGTCAGGAGGCCTGTTTAAGTCCATATATTGATTTGTTAAGCTTGCAAACCAAATGATCATCTTCAGAGAAACTAAGAGGTTGTTTCATGTATATCTCTTCATTTAGATCCCTGTTGAGGAATGTTGTTTTCACATCTATCTGATGTAGCTCTAAGTCATAATGAGCTACGAGGGCTAACATTATCCTCATTGACTCCTTAGTTGAGATAGGAGAAAATGTCTCATTATAGTCAACGCTCTCCATCTAGGTGAACCCTTTAGCAACCAATCTTACCTTATGTCTCTCTATGTTACCTTTGGAGTTCTTTTTGGTCTTAAAGACCCATTTGCACCCTACGGGTTTTACTTCCTTAGGTAACTCGACAAGATTTCACACTTGATTTTTAGCCATAGAGTCCAACTCTTCTTTCATGGCTTTTATTCAGTGTGAAGATTGTTTGCTTTCAACAGCTTTCATAAAAGTCAATGAGTCATCATCTATATCTATGAAATCATCAAGCTCCTGAAGGTACACCACATAATCAGAATGTATGACATATTTTCTAACTCTTGTGGATTTCCAAACAGGTCGTTCTTTAGGCTCAAATTGAACTGGTTCATCCTGTTTGTGCTCTTCTGTATTGTCCACAATAGGTCCACTTTGGATTTGTGCATCATCAACCGGGTGATCAACCACATCATCATTAGGGATACCAATATGGTATCTTTTGGTGTTTTTCTTAACAGGTAATGAAACTGGATCCTGTATTTCCTCAAAACCAAGGTTTTAAAGTGCACTTAATCCAACTGAACCATCTTTAAGAAATTTTGCCTTATCCGTTTCAGCAATATGTGGTGAATGAGATTGACAATAAAACCTATATCCTTTTGATCTCTCTAGATAACCAATGAAATATCCACTGGTAGTTCTTGGATCAAAGGCTTTAACATGGGGGTTATATAACTTAGCCTTTACAGGACATCCCCATATGTGTATATAAGACAGTGATGGTTTCCTACCTGTCCACAACTCGTAGAGAGTTTTAGGCACATATTTTATAGGAACCTTATTCAAAATATGCACAACAGTTCTTAAGGCTTCACCCCACAACTTCATGAAAAGTGTTGAATAATTCAACATGGCCCTAACCATCTCCTTAAGCATATGATTTCTCCTTTCAGCTACACTATTCTCGTAGGCACTACCAGGCATGATATATTGAGACATAATGACTTCCTCTTTGAGAAATCATGCTAATAGTCCTTCCCTTTGCCCTATCGCAGTAAACCTACCATAATATTCGTCACCTCTATCAGACCTGACTATCTTAATAACTTTATCAGTTTGTTTCTCTACTTCTTTCTTAAATTCCTTAAACATTTGAAAAACATCAGATTTTTTGAAAATCAAGTAGAGATACATATATCGTAATTAATCATCAATAAAGGTGATAATATTTCTCGCCCGTGTAACAGGGTAAACGGTTCATATACATTTGTATGAACTATCTCCAATATCTCACTACTACGTTTGGCACCCACTTTATATATGTTTGTATGCTTAGCCTTTATGCAATCAACATATGGGTCATTATCGGTAAAATCTAGAGATTTCAAGATCCCTTCATTTATAAGTCTCTTTATTCTCTTTTCAGAGATATGACCCAACCTTTGATGCCAAAGTATATAGGATTTATTATTAATCAGGCTACGTTTATTCCCTACTAATGTGTATTCAGAAGTCAAAGACTCCTGGGTTTGGATCTTCACATTCAATTTATACAAATCATTATAAACTAATGTAAAACCAATTTCAATAGAACTTATGTATATGAATAACTTAAAGTTTTCAAATTTAAAAAAATATCCAAATTTATCCAATCTTGAAATTGAAATTAAGTTTCTACTATATGATGGAACATAAAAGATATCATGAAGATCTAAATCTATGCATGTATCTAAAGTGATCCTGCAGGTCGCAACACCCTTCACATGCGAACGCATCTTATTCCCCAAATAGATGTGTTTCTCATGCATTGTTGTTTTCCTTCTGTTCATGAACAACTGTAAACAGTTGAAAATATGAACAGTATCACTAGAGTCAATCCATCAGCTATTTTCAGGAATTTATAATAAATTACATTTATGAAAAACAAATGACAAATTACCTTTGTTTTCTAACTATTTCTTATACTTTATGCAATCTGCCTTCCTGTGTCCCTTCTTCTTGCAAAAGAAATACTTTATGGGAGCAGAATCAGGTTGCTTGCTCTAAGATGTCTTATCTCCTACTGACTTCTTCCTAGCATTTTTCTTGAATGCATTCTTCTTTGGTCCTACTTTGGAGCCATGAAAAGCCGTATGTGCACTTTACACCTTCTGACCTTTCAATCTCTCTTCCTCTTCAACACACTTGGACATAAGTTCATTGAATGTTCATTCATCATTATGTATATTATAATAGATTTTAAAAGGTCCATACTTCAAAGGTAAGGACGTCATAATCAAATGCACTAGGAATGAGTCAGAAATGGTCAGCTTTATGTCATTCAGCTGAGATGCTATGTTCCTCATTTCTAAAATGTGCTGGAGAATATTACCCCCTCTAGAATATTTTATAGTTATAAGTTTTGACATTAAGGTACTGGCTCTGACCTTATTTGAACTCACAAACTGTGCCTCAATGGTACTCAGAAATTCCCTAATTGTTAGTATTGTAAGATAGCACTGCGAATATTCTTAGTCGTCTTAGATTACAAAAGCAACATGCTAAGCCTATTCGAGTGCTCTCACTTCTCAAAAGAACTCTTTTGATCAGCAGTGCTTTGATCAGTCAGGGCAGCGGATTCATCTATCCTTATGGCCAGATCTAAATCCATATACCCTAATATAAATAGTACAGTTTCTTTCTAATAGCTAAAAGTAGATCCATCAAGAAAGGGTATATAACTTGAGCCATCTAAAACCACAGAATTAGAAACTGCATGACAAAATGCATGTATCAAAAGAAAGCAGATATGAGACAAACCTGATGAAAAAAGTAATAAATAAAAGGCCCTAAATATGCTTATTTATGGGTGAGTGTAGGGGGTCATCGGAGTCCTACTTTGGTAAGATCTCTGACATGCGTGATCACTACGCCTACCAACCATAGTTGGTAAAACTAAGGTTCATGTGAAGCTAGACCATCATCACAAGGTATCTTTGGATACACATGTGCGATGTATCACAACACATTTGCCTTATTTTACCCTACCTAAATTCCAAACATGATAAAACTACCTTTGGGTGGTTTATCGTTTCATGAATCTAAGTACAACAATAATATTGGCTAAATCTATATGATAGTACAAAAAATTTGACAACATACGTGTATTCAATCACTTTGGTGACATGAATTCACTAAGTCATCTAGCTATCCTTAATGCCAATGTTATACATTCATTTATGCATAATTATAAATAAATGCATGAACAATAACAAAATTCAAGCTTAAATGGGTAAAACCCTCGATCCTCAAGCAGAAATCGGTCTGAAAACACTCTGAACCGGTTTGAAACAACCTCGAACCGGTCATCCAAGGGTCTGAACCACTTTTGAACCTTATAAATTGGTGTCAAGTATGAACAAAAGTTCATACAAACCCTATAAATGTATGCCAAAATCCTTGTATCGTCTTATATTTATGAAAATAGGGTCTTAGCATCTCGGAACCGGTGAGAAACTGAAAAGAACAGGTCAAAAATAGCTCCAAACTAGTCCCGAAAGAGGCCAAATCAGTCTCTGATCCGGTTCAGAACAAATACTGCCTAGACCCTTACAGGATCTAGGTCTGACCCGATTATAACTGGATTCGGGTCTGACCCGGTATGAACCAGATCTGTGTCTGACCCGGTACTAACCAGATCTGGGTCTGACCCGGTATGAACCGAATTCAGGTTTGACTCGGTTATTTCTGGACCAGACCCATACCCGGAACCCGATCCGGTTCCATTGATTAAAAATCTAAAACAGAAACCCGAGGATTTCTGTTTAGTGAAAACAGGAAAGGGGGGGGGGGGGGGGGGGGTGTTACCAATTTGGCCTATCGGCGATGCACACGGAGACCAGCCGGCGAAGCTCCACTGACAATGTCTGCCGCCTGACACAACCCCATGGATGAAAGGAAACGACGGAGTGCACCGGATGTTGTACGTTGCCGGATGGCCCTTGACACCGATGAATCGATCATCGAAGGCCACTATTTTACGGTGACACACCCTCATGGCAACCCCCATCGCCCGACGGTAGAGGAGAAGCCGAAAAGGGGTTTTCGTTGCCCTGAATGCCACATGATGCCGGACAAACCATGACGTCGGTGAAGCGGCCGATGAAAGCTGCCTCTTCTTGACAACGCACCTATGGCATCCTATAGACGACGCTAAAAAAACCCTACTGTCCGACGACAGATGAAATAGGGAGAAGGGGGTTTTAAAACCCTTATGCTGCACGTCGCCAGACGGAATGCTAGCGATCCAACAAAAATATCCCCCCTTTCGACGACAGTTCGTGGCTGCCCCCGGTGACGGCGGAAGCTTCTACAGCCCAACAACCACATATAAAAACCTGACTTGTTTTTTTTTACTCTGTCGCCCCACGACGACAGTCGTCGTCTACATGTGACACCATGTCACCCCACGGTGACCTGCTGTCGATTGCCAGCAACGTCGCCTCACGGTGACTCAGCTCTGCCGAAAAACACTCTCACCCCATGGAGACAGTCGTCGAAAAAACACCAACGCCCACGCAACGAAGGCATGGTGTGTTGGTGTTATCAACGCAAAAATTTTTCCTTCCTCTGCGAGAGAGAAAAATGATTCTGCGAGTCAAACTCGACCAAAGTTTTGAAAATTACTCGCCTCCGTTTCTGAAAATTTATAGGAAAATTTCATGGAATGGAATTTGCCTGTCAGTACGAGGTTCAACCGTTCCTGACACCTTTACCTGGGGTAATTGAACCAAGGATCAAATGTGTGCTTTGACTAAATTTAATTATCTAAATCGTGCTCTATTTTCCTAAAATGCATAGAGAATCAGGCTAGTGCTATAGAATTTTGAAAAGATGCAAGTTTGAGAAATATGATGTTTGCTTGGAAAATTGAAATGTGCTTGAAAAAGGAGTTCCTGAGAAAATCATGAATTTCATTGGAAATCAGGAATTGCATTGGAAAATAACTCTTGAAGGGAAAATTGATTCTCAGGAAAACTTGGACTTTGAGAAAATCAATTTTGAGATTTAGATTGCTTTTCTGAGAAAATCGATTTGTAAAATAGATTTGAGAATTCTGGGAAAACCAGTTTAAGAAATAATTCAGAGATTGAGAAAATTGATTTGTGAACTTTGAAATTGAGAATGTTAAAACATTGAAAAATCATGATTTGAACTTGGGAAATAGTTGAAATATCATTTGAAAACTCAGAGTTTTTGAGAAAATCAAATCCTGAGAAAGTCTTAAAAAATTCTGAGAAAATCAATTTCTCTGAAATGGAATTGGGAAATGAGTTTGAAAATAATGCAAATTGAATAAATGGATATGAATTTGAAAGATATTTTCATGAGAAATTGGGAAAATCCTTTTGAGTTTTTGAGAAATCCAGTGCATTTTTGAAGTTAGCCTAAGAGTGTAGGCTGAATATGGCTAATACGAAGATCACAAATGTAGGTTTCATTCGTATTCTGACTACAACCAAAAATACAAATTCCACCGAGTTTGTCAACTCCATAAGAGCTTGTGCACGTGCCATTCGTATAAACCATAGTGGATTTAGAAAAATGTGTATGAATGATACATTCATCAGATATTGAAATTGCGAAAGCAAATTATATGCAATGCATCCTATTCTAAGCAGAAAATGTAACTCTTATTCCAAATACTACATCTTGATATTACATTGAATTAAAATAAAAGGAAAATGAATAAAAGTCTTCTTCCTGAATATTCCTGCAAAACTAGAAAACAAGTTAGCACAAAAATGTAGGTTTATATGGATTTATCCAAAAATATTAGGAAATTATCAGATTTTATCCAGATGTAAACCCTGATTCATACCTCCCTGATATAAACATAAGAAACATACGATGAAAATGAATAGAAAATCCAAAAATAAAGTTTGAAAATTCGAAATTGGGGTCAAAATGCCCCTGATAGCAAGACTATGGCCTTGAAATAAGGGTTTTTCAAAAAAATATCTTATAAAATGAGATTTTGGAATTAAAATAAAAATAAATCAAACACAATATGATATGATATGATTGAAAATATGAAAATATGAAAATAAAAGTTTAGAAATTTGAAATTAAGGTCAAATGACCAAAATGCCCCTGACAACAAGATTATAGCCTTGAAATTAGGGTTTTCTGAAATAATTTTTATAAAAATGTAAACTTTAAAATTTAAATGCATGCGAATGACATAAAAATCAAATATAACATGATATGAAATGATGATATGTATATTAAAAACCCTAAAATATAAAAATATCCTAAAGACTCTGAATTTTGCCCGATTTTCGCCTTTAATTTTAAAAATCAACTAACACAAAAGGAAACTGAGTTTGGAATTGGCTTAAATTTGGCATGGACACCTAGACTAACTCTAAGAACAGAATGAAATCCAAAAATTAATATTTGTGGTATTTTTACATATGAAAATTCAAATACAAACTCTAAATTATGTTATTTTTGCCTAAAAATCTAGACCTAGCCTAGTAAAAACTGAATTTTGGGTACTAACCTACCATAGAAATTCCCCAAACCTTATGGGGTGATAGAGGATAGTTAGGCAAAGATTTTTTCCTGTTACAGATTTTGAATTTGACCTATGGTAGGAGTTTGATAGCTCCGGCAAGTTGGATCAGAATCCGACGACTGTGGAATTTAGTGCAGACTGACAGGTTTTCACAAAAATTCAAGACAAAATGGAAAATAGAGGCCAAAACCTATGAAATTTTAGGAGAATGACCCTGACACACAGGGAAATAATTCCTATTTTGACAATTTCAGCATTAGACCTATGAATTGAGTGGACACAGAGGATTATCAGACCTCTAATTCTGATAGATTAAATGAACAGGGATTTAACCAGTGAACTTATAAAATCTGGAAAAATAAAAATACAAATCTCTAAAATCCTGCAATTCTGGGAATTGATAGAGGAGTTCATGGGAAAAAACTCTTTTTTTGATAGGTTTGGCATTGGACCTATAAATTGGAGTATCATAGAGGATTAGGGTTGGTCTGGACCCTGACAAGCAGAAAACCAATTTTCACAGAAGTCTGAAAAATCTGATTTTTGGAAGAGACCAAATCTTCTTAGAAAAATATAGAAAAATATTACGTTCTATAAGGGATCTACAATATTTTTTGGAGAAGGATTCGGATCTCCCATGGTGGAGATCCAAGATCCAAAAGTCTGCTAAAATAGGATTCAAAATTTCCAGAGGGTTTAAAACCCGATCTGAAGTCCGATTTATTTGCTGAGGTTACAAACCTCAAATCTACCTAGATTGTGGCAGGTTATCACATATGAACATGTCCATAAATCACGAAAATATTCACTATTTATTGACAAAAAACTGGGCATAAAATAATAATTGGACTATCACATACGAATCAAACCTACTAACGATTAGACAAATAGCAACGAAATGAAATAAACTAACTTTATTCATTAAAATGAATTAACTATAATGCCTAAAACAAATGAATTATATGAAAATAAAGCTTAAAACAGGGAAAGATGAGGGAGATACGAACTCTTTTTTTTTATATATATTTCTTTTGACTCTCAAAGTGAGAGGTCCGATCCATCGAATGGATGGACCTCATCACTCGTTTAGTCCCCATACATAAGATGATAATCTCTCAATATTTATTAAGTTAAAACCATGAGAAAAAAAAGTTCATATAGTTGTAGATCTAGTCCTTGGTCTGATTCAATAACACTAATTACGAAAAATGAGATCTAAAGACCCCATGTCAATAGGCGGCAAGGGTGAGTACCATAAGGTTTTAGCGAGGACTAATAAAAAGCACAACCACTCACCTTGAGGTCTTGCTGCAGCAAATGGAGGACTGTAGGTGATGCCTATGGTAGAGTTGAAGATGTTGCACACGCTCAAGCAATGGAGGATGAAGTCTTTGGTTGTTGGAGATGAGGAGGTCCACCACTTGAAGATTGAAGGAGGGGCGCCAATGGGAGGAGCTTGCTGCTGATCTTGGTGGAAATGGCTGCCAAGGTGAGTCGGTTGGCTGGAGGTTGCAAAGTTGAAATGGCGGGTGTCCTTGAAAGAGGTGACTGCAACAAGGTAGTTGTTGTTGTAGTGGTAGTCACCACCATGGGATGTGGTGGCTGGAGGTGGTGCTGGATATAGTTGGGCTGCCACCAAAAAGGGGGCTGAAGAAGGTTGGAGTTAGGGCTTAGAGAGGAGAGAGAGAGAGAGAGAGAGCTAAGGGGGTTGGGCATCCAATTCCTTGGGATTTGAAAAGGCTCACACCTTATGGTGTGGGCTGGACCAAAGAGGAAAAGGAAGGAAGGAGGGAAAAGCGGAAGGAAAGAAAGGGAAAAGAAGAAAGGAAAGAGGGAAGAAAACGGAAAATGAAAGAAAGAAGGTAGAGAGGGAAGAAAGAAGAGGAGAAGAAAAGAGGAAGGGGGGCTGGTCGACCAAGGGGGAGAAGAAAGAAGGAAAAAAGAAAAAGAAAGAAAGTAAGGAAAGAAAGAAGAAGAAGAAAAGGAAGAAAGAAAGAAAAGAAGAAAGGAAAGAAAAAGAGGTGAAAAAAAGGAAAAAAAAGGAAAAAGAGAGAAGAAAAATAAAGTGGGGAGAGGGCTGGTGGACCCCCCCCCCCCTTGTGGGTCCCACCTCTCTCTAAAAAAATGAAATAATAAAAAGAAAATAAAAAGACATAAAAGAAACATTTTTTTTTAAATAAAAAGAAAGTGCAAATGGATTCAATAGTGGCGCCACCTTGAGGATGGGTCCATATTCAATTTTGAAACTCATTTTAAAGGTCAGAGGGGTAGAATGGTCTCTCAAAAAAGATCCAGATAAAGTGAGCTATTTTTGGTAGTTTTTGAAATGAGCTCAATATTTAAAGTTTTGTACCCCATTGCGAAGCAAATCCAGTTTTGAATTTGAAAAACCAAGTTTGAAAAGAATCCAGATTGTTTTCTCAGGAAAATATTTTCAAATTTAGAGTCTTGACTGTAAAAATGTCAATTTCTGAAATTCAGGATTTGGAATTGATTTTTAAAGACTTTAAAACTTGAATCTGGATTGAAATTTTCAAAACAGGAGTTTTGGACCTCGAAAATGAAATGAAATGTGATGAAATAATGAGAAATGATGTGCAATGCTATGCAAAATGCCAACCCTGAATGAAGAATTTTGGATATTGGACCTCGATTGATACTTATAGCAGTTCAAAAAATGATAATTTTGACAAAAATGGGCAAAATGGTTCAAGAAATGGTTTTTGGTCTATGTCAGGCCAAAGTGACACTGAAGATTAGGGTTTGAGCTAGTTTGAACTGAAATGAACTAGATTGAGCTGGGTTCTAGTGTTTCAGAACTCAAAGGGACTGACAAGACATTGACTCAACTGAACTCCTCAACTGAATTATCAAGAAAAACTATCATTTTTAGATAAATGATGAAAAATGGTCATTGGAGTGAAGTGAGTTACAGAACAGAGTAGGGTTTGAGCTAGAACAAAGATCAGTGATACTAAGATAAACTAAAATTGAAGCTCAAACACTAGCTCAACTCGCTGGACTCATCTCAATTTTAGCTGAAAGAGCTGAAATGGGATCCTGGATACTTGAAAGTGGGTTTGAACTAAAACTGGAGCACTTGAACTCTTGTTAAGCTCAAGCTAAACTCAAAGGAATAGAATTGGCTGGGAATGACTAACTCAGAGACAATTGGCTTGGATTTGAGTGAGAAATGAGCTCATTTTTGAAGAAATGATCCCATTTTGGCAGAAATGAACATCACCTGCTTATTGCGAGCTCAGGTGAGCTAGAAATGACTGACATTCTAACTATTCTGAGCTTGAGAATAAGCTTGGCTGACTTGGACTGACATGGGTCTAGGATGGCCTAGGGGTAAAATGGTATTTCTCCTAATGAAAGTGGGTAAATGGTAATTTTCTAAGACAGACTCGAAGTTGGACTCCTGTACTGACCTACTAGGGTTGGCATCCACACAGGGGGGGGGGGGGGTGTTTGAGAATGGATGAGGAAAATTTGGGGTGTTTACAGATGCCCCTCTTTGCTACTAAGTCGGTTTAGAGCCGAACTTAGTGGCAAAGAAAACACACCAAATTTGGGCTATAAAAATGCCTCAGTTAGAAGGATCTGACTGGGTATGAAGAAATTAGCTCTGATGAAAAATGGTAGGTATGAAATAGAGAATAATGAAGAAAGATTCACTCCATAGAAGTGAAGTTCAGGTTTTGCCCTTAACCTGGATGGGACGGAAAATACCTCGTGTAGAAACGAGGCTCATGTTTTACCCTTAACCTGACCTGAAAATGAAATACCTCATCAGAGTGAGGATCAGGTTTAACCCTTAACCTGATCGAAAATGAAAATGACAGAATCTTCGACTGAAGAATCCATGATGGGACCTTTAGACTTTCGCACAATGAATCCGATAGGGGTTTTGCAAAAGGATGAAAATGAGGTCCCTCAAGCTTAAAAAGGGGTTTAATTTTGAGTGCCTCATTGTTGAGACTAAATAACTTTTGAAATGGATGACTTTTTGCGAGAAAATGATTGATGACTTAACCTCGAGCCGAAATTGGACTGTCTATGGTGGGACAATGGGAACACAGGGAAGTATGTGAATCTGAGAGCCCAGGTGCTCAAATTATACCAAAGAAGGAAAGAAATCTTGAAAACTCCCGTTATCAAGTCCTAACAAGGTATGACAAATGATGCCAGAATGTGTCAAAAGCGGGCAACAAACTCTCACTTCACGTCAGGATAGCTAGAAAATATTGTCAAAATGTTGAAAATTGTTGTTGATTCAAAATAATTGAAAATGATACACATTGGTGCAAAAAATATTCCTTCTTTTCTACCTGAAGTATTACCTTTAATTGGGCTTAACCCTGTAGAATCAAGATTCGAATTCAAATTGCTTGCAATTGACTTTCTTTCAAGGAGGCTATCAATTTCTTTGATATGATCAGAAAAGAGAGTATTCTTGATATTATGAAAACAATTGGTAAAAGAATATTGATAATAGAATTTCAGAAAATTAAAGAAGATTCTTGGCAGATTTAGAAGTTTGATATCCTGGATTTTTCTCACGATGACCTTTCTACACTCTTTTTTTTGACAGAATAGGAGCTCTCTTGGGTTTCTGGGGAGTTTATTACATCATCCTTTATTTTAGAGATG
This sequence comes from Nuphar pumila, assembly GCF_984573655.1. Classification (NCBI taxonomy): domain Eukaryota; kingdom Viridiplantae; phylum Streptophyta; class Magnoliopsida; order Nymphaeales; family Nymphaeaceae; genus Nuphar; species Nuphar pumila. The sequence continues at coordinate 106,098,156 of NC_143256.1, forward strand.
TCTTGACTTTTCTCTCTTTTTTTTTAGAATGGTATGTCACAAACTCCTTCAACATGGAGATGTTTCGATCCTTCTTTGTCTCAGAAATTATATTGACGGTATTGTCTCATTAGTTGAAAATCTTTTGATGATAGTAGAAATCAAATATCTTTTAGGGTTTGTCGGGAGGTTCGTCACATCCGCCTTCAACTTGGAGGTGATCTGAACTTTCCCTAGAAGGATCCGTCACAAACTCTTTCATCTTGGAGATCCAAATCTTCTTTAGCCCCAGGGGTCTAACTCATCCACCAGTCTTTAACATGACGATGATTGAGAGATCCCTTTTGCAGATACTTGATTGCAACTTAAATGATTGAGGAGATATGGAAATTGAGTGGATTTTTCATTATCACCCAGGATATTTCGACTGCCTTGTTACCACAAGAATAATCTTTAAAAATGCATCATTGACTGCGATCAATTTTATTCACTTATGACTTTGTAACAACATTGAATTTTCTTTATTGACCATATCGAGGGTTTATTCTTCTTCCTTTTGGTTGGCCAATAGAAAGATTTTGAATTTTGAATCCATCTTCGCGAAAGCTTTTCTCTTTTGGAAGTAATGCTGAAGATATTCTGAGGTAATTTTTTTGTGCAATAAAGGTTTTAAAATCGATAAGTATTTGATGACAAATTGATAAAATGTTCTTAAAATCCTTGATGAAAGAAATTGCTTGAGGTCTAATTGACACATCCATGACTAAATTGAGTCCTAAAAAGACTCAGTTAAAAGATCAACTCGAAAGTTGGGTTTTATTTTGACTTACCAGCTTGAAAGCAGGATTTTTGTTTTGACTTACCAGCTTGAAAGCAGGATTTTTGTTTTGACTTACCAGCTCGAAAGTAGGATTTTGGTTGACCGACCAGCTCGAAAGCAGGATTTTGGTTGACTGACAGCTCAAAACCAGGATTTGTTGACCGATCAGCTCGAAAGAAGGATTTTGTTGACCGACCAGCTCGAAAGCAGGATTTTGGTTCACCGACCAACTCGTAAGTAGGATTTTGGTTGACTGACCAGCTCGAAAGCAAAATTTTGGTTGATCGACCAACTCGAAAGCAGGATTTGTTTGACTGACCAGCTCGAAAGTAGGATTTTGGTTCACCGACCAGCTCGAAAGCAGGATTTTGGTTGACCGACCAGCTCAAAAGCAAAATTTATTCACCGACCAGCTCGAAAGCAGGATTTGTTTGACCGACCAGCTCAAAAGCAGGATTTGTTGATCGACCAGCTCGAAAGTAGAATTTGTTTGACCGACCAGCTCGAAAGCAGGATTTGTTGACCGACCAGCTCGAAAGGAGGATTTGTTGACTGACCAGATCGAAAGTAGGATTTGGTTTGACCGACCAGCTTAAAAGTAGGATTTTGATTGAAAGACTAATTTGACGGTTTGAGAAATGATTGACATTGATAAAGTTGTGATCCGAAGGTTGGAAAATGACTGATATTGATGAGATTGTAACTCGAAGGCTTGAAAATGATTGATATTGATAAAATCGTGACCCAAAGACTTGAAAATGATTGATATTGGTAGGATTGTAACCAGAAGGGTTTGACAAGATTGGTCGACCCGGGGGTTTATTTGTAGAAATTTGGCATTAAGCACGAGATTGAACCATTATAGAGAATCATGTTACTTCTATGAATGGTCTCAGGATTATCCCTTATCTTGAATGGGAACTGAATTGAAAATTGGGGTGAATTGACAAAAAGAGGAATAGAAATTGATGGAAGATTGATAAAAATGGAGAAAATTGAGGAAAGATTGATGAAAGTTCTGAATTTCAATAGGCCATCATAGTTAACTATATGTAGCCTGATTTTCAGGATTAAACCCCTTATCCTGAACGGGAAAATAAATTTGATGCAAATGGATGCGAATGAATGCAGATCAATGCATGCAAATGAATGCAAAATGACGTAAATGGGTGCACATGCATGCAAAATGAGAGATTTGTTTGATCCTGCCTGCATACAGGATGTTTTGAAGACAATTTTCAAAATAATACCTCAGTGTAATAGGGGAAGCAAATTTTGGATAAAGGGGAGATAACTGACGTTTGAAGAACGCTCTTTGAAGGTGACAAAGCAACTGACTTTTGATTGATTCAGTAGGGACTCTGAGAGAGGTCATTCCTCATGAGAGACATTTTGCAGAGAAGGAGAATAAAAGATGGCACCAAGCTTATAAGGAAAATTGATAATTTTATTAATGCATTAAAGGAAAGATGACAAATCAAGGAAAGATAAATGGGATTACATCATAAAAGCAAAATAAGAAATGGAAAAACACTCGTGTTGTCAATTTCTTAAATGATTGAGGAAAAACTTAGTCAGGATGATTGGTCCTCCTTTTCATTTTCAACGAGAAGACTCTTATCAATGCATTCCTGAATGATATTCTTGTAGACGAAACAATGCTCGGTGTCGTGACCCATTGTCCAATGAAACTTGCAGAACTAATCTTTAAATCTTTCCATAATCACAGGAGGATCTGGCATCTTGGGAAGTTTAACCATCCCTTTGGTTATCATATATTCCAGAACTTGTTCGAGCGACTGTTCTAAGGGAGTAAAATTACGGTCGTATCCCCAACCGTCATGCTTTGGTCTTCCTTGGGGCTTTAATTCTAGTTGGATGCTCGAGGGAGGGATATCATTCTACCTGCTGATTCTGTCATCTTGTCCTGTATGATCATCTCTGTCGGGATTTAAACTTCTTGATCTGCCGGTGTGGTTCTTTCTGCCACCCCTTTTGCTTTTACCATTGTTGTTGCCGGTGGTATTCACAGAGAATGTGACACATAACTTATTTTTGGTATCAGAGCTGCTTTTTAAGAGTGTGAGGCTCTCATATACTCTATACTCTATTCCCATCTAAAGCCATTCAACTCGTTCTATCAATTCAATGAAAGATCATGCCGGGGAAGTGGAGATCAGGCCTCTCAAAGGTTGGGAGAAATTATTCAGAATGATCGACAACACATGCCATTCCGATATTGGATCCTTCATTTGATTGCAAGTGGATCTTCATCTGTGAATAAAGTCTCTGGCTTTTTCATTTTCCTTCTGCTTCAGATTGTAGAGATGATTGAGGGTCGGAAGTGCCTCGATATTGAACAAGAATCGCTCAATGAAAAGATTAACCACCTTATCGAATTCTTTCAACTCAATGGGATTGATGTACTCTGAATACCATTTGGCGGTGGTGCCCTCCAGACTGTGAGGAAAACATCTAAATAAAGCACGATTGTCTCTCTTGAATCGATTGTATTCTGCAAAGAACATGGCCAGGTGAGCCTTGGGATTGCCAGTCCCATCAAACTTGACAAATTTGTAGGGGAGATCCTCCAGGCTGTCATCTTCTTCTAAACCATCGTAGAAGTCTTCACTTGTGAAAACCTTCTTGCCTTTATCACGAGCTTGCAGATCCTTGACCATTTGACCACGTCTCTAAGTTGTGACTAGTCAGGGTCATTAACAAGCTGATCCTTGGACTTATTGGCTGACCCCTGCCCCTAAGTCATTTTCTGAAAAGTTTGTTGAGCTTCACACTCTTTATCGGTGTCGCCCTCTGACTCGGTTTCTTCTGAAATATCCTCCTACTAAGCTCTTTTTTTAAAAAAAAAAATTGGGTGTTTTTTTTTAGAATACAGTCCTTAATCTTCTTCTTGTCGGAATTGGCCCCTACTTGCTCTGTCACCATCTTACTCATCACCTTCTGAAATAATGAGTACATTTGTGGATCCACATCATCATTGGCTTATTGATTTTGTTTCCTGGTAGATCGTGGCGAATCAATTTCTTGCTCACTGTCACTGCTGGGGTGCTGAGGTAATGTTGTTTTCTTTTCAAATCTGGTCTGAATCACTCCTCAATGCCAAAATTCTTTGTAGGACAAAAGGATGATCAGATTAACAACAAAATCTTGAAGGCAATAACTTTGAGAGTAGAAGAAAAATAATGGATGAAGATCTGAAATCAGGTTGACAATTTGAAGAATATCCCTTTACCATGGATTGGGTCATTGTTGGGATCACGACAATTGTGTTGTTATTCCTTGAGAGGAAATAAACAACTGAGATATGCCTTGTAATTTAGGCGAGGTCGTCAATCATGAAGAATAAGACATTTTTTAAGGAAAAGATGTCTCTTGGTAAAAATAACCCACAACAGGGATTTGGAATGAAAAGAAAGCAAAATGGGAGGTGGATAGGCAATCTCCACCACAATAATCAGGGAATGTACGAGTAAAATAAGGTGAATAATTTTGCAAATAAATAGAAGGATTGAAAATCCGAGGAAATAAAAGAAAAATATATGATTTGAAAAAAATTACAGGCAAGATCAAAATGAGGCTGCAAATTTGAGATCCAGAGGAAAGGTAGGAAAAGGGAAATCACCTGGACTTTTTAAGAAAAAATATGAGGTTTTTGAAAATCATTCAGGATTTTGATAAAACTATTGGAAAAATAAATAAGATTTGAAAAATGATGTAAAAGGCAGATAAAAGAGAAATGAGAAATAAAGGAGAATGCATTCAATCACATCCTGCACAAACAATTATGCACATACAACACTCCTTAAGAAGCTTACTCTAAATGCATCAATTTTGAAATAGCTGTAGAACCCTAATCCTGACTCTAGGCTCAGATCAATTGTGTCCAATCATGCTATGCCGATATACTCGAGTCGAAACCCGAAGTACGTGGCATAAAAATTCATCTCTGGTTCTAGGCTTGTGTTTCCCAACATCCATGGGCGTATGCCGATATACGTTGGACTATGGCCCTTGGTATGTAGCAGAGGGGCGTTAGCCCAAATAAGTGACTCAGTTGTGAGGCTTTGTCCCGAACTATGGTTCTGAAAGAAAGCTCAGCAATGTGAAGGCCAGGAAGACATAGGTGGGGTAGTTTTTGAAAAATGATCACATGCAAGAAAATCAAAAGGCTCTAAGTCGTAAAGAAGTAGAAATTTGAAAACCTTGAAGCAAATATTGTTTACAAACAAATCCTACATTGAGGAGGGTTGTATTTCAGACCTAAGTCTAAGTGAACATGAATAGTTATCCTCAATCGGTCCTACCAAACCATGCCTAGTCTACATGCACTCCATGTCGGCTGGGTTCAAGTCTAGGCTCTTAGGTTCACATGATATCAGAAAGTAAAAGCTGATATTCCATAAAACACAATTTTGATAATTGAGCTAAGTCAAAGCACACAGTTGATCAGACGAAGACAAGTCCCATCATGGTCGCCAAACTTGTTATTATCGCAAAAAAAAATTCCTCCCTCTACGAGAGAGAGAAACTATTATGTGAGTCAAACTTGACCAAAGTTTTGAAAATTACTCGCCTCCATTTCTGCAAAATTGTGGGAAAATTTTGTGGAATGAGATTCACATGTCGATATGAGGTTCAACCGTTCCTGGCGCCTTTACCAGGGGTAACTAAACCAAGGATCAAATGTGTGCTTTGACTAAGTTTAATTATCTAAATCATGCTCTGTTTTCCTAAAATGCACAGAGAATCAGGCTTGTGTTATGAAATTTTGAAAAGATGCAAGTTTGAAAAATATGATGTTTGCTTGGAAAATTGAAATGTGCTTGGAAAAGGAGTTCCTAGGAAAATCATGAATTTCATTGGAAAATAACTCTTGAAGGAAAAATTGATTCTCAGGAAAACTTGGGCTTTGAGAAAACCGATTTTGAGATTTGGATTGCCTTTACGAGAAAATCGATTTGTAAAATGGATTTGAGAATTCTGGGAAAACCAGTTTCAGAAATAATTCAGAGACTGAGAAAATTGATTTGTGAACTTTGAAATTGAATTTGAGAATGTTAAAACATTGAAAAATCATGATTTGAACTTGGGAAATAGTTGAAATATCATTTGAAAACTCAGAGTTTTTGAGAAAATCAAATCCTGAGAAAGTCTTAGAAAATTCTGAGAAAATCAATTTCTCTGAAATGGAATTGGAAAATGAGTTTGAAAATAATGCAAATTGAATAAATGGATATGAATTTGAAAGATATTTTCATGAGAAATTGGGAAAATCCTTTTGATTTTTTGAGAAATCCAGTGCATTTTTTAAGTTAGCCTAAGAGTGTAGGCTGAATATGGCTAATACGAAGATCACAAATCTAGGTTTCATTCGTATTCTGACTACTGGGGTTAGTAGCTTCTGGGGTTAGACAAACTGGGCAACAAAGAATGCATGCACGAATGAAAGGAAGAACCAACAAACAAATAAGATAGCACACTACACAAACAAGTTGTCGGTCGGAACCCTCATTCTATCCAAGATGAAGAGCCAAATACAATAACGACTAGATACACGCTTTATCGCTAGTTGCATGCAGGACAAGTGCAAACCGTCGATTAGGCAAATGATACTGGAAATAGATGGCAAAAGAAAAAAAGATCGAGCGCTATGTTCTCTGCACTTGAAACACACAACAACAGAAGAAACTATATATATAGCCGCTAAACAACCAGAGTGATCATTTTCGGACTAGAAAATTTCTTATGCTGGAAAGAGGCATAGATCGAGATATTGAATCGATGGTAAAAATGGAAATCCCTATCTCGCTAGAGGGATTTAATGTCGCTCATGGTTGGATCAATACACGCAAAAGATGAATGAAACGGAAAAATGTCAACTCCATAAGAGCTTGTGCACGTGCCATTCGTATCAACCATAGTGGATTTAGAAAAATGTGTATGAATGATACATTCATCAGATATTGAAATTGTGAAAGCAAATTATATACAATGCATTCTATTCTAAGCAGAAAATGTAACTCTTATTCCAAATATTACATCTTGATATTACATTGAATTAAAATAAAAGGAAAATGAATAAAAGTCTTCTTCTTGAATATTCCTGCAAAACTAGAAAACAAGTTAGCACAAAAATGTAGGTTTATCTCGATTTATCCAAAAATATTAGGAAATTATCAGATTTTATCCAGATGTAAACCCTGATTCATACCTCCCTGATATAAACATAAGAAACATATGATGAAAATGATTAGAAAATCCGAAAATAAAGTTTGAAAATTCGAAATTGGGGTCAAAATGCCCCTGATAGCAAGACTATGGCCTTGAAATAAGGGTTTTTCAGAAACATATCTTATAAAATGAGATTTTGGAATTAAAATAAAAATAAATCAAACACAATATGATATGATATGATTGAAAATATGAAAATAAAAGTTTAGAAATTTGAAATTAAGGTCAAATGACCAAAATGCCCCTGACAACAAGATTATAGCCTTGAAATCAGGGTTTTTTGAAATAATTTTTATAAAAATGTAAACTTTAAAATTTAAATGCATGCGAATGACATAAAAATCAAATATAACATGATATGAAATGATGATATGTATATTAAAAACCCTAAAATATAAAAATATCCTAAAGACTGAATTTTGCCCGATTTTCGCCTTTAATTTTAAAAATCAACTAACACAAAAGGAAACTGAGTTTGGAATTGGCTTAAATTTGGCATGGACACCTAGACTAACCCTAAGAACAGAATGAAATCCAAAAATTAATATTTGTGGTATTTTTACATATGAAAATTCAAATACAAACTCTAAATTATGTTATTTTTGCCTAAAAATCTAGACCTAACCTAGTAAAAACTGAATTTTGGGTACTAACCTACCATAGAAATTCCCCAAACCTTATGGGGTGATAGAGGATAGTTAGGCAAAGTTTTTTTCCTTTTACAGATTTTGGATTTGACCTATGGTCGAAGTTTGATAGCTCCGGCAAGTTGGATCAGAATCCGACGACTCTGGAATTTAGGGCAGACTGACAGGTTTTCACAAAAATTCAGAACAAAATAGAAAATAGAGGCCAAAACCTATGAAATTTTAGGAGAATGACCCTGACACACAGGGAAATAATTCCTATTTTGACAATTTCAGCATTAGACCTATAGATTGGGTGGACACAAAGGATTATCAGACCTCTAATTCTGATAGATTAAATGAACAGGGATTTAACCAGTGAACTTATAAAATCTGGAAAAATAAAAATACAAATCTCTAAAATCCTGCAATTCTGGGAAATGATAGAGGAGTTCATGGGAAAAAACTCTTTTTTTGATAGGTTTGGCATTGGACCTATAAATTGGAGTATCACAGAGGATTAGGGTTGGTCTGGACCCTGACAAGCAGAAAACCAAATTTTCACAAAAGTCTGAAAAATCTGATTTTTGGAAGAGACCAAATCTCCTTAGAAAAATATAGAAAAATATAGAAAAATATTAGGTTCTATAAGGGATCTACAATATTTTTTTGGAGAAGGATTCGGATCTCCCATGGTGGAGATCCAAGATCCAAAAGTCTGCTAAAATAGGATTCAAAATTTCCAAAGGGTTTAAAACCCGATCTGAAGTCTGATTTATTTGCTGAGGTTACAAACCTCAAATGGACCTAGATTGTGGCAGGTTATCACATATGAACATGTCCATAAATCACAAAAATATTCACTATTTATTGACAAAAAACTGGGCATAAAATGATAATTGGACTATCACATACGAATTAAACCTACCAACGATTAGACAAATAGCAACGAAATGAAATAAACTAACTTTATTCATTAAAATGAATTAACTATAATGCTTAAAACAAATGAATGATATGAAAATAAAGTCTTAGAAAATTATGAGAGAATTGATTTCTCTGAAATGGAATTGGGAAATGAGTTTGAAAATGATGAAAATTGAATGAATGGATATGAATTTGAAAGATATTTCCTTGAGGAATTGAGAAAATTCTTTTGAGTTTTTGAGAAATGCAGTGTATTTTTGAAGTTATCTTAAGAGTGTAGGCTGAGTGTGGCTAATATAAAGACCACAAATTTGGGTTTCATTCGTATTCTGACTATGGCCAAAAATATAAATTCCACTGAGTCTGTCAACTCCATAAGAGCTTGTGCACGTGCCATTTGTGTCAACCATAGTGGATTTAGAAAAATGTGTATGAATGATAAATTCATCAGATATTAAAATTGCGAAAGCAAATTATATGCAATGCATCCTATTCTAAGCAGAAAATGTAACTCTTATTCCAAATATTACATCTTGATATTACATTGAATTGAAATAAAAGAAAAATGAATAAAAGTCTTTTTTTTTTAATATTCTTGCAAAATTATAAAACAAGTTAGCACAAAAATATAGGTTTATCTAGATTTATCTAAAAATATTGGGAAATTATCAAATTTTATCCAGATGTAAACCCTGATTCATACCTCCCTGATATAAACATAAGAAACATATGATGAAAATGAATGGAAAGTCCAAAAATAAAGTTTGAAAATTCAAAATTGGGTTCAAATGACCAAAATGCCCCTGCTAGCAAGACTATGGCATTGAAATCCAGGTTTTTTAAAAAAATATCTTGTAAAATAAGATTTTGGAATTCAAATGAAAATAAATCAGATACAATATGATATGATATGATATGATTGGAAATATGAAAATCAAATTTTTTAAATTCAAAATTGAGGTCAAATGACCAAAATGCCCCTGATAGCAAGACTATGGCCTTGAAATCAGGGTTTTCTGAAATAATTTTTGTAAAAATATAAAATTTAAAATTCAAATGCATGAAAATGACATGAAAATCAAATATAACATGATATGAAATGATGATATGCATATTTAAAACCCTAAAATATAAAAATATCCTAAAGACTCTAAATTTTGCTCGATTTTCGCCTCAGTTTCGCCTTTAATTTTTAAAATTAACTAACAAAAAAGGCAAATGAGTTTGGAATTGACTCAAATTTGGTATGGATACCTAGACTAACCCTAATAATAGAATGGAATCCCAAAATTATTATTTTTGGTATTTTTACATATGAAAATTCAAATAAAAACTCAAAATTATGTTATTTTTTGCCTAAAAATCTAGACCTAGCCTAGTAAAAACTGAATTTTGGGTACTAACCTACCATATAAATTCCTCAAACTTTTTGGGGTGACAGAGGACAGTTAGGCAAAGATTTTTGCCTTTTACATATTTTGAATTTAGCCTATGATCAGAGTTTGATAGCTCTGGCAAGTTGGATCAGAATCCGACAACTTTGGAATTTAGAGCAGACTGTCAGGTTTTCACAAAAATTCAGGAAAAAATGGTAAATAGAGTCTGAAACCTATTAAATTTTAGGAGAATGACCGACACACAAAGAAACAGTTCCTCTTCTGATAGTTTCAGCATTGGATCTATGGATTGGGTGGACACAAAGGATTACCAGACCTCTAATTCTGATAAATTGAATGAACAAGGATTTAACCAGCGAACTTATAAAATCTGAAAAAATAGAAATATGAATCCTTAAAATCCTAAAATTTTGAGAAATGATAGAGGAGTTCATGGGGAATAACTCTTCTTTTGATAGTTTTGGCATTGGGCCTACAGGTTGGAGTACCAAAGAGGATTAGGGTTGGTCTGGACCCTGACAAGCATAAAACCAAATTTTCAGAGAAGTCTGAAAAATCTGATTTTTGGAAGAGACCAAATCTTCTTAGAAAAATCTGGAAAAATACTAAGTTCTATAAGGGATCTACAGTATTTTTTGGAGATGGATTCAGATCGCCCATGTTTGTGATCCAAGATCCACAAGTCTACTAAAATAGGGTTCAAAATTTTCGGAGGGTTTAAAACCTGATCTGGAGTATGATTTATTTGTTGAGGTTACAAACCTCAAATGGACCTAGATTGTGGCAGGTTATCACATATGAACATGTCCATAAATCACGAAAATATTCACTATTTATTGACAAAAAACTGGGCATAAAATGATAATTGGACTATCACATACGAATCAAACCTACTAACGATTAGACAAATAGCAACGAAATGAAATAAACTAACTTTATTCATTAAAATGAATTAACTATAATGCCTAAAACAAATGAATGATATGAAAATAAAGCTTAAAACAGGGAAAGATGAGGGAGATACGAACTCTTTTTTTTATATATATTTCTTTTGACTCTCAAAGTGAGAGGTCCGATCCATCGAATGGATGGACCTCATCACTCGTTTAGTCCCCATACGTAAGATGATAGTCTCTCTACATTTATTAATTTAAAACCATGAGAAAAAAAACTTCATGTAGCTGTAGATCTAGTCCTTGGTCTGATTCAATAACACTCATTACAAAAATGAGATCTAAAGACCCCATGTCAATAGGCGGCAAGGGTGAGTACCATAAGGTTTTAGCGAGGACTAATAAAAAGCATAACCACTCACCTTGAGGTCTTGCTGCAGCAAATGGAGGACTGTAGGTGATGCCTATGGTAGAGTTGAAGATGCTGCACACACTGGAGCAATGGAGGATGAAGCCTTTGGTTGTTGGAGATGAAGAGGTCCACCACTTGAAGATTGAAGGAGTGGAGCCAATGGGAGGAGCTTGCTGCTAATCTTGGTGGAAATGGCTGCCAAGGTGAGTCGGCTGGCTGGAGGTTGCAAAGTTGAAATGGCGGGCGTCCTTGGAAGAGGTGACTGCAACAAGGTAGTTGTTGTTGTAGTGGTAGTCACCACCATGGGATGTGGTGGCTGGAAGTGGTGCTGGATATAGTTGGGCTGCCACCAAAAGGGGGGTTGAAGAAGGTTGGAGTTAGGGCTTAGAGAGGAGAGAGTTAAGGGAGAGAGAGAGAGAGAGAGCTGGAGAGGAATGAGAGCTAAGGGGGTTGGGCGTCCAATCCCTTGGGATTTGGAAAGGCTCACACCTTATGGTGTGGGCTGGACCATAGAAAGAAAGGAAGGAAGGAGGGAAAAGAGGAAGGAAAGAAAGGGAAAAGAAGAAAGGAAAGAGGGAAGAAAAGAGAAAAGGAAAGAAAGAAGGAAGAGTGGTAAGAAAGAAGAGGAGAAGAAAAGAGGAAGGGGGGCTGGTCGACCAAGGGGGAGAAGAAAGAAGGAAAAAAGAAAAAGAAAGAAAGAAAGGAAAGAAAGAAGAAGAAGAAAAGGAAGAAAGAAAGAAAAGAAGAAAGGAAAGAAAAAGAGGAGGGAAAAAGGAAGAAAAAGGAGAGAAGAAAAAGAAAGTGGGGAGAGGGCAGTTCGACCCCCCTCCCTTGTGGGTCCCTCCTCTCTCTAAAAAAAATGAAATAATAAAAAGAAAATAAAAAGACATAAAAGAAACATTTTTTTTAAATAAAAAGAAAGTGCAAATGGATTCAATAGTTGTGCCACCCTGAGGATGGGTTCATATTCAATTTTGAAACTCATTTTAAAGTCTAGAGGGGTAGAATGGTCTCTCAAAAAAAATCCAGACGAAATGAGCTATTTTTGGCAGTTTTTGAAATGAGTTCCGAATTTGAAGTTTTGTATCCCGTTACGGAGCAAATCTAGTTTAGAATTTGAAAAACCAAGTTTGAAAAGAATTCAGATTGTTTTCTCGAAAAAATATTTCCAAATTTAGAGTCTTGGGGGTAAAATTTTCAATTTTAGAAATTAAGGATTTGGAATTAATTTTTAAAGACTTTAAAACTCAAATCTGGATTGAAATTTTCAAAACTGGAGTTCTGGACCTCGAAAATGAAATGTTATGAAATGATGTGCAATGCCATGCAAAATGCTAACCCTGAATGAAGAATTTTGGATATTGGACCCTAATTGATACTTGTACCAGTTCAAAAAGTGATAATTTTGACAAAAATGGCTAAAATGGTTCAAGAAATGGTTTTTGGTTTCTATCGGGCCAAAGTGACACTGAAGATTAGGGTTTGAGCTAGTTTGAACTGAAATAAACTGGATTGAGCTGGTTTCTAGGGTTTCAGAACTCAAAGAGACTGACAAGACATTGACTCAACTGAACTCCTCGACTGAATTATCAAGAAAAACTGTCATTTTTAGAGAAATGATGAGAAATGGTCACTGGAGTGAAGTAAGTTACAGACCAGAGTTGGGTTTGAGCTGGAACAAAGATCAGTAATACTGAGATAAACTAAAACTGAAGCTCAAACACTAGCTCAACTGGCTTGACTCAGCTCAATTTCAACTAAAAGCGCTGAAATGGGCTCCTAGACACCTGAAAGTGGGTTTGAACTAGAACTGGAGCACTTAAACTCTTGTTGAGCTCAAGCTAAACTTAAAAGAATATGATTGACTGAGAATGACTGACTTAGAGACAATTGACTTGGATTTGAGTGAGAAATGAGCTCATTCCTGAAGAAACGATCCCATTTTGTCAGAAATAAACATGACCTGCTTACTGTGAGCTCAAATGAGCTAGAAATGACTGACATTCTAAATGTTCTGAGCTTGAGAATAAGCTTGGCTGACTTGGACTGACATAGGTCTAGGATGACCTAGGGGTAAAATGGTAATTCTCCTAATGAAAGTAGGTAAAATGGTAATTTTTTAAGACAGACTCAGGGTTGGACTCTTGTACTGACCTACCAGGGTTGGCATCCACACGAGGGGGGGGGGGGAGGGGGTGTTTAAGAATGGATGAGGAAAATTTGGGGTGTTTACAGTTTGGTAGTTTAGGACGAGCGCACAACAAAAAATAAAGAAGGCAGTGTACCTGAAAAAGCCATTTGGAACCGACAACGGGTGATGGTTGGTGATGGTGGTTGGATCGGGATGAGCTTTGCTCCTCAGCCGGACTGCAACCCTCCAATGTGCTCAAGCTTCTTCAGCGGTCGGTGAGCAGGATCCATCTTCCCTCTTTAGTTGAAAAACTCAGAAGAGGTAAATTGTTTCCTTAACCCTTTTTTGTGTTTTTCTCTACATATGAGTTTTTCATTTACACCCGTTTATATAGCCTGTAGCAGAGGGATCAGTTAGCGTAATTGTTTCCTCCCTAATCTTCCATATGTTTAGTGGAAGGAACACAAAAAGAAAAACTTACCAAATCGTGGGTAACTGTCACGATGTGTGGCTTATCCCAACAATAGGATCATCCCCACTAAATGATCACAAGGGAGATCTCCCTCTTCCCTACAACTCTGTACGTGGGAAGAAAAAGTGCCCTCTTTAATGGAGTCTCTTCCTCTCTCCCACTTCCCACATAAATGGGGAAAGTGGGGGAGAGGAAGGGACTTCCCCCTTGCTGTGACCTAGTCAAGCTAGGTGTCTCTAGCCCACCTGGCTTGGCTAGGTATGGGTTTTACAACTATAGTGGAATTCACAGATTTTTCATGCAACACACAAACGCATTACTAGTTATATAGAATGGCAGAATATCAACTGTTTCAAGCAACTCATAACAACTCTCTCTCTCTCTCTCTCATGAATTTAAACAGTTCGAATTAGGATAGGATGTGACCAATACCATATCCTACTAACCAATGTTGCCTAAACAGATTCTAATTCGGATTTGGATGGTAAAAAGCTCGTACTAAAACCACTTTTTTACATGTAAATGGATTCAAATATCCATCAAAACTAGATTTTCATCAGATTCCGTAGCAAAAAATCAAAACCATATCCACATCCTATTACAATCAGATATAGTTTTGGCTTACCAAATTCAACTAAACAGAGCTCAGATTCAATCAAATATGGATTAAAACCGTATCCATTGACATCCTTACTCTCTCTGTTGCAGCGCATTTCCCGTAGTGTGTTTGAATAGCAATGCATGTATTAAATTTGGTACGTGGCCCATTCTAAGATCTGAAGTGAATCAAACGCTAAATGAAAAGGGCCCAGAGATTCTTGAATTTCAAATTCATGGATTTCAGATACACGGGTGAGATTTGAGCATTCAAACACATCCTTAATGTAATGATGATTTGATTGAATATTGACTGTGAAAAATGGGAGGGGTTATGTTAGGGAGAGAGATTTGAGAGGGAGATAAGAGGGAAGGTGGGGATTTGCTGACCCTGCTGCCGTTTGAAAAGCCCGGGGAGATGGATTCGGGGACTCCATCTCTCCATTTCAACTACATCATCATGAAAATGTAGTTACCAACTCCATGACCATCAAAACATTTTTGTCTCCACCCTCGTCATCCCTCTCATTTCCGCTCCAACATGGGCTCCCAAGCGCAGTACAACAAGGGCCCCAACTTGTATGACATTTGAAGGGAACTTGAATGATACGGTTATATGTTCTCTCCTGTGGAATGCCATGTTAAAATAATCTAAAACGTTTTTGTGCATCATTAAACCTGAGTACTTTATCATCTTTACTTTCCTCAGCCTTTTTCTTTCTGATAATTCAAGGGAAACCCCATCACTGAAAGCACATTGGCTGGCCTCCGGTTCGTAAAACCCTTGAGGTCCCCTCTGCCCGCCCAGCTTTGACCTTGCGGCAAGGGATGCCACCCATAAGTTTTAAGCTTGTGACATCTCATCTACTTGATGGCATTCACAAGTCATCGTACCATATAAGCGGAGCCCTTGGCTACTTTCCTCAGCATTTAGAATATGAAAAAGCAAGGAAAATAATTGTGGTAAATAAAGCCCACCTCTCTCTCTCTCGGAAGATGCTCTCTAACCCTCTTGGAGAAGTTACAGTGAGGTGTTAGAGAAAAGGAAAATATACTGGTAAAAGAAAAGAAACACACTCAGTTTTTTTCTGTGTAACTCTACATCTTTTGGATGCTATCACCTCTTATTTAGACGGAAAAAAAACATACACGAAAAAAAACAACCCACGTTCCCATGCAAGGGAGTGGTGCCCAAAACTAACTCCTACAATTTCTGTAACTTACTAACAGAACCAACGTTCCCATGCACAACACGTGGAACAACCTAAACAAACTCCTCCTAAAACTACTGCAAGGATTTTGCACTACACGTGCAACTAGGAAAAACAAACTCAAATGAAAGCAAACTGATTCCTACTTTATTGCGCACGAGCTTAACCAACAATCACCCCCTAAGCTCGTGCATTTGCTTGATCTCAACCATACCGATCCTATCTCGAAGCTCTAGAAACTTGGCACGACCAAGCGCCTTGGTCAGGATATCCGCTAGCTGTTTTTCCGTCGCCACGAACTCCACTACTACCTTGCCATCCTCAATACATTCACGAATAAAATGATACCTCGTCTCGATATGCTTGCTCCTATCATGAAACACCGGGTTCTTGCACAAAGCAATCACGAACTTGTTGTCAATTTTAAGCGTGACTGCCTCGGGCTCCTTGCCGAGTAAACGAGACAACCACACCCCCTGACATGCCGCTGATGTAGCTGCAATATACTCTGCCTCACAAGAAGAAAGAGCTACCACTCTCTGTTTCTGACTTTGCCAAGTGACAGGAGCACTACCATAGAAGAACAACACCCCCGTAGTGCTTTTCCGGTCTCCCAAATCTCCAGCCATATCACTGTCACTAAACCCGGTTAACACAGCTTGGCTTTCTTCCTTCTTTCTCCCATAAAAACATCCAAGAAAACACGTCCCCGCGATGTAACGGAGAATTCGTTTCACCGCAACAAAATGTTCCTCGTGAGGTTCCTGCATGAATTGGGTCACATAGCCGACAGAAAAAGCCAAGTCAGGGCGAGTGTGAGTTAAGTACCGAAGGCACCCAACTATACTCCAGTACTTGGTGGCATCTACGAGTGGCGTAGCACTGGTCTTGGACAACTTGAGACGATTCTCCATGGGTACATGACATGGATTGCACCCTGCCATACCACTTTTTTCTAGTATTTTTTTCGCATAAGCAGATTGCCTTAAACCAATGCCGTCCGTACCTTGAACTACCTCAATGCCGAGGTAATAAGATAGAAGTCCCAGATCACTCATGCAAAACAAACTCTTCATCTCAAGCTTGAACTTTTCAATCCCATCCTTGTCCGCTCCCGTGATAATGAGATCGTCGACATAGACTCCCACCAACAACATTCTTTCGCCAGACCCACGCGTATATAAGCCATATTCCACTGTACTCCTTCCGAAACCCAGGGACACCAAACTCGCATCCAACTTGGTGTTCCATGCTCTTGGAGCCTGCCGCAACCCATACAACGCCTTCCGTAACTGAAGTACCTTGTGTTCTTGTCCAGCGATAATGAACCCGGGAGGTTGCGCCACATAGACTTCTTCGTTTAGTTCGCCATTGAGGAAGGCGGACTTCACGTCCATGTGATGCAAAACCCACCCCTCATGTGCTGCCATCGCAACCAAGAGCCGTACGGACTCAAGACGGGCCACGGGCGCAAAAACCTCTTCAAAATCAATGCCTTGTTTTTGAACATATCCTTTTGCAACCAACTGTGCCTTGTGCTTGACAATCGTACCCTGCTCATCTCGCTTCACCTTGAAAACCCACTTGAGACCAATTGGGCGATGTCCCGCCGGTGGATCCACCATCTCCCATGTATTGTTCTTGATGATGGAGTCCATCTCCTCCAACATCGCCTTGCGCCACCACTCTTCTTGCTCTGCTTCCGCGAAACTTGATGGTTCTTCTGCCGAAGTGAGAAGTAGCTCCTCGAGATCCTTCGGTTCCATTGGCGCTGTTGAATTATAGATATCATAAGCTTTCGATATCTCTGTGGTTGAGCCGGATCAATGGCGGCATCGAGTTGAGAACCTGGAGATTCATGTGACACCGGAGCACTCCCCAAGCCATGCTCAACCGAACCCGGAACCAGTGGACTTTGAACTGGACTCACGGCTTTAGTCGAACCAAGCTCGGGTGAACCTGGAGACGGCATTTGCTACTGTTGTGCCGGACTGTTCGCAACTGTTCCCGGTCCAAGCCCCGCGGCCTCTACCTCGCCTCCGATACTCCACACGGCTCCATTTCCTTTTTCTTCATGGAACTCAACTGACTCCCACAAACTTGTGCCATCATCCCACTGCCATTTCACGTTCTCTTCAAACAACACATCACGGCTAACAATTATTCTACCCCGACGAGGATCGAGCAAGCGATGTGCTTTGCATCCATCCTCAACACCGAGATAAACCAACTGTTGACTCCGGTCATCGAGCTTTTTCAAATGTGAAGCCGCCACCTTCGCATGTGCCAAACAGCCGAACACTCGCAAGTGTCCCAAGTGAGGCTTCTTCCCCGTCCAAGCTTCAAATGGAGTTCTCTCCCCCATTGCCTTCGTTGGCAAACGGTTCAAAAGATAAACCGCATGCCTAACTGCTTCTCCCCAGAGCTCGCCCGGAACCTTCATGCTTTTCAACATGGATCGTGTCATCCCAACCACGGTCCTGTTTTTCCGCTCGACAACGCCGTTTTGCTGTGGCGTGTAGGGCGCTGTGAGTTGTCGCCGTATACCCGCTTCCTCGCACACCTCTGCAAATGCTTTACTTAGGAACTCGCCGCCTCGATCAGACCGCAGCGTTTTGATACGTCGTCCACAACATGTTTCAACTAAAGCCTTGAACTTCACAAACTCCGCACATGCTTGGTCCTTACTTTTCAAAAAACACACATGCATCCATCTTGAATAATCATCAACGAATAACATAAAGTACTTATTATCTCCACTTGTCGATGGAGTAATTGGCCCACAGAGGTCGACATGAACCAGCTCCAGCCACTCCTTTGCCCGGTGCGACGTCTTTTGCGGGAATGCTCCCCGCGTTTGTTTTCCCACCAAGCATCCGTGGCATAATTGGTTCGGATGCGTGATTAGTGGCACTCCTGCCACCATGTTCTTGTCAACGAGAAATTTCAAAGCCTTGAAGTTGACATGACCGAGACGACCATGCCATAGCCATGCCGGATCCTCCATCTTTGTGAGCAAGCAAACCGGACTCGCCCTTGTCAACTCAATATGGTACAGCCTGTTTGCAGACCGAGGCACCTTCATGAGCAACTGCCCCATCGGTTTCTCCAACACCTCCAGCTTGCCTCCGTCCAGCACCACACGGTAGCCGACCTCAGTCATTTGTCCAAGGCTTATGAGATTGCTACACAGCCTTGGAATATAGTAGACATTTGTGAGAGCCCACTGATCTCCATTCTTACACTCAAACAAAATTGAGCCCTTTCCCATAATCTGCACAGTAGACCCGTCACCGAATCTCACCTTACCGGTGATTGCTTCATCCAGCTCCTGGAATTTCTCCCGGTCACCGGACATGTGGTTGCTAGCCCCGTTGTCAAGATACCATGTGCTCCCGGTGATTATGTCTTTTCCCGTTAGGTACAACTTGGGAAAAACATTGTCCTCCACCAGTAACAAGGTCTCCGGCTGCTTCTCTTCCACCTGCTCGAGCGGCGTCAGCTCCTCCGACACCGCGAGCAAAAGTGCTTGCTCCATCGTATCCGTGCGGGCATGGTGTGCCTCTTCTACCTTCCTCGGCTCCTTGCACTGGTTGGCGAAATGGCCGAAATTATGGCAATTAAAACACTGAATATTGCTGTAATCCCGTGAGCCACCACCTGTCACTTCCTTCCCCGTTGAGTTCCCACGCCCACCGGAGCGCCCGCCGCGCCCTCGGCCTGTGCCACGGCCTCTTCCTCGAGAGCTTGCCTCTGGTATCTTGCCCTTGCCGGGGTTCTCGGCACCCATCTTCTTCTGGCGTGCCTCCCACTCCGCCTGAGTGTAGAGGAGTTGCCCATCTCCGGTCGCGCCCGCCGTGGGGCGACGCGTTCGCTCCTCGAACGCCTTGAGTCGGCCCACTGCCTCCTCAAATACAAGGGTGGAAAGGTCGTAGAATTGTTCGATGCCGGCGATGACGGTAATGAAACGCTCATGAACTGTATCGAAGAGATTCTTCACAAGTGCGGCATCATCCAGAGAACCGCCCAGGCTACTAAATTTCACCGTCATAGCTGACAGTTTTCCGACGTACTGATCCACGGACTCGTCCTCTTTCATGCGCATACCGTCGAATTCACTCTTCAACGTCTGTAATCGCGCATCTCTAACGCGATCGGCGCCGACGAACCTCGTCTCGAGGCAGTCCCAAATATCTTTTGCCGTGGCCTTATTTGCCACCTACAACAGGAGATCTTCCGGCAAGCACTGGATAAGGTGCAACTTCGCCTTCTTGTCTTTCTTGATATCAACGGTCACCCCGGCCGCCGGCTCGATCGCCTCCCAGACCTCCTGGTCCTCCATCATTGCCTTAACCCGGATCTTCCAGCAGGTGTAATTCGTCAAGGTGAGTTGCGGATACACATACCATAGTGTATCCCACTCGCCGCTGCCGCTACGAGAACCTTCTCCTCCGATGACTATGGACATTGGGTTGAAGCGGGTATACTTGGGCATACAATAATCGCTCTGATACCACAAGTGTTAGAGAAAAGGAAAATATACTGGTAAAAGAAAAGAAACACACTCAGTTTTTTTCTGTGTAACTCTACATCTTTTGGATGCTATCACCTCTTATTTAGACGAAAAAAAAACATACACGAAAAAAAACAACCCACGTTCCCATGCAAGGGAGTGGTGCCCAACACGTGCAACTAGGAAAAACAAACTCAAATGAAAGCAAACTGATTCTTACTTTATTGGGCACGAGCTTAACCAACATGAGAGGGGATGACAAATATGGGAGAACACCCCGTCACCATCTGCACTCTATCAAAGGAGGAAAAAGACCACGAGTTGACAATGACTCTCTCTCTCTTTCCTCGCTCTCTCACTTGGGAAGCATGCTTTCTTCCTCAGAGCGGCGCTTTCAGCAACTATGCTTTGTTGCATCTACTTTTCACATAGAAAACACATTCTCAATTCATATCAACATTGCAATAACCTGGTCTCTCTCTCTCTCTCCCCGTTGTCTCTCTCTCTCTCTCTCTGGAGTCATCCATGAGACGTTCCTTGTTTTTTTTTCTTGGGGATTGCTGTCGGACAGCCATTGGAAGTTAACCGACAAGCATTGTGTGTGATTCAAGAGGCTCTCAATGACTGGGGGGCTGCGTATCTGCTTCGCCGATGGGGTTTTGACATTGACTTGCCTTTCAGGTTCAAGCTTGAGGCCATTTTTCATCGATGCTTTGAGATGGGGTCGTTAGGGCTGTTAGGAAGGAAGCCCTTGAGGCGTATTCGGTCATGGCTATGTTGGATTCACCGTTCTTCATAAGAGCACTTCCTCAGTGGGTGATTGCTCAAGGGTGGAAGCAGGCTCATGCCCCATGGCAAAGTTCCCTTTCAGCATTATGGGGAAGGGCTCAGTTGCAAAGGGCGAGACCAGAGGACTGGTGGTATGCAGCATGTTTTTCGCTAAATTTTCAGAGCCGAACGGAATGTCACAGATGTGGATCGGAGTTTCTCATACGTCAACACCCAGTCTGGAGGCGAACGAGTTCAGGATCATCTCGTCGTCACCATTCAACTGAGATGTCATCGGACATCGGCGTGGCATCTGGAAAAGGTCTTCAACGTGAAGGTTGAAACGCACAGTGGGAGCGAAAACAAGTATCCTTCTCACCTTAGGCAGAGGTCGGAGATCTGGATGCACCGTCAACTTCCTTCCGTGCGTTTAAGGTTGGTAACATGTGGACTCCTGTGTTAGGGCCACCATAATTAGGCTTGGCCGCCTCATGGAAGAACTTTTTTGGCGTCTTCGCCGATGAGCGTTCCTCATCCTCCGGCGGATGTCCAGCGTCAACCACACGAATGACGCCTCGGCTATTGCATCCAAACACGGCCCAGTTGGCAGAGAGGAAGAAGGACCGAGATGGGCCTTTCGGCTTCTCATGATTATTCATTTTAATGATCAGGCAATCATGACGTCCGTTACAGGGTATCAACAGAGGTTGAGTGCGGGATGCCTCTTGCATGCCACGATCCTCGCGCCTTTCTGAGGGGGTTTTGTGGTGGGTACAACTATAAGGATGCGGGCTGATCAAAGGTTATTTTTGCCCTCCGATTTCATTATCTTTTCATAACGATGGGCTGTGCATTAACATTATGTACTTTGATGCATGCACTCATGAGTCACATACCCAGCGAGGGGGATTTACCGTCATCAAGGGCTTTTGGCAGGCAATCTGGAGGAGGGTGAAGGACAATCAGGATTTATACACGCGGATGAGACCTCCTTATTAAACAGGACTTTGGGTTTGGGGTACGAGAGGCAGCCCACTTGCTTGGTATCTCCCTTTCTACGCCACACTTGGAGGTCAATCTCTACGGAGATAAATATGAGTGTGGCGGCATTGGTCAAGATGGTTGGAAATAGTCGAAATGGATTTCAGGGAGAGTCAGTTGTGTCGGGTGACCGGGATAATACATATGGTTCCAGACGGCGGAGATCAAGATCACATGCAATGACCAGCCATGCATGTCTTCCAGGCCTCATACGCCACAGATTCTATCAAATTATGTACGATGAAGTTAAGTTGTTGGAATATTAAGGGCTTAAATTGCCCAACTAAGCGGACGTTCTTGGCGAACTGAGTGAGACAGAAAAAGACAGATATTATGGCCGTATGTGAAACGAAAATGGACAATATAGTGCTTGCAACCGTGTCAGAAATTTGAAGAGGCACATGCTATTGTTTCAAGCATGTGATCAACCATGCCCAAGGTATTCTAATCTTGTGGAAGTCATCGCTGGGAGCTACACAGGTGGACTTGGGGCTGTTTTTAGTATCCATTACATTTTCTTTGCGAGCTGATGATCAGAAAGTGGTGTATACAGCTGTATATGGGCCAAATCACGCCCCTCTGAGGCCGGCATTGTGGGAGGATTTAAGTAGAATTTTGCGCTCACATGGAAATAGTCATATTTTCATGAGGGATTTCAATTGTTTGTTGTCAGTACATGATTCTAATAATTTAGTGTCCCCTGACCTGTCTATGCGTGGTTTTCAAGACTTTGTAAGTATATCATGTTCCATTGTCTTGGGAGCGATACTCGTGGTCAATGCCTATGTTGTAGGGTATTGGATACAATTTTTATGTTTCCAAGATTGCTGGATATTATCCCCGATATCGGGGGTAGTGCATGAACCTTCAATATTAGATCATGGTCAGGTGATCTTGCATTGAGCGAAAGGTTTTCACTTTGCCCGCAGGTTTATGTTTGAGCAGTGGTGGTTAGAAGAGTCATATATTTTTCAGCGATTATTGCAGATTCGTGGAATAAAAATGTAAATGAAAGCAGGGCCACGATACGGTGTCACAGGAAGTTATGTCGGATCGCGAAGAACATCAAAAATTGGCTGCACAGGCGGAAAATGGAGAAGTTTCAGGATATGAAGGGGTGGGGAAACAAAGATTTCTTCGTTGTTTCAAGCCTTGTCTTCCCCAGACAAGTCGGACTCGCAATTGGAGTCCTTGCAAATGAGGATTACAGAACTCTCGAGGTTATTAAAAAGTTGGAGGGTGAAAGAGGAGTTGAAGTGGAAGCAGCATGCCCGGGTGAAGTGGCTGGCGGTAGGCGATGATAACACCAGATTTTTTCACTCCTATGTGTCTCATCGCCATAGACAGATAATAATGTCATCCATTTATATTGAAGGCATCTTATATCAGGATCAGACACTTAGATCGGCAATTATTGAGTATTTTAAAAAGTTGTATTCCATACCTGCGGATTCATGTGGCGTCATTGGCTCAGACTTCTTTGGGATGATTCCACAACATCAAGCACATGTTTTACAATAAAGGTTCACTGAAGATGAAATTCATAGGGCCGTTAAGGAGTTGTCTGGATGGAAGGCACCAGGAGTGGACGGTTTTCATGTGAATTTTTTCAGCAAATTCTAGGATTGCGTTAAGTCAGACGTGACCCAAATGTTTGATGAGTTTTATCATAATTCTTGGTTGCCCATACCAGTTCATGTGGCTCTTATTTCTCTCATTCCCAAAGATGATGAGGTTGTAGATATTTCTCGTTTCCAACCGATATCAGTAATGGGAGCTATTTAATAGATGGTTGCTAAAGTTTTGGCCTCTAGAACAAAACGGTGGTGGACCAGATTTTTTTGGAGGCTTAGTTTGCGTTCATCCCTAATAGGCGAGTTCATCAGTTTTTTATTATCGCTTCAGAAGTCATTCATTCTCTGGAGGTTAGTGGTCAACCGTACTTTTTTTTAAAGCTTGATTTTTATAAAGCTTGATTTTTATAAAGCTTATGATTCGGTATATTGGCCATTTCTATTTCAAACATTATCCAATCTTGGGTTCGGCAACAGTCGTTTTTCTAATTAAATAAGGGAGTTCATTACTAAAGCGCAAGCCATGGTTTTTATCAATGGAGAATGAGGGGAGTTATTTGGTTTGGGGTGCGGGCAGGGATGCCCGCTATCTCCATTCTTGTTTAATGTTGTCGTAGAAGGCCTGATGGTGTTACTCAAGCGTGCCATCTCGACGGGTTTTTTGGATGCCTTAGGCATTCAATTTTTTTTAGGCCACATTCTTCAATATGATGATGATATGATGGTTTTTGGAAGGGCTACCGTCCAACAAATGCTTAGACTTAAATTGATTCTTTCAATTTTTTGATGCTTTATTCGGCTTGTCTCTTAATGAAAGCAAATGCTCTTTAACCATGTTCAATGTGGATCCATTCACAGCTGCGACAGAAGAAAAGATCTTTAATTGTAGGGTTGTGGACTTGCCAATTAAGTACTTGGGTTTGCCGTTACAAGTTAAAAATACTAATGTGAGTTCGTGGGCAATTGTAATCCAAAAGATGTGATGGGAGTTACAAACATGGCGAACATGCTATTTGTCCATAGCAGGAAGGATCACACTGATTAGGCTTGTTTTATCGGCAATACCAGAATTTTTCATGGCCATATTTGTGATGCCAATAAAGGTGGAGAAGCAGATTTCAAGATTACTGGCCGATTTCTTGTGGAGTGGGTGTGAGGGGCCAACAAAGCGTCACTTGGTAGGTTGGGAGACTATTGTGTTGCCAAAGCGCATGGCTGGACTAGGTCTGTATGTGCCCCGAAAGAGAAGTACTACGTTGGTGATCAAATAGTGTTGGATGGCTTATCGGTCAGGTAGTGCATGTGCCCAGTTTATTTTGGTTAAATACGGGATGCCCACTACTATTCTAGTCCGCCAGGGAGCTCAGAGGCCAACACTATCACATTTGAGGAGGATGTGGATCAAGGCGCTTTCTTACTTTGTCGATCGGGATTTAGAGGGTGCAGAGGATGGATCTTGGTTGTAGTGGGCGCTTTCGTTAAAGGGAATCTTCCAAACTCAAAAGGTATACAGGTCTTTATTACCACCGGGGGGAGATTGGATTCCGAAAGATGCTTTATGGGCTATGGGGCCGTCACCAAGGGCACTGGTTTTAGCATGGATGATTCTACATGATAGGGTCCAAACACAGAGTAACCTAAAGAGGATAAGTTTACAGTTACCGAGTTGTTGCGTGCTTTGTTGTCGTGCCGAAGAAACAACATTTCATTTGTTCTGATCATGCCCAGTGATTGGAGAGTTATTCAATAAAACTTGGAGGTTTTAAGGAGGAATCTTTTGCGTTGGTCCTTATTTTGGGACCGGTAGTTATCAGGAGCGATAGAAGGTGGCGAATCATCTGGCGAGTATGGCTATTTCCAGCTTGGTGGTTTGTATGGATGACACGAAATGATGTTATGTTTTGTGACGTCATTTTTAGACTTATTAATCTGGTGCATATGGTTTTGAGTGATGTATATGCAATTCTGCGCATATGCATCAAAGATTTGCCTGTTTCGGAGGCGGTGCCACAAGATATGGAGTCGGATTCCTGAACTGTTCATCACTGTCTGCTGTTTATACTTTCTTTTTATGCTGTTTCGTCATTTTTTCTGTTACTGTTACTTGTACGTTGATGTCTGTGGGGGGAGGGTTCAATGTTCTGTTGACCTCCCATGCTGTGTTTTGTTTTGTTGAATGAAAAAACGTTCCTCTCTCTCTCTCTCCATGGCAGACGATTAATGGACATGGTAGAAGCAAAATTGATATATTCCAATAGATTTAATACATGTAAAATTACAACCTCTCGTACCTTCCATTTTAGGATTAACAACCATAAATTCCAACAACCCTACAAAAATTTCTTACACATCAAAAAGACTATGGGCAAAGAAGAATACAATGGGATCATTAGTCCATTTGGATTTTATCTGCAAAAGGGTTTATTTTGCTGAGTTAGCTGCAAAACGGGTTAACCCGAACCATCCTTTTCATATATATGTACACAAAATCTCTTCTTCGAGGAATTGGTAAGAACATGTCAAGTTCTCTTGCTCATTCTCACCTCGTTTGGAAGTTCAATTTCTTGATGCAGTAAGCATACAAGAAAGCAAAGAAGACTGTGAAAGCAACCAAAACTCCAGCAATCGGTCCCATGAAGTCGGATCTGTAGCCGTACCGATCCTTTATGTGGTAACTGAGCGTCTGAGGACCTTCTCCGACAACATAGATCACTTCATCCAAATCGGCATATTGTGAGACGATCAACCCATAAACTGTCCAAGCCACTGGACAGATCCAGTAATACCAGATCCACCATTTTGGAATCCTCTGTATCAACACATTGAATCATTAGCTTTAGACGCAACAAACTGTGCTTGCGTGTGCATGCGCGCAAGTGGGACACAACAAAGTGTGTGTGTGTGTGCATGCATGCAAGTGGTCCAGTATATATATACAAATGTGATCTACTAGCCTCGTTTCATAGGGATCAGCTCTTGGATTGTCTGATTCTGACAAATGGACAAGTTTTATGGGTTTGAAAAATCAACAGCTAAAATTCTTTGTAAATTTCGAGGCTCAAAAACTTGTTTTCTAATAAAAAAACATGTGCCAATTCCTGGCAAATTGATCATACTGAATACATCTACAAAGTCAGAATTGCGAAAAAGTGCCAAAAACCCCAATTTGCATGTTTAATTGCAAGTTCCCATTACACACCACACATGCACAATAACCAGTTTAACATTGGCAATCAATTTATGTGGAGAAAGACTTACCGGTCTTGGAATGAAGAAGCCTGAGAACAAATTGAAGATAGAATAGAATGCAGCAGCAAAGATGGCTGCAACCTCATGGTTGGGTGTCATTGCAACAGTCATCATCCCATAGTAGGTGAAGTAGAGGAATGAGAAGAGTGTGATGAAGAAGAACCAGAAGAACTTGGCTGCTGTCCACTGAAAACTCATCATACTGTACACTATCAATGTATAATACACTGCTTGGAACAGTGCATATGGTATCTCCACAACCACCTGTACCATATGAAAACCAGATAATTTCAGTTAATGAAAATTCACATCCTAACATGAAGCTCACCAAAAGAAAGTAAGTTTTCTAGTGTCCTACTTGAGCCAAAGCATATGGCACAGCAGAGTACATCCCTGCAGATCTTTCTCTATAGAAGACAGTCCTCTCTACGTCAATAATGGGTTGTACAGAGGAGCAATTGTTGATACCAACGAAGAGCACAGCCCCAGACATAGCTCCGATAATGATGAAAAGATCGGTAGATGTCTTCCTGTTACAAGAAGAAATTGTCAGGTCTAGAGAGATATTTTGGCCTTTCACTGGGTTGATGGTGAGGAGGGGGTTAGTTTACTACATCATCACCAAAGTTTTATCATTTCACTTGAACTCCAGTCTTACCTATCCTTTCCAACTCCCCAGAAGATGGTTCCAAGTAGCAGAGCAGCAACAAGAGTATAAACGTATCTAACAAAGTTGTACTCAGGGCTCCTCCAGTATGTCAAGTTTTGCTTCCACAAGCATGTTTTGAACTGTCCTTTGCTTGCTTGCGAGTACTGTGTGGGGAAATACAAATCTTTTGATCCCTCTGGTGGAACACTTAGCTCTGAAACTAGTGCATTGTTACGCCTGCAGAGCAGTTGATGATTAAGAGCTGTAACTAATTCAAGCATAACTACATTAACAAGGTGTAAGCAACATAAAAGAAATCCAGTGTACAAGTCACACATAGTTGAGCATAGTTTACATTTTATAGGTTGTGGTACTTACTGAGAGAGAGCCGATGATCTGTAATATTCAGCAAAGTCCATTCCAAGACGAACTTCAGCAGCAATCGAGCTTACTTCCAGCATCCATGTTGCTGGATTGTATTTATCTTGTATTTTTGGGACCCCAGGAATCTCCTACAGAAAAGAAGATGAATGTTTAGTCCATGTCTCAACCTATATCAACCACCAAGCACTAAGAAAGGCCCTAATTTGTGCCATTAATGCTATAGAACAGAACAATTATGTGTTTTTCCCTGTGATACGTGATATCACAGGGACGTGAAAGGGAAACAATGACCTTAAAATTTATACCATCAATTAAGGTCAATAGTTTCAAGCCTTTTTTCTCAATTCACAAGTTTAACTCAATATGTGGCTGTCTCTGTTGGTTTTTTGCTTCATTGACAATCCTCATCAATAACAACAGCATGAAAAATAACACTAATAAACAATAAGAAGAGAATGTAATGATTGAATTTAAATTGCCATATAAATCCCAGATAATCCATACCTCAAAGTACTCAATGATTTTCTGAGAATTTGTGCCTAGTGGTCCTGAATATATCACTTGCCCTCCTCTTTTCATTAGTAGCAACTGCAGCGGTAATGTACCAATGTTACCAGTAAGATTTTATCTCTCTTCCTTATGAATTGAGAACAATAAACATAGATGAAAGGATTCTGATGAAAACAGATCCATTCAATGCCATACCTCATCGAAAGATTCAAAGATGTCAATGCTGGGCTGATGGATGGTGCAGACAACGGTTCTTCCTGTGTCAACTGTGTTCCTCACAGTCCTCATGACAATTGCAGCTGCTCTAGCATCCAGACCTGAAGTCGGCTCATCCATGAAGATGATGGAAGGATTAGCAACTAGCTCAACAGCTATTGTTAAGCGTTTCCGCTGCTCAGTCGACAGCCCAGTGACTCCAGGGACTCCTACCAAGGCATCCTTCAGATTTTCCAGCTCTACCAGTTCCATCACTTCATTTACAAATGCCTGAAAATTGTCATACAAATATTAGATGGATTGCAACTTAAATAAAAGATCAAGAAAAGCTGCAAAGTGGCCACAGATCCTCTTTTGGGAGAGAAGATCGATTCCAGGAAACTATTTATCAAGGAATGAAATCAGATTAGTCTGTCTATTCTAATGACATGCATTCTAAGTTTCTTCTCGAATTCTTTGAGTGTTCTAACTTAAAGACTACTGTTGTATTTAAAATTTATTAGTCACTTCTATTATGTTGATCCATTGAAGAAAGCATTTCAAGTCAACATAGTTGCCTTTATATGGAGATATATAGTACACTAACATTCTAGGGGGTTGTGAGATGGAAAGTTGCTGAGCAGTCACTGCACTACGCTGCCATTATAGTGCTGCAGTACTATTAAGTAGGTGTCATGTAATAAATTGTATCACCATAAAGAAGGGTATTGTAGATGGAAGATGCCTGTCAAAGTGTCATCTTTGCAATGGAAAGCGTGAGTAGTATCTCTTTATTGCACCTGGATGTACATAGAATGTTTTGCGAAGTAATATTTACTGGACATAAGAGGGAGAAAATCCTCACCATTTTCTCACTGTCGCTCACTTCTGGAGGCAAACGGAGAAATGCAGAGTAGATCAATGATTCCTTAACAGTAACCTGAGGTGAATGGATGTCGGTCTGCTCACAGTAGCCAGCAATTCTCGCAAAAGTTTCTTGGTTCTTCGGGTATCCTGAAATTCTAATGTCACCTTCAATATATCCCCCAGTTTTCCTGCCGGCAAGCACGTCCATCAATGTTGTCTTCCCTGCACCACTCACTCCCATTAATGCAGTGAGAACTCCAGGCCGGAATGATCCAGTTACATCCCTCAGTAACTGCAATCTATCTTCTGTTATCCCCTGTTCTTTCATTTCCTGCATGAATGAATTAACCCCACTATTAGTTTCAACTTTCTTCACTAAAACTGCTGCATTCCATGAGATAGTGGAAAAAAGTGATCAACACTCACAAGTATGGGCAACATGTTGAATTTATCCCCATTTTATCAGGATAATTCACAAAGTATTGAATTTATTGCTTACTCTTAATATACAAAGTTTTTAATGTGTAATGTGATTATAATGATATTTCCTTTATATTTATTTATTTTCATATATTTTTACATTTTGCAGTTTTGATTTTCACATTTATCGAGACTTACTTATTTTTTCAAAAAAAGAAAAACTAAATAAATTTTCTTTCCTAGAGAATCCTGAGAACAGAATTGTAAATATGGTGACATTAAAAATGGCAAAGAATACTTCAAGTAGAAAACATTAAAGGCGATATGACTTATGAAGCCATCACTGCATGTATGTTTGATAGCAGATCAGATCATACTGTATATAACTGATCACTGGTTATATTCAATCCCCATTGTGCATATCACTCGGGGAACCATGAGATTGGTGCCCAGACACATCTCTATCAAGATATGCAGTGGGGATTGAATATAGCCAATGGATTGATTACATGCAATATGACCTGATCTGCCCTTTTTATACATTTGGAAAAGCCTTAAAGTTGATGATGCTGACATAGAAGGCTGCAGAATATTGAAGACTAACCGGAGGCATGTCGACAAAATAGTTGACCTCCTTGAAGGACATGGCTAGAGGTGTGAATGGGAGAACCATTCCTCTCTTGGGAGCTACACCAGTTGCTTCCTCTAGAGCAGCATCTAAATTCCGATTGAATCCATTGGTTGCACTGCTCATCCGTCTCATGGCCATCTCTCCTGACATTGAACACATCGTCAGGACCTCAGTTTCAATTCAAAATTCAGTATAACACAACTGCATCGTGTGTGTATGTATGCATGCGTGCATGTACCTAGCATGACTGTGGAAATGCACATGTGCAATCAGATGATGGAAACTGCTAAGAAGCTACGAAGGCTAGAGCGACTTGACCTTAGTTAGGTAGGTCCAACCATTAGAGTGGTTCACAAGCTCAAAGGTGCTTCATGGAGTTTTGATGAATAAGCAATTCTTGTTGAATCAATTACTCTTAAGAAAATCAGCTAAGCACGATGCAACTACAATGGCTTAAGAAATTCAAACTTGGATTATAATATGAAGAGAAGAGGCTACTTCTTACTTGTATTGTTTCCATCAGACTTAGATAGAGATCGTCGAAATGAGTCGTCCTTCGAGGATTTAGATGTTGATACCCTGGGACCAACTCTATCCATAGATTCTTCATGGTTGGCTTCCATCTCTGCAATTGCTTCTTCAGATATCACAGCTTGTGGCTTCCCCAATGCTGTTATAACCAATCCATTACAGATAAGAAATATAGTAACCATGCATTCAGATAGTAATATATATATTTATATATAGAGAGAGAGAGAGAGGTGGGCATACGTTTAAGATACTGAAGTGCTAGGGTGAAGAGGATATTGAAAAGGATTGTAAATCCCACAAGTGCACCTACTCCTATCCAGTACCAGTTCTTTGTCGTGAACACGTCAACATTGTCTAGTACTGCAATCCCCAAGCTCCTAATGTTGTCTGCAGCCTGCAAATTATGCTTGAAGTTCAGCTTGTATCGTGATCCTCACTTCAGTTCTGTAAAAAGAAAGACGATAAAACAGTGGCATACCTTTTGGTTCATCCATTTGGGGGCAAGAAATTCGTTCACTGTAATGGCATTAAATGCGTATGTAAGTGGAGAGGACCAGTAACCCCAAATCCACCAACCTGGAATTCTTCCTGCATTTCACAAAGGACACTTATAATCATTTAAGATGATCACAAAGAAGATGCCTTAATTGTGTCTTTCTGGCTTGAATATGATATTTGTGTTAGTCAAAGTTGCTGCAACATAGCCAAGCAATCCCAGTTTGGAACTCATTGGGACATGATTAGTACCTAAATTAAAATCATGAATTAAACAGATGGGCCTCCAAGGAGAAGAGAAACTAACCACGAGGAATGGTGAAGCCTCCAAGCAAGAAGATGAGAAGGAGAACAAGTGCTCCTCCAGTGTCCGCGAGGATCATAGTTCGGCAGACCCCTGCAATGAGACGGAATAGACTAGAGGCCATCTGCTGCAGCACGAATGTGAGCAGGAACTGCTTGAAAAACCTGCACGTTACCGAAGGTAAAAGAAGCTCACTTGTTATCCTTCATATATAGCAATGAAAGAATTGATCAAATTTTGTTGGTGGCTGGCTGGCTGCCTAAGCATTCAAACTCAGATGTTGAACACTCAACATGGGCTACACTAGTTGAGGTTAACTGTTTTCGACTGTCATCAGGTAGCTGGAGTCAAAAAACTACCACGCGCCTCTTTTGCCTTGTTTGAGCTCATTAGCCTCGATACAAGGGAAACCTCACACATTGGGGGTCAAATGTCACCACGACACCCAAAGTATGTGATACCAAATTGTTCAAACAGAAGAGTTCAGTGGCCTATGAATTGACTCCCATATGGCATAACACTGTGCTCACCCCAGTCGATTGCTAACATCACAGCACATTATTTACACACCATTGAACTTACTATCAAATGTCATTCAACAATACCAATGTCAAGTTTAGACCAGGATCACCAGGGCTGTGGCTTGTGGAGCCTGGCCAAAATAGTGAACCTGGTAACAATGGTTTTGCTGATCTGTGGGAACCATGTTTTACCTGCTAGCTTCCGGAGCAAAGCCCATGGTGTAGTAAGTAACTGCCATCCAAACCGTTGTCTCGAAGAGGGAGATTGGGATCTTGAGGAGCATGTTGGGGACTGTGAAGACCCATGCAGGGTAGAAGAGGAGGTCCCTCTGCTTGAAGAAGACTGGGAGTCTTATGATGGTCATTGAAAGCTCGGCGAAGCCATTGAACATATTGATGATGACAGAGAAGAGGAGAGCACCAATGTATATCGCGCCGTCAGTCTCTGTTTTTGAGTGCATGTTGGTCCTTAGGAAAACGGTTGCTCCCACTACTGCTATGATAATAAGCTACAAAATGGAACATGTTTGATTTTAGTAACAGGCCAGAAAGTTTCATTTTGAGATGACTCAATTTTCCAAGATCAACATCTAACTGAAGGGTGTACCTGAACGGTCTTGAAGATGTAGACAAAAGAGTTGCGCTTGATTAAGAGCCATTCTTTGGCAAAGGAAGCCTTGAACAAGTCCCATCTACGCACTGCATCCTTGGTGAAGACCAAGGCCGCTCCATGGCACTTGCTCCGATCATACGGCACAGAGAGCTCACTCTCAATGCTCTGGCTGACGTGAAACGTTTTGAACCGTCGAACGAATTCGGATACAGGCACGTAGCGATATGGTTTCCTCTTGTCTGCCCAGTATTGTTCTTGATCTTTTTTAGATGTAACCTGTGTCAGATGGATGAAATATTATCAGATACAGATGATGAGTTAACTAGGAGCCCTCCTGTCCCGAATCAAGTCTACCAACTATGGCTGTGGCCTAGACATAGGATTTGGAAAACAATGGTTCCAAGCAACCTACATGGAATATTAGTAGTTGTTTCATTACCTCTTGCAGGAAGTCTGCAGTTCCTTTCCTCTCCGGGCATTTGAATCCGCAGCTCTCGAAGAACTCTAAGACATGAGTTCGAGGTCCCTGATATACAATCTGCCCCTCTGAGAGCAAAATTATATCATCGAAGAGATCGAAGGTCTCAGGTGCAGGCTGAAGGAGGGACATAAGTATGGTGCCCTCTGTTAGATGAACAATCTGTTGCAAGCATTTGACTATCTGGTACGTGGTAGAGCTGTCCAAGCCTGTCGATATCTCATCCATGAACAGAGTTTTGGTTGGTCCCACTATCATCTCACCTATATATATACAAATTAAACAAGCTCAGTTTTGAGATATGGTGACATGACTAGCATGGCTAACGGATCTACTTGAGGCATTATGACCATGGTTTTGGCAAGACTATTCTTATGTGTAATGATGTAATCCTTTCAACAGATAGAAGAAATTTGGTAGGAGCATACCAGTAGTTACTCTCTTCTTCTGGCCACCAGAAATGCCTCTGTTCATGGCATCTCCAACCAGAGTGTCTCTGCAAATGTCCAATCCAAGTATCTGCTCCCAAGAAAAATTGTGGAGTTAATGTATAGTTCATGCGCCAAAGTATAACAGTGGTATGGTAGTGGGATGTTCTACACCAGCGCTCGCATAGTTGTAGTGTTCTCCCACTATAAAACATTCCACGTATCCGCAAGGATGCACTTTGGTTTTGGTGGATGGCATGCATGTGCTGATTTTTTCAAAACAAGAGAAAAGGAAAGAATCGACTGTGCCGCTTACTCTTATGGTATAGTCTGTTTGAAGAGAATTTTCCACTCCTTTCATAGCCGTCGCCTAAGTCCAAGAAGACAAATGGCAAAAGATGTTTAGCCTAAGCACTAGATTATGATGCTATAAAAGAACCTCTTCATTGAATGGAAGTTTGTATAGCTTACAAATTCAATTAAGATAAAGAGAAAACTGAAATTAAGTGTTTAGGTATACTAGCAAGTAGAAAAAAGCTACAACGAGAGCTACAATGAGTAATTTATTCAATGAATAGGTACACGCCTACAGCCAAAGCTGAATACCTTCCGGATATTCATGTGATCCATTTGATTGGCGGAAAAGAAGTATTTGACTATCGAAATTATTGAAATGATTATTTTATCTATGTCAATAAATTGAAATTTTGGTTAATGATATGATTAAAGAAGCTGAAACTGGCTGCTTTATGGCTCATGTTCGGTTTTAGGGTTGCAAATGAGCTGGTTTTACTCCATGTAAAAGTTGATTAAATCTGAAGTTGGACTATGGTTGGAAAGTAGATCCATATGTAGGAATAATCAAATGGCCTCAACCAGAACTCATGTATTGATTGTGATATACTCTTGTTACTTTTACTAAGAAGGCTGTCATCCATAGGGATGTAAACGGTTCAGATTTGGATCCAATGTGGCCAATACAATGTTGGCTAAACGGATTCTATTTTGGATAGTGAAAAACTCATATTAGATTCATTTTTTTACATGTAAATGGATTCAGATATCTGTAAAATTTAGATATTTGTTGGATTCTGTAGCAAAAAATAAAAACCATAACTACATCTGATTGTAATTGAATATGATTTTGGCTTACCAAATGCAATTATACGGAATCAAATTCGATTGAATATTGGATAAAATTCTTTGACATCCCTAGTCATCCATGTCAGACTACCTTTCAGAACATACCGAGGAATACAGTGTGAGGCGATGAACTCGACTTGAGAGAGGGCAACTGGGCAAACTTTTGGCCTTTCAAGAGAAAACGAACCCCCATGTACTTCCTCCTTTTTGATAAACCCAAAGGGCCAATTATATCTTTTATAGATAATACGTTGACATTGGATCTGGAGATTTGAATTGGATATAGAGATAACCCCCTAAACTTTAGGTTTAAAAGGGCAACAATGCTAAGCAAGATATCGACTGACCTGAAAGTGCAGATTATTTTTACAAGAACCCAACCAAATTTTCATTTATTGCATTTAACCTCATGAATCCTTCATCCTTGTTGATCTGGTGTTTAGTCAGATGAAACAGCTAAAATATCTTCAATATTTGTTTCATTAACAGAAGAACATAAAATGGGTCATCAATAAAGGGTAAAAAGATTGGTACTTGAGATGCATTAAAAAAGAAAGGAGGTAGAAAGTGATAACAAAAAAGTTGTTGATTTCATTAAACAGGTGATAAATTTCATTGAAGAATTTACCTATACGTTACGGCATCATTTTAGCACATTATAATATTTTTTGCGATGGGCACTGCTCTTTTAAAAAAAAAAACTCTATAATCTTAGACAACATTCCAGAATGGTGACTAATGAGCGAGCTTGATCTTGTTATTTGTGATCAGTAACTCATCCGCATCCATTAATAAGTTAAACATGCAATCGATTACCTTCATAAAGAGGTCCATCTCAGGTTCTGGATATATTCCTGCATTCTTCTCCCTCCTTGCCAATTCGGAAAGAAGATCTACAACCAAAATCATATCATGTAAGATCTTGAAAACGGGTGCATAATCATGTGATTAGTCTGTTGGTAAAATTACAATACAAAACCATAAAATTTGAGTAACCTTGAGTAACAAGGTGATATTTAAATTTTGTACATTGACGTGAACCCATTGGCCAGAAATTTGTGCTCTTAAAAATAAAAAAAAATCCGCAGGTTATCACGAACACGTTGACTGTTTTATAAAAAATACAATGTATCAGGTTTTCTCAAAGTTCAACTAATAAATATGTTATTTATTCCTTACAAAACCATAAAGCTACTCATGATGGTGATATTTAGAAACTACTGAGTCACATTTAGATTTGTTAGGAATATAACTTTATGATTAACAAATTAGTGAGACAGTGAAAGTTAACACTGTAGCGATTTACCCTTTTTTCTTTTTAAATTAAAGAACGCATGCTAATGATGGCAAATAAAGTGTTCCACCTATTATAAATGAGATGGAATCAGGTCAAAGCAAACTCCCTTGTTTTGGATGCCGTTGATCTCAAAATGAACGGCATCCAAACCACTACCAGTGAGATGCCCATAACTTGGATGGGCTCCACACTTTTTCCCCATGAATTTCATGCTCCGAATGGACGACATCGGAATGGTCACAGTGAGCCCTCAGCATTGTTTGACGAGTGTCGTAAAGGTAACACCGTCACCTGATCAACTCTCGTTATGAATGGCTAGGGATGCAAACGCACCGGATCCAGTATGCCACTTTTATGATTTTTTGGCTGTTCCGACATGATTCAGATCCGGTTTTCCTATGTATTTTACCTGATCCGGATCCCATAGATCCGTATGGATGGCCAATGGAAAGAACGGCGTTGGTAGCTCGTTATCTATTATCAACCAATCATATGGGTTAGAACCACGTGCCATATTTTGTCGTGATGCACACACAACACGTGAAATACGTATTACGAGAAAAAAGATAATGTGAGGCTGCACTGCATCCACAAAAAATAATGAAACCAATATAAGCACTCTAGACTCACCATATCGGGATCCAACTCCTTGACATCTTGCCGAGAAATCCAGGGTCTCTTTGACGGTCATCTCTCCTATGTGAACATCGTGCTGGCTGATGTAGGCGGCGGTCTTTTGGGGTACAAATTCCTTCAATTTGTGACCGTTGTACGTCACCTCCCCTTTTACCTATTCAAATTGGTTTTCACAGGAACAAGGGTAAGGATAAGGCAGGTATTAAGGATCTTTTCAAGAACATTATTGAAAGAAAAGAAAAAGCATTTAGTTACGGGTGTCAATGAGTTGGGTTTGACCCGCATTCGACCCATACCAAACCCTATAGGGTCAGGGTTTGGTGATAAATAAGGTCAGATTAGAATCCGGGTCAGACCTGAATGGTCCCATTAATATATATATATATATATATATATATATATATATATATGAATCCAGGTATGGTTTGTGAAATTTCATACTAGACAATGTTTCAATGTAAAAAAGATAAAAAAAAATATTATTTTATTCGGTATGGATCGGGTCTGGTTCATATGCAATCCTTATAGGATCCAGCTTATAATGGGTCCGGTTAGACCCATGTCTGCACCCGGTACCATCATCTCAAATCAGTTGCACGTCTGGTTCCAAACCCGACCCGTTGACAACCCTAGCCAGTTGTCAAAAGTGGCGTATCATAGCATAGGGTTGGGCCAGCAGCCTATATATCTTGGATTAAAAGACAGAAATACCCTAATGAATTGATTATATGACTAACCTTCAGGTCAGAGTCCAGCTTTCCCGCCAGTGCCAACAAAAGAGTCGTTTTCCCTGAAGATGGAGGCCCCAAGAGCAGTGTCATCCTGGAGAATTTTGCAGTAATTTTCAGTTCATGATATTTCGCATAAAGAAGCGAGCAAATAATGTTTCTTTCTGTTTGCTCGTCGTAGACGACAAAGGAGGAAATGATGACATGGTAGGTGCATGACTATCTAGATTAATGGGCGCCGTTCATCTGAAAGATGGAAGGACGAGCTTTTAGATAGGATATTGTACCTTATCAAGTAAAGCATCAAAAAGTTGAAATGGGGGACCACCTGGCATCTTTAGCAAAGGAAACCCTATTCAAATGGCCTTTTTGTATTAAAAAAATTTCTTGGTTGGTAAGAGAGGAAGTAATTAAGACGGAACATGGGATCATTTCTAACTTGTAAGGATTCATTTTGATATTTCACTTGAGTTTTTTATATTTGTACTTGTCGTTTGACAGAAAGAAGAAAAACTAAAGAAAACGACTATAAATAACTTAATCTTCAAGACCTACATAAATTTTGTTCAAATAAACACAGAGTGCACACTATTTACAGATTTCAATTACAGAGAAAAGAGTTTCAAAATTAGTTCACCTCGATGGTCTGATGATGCCAGAGACATCCTTGAGAATAGTGAGGGTGGTCGTCTTTGAGAAGTTGATTCCAACCATTCCCATAACAGTCGATGCTATGTTGATTGTAGTATTCCAGAGAGTAGGGAGAGCTCTGGTTCCCACATGGCACTCTGCTTCCACAGTTAGGTGCTCGAATCGAACCTCTACCTTGGGAAGTTGAATCCCAACCCTGCAAACCAAGGACAAGAAGGAAGAAAATTTCACTCATGGATGATCATGAATTTTCATGGTAGGGGTTAAATGAAAAACTAAAGACCAAATCACATAAAAAAAAATCACATCCCCGCCCAAACCTATTAAATAAAGCTAATCATAATCAAATAAAAAGAATTTCGAAGTAAAAATTGAAACTTCAACATCATTCATTGTTTGAACAATCACACAATGATCACAGACCAACCAGACAAAACAAACAAGAACTACCAAGAACGAAAGAAAAGGAAAATCTTACCTATCGATCCTGCTCCTCAGCTTTCTGAAGAACTTTTCGTTGTCCTCCTCGGCCACCCTGAACAGCCTCTCGATGAGCTCCTGTCTCTCGGTCATGCCTAGCTTCCTCACATCCACCTCCTTGTGCACAACCTGCTCCCCTCCCTCCACGAACGACTTGATGATGCTCGTCCTCAGCCGGTCGTACGTCGGCAGCTTCTCCAGTGCCGCCCACCGTAGCGCCTCCTCGTCGTCGTCCACCTTCCGGCTCTGCCGCGACCGGTTCGACCCCATGAACACGTTCTCCACGCCCCAAATACCGACCCTGCTGACACTCCTGCTCAGGCTCCTGCTCCTCCTCTTAGCTGAGCTCAATCCTCTCTCCAGAGTCTCCATTTTTTTTACTCAAGTCGCTCTGGTTTCTATCAGATTTTCGCTTTTTCTATCCGCTGTTTGAATGAAATCGTTTGAGCAAAAACAGAGAAATGAAGGATTCTATATCTGAGATGCGAAAACAGGGGAGAAATTACCGACAAAATGACTGATGACTTCCTCCAAACTCTCCTTCTCCCGCTCCTTATTTTTTTCACTATCAGATTCGTAACGCTTCAAACCCGAACCCAGGACGCAGAATCGCAATCTATTCGGATCAAAAGGCGAGGGATTTTGAGTTCTATAATCCGTTCATCCAAATGCAGGCCGAATTCCAGGTCACTGATCAGAGCATATTTTTCCTTCCCCGAAGTTTTGAAAGGAAGAGTGGGAGAGGAAGACTCTGGTTCCTCTGGAAAAGGAATTCCCGAGTGAGTGAGGAGCAGCGGTGAGCCGACGTATTTATACAGTTGGGTTGGGAAGGCGGAAGCTTCAGATGGATGGCATAATTTGTGAGAGTTAAAATGTGTAGCTTTCAGAGGACGGCCACGTAAAATACGAGCGTATTGGTGAAGAAAACGACGAGAGAGAGAGAGAGAGAGAGAGAGAGAGAGGTGGGGAAGGCAGAGGCCTCCTTCGTCCTGGTTTCCCCATCAGTGATTTGATTCACATCACATCACTGCTTTGACTGGCGTTGGCCGTCTTGCTTGACCCTTCGTCTTTTGATATTCTACCGCCTGCCGCCGGTGGCCTGCCGCGGAAAACCGGTGGGGCAGCTCCTTGCCTTTGCTTACTTTGACCGGCGGCACTCTGTACGGACCGGATTATTCGGGACTCCTGTTATTTTGGTTCGACCCGTTCGTGGGGATGTACATGGGGGGTGAGCCACACGTGCGGGTTCGAGGGAGTGAACGTGGGCCCATTGATGGGAAGGGTCCGCAGGTCCGGATGATAGGTCCGACTGAATCTAATCCATTTGCACACTTATATGGATCATGATCCTAATATTTTGTAAACGTTAATCTAGTTGGGTATGAAATGGATATGGGGTTATCTTGTTAAATACCAAAACCAGGTTTCACCGATATAAGAAAATTTGATATTACTGATGGTTCGTAACTCGCTAGCGGATTTCGTTTAAATCATAAATTTCAAATTTTTTTTGACAGAAAAACCAAATAATCAGGTTATGTTTTTTAGGAAATGCTATGTAAAACAAAAAAACAACTCGTTTATTTGAGAGAAATATTCAAAATTATATAAAAAAATCAGAAAATCTCAGGTTTGTCCGTTTGAGTTACATTGGGCGTGTATTCGGGCATCATAGTTCCTATACTCTAGCTTGGTTTTTAATAAAGAAATCGTATACATATCGTTTCTTATTTATTTATCCAAAAAGTTGTATATTTTATTCAAAAATGATACGTTTCTTGAAATGACTTAAATTTTTTTAAATCTGTCTTCTGTCCAAAATCATAAATATTGTAATTTTTATGATCATTTTAACCTTCGCACCTATAATTTTCAATATAAATTTTCTTGGTATGCAATGTTTTGAGGTTCAAGTTTAAAAAAAAATTATAATTTTTTATGTGAAGTTATTACATTTTTTATGCAAAATAACTCAAGCATTTGCGCAGTTTGTCGGTTCAAGCTTGAAAGAAATTTTGCACTTTTTTTATGCACACTTTTAAAAAAAATTATGCGAAGTAACCCAAGTATTTACAAGGTTTTGATATTCGAGTTTAAACGAAAATTTGTAGTTTTTTTATGCAAAGTTATTATATTTTTTATGTGAAGTTATTATATTTTTTATGCGAAGCAACTCAGGTATATATGCAGTTTGTCGGTTCGAATTAAAAAAAATTGCAGATTTTTTATGTAAATTAACTCAGATATTTAAGATGTTTGGAGGTTTGAGTTTAAAAGAAAGTTCATCAAACAAATCTTAATTAAGTATTTTCATAGGAATCTTCAATGCCCTAGGTAAATGTGCATAAGGAGATAAGGTTGACCAATTGACCTCCTCTCTTTAATGCCTTAACCAAAATTATGGTTGAGTTTCTTGAGACTTTGCAATTTCATTTACAAAATATTTTGTAATTTGTGAAACTTTTATGA
The DNA here is from genome assembly GCF_984573655.1 of Nuphar pumila. NCBI lineage: Eukaryota > Viridiplantae > Streptophyta > Magnoliopsida > Nymphaeales > Nymphaeaceae > Nuphar > Nuphar pumila. The sequence continues at coordinate 106,139,448 of NC_143256.1, forward strand.
AAACTCTCTTGGCCTATAAAAAGGAGCTCTCATTATTAGCATAGGACAAAAAATCGAAATGATTGGAAAGCTAGTCTCTCTCTCTCTCTCTCTCTCTCTCTCTCTCTCTCTCTATATATATATATATATATATATATATATATATATATATATATATATATATATATATATATATATATATATATATATATATATAATAGGACGTCACCTGTATGCAAGTTTGTGAGACGGATGAAGAGGAGGCTCCTGTATATTGGAGTGAAGGGCGGTAGTCAAATTCTGGGAGTGATGCCCCTTGTGAGGTATTGTTGCCACTTTTGAACTTGCAACAACAAGTTTATGGAAAGTTAAGCTTGCATTGCTCTGTGACTCTTCTTATACACAATCTGATTTCTACAGTGCGTTAGAGCAGATACTTTTCCAATTTTCAGAGCAAGTTGGTTTGAACTGTGTAAATGATCAACAGTGAAAGAAAAAAAAAGAAAGTTAGCAAAAAAACATCAACATATTATAGGCAAAGGGCTGATTTTAGCAGTCAGTTTCATTACAACTATTCTCAAACCAAGCCTTTTCCTGAATTGTGTTGGTGTTTTTTGGTTAATTTTTTCTTCCCGCAAACCGTCTACACGGTTCAAAGCAACTCACTCAAAAAATTAAAGGAGTATCCACTCTAATGCACTGTGGAAATTAGACTGTGTATGAAAAGAGTCACTTGACAGCACAAGCTTAACTTCTCCTAAACTTGTCAATGCAAGTTCACAGGAGGCAACATCACCTTATTGGGTTCTTAGAATAAATGATTGTATGAGCATGTTCATTTGTTAATGAATGAAATCAATTTATTTTATTATAAATTAAATTTATTAACAAATTAATGAATTGAATGATTGTATGAGTAGGTTCATTTGTTAATGAATGGAATCAATTTGATTAATTGTAATTTTGATTGTTATTTTTTTATTAATTGTAAATTTGATTCACTATTAATTTGATCCATTTATAAATTGGATTCACTGTCATCTTTTTATTCACATAAACTATTAAAAGGTAAAAGTTGCAAACCTATAAAATCTGTATAAACTGTGCAAATATGTGATTTACTTTGTGAATAAAATTTATGAAATTTACATAAAAAATATGTGAACTTTCTTTTAAACTTGAACCTTCACATAAAAAATGTAAGCACATACATAAAAAAATAGCAAATTTTATTTTAAACTCAAACCTCGAGACTTCGCAAATACTTGAGTTATTTCACATAAAACATTTACTAAATTCGCATAAACAATATGCAAACTTTTTTTTAAACTTGAACCTCAGAATGTCATAAATACCTGAGTTATTTCATGCAAAAAAATTACTAAATTTCTATAATAAATCTACAAACTTTCTTTTAAACTCGAATTGATAAACTGTGCAAACACTTGAGTTACTTCTAATAAAAAACATAACGTCACATAAAAAATCTATGAAATATCATTCAAACTCGAACCTCAAAATTGCATAAATACTTGAGTTACTTCACATAAAAAAATCAGAAATGCATATAAGCTGCAATTTTTTTTAACTCGAACCTCCAAATCTCATAAATAGTTGAGTTACGTTGAATAAAAATTTACTAAATTCACATAAAATACCTAGGAAAAGGATCTGTGAGCATTCTTGCTCTACTTCTTCGGCACATGCTTATTTATAGAATGTGATAAGAAGTTGGTCCATAGTTTCTATTTTATATAACCTGATGGCAATCTTGGATCGCGTCGACGAATACGCATAAAGGCAGTTGTGCTTGCATACATTTATGCCTATTTGAATAGGGTGAAGGCCGAAAAAGTAAACTTAATCAGCATGTTGGTCTTGTTGGAGGTAGTTATTCCTTAATTGTACTTAAACTATTGATTTAAGCTAAATTATTTTTTATGTAATTTATCATGTTGGTCGTGTTTTATATTTTTTTATATAAGTTATCGTGTTGTTATGTGTTAATGCTTGTATGAATCTATGTAAGTTTGGTTATGTGAGCATATATTTGTTGGGAACAGGAAGAGGAGAGGAAGATGACAAATAATTGTTCTTATCTTGACTGCTTTCTATGAGGGACTGAATGCTTGACTTGGGCATAAAACATGAGGCAGATGGTTATAGCTCTGATATTATAAAAGAACACTGACTTTTCAAACCACAATCAGTGCAAGCACATGCACACAGATGTTTTTAACGTGGTTCAATCACTTAGATCTACATCCATGATTGGTCCTCTCATAATCTCTCTTAACTGTAAATGAGAGCAGAACACATGTATTTATAGTGTTTACTAAGCTACACGGTTTTTAGATGAAAGTCCTTTGAATTACACGATTACGAAAGAGAGAGTCCTAATTGAGTATGACAGTTAATTACATTAGTAAGATAAGTCTCATCTAAATTAGGTTTCTTAAGGACTCCTTCTTAGAAGCTTCTTGATCTGTTGTAGTTCTCTCCAAGATAAGCATACGTTCTTTTGAGGACTCTTTGGAAGCTTCTTGATCTTTTTAAGGACTCTCTAAGATGGGCAGACGTGTGAGCCCTGTGATGATCTACATCTTTAACTTGATCATTGTGAGCTTGGACTTTATTAATTCCAACAACACGAGTTAAGTCTTTATCTCTTCCAATGACTCCAGGATGAGTTGAGACTAGGATTCATGGGTCTTTATCTCTAACAAGGAGTGCCTATGTTTATTGTAACTTGAAAATTGGATGAAGTGAAATATCAATTTAAAGAGTTGGATTCACTTCAAGTGGGACATATTGACATGAATAAAAGAAGGTTGGAAGAAGAGCTCCAACAAGTTCATATGCTTATCGATAGTGGTGACGTGCACGTAATGGAAAGAGGCCTTTCTCTATGTGAGTAGAAATGTTGTTTGAAAATGGAGTTATATTGGCATCAGAAGGCTACAATCTAGTGGTTGCATAATGGTTACCGTAATACTTTGTTTCTTTCATGTTTGTGCCAAAAAGAATATTCATAGGAATCATATGTGGAATTTAGAATCAGAAGATGGTGTGTTGGTTTATTGTCAAAATGAGATCACCCATGTGGCAATAAAATTTCCCATGGAACTCTTCTTAAAATCCCATGTAAGCATAGATGATTTTGAATGTGTTGTTGAACCTCACGTATATGAAATGAAAAATTACTTCTTAGAGGCTCCAACTACCTCCCAAGAAATCTATCAGGTTATTTTTGAAATGAAAGGTAATGGGGCTCCGCCCAGATGGTTTCCTTGTTTTTTTCTTTTAGAAATTTTGGTATATTGTTCATGAAGATATTTGTTATGCTATTAAGAGTTTTTTTTATACAGGTCATATTTTAGAAATTTTGGTCTAATCCTCTTACTTTTTCTAAGTTTTGTATTTTCATATTCTAAAGCAGGTCTTTTGGATACAGGTTAATGAAAACTAATAGAAGAAGAAAGATTTTGAAAGTTTTTAAAAAACAGGTCTTCTTTAAACTCAGCCTGTACATATTTAGAAATAACTTTAATTTCTAAGTTCATAAATCTATATACCTTACTGTTTTGATAATAGCCAATAAAAACACATGCTTTAGTTTTAGGTCTTAATTTAGTTTGTTTGAATTCATTCAATCTAACATAGGCCACACAACTCCAAACCTTAATATTGCTTAAATTTAGTTTTCTATTTTTTCATAATTCATATGGAGTAACATATAATTTTGAATAAGGCACATGATTCAAAATATGACATGCATTGAATAGGGATTTTCTCTATAAATTAAAATTAAGTCTAAAACTAACTAGCACTGCATTCACCATGTCAATCAGAGTTCTATTTTTTCGTTCTATAATACCAATATGTTCAGGAGTATAAGGTACAATGTTTTATCTATGTATGTCATATTTTTCACAAAATTTAATAAATTTATGAGATAAATATTCTCCACCTCTATCAGACCTAAATGAAACAATTTTGCCATTGTAGAAATTTTTAACTTCAACCTTAAAAATATTAAATTTTTTGAATGACTCATCTTTACTTTTTATAAGATAAACATAAACATAAACAAATTTAGACAAATCATCTATAAAAGATATGAAATACGGATTACCCCCACGAGTTGGAGTATTTTTCAAATCACAAAAATTACTATGTATGAGTTCAAGAATTTTAGAACTTCTTTCTACTCCATGAAAATGTTTCTTAGAAAACTTTGCTTGAATGCACACGTTACATTTATTATAATGATCATGCTTCTTGCAAACAAGAATTAATCCTAATTTACCCATTTTCTTAATGGATCCAAAATGCACATAACTAAGTTTAGCTTGTCATACATCAAGAGAGTCAAGCAAGTAAACAAAAACAAAGATATTATCATTGATCACATTCAGTTTGAACAATCCATAAAAAACTAAAACATTTTTCAACAAATACACAATTTTTTGTTAATATTATATTGTTGGATTCAAAGACAAGCTTAAAAGCATGTGTAGTCAGTAGGAAGGTTAAAAAAAGGTTTTTAGTCACAACGGGTACATCGTACACATTTATTAAGATAAGACATTTTTTGGATATAAATTTTAGTTTCACAGTCTCTTTTCCTTTAACCTTTGCATGATAAGAGTCTCCTATGTAGACTTGATTGTCTTTTCCCATGACATTATATGCTTTAAACATACTCTTGTTATTACAAGTATGAATTATAGACCCTGAATCTATATACCACCCTTTGTCTATTTGAACCATGAAAATAGAGCTTACTACAACTACTAGGTTCTCTTCGAAAGCTTGCGCCTTGTCTCTTACAAATACAACACTCTCTCACATAATGCCTGGTTTGCCACATACATAGCAGAAAATAATTTCACATTTAGATTTCTTAAAATGTTTGGGTTTCTTGTTTTAAGATTTTAAATGAGGCTTGAATCTTGGATTGTGATCCATCATATTTAATTTGGTGGCAACTTCTTTGACTTTCTCCTTTTTGTCTCTATGATGAGATTCTTCTTCAATACGAAGATGTGAAAGAAGTTATTCTAAAGTGAAGTCTTCATTTTTATATTTTAACATATTACGATAGTCTTTCTATGAATTAAGTAATTTTTCAATTATAGCAGCCACTTAAAAAGACTCATCAAGCTTCATATACCTCTCACCCTAAGCTAACCAATAATTGCATTTCATTAATTTGGGGTAGAAGTGGTTTGTTATCAATAAACATAAAATTCATATATTTACTAAGTAGGAACTTGCGGTTACTTGCATCCTCTGTATTGTATTTGATCTAAAGAACTTCTCAGAGTTTTTTCGTAGAGTCTATTTTAGAGTAGAGATCAAACATGAGGTCAGACAACACATTCATAATGTGTCCTCGACACACATATTCATCTTCTATTGACTTTTAGTGTTTCTTATTCTCATCAATGGTCTCTTCTTCTTGTTTAGGAGGACATGGATCAGTGAGTACTTACCCTACCTTGGACATGGTAAAGAAGATTATAACCTTTTTCTGCTAGCGTTTGAAGTTAGTCATATCAAACTTAAACAGTTTGAAAATCTCCTGGTTTCTGATCTTCACAACAGATGCCATGGAATTACACATGTCGCTTTCAAATTATTGGATATTTGGTAAAAAATTTCTTAGATCGTTGAAACTGAAGCTTGGAGGCATGCAACAGAGGCATTGTCTTGAAAGCGACAATTGCCTCACCAAGACTTAGCCCGGGTTCAGGAGAGTTAAACATAACCTCGCTTTTGGGCTACAACTAAGTCTGCACCTCTCATGTAATACTAACCTCCCCTGACACTAGGTAGGTTAGCCATCACGACAACAACTTCACAATTAGAGAGAGACTTAGGAAGAAGCAAAAAACTAAAACAAGTTTAACTCATTTTTTAAAAATCTTTTTTCATATAAAGCAGCCCGGGTATACCAAACCAAGTGGTGCAAGATAACTCGTCCATCCTGAACGGCCACCGACCCGACATGGGTGCCATGTGTCACTATCATCTCATGGGCTGCCACCAACCCAACATGGATGCCACGTGTTACTAGCATCCCTATCATCTGTGGCTACCGTCCCAATGGACAGCCACCTATTTATCACGGGCTAGGTTTAAGTGACAATTTGGAAGCAGGTTGCTAGACTCTTTGGAAGATGGAGGAGACCTTCAGATTCAGCTCTTTTTATCTCTAATATGGTGCGGAAGGAATGGTTTTCAAAATAAACTTATTCATGGTACCTGGCTAGTCACTTCCCAAGTCATTATATCCAAGATTTGGGAGATGTGATGTCAAATGGTGTTGGAGGATGTGTCAATCACATAGTTTCCACCATCCTTAATGAGGTGAGATTTCATATTTTGCAAATTGGTGCATGGGCGAATCACCTTATTTTTTTTTTGGAAATGGTTGTATGCAAATTGATGGAGTGCTCACCAACCAGGGTTGGATTAAGGTAAACATTTTCTCCACTATTGCAATCCAAATGGAGAGTTGGCTTTACGATTAGGGATCACAATGGTGGTTATTTGGCTTTGGTTAGACCAGTTCAAGGGATTCAACAGAAATGGATAGTGTGGAAGGAGGTATTGTCTTTGGTTCTTCAGAATTCTATGGTTATTTTGGAGTATTCACGATTAGATATTGTTGCTGCTACAAATCGGGTGCTTGAAGGTCGAGCCCCCCTCAGATGCTAGCGTTGGAAATATATTGTTAATATGTTTTTTTTGGTTTTGATCATTTTCGATCCATCAAAGAGCAAAATTTATGTGGCTAGGAGTTTGGCAAGATTAGAAAATTTTCAGGATGGCTAGATTTGTAAGGATAAACCTCCCCACTGGTTCCCCGATGTTAATAGACTGCTTGATTGATCCTTTTTTTTTTTGTAACTGGTTGGGGTCTGCCTAACCATTGCTTGCCAATAAAAATAAAAATAAAACATTTTGTCATGTTTTCAAATTTTTTTATCTAAGTTTTGTTATTTTCACATAGAACAAGGCTGAGCAAACCCCACTCAAAGGAAAGAAAGGCAGATAAAAAAATTAATCTAAGTTCTCCATGAGGGTTTGTCGTCGTAGAAAAAAGAAAAGACTAGTGCGAGTTTCCACTATAAAAAGGCTACAATACAGGCTGCTAGCTTAGTGACAAACGTTTTTAGCGGCAATTTCTCATTTTTCAAAAACTCGTGAAAAATAAATTTTTTTTATAAATCTCATGTTTTTTTCTGCAAAATCTCGGCAATAAAAAAATTAATCAAAAAATATACAAATTATTTTTTTAAGAAAATATTAATAAAAAATATTTAAAAAAATACATGATTTTTTCGTGATAAATAGCCGTTTAAAATGTAAATATCGCGTTTAAATCACGGTATTTGTGTTTTTTTCAAAAAATCTCGCGATATTTTGAAAATCTTGCGAGAAATTTCTGTTTTAAACTTTCAGGCAATTTCTTGCGATATTATCACGAGATTTTCATATATAAATCTCGAGATATTTGTCACTATGGCTGCTAGGAGATACCCCTTTCAACAGATAGATTTCCAAAAGAATCTCCTGGATACAAGGCACAAAATAAGAAGGCTATCCACAATCAGTTTCTTAACTGACTGTTGATTTTAACGTTTGAACCTTCAAGTTTCATCTTATCTTTATTTTGAACACTCAATATTTTGGCACCATGCCTATTTGCCTCATTATCTGGATCTTAACCTCCCTCAACTGAATTCAGCTCCACGTCTATCTTTGTCATGTACATCCGACAGACATAGAGTTAAGGATTTTTCGTTGACTATACAAAAAAAAAAACTATTATTGGTGAGGGTCAGAATAAAAACAGTTGGGATTAGTAGAGTGTACTGATTTAGACCACAAACTAGCCTGTTCATTAGTGGCTATGTTGGTTCGAGGTCATGTTCTATGAGAATTGGTGTATGCCGTTCATCTTGGAAACCTAGTGGAGATGGTGTGGCTAGATTTGGATAGAATCCAACTTTCGTTTGAGACTTTTGGGCCTTCACATAGGTTTAGGAGAAAGGGATGTGAACGGTTTGGGTTCAGGTTGGATGTGGCCAATACCAGATCTGACTATTAGGATATTGGCTAATTGGGGTTTGGATTTGGACTTTTGGATTCAGATGGAGAAAAAAGTGCATACTGAATTTCGTTTTTACATATTATATTGAGATGTCCATCAGATTCAGTAGCAAAACCCATAACAAAATCCAAATATCATTAGATTTGACTTACCAAATCCAACAGTCGGATATTCACTTGAACATAAGATAAAATCTCATCCATTGATATCCCTGTTTGGGAGGTTTTAAATTAGGTGCATCAAATTTATATGAGAAATGTGCTTAGGGGTTAATTGCTCTTCGTCAAAGAGCCTAAATCAATGTTTGACTAGCCGACGACTTGACTTGGTTCGTCACTAGACCTGCTGGTTAAAATAGTCGAATGGGTAATGGGGTTTTGTGTAGAACTGGACTTGGATGAATATGGTCTGTGTCAGCCTGGTCAAAGACTTGGGAGTCGATTGGCTCCTAGACCTCCAGCCGGCCATGTAAGACTCAATGGAGTACTCACTAGGCCAAAAAAAAATATGGCAAGGCTGACCCACTTGGCACAACATGGTGAACCTTGATGGATCCAGGGAAGATTCCAGGGGCTCGTTCATGCCAACTGTGCCAAGGTCAGAGACTTGACTAGCTCATGATTCTGACTCTTAATCATGTGGTTAATTGTTAATACTATATGATTTTACCGGGTATGGTATGGGTCTTGTTCATCTAGTTCTTATCGGGTCCGGGCATGTTTTTCTTATAGTGGACCCGATTAGACCCAGGTCTGGACCCAATACCATACCCAAAAAGCGTGTCCAAGTCTGGTTCTACCTGGGTCCAAACCAAACGCGACCCATTGACACACCTAGGTATAGATGTCTAAGTGTGCCTTGGTGACCTGGTCCGACTCATTTAGAGAATGATTTGAAAAAATTAAGCAGGTTTTGTTGGGTCTAATCAATTCTAGGTCTAATTTTCTCATGCCCTTCATGGACCCAAGTTTGAGTCAGCTCTACGTACCAAACCTGATCCATCCGTATGGAATCAGGTTCAGCACGGCTTTGACCACAAATTTTTTAAGTTGGGCCTGAGTCAGATCGAGAATTCTCGCAAGAAGGCAATGTGGACCAAGCTCAGGCTTTAATTACCTAGAGTGACTTGCTGGCACTATGTTGGACGCATGCTTGAAAACTCAATCAGATTGAGTATCAATCATCCTAGCATACTAGCCCACAAGCCAAGGCTTTGTCCACTTGAACAGGAGGTTCGACTTGAGGTCCTCAAGTTTCAAGACATCGGCAATTTGATACTCAAGCCAATGAGAAACCATGTGAACCATAGAGGTGGTTTCTCTTCATTATTAAAAAGAAAAAAAAAATCCACCTAGCATATTAAGTTCTTATTTTCACACCAATTCAACAAAGTTTTCAAGAATACTTTTGGAATGGAATTCTATTCACCTATTTTACTTTCTTTTGGTGAAATAAAACGAAATTGACAAACGACCTTGACCAGGAGAAACTAAACCTACCCATTTTTTTGACAAAGCCCTCCTCACATTTGGTATGAATTATTATTTTTTTTTAATGGCAAGCTGGGGTTAGGCCAGTTATACAATGTACCACTGGGTTTTGAACTTGCAACGTCCCAACACAAGGTGAGTGCACTGACCACACCTTCCAAACAAGGGGAGTCCCGGTCGGTATTTGGCATGGATGATTGTTGGTCAGGTCCTGTTCGATCAGATGCTCAGCAGATGATCACAGTCCTCTCGTCATTTGGGGAGGTGGGTGTGGAGAGGGGATGGACGGACGGAGACTGATGTCATCTTCCAGTGGTTGGATACGACCATTATCAGAGGAGCAGCAACGAGGCCACCGAGGATAGCAGAGGTATGGGCCAAGAGCAAAGATCCTGCATGCCGAGGCCAAAGGTTCCAAGCAAACTTTGGATATATATATATATATATATATATATTTCGGCCAAAGTTTGCTTGGAACCTTTCTTTTTTTAGACCATCCGATAAGTTGATCGGATGGTCCCTGTAATGCTTGTTAATGAAATCTAAATTGAATTTTTAGGAAAGTAAGGGCATGTTTGATGGCTTGTCCATGAAATTAGGGAACAAACAGAACACTAGAACACTGTTATATATGTTCTTTCCGTAACAACTGTTCTAAGTCCAATGTTTGTCTCAACTATTTTGTGTTCCAAAGTTCAACTTTTGTTACAGACATCGTGGACAAGTCATCACATTAAAAAAATGTTTAAAGAAAATCAAAGAACAAAAAAAAAAAAAAGAAGAAGAAGAAGAATATCCTAATCCACATTTTAATCAAGAAGAAAAAAAAAGGATCAATTTAGATTTTATATATATATATATATATATATATATATATATATATATATATATATATATATGGTGTGTCTTGTTTTTATGACCACTTAGTGAGCTCACGTCCGTGCGAGGTAAAACTCTTGGTTGAGGACACAATTATGAACCATATAAAGCAACAGCATCCCGTGCAGCAAGAATCGATTCTGGGCTTTTTTCAGCTTGACATAAGTTCCTGCAGAGGAACTGTCAGTGCACGTCTCTCTGTGGTGGGACCCGAGTGATACGATTGAATAGCTAACCCCAGCTCGCCTTTGAAAAACAAAAAATCCTGCATACCACCATATGGCAACTACTGTGGTAGGTGGTCCTTACATACATACTGTCGGCATCCCAATGAGTTTTAGGCTCTTGAATACCAACCATATTGCAAGATGGATTGTTATATTATTGTAATCTCATGGGCAACAAAGACTTAAAATAGTCAAAAAGTGTACAAACCGTGAAATGAGGCCCACCGCATATAAGTTCGTGCTTATATCATCTCCATTGCGTTGTTTGTAGTAGTTGGAAACCATCTAGAAACTATAAATAAGACAATTAATTACATCATGAGATGGTATTGTGCACTATCGTTAAGGGCTCTGTTTGGGAGCGGTGTTGACATCGGTGTTGAAATGGTGGATTTGGCAACAACATTCTCAGGACAACATTTTTGAACTTCACCTGTTTATAACACCATCTCTTCTCCCTCCCAAAACGGTGACCCCATCATGAGATTTTTGATTTGGTGAATCCCTATCACTGCTCCCAACTCCGACTCCCAAATAGAGTCTAAGAGTCCATTGGCAACTTGCAAAAGTGCATAAGTGCAACAACAGTTTGTGCATACATTATTTAAGGGATAACATTTTAGTACTGACTCCATTATGTACACAGAAAGCATACATGTATTCGTCATAGAGCGCCTGCAGGAAATTCGACGTTCTCCTCAACCGATCGACGCCCACAATGAGCCCAGGCTTTAGGTCAACGGTGAGCAAGACCCTATACCACTTAAACTGGATGTGAGATTTGGGTAGAATTACAACTACAAATCTTTCATCATCTCCGTAGCATCCTACCCCCTTAAATAATTGGAGAAATAGGCACTTACGTGAATGTGGTCTCTCCAAATTCACGTAACTCCCACCCACTAACCCGATTATGTGGCCGCTAATGTGACCCACTAATGACTGTCAAACCGGGTCACTCTGTGGGTTAGACCCAGACTCATTATGTTGAACATTCTCCCACTTGACTCATTGACACCAAAAGTATACTAAATCGAAGTGTATATTGTTATCTCGATTTAATTCTTCATGTGGGTTCACATGCCACTCTTTATCACAAGGATAAATCATCTGAGTCATGGATATGAACACTCCTTTATGAAATGTCATATTCTCATGTACTACACTACAATTCACCTTCAGTGCTTAGGCATGTAGAAAATAATATTTATGAATAGGTTGGTCTCTCACCTATTCTATTGGTCCTTTAATATTGTTATTCTGCTATTCTCTCTAACCCATATGAGATATCCTTTATGAAAAATCAACAATATACAAAGCTATAGAGAATCAAGTTCATATACGCAAATGTGATCACTTAATGTATTGTCATACATCAGAAGGAATAAAAAAGACCCATCCCTTTATATGTTGGGAATACAATCCCAGTGCTAACCCTTTAATAAGGAGATCTGCAGTCATTTCCTTTGTCCCAATTGTATCAATACATACCAGATGATTCTCAGTTTTTTCTTTAATAATAAAATATTTTAACTCCATGTGTCGACACGATGTTGAGCTCTTATTGTTATTTGAAAAAGACACGGCTGCTTCATTATCACAAAAAGATCTTTAGTGGTCTCTCAATAGAGTCCACAATACCAAGACCTATAATGAAGTTTCTTATCCAAATGGCCTATGACGAAGTCTCATATAAAGCAATAAATTCAACCTCCATGGTATAAGCAGTAGTGGTAGACTACTTTTCACTTTTCCATGAGACAACACAACCCGCTAGTAGGAAAATATATCAAGTAGTGGATTTTCTACTGTCAATACACCCACCTAAGTCTGTATCAGAGTATCCAACGACCTCTAGGTGGTCAACTTTCTTGTAGGTCAACATATAGTCTTTTGTTCCTTGTAAATATCGCATGACCTTCTTCGCTGCCTTCTAGTGCGCAATGCCTGGATTTGACTGATATCTACCAAGCATTCCCACAACAAATGCTATATCAGGTTGAGTGCAGGTCTGCGCGTACTGCAAACTTCCAACTGCTGAAGCATATGGAACAACATCCATCTAAGCCTTCGCTATATTATCTTGAGGACAATCCTTTAAGCTCATTTTATCCCCTTTCACTATAAGTGCCGAACCAGGAGAACAATTCTCTATCCCATATCTTTTAAGAACCTTAATGATATAGGATTTCTAAGAGAGGCCAATGACACTCTTAGTTCTGTTGCGACAGATCTCGATTCCAATGACATAAGTGGCCTCACCCATGTTCTTCATATCGAAATGAGAGAAAATAAAATCTTTTGTTTCATGTAATAGACTCAAATCATTAGTTGCAAGAAGAATATTGTCAACATATAAAACCAAAATTATGAACTTACTCCCACTAGTCTTAATGTAAATACACTGATCAACAATATTTTCAGTGAATCCAAAGTTCATAATTACCTTATTGAACTTCTTATACCACTGGCGGGAGGCCTGTTTAAGTCCATAAATTAACTTATTTAATTTATAAACTAAGTTATTTGAGTCATCTATACTGAAACTAGGAGGTTGTTGCATGTATACCTCCTCTTCTAGATCCCCATTCAGGAATGCAGTTTTCATATCCATCTAATGTAGCTCTAAATCAAAATGAGCTACGAGGGCCATAATTATCCTCAATGATTTCTTAGTTGAAATAGGAGAAAAAGTCTCATTATAATCAATGCTCTCTATCTGTGTGAAACTTTTTACAACAAGCCTAGCCTTGTACCTCTCCACATGACCTTCAAAATCTGTTTTGGTCTTATAAACTCATTTACAACCAACAGGTCTAACTCCATCAGGTCGAGGTACAAGATCAAACACTTGGTTCTTTGCCATAGAGTCAAGCTCTTCTTTCATGGCATTGATCCAATGTGTTGATCTTTCACTTTCAATGGCTTCTGCAAATGTGAAGGGATCTTCATTAATGTCTATAAAATCATTTGACTCTTATAAATACATCACATAGTTTGGATGAATAACAGATTTCCTGATTCTAGTGGACCTCTATACAGGTACTACATGTGGTTCAAAATGAGTCTTTGTATCCTGTTGTTGTTGTATATCCTCATCAACAATCGGATCTAGTTAGGATAAATGTTCATTGAATGAACTTTCTCTTACATTACCTGAAGAGACAATGATAGAGAAAATCGGGTCTTTATCCTTAGCAGGTGTGAAACCTGCATTTCCTCAAAATCAATATTTTGAGATGCATCTATCTCAATAGAACCATTTTCAAGAAATCTTACTTTATCTGTTTCTACTATCTGTGGTGTATGAGATGGACAATAAAACCTAAAGCCTTTTGACCTTTCTGGATAACCAATGAAGAAACCACTAGTTGTCCTATGATCAAAAGCTTTTATATGTGGGTTATACAATTTAACTTATGTTGGACATCCCCGTATGCACATATATGACAAAGAAAGCTTTCTACCTGTCCATAACTCATAAAGAGTCTTTTGAACAATATTCGTAGAAACCTTATTCAAAATATGCACTATTGTCCTAAAAGCTTCACCCCACAAGGTCAAAGGAAGGTTTGAGTGATTCAACATCGCTCGAACCATTTCTTCAAGCGTACGATTTCTCCTTTCAGCTACACAATTCTGGTAAGCACTACCAGACATAGTATACTGAGGTACAATGCATTCCTCTTTTAGAAACTGTGCTAATGGACCTTTCTTTTGTCCCATCTCAGTGAAACAACCACAATATTTGCCACCTCTATCAGACCTAACAACTTTAATAACTTCATCGATTTATTTCTCTACTTCTTTCTTGAAGTCCTTAAAAACCTAAAAGACCTCTGATTTTTTAGATAATAAGTAGAAATACATATACCATGAGTAATCATCTATAAAGGTGACAAAATACTTTTCACTCGTATAACACAGTGAAAAAGGGTCGCACACATCCGTATGCACTATCTCCAACCTTTCATTGTTGCGTTTGACATCTTTCTTATACGTGTTAGACTGCTTAGCATTTATGCAGTCAACACATGGCTCTATATTCGTAAAATCAAGGGATCCGAGGATTTCCTCTTTCATGAGTCTTTGGACTCTCTCTTTCGATATATGTCCTAACCTCTGATGCCAAAGCAAATAGAATTGATCATCCTTTAGGCCACGTTTATTGTCAATCATTGTGTTTTCAATAGAGTGCGATTCTCGAATTTGGAATTTGGTTCTTAATTTATACAAATTGTTACGATAATGAAGCCGTACATGATACTTCAAGTACAAGGTTTTGATGATGAGCAAGTGAAATCAACTGCATTTCAGCTAAGGCAATGAAGATATTGAAGAATTCGATGAAGAATCTTTGAAGACTAGTGTGCAAATGTTAAATTCATTAAAAGTCTTAGATTCTTGTAAGAGCCTTACTTAGAGTGCATATTTAGGTTGCATTTTACCTAAAAAGTCTTTAGAAAAACTTTTCTAAAAGAACCCCTCATGAAAATCATTTTAGAAAACTCTTTTCTTAAATTTTCGTGTTTATTAGTCGACCAATAGACTCACCAGTCGACTAATCCTTTCGCGCCATATTTTCTAAAAAGTCATTTTTGTCAAATTAGTCGACCAAAAGTTTTATCAGTCGATTGGACAAAATGTCTGTTTTCTAGAAATTTAGCAATAGTCGACTAATGACTTTATCAATCGACTGGACAAAACATGTGTTTTCTGAAAATTTAGCAGCAGTCGTCTAATGCTTTTATCAGTCGACCGGACATAATGTATGTTTTTCAGAAGATTTTAGCAACAGTCGACTGAAAGGTTTTTCAGTCTACTGATGATATTATCAGTTGACTAATTTTATCTCTAGTCGACTAAGTTTTGAAAGTTCAGATTTTCAAACGGCTCGATTAACAGATCAGTCGACCGACGATAACTGTCACTTTACTAATAACTAACTATTAGTCGACTAACTACTGTTCCAGTCGACTAATTTTGTCATTTTTCCTGAAACTTCAAAAAGGCGTGTCTTTTCTTCTTTCAAACGTTTTGATCGTTCAAAATGGACTGTTTTGACACCCTTTCATACCCTCAACGTATGGAAACTTTCTACTATAAATATGAGTGCATTTTACACTAAAAAACACTTCAATTCAATCAAATCCAGTTGAATTACTTCTTTCTTTTCACTCTTATTCATTAAAGTATTTATTTTCTCACTCACTTGATATTTTCACTTGAGTTTTTCACTCAAATTCCTTTGAGAGATAGTGAATTCGTGAGTAGAGTATTTCAACAACCTCAAAAGCCAATTGCATCTCATTTGCATTCAAAAGAAGGGCTCATAGGTTGTATTGTAAGTTGTTACTTATTTTCTGTAAAAGGAAGAACTCCTTGGTTTAAAGGAGTTGTTTGCTTTCAGTAGGCGTGTTACTGGAAGTGGGACCGGATTTGGTCTGTATGATCTTGTAGTTACACAAGGTTGATAGTGGAAATCTCAAGCGGGTTTTGCTTGGGGATTGGATGTAGGTCGGGAAAGACCGAACCAGGATAAATTTTTGTGTTCCTTTGTGTGATTGCTTTTCAAATTGCAAAATCCGTTAATATTTCGCAGACAATTTTTAAAAGCACTATTCACCCCCCCTCTAGTGCTTGTTGCCTCGATCCTACTGCACTTTTATTTGGTATCAGAGCAGATTTGCTATTATTTTGATTTGACCATCATCTAGCATGACAACTACAACATCTCAGCACAAAGAAGGATGCTCCTCTGTTCGTCCTCCTCTCTTCGACGAAACAAACTATGGATACTGGAAAGTGAGAATGACAATATTCTTGCAATCCATGGATCTCAATATTTGGAGAATTGTTTCAGATAAATACCAAACTCCATCAACTAATTTTAGCCAATGGACTAATGAAAAAAAGAAGACTGCTTCACTGAATGCCAAGGCAATGAATGCATTATATTGTGCCATTGACAAGGTAGAGTTCAATCGCATCTTTCAATGCTCTACAACAAATGAAATATGGCATACTCTTCTCGTGACTCACGAAGGTACGTCAAAGGTAAAGCAATCCAAAATTGCTTCTTTGGTTCATAAATTTGAATTGTTTAAAATGAAGCAAAATGAATCTATATCGGACATAGTAACAAGAATGACCGATATAACTAACACTCTGAAATCCCTTGAAAAAGAATATTCACAAGTGGATTTAGTCAGGAAGATCCTAAGGTGTTTAACTCCTGAATGAGAGAGAAAAACCACTGCTATTGAAGAGGCAAATGATTTAAACACTCTCACTCTTGAAGATTTGGTTGGTAACCTAATGGCATATGAAGTCCAACTTCAAGACAGACAAGAAGAAGAACCCAAGATGAAATCTTTTGCTTTTAAGGTTACTTCTGACTCTGAAAATTTAGAAGAAGATGAAGATGAAGATGAAGATATTGCCCTCATTACAAGGCAATTCAGAAGATTCATCAAAAAAAGAAGATTTCAAAGAAAGGTAAAGAAAGCAGATTCTTCCAATCTAAATGAAGTCAAGTGTTTTAATTGCAAAAAGGTTGGACATATCAAGAAAGATTGTCATCTTCTCAAAATCAAGCCCAAGGACAAATTCAAGAAGAAAAAGGCATTTCAAGCATGTTGGGATGATAGTGACTCCTCTTCCGATGAAGAATCAAATGAAGAAGTCGCCAACACGTGTTTTGTAGCACAAGAAGATTCAGTAAGTCAATTTGACTATAATGATTTATTAGAAGCATTCAATGATTTATATGCTAAATTTAAGAGTCTAAGTTCTAAAAACAAAGAGTTGAAAACTAAAAATTTAACTCTTGACTCTCAAAATAAAGTGTTACTTCAAGAGATCGAAGATCTCAAAAAGGAAAACTCTTGCCAAGCATTTGAGATAAAAGAAATTGGAATTAGAACCAATCTCTTACAAAAAGAAATAACTAGTCTAAAAGAAAAATCAAATGATCTTCTTTCTATAGTGACCAAATTCACAAATGGTCAAGAGAATCTAGAAAGACTTCTTGGTTCTCAAAGATGCTCGGTTAATAAAACCGGATTGGGATATAGCTTCTTTGATACTCAAAATAGACCAAACTATGTTGTGAAAAATCAAAGACAATATTCTCAACCATTTGTTTAAAGAACTAAATTTTCTAGTAGAAATGCATCTAATCATGGAACTTATAATGCTTATAAGCCTAGACATGATTACTCTAGAAATGCTAAAGCTTGTTATAGAAAGAATATTTATTATCAAAGGAAACCAAAATCCAAATGGATATGGATTCCTAAGACTAACTCTCATGGACCCGAAAATAGAAAGGGGGAAAATGCTTTATCTTCTAAATTTGTTGTAGGTACACAAAATAAGGAGCAAATGAATATTGGACAGCAGTTGTTCCAAACATATGACTGGAAGGCCGGAGTTATTTTCTACCCTCCAAAATAAGGATGGAGGAACCGTCACCTTTGGTGACAATAACAAGGAAAAAGTAATAGGTATTGGTAATATTGGTAATCCAAAATTTCCCTTGATAGAAAATGTTCTTTTAGTAGATGGTTTAATGCATAATTTATTATCTATTAGTCAATTATGTGATAAAGGTTTTCATGTTTCTTTTGAAAATGATTTATGCTTAATTTTTGATTTTCAATCTAAAAAGATCATTTTTAAAGGTAAAAGAAGGAACAATGTGTATGAACTATATCTAGATGAGTTACCCACTTTTAATGAAAAATGTCTTATTGTTTCAAATGAAATTCAATGGTTATGGCACAAGAGACTTGGACATGTTAACTTTAAAATTATTTCAAAGTTATCTAAGAATGATCTTGTAAGAGGCCTACCTAGAATAACATATAAGAAAGATCACTTATGTGATGCTTGCCAAAGGGGTAAACAAATCAAGAGTTCTTTTAAAGCAAAAGATATAGTTTCAACAAAACGTCCTCTTGAACTTTTACATTTAGATCTATTTGGACCATCTAGAATTCAAAGTTTGAATGGTAGCAAGTATGCTTTTGTTATAGTAGATGATTATTCTCGGTTTACATGGGTGATTTTTCTAAAAAGCAAAAATGATGCTTTTTCAGAATTTTCTAAACTTTGTAGAAGAATTACAAATAAAAAATCTATATCTATAATTAAAATTCGTAGTGATCATGGTGGTGAATTTGAAAATGAATCTTTTCTAAAGTATTGCGATTTACATGGTATATCTCACAACCTTGCTTTTCCTAGAGCGGCTCCACAAAATGGAGTTGTTGAAAGAAAGAATAGAACTTTGCAAGAATGTGCTAGAACCATGCTTCAAGATAAAAATTTACCAAAATACTTTTGGGCTGAAGCAATAAATACAACATGTTATGTTTTAAACTGTGTTCTTATTCGACCAATTTTACATAAAACATGTTTTGAATTGTATTATGATCGTATACCAAAGATCTCATATTTCAAAATTTTTGGTAGTAAATGTTTCTTGTTAAATACCAAAGATAATCTTGATAAGTTTGATTCAAAATCAGATGAATCAATATTTCTTGGATATTCCTCTAGAAGTAAAGCTTATCATATTTTTAATAAAAGAACATCTTGCATCGAAGAATCTTTACATGTTGCATTTGATGAGAATTGTGAATAGGTTATACCTCTAAGCGAAGGAGAAGAAGTAATACTTAAAGAAGAACCCTTGATAGAGAGTACTTCTCAAGAAAATATTTCTCTTCAATCGGTTTGAAAAGAAGTTCCCAATCATCCACATGAACAAGTTATTGGAGAAATAAAAAGTGGTGTTCAAACTAGAAAGCAATTAGAAAAATATATTGCAAATGTTGCTTTCATATGTAAAATAGAACCAAAGAATATCAATAAGGCTTGTGATGATGAATTTTGGCTTTTGGCCATGTCTGAAGAACTTAACCAATTTACTAGGAAGGATGTTTGGGATCTAGTTGATAGACCAAAGGATCATCCGGTAATTGGAACAAGATGGGTCTTTCGAAATAAGCTGGATGAAAATAGCGAAGTCATTCGAAACAAAGCAAGGCTAGTAGCACAAGGCTATAATCAAGAAGAAGGCATAGATTTTGATGAAACCTATGCACCAGTGGCTCAATTGCAGTCAATTCGAATGATGCTTGCTTTTGCTAGTTACATGAACTCCAAGTTATATCAAATTGATGTTAAAAGTGCATTCTTAAATGGACACATCAATGAAGAAGTTTATGTAGAGCAACCTCCAAGCTTTGAAAATGAGAAATATCCAGAAAAAGTCTACAAATTAAAAAGAGCTTTGTACGGACTTAAACAAGCACCAAGAGCGTGGTATGAAAGACTACGAAATTTTCTAGAACAATCTGGTTTTTCCATTGGTCGGGTAGACTCCACTTTATTTATTTAAAATCTTAATTTAGATATTCTTATTGTGTAAATTTATGTTGATGACATAATATTTGGTTCTACTAATGATTCTCTTTGTAAAGAGTTTGCTAAGGCTATGCAGGAAGAGTTTGAAATGAGCTTGATGAGCAAATTAAACTACTTCCTTGGACTTCAAATAAAGCAAACTGAAGAAGGAATCTTCATCAATCAGGCTAGGTATACAAAAGAACTTCTCAAGAGATTTGGGATGGACTCATCGAAATCAAGAAGGAATCCTATGAGTACAACTACTTCTCTTGATAAAGATGAAAATGGTAAAAGTGTAGATACTAAGCTCTACAAGGGTATGATTGGATCTCTATTATATTTAACTGCTAGTCGACCTGATATTATGTTTAGTGTTTGTATGTGTGCAAGATTTCAAGCTAATCCAAAGGAATCTCATTTAACTGCAGTAAAACAAATTCTTTGTTATTTGAAAGATACTTCAGATTTCGGTTTGTTTTACCCAAAATCATCTTCCTTTGATTTAGTTTCATATAGTGATGCTGATTTTACAGGAAGTAAATCTGATCGCAAGAGTACTAGCGGAACTTGTCATTTCTTAGGAAATTACTTAGTCGCTTGGTTTAGTAAAAAGCAAAATTTAGTGTCACTCTCAACAACTGAAGCAGAATATATAATAGCTAGTTTAGCGTGTTCACAAGTACTATGGATGAAATAGACCTTAAAAGATTTTGGTTTGAATTACTCCACAACAACTATTTATTGTGATAACACTAGTGCTATAAATCTTTCTAAAAATCTTGTTCAGCACTCAAGAACTAAGCATATTGAAGTTAGACATCATTTCTTAAGAGATCATGTGTTAAAAGGAGATATTTCGTTAAATTTTATTTCCACTAAAGGACAACATGCCGATATCTTCACTAAACCTCTTAAAAATGAAGATTTTATGAGAATTAGAAGAGAACTAGGTATTTGCTCATTTTTGGATTTATAAAAATATTGATTTTTGAACAAAATCTCAAAATCGTACTATATTAGTCGACCGATAAAATTTTAGTTGACTGATGTTTTAAAATTTTAGAATGAATCGCACCATATTAGTCGACCGATAAATTTCTAGTCGACTGATGTTTTAATTTTTTTTTTTTAATGAGTCGCATATTCTTAGTCGACCGATAAAATTTTAGTCGACTAAATTTTTTTTTTTTAAATTTTAACTGAAGGGACCCGATACCCCTTGGATTTTTTAACACCCATTTTTTTTAAAAAGGGCATCGTTTCATTTCATTTTCACACATTTTCATTTTTCTTAAAAACAAAACCCTTTGAAAAAAAATGAAACTCTCTCTCTCTCTCTCTCTCTCTCTCTCTTTCCTCTCTCTCTTCCGAAAAACCCTTGGAGTGTCATTCGACCCTCTCCTCGCCGGAATCTTCTGGCCATGACAGGGAGTCACTAGAATCTTCTGGTTGTGACAGGGAAACACTGGAATCCTCTTGCATTAACTGGCACATCTTCAAATCTCGCCGGAATCCTCTTGCTGTGACGGTGTATCTTCATCCATTGCCGGAATCCCCTTGTGGCAACCTTATCACCCGTCGTCAGTCATCGTATCCTCCTCTATTTCTGTTTCACAATGCTGGACAACATCTTCCTTCTGTCGGACGTCGTTTGGAAGCCGACATTCTTTTTGGTAAATCTGTTTTAAACCATGCCTCGTTCGAAGACTGCATCTGTAAAAGGTTTAGGTTCTCCTCCTCCTACACCTTCTTCAAGACATGGATTTTCTCTCAGATTACTCCAAAATCCTCTTTTATATGATACTTTTGGATCGATTTATGCACTACCTACTTTACCAGTCCGAAATGCACTGTTTAACCTATTTTCTCGTTACAACATAAGAGAATTATTTTCAGGAATTTCACATTCTTTGATCAAACAATTTTTAAAAGAATGAAAATTAAATATCTGTCTCCTTTAAATGTTGATCAAACTGAACCATTTGATCCTACTGAAGCATCAATTTTTGAACCTTCACCATCTTCTGTGACACCTTCATCCCATGTAAAAAGAAAGAAATTTTCTACAAGTCAAGACAATGATGAAGTTTTGCAGCGAATGGAAGCTTTGGAGCTGCATCAACGCACTTTGCGTGAAGATGTGACTCAACAACTTTCTTCGATTCAGAAAGATGTGACTGTAATTAAGGACTTGCTCAACTAACTTTTATGATCTTTATGTTCTGTCTTTACTAAACTTTGATACTTTATGGGTTGTAATATTTTAAACTTGTATCTCCATTTTGCTTATGCTATTTCTGCCCTTATTCTTTTTTATTATGACAAAGGGGGAGAAAAAAATGAAAGATAACATATAAAAGATAGCATTACGTTAAAATTGCATGAGATCTTGCATGAGAAATGCGAAATTAAGAGAAAAAGAAAGAATGAAAATGCAAACTAATCAATATGTGATATATGTGCTTTAAATGTGCTAATGGAAATGCAAACCAATCAATATGTGATATATGTGCTTTAAATATGCTAACTTTTAATGTTTTGCATCATATTGATAGGGGAAGTAAAATCTCCATCTATGCATCTAAATGCTTCATCTTTGATTAAGTTTGTCATCATCAAAAAGGGGGAGATTGTTACGAGAATGAAGCCGTACATGGTACTTCAAGTACAAGGTTTTGATGATGAGCAAGTGAAATCAATTGCATTTCAGCTAAGGCAATGAAGATATTGAAGAATTCGATGAAGAATCTTTGAAGACTAGTGTGCAAATGTTAAATTCATTAAAAGTCTTAGATTCTTGTAAGAGCCTTACTTAGAGTGCATATTTAGGTTGCATTTTACCTAAAAAGTCTTTAGAAAAACTTTTCTAAAAGAACCCCTCATGAAAATCATTTTAGAAAACTCTTTTCTTAAATTTTCGTGTTTATTAGTCGACCAATAGACTCACCAGTCGACAAATCCTTTCGCGCCATATTTTCTAAAAAGTCATTTTTGTCAAATTAGTCGACCAAAAGTTTTATCAGTCGACTGGACAGAATGTCTGTTTTCTGGAAATTTAGCAACAGTCGACTAATGACTTAATCAATCGACTGGACAAAACATGTGTTTTCTGAAAATTTAGCAGCAGTCGACTAATGCTTTTATCAGTCGACCGGACATAATGTATGTTTTTCAGAAGATTTTAGCAACAGTCGACTGAAAGGTTTTTCAGTCTACTGATGATATTATTAGTCGACTAATTTTATCTCTAGTCGACTAACTTTTGAAAGTTCAGATTTTCAAACGGCTCGATTAACAGATCAGTCGACCGACGATAACTGTCACTCTACTAATAATTAACTATTAGTCGACTAACTACTGTTCCAGTCGACTAATTTTGCCGTTTTTCCTGAAACTTTAAAAAGGCGTGTGTTTTCTTCTTTCAAACGTTTTGATCGTTCAAAGTTGACTGTTTTGACACCCTTTCATACCCTCAACGTATGAAAACTTTCAACTATAAATATGAGTGCATTTTACACTAAAAAACACTTCAATTCAATCAAATCCAATTGAATTACTTCTTGCTTTTCACTCCTATTCATTCAAGTATTTATTTTCTCACTCACTTGATATTTTCACTTGAGTTTTTCACTCAAATTCCTTTGAGAGATAGTGAATTCGTGAGTAGAGTATTTCAACAACCTCAAAAGCCAATTGCATCTCATTTGCATTCAAAAGAAGGGCTCATAGGTTGTATTGTAAGTTGTTACTTATTTTCTGTAAAAGGAAGGACTCCTTGGTTTAAAGGAATTGTTTGCTTTCAGTAGGTGTGTTACTGGAAGTGAGACCGGATTTGGTCTGTATGATCTTGTAGTTACACAAGGTTGATAGTGGAAATATCAAGCGGGTTTTGCTTGGGGACTGAATGTAGGTCGGGAAAGACCAAACCAGGATAAATTTTTGTGTTCCTTTGTGTGATTGCTTTTCAAATTTTAAAATCGGTTAATATTCCGCATGCAATTTTTAAAAGCACTATTCACCCTTGTCTAGTGCTCGTTGCATCGATCCTACTGCACTTTCACAAATCATCGCATATATATGCATAACCTATATTCATTGAATTTTTCATAATAATAAGCTTAGAATTTTCAAATTTAAATGCAAAGCCAAACTTATCAAGTTTTGAAATTGAAATGAGGTTCCGACTATAGGATAGAACATAGAATGTATCGACCAAATCCAATATAAATCCTGACTCCAACACAATTCTGCTGGTCCCAACGTTCTTGACATGCGAACGCATCTTATTTCTTGAGAAGATGCTTCTTTCATGCTCTGTTGGTTCTCTCTTGTTCAGAAATGCCTGCAAAGAGTTGGTAATGTGTACCGTGACACTAGAATCAATCCACCAACTATGCAATGGAACATGAATTAAATTATACTCATGAGAAACAAATAACTTATTACCTTTATTTTCGAGCCACTCATTGTACTTCAAACAATCCACCTTCTTATGCCCCTTCTTCTTGCAGAAGAAACACTTTATAGAAGAGCCTCATGACTGAGATCTAGCTTTCGCCTGAGAGTTTGAACTCTCATCAGTGGCTTTCTTCTGATTCTTCTTTTTGAAGGAGCTTTTCTTTGGCCTCAACATCTGTTTATTCTTATGAGAGGCCATATGTGCACTTGTCACCCTCTCACCCTTTAATCTCTCCTCTTCTTCAATGCACTTGGCCAAGAGGTCATTAAAAGACCACTTATCATTATGTGTGCTGTAGGAGATTTTGAAAAGTCCATACTCAGTAGGTAATGAGATTAAGATCAGATGGACCAATAAGGAGTCAGAGATGGCGAACTTCATGTCATTCAATTGAGTCGCAATATTCCTCATTTCCAAAATATATTGTCGGATGTGACTGTCACCAGCATATTTCATAGACACTAATTTGGACATGAGCGTATTGTCCCTTGCCTTATTAAAAGTGACGAATTGAGCCTCAATGGCTCCCAAAAATTCCTTCACTGTCCTGCAGTGAGGAATGATGCCTCAAATATTCTTAGCCACCCGAGATTGCAAAAGCAACAGGCTAAGTCTGTTCGAGCGTTCCTACTTCTTAGAGGCAGTCTTCTAATCGGCTGTACTCAGATCTGTAAGAGCGGAAGGTTCATCAATTCTAAGGGCCAGATCTAAATCTATATAGCTCAAAGTGAATAACATGATTTCTTTTCAATCTGAAAAGTTAGATCCGTCTAAAAGGAGGATATTACTAGAATCGTCGATAAGGAAAGAACCTGATAAAACAAGGAACAAAAATGAAAAAACATCACTATTATTGCTCAGACGAGACTTATGTTGAAAAGGTAAAAGTGAAACCCTTTATTTTCACCTTTTTTGAGACGAGCATAGTTGAGCCATTATCGTTCCACTTTGGTGAAAACGACAATACTCATAGTTGCTCCGTCTCTTCAATTCTAAAAAAAATGACTTCAGTTGGTGAAACTAGTAGATTGTGTATCAAGAGGCAATTCAACACTATACCTTTTAGTACGAACATGCTTCATGGGCTGAAATACACATCTACTATCGCACCCTTTATAAATTTAGAACACAACGACCTACCTTTGGGAAAAATCGATGTTTCATAAATTCACACACAATCATAATAGCGAATCTTAATACGGCCCAAAGAATCCTTAATCAACATGACTCATATCACTTTGGTGATTACAAGAATCGGTCAATCAAGATCTTTTACTGAAAACCTATTCGTATTATGGAGCATGCCCATGCACACATTTTAATGCATGTATATTCATGACATAATAAAAGTTCATGCTTCAACTAATATTCATGCTTAAAACCATCATGCACAACTTAACCAACACGAAATACATGAATTAACATGCATAAGCCATGCATTATTTAAAATAAACACTTTATAAAAGCATAAAAAATAACAAAAGCATGCTCATATGGGTAAAACTTAGGGTCTTCAAGTAGGAACCAGTCTAAAAACACTCTGAACCAGTACCAAATATGAACAAAAGTTCATAAAACCCTATAACTGTATGCCAAAATCCCTGTACCTCCTTATATTTAAGAAAACATGATCTTAGCTTCTCAGAATCGGTAAAAAACTGAAAGAAACCTATAAAAAATGGCTCTGAACCGGTCCCAAAAAGGGCTGAATCAGTACGTGATTCGGTTCAGGCCAACTAGTGCCTGGATCCTGCAAAAGTATGGATCCAATCCGGTCCAAATAGAGTCTGGGTCTAACCCGGTCCTAAGTAGACCCAGGTTGGACCCAGTTCGAACAAGGACACGGGTTGGATCTGGTTCAAAATAGACCCGGTCTCACCCGGTCCAAAATAGACCCGGTCTGACTCGGTCCAAAGTGGACTCGGGTTGGACCCGGTCTAAAGTGGACCCGGTTAAAAAATGGGTCTGGGTCTCACCCGATCCGAAAAGGGACTCGGGTTGGAACCAGTGGACCTGGGCCGAACAGGGACCCGAGTCTGACCTGGGCCGAACAGGGACCCGGGTCTGACCCAGGCTGAATAAGGACCCGGGTCTGACCCGACCGAATAGAGGACCCGGGCCGAACAAGGACCCGGGTCCGGCCTGGATCAGACCCAGACCCGACCTGCCCCTAACATTATTAAAATGAAAACAGAAACCCTCGGTTTCTGTTTGTGTTTTACTGAGAAACCAAAGGGTTTCTCCCCTTCGTCGCCCCACGACGATCGACGCCGGTGACCAGCCGACGATGGTCACCTCTCCCGCTGGCATTCCTCTCACGACAACCACAACACTAGCAAATCAAGATGGCGACGACAGCTAGTGCATCAGAGATACACTAATGCCTCTGGCGACACCCCAGCGACGCTGGCAAGGCCGCCAGCGACTGATGGTCGCCCCTGCCGACATATCATCCCACGATGATCAACTCGATCCACCGACGAACTCTCCTTCGGCGACATGTAAGGGTTACTATTTTTTTTTATGGATCTACCGCCGGAACAATTGGTAAATCGGCGATGCCACCGGACAGCTAGTGATGCCGACAAGGCCGCTGTCATCGCTTTCACCTCCCCGACATAAAACCACAGAAAGAAAATCCCCAGCCCGACGGTTGAAGGGTTTTGGTGAAAAGGGGGTTTTTGAACCCAGTTTTTTTTTTCCGACGAGCGGCACAACTGATAAGGAGTTTGCCGCACTCCGCTGGCAATCCAACGGTCCAACAAAACTCCCTCGCTCGGCGTCATCCCGTGGTGATCCCTGCATCGGCAGACTACCCTGCTATCCAACGGCGCAGGGTAAGCCCTCAACCCTCTGCATTTTTTTATATAGAGGGTCGCCTAGGCCAACAGTTGTCGGGAATGGCTGTCGCCCCACAACGACAATTGCCATCGTCTGGCAACCAACGTTGCTCCATGGCGACAGGCGGTCACCGACTAGAATGGATCTGTCGCCTGTGAAGGCTATCGCCCCACGGCGCAGCGGCAACGAAACGTCGGAAGGCCCTATAGGCACCCACGCACAACTGAATGCGTGGATAGTGGGCCCATAACCCAATGCTGGTGTTTTCTGTAAAACAAACACAAAAAGCGTACCTGTATTCATCATAGAGCGTGTGCAAAGAATTTGGTGTTCTCCTCAGCCGGTCGACACCCACAATGAGCCCAGGCCTTAGGTCGACGGTGACTAAGACCCTATACCACTTAAACTGGATTTGGGATTTGGGTAGGAATACAACTACAATCTCTCATCATCTCCGTAGCATCCTACCCCCTTATATAATGGGAGAAATAGGCAGTTACATGAATGTGATACGTGAATATGGTCTCTTCACATTCACATAACTCTCACTCACTAACCCCATTATGTGGCCACTAATTATGTGACCCACTAATGGCTGTCAAACCGGGTCACCCTATATGATCTCTCTTTTCTTTTATTTTCTTTGATCTTTTTCTTCTTGATTAAAATATTTATTAGAGTATTTTTCTTCTTCTTTGATCTTTTTTTTTCTTCTTGATTAAAATCTTGATTAGGATATTCTTCTTCTTCTCCTTTTTTATGTTTTTTGTTCTTTGATTTTTTTTAAACATTTTTTTAATGTGATGACTTGTCCACGATGTTCGTAACAAACGTTGAACTTTGGAACACAAAATAGTTGAGACAAACATTGGACTTAGAACAATTGTTACCGAACAAACATATATAACAGTGTTTTGTTTGTTCCGTAATTTCATGGACAAGCCATCAAACATGCCCTTACTTTCCTAAAAATTCAATTTGGATTCTATTAACCAGCGTTGCTGGGACCATCCGATCAACTGATCGGATGGTCTAAAAAAAGAAAGGTTCCAACATATATATATATATATATATATATATATATATATATATATATATATATAGTGTGTGTGTGTATGTGTGTGTGTGTGTGTATGTCTTATTTTTATGACCACTTAGTGAGCTCACATCCATGCAAGGTAAAACTCTTGGTTGAGGACACAATTATAAACCATACAAAGAAACTGCATCCAGTGCAACAAGAATCGATTCTGGGCTTTTTTCAGCTTGACACAAGTTCCTGTAGAGGAACTGTCAGTGCACATCTCTCTGTGGTGGGACCCGAGTGATACGATTGAATAGCTAACCCCAGCTCGCCTTTGAAAAACAAAAAATCTTGTATACCACCATATGGTAACTACCATGGTAGGTAGTCCTTACATACACACATACTGTCGGCATCCCAATGAGTTTTAGGCTCTTAAATACCAACTATATTGCAAGATGGATTGTTATATTATTGTAATCTCGTGGGCAACAATGACTTAAAATTGTCAAAAAGTGTACAAACCATGAAAGGAGGCCCACCACATATAAGTTCGTGCTTATATCATCTCCATTGCGTTGTTTATAGTAGTTGGAAACTGAAGCAGGTTATATGTTCCCCCCCGAACAGGGCATCTCATGCTCGGGGGTCCCAAAAAGCACCACGTATTTAAGCCTGTGCGTCTCATATCCCCATGTTTGTCAGCATTAATTAGCATTGGAGTTTGATGAGATTGCAATGACTTAAGTACCCGCTCCTCCATTGGTGCCAAAAAAAATAATGATTCTAGAAAAGGAGTGATTGTAGAGACTTAAGTGCCCCGAATATGATTATTTAAGACCCAGTCTCTGCACTGCAGGATTATCCGAGAAAGAAATTTCTCCTGGAGAAGGCCATGAACATCAACCTTCTCACTCTCTCTCCCTTCTCTTTCTGCTTCTGTGCACATCCAGCAGAAGATCCTACATTGCTCCATCAAGCATCGACTGGCATGCACATTGACTGTTATGGAGCCTGATTCAGAGTTTTTACCCTTACAGAAGGGGGGTCTGAGGGCTCCTCCCAGCGTGGCCAGCATTATTCAACTTGATGAGTTGTGGAGCTTGATTCAGAGTTTTTTCCCTTACAGGAGGAGGGTTTGGGGGCTCCTCCCAGCGTTGATAGCATCGTTTAACTTGATTCGTTATGGAGCCTGATTCAGAGTTTTTGCCCTTACAGGAGAAGGGTTTGGGGGCTCCTCCCAGCGTGGGTAGCATCGTTCAACTTGATGAGTTGTGGAGCTTGATTCATAGTTTTTGCCCTTACAAGAGGGGGTTTGGGGGCTCCTCCCAACGTGGGTAGCATCATTCAACTTGATGAGTTGTGGAGCCTGATTTAGAGTTTTTGCCCTTATAGAAGGGGGATCTGGGGGGGCTCCCATCAACGCGGGTATCGAAAAAGAGCAATAAAGCGATTTGTAGTGTCTTCCACAAATCACTATAGCGATTTGTAGTGTTATTCAGTGAGCAAATCGCTATAAATCGCTACCCGAATTAGGACCAACTTGTCATGGCTATATCTCCCTAACCGGAGGTCATATTTCAAATCCGTAAAAAGTGGTGTCTTCGTTTCTGAGTCTAGTTTATTCGTATAAATTTTTAGCGATTTCTATGACTATTTTATTCTCTATTTAAACTAAAAACTAGACCCCTATTATTCTGTGTTGTGCAACCCAAAAACACTACAAATCGCTATAATGATTTGCGGAAGACACTACAAATCGTTGTTGGAAGACCGAATAACACTATAAATCGCTGTGAGGCTTATTAAAGACCCGAAAACACTATAAATTGTTGTAGAAAGGCCCGTCAATACTACAAATCGCTGTTGAAAGACCGGATAACACTATAAATCCTTGTTGGGCCCGTTGGAGACCTGAAAACAATACAAATCGCTGTAGGAAGACCCGACAATACTACAAATTGTTGTTGAAAGATCGAATAACACTATAAATCGCTGTGGGACTTGTTGGAGACCCAAAAACACTACAAATCGTTGTAGGAAGGCCCGACAATACTACAAATCATTGTTGAAAGACCGGACAATACTATAAATCGCCGTGGGGCTCGTTGGAGACCCGACAACACTAAAAATTGTTGTAGGAGAGTCATTGAAAAAATCGTGGGAAAGAAACAAAAAAAGAAAAATCGTGGAAAAGAAAACACTTTATTGCTATTTTTTTATAGTTAAATGAGGGAAAGAAAATAAAAAAATTATACAAGGCTCCAAAAAAATTTGGACCCCCGGGACCCGCGCCGGGGGGGGAGCCCCCGGACCCCCTCCTGTAAGGGCAAAAATTCTAAATCAGACTCCACAACTCATTAAGTTGAATGATGCTACCCACGCTGGGAGGAGCCCCCAAACCCCCTCCTGCAAGGTCAAAAACTATGAATCAGGCTCCACAACTCATCAAGTTGAACGATGCTACAATCAATATGCAGGTCAGTTGGTGTTTGATGAAGCAATGTAGGATCGTCTGCAGGATGTGCATAGAAGTAGAAAGAGAAGGGAGAGAGAGTGAGAGGGTTGATGTTTATGGCCTTCTCCAGGGGGAACTCTTTGCCTTCCTTGATTTCTTCTCCAGAGAAAGAGAGAGGGTTTTACAGTGTTTTACGGAGAAGGAAGAAGAAGAAGATGACGATGAAAAGTTCAAACATACATTTTTTATGGCTCAGGATCGTTTCGCCGAATGACCATCGGATCGCCGGCTCACCATCGGATCGTCGGCTCACCATCGTTTCTCTGGATCACCATCGGCGAAATGATTAAGGCTCGTTTCGTTGTGTAGACTTTGAAGAGTCAACATCATCCTTGATTTTCTGGATGAAGGACATGTTTGTCCTTTTTTTGAACCATTTGTTTTTTCTTTTTTGAATGGAGGGCATTTTTGTCATTTTCTCAAATCATCGTTTTATGAAAAGAATAACAAGAAAGAGTACTTAAGTCTTTGCAACCACACCCGACTCCAATGCTAAGCGATGTCAACATACATGGGAATACGAGCCCCATGTGCTTGTATACGTGGTGCTCATTCAGACCCCCGAACACAGACGTGGGATTCAGTGAATCATCAAGGGAGAACATACACCACCCTCTCGTTGGAAACCAACTAGAAACTATAAATAAGACAATTAATTACATCATGAGATGGTATTGTGCACTATCGTTAAGGGCTCTGTTTGGGAGCGGTGTTGACATCGGTGTTGAAATGGTGGATTTGGCAACAACATTCTCAGGACAACATTTTTGAAATTCACCCGTTTATAACACCATCTCTCCTCCCAACATTGCTCTCCTCCCTAAACGGTGACCCCAATCAATGGAGAGACATGAGATTTTTTATTTGGTGAATCCCTATCACTGCTCCCAACTCCGACTCCCAAATAGAGTCTAAGAGTTCATTGGCAACTTGCAAAGTGCATTAAGTGCAACAACCGTTTGTGCATACATTATTTAAGGGATAACATTTTAGTACTGGCTCCATTATGTACAAACATCTATGGATCTCTCATGTGCAGGCTGTTTTTAAAGAAAGATAGAGCTCGGTGGGTGAGAAGAGAGAGAATAGAACACAATAATTTACGCGGTTCAGCCACCTATGTTCATGGGAAAGAGAGTAGTTCTTTTCTTATTACAAAAAGAACCGTGAACATCCCTATAAAAACATGCAGCATTACACAAAAAAACAATTAAAAAAAAGAAAGGAAAGTACATCTTAACAATGAAAAAAAAATAGAGAAAAAGGAAATGAAAACCATATTTTTTGGGTCTTTCCATCTCACAAAATCGGTTTGAGACCCACTCAGCTATTCTCGATAATGTTTCCAGCATTAACGTGATTGCAGAATATCTTACCATTTGAAATCCTTTTTTCTGATCCAAGAGAGGTGTCAGCTGACTCGTTTTTTGATATCTTACCATTTTTCTCTTTGATATCCACGTTCCCAAGCTGCACACACAGGAAAGTCGACTTTTCATGGGTTATATTTGATTGATCTTCTTGCTTTTCCTGTTTTTTGATAACAACAAGGTTGATGTTATAGTGGGTAAGCTTTCCACTTTCGTGGATAAGCTTTTCAACGTTCCTTTTCATAGGATTGATGTCCTTGATAAATTTACCATAGCAGGTTTTGTCCACAATGGCTCTACTGTTGTTACCATAATCGTGATTCCATAGTCTGATGGTGCCTCTGCTGTTGCCATTTTCTGCCATGTTGCGGTTGCCTTTCTCATGCTTAGCTTTACTGTAGTCATTACCTGCACTGTTGTGGTTGCCTTTCTCATGCTTAGCCCTGCTATGATTGACTGTTTTAGTTTTTTTATTTTCATCTACACTAAGCTCATTATTGAGTTTACATAGGCCGAGTTTGTTTTTTAAGCTAATGAGATTGAGCTTTAAGAAGGGGTTTGGTAAAAAATATCAGCAAGTTGTTTCAAAGAAGAAACATGTTTAGTAATCGAGGTATTTTTAGAGACTTTTTCTATAACATAATGAAAATTGATGTAAAACTCCGCCTGTTATACACTGCCGGTCCCAAGCCGGATAAAGGAGAAGGGTTGCGGTAGGCCTGTGACAGCCAGCATAAAAACTTAGTCATACCTTATGAATATGAACCAATATGAGATTTTTGTTGGGGCGTTCCCTACTGAGCGACGCGCTGTACTCTATAGGCCCAGAGGCAGTGATAAATGGGCAAGGGTTGCTAGGTCGTCGCCCGGGTGTGGTGTCAAATAGGCAAGGGTTCCCTCACTTTGTTGGACGGGTGGGGGTAAAGAAGTTAGTCCAAGACCATAAAATTAGGTTAGCCACTTGGAACATAGGGTCTTTAACTGGTAGGTTGGTAGAGTTAGTAGATGTTATGTGTAGGAGAAAGATTGATATTTTATGTCTACAAGAGACCAAATGGGTAGGTGAAAAAGCAAAAGTGATAGAACCTTGGGGATATAAGATTTGGTATACAGGAATAAATAGGAATAGGAATGGAGTAGGGATTGTTATGAGTCGTGAGTTTATAGATAATGTAGTTGAGGTGCGTAGGAAGGGTGATAGGATTTTACTTATTAAATTAGTATTAGGTACAGATATTATTAATATTATTAGTGTTTATACACCTCAAGTAGGTTTAGATTATTCCACTAAGCATCAATTTTGGGAAGATTTAGATGGAGTAGTACAAGGGATATCTTATAGAGAAAGACTTTTCATCGGCGGTGACCTTAATGGGCATGTAGGCATTAGTAGGGATGGATTTGAGAGTATCCATGGAGGCTATGGTATAGGAGAAAGAAACGATAGTGGAGAAAGAATTTTAGATTTTGGTTTGTCCTATGATATGATCTTAGCAAACACTTGGTTTACGAAGAGGGAGTCTCACCTAGTAACATTTAAAAGTGGGGTTAATACGAGTCAGATAGATTTTTTCCTACTTAGAAAGAGAGATAGGGGTTGTTGCATCGATTGTAAGGTTATATCGGGAGAAAGTGTAGCTACACAACATAGAGTCTTAATTTTAGATCTTAGAATTAGACAATGCCGCAAAAGGGATAGACATAGGATAGATCCTAGAATTAAGTGGTGGGCACTGAAAGGAGCTAAACAAGGAATGTTTGTAGAGCGGGTAGTTAAGGAAGTTGATTGGTGTCTCGAGGAGGATTCAGAATCTATGGGGAATAAGATAGTGAGTGGCTAAGGAGGTATTGGGTGAGTCTAAAGGCGGTGCACCGCTAGGTAAGGATACATCGTGGTGGAACGCGGATGTCAAATTAGATATTAAGGTTAAAAAAGAGTGTTATAGAAATCTAAGTAAAAGTTGTGATAATGAGAATTTGGAGAAGTATATGATAGCAAAGAAGGAAGCTAAAAAAGTAGTTCGGAACGCGAGGGATAAGGTATATAAGGAGGTTTATGACAAGTTGGATACCAAAGAGGGTGAGAAGGATATTTATAGAATTGCAAAAATGAGAGATAGGAAATCGAGGGATCTGGGTATGGTTAGATGTATCAAAGATGAAACGCAAAGGGTTTTAGTCAAAGATGAGGAGATTAAGGAGAGATGGAAAGATTATTTTGATAAGCTATTTAATGAAAGTCATGCTCAGGATCTTGGAGACTTTTCCATTCCTTTTCATGAGATGAATCGTGACTTCATGCGTAAGATTCAAAAGAAAGAAATTGCAGAGGCTTTGAAGAAAATGAAATCAAGAAGGGCAGTTGGCCCAGATGATATACCTATTGAGGCTTGGAAATGCTTGAGAGAGAAAGGTTTAGAATGGTTGACAAATCTTTTTAACAAGATTTGGCGGACAAATAAGATGCCTAATGAGTGGAGGAAGAGTACTTTGGTGCCTCTATATAAGAATAATGGTGATATACAAGATTGCACAAACTATCGTGGTATAAAACTCATGAGTCATACTATGAAACTTTGGGAGAGGGTGATTGAGTCTAGGTTGAGGAAGGTTCTCATGATATCAGAGAATCAATTTGGTTTTATGCCTGGAAGATTTACTATGGAAGCTATACATCTTCTTAGACAACTTATTGAGAGAAATAGAGAGAGGAACAAAGATTTGCATATAGTTTTTATTGATTTGGAGAAGGCTTGCGATAGAGTACCTAGGGACATTCTCTGGTGGACAATGATGAAGAAAGGTGTTTCTCTCAAGTACATTAGTATAATTAAAGATATGTATGAAGGAGTAGTAACCAATGTCCGTACTTGTGGAGGGGTGACAACCAATTTTCCTATAACGGTTGGGTTACATCAAGGATCTGCTTTAAGCCCTTTCCTATTTGCTATAGTGATGGATGAGCTTACGAGATCAATTCAAGAAAATGTGTCGTGGTGTATGTTGTTTGCTGATGATATTGTTTTGATTGATGAGTCTAGAGCTAGGGTTAATGCTAAGTTAGAATTATGGAGACAGACATTGGAAGCAAGAGGTTTTAAGTTGAGTAAGAGTAAGACAAAATACATGGAATGTCAATTTAGTAAGCAACGAAATAGAGATGGGAGTGTAGTAAAGCTTGGTGAGAAAGAAATACCGGTGGATGATTCTTTCAAATATTTGGGATCTATCATTCAAAAGTATGGAGAAATTGATGGAGATGTAAATCATAGGATAAAGGTTGGGTGGATGAAATGGAAGAGTGCAACTGGAGTGTTGTGCGATCGTAGAATGCCATTGCGGTTGAAGGGAAAGTTTTATAGGACGACTATTAGGCCTGTTTATTATATGGTACAGAATGTTGGGCTGCCAAGAGACATCATATTCAAAAAATGAGTGTAGCTGAGATGCGTATGCTGAGATGGATGTGTGGAAATACAATAAAAGATAAGATTCAGAACGAGGAGATGCGTAAGAAGGTAGGTGTTGCACCCATTGAAAATAAGATGAGAGATAATCGTTTACGGTGGTTTGGACATATTCGACGAAGGCCTAATGATGCTCCAGTTAGAAGGATGAACACTACAAGAAAATTGTTAATTAGCGACGGAAATTTGCGACGGATTTTTTCCGTCGCTAATTAGCGACAGATTAGCTATAGATACAATCTGTCGCTAATTCGCGACGGATTAGCGAGGAAACAACTTTTATCGCTAATCTGTCGCTACTTAGCGACGGATTAGCGACTGCAATTTTTTGTCGCTAATTCTTATTACAATAACACCATTTTAGCGATGGATTTAGAGAGGGAACTCTGTCGTCGCTAATCCGTCGCTAATTAGCGACGGCGTAGCGACAGAATATATTCCGTCGCTTTTTTGGTATTTTGATTTATGACGGCTTAGCGACGGAATTATTCCGTCGCTAAGCCGTCGCTAAATGTCGCGTAAATCCCTAATCCCATCCCTCTTTCTCTTTTTCCTGTTTCGCTGTCTTGCTCCCGCCCGCCGCCCTCTCCCTCCCGCCGCCCGTCGGCTCTCGCCACCGCCCGGCCGCCGCCGCCGCTCCCCGTCCACCGCTCGCCAGCCGCCGCTCGCCAGCCGTCCACCGCTCGCCAGCCGTCCACCGCTCGCCAGCTGCCGCTCCCCGTCAGCCTCCCGCCATCGCCCGACGACGCGCAGGTAATCATTTGCATCTGCATTTTCTTCTTCTTCTTCTTCTTCCTCCGATTCCTCATCTGCATTTTTGCTTCCTCCGAAACTATCTTTTTATGATTATGTCTTCTTTTTCATTTTTTCCATGATGTTCAATGCTTCTTCTGACACCTCTTGTACGAGAACAACTTTCAAAGCTTGTTCTTTGAGCAGAGATAAGCAAACTGTTTTGAGCAATTTCCTCCATTTCTGTTATTTTTTGCATTTTGTTTTATGGTTTTCATGTGACATCTTTCTTACATTATCTCCCGCTATTTTTCTATATTTTTTTATTTATTTATGTTATGTCCATGATGATTATTTCTTCTTCTGACACCTCTTGTATGAAAACTATCTCTTGAAGTTGTTCCTTGAACACATGCAAGCGACTATCTGACCTATTTTCTATAATCTTTTTGAGGTTTTAACCGAATTACCAGTTTGTTGTCCAAGTGTTATTATTTGGAATATTTGTTAGGGCTAATGTTTGTTGGATGGGAAGATGTAACATCTTGTGCCATGTTTGTGTTAAGAAAAGGATTTTTGTCATTATTTTCCTTCTATTCAGTTTAATTTTCCTTTCCCTTTATTTCTTTTAATGATTGGGGAAACAAAGGGCATGATAGAAAAATATGAGTTTTAAAAGATTTTGATTGAGAAAATGGGAACAGAGAAATCCTAAAGAGAGTATATCATTATCCCATTTTTAATTGGTTGTGGTTTAGTTTATTATATATTTTGCAAATGGTTTCTTAGTGTGTCTCTCTTTTTTATAATCTGTTAGGCAAGTGGTTGTTTAGTATTTCTCTGTACTGGTTTATGAAAATTTTGTTTTGTCACCTCTTATATAAGAATGATCTTCTATAGATCGTCCGTTGAGCAGAGATAAACAATTTATGATCCATTTCCTATTTTTTCTTTGTTCTATTTTTCTTTGTTTAGTCTTTTCGCTTCCTTTGCATAAGTGTTTGTGTTTCCCTAATTAGCTTCAATATTCATTGCAGTACATTACTTGCACACTTTATTTCATCGCATTTCATCATTAGATATATCATCAACAGTTTAGTTGTTTTTTGCATTGCATAAGTGTTTGTGTTTCCCTAATTAGCTTTAATATTCATTTTAACACAGTGTTTTTTGCAGATTTCTCAACGGAACTCGCTTGTGCCCCGCCAC
The DNA here is from genome assembly GCF_984573655.1 of Nuphar pumila. NCBI lineage: Eukaryota > Viridiplantae > Streptophyta > Magnoliopsida > Nymphaeales > Nymphaeaceae > Nuphar > Nuphar pumila. The sequence goes on from NC_143256.1 coordinate 106,177,185, forward strand.
CCGTGGTAAGTAAGTGACAAAAACAATGCAAATCGGGTAAATACCCATGGTGAGTAAGTGATGCAAGCGCATCACATGTTATTTAATTTATTGAATTAACACTTTATTGTTCACACACTCACTTAGTTGTTGATATCTAGGACTGCTTTGTTGGAGTTCGGAGATCATGCTGAGCATGATTTTAATGTATGAATATGAAAGTGTTCTTATTTTTGGAGTACGGAGTCCATGCTATGCATGGTAGTAGTTAGTGGGATATTGAAGTGTATTTGTTGCAGGTACATGTTTGACATTTGTTTGATATGAATTATTTCGATGTATTGCAATGTTTGATGTGATTGTATCCATGCTTACATGTAGTTACTTTCAATTTGATTATGTCTTCCATGTGAAATTGTATACTGAAAGTATGCTTCAAATGAATGTATCGTGTCATGAATAGTTTACACATGAAAATATTAAGTTATCAATGCATGCATCATAATTCTTGTGATTGTATGACATCATATATTGCATGATAAATTTGATATTTTCTTTATCATAGCATTCTGATGGTTCTCTTTTAACTGGTTAGGATACTATTCGTAACATCATACGACAGAATGACTGCAAACCGTGAATGGATGTACCGTAGGATAGTGGACAATGAGTTATCGCATGAATATATGGATGGTGTTGACAGTTTTATTGAATTTGCAACGGCAAGTGTCAGTACGGTAGATCCCAGAGGTAGGATTAGGTGTCCCTGCAAGATTTGTAAGAATAATCGATTTGTAGAACCTCATGGCGTTAGACATCACCTATACAGGAAGGGTTTTGTGAGTGATTATCAGAACTGGACGTTTCATGGAGAAGAATTTAGAAACGATTTTGATGCACAGGTGAATGTGGTGCACAATAATCCATATACGAATTTGATATTTGATGCCGCAGGAACAAAACTGGGTTCTGCTATGAGTTCTAGTGATGTAAGAACTGCCGTAGATGAAGAATCACCAAACGATGCAGCTAGTAGATTTTATGATTTACTTAGAGATGCTGATGAGCCACTTTGGAACGGTTGTGAGAGTCACACTATCTTGTCTGCAGTTCTTCAACTAATGAATTTGAAGTCCGAGTATAATTTGAGTCAATCATGTTTTGACCGTTTGTGCATGATTGTGAAGAGTATGTTGCCTAAAGATGAGAAATTGCCACAAAATTTCTATCGTGCGAAAGTTATGGTCAACGCTCTAGGTATGGGTTACAAAAAGATTGATGTTTGTCCAAATCACTGCATGTTGTATTTCAAGGAGCAGGAAAACGACATATCATGCCCGTCATGTGGGCATCCTCGGTTCAAGCCAAAGACAAGAGGCAATGGTAGCACGAGATCAAAGGAAGTTTCATACAAGTCGCTCCGCTACTTTCCTATCACTCCTAGATTGCAGCGATTGTATATGTCTTCAAGGACAGCTAAACACATGAGATGGCATGCAAATAAAGTTCGACACGATGAAAACAAGATCACGCATCCTGTTGACGCTGAAGCTTGGAAGCACTTTGATCGTACTCATCAGAACTTTGCAATGGAAGTGCGAAATGTTAGACTCGGTCTATGTACAGATGAATTTAATCCATTTGGGGGTAGATCAACTCCATACTCATGCTGGCCAGTATTTGTAACTCCATACAACCTTCCACCAAGCTTGTGTATGAAACGTCCAAATCTTTTCTTGTCTCTGTTGATCCCTGGTCCGACCTCACCTGGCCAAAATCTTGATGTATATCTAAGGCCATTGATTGATGAATTAAAAGTACTGTGGGATGACGGTGTTACCACGTATGATGCCCACAAAAAACAAAATTTCAACATGAAGGCCGCTGTTCTATGGACAATCAGTGACTTCCCTGCATATGGTATGTTATCTGGTTGGAGCACACATGGGAGGTTGGCTTGTCCGTACTGCATGGAGGATTTCAAAGCTTTTAGATTGAGGCATGGAAGGAAGCCTTGCTGGTTTGATTGCCATCGTCGATTTCTACCCAGTGATCATCCGTTCCGACGTCAAAAGAATGCATTTAAAGCAGGCACAACTCAAACGGAAGGTCCATCCTCAAGATTGTCCGGTATAGAGATTCTAAGAAGATTGCGATACTTTCCAAATGTATTAACAGATGCCCGCAGTCCTACACCCTTCCGTGGATTTGGGAAGGATCACAATTGGACGAAAAAATCTATTTTTTGGGAACTACCGTATTGGCCGACCCTATTGATACGACATAATTTGGATGTGATGCATGTAGAGAAAAATGTGTTTGATAATGTGTTCAATACAGTAATGAATATTAAAGGAAAAATGAAGGATAATCCGAAGGCCCGTATGGATTTAAAATTAATATGTAAAAGACCAGAATTGGAACTCAAAGAGTATAATGGCAAAGTACTGAAACCAAAGGCGAAGTACGTGCTCGGACCTGATCAAATAAAACATGTATGTCAATGGTTACGACAACTGAGATTTCCAGATGGATATGTCTCTAACATTGCTCGGGCTGTTAAGATTGACGATGGACAGTTATATGGGTTGAAGAGCCATGATTGTCATATCTTTATGCAATGATTGATACCCCTAGCATTCCATGATATGTTAGACAAACCTATATGGGGGGTATTGTCTGAGTTGAGCGGATTTTTCAGAACATTGTGCGCATCGGAGGTCGTTGTATCAGATGTAAAGAATCTTGAGGACTCTGTCATCACCACTGTTTGTCTGTTAGAAAAGATATTTCCGCCAGCATTTTTCGATGTTATGGAACATTTGATCATACATCTGCCATATGAACTAAGGGTTGGTGGCCCTGTGCAATATCGATGGATGTACCCATTTGAAAGGTATATGTTTTTTTATATTTGTCTCTTTAATGACAGATATTTAAAATTTGAAATGTATATTCTTGTCAGATGCATGTTCGACCTAAAAAAAAAGGTTCGTAATAAAGCAAGAGTAGAAGGCTCTATTTGTGAGGCGTACACTTTAAAAGAGATTTCAAATTTCTCATCTATGTACTTCTAACCTCATATTCCAACACGTTACACATGCCCGCCCCGTAACGATGATGGAGAACAAGTAACTGTAGCTGACAAGCTGTCGATATTTCAACCACTTGGGCATGCATTTGGTAGTTGCCGATCAAGGCTATTGACAGATCGAGAGCAAGATGCAGCACACATCTATATTCTTTTTAATTGCTCAGCGATCGACCCATACATCGAGTAAGTATATGTATATGCAACTCAATTATAAATCCTTTTATGTTCTATATGTGGATACATGGCTCGGTAATATAAGTATTTGTGGTTTGCAGACGATTTGATCTGGAGTTGCAAAGCGAAGTTTCACATCTCACTGATGCAGAAGTACAAAAAGAACGTGAAACTAAGTTTATGGAGTGGTTGAAACAGTTGGTAAAGAAGCTAACATAAATTTTGTACTTATAAACAACACTAAGTTACTTAATTGATCGTGATCACAATAATTGTTTATGTCTGTGCGTAGGTTTGCCATGGTGATGTTAAAGATCAAGGAATATGTGATTTAGAAAATGGTCCGACCAAAGTTGTGCAATGCTACAACGGGTATATCGTAAATGGTTATCGATTCCATACAAAAGACTACGGTATAAACAAATCAACGATAAATAGTGGCGTGTGTGTCAAGGGTAGCAGCTACGGTGAAAATGAACATGATTACTACGGTATTATAGAGGAAATAATGGAGTTGACTTACTTAGGCATGAATAACAGGGTTACGATATTCAAGTGTCATTGGTTTGATCCAAGTGCAACAAGACTCGACAAAGCTTCAGGCATTGTGGAGGTGAATCATAAATCCAGGTTTGGAACATATGAACCATTCATATTAGCCTCGCAAGCTCAACAAGTTTATTATACTTCATATCCGAGTATAAAAAAGTCAGATAGAAATGAATGGTGGGCAGTTTGCAAGGTGAAATCCAAACTATACCCCGAGTATAATCAGTTACAGGAAGATGAGTTAGCTGAAGACAGTGATTACTATCAATCAGATGATGTCTATGACTTCGCTTATGGTCACGATGTTGCGCATGATATGCATGTCATATCTCCATTGGCCGATGAAACATTCATAGAGGAATGTGATCCAAATGATGTACCAAGTGGATGGGCAAACAATGAAGAAGAAGAAGAAGAAAAAGAAGAAGAAGAAAGTCAAACTAGTGACGAGGAAGAATTCTCAAGCTAGTGAGCAAAATCTTATACTACAAACCTCTATTTAAATGCATTGTAATACTTGATGTGAGTTGTATTGCAATACTTGGTGTGAATGATTAAAAATTTTATTTGAATGTATATTAATACTTGATACGAATGATTCGAATGCATTGTAATACTTGATGTGAATGATTTCAATTATCTGAATGTATTATAATTTATGCAATTAACAAATGATTTGAATTAGTGCAATACTTGATGTCAATGATTTGATTTATTTGAATGCATTGAATGCTTGATGTGAATGACTTGAATGCATTGTAATACTTGATGTGAATTATTTGAATGTATTGTATGACATATGTTATTTGTTAGAATATGGTTCGTGGAGGTTATAGTGGTCGCTCATCCAGTAGTAGTCAGGCTCAGCCTTCATCTTCACGGGCTCCTGTGATAGGTATATCATATAACTAATTAGATGCTTGATTAGTTCAAATGCACATTCTGAGAATTTCTAATATATTTTTTTACAAATGATGTTGCGCCTGTACACGACCCACCTACACCAGTTGATCACACAAGTCAACAGCCAACACAGGAAACAGGGTCTTCTCAGGCTGGCACAAGAAGACTCATTCGAATAGTGTATATCGATAATCGATCGTAAGTATTTTGTTTTCAATTATTGCATATCTTTTAAATATTTTATATTGATATTTACTGTGTAACAATTCATGTGCAGCACGAGGTTTGATCCATAAGAAGTAGTACGGAAGATTAGGAATTCACTTCTTCAACATCTACCAGGACCAGTTGCTCAATGGAAAGAGTACCCAAAGGAGGTGTTAGACAGATTGTGGTCCTCATTCATGGTATACAGTTGTTCCTCATAGTTAATGTGTTTCATATTTAATTTATTTAAGCAATGTCTACTAACTTTCTGAAAATATTTGTAGGCTTCGAATCGTTTTACAACTACGGTGGAAGAAAATGATGCAAGGAAGGTATGGCAGAAGGTGGCTGCCAATCAATTTGCAGACATGCTGCACACTATGAAGACTGCAACAGAAAAAGTATCTGGCGTAGTAGATGATCCATTACTGTGGAAGGGCCATGGTCCTATTACTATCAGGAGAGATTACTGGGATGAAATGTGCGATAAGTGGGCGGGAGATGCATTTAGAAATCGCTCTGCGAAGGCTGCACAAAATCGATCAAAGATGCCCGAAGCCCATCTACACACAGGTGGATCTAAGACATTTGGGAGCCACCTAAAGAAAATGGTAACTCATCAATATATAATATTAATTTTATAAGTATTGTTGCAAACTTGTGTACTAAATCTTTTGTCATTTAACTTCGCAGGAAGCAGAAAAAGGAGGCAGTGTACCATATAAGGATGTGTTTGTAGAAACACATAAACGGAAGACCACGGGAGTCTTCGTATCAGAGAAGGCGAGAACGACAACGATATGTATTAATTCTATTAATAATCATTGCAATATATATGCAAGTTATCATAATGTTATCATTAATTATTAATGAATACTTTAAACATTATTTTGTAGGAGGCATATGAGCAACAGATGGTAGAGCGATATGGCGATGACGCTACTCAGCATCCATCATTTGATCCTACAGCATGGGTGACTGCAGCAGGTGAACCCAAAAAAGGTCGCGTGTTCAGGTTTGGGAGTAATATGAACACTTCACCAGTTATTGGTTCTTCTAGTTACGGCTCACCGACTTCTTGCGCCGACATAAGCTCCAAGCAGCCGACTATTCTTTTCGGTGATGATGTACGCCAGATCATTAATGAATCACTGAATAACTACTTTCAATACACTGTCGCCCCCTTTCTCTGAAATGAGATCAAGGCCATTATTCAGGATAGGGGATCTTCGATTCCAGATCCCTCTCAGGTATAATCACATATTCAGTTTTTTGACTGCCTTAGAGCACATATGAGCATGCTATAATAACATATAGAGTTTTTTTATTGCATTAGAGCACATATGAGCATGCTATAATCACATATAAAGTTTTTTTGTCTGCCTTAGAGCACATATGAGCATGATAGAATCACATATAAAGTTTTTTTGACTGCATTAGAGCACATATGAGCATGATGGAATCACATATAAAGTTTTTTTGACTGCATTAGAACACATATGAGCATGCTATAATCACATATTCAGTTTTTTGACTGCCTAAGAACACATATGAGCATATTATAATCACATATTCAGTTTTTTGACTGCCTTAGCACACATATGAGCATGCTATAATAACATATAGAGTTTTTTTACTGCCTTAGAATACATATGAACATGCTATATATCATTTATGATAAAATGACATATAAAATTTTTTGCTTTGCCTGCCTTAGAGCACATATGAGCATGCTATATTCACATATTCAATTTTTTGACTGCCTTAGCACACATACGAGCATGATCGAATCACATATATAGTTTTTTGCCTGCCTTAAAACACATCTGAGCATGGTAGAATCACATATAGAGTTTTTCTAGATGCCTTAGAACACATATGAACATGCTATAATCACATATTCAATGTTTTGACTGCCTTAGCACACATATGAGCATGATAGAATCACACATATATATATAACTTTTTGTCTGCCTTAGAGCACATATCAGCATGATAGAATCACATATAAAGTTTTTTTGACTGCATTAGAACACATATGAGCATGCTATAATCACATATTCAGTTTTTTGACTGCCTAAGAACACATATGAGCATATTATAATCACATATTCAATTTTTTGACTGCCTTAGCACACATATGAGCATGCTATAATAAATATAGAGTTTTTTTACTGCCTTAGAACATATATGAACATGTTATATATCATTTATGATAGAATCACATATAAATTTTTTGGCTTTGCCTGCCTTAGAGCACATATGAGCATGCTATATTCACATATTCAAGTTTTTTACTGCCTTAGCACACATACGAGCATGATCGAATCACATATATAATTTTTTGCCTGCCTTAAAGCACATCTGAGCATGGTAGAATCACATATAGAGTTTTTTTAGATGCCTTAGAACACATATGAACATGCTATAATCACATATTCAATTTTTTGACTGTCTTAGCACACAAATGAGCATGATAGAATCACATATATATATATATTATATATATATATATATATATATATATATATATATATATATATATATATATATATATAACTTTTTGTCTGCCTTAGAGCACATATGAGCATGATAGAATCGCATATAGAGTTTTTTTATTGCCTTAGATCACACATGAGCACATGATAGAATCACATATAGTGTGTAATTTATTTCATTATATTTTGTTTATCAATACTGACTGTTCTTTTCTTGTGTAGGCTGCTAGCGATAATCAGGGTAGTGGAGCTGAAGGGACAGATAAAGACAATGAACAAGAAGACGCACAAAATCTTGACGATGATTAGAGGACTGTGTTGAAGAAGTTTTATTTTTTTTATTTTTCCTAATTGTAATTGTTGAATTGTAAATAATTAAACTTCTTAATTTTAAGGTGGAACGATTAATTGTTGTAGATTCTTGTTATATGAATTTTTTTGTGTGGTTTGTTTTTTATTTACAGGAAATATAAATTGTACAAGAAATAGAAATTGTACAGTTCTCGGTATTTAATTTTCAAATAAATTTTTTTTAATTTTTTTTCGTGTTTGCGACGGATTAGTGACGGAACCATCCGCCGCTATTCATATTAATCTAGCGACGGAAGTAAATCCGTCGCCAAGCCGTGGTCGCCGTTTAGTACCGGTGGATTGGCGACGGAATATAGCACTCGTTATTCCGTCGCAATTAGCGACGGACCTGGCGACGGAATAATTCCGTCGCCAGTTAGCATCGAAATATTCGCGACGTAAGCATATTGTCGCCTCGTTGTCGCTAATCCGTCGCTAACATGGTTAGCGACGGAATGTGGTCGTCGCTAATCTACTGCTTTGTTGTAGTGGAAGAAATGAGAAAATATATTAGTTAAAAGAGGTCGAGGTAGGCCTAGGAAGACATGGATGGAGGTGATAGGAAAGGATATGAATGCTTTGAACCTCACCGAGGACATGGCATTGGATAGAAATGAATGGAGGAGAAGGATTCATGTGGAAGACCCAGAATGATTTTCTTTGTTGGTTCATATCGCCGACCCCAATTGTTTTGGGATGAAGGCGTAGTTGTTGTTAATGTTGTTGTTTGTTGTAATGAAAATCGATGTAAATATATTTAGATCTATATGAAATACGAGATTAATAGTCATGTATATATAAAGCACTCAATTATCACAATGAAGAATAGGAGCTTCATAAATGCAAATCCCAATGTTGCTAAGAATAGATGTAATCCATGTTAATTCAGTGGTGGTGGAGGCCATGACTCTATATTCGTTCTCCGAACTTGATCTAGAAACAATGTTCTGTTTCTTGTCACTCTAGAAAATAAAGCTACTTTCAAGGAAAGTGTAGAACCCGGTAGTGGACCGTGCCCAGTCAGCGTCTTAAGACAACTTTGAGAGAGGATTCATATCCCATGATATAGGATCCCTTTGATATATCTTACTATTATTTTAACCAATTGATAATATGAATTAGTGGGTGTTTGCATAAACTAACAGATAATTTGTACAAAATAATATTTCAGGTCTTGTTATACATAGATACTGGAGTGATCCCACTAGGCTCTTGTAATGGGTTGAATTTGGAAAATAGTATCATCCTTAATTTTTGGAGGGTTTATAGCTATTAGAGTACAAATCGGTTTGCAATCAAGCATTTTATCTTTTTCAAGAATATCTCTTGCATATTTTTCATGACACAAAAAAATTCTTCTTTAATATAGTTAACTTCTATTCCTAAGAAGTGAAGTTCTCCAAGATCTTTAATGGAAAATTCTTTTCTAAGTTTTTGTACAAAAAAATCAATAAATTTTTTGTTATTTCCAGTGAGAACCATATCGTCAACATAAATAAGCAAAATGATTACACCTTTCTTGTGATGACAAATGAACATGAACGGATCATAAACACTACAAAAAATCCAAATTCAAGCAAAAAGGATCTAAGACAGTCAAACCAAGATCTTGAAGCCTGTTTCCAACCATATAAAGCCTTTTTAAAATGACAAACAAGATTAGGGTGATAGCAATCTTCGTATCCCTGGGGTTGACACATAAAACTTTCTCATTTAGGGATCTGTGTAAAAAGGTGTTTTTAACATCAAGTTGTCGTAGTTCCCATTTTTTTTACAATGACAATCGTAAGAACAATGCGAACACTGGTTGGTCTAATAACCATAGAAAAAATTTCATAAAAATTTATTCCTTCAACTTGTGTAAATCCATGAGCAACAAGACGAGCTTTAAGTCTTTCTAGACTATCGTCTGATTTTAGTTTAATTTTAAAAATCTGCTTTGACCCAACAACATTCATGTTTTTATTTTTAAGTATGAGTTGCCAAGTGTCATTCTTTTTTAAAGCATCCATTTCTTAGTCCATTGTTGCTTTCCAACCAGGGTGAGAAAGGGCTTCACGGACTGTCTTTGGTTCCTTTAAAATATTAGTCTTATGAACAAGAGCATACTTGGGCTTTGGCTTATATATTCCATGCATATATCGAGTGGTCATAGATCTATTGGTTTGATCGATATCATGGGATTCATAAATATCATTATCATTATGTTTATGAGTTGTTTTGATTTCCTCGTTGAGCGGACCAACCTGAATGATCTCTTGTTGAATTGGTGTTTTATGAATAATCGTAGGGACTAATTTGCAAAAACCTAAAAGAAAATTATTGTTTTGCCTTCATACAAGAGAATTATGACATTTATATGAAAGGTATTATTGGTGATCATGATATTTTGTGGTATTTTCCTAAGAAAATCAGTTTCCTGAACATTTTTAAAAAAAAATTATTTTTTATTTAAAAGCTAATTTTGAATAATTCTCAATAAAAACACTTATTTTTAAATTCTCCCTAGAAAAATGACCGCCATGATATTTCTAAGACAAGTACTATTGACTGTGCTAGAAACACAGAAAAAGAAGAATATTTGGGGTGCTTTTTCAAAAGTCATTCTTCATCTGAGTTATGCAAAGTATCGATGTTGGTATTAGCAAGCGTCAAGCAGTTCGTATGCAATCACGATTTTTACTCATCCACAATAAAAAACTTAGAAAAGTCAAATCTTTTCAAAATACAACTCAAACCATAGGTGAAAAAACAATGGTTATTTTTATAACTTAGATGAAAAAATACACAAAAACTGTGTTATTTTTCCTGATAGTTTTTGTTGTTTGACTTGTATCGTAGCTTATGTTTATCATCTATTCATGTTTATATAACTCGTTGGAAAGTTAAGATCTAATGCTTTCTGTTTCCTTTTGGCTATTTTTTCAAAATCATTCGTTTTACCCTTATTTTCTAAACCCAAAGATAGAATAGAAACTTGTCCCCTGTTTTTGTCACTTTAGGATAGTCTTTCTTTCCAACACTCTATCTTAGCAATCCCTAAACAAAATCCAGTTATTCTAGTCCTATTAGAAAGCTAAGCCATAGATCTATTTCTTTCACTTTTTCTATTTTTCCTTATTCTGCATCAAGAGATTTGTTGTTTGGTTCATATCGCTGACCCCAATTGTTTTGGGATGAAGGCGTAGTAGTTGTTGTTGTTGTTGTTTGTCTGCATCAAGAGATTTATTTATATCTTCTTTATTGTAGATAGGCATTCTATTGCCTATTTTTTCTATTTTCAAGGGTGTAACTAGGAGCATATCTCTGTCACTGTTTTTCATACACTAAGGAGCCTAGAGTTGTTGGAAAGATAAAAAAGTTGTCCTTCTCTATTCTTTTGAGTGTTTTGTCAGAATCTTTACCTATTTGGCACAAAACTTCAACAAACAGTTTACTGTCTATTTCAGGATTATAGGAATTTTCCTATAACAATCCACTTTCTGGGACTAGAATCTAGTGATTGTCCACTAGAATCCAGTGATTCTAGTGGTGTTTGAAAGCTAATTTAGTGCTTGACATTTTGTATTTTTGGCATTTTCTGTGATTCCAGATTTGTGCTATGTAAAATTTGTTCTCAATCTGGAAAACAGGTTTCGATCTAGGAAAGTCCCATGACAGGCCCACATTCCTTAGATTATCTCTTGTCCCACAACTTTTCTTAGGCGTGAAAGAAAAGTTCCCGTTAAAGTCTTATTTTTTTCCCAAAATCCTTAGTTTAAAAAAAAAAAAGTTTCTTATGGTACTTGACTCGCCCTTTATAGAAACCCTAAGTAGGAAACTAGTTTCTTGCATGCTAAAACTTTCTTAGGAAAATCACTTGAGAATTTAGAAACCTTGTTGGAAAATTACATGTCACATAGTATTTAAGAAAGTTCAACTTCCAACAAGTTAGGTTTATATTTTGATTGAGACCTTATATACTTGCTTCGCCCCCTTTCCTGTTTTATCTTCTATCTACTAGGGTTTTTGTGAAATTTAAAAAACACTTTCTAAGTTCTATTATTTGAGAAGCTCTGCTAGGGTTTTTGCGCAAAGGGTTTCCATCGGCTTCTATTTGTCAGCTGATCATCCGATCGATTGGCGACTCCGGTTTGGCTGGCTCCCTCCAAATGGTACTGGGCACTTCTGTGTCTGACTTTGTGGTCTTCCGTGTAGTTCTTCCTAAAACTGGGTCAACAATACCTTATGTTGAGTGGTCGTTACTCTCCCCTCTCTGTATGGAAGAGAAGGACTTGTTTCTTGGGGCACAACACGTTCAACGTGTTGTTGTCCCTCTTGCGTCGATGATGCATGAGGGTACTCAGGCCATTGGGACCAGTTTGGGTGCAGGAGGTGATCTTAGATCGATCCCCAGGATATCAAGCACTGGGGGGATTGATGGTTGTTGGACGCTGATCGATTCCCAGGCTATCGCAAGAAAAGATCAACATCCGATGGAAGTTGGTTCTGTTCGAGGAGTTTGTGCATCGATCAAGATGTGCGCTAGCAGTGAGGAGACAGTGCAGCCATGCGCAACTATCGTGCTTGGAGGACCGAATCATCCGATGATGGTGCAGTGCAGGTTACTTGGCTAGACTTGTCTTCTTGATGGTTCGTCAGAGAAGAGTGAGGATATTGTGGGGTCGACAGAATGATCAACCCTTGAAACTGGGCACGTGGAGGTCCTGGCTTCTGTGTCTATTCAAGGGTATGTGATACCTATTATTGAGGAGGTTCCAGTTGTTTCTTTTGTTCAAATAGCTCATCCATGATCGTGAGCACAAATTGTAGAATGGGCTGCGATCCAACCAAACCTAGAACTACCACCTCCTCTTAAGGACGATGAAAATAAGATGATCTACATACACGAAAAGTTTTATGATGATAAGTGGAAGGCCTTCTCGCATTTCTTAGTTTGCAAGTGGGACACTAAGTTGATGGAACGAGAGTTTTACATATCAGAGTTGTGTAATAGGTGAAAACTTAATGTAAAACCTATATTTTCATCCTTTCAGATAGTGAATTCCTTGTTCACTTCGGTAATCAAGATCTTTTATTGTTGCTTTGTACGTAGAGGTCTATGGATTGTTGCAAGAAGGACCTTATTGATGAAACAATGGGATGGATCAGGTATTCTTAAGATTCATAGTCTACGATCTATTTTGGTTTGGGTGAGGGTGTTTGGGACCCGTCTGCGTTTTGGTACAATAACGGATTCTTCTTAATTGTGGAATCCTTAGATGGAAAGTTGATTGTTGTGGATAAGAGAATAGTGTCGCAAGTTCGATTTTTACTTTGTTTGGTTATTAATTGAAGTTCTAGTTAATGTGGATCAACCGACATCAATTCTTATCTCGTTTGGTGATTCCTTTATAGGAGATTTACAATTCGAGTTTAAATCCAGCACCCGGGTTTGTGAGGTATATATGTAAGGCTAGAACCCACCTCTCAGTTAATTGTTCTAAGAAGAGAGTTTTGAAAGCCTTGAACTTCAGGGGCAGCAAGCTTCATGACAGGTGATTGCAAGTCTCGAGGAAAAAGATATCGCATGTGTGGGTACCAAAAGAAGTGAAGGAGAGTGCTAATGTGTGGTGTTGTAGCAATTGGATGATCAAGAAGATGATATACCAGGTGTAGAGGTCAGGAGTACCGAGGGTGAAAATGTTAGGATGGATGTGCCTCTTGTTGATGTGGAGCGAGGTATTCTCGAGGAGACCCACTCGATCGATCACTTGCAACTTGAGTAGGGTACTCATGAGAGTGTATTAATGAAATTGTAGGATTTGTCATTCATTGAGGGCATGAGGAACCCCCCCCCAATTTTGGATGGGGTTCATGTTTAGACCAACAAGGGTGTTCAACCTGAAATACAACTTATTGTTGATCAAGGAGTGAGTGATTCAGGTCATTTTGAGTTTGTTGATTAGTCCAATCTATGTAGAGAAATGAGGGTAACAAAAATTCATGCAAAAGCAATATAGGATCTAACAAAGGCACAATCAAATCACAACACAAGGGTTTACATGGTTCGGTCAACACGATCTACATCCACGGGGCACAGAGAAAATAATCCACTATAATAAGAGTAGAGAGTACAATGCAGAGAGTACAACGTCCAATAGCTTGCCCAAATCTAAAGAGAATAACAACAAAGGAATCACAGGAAGAGAGAGATACAAGATTACCTCTCGGCTTCACAACCCGAGTCAAAACCTACACCACAATCAACACCTCTCTCTGAGGATCAATGCATGGTGATGAACCTTCTTCCTTCCTCTTCTTCTCTCCACTCTCTCTCTCTTACTTCTCTCTCTGCACGCTGCATATAGCCACTCTGCTCATAGCACTCTGTTCTTCTCCTCCTAGCACACAACCTCTACACCCCTATTTATAGATGACATGGAGCCTTCTAGACGTGAGCCTTTTAGACTCATTCCAGAAACAGAAGGGGTTTTGACCATTCAACTTTCTCTGCATTAATGGAAAGTGGGTGACTATTCCACTTCCCCACATCATTAATAGAGAGATAGGGTTGGCCCTTCAACTTCCTCTATATTAATGGGAAGTGAGTGGCTATTCCGTTTCCCCACATCATTAATGGAGGGATAGGGCTGACCCTTCAACTTCTCCTGTACTAATGGGAAGTAGTGGGTGGCTATTCCACTTCCCCACATTATTAATGAGGAATAGAGCTGGACCCAACAATCTCTCCCTCCAGCCCAAGGGGATACTCCAATTTAACTAATCAACTAGAGTCCATGTCGGCCAACTGCCAACATGTATTTTGTTTCTCCATCGATAAGGCCTTTGTCAGCATATCTGCATCATTATCATTTGTAGAGATCTTTGCAAGATGAAGTAAAATTTTCTTAAACACATCTCGGATCTAATGGTACCTGATATCCATATGCTTTGACTTTGAGTGAAAACTCAGATTCTTGGCGAGATGAATGGCACTCTAACTGTCGCAGTATACCAAGTACTTATCTTGCTCTAAACCCAACTCCTTCAAGAATCTTTTCATCCATAGCATCTCTTTGCAAGCTTCTGTAAGAGCAATGTACTCTGCCTTAGCAGTAGACAAAGCAATACACCTTTGCAATTTTGACTGTCTTGTATCAATATCTCTAGCCATATCTACATCTGTGTAACCTGTCAAGACAGGTGGTCCACCCCCAAAGCTTAAACAAACTTTGGATCTCCCTGTAAGATATCTAAAGTCCACTTTACTGTTGTCTAATTCTCTTTTCCTGGATTTGCAAGAAATCTGCTAGCAACACCTACTGCATATGCGATGTCTGGTCTCGTACATATCATCGTGTACATTAAGCTTCTGACTGCTGAAGCATAAGAAACTTTCTTCATTTTCTCTTTCTCCTCGTCACTTGATAGACTCTGCTCTGAGTTCAACTTAAAGTGACCTGCAAAAAGAGAACCAACTGGCTTTGCATTATTCATACTGAACATGTCCAATACCTTCTCGATGTACTTGTCCTGTGATAACCATATCTTCTTGGTTTTTCTATCACGAGAGATCTGCATGCCCAATATTTTCTTTATTGGCCCCATGTCCTTCATTGCAAATGTTTTACTCAGTTCCTTCTTCAGCCTATCAATTATAGACATATCTTTTCCAAGGATAAAAATATCATCAATATATAACAAGATAATAACAAAATTCTTACCGAACCATTTTATGTAGACACAATAATCTGAAGTCGATCTATTGTATCCATTTTCAGCCATAAATAAATTAAATTTTTTGTATCACTGTCTTGTAGCTTGCTTCAGCCCATACAAGCTCTTTTTCAACCTGCACATAAGATTTTCTTTACCTTTGACTTTGAAGTCTTCTGGTTGCTCCATGTATATCTTCTCCTCTAAATCACCATGAAGGAAAACAACCTTCACATCTACCTGCTCAATCTCCAAGTCCAGGCTAGCAACAATACCTAGAGCAACACGAATAGAAGACATTTTAACAACAGGAGAGAAAATCTCTTCAAAGTGAATACCTTGCTTTTGACCAAAGCCTTTCACAACCAATCTGGCTTTGTACTTTGGTTGAGAACATTATTCTTAAGTCTTCAACCTGAAAACTCACTTGTTCTTCAAGGCCTTTCTGCCTTCTGGTTGTTCCACCAAGTCATAAGTGTGATTCTTCTGCAATGCATCCATCTCATCATGCATAGTTATTAGCCATTGCTCTTTCTACTCACACTCCTGTGCTTCCTGGTAACTCTCCGGTTCACCTGCATCAGTAAGCATCACATACTCATATGGAGAATACCTTCTAGAAGGTTGCGACTCTCTGGAAGATCTTCTCAGCTGGGGTTCTGGAGGAGGTTGTTCTCCAACTTCTTCTTGCTCAACATGGCCTGCAGGTAAATCAATATCAGCCTCTGCATCATCTTCATGCACTGCTCTTCCTTCAACTTGTGACACTGGAGGAATAACTTGATCTAAGTGGATAGATCTACCTGCAGAAGTCTGAATTGACACCTTTTTCTTAATATCTTCAAGTGTCTGGTCTTCAAAGAATACCATGTCTTTGGATCTGTATATCTTCTGCTTCTCTGAATCCCATAGCCTGTAGCCGAATTCAGCATCACCATATCTTAGAAAAATGCATTGCCTCGTCTTATCATCAAGCTTGGACATCTTCTCCTTGGGGATATGTGCAAATGCTCTGCATCCAAATACCCTCAGGTGCTTGTAGGGCAGATCCTTTCCTGACCACCCCCTATCTACAACATCATTTGCTAAGGCATGAGCAAGAGACAAGTTGAGCACATCAATTGTTGTCCTCAAAGCCTCACCCCAGAATTTCTTTGGTAGCTTGGACTGCGCAAGCATACACCTAATTCTTTCTGCAATTATACGGTTCATCTTTTCTGCAACTGCATTGTGTTGAGGGGTATCTGAAACTATCAACTCATAGCGAATTCCATGAATTTTACAATATTCATGGAATGGACTTGTGGACTTGCCATCATTATCTGACCTGATGCATTTCAGTTATTTTTCTCTCAACCATAGCATGTAATTGCTTGAATATATCAAGAACTTGATCATTGGTTTTCAGAGGGTATGCCCAAACTTTCCTGAAGAAGTCATCTATAAAAGTAACAAAATAAAGTGCATCATTGAAAGTTTTCACATTAGTAAAACCATTAATAGTTTTTGTTCTAAGAGGACCACAAACATCAATATAAACTCACTCCAGAATGTGAGATTTTCTATGAAAGGCATTTCTAACAAAAGATACTTTATGTTGCTTACCAGCTAAGCAATAAATACACGGGTTTAGATGTGTACCTTTTAACTTTGGAAGTTGTTTCCCCTTAGCAAGAATCTACAAGCTCTTCTCACTCATGTGGCCTAATCGACTGTGTCACAAATCAATAGAAGAGTCCTCAGTTGTATTCAATTGTCCCTTGCATACCTTGCCTTGCATCTTATAAAGAGTATAACACCTCTTTTCTCGCGCCTGAATCAATGACCCGCTGCTGAGTTTCCACTGTCCTTGGATGAAAACACTGCTTTTGCCCTCTTCATCAAGCTTTTCTACTGAAAGCAAATTCAACCTTTAAGTCTAGAATATGTCTGACATCTTTGAGCACCAACATGTACCCAAGACTGGTCTGGAGATGAATATCTCCAATCCCTACAATTTCTGATGTTCTCGTATTTCTCATTCGGACAACACCAAAATTACCGATCTTGTATGTACTGAAATACTCTTTCTGTGGTGTGGCATGGTATAAGGCTCATGTGTCTATGACCCAATCTGTATCCTGGAACACATAGATACATGGATCATTAGTAGTAGACAAAATCACAAGATCACCTTCAACTGTGGTTGTGGTATCTTCTTTGGTTTCTGATGATTCTGTCTCTTTCTCTTTTTTATGAGTTTTTTTACTCTTTGCACTGATTCTGGAAGTGCTCTTTCTTTCCATAATTGTAGCAAGTGATGTACTTTCTTGATCTCAACTTGCTCCTATATATGCGGTCATTTTTCTTGTCCTTTGACCGACCTTTGCCTTTGGATGAACTCACAATCAATCATTCACCAGAATCATCATTTGGTGATGATCTTCTTCTAATTTCATTTGAAATGAGCGTACATGTGACATCTTCTATATCCAATGTATTTTTTTTCATAAATTATGGTTGTCACAAGATACTCATAGGACGAAGACAATGAGGTTAGTAACAACAAAGCTTTATTCTCATCTTCAAGTTTAACATCCAAACTAAACAAACCAACAATAATCTTATTAAATACACTAAGATGGTGAAGAATGAGAGTACCTTTCTTCATACGAAGACTATAAAGTTGTTTCTTGAGGTATAACTTGTTGGACAAGTTCTTGGTCATATAGAGGCTCTCTAGCCACAACCACAATCTCGTCGCTGTCCTCTCTTCTATCACGTTACACATGACTTCATCTGATAGATACAACTCAATCACACCAGCAGCCCTCAAGTCAAGATCATCTCATTCATCATCGGTCATGGTCTCTGGCATATTCGCCTTCCCGACAAGGACCTTGTGCAACCCTTGCTGTGCAAGTAGAGCCTTCGCCCTTCTTTGCCATAAGGAGAAGTTTTCTTTGTCATCAAACCTCTCCACCTCAAACTTAGAGCTAACTGACTTAGAAGACATGACTTTTCACAAACCAGCTCTGATACCACTTGTAGAGAAATGAGGGTAACAAAAATTTATGCGGAAGCAATATAAGATCTAATAAAGGCACAATCGAATCACAACATAAGGGTTTATATAGTTCGGTCAACACGATCTACATCTATGGGGCACGAAGAGAATAATCCACTATAATAAGAGTAGAGAGTACAATATTCAATAGCTTGCCCAAAGCTAAAGAGAATAACAACAAAGGAATCACAGGAAGAGAGGGATACAAGATTATCTCTTGGGTGCACAACCCGAGTCAAAACCCACACCACAATCAACACCTCTCTCTGAGGATCAATGCGTGGTGATGAACCTTCTTCTTTCCTCTTCTTCTCTCCACTCTCTCTATCTTACTTCTTTTCTATCTGCACGCTGCACACAGCCACTCTGCTCACAACACTTTACTCTTCTCCCCCCAGCACACAACCTCTACACCCCTATTTATAGATGGTATAGAGCCTTCTAGATGTGAGCCTTCTAGACTCATTCCAGAAACTGAAGGGGTTTTGACCCTTCAACTTTCTCTGCATTAATAGGAAGTGGGTGGCTATTCCACTTCCCCACATCATTAATAGAGGGATAGGGTTGGCCCTTCAACTTCTCCTATATTAATGGGAAGTAGTGGGTAGCTATTCCACTTCTCCACATCATTAATGAGGGATAGGGCTAGACCCAACAATCTAAGGGTTGATTCAGTGGAAAAAGTTTTGGAATCAGAAGGGAAAAAGAATTTGGGGTGCCCTAAGAAACCTATGCAGCAGACTGGTGATGGTTGAGGGACGATAAACCTTCATTCAAGGGAGGCTAATGAAGCTTCTGAAAAATCTTCTGCAGGCAATATTTAAGATAAAGGTTCTAAGTTGGAATATTAGAGGCTTTGCTAGAAATTTAGCTCATGTGTAGTTGCATAATGCTATTAGATTATATAGGCCCATATTATGTTTATTTTGGAGCCTATGATCTCTCTCAAGAGATTTGAAACTTTTCAGTACAAGTATAAAGATTTTCTTTTTTTATACATGATGTACGGGGCTTTGAGGAGTGGATGTATATTATGTGCTTCTGAAACCTAGACAATGTTTCTTGTTCGAATATTCATGTTAAAAAAATGAAATAATGAAAATAGATGGTGAGTGCCTGATCGAATTGATCGGGTCATATTGGAACAAGGTTTAAATCTCTTTGTCTGTTAATGATGGTTATATTTAGCTTTCTTTACATGATTTGGTTAAGAACAAAAATTTTGTGTTGGCTAAAGTTTATCTTATTAACCATTACAGTTATTGTATTCAATAGTTTAGTTTGCTCTTATCTGATATGCACACTTTTAAAGAATCGTGGATGATTATTGATGATTTTAATTGTATCCTTAATGCTACTAACAAAACAAGGTTGTCGCCTCCTTCGCAATCATGTAGCCAGTTTCACGATTTTATTTCTATTAGGGGCTTGTTTGAAATTCATGACCTGAATAACAAGTTTACATGGACTAATAATCAGAAAGGTGAAGATAATGTACAGACTAAAATTGACAGCTGTTTTGTTAATTATCAATGATTTAATGATATTGGCATGGAGAGTTCCCTTTTCAAAACTATGGTTGATCATAATATAATTATAAATATTTATATTATTTGTGATCCAAGATCCAAGGTTTGTTCAAGCCCAAAATTTAATACCCTTGGCCATGCCCTCTAGGCACCACCCTATATAAGGACAAAGAAAGTTCCTACACCCACATACATAGAAAAAATTGGAAAAATAGAACCTAAACTTAGGTAGTTTTATGCCAAAATATAACAATCCTTCACATGGATCAAAACTATGAGAAGAGCACTTAAGAGGTTTTTTACGAAGATTCACTGTATAAGTGATGGTACTTTTTGGGTTTGAACTCTCACGTTAGTGTTACTTAGTCTTAATCAATCTGTGACCTCAATAGCATTAGCTTTGAATTGAGAATCCTAATTGACCTTCTAGATATCGTAACACACACTTTCACTATAGGTAGCCATATTGTGTCTACCAATATATAGAAGTCTTACATAAGGGTCCTATATTGTATTCCAGTTTCATGAGTACTTTAGAGATAAAGTCCAAGTCACATAAAAGGTGACCCCTACCTTTACACTTATATAGATAAGTCCATCAAGGGTGTAAATCTGTTTGAAACACTCTAGTCATAAGACCTATAGATCTTATTAATAGTTCAATTTAAATTCAACCTCCTTACGTAGATTTCTAGAACTTGACATCAGAAATGCAAAAATTATTAAATGCTCAATCCGATCTCTTAGATACTTATTATTTCCATTGAACCACTTAACATGGTTTAACCTTTTCATTAATGGTAATTGCTTTTATAGACTTTAAGTCCATTCCCCTAACCCGATGTCTTAAATATGATATCTCAAAAAAGTCCTTTTATCAACGGATCCACTAAGTTTTGACAAGATTTCACGTATTTAATTGAGATTACTCCTTACTTGAGTAAACTATTCACATAATTATGCTTTATACTGATATGTCTAGATTTTTCACCATAAATATTATTTCTCACTTTGTATATAGTTGTTTGACTATCGCAACACATATCTATCAGGGGTACTGGCTTATCTCATAATGGTATCTCCATTAAGAGAGTCTTTAGCCACTCAGCTTTTATACTAGCTAATGTTAGTGCTATCAACTCTACTTTCATTGTATAATAGGTTATCACAGTTTGCTTCTTAAATCCCTAAGCAATTGCTCTAAATCTAAAGATGAATATCCAACCACTTGTACATAATGACTCATTGAAACTAGAATTTTAGTTTGCATCATTGTACCCTTCAAGTATAGCATGCTCTTTTTCATAAAATATTTCATATTCTAGAGTTTCTCTCAAGTACTTCAGAACTCGATATATTATATCACAATACTCTTGTCCTAGATTACTTGTATAACGACTCAACTTGCTCATGTTGAAAGTTATGTTTGATCTAGTTTCATTCATAGTATACATAAGACTATCAATAATACTTGCCTACTCTAATTGGGATATACTTTTTCTAGTGATAATTGATAGATTAATACTAAGATCAATCAGAGTAGCAACTTGCTTACAATCATAATTATTATATTTTCTCAATATTTTTATAATGTAGTGGGATTGAGTTAATGCATAAGCTCTTTCATGTCTAATCAGTTTAATACCAAGTATAACATCAGCTAATCTCATATCTTTCATATCAAATTTAGATAAAAAAAAATTATATTATTTATAAATTCTACATTATTACTCATTAATTGCATACCGTTCATATAGAGATAAATAATTATAACATGACTATCTTCTACTTTACTATGTATGCATTTATCAAAATCATGAATTCTAAATGATTACTTCATCAAATTTCTCATGTCATTACTTAGGTTAGTGTTTTAAACCATACAATGACCTTAACAGTTTGCATACTTTCTTTTTTGGCCTGGTGTGATATAATCTTCAGGTTGCTCCATATAAATTTCTTCTTCTAAGACATCATTCAAAAAAATAGTTTTAACATCCATTTGATGAATTTCAAAATTATAAATCGATGCAAAAGCAACTATAGTTCTAATAAATGCAATCATACTTATAGGAGCATAAGTGTCAAAATAATCAACTCTAAATTTTTGTTTAAAACCTTTAGCTACTAGTCTAGTTTAATTTTTTTTAATAGTCATTAGTTTAAAGTTTTCTTTTGAAAATTTGTTTGCATCTCAATAAAACAAGAGGTAAATCAACCAAAATCCTAGTTTTATTTTCTATGATAGAATATAATTCACTCTCTATAGCTTCTTTCCAAGAAGGAGCATCAAGAGGTCGTAACTTCCGAAAAAAAAAATAGAATCTCTATTTATCATATAGAGATGAAAATTAGGACGAAAATCATTTGGTTTTCTTGATCTTTTACTTTTTTAAATTTCAAGATTTTTGGGCTCATAAATTCTTTTTCATGGATTATTTTCAATAGTTTTTTAAACTTCAATTGATTTTAAAGTTATATCTTCTCTAAATTCAGCTTGGATTGATTCTAAAATTACTTTGGTTTCAATATCCATATAACAATGTCTTATTATTTTGAGAATATTCAATGAAGACACATGTTCTGGTTTTTGGACCTAGTTTGGTTAATTTTAGTTCAGTAAGCTTTACATAAGGAATACAACCCCAAACTTCTAAATAAATTAAATTTGGTTTTCTCCCTTTCTAAAGTTCATAAAGTGTAGTGTTTGACTTAGAATATGAAACTTTATTTAAGATATGACATGAACTAAGCAATGCATAACCCCACAGGTTATAATCTATACTAGAACTTATAAGCATTGAATTAATCATGTCAATTAGAGTCTTATTTTTATGTTCAGCTATACCATTATGATGAGAAGTATATATACCAATATTTTGTCTATGTATTTCATGAATTTCATAAAATTTAATGAACTCATTTAAAATGTATTCACCACCTCTATCAGATCTAAAAGACCTTATTTTATAATTATGAAAGTTTTCAACCTCTACTTTGAAAATCTTAAATTTTTTAAATAATTCATCTTTTATTTTCATGAGATAGACATCAACATATTTTGTGAAATCACCAATAAAGGTTATAAAATAATTATTGCCGCCACAAGTTGGAGTATTTTTCAAATCACATACATCACTGTGTATTAAATCTAATAATTTAGAAGTTCTTTCAACACTCTGAAATGACTTTTTCGCAAACTTTGCTTTAAAAAAAACATCACATTTTTTAAGATATTCAACTTTACATTTAAGAATCAGTCTTAAGTTACCCATGCTTTTTAAAGATTTATAATTTACATGTTCTAATCTAGCATGCCATAAATCACATGAGTCAAACTTATAAACAGAAGAAGAATCAACTTTATTACCCATATTAAGTTTGAACAACAAATTGGTGTCATAGCCTTTGCCTAAAAACTTGTGGTTCTTCGACTGTATAATAAGTTGTAAGCAGATAGGTAGATACAAGATTTTTCATGAAAGTAGGTACATGATATATATTTTGGAGGGTTAAACATTTTTCGGAGGTGAAGTAAAGTTTTATACTCCCTTTTTCATGAACTTTAGCTTTATGTTTATCTCCCATCTATATAATATGGTATTCTCTCACAGTTTCGTATGTTTTGAACATACTTCTATCATTGCATAAATGGATCACTGATTCAGAATTCATGTACCACCCTTTATCTAAATTAATCATAAATATCTCACTAACTACAACCACTAAGTCGTCATTGGGTTTACTAGCTTTATTGCTTTGAAATTTCTTTCTGTGTCGGCATTCTCTCGCATATTGACCTAGTTTTTCATTAGTATAGCATGAAATAGTCTTTCTCTTTTTAACATCGAATTTAAATTTCTTGTTCTTGTTCTTAAATATGTGTTTGAACCTTGGTTTACATTCAACCATGTTTACCTTAGTTTGAACTTCTTTCATATCATCTTTCTTATCTCGAGATTGAGCTTCCTTCTCGATTCTAAAATGTTGAAAAAGTTATTCTAAGGTAAACTCCTCATTCTTATGTTTCAGTTCATTTCAATAATCTTTTCAAGATAAGGGCAATCTCCCAATGATTACAGTCACCTGAAATGATTCATCAAGGTTCATACTCTCAGACTTGATTTGATTAGCCAAGATTTGCATCTAATGGACTTGAGGTAGCGGTAGCTTATCATCGAAGAATTTAAAATTCATATACTTATTAATCAAAACATATGATTTCGTGCATTATTTATTTTGTACTTGTTTTTAAGGGCTTCTCACTGCTTCTTTATAGTGCAGATTTCTGAGTAAAGGTCAAATAGAGTGTCAGAGAGTGCATTCAGTATGTGTCTGCAATACATGAAGTTATCATATTTTCACTTTAGTCTCCAGTGATTTTCAACAATGGTTTCGTCTGCCCGTTCTTATGGATAGTCCTTTGTGAGCATGCACACCACTTCTAAAATCATGAGGAAGATGAGCACCTTGTGTTGTCATTATTTGAAATTGGTGACATCGAATTGAGACACCTTGGATAGCTCCTTGTTTTCAACCTTCATAGTCGCCATTTGTAAAACTATCACTTAAAAATTATTGAAAACTATTTCTTACTTAGTGGGTCAAGCAACTAAGAATGAACCAGTAAGCTCGAAGGCACACATAAATGCAACGTCTTTCAAGCGGTAGTTGCCCCAAGGACCAAGTCCTCAGTGCAATGGGTATTCGTACAACTACGCTCCTAGGATACAACCAAGCTTTCGCCTTCTCACGAATGATTGGACCACGTCCTGTACTGGGTGAGTCCAACAACCTTGACACAGACCACCTTGAACAATCTCTTGACTAGGGTTGAATTGGGTATGGATCATGCAATGGGTTTGGATCTGAATTCTAACAATAACTAGGTTAGGATCCAAACTATAACTGGATATGGGTCTGATCAGTAACCAGATCTAGATTCTGGATAGAAATCCAAATTATAATAAATTTGGATTGTGAATAGAGATCCAAACTATAACCGCATCTGAATCCTGAATGAGGATCCAAACTATAACCAAATTTAGATACTGGATAAGAATCCAAACTATAATGGGTCTGGATCTTAGAATTGGATCTGAAACCAGTTTTGGATCTGAAATGCAACTAGATCTAGATCACTACAACAGAGCAGTAGATTAGCGACGACCACCTTTCGTCGCTAATCCGTCGCTAATCCGTCGCTAACCATGTTAGCGACGGATTAGCGACAACGCGGCGACAGTATGCTTACGTCGCGAATATTTCGACGCTAACTGGCGACGGAATTATTCCGTCGCCAAGTCCGTCGCTAATTGCGACGGAATAACGAGCGCTATATTCCGTCGCCAATCCGCCGGTACTAAACGGCGACCACGGCGTGGCGACGGATTTAATTCCGTCGCTAAGCCGTCGCTAGATTAATATGAATAGCGACGGAATCATCCGTCGCTAATCCGTCGCAAAAACGAAAAAAAATCAAAAAAATTTTATTTAAAAATTAATTACGGAGAACTGTACAATTTATATTTCCTGTACAATTTATATTTCCTGTAAATAAAAAACAAACCACACAAAAAAATTCATATAACAAGTATCTATAATAATTAATCGTTCCACCTTAAAACTAAAAAGTTTAATTATTTACAATTCAACAATTACAATTAGGAAAAATAAAAAAAATAGAACTTCTTCAACACAGTCCTCTAATCATCGCCAAGATTTTGTGCGTCTTCTTGTTCATTGTCTTTATCTGTCCCTTCAGCTCCACTACCCTGATTATCGCTAGCAGCCTACACAAGAAAAGAACAGTCAGTATTGATAAACAAAATATAATGAAATAAATTACACACTATATGTGATTCTATCATGTGCTCATGTGTGATCTAAGGCAATAAAAAAACTCTATATGTGATTCTATCATGCTCATATGTGTGCTAAGGCAGTCAAAAAATTGAATATGTGATTATAGCATGTTCATATGTGTTCTAAGGCATATAAAAAAACTCTATATGTGATTCTACCATGCTCAGATGTGCTTTAAGGCAAGCAAAAAACTATATATGTGATTCGATCATGCTCGTATGTGTGCTAAGGCAGTAAAAAAATTGAATATGTGAATATAGCATGCTCATATGTGCTCTAAGGCAGGCAAAGCCAAAAATTTTATATGTGATTCTATCATAAATGATATATAACATGTTCATATGTGTTCTAAGGCAGTTAAAAAACTCTATATGTTATTATAGCATGTTCATATGTGTGCTAAGGCAGTCAAAAAACAGAATATGTGATTATAATATGCTCATATGTGTTCTTAGGCAGTAAAAAAACTGAATATGTGATTATAGCATGCTTATGTGTTCTAATGCAATAAAAAAAACTTTATATGTGATTCTATCATGCTCATATGTGCTCTAAGACAGACAAAAAGTTAAATATATATATATGTGATTCTATCATGCTCATATGTGTGCTAAGGCAGTAAAAAAATTGAATATGTGATTATAGCATGTTCATATGTGTTCTAAGGCATCTAGAAAAACTCTATATGTGATTCTACCATGCTCAGATGTGCTTTAAGATAGTAAAAAAAACTATATATGTGATTATACCTGAGAGGGACCTGGAATCGAAGATCCCCTATCCTGAACAGCGGCCTTGATCTCATTTCGGAGAAAGGGGGCGACGGTGTATTGGAAGTAGTTATTCAGTGATTCATTAATGATCTCGCGTACATCATCACCGGAAAGAATAGTCGGCTGCTTGGAGCTTATGTCGGCGCAAGAAGTTGGTGAGCCGTAACTGGAAGAACCAATAACTGGTGAAGTGTTCATATTACTCCCAAACCCGAACACGCGACCTTTTTTGGGTTCACCTGCTGCAGTCACCCATGCTGTAGGATCAAATGATGGATGCTGAGTAGCGTCTTCACCATATCGCTCTACCATTTGTTGCTCATATGCCTCCTACAAAATAATGTTTAAAGTATTCATTAATAATTAATGATAACATTATGATGACTTGCATATATATTGCAATGATTATTAATAAAATTAATACATACCGTTGTCGTTCTCGCCTTCTCTGATACGAAGACTCCCGTGGTCTTCCGTTTATGTGTTTCTACAAACACATCCTTATATGGTACACTGCCTCCTTTTTCTGCTTCCTGCGAAGTTAAATGACAAAAGATTTAGTACACAAATTTGCAACTATACTTATAAAATTAATATTATATATTGATGAGTTACCATTTTCTTTAGGTGGCTCCCAAATGTCTTAGATCCACCTGTGTGTAGATGGGCTTCGGGCATCTTCGATCGATTTTGTGAAGCCTTCGCAGAGCGATTTTTAAATGCATCTCCCGCCCACATATCGCACATTTCATCCCAGTAATCTCTCCTGATAGTAATAGGACCATGGCCCTTCCACAGTAATGGATCATCTACTACGCCAGATGCTTTTTTTGCTGCAGTCTTCATAGTGTGCAGCATGTCTGCAAATCGATTGGCAGCCACCTTCTGCCACACCTTCCTTGCATCATTTTCTTCCACCGTAGTTGCAAAGCGATTCGAAGCCTACAAATATTTTCAGAAAGTTAGTAGACATTGCTTAAATAAATTAAATATGAAACACATTAACTATGAGGAACAACTGTATACCATGAATGAGGACCACAATCTGTCTAATACCTCCTTTGGGTACTCTTTCCATTGAGCAACTGGTCCTGGTAGATGTTGAAGAAGTGAATTCCTAATCTCCCGTACTACTTCTTGTGGCTCAAACCTCGTGCTGCACATGAATTGTTACACAGTAAATATCAATATAAAATATTTAAAAGATATGCAATAATTGAAAACAAAATACTTACGGTCGATTATCGATATACACTATTCGAATGAGTCTTCTTGTGCCAGCCTGTGAAGACCCTGTTTCCTGTGTTGGCTGTTGACTTGTGCGATCAACTGGTGTAGGTGGGTCGTATACAGGCGCAACATCATCTGTAAAAAAATACACACCAAGTTCTCAGAATGTGCATTTGAACTAATCAAGCATCTAATTAGTTATATGATATACCTATCACAGGAGCCCGTGAAGATGAAGGTTGAGCCTGGCTACTACTGGATGAGCGACCACTATAACCTCCACGAACCATATTCTAACAAATAACATATGTCATACAATACATTCAAATAATTCACATCAAGTATTACAATGCATTCAAGTCATTCACATCAAGCATTGCAATGCATTCAAATAATTCAAATCATTGACATCAAGTATTGCACTAATTCAAATCATTCGTTAATTGCATAAATTATAATACATTCAGATAAATTACAATGCATTCGAATCATTCGTATCAAGTATTACAATACATTGAAATAAAATTTTTAATCATTCACACCAAGTATTGCAATACAACTCACATCAAGTATTACAATGCATTTAAATAGAGGTTTGTAGTATAAGATTTTTTTCACTAGCTTGAGAATTCTTCCTCGTCACTAGTTTGACTTTCTTCTTCTTCTTCTTCTTCTTCTTCTTCTTCTTCTTCTTCTTCTTCTTCATTGTTTGCCCATCCACTTGGTACATCATTTGGATCACATTCCTCTATGAATGTTTCATCAGCCAATGGAGATATGACATGCATATCATGCGCAACATCGTGACCATAAGCGAAGTCACAGACATCATCTGATTGATAGTAATCACTGTCTTCAGCTAACTCATCTTCTTGTAACTGATCATACTCGGGGTATAGTTTGGATTTCACCTTGCAAACTGCCCACCATTCATTTCTATCTGACTTTTTTATACTCGGATATGAAGTATAATAAACTTGTTGAGCTTGCGAGGCTAATATGAATGGTTCATATGTTCCAAACCTGGATTTATGATTCACCTCCACAATGCCTGAAGCTTTGTCGAGTCTTGTTGCAGTTGGATCAAACCAATGACACTTGAATACCGTAACCCTGTTATTCATGCCTAAGTAAGTCAACTCCATTATTTCCTCTATAACACCGTAGTAATCATGTTCATTTTCACCGTAGCTGCTACCCTTGACACACACGCCACTATTTATCGTTGATTTGTTTATACCGTAGTCTTTTGTATGGAATCGATAACCATTTACGATATACCCGTTGTAGCATTGCACAACTTTGGTCGGACCATTTTCTAAATCACATATTCCTTGATCTTTAACATCACCATGGCGAACCTACGCACAGACATAAACAATTATTGTGATCACGATCAATTAAGTAACTTAGTGTTGTTTATAAGTACAAAATTTATGTTAGCTTCTTTACCAACTGTTTCAACCACTCCACAAACTTAGTTTCACGTTCTTTTTGTACTTCTGCATTAGTGAGATGTGAAACTTTGCTTTGCAACTCCAGATCAAATCGTCTGCAAACCACAAATACTTATATTACCGAGCCATGTATCCACATATAGAACATAAAAGGATTTATAATTGAGTTGCATATACATATACTTACTCGATGTATGGGTCGATCGCTGAACAATTAAAAAGAATATAGATGTGTGCTGCATCTTGCTCTCGATCTGTCAATAGCCTTGATCGGCAACTACCAAATGCATGCCCAAGTCGTTGAAATATCGACAGCTTGTCAGCTACAGTTACTTGTTCTCCATCATCGTTACGGGGCGGGCATGTGTAACGTGTTGAAATATGAGGTTCGAAGTACATAGATGAGAAATTTGAAATCTCTTCTAAAGTGTACGCCTCACAAATAGAGCCTTCTACTCTTGCTTTATTACGAACCTTTTTTTTTAGGTCGAACATGCATCTGACAAGAATATACATTTCAAATTTTAAATATCTGTCATTAAAGAGACAAATATAAAAAAACATATACCTTTCAAATGGGTACATCCATCGATATTGCACAGGGCTACCAACCCTTAGTTCATATGGCAGATGTATGATCAAATGTTCCATAACATCGAAAAATGCTGGCGTAAATATCTTTTCTAACATACAAACAGTGGTGATGACAGAGTCCTCGAGATTCTTTACATCTGATACAATGACCTCCGATGCGCACAATGTTCTTAAATCCGCTCAACTCAGACAATACCCCCCATATAGGTTTGTCTAACATATCATGGAATGCTAGGGGTATCAATCGTTGCATAAAGATATGACAATCATGGCTCTTCAACCCATATAACTGTCCATCGTCAATCTTCACAGCCCGAGCAATGTTAGAGACATATCCATCTGGAAATCTCAGTTGTCTCAACCATTGACATACATGTTTTATTTGATCAGGTCCGAGCACGTACTTTGCCTTTGGTTTCAGTACTTTGCCATTATACTCTTTGAGTTCCAATTCTGGTCTTTTACATATTAATTTTAAATCCATACGGGCCTTCGGATTATCCTTCGTTTTTCCTTTAATATTCATTACTGTATTGAACACATTATCAAACACATTTTTCTCTACATGCATCACATCCAAATTATGTCGTATCAATAGGGTCGGCCAATACGGTAGTTCCCAAAAAATAGATTTTTTCGTCCAATTGTGTTCCTTCCCAAATCCACGGAAGGGTGTAGGACTGCGGGCATCTGTTAATACATCTGGAAAGTATCGCAATCTTCTTAAAATCTCTATGCCAGACAATCTTGAGGATGGACCTTCCATTTCAGTTGTGCCTGCTGTAAATGCATTCTTTTGACGTCGGAACGGATGATCGCTGGGTAGAAATCGACGATGGCAATCAAACCAGCAAGGCTTCCTTCCATGCCTCAATCTAAAAGCTTTGGAATCCTCCATGCAGTACGGACAAGCCAACCTCCCATGTGTGCTCCAACCAGATAACATACCATATGCAGGGAAGTCACTGATTGTCCATAGAACAGCGGCCTTCATGTTGAAATTTTGTTTTTTGTGGGCATCATACGTGGTAACACCGTCATCCCACAGTACTTTTAATTCATCAATCAATGGCCTTAGATATACATCAAGATTTTGGCCAGGTGAGGTCGGACCAGGGATCAACAGAGACAAGAAAAGATTTGGACGTTTCATACACAAGCTTGGTGGAAGGTTGTATGGAGTTACAAATACTGGCCAGCATGAGTATGGAGTTGATCTACCCCCAAATGGATTAAATCCATCTGTACATAGACCGAGTCTAACATTTCGCACTTCCATTGCGAAGTTCTGATGAGTACGATCAAAGTGCTTCCAAGCTTCAGCGTCAACAGGATGCGTGATCTTGTTTTCATCGTGTCGAACTTTATTTGCATGCCATCTCATGTGTTTAGCTGTCTTTGAAGACATATACAATCGCTGCAATCTAGGAGTGATAGGAAAGTAGCGGAGCGACTTGTATGAAACTTCCTTTGATCTCGTGCTACCATTGCCTCTTGTCTTTGGCTTGAACCGAGGATGCCCACATGACGGGCATGATATGTCGTTTTCCTGCTCCTTGAAATACAACATGCAGTGATTTGGACAAGCATCAATCTTTTTGTAACCCATACCTAGAGCGTTGACCATAACTTTCGCACGATAGAAATTTTGTGGCAATTTCTCATCTTTAGGCAACATACTCTTCACAATCATGCACAAACGGTCAAAACATGATTGACTCAAATTATACTCGGACTTCAAATTCATTAGTTGAAGAACTGCAGACAAGATAGTGTGACTCTCACAACCGTTCCAAAGTGGCTCATCAGCATCTCTAAGTAAATCATAAAATCTACTAGCTGCATCGTTTGGTGATTCTTCATCTACGACAGTTCTTACATCACTAGAACTCATAGCAGAACCCAGTTCTGTTCCTGCAGCATCAAATATCAAATTCGTATATGGATTATCGTGCACCACATTCACCCGTGCATCAAAATCGTTTCTAAATTCTTCTCCATGAAACGTCCAGTTCTGATAATCACTCACAAAACCCTTCCTGTATAGGTGATGTCTAACGCCATGAGGTTCTACAAATCGATTATTCTTACAAATCTTGCAGGGACACCTAATCCGACCTGTGGGATCTACCGTACTGACACTTGCCGTTGCAAATTCAATAAAACTGTCGACACCATCCATATATTCATGCGATAACTCATTGTCTACTATCCTACGGTACATCCATTCACGGTTTGCAGTCATTCTGTCGTATGATGTTACGAATAGTATCCTAACCAGTTAAAAGAGAACCATCAGAATACTATGATGAAGAAAATATCAAATTTATCATGCAATATATGATGTCATACAATCACAAGAATTATGATGCATGCATTGATAACTTAATATTTTCATGTGCAAACTATTCATGACACGATACATTCATTTGAAGCATGCTTTCAGTATACAATTTCACATGGAAGACATAATCAAATTGAAAGTAACTACATGTAAGCATGGATACAATCACATCAAACATTGCAATACATCGAAATAATTCATATCAAACAAATATCAAACATGTACCTGCAGCAAACACACTTCAATATCCCACTAACTACTACCATGCATAGCATGGACTCCGTACTCCAAAAATAAGAACACTTCCATATTCATACATTAAAATCATGCTCAGCATGATCTCCGAACTCCAACAAAGTAGTCATAGATATCAACAACTAAGTGAGTGTGTGAACAATAAAGTGTTATATTCAATAAATTAAATAACATGTGATGCGCTTGCATCACTTACTCACCACGAGTATTTACCCGATTTGCATTGTTTTTGTCACTTACTTACCACGGGTGGCGGGGCACAAGCAAGTTCTGTTGAGAAATCTGCAAAAAAAAATGATGTTTTAAAATGAAGTCACCATGAAATTATTCGACCATATTAAATCATAAAACCTTAAAATACAAGAAAATAAATTATAAATAAACCAAAACATCATAAACTATAAGAAAAATAAACCATAAAATTAAATAAAAAAGCCACAATTTAAACCTTAATCAAACAAGGAAAAAACCTGCCAAAATCAAATACAAAAAAATCCTTCATCAAATTAACTAAAAAGTATTAATTAAAAAAATGTGATTTAAATCCCTAATTATAGAAAATAAAAATAAAAACTCTAAATAAATAAAAAAAACCTAATCAAATTAACTATAAAAGCCTTAATTAAAAATTTTTGATTTAAAGTCCTAACCAAATTAACTAAAAATCCTTAATTAAAAAAATTATGATTCAAATCCCTAATCATAGAAAATAAAAATAAAAGCTCTAATCAAATCCAAGAAAACCCTAATCAAATTAACTATAAAATGCCCTAATTTTTAAATTTTGATTCAAAGCCCTAATAAAACAAAATCAAATAAAAAACCCTAATTAAATTAACTACAAATAGCCTTAATTTAAGAAATTTGATTCAATTGCTTAATAAATGAAAATCAAAATAAAAAATCCTAATCAATGAAAATCAAAGAAAACTAAACAATAAAAATAAAATAAAAACCCTAATTTCTGAAAAAAGAAAAAAAAGAGCAAGAAACCAGGGGGTCGACCCCCGGCCGGACACGGCAGGGGGTCGACCCCCGGCCGGACATCAAAAGGGGTTGACCCCCTGCCGGACAAGGCAGGGGGTTGACCCCTGGCCGGAGACGGCAAGGGGGTCGACCCCGGCCGGACAAGGCAGGGGGTTGACCCCCTGCCGGACATCAAAAGGGGTTGACCCCCTGCCGGACACGGCGGGGGGTCGACCCCCGGCCGGACATGGCGGGGGGTCGACCCCCCCCCCCCCCGGCCGGACACGGCAGGGGGTCGACCCCCTACCAGGGTTGACCCCCGGCCGGACACGGCAGAGGGTCGACCGCCTGGCAGAGTCGACCCCCTGCCGGAAAACGCAGGGGGTCGACCGCCTGGCAGAGTCGACCCCCTGCCGGAAAACGCAGGGGGTCGACCGCCTGGCAGAGTCGACCCCCTGCCGGAAAAAGCAGGGGGTCGACCTCCAATCCATTTACGTACCTGCGGTTGCTCCGGGCAGCGACGGCGGCAGCGGAAGGTTGACGGAAGGAAGAGGGCGGTAGGAGGGAGAGGGCGGCGGGCGGGAGCAGCGAAAGGAGAAAGGAAAAAGAGGGCTGGGATTAGGGGTAATGCGACATATAGCGACGGCTTAGCGACGGATGAATTCCGTCGCTAAGCCATCGTAATTCAAAAAACAAAAAAGGCGACAGAAAATATTTCGTCGCCTAGGCCGTCGCTATGTTGCGACGGAATCTTAGCCGTCGCAATTCCGTCGCTAACTGTCGTATTTATTGCGACAAAACATTCTCTCGCAAAATCCGTCGCTACTTAGCGACGGATTTTGCGAGGGAATGTTTTCTGTCGCTAGTTTCGTAAAATTCTACAAATATAGCGATGGATTCATTTCTCTCGTTAATCTGTCGCTAAGTAGCGACGATATAACTCCGTCGCTAAATTCCGTCGCTAATCAACTATTTTTTTGTAGTGGATTTAGATCCGAATCAAGGTTGGATCTAGGCTAAACTAGTTTTGAATTTCTACTTAAATTTGGCTCTAACCCACGAGAGAGAAGCACTAAAATTAGAGAGAGAAAAAGAGAAAGCTTCTCAACTCGATAGAGAGAGGAGATGAGAAATGAGGATGGGGAGCTGGGTTTATATAGGCTCCCAGCCCTCAGGCCTCATTAAAGGGTCCTAAGCCAAAATGTCTAGCCATTATGGTCTATTGATGCTCAAAACAGCTAGACTAAGGAGGGGACAACAAATCTAAATAGAAATAGCCCCAAAAGGTTCAAGGTCGACCTTGATTGAATCAAAAGTCAATGGGTCCAGGGATAAGGGCGGCAAATCTTGAAACATTTGAGTCTTAATGGCTCAGACCAGACCGATCTGAGCCGAGTCAGATCCAAGTCCGAAAAAGGTACCACCTTCCTATATATATAAGGACAAAAAAGTTCCTACAACTTTCAATATAGGACTAGACTTTTGTAGGAAACCCACACCCATATATACAAGTCTGAGTCTCAAGCCCAAACCCAAACCCAAATATGAATATGATCTTGAAGGTTATGCCCTCTAAGGCACCACCGTCTTATATAAGGACAAAAAAAGTTTCTACAACTTTCAACATAGGACTAAACTTTTGTAGGGAACCCTATACCCACATACATAAGAAAATTTAGAAAAATAAAGTATAAATTTAGGTAGTTTTGAACCAAAATCCAACACTTACTGCATTATACTTATGTTCATATTCATAGTATATATATACGATAAGTTGGATTAAATCTATAAAATGTATCTTTTTGGATATATCCCATCACAAAATGGTTATAAGTGTTATGATCATATCTTTAAGAAGAGGTATGTGTTGATGCTACAATTTTTTATGATACTCCATATTTCATTTATGTGATATTGATGAGGAGTCTCGGGATAGGAAATGTTCTAAATGCCCATCGATCCGATAGGGGGATGTGGTTGGTATGGTTCGCAAACTCACCAGTTTGGATCGGCCAAATCAGTGACTCAGCTCGAGTGGGGTTCCAATTGAGTGAAAATCTGAGTTTAACTCTTTGTTGACCATAACTCAATTGGGACTCGGTTTGGGCTGTTGCACTCGACTAAGTTTTGAGTGAAACTGCTACCATGTACCTAGGGGTGGGCATCGGACCAGGTCGGCCCCAGGCTCGTTTAGAGCTCGGCCCATCGGGCTTTAAGTGCAGCCTAGCTCGTTCCATTTATTAACAGGTCCAGGTTTGAAGTGCAGTTGTGAAGCCAGCAGAGTCCGGCTTGGCCCAACCCAAATCCATTTACAAATAGTAATAATTAATAAATCTCAACTTCCCATGTTCTCAACTAATTACCTTTCTTGTTTTAGTAAAATTAATGCAACTAATTAGGTAAATAGTAATAGTTACCAAGTTATTATGCAATAGTTAATTTTTAAAATTTTTAAATAACCCAGACCCATCAAACCGGACCGATAGCCTACAGGATGGCCTGAACCTTGCCCACGTATATAACAAGCCAGGTTTCGGCCCGATACCTAACAGGGCCGGTCCTAAAATCTTGGCTCAAACCTGGCCCATGGTGAGCCGTGTCAGCTTAACCCATCAGTGCATAGCAGTTGCCCACCCCTACGTGTACCTGTTTTTTTAATGAAAAGTGAATATAATCATTAGTGGCTCCAAGCCCTATGTATTGCCATAAGGCTTTTCCTCTCAGTGTTTTGATTTTTATTTACTTCCTCTTATTTGAAATCGACCTTTAAGGTTTGGATCCTCATAGAGTCAGTGCTAAAACAAGAATTGAGGGTTTAGGTGCAGAAGTAAAAATGGACCCAAGGAAAAACTGTCTGTCATGGGCCACGAAATCTTGATCTAGGTCGTACCTAATCACAATCTAGAAAGTGGTATAGATATTTATGCCTTTTGTAGCCACATCAAGGACACCTATGAGCATGAGATTCATGAATTACCTCCATAAGATTGTGATCTAGACTTCCCCATTGCAATTAAGGGAACACCCACCTTGTACCCTACACAACTTTATTTCATGTCATTTTGTATTTGAACCTTACAAACCTTTTTTTTTTTTGAAAGGCAAGCTGGGGTTAGGCAGATCCCTACAAAGAAACAAGTGCCAATTCTTAATGTAGAAAGTAAAAAGTGCAAAACCGAATAAACATAAAATATTAAGTCTAAATAACCAAAGTGATGCATAAAATGCTTTGTTTAACCCGTCCACACATCCCATAAAACAAAATCTTCATACAAAGTGC
Source organism: Nuphar pumila (assembly GCF_984573655.1). Taxonomy (NCBI): domain Eukaryota; kingdom Viridiplantae; phylum Streptophyta; class Magnoliopsida; order Nymphaeales; family Nymphaeaceae; genus Nuphar; species Nuphar pumila. The sequence goes on from NC_143256.1 coordinate 106,213,977, forward strand.
AAAGTTATGCATCCAAAATAACAAAAAAAAAAATGGTGATTATTCAAAGACAAAATAGGTAAATGTAAAAAAAGAAAGAGGTAACTTTTTGCCTTGCGTATGTAAAAAAGGTAGGCAACTTTTTTGTGCCTACCATAGTATAAAACAAAAGAGGCCTTGCCTTAGGTAGACACCTTTTTTTTTTTTTGCCTAGCACAGTAAACAAGAACTGGCCCTTGCCTTGCCTTAAGTAGGCTGTAGGCAATCTCCATAAAAGGTAAGAACCTTTTTGGCGCCTACCACAGTAAACACAAAAGAGACATGGGCCTCAAATAGATGCCCACGCCACATGCAGATGGCTAAACCTCTTTGCTGGGGAGGCGTAAGCCTCACGACCCAGCAAAGAAGCCTCAAGGCGGCGTTAAAGGCTTAGACCTTTAATGCTTCACATAACGTCCTTAAAGCGATGCTCGCTGGCACGACGTCAGCCCGTTCCTTCGAAAGTAGTGGTAAGGGATAATTCGATCAAAGTTGAGATTTGTTGAGAAAAGAGCTTCATGAGCCTCCTTCAAGTACGTGCGGTAAGCCTAGAGTAGCGTAGACCCACCCAAATTTTTTGGAATTTTTTATAAATAAAAAGGGAGAATTTTTTGGCAATTATCCTGGCATTTAATTTAATTTATTATAAATAACCATTTTTGAGATAATTAATTAGCAATTGTGTCCATAATAGTTAATTTATGAATTAAATATTTAGAGAACATAAATTTAAATTATTCGACTACGAGATTTGGCTGGAAGAAGTAATTGGATCTGAATCTTGGTAAAAATCTGATCAAGACCAGCTTACAAAATCCTGAATTTTTGGAATTTACTTGTTGAGAATTGATCTACTCTAGAAATTTCAAATATTTAGCTATTCATTGATTTTTGTGATTATTTGGAAAATTAAATGAATTATTTTGAGGAAATTATAATTAATTAGGTAAATTAACTATTAATTATTATTTATGATAAAATTAGATTTTTACAGGGTTTAAAACACTATGCGGTTTTGGATCCGCTTTGGCAGACCCGACCCAAACCAAATCCCAACGTAGTTTTGGATCTAGGATGGGAAACAAATTTGGGTTTGGATCCAAGGACCCAAAACTCAATCACCACAAGAAAATCGTGGATTAGCGACGAACGCTATCCATCGCTAATCTGTCGCTAAGTCATCGCTAAATTGTTTAGCGACGGATTAGCAATGGATAGCGTCCATCGTGAATTTTTGCTCGCTAATTAGCGGAAAACCTTATCTGTCGTTACTTTCATTGCTAATTTGTGATAGATTAACGACAGACATTATCCATCGTTAATCCATCGCTAAATTTTTAAAAACAAAATAAAAAAAATATGTCGCTAAGTAGCGTGCTGTTCAGCGTCACCGTCCTCTATGAACCGGCGTTTGCTTAGTTCGTATTTTTTCTTCTTCTTCATTTTCGTGCATTCACTTTACCTCTTCTTCGTTGTGGTTCCATTTCTAGGGTTTCATTTCGTGTATTCGGGGGAAGGGGAAAGTGAGAGATGGTGCAGGAAGGAGGGGAGCACCAGAACGAGAGCAGAGCATAGAACGACGGAGAATCCGCTGCGAAGTTCTCGACGCTCAGACCGAAGCTCGTGGTTCAAGCTCCGAGGGCGGCCGGTGTCGTCGCCTTCTACAAGGCGGCTTTCAGTGCCGAGGAGGTCGAGCGCTCCAACCACCCCAAGAGGAAGGCCGATCACGAGCTCCCTCTCATCCTCTTCTCTCGGCGTTGTGGAGTTCCTCGTCGCCAACGAGACCGATGAGTCTGAAGCGGGGTTAGTTTCTCTCTCTCTCTCTCGTTTCCTTGCTTCAGTATCCGAAGTCGGTTTAAATCGAGCGAGGTCAGTTTAAATTTCGAATGGGAAGAGGGAAAATTTTGCGCTCGGTTTAAATCGAAAATTAGCGACAGATTTAGCGAGGGAATTTTTTCGTTGCCAATCTGTCACTAATTAGCGACGGAAAAATTCTCTCGCTAAATCCGTCGCTAAAATGTTTTCTTATATTGAGAATTAGCGACAAAAAAATTGGTGTCGCTAAGTAGCGACGGTTTTGCAATGAAAGTTTTTCATCGCTAATCCATCACTAAATAGAGACGGATTCATGAAGAAAGTTTTCTCTAGCTAATCTGTCGCAAATTTGCGACGGAAAAAATCCGTCGCTAATTAACAATTTTCTGGTAGTGAATCCAATTCTCAAAGACCTCTCTCACATCACATCAACCCATTTTCAGAGATCTCTCTCACATCACATCAACCCATTCCCAAGAACCTTTCACTCACCGCATTCAAAACCAAATTTCAAATCATCTCTCCTCCTATAAATACCCCTTCCCTCACATTCCCTCATAGTGTTTGCTTCCCCTCTCTATCTATATATTTCCCTCTCACTATTGGCGTGTTAGGTTGGGAGTCGACTACCCTACTTCTTCTCTTTTTCTTGCTCACATCGAGTGGTGCCACCACCACCAACACCACTCTCCGACAAGTTCCAGCCAAAACCCCACTTGGCTCAACCGAGTACACCACCACCTGCCAACACTCTTCTTTTGTTCTCCCTGTTTTTCGATGGCAGCAACAATGCCATCATCGTTTGTTTCTTCTCCTTCCTCATTTTTTGATTTTTGAGGACAATAATAGTGTTGCGACAACGACGACCACTCCACGATCTAGACAATCTAACCATCTTGAGCAATCACCATTGTCACCTTCGCCATCGAGCCCCCGTAACACACAGACTTTTGACATGAATATTGAGGCACGAGCGAACTCTGCCCACAAGCGCTACTCACCTTGTCAGACAAACGTGTATTCTTGGAGGGAAAATATGTCACCCAATTTTTTTTCGTAAAAAGTTTTTTTTTTCGATTCTCAAATAATGAAAAAATGACATTCTAAGTTCTCGACCTCATGGTCGAATGACTCTAGGCGAGTCACAAGTGGAAATTCAAACATCCTTCAAAAATCAGAACACATTCTAAAAGCTATTTATATACACATTAGAGTTTAAAAATATGTACAATTGATGAAATGTTTAGGATCCAAAACAATAAAATCAAAATATCCTAAACTGGCCCATACATCAGAGTTCTTGTTAAAATCTTTACAATTTATGGAATGTAAAGAAGTAAAACCAAAATATCCAAAATTGGTCTCTGATCTTTGGAAACATGGTTCAGAATGATTCCCTTGCTTCGAGTCATTCCCTATTCACATCTCACCAGAAATCCCCATAAGAAGGGGGTCAGGTTTATGAAAGCTTGGTAGGTATTCCTACCAATTCCAGGTAAAGACATAATATTTACAATACAATAATTTAGATCATATATCACAGTTAATCATCAGATATGCAAGAATCAATGGAAAGAAACGTGATTAAAGAACAGTAATGGAATATAATAAATAGTGTGAACAGGAAGATCTTATATTTTGATATTTACTTCTCGTTGCAGGTACTCACAGGGGTAAAGTCATGGCACAACTAAGACCATATCAGGGTTTATTATTATATGTATTTTAATACCCGTATGACTAACTAGTTACGATAGCCAATCAGGGGACGATATAATGACCAAGAGAGGTTTTTTCAGGGCGTGTTAGACAAAGATGCATTCTATCCTTCTGCAGAAGTTCATGGAAACTACCAACCTAGGATAAAATTATGATAGATCATGTATGTTATCTTCGATGACTAGGGACATCGAGTCATTACCGCTCGGGGGGGGGGGCTATTTTATTAACAACAATGTCAATAGAGTTGTACCACCTTTCCTTTCCAAGGTAGGCATAGATCTAAGTGGGAGACAAAGAGCTTTTTTTTTAACAAGTAATTTATTGTATCTGCCTCTTATGGGCATTCCAGGACATCGATGGTCTACATACCACTTTTCGGTAGCCAATATTTTATGATACAATTATATGTTCTCTCTCATTTAGTAGTGCTCTAACTATTTTGACACTTATGAGGACATCACCTATGAAGGTGGATCCCTTTAGTGTGTATGCATGTATTATTAATCTTTTAAAATTGTTTTGGCTCTTTTGGCCTTTACGAGCACTTCGTTGGTGGAGGCGGGTCCCAATTATCATATTTATCATGCATACGAGTAATCATAGTAAAGTTCATACTTTTCAACACAATTTACATGTTATATACCAAATAGTATTTAAATTGCATTATAAAGGTTCCCCGAATCTTGGTGCCATTTTGAGTTGTATTATTCTTATGTATGCTCATAAATAATGGTCTTTACATAATCACGTATGTGCATGGCCCATAGGGTTGCACGAACCCTAGCAATATGATTGAACTACTTAATTATTACATTATGATTTTACATAAATGACTGCATGTGAGCACAAAAGAGTACATGTGAGCATAGATTCTACGTAAATGATTGCATGCGAACATAAATGAGCATAGATTTTACATTAACAACTGCATGTAAACATTGATGAGCATAGATTCTACGTAAACGATTGCATGCAATTATAGATGAGCATAGATTCTACGTAAACTATTGTATGTGAGCATAGATTCTACATAAATTCTTAGTATCTCATATTCAAAAATATTTTATTCAAAGATAATCATTTTCACATAAATATTTTCTTATGAAATATTCATCAAATATATATTTCCTTGTAAACTATTCATTTCCCATAGTAAATATTTATTTCCTTAAAATATTTATTTTTCTTGCAAAATACTCTTAAAATAGTTCTTTTCCTTGTAAAATATTCATTTCCTTGATTTTTTTTTCTTGTAAGATAATCTTTCTTTTCTCATAAAATATTCGTAAAATGTTTATTTCCTTGAAAAAACACTTGTAAAGTATTTATTTCTTTGAAAAATAATTATTTTCCCATAAGATATTCATTCTTCTCATAAAATATTCATTTCTTTGTAAAACACTCAATTCTTCGTAAAATATTCATTTCCGAACATATTTTATTTAAAAAATATTGTTTCCTTCATAAAATCACATTGGTGCATAAAATAAAGTGAATAATTGCATAAAATAAATATTAGACCCTACCTCAGAATGTGTGCCAAATAAAGAGAAAGAAAAAACCCAAAATATCCTTGGGGAAGAGGTATTTATAGTCAATCATGAGAGTTTGAAGATAGGATGACAAGTGGATGGGTGTGGGTCCACTTGGAAGAAGAAAAGGGTTCAAGTGTAGGTTTTAATGCAAACTAGGATAAGAAAAACAAAGGGCAAAATGAAAACCGTGTTGTCTTTTAGGATTGGGTTATATGGATATAGATTGAATCCTCGTTGAATTCAATCTAGATCCAGTTAGTTAGATTTTCTTTTTAGGGCCTGGTTTCACTAACTAGGTCTTAACCTAGTTAGTGAAACTAGGTCCTTTATTTTGCATCTATTTCTTAAAAGAGACTCTAAAAAAGAAAGAATACAAAAGAGTATTTTATAAAATAAAATTTATGTAAAAAAATGGTTGATTGTTGGTCAAGCTGAGCATGGACAACTATGACCTCCAACTCATATCTATCCCTAAAATTCTTTTAAATTACCATTATGCCCCTTAACCTAGTTAGTGAAACTAGGTCCTTTATTTTGCATCTATTTCTTAAAAGCGACTCTCAAAAAGAAAAAATACAAAAGAATATTTTATAAAATAGAATTTATGTAAAAAAAATGGTTGATTGTTGGTTAAGCTGGGCATGGACAACTATGACCCCCAACTCATATCTATCCCTAAAATTCTTTGAAATTACCATTATACCCCTAAAACTTGCCCGAAGCATTCTAAACTTATTTTAACTCATTTTTAAATGAAATTAAGATTGTTCTTCTTGAAATTTCAATATGAATGCAACTATGTGTTCTAAACTCCTAAAATAGACATTCAAAAATTACAATTTTGCTCTTAACCATTTTTTTCTCATAATTGGTTTTTGTGTTCTAGTAATCATAGAAATCATGTGTGTGTGTGTGTATATATATATATATATATATATATATATATATATATATATATATATATAACATTAGACTGAAACAAGAAGTTTCACATTTAATAAAAAAAATCGATTTTTATAGAAAACCCCTATGGGTATTTTTAGGATTTTTTTACATCTTGTCAAACTTCGTGCATTATGAGGTAGGGATTTTTATGCCTTTTACTTAGAAATTTTATAACATTAAAATATTCATGTGTATGCAAAAAATCTACAAGAAATAATACCATGTTGGAAATACATGAAATTATGTAAAAATATATATATGTATCAAAGTATATAATATATGGCTCACATGCATATTAAATGTTGTTTTACATATAAAATTTAGCATGCATATAAATCAATGTTATTTTATTTCTGAACTTCTCATGTCTATTATTTAATTGAAAAATTTACATATGAAAGTTCACATGCACACTTTACAATAAAATTTCTTGTATAATATTGTATAATGCACGTCTTTCACTAAAAGTTTATGTAAAATATTTATTAATAATTTTTTTATGTACAAGTCTGCATGCATGATAATTAAGTATAATTTTATGTACAATACTTGCAAACATGATTTATTTAAGAAATTTTTAGATACATGTTCACATGCATGATAATTAAGTATGATTTTACGTACAATCATCGCATGAATGATTAGTTTAATAAAAAATTTACATACAAGTTAGCATGCATGATAATTTAGTATGATTTACATATAATCCTTGCATGCATAATTAGTTTAATAAAAAATTTACGTACAAGTTCTTATGCATGATAATTAAGTATGATTTTATGCATAATCCTTGCATGCATGATTAGTTTAATAAAAAAATTACGTACAAGTTCACATGCATGATAGATAAGTATGATTTTAAGTACAATCATCACATGCATAATTAATTTAATGAAAAATCTACACTACAAAAAAAATGTGAAATAGCGACAGACTCTATCCGTCGCTAATCTGTCACTAATTCATCGCTAAACAGTTTAGCGATGTATAGCTTCTGTCGCATAATCTTGGCCGCTAATTAGCGACAAAACTGATTTGTTGCTACTTTCGTCGTTGATTTGCAATGGATTAACGACATACGTGATCTATCACGAGTTCGTCGCTAAATAAGCACATATTTGGATTTGCGATGGATTATATTTCGTCGCTAAAACAACGATGAAATATAATCTGTCACAAAACATCAAAAATTCATTGTTAAATATTAGCAACGGATATTATCCGTCGCTAATCCATCACAAAATTTAAAAAAAAAATAGCCTCGAGGCGTGCGCCTCAAGCCAAGGTGTGCGCCTCAAGCCGAGGTGTATTGAGCATTACTCAATCATAAGCTCATTCGCTAAATGATTGAAAGGATAACAAGCATCAAGGCTTTCCAAACCTCTGAACATGAACAAATTCCACTCAAAGGTGCACCAGATTATGTTACCCAATGAATATTAAAAGCAATTTCAACAAGGATCCATGTGTTTTGATGAAATATCAAAATAACAAGAATCTTAATACGTAACCTAATAAGTAGTAGGAAAAGAATGTGAATAAAAAAAAAATAGCACAATCTTAAGAGAATCTGAAGTCAAAACTTTCAAGCATAATTAGGAATACAAAAAACTAACATGAAGAAAGCAGTTTCAAACTTTCAATTACATATAAGCAAGGATGGTTGTCTATACCTGAACATGTATGTTCCACTTAATCGACTGCAACCTACTCACAAGTTTTTTATTCCTTCCACAGATAACAATAATCTGACCTATTGGCTCTCCAATAGACTCATTATATAATGCATTTGCAAGAGCATGGGAAATGGCTTCAATGGGCCCCATACCTTCACCTCCCCCCATGAGTAAAACAGCAGGTAGCTGCTAATCCATTCCCAAATCCCTTCTTAGCTCATCCTAAAAGGGAGTGTCAAAAAGATGAGAAAAAACATAAAAGCGCATAAATTGAAGTTCCATGACAAAGAAGATAACTTTAGTCAAATTATGACAGAACATCTCAGAATAGATGTAAATGGAACAGAATAAATGAATGGCAAGCAAATGAACAATCTTAAAAAAAAAACTTTGGCTGAATAGGCTTAACAAAAGAAGGCCACACAGGAAGGCCGTACACCCTAATTTGAGAAGCTTGTTGGCTCTTGAAGCCCTTTTTGTTACCTCTGCAATTGGGCAATAACATCTAGTTACAAGCTTGTGAAACCTGACCAGAGAAGTGAAATTAGAGGTATTATACTTAATCAACATAAAAATTCCTTCAGCAAATAGATTAAAGAACTATATGATATGAAAGACGCCGACAGAATGCTAAGTGCACAAAAAGGGAGCTATACCATGTAGGATGGAAAGTGCTTAGATCTGTTACAACAGTAGTAAACACTATTCTCTTCAAAAGTCCTTTTGCTTGCAAGATTTGAAGCGACACGTGCTGCATTAAAGGATGTACACTAATTATGATATCTGGTTGGTACTTCATCAGTCCTTTTGCAACCTCTCTGGAAAAGTGGAAATGCACATTGATGCACCAATAGATGTTAGAAACATACAAATGTTTACCAATTACTCCAGCTTCCAAAATGATAATGTGTGTGAAACTGAAGCTCTCAGACTCTTTCCTATATCTCAAGTCCAATTAGTAGCTCAAAGCCTCAAACTCATCAATAATCTTGAATTGAAAGTTCTAAGTGTAAGAAACTAAGCACTGCAAATTTCCAGCAGGTGATTGTCCCATAACAAACTCTAATGTAGGGATCAAACCAATACTCAAGGAAAGATTGAACATTCAAACAAGCATGCACCTTTATGAGAAAAAAAAATTATTACAAAGGCCCAAGTATGTAAGGACAATAAATTTCAAATGGATTACTATGCAATGGACAAGATAAACGAAACATATTAAGATGTCTTCGGGTCATTTCACATTCAAATAACATACATGTTCAACAGAATTTGACTTCATATAGAAAAAATTTCTTGGCATAGATTTGACAAATTTGGAACATGCTGCAAATACTTAGGAATTCCTATCCAGAAAAAAAAAGAAAGGGAAAAAAACAACTATAGCCTACAAAACACAAGTCCACAGTTGAAACTATAATCAATCCCATATATCCCTCATGTCCTATGTTCTCTTTCAATGATATTTGTTAAGCAATTTAATCCACAAAATATATGAATAAATTGAAGGCACTTGTACAATGCACATTCTCCCTTCAATAGCTTTGACATAGATAAGTTTACCCATGTTCTAATCATATATAAATACTTAACAGTCGGCGAGCACCTAGCACCAAATACAACTGAAAGCATGAAACAATATGTTCAATATTCATCCATCAAGAAACCTCACCGAGCTATGAAAGCAAAAGTTGCCATGAAATGTGGCTGGTGGACCAAGCATGGAGCTGATGCGTAATACGTCATCCTTCAGAGTGCCCCATGTTTCACCAAGAAGTTGTAGCTCCTAGGCAATTGATTAAAAGGCCAAGGTGTATGATCTGACTACAAATTTGTAACATATACCTGTGCCAAACATATGTAAATAGTACCTGTGCCACACTGTCGACTCCTCTTCCTCCTGCTCCCCTTTCTCCATCTTCAACCTTGACCCCTCCTGGCTCCAACAGAAACCCTGCCTTTCTTCCCTCCTCAACGTCGTCTGCTCCAACCCGTTCGATGTCGGCTGCCACAGAGGGTTCTTGGCTTCCTTGTAGGGAAACCTTAACCCCAATCCGGTCGTCGATGCGAGCGATCACCTGGGCTCGATGATCCCCTGCTGCGGGTTCGATGCCCTAAATGGTGGAGGAAGGAAGAGAGAGATCGTGCCCTAAACGGGACTTTTTATATCTCAAATTAGCGACAGATTCATGATGAATAATTTTCGTTGCAAAATCCGTCGCTACTTTGCGATAGATTAGTGAAAAAAAATTGTCACTAAACTATATCTAATTTGCGATAGATTTTGAGACAATTTTTCTGTCGCTACTTAGCGATGGATTTTGAGACAATTTTTTCATCGCTATTTTTGTAACTAATTTTAATTTTACGGATGACTAGTTTTCTCTAGGTAATTCGTCATAAATTGGTGACAGATTATTTCTGTCACAAATTTTCATCGCTAATTAACATTTTTCTTGTAGTTATGATTTTATGTATAATCTTTGCATGCATGATTAATTTAATAAAAATCTACGTACAAGTTCTCATAGATGATAATTAAATGTGATTTTACGTGTCATCTTCACATGCATGTTAATTTAATAGAATTTTTACGAATGAAATTTTGCATGCATATTAGTAAATAAAATATTATATACAAATGTGCATGCATGATATTTTATTGAAAGTTTACGTATAGAATTTACATTCATAAACTATTTTAAAAACCTGAATATATGTATTGCAAGTATATTACGATGTATGATGTTGTGTGTTAGATTTTTATGCATGAGATGTTTATGACTCATGAGAGCCTATGGTTCGAGAAACTAGATTATGAATTGATAATTATAGTGTCTAATAGCATGCATGTACGTATAATCTCTTTTAAGGAAGAAGGGGTTACTGAGAACCTAGTTAGGTGTGTAAGGCACAATAATTTATAAACCAAAACATGCACACAAAATTAATGATATTGATGCCTTCACGGACAAGATGCTCATTCGATTTTTGATATCCAAGCATAATAAATGTGTTATAAAAGACTGAGTAATTAAAGACATATCACTACCCTAAAAAGGCGGTAAAGTGCTCATGCTTGTAATGACAAAGTTGATAGTGTCTTAGAGAGGTATTTGGGTTGTTGAGCCTTGGGATGCCTAAGTATAGCCGACATTAGTGATATAATAAGCAAACCCTTAATATAATAAACTCTATAACTCATTCAATGAATGACTTACCATGGAGAAGGTAAGGGGTACAATCCCGAGTGACGACGTTATTACAACTATAAAGTGAGATTTTTGTTGAATCGCGACTTACTTGGTCTCTAGTCCTCGGAAGGTAAGAGACTTGAAAGTACCAAAGTTTGTCGTAGGTGGTATATTTTGCACTACTGTAGTTAGTCCTGGATGCATCATATACTTTAAGTTGCCCCTTACCTGGGTTTATCTCCCGATCACTGACCATCCGCTTTAGGTTATCTTCAATCAGTCACCCTGATAATTAAAATATAATTATAGGATAATATACCCCCGAACTGGTCTTGATTGTCTATGCTAATCGTCCCCCACATGCCTGGGTGGATGGTAACAAATGAAACAAATATCTTTTTATTCACACGAGTTGTACTAAATTTATGCTTGATCAATTCAAACAATTAAAGCATGTTTGTGAACATTAACTGAATGTTAATGCTTAGCATTCATAAGTTACAGAGTATGTTGTATTGCTTTTAAATATTCTGAACCTAACATGCTTCATGGATATCGGCATTGCCATGAATATGAATGAATACTTATGTAATAATTTGGTGTATACTTACTGGGCTAGATGTAGTCTCATCAAGCTTTTCTGATGTAAAAATGTTTTGAGTTATGAAATTTTGGTACATCATAGGTCATTGACTTTTGGACCCCTTTAATTTCCTACTAAACAAACCATAGATCACATCCATAACATTTGATCTACAAAAAATTAAAAAAATTTGAAGAAAATAGTAATTTCTACTCATTAGTTTTGTACCTTCATTAATAGCCAATATTAACCTTATATATATATATATATATATATATATATATATATATATATATATATATATATATATATATATATATATATATATGAGAAATGCATTCATCCAGCCCCTTCTTTTAGGCTGTCGAACCAGTCTAATATAGACCATCCAATCAAGCACCAAATTTGATTTTTGGGAAGTAAAGGATGATCTCGTCCTTGAGAATCACCGCCTCTATGACGTCATGTACTGCTTCTCTCTCTCTCTTGCTTAGGAAGACATTGCTGAGCCTTTGCACCGCCACCATTGTTTTCCTCCGCCTGAGCATTGCTCCACCATCGTTGCTTTCCCCGTCTGCTACATTCATTCTTTCTTTCTCTCTTTGCTACATTTCCTCCTCTTGGCCCATACCTCTGCTATCATTGGTGGCCTCATTCTGAACATGTTGCTGCTCCTCTAGTCTCTCGTTGTGTCCAACCACACTGCAAGATGTCATCGGTCATCGTCCATCTATCCCCTCCACCATGCCCCCCCCCAAAATGACAAGAGTACTGTGATCACCTACTGAGCATTTGATCGAGGTATACTTCATTTTTTTTAAATTGTTAATTATGATGTTGGATAAAAATCTCCAACAAAATGTCAGACAAAAGAGAGGATTAAACATTGTTGACCCATGTCTCCCTCCTCTGTGTTGGCCTGCCCGGACCTCTGTTTGAACGACGTGCTGAATCTTCGCTCTTGCACATGGTAGATGCAAGGTAGGGATTTGTGAACCAAAACTTCTAGGATGCTCGGGATATACTTAGGATGTTTTTGTACTTATTTTATTCTTAAGAATTAGTTGTTTATTTTTGTCATAGTAAAACCTTTTGAATGAAATAGCATTTGCCATGATTTACATTTTCTAATATGTGAATAGTTTGATTAATGTTTTTTTGAAATACACCCCTTACCGTTGAGCCGAGATCCAAGCCCAGCCTTGGGAATTCGGATCTAGTCTTACGTGGTTTGTATCACACCTGTAACCCACTCAAAGTCGGTAACCCACATTATTTTAAAGTTATATTTTCATTGTGTATTAAAAAAATTTGTATTTTTCAGTTTAAGATTTTGAGGCATTACACTCAAGGCTCAAATAAAACAAAAATAGTATGTGCAAGTTAGTGCAAGCAGGTAAGAAAACAAATTCATAGAAAAGTAAATAGAAAAAAGGTGAGAAAATACTTACTCAGAAGCACTAGGCCTCGCTCGACGAACCAACAATCTCATTACTCCACAACAATCTCTAAATCGGGCAGTTTCCCCCTCTAGCCAAAATTCCTATGTGGGAAACGCATTCCCCATAGGAAAATTACTCTAATATCTCAAGAAAGAAAAAACTAAGCTAGAGTAGTACTTAGAATTTTCCTACTAATTACGTAGGAAAATCTTAAGAAAGGATGGAAGCAAACTATCCTAGGTGGTAGTGTGCCAGACACCCTACCATTTGCCCAAGCTTCGAAGCTATTCAAGTAGAAAATCTAGCCTAGAGAGAGCTACCTAAGAAACTATCTACCTAGGAAAGCTACCAACCCTAAAGTGAAGAGAAGAAATTCCCTAGGTGAGGTCGCTCCCTGAAGCGAAGGACAAGAGGAAAGAAGGTAGGCACTCCATATTCTCCTTTGGAGCACACACTCAAGTAGGAAGCTTGTAGAAGCTTTGAATGTGTGAAAAATGAAGCAAGGGCGGTATTTATATTGTTTTACACCCAATGCCCGAGGGTTCAACGGCAGATATTATAACTGGCGCAGAGCTAGTTCTGCACCAGTTAATATAATTGGTGCAAGTCTGCCTGCCATGGGTTAGGTCTGGATCCGATCCTGGTCCATGTCCAAGACGTTGCATGTTCAAAAACCAGTGGTACGTTGAATAATAACTGGTGGGGGTCTGCCTAACCCCAGCTGGGCTTTCAAATAAAGAGAGTGCAAATGCTATCACCTTATATACGTGTATAAAAAGTTTGTTGAACTTATTAAAAGATTTACAGAGGGAACGTTTTAGTGTCTTTTTATTCCTCTCAACACGCTAAGTATCACTATTTCAATGACCACTGAAATTCACTCTTCATTGGAAAATTGAAGCACTATGAGCAGTTTCTGATCTTGGCCATTTTCGGTTCAGCTAGACAGCCATGAGAACCCCATCATCAACAATGACCCAGCTACACTAAACCAGTACGACCCAACCGATACCAAGTCAATTTGTGGGTTCTGCCTAGGTTCAATCTCCTATGGGAGAAGGATCCAATGTAATAACCAGAGAAAAACCACCTCGCTTGCCAAGTTCATTGGCATAAAACCTGGATCACCCCTTTCCCACCAGGGAATGGGAATGCACCCAATCGGTTTGGAACTTGTGACATCCTGTCAACTCAGTAACATCCATGACTCATACCAGATAAGTGGAGCCCTCATAACGTTAGGTAGTCAGAATTACCAAGAGAAACTCCTACTAATTTCAGTTGTGCGGACTTTCAAACAGTGGAATGCGTCAAGACCACAAATTCCCCATCCAAAAGACTTGCAACCAAAATAAAACCCAGTAGTCAAGCTTCCATCATGTCATATATTGCTGCTTATGCAAAATCAGGGGTATTTTTTGAGTTAGTAAAAAGGATGAAGCAAGTAGTGGGAAAAGCTTTTAATAACTTTAAAGTAGCAGCTGGCTAAATCAGATGAGGAAGTCTTGGAAAGACCAAACCCCAGACTGGCAACCTATTTTTTTATTGTACAGTTGATACTCCTTACTCGTTAATATACTGGTAGGGGTCTGCCCAACCCCAGCTTACCTTTCGAAATAATAAAAAAAAAAAACTTTAAAGTAGCAGCAAACAGCCACCAAACCTTTTTTTTAGAAAAATGTCTAGGTCAATATATCGTTGTTTTCATTCTGCAATAAATTGTATGAACAAAATTTAGGACAAACAGTGCATTGGAAGCTTTCTCTCAAAGAACTGCCATTTTTCAGACAGGTTTCACTTAGTTTCCCTTCACTATCCTACAAGTGGAGGCATTTGTACATTTTCTACTAATCTGTGTTTCATCAGATGTTAATTGAGCAGCACAAAATAAGGAAAGAGGAGAAAACAGAAACTGCAGAAGCAATAGCAACCATGTAAAAAGCAACAGCACTGACGACAATTGCAATGGAACAATATTTCTAATGAAATCAACGTTTGCTTTGGCATTTACAATTATTCTTGCTTCTCCTTTTAACCATTCTTGCCAATTCTCTAATCCTAAATATCGTTGGGCTTATCTGCCATTACAACATCTCACATGTTACTATGTAAAGGACTTTAAAGCACAATGAATCAAAATTATATTTTGAGATACAAAGCAGTGGCCCTGGGTTGTCTATGTTTGTATACAGACGTATATACATTTACAAATTTCCTACTACACAAAGGTGCCGTAAAATGCTAAACTATTCGATCAGCCATTACAGCTCAAGTCCACTATCTGCATTTCTAGTGATGATCGGTCACCTTTGTTGGAAATTCAATGTCTTAATGCAGTAGCCAAACATGAAAGCAAAGAAGACAGCAAATCCTACCAAGGCTCCAGCTACTGGTCCCATGAAATCACTGCTGTATCCAAAGTGATCTTCTACATAGAACTTGATCTGTTGACGGCCTCCTCCAGGTACGGTGATCTCATCTTCAAGATCGCCATATTGTGACACGATCAACCCGTACACTGTCCAAGCCACTGGACATATCCAGTAATACCAGATCCACCACTTTGGAATCCTCTGAATTATGCACAGAAAAGGACTACTTGTTATATGAAGAATCATTTAATGCCATTACTTTCAGGAGAAATGGTGGTATTCTAACCATGAATCTAATAGTATCCAGAAAACAGATAAAATGACCTTGAACATTTCTACCGATTCAAGTGATGAGGTTCATGGACTCCAATATTTCTGATATTTCACATGACGAAGCTCATGAATGCTCCAAAAACACCCACATTTCATGAACTTGGTTGCATGATGAAGTTCATGACTTTCAACGTGTGATATTTTATGTGGCCATGCTTAAGAAACTTCAATATTTGTATAATACCAGAGTTCATGAACTTGTAGAAGTTTTACATGGGGCCCAAACATTCATCTTGTTGCAGCAAGAACTACACTGCCTAGTGTATCAAATTAATGGCTGTGCGTTCCTTATTGTCCTTACATATTTCATGAATCCAGAAGCATATGTCATCTCTGGACTCAGTGTCACCCTGAGCTAGAGAATGCATAGCTGCTTTATGCAAACAATTGCCCGACTGAACTGACATGAGTTACCAAAAATCATTGTGCATCCAGCTAGTCTCAGGCAATCCCTCTTAGAGCATGTCACTAAAACCAACATTTGTTTTCTTTGTAGTTGTTCTTAGTTGACTCATTGCATGTGTAGCATGCTAAGTGAGCACCTAAGATCAGATCAAGATAACTTAATCAAGACTCTTAACTAGGTCTTGACTGTCTTATGCACTCACTAATGAATTGGCAGAGTATTCCCCACATGACTCATTATTGTTACCATGATTCCCGACCTAACAAATTAAGAGGTTTCTCAACTAGACTGAAGAAGGCACTTTATGCATCATTGCATGACTAGGAAAAGTTCTTTGAATAAACAACAGAACAATTCAGTTTGTAGCTTTGGATTCCACCAAGTCCATGTCTCACTCTCTGAATCTCGAGTTTTTTATCATCATCCTGGCGAGTCAACTTGAAGATGACTCCAACAAGGAAGTAGCCTTGACTTGAGCACTGTTTTTTATATCTAATCTGGTTGGAGTAAGATATAATTAATGTTATAATGCATAACTAAACCTTACCGGTTTTGGGATGAAGAAGCCAGAGAAAAGATTGAAGAGGGCATAAAAAGCAGCAGCAAAGATTGCAGCAACTTCATTGTTGGGGGTTATCGATACGGTCATCATCCCATAGTAGGTGAAGTAAAGGAAGGAGAAGAAGGTGATGAAGAAGAACCAGAAGAACTTTGCAGCTGCCCATTCGAAGCTCACCATCGAGTATACAATCACTGTATAGTATGTTGTCTGGACCAACACATAAGGTATCTCTGCAATAACCTGTAGCATGAATGAAACACATGATCAAGTTCAATTTTGTTTTAGTTGGCTTTTAGCTGGTCAGAACTAGCAGGTCATGACCACCTGATTTTCATCGACACTTACTGGATAGGGGCCCATACGTGATGTAGGAATTGAGTTCAAGTGACCAGTGTCTTGGCTAATCTGGTTAAAGCTATTTTCTTAAAAGAATTTTACCAAGGGTGCACTTGGATAGGGGCCCAAGTTTCAATTGTTTCGATGAAAAGTAGCAATTTGGGTACAACTAGACAAATGTGCACTGAAGAGGTGGAACCTTACACAATCTAGGCTTTTTCTTGGGAGTTTTGGGACAAGACTAACATTTAGTTGAGTTGGTAAGTCATGATTGAGACAAGCCAACATAGACTCAAGTGCATCAGGACTCATTTTGTGGCCCATGATTCAGTATCCATAGTTAATTCATACCTGAGCCAAGGCGTATGGCAAAGCAGAGTACATTCCAGCAGCTCTTTCTCTATAGAAGACAGTCCTCTCCACGTCCACAATTGGCTGCACAGAGGAGCAGTTGTTGATGCCAACAAAAAGGATGGCAGCATACATCGCTCCAATGATGATGGTTAGATCGGTTGAGGTCTCTCTGCAACCAGCAAATGTCTTAGTGACACCAGCTATATCAAATATGACCAAACCACTTGCAAGGTCAAACAGCCGATGCCTCAAGCATGACTAATATCTTTGTAACGAAGAAGCAAATTTATCACTTTGTGGTGCACAAGTACTGCTTTTCAATAAATTGATGCCGTACCTTTTCGTCCCTACTCTCCAAAAGATGGTGCCTATCAGCAGAGCTGCAGCAAGAGTGAAGAAGAATCTGACAAGGTTGTAGTTGGGGCTTCTCCCATAAGTCAACCATTGCTTCCAGAAGCAAGATTTAAATTGCTCAAAACTAGACTGTGAATACTGTGTAGGGAAATACAGATCCTTCGATCCCACAGGAGGGATGCTAAGTTCTTTTACGACCTCTTTGTTTCGCCTGCAGACAGGGAAAGTGAAAAGGAACAAGACGTCAACTCCCGACTTTAGCAGTGATAAACTAAAAAAATATAGATAATTTTGCCTCATATTTTCAACAGGAAAAGGCTAAAAGAGATCTTAGAGTACAACTATTTGAAGAATTTCTTTGCGTCCCTCAAGAAAGACAGACCAGTCAGCATTGACAGCAATGGGAACTAAAGGAAACAACTGTAGTTGTGTAATAGCGGCTTAGAGTTACCAAATACGGTAGCTAAGATCAAGTATGGAAGCAGCACTGAGATATGTATAATTCCCTTATTTCAAATAGGTAACCATGTTACCGTAGCAACAGTAGTACAATAGTAGCAATGAATATTCTCTGGTAAATAACAGTTTTAAAATCTTATAGTTACCAATTCTAAATCCTGCATAAAAACCTTCTTGTGTTCGAGAAGAAGTTTTATAGCATTCAGTCATGCTGTAGTGAATCATTCACAAACCTGAAACTAGAGTGGACCATCATTATTAATCAGTGAAAATGTAGGCAAGATACAACTACACTAATACCATGATTTTGCTAAAGCACTTATAGACCGTAGAATTTTTCCTTTTATCCTTTTCTTCTTAAACCAACCCCGCCCCTCTCCTCCCTCTTTCTCTCTATTTCTTATATATGCCTAAGAAAAGCTTTGTGGCACTCACTGATGCAGGGATGATGATTGATAATACTCAGCAAAATCAATTCCTAGACGGACTTCTGCTGCGACTGAGCTGGCTTCTAGCATCCATGTTGCTGGGTTATATTTCTCTTTTATTTTTTGGACACCTGGAACTGCCTGCAAAAAATTGATGTTTGTAATGATAGTCAAACTAAGTTCATGAATTCTCAACAATTCTACTGCTTTCATGTAACCAAGTTCATGAACTCCAGTGGTTTAGTAGTTGTAAAAGGGAAAATCCACAACAACCAACTTGAACACCCAGCATAACTCAAAATAATGCATACCTCAAAGTACTCGATGATCTTTTGGGAGTTATTCCCTAGTGGTCCAAAGTATATTACTTGCCCTCCCCTCTTCATAAGCAGCAACTGAAGAAAGAGAAAAGCCTTCAAGCTTAGAACCCAAAAGAATTAATACTCCAAACAAATTTAAAAGATGTTTTCATAGTTCCATTCATGAATTATCTGCAATATAAATAGTTTTGTAACTTTATAAACAATAAATAAACATATTTGTAATCTGCAGCATAGAAATACACAAAAAGCTTTAATAGTTTTATGAATTTATGAAAACACCAATGATTAGTGATAATTAAGGCAGTAGATCACTATATTAAGGAGAATTAAAATTATGTTGTATCATGAGAAAAACACAATATTTTCCTAAAATTTACAAATGCTGATGAAACCAATGATATTGTAAATATACCATGATTTTTCCATTTTAATAAAAATGTCACGATTTTATCATGCATTTATTGGTGAAGTTACATGAAAAATGTTTGTTTGAATTCTATTTCTTTTTATTATATTTTAGATTGTAATTTCATTATTTTGTCTGAGATTTTTTCCAAAAAGACACACTAGAAATGAGCATTTTGATAATCTCCAAGAATTCTCATGGCGAGTAAATTGCTATTTTAAACTTTTGTCGCTATTCTCATATCCATACCTCATCAAAAGCTTCGAAGATGTCAATACTAGGCTGATGGATTGTGCAGACGACTGTTCTTCCTGTGTCAACTGTGTTTCTTACAGCTCTCATGACAATGGCTGCAGCTCTGGCATCCAGGCCTGATGTAGGCTCATCCATGAAAATAATAGATGGATTAGCAACCAGCTCAACAGCTATCGTTAGCCGCTTCCTCTGCTCCGTTGATAGCCCGGTAATGCCTGGAAGTCCTACCAAGGCATCCTTTAGATTGTCCAACTCAACCAGTTCCATCACTTCATCCACAAAAGCCTGGAGAAGATTTCAGTTTTAAACTTTGTTCATTAACGGAGCAAGAAAGTATTATTTATGAACTAGCAAGGGTTATATTACAATGAAATACTATTACTGTGAAATGATACTTAAAAGGCCATTGTATTAATCATTATACAATGCAGACAACATGGACATTTTATCAAATTGAAATTTTCTCCCATTATTACATGCCAAAATTCGTAATGTATAAACTAGAATGTCTTGGTTGAGGCATGACTGAGATTTGTTGTGGATGCATCCCTAACTACCCAGAGGTGAAGATTTCAAAGGACCAGGAAGGAGACAGAAAGGACTCATTGCAAAGGACTAGTTGGATTCAAACTATTCTGCCATGCTGTGAATCTGTTTGCTTTCCTAGTTCCTCTCCTAGGTCTTTGAGATCTGAACCTTAAAAAAATCTGGATTTCTAGATTGCTAGAATTATATGCTAATATGACCAAAATATAGCTTATATGGATAGAGTGGACATCTGAGAAACTAGGACCCATTTCTCACCTACTAATTTTCCCCTTCTCAATTCCCCTAGTGAGAAATTCCATCTTTACTCATGTTACCAGTAAATTTTAGCATAAAGTATAAATTACCACCAACAGAAAACTTGGAGAATCCAGTAAGATGCACTTTATGCTAAAATTTACCACAAACAGGGAGGAAGGGAACAGTTGCCCTGCTTTTCCCCATCAACTCCTCAATTATACTTTCCCACCAACTCCCCAGAAACAATGGACACAAACAGCTATAAAGAGAAACAAGGGACTTCAGAATTCAGAGAGAAAGAAGCTACCATTTTCTCGTCATGGCTGACTTCAGGAGACAGACGGAGGAAGGCAGAGTAGATCAAGGACTCCCTAACTGTGACCTGAGGGGAATGAATGTCTGTCTGCTCACAATAGCCTGAAATTCTAGCAAACGTTTCTTGGACCTTGGGGTATCCCGAGATTCTGATGTCTCCTTCGATATACCCTCCGGTTTTCCTGCCAGCAAGAACGTCCATCAGTGTGGTCTTCCCTGCTCCACTGACTCCCATCAGTGCAGTGAGAACTCCTGGCCTAAATGCTCCAGTTACTCCCCTCAACAACTGTAGTCTGTCCTCTGTTACACCCTGATCTTGCATTTCCTGCAAGAAAGCCGAATCCCCATATTGCCATTACCATCACCAATGTTGTTGTGTTACATCTCTCTCTCTCTCTCTCATTATAAAAGGTGATTTTATATTGAGGACTAACCGGAGGCATGTCGACATAGTAGTTGACGTTGTCAAAGGACATGGCTAGAGAGGTAAAAGGGAGAACCATTCCTCTCTTTGCGGCTACCCCTGTTGCCGCTTCTAGAACAGAGTCTGCATTTCTGTTCAGACCATTGCTTCCACTGCTCATTCGTCTCATTGTCATCTCTCCTGAAATTCATACTGTGAGACTAGAACCTTGGTAGAGAAACCATACATATGTAGAATTGTTTCATCGACAAAGTCGGGAACAAAACGGTCACCATATCGATCTTGTTTGGCTAAAATGAGTCTAGCTGTTTATGCAGCACTATCCATCATTCTTGCCTTTGTACTAACGCAGAAAATCAATCAATGCTGAAGCAATTTCTAGAATTTTACTAGGAAGACCCATATGCTTACTTGTATTGTTTCCATCGTGCTTGGACAAATTCCGTCGAAATGAGTCCTTTTTAGTATCTGATGCATTTAAACCTTCTCTCTCCGCAATTGCATCTTCAGAAATCACGGCTTGGGGCTTCCCTAGAGCTGTTAAAAGCGTGTCCCATATTAACATACAGAAGGAAAATAAACAAATATAAAGGAAAGAACATGAATTATACTAATATAGATCATCCACGAGAATCACGGCCATACAAAATGTGATTGGTCTGTGCACTATATGCAGTACCATCCATCTCACACAGATGGATTCTGCAGTTGCGGCTTTGTGGAGGGTTCTAGCATTGAAGTATCATGCCTGTCTAAAGAAAATGAACATGGTGTTGTAGCTAGGCCTGCCTAAATTTGGGTTATTACCTATAAACAAAGCCTAGCTCTGTGGAGGGTTATACACCAGGCACAAGCTTTGAAATAGCTCAATGAGAGAGAGAGAGAGAGAGAGAGAGAGAGAGAGAGAGAGAGAGAGAGAGAGAACGTACGATTGAGGTACATGAGGGCAACAGTGAAGAGGATATTGAACAGAATTGTGAAGCCAAGTAGTGCAGCTATTCCGATCCAGTACCAGTACTTAACTGTAAACACGTCAACGTTCTTGAGAACTGCAATTCCCAGGTTACTTATGCCATCCGCCGCCTGCAAATTTAGCTTAAAACTTGAGGTCGACGTACTAAAATAAAAAATACAATGCTCAAAGACTGACAAGCGTTCACCACCAAATTTAAATCTCTCTCTCTCTCTCTCTCTCTCTCTCTCTCTCTCTCTCTCTCTCTCTCTCTCTCTCTCATACACACCTAGTTGAGAAGCTTGTTCTAAAGACATAATCCTCTCATAAATTATTACAATGTACAAAAGGAACATAAGCATAAATACCGTCTTTGTCGTCCATCTAGGAGCAAAGAATTCATTAACGTTTATGGCGTTGACTGCGTAAGTAAGAGGTGAAGACCAGTAACCCCAGATCCACCACTTTGGAATATCTCCTGCATTCCCACCAAAAAATGTATTCAGTTGGAATTATGCATAAAATTGGCAAGCTTGGTGCCTCTTTAACTCTAGTATTTTATGCACCAAGCCTTGATTATGGATCAACTTCGCAATTCTCAGAAGTGTCATAATTTTTAGAGATGGGGAGAGATGAAGATGAAAACCTCTAGGAACAATAAAACCTCCGAGCAAGAAGATAATAAGGAGCGCAAGCGCTCCCCCCGTCATAGCAATGATCATGGTCCTGCATGTCCCTGCTATCATACGGAATAGTGAAGAAGCCATCTGCTGCACCAACAATATGAGCAGGAATTGCTTGAAGAACCTGCAACAAATAGAAGACGCTTGAAGCATATGTACCTTCTGACAGAAAATTCACAGATCGGAAAAATCTCATGATATTTTGAAAAACAAGATCTTTTGGGAATAATTTCGCTATTTCGGGTAAATATAAATATAAATAATATAAAATGCTTGGGCAAATTGTTCTTATGGCATTAATATCAGGTTAAAAACATGATATTTTCAAAATATATGATATTTTCAAAATATATGATATTTTGAAACTATTGTGTTTCGGTTGATATGTTGTCCCTTGAAAATATCGCGTGATAAAATCATAATATTTTCAAACATATTGGCAATATGTGTGACCATCTCTCTCTCTCTCTCTCTCTCATTGGGAACTTGATAGGAAGTGAAGTTCTTGACTTAGTCAAACCTGAACCATCTCAACCTAATTACAGGCCAAAGCCCTTTGAACAGTTGGACCGTGTTACATGTGCCTTGAATTCTGGACCCGTTTGGCTCCATGACCCGTTAAGCTTGAGACCGAAAAAGTAAGATATTTTCTTTAATTTTGTAATTTGTTTCAATTAGTAAGAGTTTTCTTGTGTATTTGGGAAATGGTTTCCTTCTTGGAGAGGGTTCTGAGAGTGTTGGGTGTATTGGGTTTTCTTAAAGGTTTTAAGAAAGAGCTGTGAAGTCTCTGTAACAACCTCTTTTGATCATAGTGAATCTTCGCTACTCCTTTGCACATGGACGTAAGTTATAGACTGAATCACGTATATTCTGTGTTCTTCTTTTGTTTGCTATCCTCTTTATTGCTGTGTTTTAGTATTGTTTTGCTTGTAGTTTCTCAAAAACCCATGAACACATCAAGGACTTACCTGCTTGGCTCAGGAGCAAACCCCATGGGGTAGTAAGTCATGAGCATCCAAACTGTGGACTCAAAGACTGAGATGGGGAGCTTTAGCAGCATGTTGGGCAGGGTGAAGACCCATGCAGGGTAGAAGAGGAGGTCCCTCTGCTTGAAGAAGACTGGGAGCCTACCGATGGTCATGGACAGCTCAGAGAACCCATTGAACATGTTGATCACCACACAAAAGACCAGGGCCCCAAAGTAAAGTCCACCATCATTTTGATTCCTGGTGTGCATCTTGGTCCTTATAAACACAGTCGATCCAATCGCTGCCACTATGATGATCTGTTAATCATATGGTAACCAAACACTCTTAATATTTGTATATCAATCAAACTGTTATAATGCAGTCAGATTTTCAATGAAATGGTAAGCCTGGTATTTGACAAGTACCCAAATTCCTGCTTAATATGAAGCAAACAGCATAGCTAGCTAATCTCCATTTAAAACGCTTCTCAATAAAACTTTGAAAACCAAAAAGAGAATTGAAACTGGTTCCTGTTCAAAACATCTGCAAACAAAAGATACATTGCTTTGAGACGAGTGTTTATAGAACACGAAAAAATTTATTAAGAAAGACTAGTTTTTAGAAAAAATGAAATATGAATCCAATTTTTATAGGGTCACGGTTTCGAATCAGATATCTTATACAGAATTAAACTTTGTTTTTAATGAAAAGCATCATATTCATTCCCTTTTTCTTTACCTTGTTAAAATTAAAACTGGATTAAAACCTTAATACCATTTACAGGCTTTTTTTGCAACACATTTTTTTGCCATTTTTTTTGTTCATCCGTCTTTTGTGCATAAAATTTTTCAAATCATGTATTCATTTTCTAATAAATTTTCACAGTTTCACATATGGCTAACAATAGCAAATAGCAGTGGAGAACCAAGAGTTACTTCCACTGCAATATAAACGTCAAGCCTACTTTGTCATACTAATCCATTCTACTCTTTCTTAACAAACTTTTTTTTATCAAAATATGACTTATTAGGAGTAGTTAGCAAAGTACTCAGGCTAGATGGTGACTTGGGTCCTGGGGCCCACCAACCCTATAACAGTGGTCAGCCAAAGGGTGCCTGTCCTGTCCTGTCCTGTCCTCTCCTCTCCTCTGGCTAATCACCGTCTGGGCACGGTATGCCCTAACTCCAGGACACGTGGACCTATGCCACTGGAGCCAAATACTTTGTGCCCAAGTACTGTATCTGTTCTCATCAATTTTGCTAAAAAATACACGGTAGCAGTGACTTGCCAAGCCAAAAGGTATGTATACCTGGACGGTCTTGAAGACGTAAACGAAGGCGTTCCTCTTGATGAGCAGCCACTCCTTGGCAAAGGAAGCTTTGAGGAGTTCCCATCTGGGCACAGCGTCCTTGGTGAAGATCAGAGCAGCCTTGTGGCTCTTGCTCCGATCGAACGGTGTAGACAGCTCGTTGTAAAGGCGAAGGCCAACATGGAACCTTTTGAACCGTTCAGCAAATTCCCGAACAGAGACATAGTGATAAGGCTTGGTCTTGTCTGCCCAGTATTGCTCCTGATCCTTCTTGGATGTAACCTGGTTTTGTAAAATGGTACAAAACTTGTTTAGTCTATATAGATCATAGTGTGAAAAGACTCAGGCGGCTCAATTCAGCCTAGCCGAGAAGAGCCTGCAGGTGCAGTCTGTGTAGGCTCACTGGTCCATGCCCCAACTAGGGGTGCAAAAGGGTAGGATATGGGCCGGAACGTAGCTGGTTTGAATCAGAAATTGGACTTTTAAGTAGCTGATCCAAATTCAAATCTAGATATGATCTGGATTGGATGTGGATCTGAGTTCATATGGTAGTACCAGATTTAGTTAAAAAGAAGTTGGAGACAATGTTTTTCCATGTGACGTAGATGGCACTTTGTGCACCATTCCCTGTTTTGGGCGCCGAGCCCAAAGGAATATATCAAACATGGCCAATTCACTACACAAAATAAGTCAAACATGGATCAGACACAATTAACCTGATGCACTATGACACATGGACTGGATGTACATCTACACGCTAAGTTACAAACTCATGATGTATCGTCAACTTGGTATACGTTAATTCATTAGTTTTGAATTATAAATTGAATTCAAGAAAGAAGAGAGTGACTCTAGCTATGTTCGCCAACTCAAGAACAATCACTATGAACTTTCTAAAAAACAATCATCTTATGTTAAGAACATTGAAATCAGTTTATTTTCATAGACCTGAGGATGCTTTCTCATGTGCAAGCTATCAATATCAATAATGCTTTGAAAACACTATTTACCAAACACCTACTATGATTTCTACTTTTTCTTTCCTCTGAAACGAAGGCATGAAAAAAAACTCATTTTTTAAGTTGTTGATGAATTAATCTCATTTCCAATAGACTAACCTACTGCAAGTAGTGGCCTTGCACCCACCCATAAGTCGTCAAGATCTCACCCACCATAAAAAGGATTTACTTTTAATGGTGGATCTATCGAAAAAGAAAAATTCTAATCCCAATTTATTTCCTTAGTCTGACCTTTTAGCTACTAACCTCTTTGCTGTAGGAACTAGGGAGGTTAAGCCATTAAGGCAAATAAAGAAAAGGCCTTAAACCATTAATTACTTATCCTCATGGCATGAAACTACTTTTTATCTGGTTCCGACCTAATCTGGTACAGTGGATATAGATATTAAAGTGGATCACAACTCTTGCTGAATCCAGATCCAACTCAGAAATGTCCAAATCAGGTCTAAGCCACAGAAGGCTTCAGAATCCCACCAACCAGATTCAACAGGAAAATTAGACCAATAACAATATAGTTTCAGGTCTAATAGTTTCGGATCAGGGTAGATTCAGGATCCAACTTATTGGCAACCTAGCTCTTTTTCCTACCACATCATACTCTTTTGATGTTACAAGAAGGAGCTAGGCACGGTCATTACCTCTTGAAGGAAGTCTGCTGCTCCTTTTCTCTCTGGGCATTTGAATCCACAGCTCTCAAAGAATTCGACGACGTGAGCTCGGGGCCCTTGATACACAATCTGCCCCTCCGATAGCAGAATTACATCGTCGAAGAGTTCGAAGGTTTCGGGTGCGGGCTGAAGCAGAGACATGAAAATGGTGGCATCTGTCAGATGAACAATTTGCTGCAAGCATTTCACAATCTGGAATGTGGTGGAACTGTCCAAGCCCGTCGATATCTCGTCCATGAACAGCGTCTTCGTCGGCCCAACGATCATTTCACCTGCATAAATGGCAAGCACAGCAAAATTTGGATCGAACTATAGTTTTTCAAAGCTCCCTTGGAAGCTAACAAGCTTACTACAAGTCTGCAACCTCTATCATCTTAGTCTGTTCATTTGAGAGAGACCAAGTTGCTAAAAAGAGGTTTCTTCAGAGTAATAAGTCGAAAAAAAATTATAATTACCAGTTGTCACTCTCTTTTTCTGCCCACCGGAAATTCCTCTTTGCATGGCATCTCCAACAATTGTGTCTCTGCAAATGTCCAGACCAAGAATCTGTTTCACAATGCAACTGTCAGCATCCATAAAGATTCTTAATTCATATCTTTAACAGACCATAGAGAGTTGAAAATTATATGGCAATATGGATTTTTTCATGCCAAATTAAACTTTCCCAAGAAACGAAAGTGAATTTAGAAAAAAGTCCACTTGCTACCAGGAGATGATTAGTGCAGCTTGGATGATGATTAATTATAATGATCTTCCAAGAATCTTTTTAGTTTTTAAAGGATTTACAATAGTACGCCTTTTGTTTTTGAATGAATCATAGTACATCTTTTGAACTTTCCCTTCTTATCAAGTGGGGCCCGACGATAGGGACAAGTGTGTGCTCCATATAGGCTATCACCAAAATTTAGTGATATTGCATTCTCAGAGAGAGAGAGAGAGAGAGGCCTGTAACTTACTTTGAGGGTATAATCTGTCTGTAAAGTGCTCTCCACTCCTTCCATGGCTGTGGCCTAATAGGAAAAAAGTAACAAAAATAATACCTTCAGAAATTGAGATAGTGATGCGAGAAGGGAGGGTATGGTCTCGGGGTTGTTGATCCCATGGCCCTCAGCTAGCTCTTCTTTTAGCATGGTTGGGCTTGACTTCACAATAGGTTAGGAGGATCCTTGGATTGCTTGCTTAGGCCTAACCGGCTTGAGCCCAGCCGAGCTTCACATGCTTAATAAATAATTAGCCCTAGTGAACTGGACCAGTGACCATATAGCTAGCTAATGGACCAACTGGGTCCCACCTCCCACGGGACAGATTCCAGCTGCTCACTTATTTTGGCTCAACCGGCCCACGTGCTTTGGTCGTAACATGGACCAGTTTTCCACCGGACATGATCTAGGTTGATAAATTGGACCAGGACAGGATAAGGTCCCAATTGGGTACGAGTCAAATCTTAACTTATTGGATATTCCCCTTTTTTTTTTCCAAGCTCTACATATATGGAATTGGATCTGGATCCTGGATTGGGTCTATCTAAGGGTTACCAACACCAAGACCAAGTCAATGATGATTGGATGGGGAGGGATGCTACCTTCATGAAGAGATCCACTTCTGCTTCTGGAAATATTCCTCCTTCCTTTTCTCTCCTCGCCAACTCGGAAAGGAGCTCTGGCATCACCAAAATCAGTCACTTCTTCTAAACAGTGAATTGGAAAAAAGGAAGTGTAGCAAGAAACACCAAGTTTGTGTTACCGTATCTGGAGCCCACTCCTTGGCACCTGGCCGAGAAATCAAGGGTCTCCTTAACGGTCATCTCGCCAATGTGAACGTCATGCTGACTGATGTAGGCAGAGGTCTTTTGGGGCACGAATTCTTTCAGTTGGTGGCCGTTGTATGTCACTTCTCCTCTCACCTACACAATTTGCATTGGCCAAAATAAATAAAATAAAATAAGAAGTTAAATAAAATTTTATTTTATTTTTGCTAGGCCAATGGATAACCCCCAATTACTGGCCAATTATTTATTATTATTTTTTATGATAAAGGAACCCTCTCAAAGAAAATTGGGTCACTAAGGGGTGCACCTCTCTGCAAGGTAAAACTCCGGGTTTGGGACACAACCAGCCAGCCTTATGTGCCCCAACCATATAAAAGCAAGCCCATGTGGGAGTGGGGTTCGATCCTGGGCCTTCAGCTTGACACAGGACCCCGCTTACTACATGGGATACCACCAGCCAATTATTGGTGGGCGTGTGGTCCTCTTTTCACTTGGAGTATACTCAGTTTTGTTTTGTTTTGTTTTTTTTCGATAATTCAAGGAAAATAAACCCCCTCTTCACTGACCACACAATGACTCCAGATTTTTTTAAAGATAAACCCCCTCTTCGCTGACCACACAATGGCTCTTCTTGATCAGTTGATAAAACCCTTGAAGTATTTTCTTACAATCAGAGAGCATACCCAGCTTTGACCTTGCGGCAAAGGATGTCACCCATAAGTTTCGAACTTGTGACGTCCCATCAACTTGTGGCATTTACAAGTCAACCCTTGACATTCACTAGTTGCCCTTACCAAATGAGTTGAGCCTTTACGGTTAAAAGATAGAGGAGATTAAAGATTGATTCATTGCATATATATGGGCCTCAATGATTGGTTTGGTTCACAACAGTTACAAATATCAGCAATATTCTGAAAATATGAAACAAATCTCAATAAAATCTTAATATTTGCAAAATATCACCATTTTCAGAATGTTGCAATATTAGCACTTTTTTAACTTATTTTATTATATGATTTTATATATAATCCATAATTTCCTAAGGTTTCTTAATTTTTTTTTTTTAAATGTATCATGAGGTTTTCCTTAGTTTGCCCATAAAATCCTGGCAACAAAATTGGTCATATGGGCTCGCAAACATACTTTTATAGGTTGGGGAATTTTCAGATTTAGCCGGATACTCCTAGATCTGGCCCCTATTTGATCCATTTCCAAATATGTCTGATCCATACCTAACCTAATTAATATATATATATATATATATATATATATATATATATATATATATATATATATATATATATATATATATATATATATATGCATATCTCAACTTTTATGTAGTCTAAGTTGCATATATGAATCGGATTTTGATTAGTTTGAGGTACCTGTTTGATGGCAATGCAAATTAATAAAGAAATAAATAAGCAAATTAATAAAAAGTCTCTAAGAATGCCAAGAGATTTACCTTCAAGCTAGGGTCAAGCTTGCCCGCGAGAGCCAACAAGAGGGTCGTCTTCCCGGATGATGGTGGGCCCAAGAGCAGCGTCATCCTGTCGAGATTTTCAAAATTTTGGTTGGCCAACCGCGCTCAACAGTTAAAACCAGCCCACCCACATATATATGAAGACACCGTGAGAGCTGGGACGAAACAATCTCTCTGCATTGATTTGTTTTTTTTTATAAACAAGCTAGGGTTAGGCAGACCCCCCCCCCCACCAGTTATAAATCATACCATTGGGATTTGAACTTGGAACATCCCAACACAAGGTGACGTGCACTATCAGCTCCTACCAAACAAGCAGAGCCTAGTAATTGATCCCAACATCATACCATCGGTTGGTGTAATCTCTTTGCATTGATGTCTACAGTCTTTGACAAACTTTAACAATTTCACGAATAACTTTATCCCTGCCAATTTTGAAGAAAAAAACTTTTGTTTTGCCTTTAAAAATTTTGTAACATAGGATATATGGTAAACATGGTGGGTGGAGGAGAATACACCAACCATGAAATGTACAAACAGCCTAATCATTGATCCTTTTTTGCGTTTTTTTGAAATCTAACTATGCAAACGTGTTTGGCATTGTCTATTTGCTAGGTACACCAGCACCTGGATTGTGTTTTTTCAAAGAAAAAAATACATTTAATTTCCATGTTTACAAAAAATTTGAAACTTTGATTTTCAAACCCTAAAAAACATGCTCACAAGTCATAATCGGATAATACAAGAGCCGATTCTTACAAAAATCAAACATGTAAAATACAATTGTATGGTTAGACTTAAAAAAAAAAAAAGGAAGAAAAAATCGCAAAAAAATAGGAAGAAAAGCTTAAAGAAACTTAGGAGAGCAAAGAGGATAAATGGAATAATGGGTGGAACCTTGATGGTCGTATGATTCCGGAGGCGGCCTCGAGTATAGTGAGAGTAGTTGTCTTTGACAGGTTGATTCCGATCATTGCCAGTGCAGACTCTGCCAGGTTTCTTGTGGTATTCCACAGAGTTGGTAGGGCTCTGCTTCCCACATGGCACTCTGCTTCTATCGTTAGGCGCTCAAATCGGACCTCCACCGTGGGAAGTTCAATCCCAACTCTGTAAAAAACGAAACCCCAAAAAAAGAAGAAGTTTTCCATGAGATTGAACAAATCAACATTCTTAACGTTGAGAGTGAGTAAATTTTGAGCAAACCCAAAAATCTCTCTTTGGGCAAAACCAAAAAACTCATCACATGGAAAAGTGCCACAATTTTTTTTCACCACCTACCACTGTTTATGTGTAAATCTTTTCATGCTTTCTTATAAAAGTTTTCACATCAAGAAAGCTGAACTGAGAGAATTTTTTATTTAGAAATCCATGCTCATTCCCATGTAATGCCTTTCCTTTACATGAGAACGAAACAAAAGAGAACTAATACAGAGCATAAATTGCAAACATTATTAAGAAACTGGCTCCAGAAACACAAGCTAAAATAACTAATGAGGTCCCATAATTAATTTCTACAAATCAAAATATGAGGGCGGGAGAGAGGGAGATTGCCATTCAACAGAACAAGCAAGAGAGGTGTTTTTTTTTTGGTAGGCTAAGGAAAAAGCCTCCCTCTAGTTGGTAAAATCCCTGAGGTTCTTTCTCCCTATTCTGGGTACACTTAGCATCGACGTTGCAGCAAGGACGCCCTCTGTGGTTTCCAACCACGGTCATCCATAATCAGAAATTCGCAGCCCTTGTGAGCGGATTAACGAAGAGATAAAAAAACTTATATAACGAGAGAGAGAGAGTATGTGTGGGGATTTCTCTGCTTACTTGTCGATCCTGTTCCTGAGCTTCCTGAGGAACCTGTCGTTGTCCTCCTCGGCCACCCTGAACATTCTCTCCATGAACTCTTGCCGCTCAGCCACCCCCAGCTTTCTCACATCCACCTCCTTGTGCACCACCTGCTTCCCTTCACCTCCCGTCTGCTCCTCCACGAACGACTTGATGATGCCCGTTCTCAGCCGGTCGTACGTCGGCAGCTTCTCGAGCGCCGCCCATCGCAGCGCCTCCTCGTCGTCGTCGACGTTGCGGCTCCGCCTCGACCGGCTCGACCCCATCGTGAAGACGTCCTCCACGCCCCAATTCCCCCGCCTGCTCGCGCTCCCTCTCAGGCTCCCCCTGATACTCCTCCCGCTCTCAAAACGCTCCATCCTTTCTTTACTCTCTCTCTCTCAGATTCTCACCCT
Source organism: Nuphar pumila (assembly GCF_984573655.1). Lineage (NCBI taxonomy): Eukaryota > Viridiplantae > Streptophyta > Magnoliopsida > Nymphaeales > Nymphaeaceae > Nuphar > Nuphar pumila. The sequence goes on from NC_143256.1 coordinate 106,246,104, forward strand.
CGCTTAGTTTTCTTTGAACTCCTATTCTCTCCGATGAAATTCACTCCGAAACAATACGAAAGGAGAGAGGAAGTTCAGATTTTGTGATTGAGAGGGAACCAAAGATCGAGAGTTGCGCAAGAAGAATGAGATTATACACGTTCTTCACAATTCGAATTCGTAAGAGAGGATTTCAAACAGAAGCGCAACAAATTCTGGGCGTTTTAGATCAAAGAAAGGAGAAGAATACAACGAAAGAAGAAGAAGATGGAAAATGAGAAAGGAAAGAGAGATTCTTCCAGACTGAAGATTGATTCTTGTTCAGAACAAACTGAGGATTCTTATGATTCAAGATCAGTCGTTCAAGAAGAAGAAGAATCGGAGCAAGAGAGAAGAATCTTCTGCAGGAAGCTAGATCGAACCATCTGTGGAATCTCTCTCTCTCTCTCTCTCTCTCTCTCTCTCTCTCTGGAAAGCGACTCCCGATGCGAGAGAGGAGGGTGGGCGAAGCTCACGCTGCGTGAGAACATATATAGGCGCATCTTCTTTGAGTCAATCGCCGTAAAAAACTGGTGAGAAGACCAAGGGATCGCCAAAATCCGGGAGCCATCAGCCTACAATTAGGGAAGAAAGGAGATCGACTCCATGCGCGGCCACCTCATGTAAGTCGGATGGGCCAGTACAATAGTGATGCAAACGGTTCGGATCCGGAGCAGCTAAATATTTTAGGGAGTCAGATCGGAGACAGCCCCGACCCATTTGCAACCCTGCAGCACAGTGTGGCCAACATCACGGATTTTTTATTTCTGGATTTTTCGGCAGGTGAAAATATCTAGTAAATTGAAAAAAAGGGTTTTCAGGTAGCCATCAACATATATAACCTTTAAAATATAACAACATATATAAAGACATAAAAAACATGAAAATTTAAAAAATAGTGCAAATAACATGCTAAATTTGCAATATGTTCAGATTATTTGACATCTAAAAATATCATGATATTTCCAAAAAAATTATCAGTTTTGAAGACAATATGGTCAATCGCAATCATTTCAAAATATATATTGTTGATATTGTGACCATGGATGGGGCCTAATAATGTTAAAGCGGTTGCACTACAACAAAGCAGTGGATTAGTGACGACCTCATTCCGTCGCTAATCCATCATTAACCGGATTAGGGACGAAGTAGCGACGGATAGCTTACGTCACAAATTTTTCGACGCTAACTGGCGACAGAATAAATCTGTCGCCAGTTTCGTCGCTAATTGCGACGAAATAACGAACGATGAATTCCGTCGCAAATCCGCCGGTACTAAACGACGATCTCGGTTTGGCGACGGATTTACAGTCGTCGCTAAATTATATGTATAGTGACGGATATATCCGTCGCTAATCTGTCGCAAACAAGAAAAAAAAATTATTTGAAAATTAAATATCGAGAACGCTACAATTTATATTTCCTGTACAATTTATATTTTCTGTAAATAAAAAACAAAGCACACGTAAAATTTCATATAAAAGGAAACTAAAACAATTAATCGTTCTACTTTAAAATTAACAAGTTTAATTATTTACAATTCAACAATTACATTTTCGAAACAAAAAAAAATAGAAAAAATTCAACACATTAATTTAATCATCGCCAAGATTTTGTGCGTCTTCTTGTTCATTGCCTTGATCTGTCCCTTCAAGCTCCGCTACGCTAATTATCGCTAGCAACCTACACAAGAAAAGAACAGTCAGTATTGAAAAAAAAAATATATTGAAATAAATTATACACTATATGTGTTCTAAGGCAGTAAAAAAACTCTATATGTGATTCTATCATGCTCATATGTGCTCTAAGGCAGGCAAAAAACTCTATATGTGATTCTATCATGAATGATATGTGTTCTGAGGCAGTAAAAAAACTCTATATGTGATTATATCATGCTCATATGTGTTCTAAGGCAACCAGAAAAACTCGATATGTGATTCTACCATGCTCATATGTGCTCAAAGACAGACAAAAAGCTATATATGTGATTCGATCATGCTCATATGTGTTCTAAGGCAGTCAAAAAACTAAATATGTGATTATAGCATGCTCATATGTGTTCTAAGACAGTCAGAAAAACTCTATATGTGATTCTATCATGCTCATATGTGCTCTAAGGCAGGCAAAGCAAAAAACTTTATATGTGATTCTATCATGAATGATATGTGTTCTAAGGCAGGCAAAAAGTTGTATATGTGATTCTAGCATGCTCATATGTGTTCTACGGCAGTCAAAAAACTGAATATGTGATTATAGCATGCTCATATGTGTTCTAAGGCAGTCAAAAAACTGAATATGTTAAGGCAATCAAAGGTACATGAAATCTAACGACATGCAATATATTGCATGAAACTTTCATACCTGAGAGGGACCTGCAATCGAAGTTCTCCTGTTCAGCAAAAACTGTTGAACTCAGCTCGGAGAACATCGACGACGGTTTCATGGAAGTAGTTACGCATTGTGTCCTTAACGATCTGGCGTACATCATCACCGGAAAGAATAGGATGCTGCTTGGAGCTTATGTCGACGGAAGAAGTCTGTGAACCGTAACTGGAAGAAGCAATAACAGGTGAAGTGTTCATATTACTCCCAAACCCGAACACACGACCCTTTTTGGGTTCACCTGCTGCAGTCACCTATGCTGCAGGATCAAATGATGGATGCTGAGTAGCGTCATCGCCATATCGCTCTACCATTTTTTGCTCATATGCCTCCTACAAAATAATGTTTAAAATATGCATTAATAATTAATGATAACATTATGATAACTTGCATATTGCAATGATTATTAATAGAATAAATACATACCATTGTCGTTGTCGCCTTCTCTGATACAAAGTCTCCCGTGGTCTTTCGTTTATGTGTTTCAACAAACACATCCTTATATGGTACAATGCCTCCTTTTTTTGCTTCCTGCGAAGTCAAATGATAAAAGATTTAGTTAACAAGTTTGCAACAATACTTATAAAATTAATATTATATATTAATGAGTTACCATTTTCTTTAGGTGACTCCCAAAAGTCTTAGATCCACCTGTGTGTAGATGGGCTTTGGGCATTTTCGCTCGATTTTGTGCAGCTTTCGCAGAGCGATTTCAAAATGCATCCCCCGCCCACTTGTCGCACATTCCATCCCAATAATCTCTCCTGATAGTAATAAAGTCATGGCCCTTCTACTGTAGTGGATCATCTATTCCGCCAGATGTTTTTTTTGCTGCAATCTTCATATTGTGCAATATGTCTGCAAATCGATTGGCAGCCACCCTCTGCCACACCTTCCTTGCATCATGTTCCTCCACCGTAGTCGCGAAGCGATTCGAAACCTATATATATTTTCAAAAAGTTAGTAGACATGATTATAAAAAAAAAATATGAAACACATTAACTATGACAAACAACTATATACCGTGAATGAGGACCACAATCTGTCTATCACCTCTTTTGGATACTCTTTCCATTGAGCGACTGGTCCTGGTAGATGTTGAAGAAGTGAATTCCTAATCTCGCGTACTACTTCTTGTGGCTCAAACCTCGTAGTGTATATGAATTGGTACACAGTAAATATCAATGTAAAATATTTATAAGATATGTAATAATTGAAAATAAAATACTTACGGTCGATTATCGATATACATTATTCGAATGAGTCTTCTTGTGCCAGACTAAGAAGACCCTACATCCTGTGTTGGCTCCTGACTTGTGTGATCAACTAGTGTAGGTGGGTCGTGTACAGGCGAAACATCATCTGTAAAAAAATACGTTAGAAATTCTCAGAATGCGCATTTCAACTAATCAAGCATCCAATTAGTTAAATGATATACCTATCACATGAGCCCGTGAAGATGAAGGTTGGGTCTGACTACTACTGAATGAACGACCATTGTAACATCCATGAACCATATTCTAACAAATAACAAATGTCATACAATATATTCAAATAATTCGCATCAAGTATTACAATATATTCAAATTATTTGCATCAAGTATTGCAATACATTCAAATGATTCGCAACAAGTATTACAATACATTCAAATAATTCAAATCATTCACATCAAGTAAAATACAACTCATTCATTTGCATCAAGTATTACAATACATTCAAGTCATTCACATCAAGTATTACAATACATTCAAGTCATTCACATCAAGTATTACAATGCATTCAAATCATTCACATCAAGTATTGCAATGCATTCAAATCATTCGCATCAAGTATTACAATACATTCAAATCATTCACATCAAGTATTACAATACATTCAAGTCATCCACATCAAGTATTACAATATATTCAAGTCATTCACATCAAGTATTACAATACATTCAAGTCATTCACATCAAGTATTGTAATGCATTCAAATCATTCATATCAAGTATTGCAATGCATTCAAATCATTTGCATCAAGTATTACAATATATTCAAATCATTCACATCAAGTATTGCAATACAACTCATTCATTCGCATCAAGTATTACAATATATTCAAATCATTCACATCAAGTATTGCAATGCATTCAAATCATTCGTATCAAGTATTACAATACATTCAAATCATTCAAATCATTCACATAAAGTATTGCAATACAACTCATTCATTCGCATCAAGTATTATAATATATTCAAATAATTCAAATCATTCACATCAAGTATTGCAATGCATTCAAATCATTCGTATCAAGTATTACAATACATTCAAATAATTCAAATCATTCACATCAAGTATTGCAATACAACTCATTCATTCACATCAAGTATTATAATACATTCAAATAATTTAAATCATTCACATCAAGTATTGCAATGCATTCAAATAGAGGTTTGTATTACAAGATTTTGCTCACTAGCTTGAGAATTCTTCCTCGTCACTTGTTTGACTTTCATATTCTTCTTCTTCTTCTTCTTCTTCTTCTTCTTCTTCTTCTTCTTCTTTTTTTCTTTTTCTTCTTCATTGTTTACCCATCCACTTGATATATCATTTGGATCACATTCTTCTATGAATGTTTCATCGGCCAATTGAGATATGACATGCATATCATGCGCAACATCGTGACCATAAGAAAAGTCATATATATCATCTGATTGATAGTAATCACTGTCTTCAGCTAACTTGTCTTCCTGTAATTGATCATACTCAGGGTATAGTTTGGACTTCACCTTGCAAACTGCCCACCATTCATTTCTATCTGACTTTTTTATACTCGGATATGAAGTATAATAAACCTATTGAGCTTGCGAGGCTAATATGAATGGTTCATATGTTCCAAACATTGATTTATGATTCACCTCCACAATGTCTGAGGTTTTGTCGAGTCTTGTTGTAGTTGGATCAACTCCATTATTTCCTCTATAACATCGTAGTAATCATGTTCATTTTCACCGTAGCTGCTACCCTTGACACACACGCCACTATTCATCATTGATTTTTTTTATACCGTAATCTTTTGTATGGAATCAATAACAATTTATGATGTACTCGTTGTAGCATTGTACAACTTTGGTCGGACCATTTTCTAAATCACATATTCCTTGATCTTTAACATCACCATGGCGGACCTACGCACAGACATAAACAATGATTGTGATCACGACCAATTAAGTAACTTAGTGTTGTTTACAAGTATAAAATTTATGTTAGTGTCCTTACCAACTGTTTCAACCACTCCACAAACTTAGTTTCACGTTCTTTTTGTACTTCTGCATCAGTGAGATGTGAAACTTCTCTTCGCAACTCCAGATCAAATCGTCTGCAAACCACAAATACGTATATTATCGAACCATGTATGCACGTATAGAACATAAAAGGATTTGTAATTGTGTTGCGTCTACATATACTTACTCGATGTATGGGTCGATCGCTGAGCAATTAAAAAGAATATAGATCTTGCTCTCGATCTGTCAAGAGCCTTGATCAACAACTACCAAATGCATGCCCAAGTGGTTGAAATATCGACAGCTTGTTAGCTACAGTTACTTGTTCTCCATCGTTGTTACAAGGCGGGCATGTGTAACGTGTTGGAATGTGAGGTTCAAAGTACATAGATGAGAAATTTGAAATCTCTTCTAAAGTGTACGCCTCACAAATAGAGCCTTCTACTCTTGCTTTATTACAAACCTTTTTTTTTTTAGGTTAAACATGCATCTGTCAAAAATATATATTTCAAATTTAAAATATTTGTCATTAAAGAGACAAATATAAAAAAACATATACTTTTCAAATGGGTACATCCATCGATATTGCACAGGGCCACCAACCCTTAGTTCATATGACAAATGTATAATCAAATGTTCCATAACATCGAAAAATGATGGCGGAAAAATCTTTTCTAGCAGACAAACAGTGGTGATGATAGAGTCCTCGAGATTATTTACATCAGATACTACGACTTTCGATGCGCATAATGTTCTAAAAAATCCACTCAACTCAGACAATACCCCCATATAGGTTTGTCTAACATATCATGGAATGCTAGGGGTATCAATCGTTGCATAATGACATGACAATCATGGCTCTTCAACCCATATAACTGTCCATCGTCAATCTTCACAGCCCGAGCAATGTTAGAGACATATCCATCTGGAAGTCTCAATTGTCTCAACCATTGACATACATGCTTTATTTGATCAGGTCCAAGCACGTACTTTGCCTTAGGTTTCAGTATTTTGCTATTATACTCTTTGAGTTCCAATTCTGGTCTTTTACATATTACTTTTAAATTCATACGGGCATTCGGATTATCTTTCGTTTTTCCTTTAACATTCATTACTGTATTGAACACATTATCAAGCACATTTTTCTCCACATGCATCACATCCAAATTATGTCGTATCAATAGGGTCGACCAATATGGTAGTTCCCAAAAAATAGATTTCTTTACCTATTTTGACTTTACCTTTTCTTTGGGTGAAAGACTGTTAGAGCTTGCAAACAAGGTCCCCACAATTTAAAAAAAAAAAGATTTATGAATCGAGTAAGTCTTATCTTTCCCAAACTTTCAAATTTTTATTAATAGTTTTTTGCTATCTTGATGGGACACCATACTTTTTTTAAAATTTTCATAGCCAAAACCTGGAAATGATGGAGGAAAAGATAAAAGAGATACAAGAGCGGTTGGGATAATAACAGAGACGAGCCAAAAGAAGAGCCCATGAATCAGAATATGAAAAGGCACGGGCCAATAGAGAGACCAGACGAACTCTAGATACAAAAGAGGATAGAGAGTATAGTCACTAGAGAGACTCCTAAGTGTCTGATATAGAGTGAAGAGTCTATAGATTTAGGCCGAACCGTTCAGTCCAAACCATGTCGACCTGGTTGAACAAAAAGATCAAATCACTAGAAGACATGGTCAAGAGCCTAACCTCAAGAATGAGATACATGAACATGGGTCGTACAAAATAATATATGGATGACTTTCTGCAAGAGGGATATAATGTTGAAGATGATGAGACCCTCCAAAATTTTTAAAGTTTAGCAAAAATGAGGACCTAAGGACTCATTTGTCTTTATGCATGGGAAGTATGGCCAAATATTGAAACATTGATGGGAGGTTAATTAATTGGTTTGACAGAATCCTAGGAATGGTTTGCCACCCTGATCCTCCAAAATATCAAAGAATTTAAGCAAGTCATCAACATGTTCATGGAGAGATTCAAATTTAATGTTGAGGCCCTATCTACCATAAACCAACTTAATGACCTAAAGCAAAAGAAAGATGAAAGCGCCTATGAATTTATCAACTAGTGGTGGTTCATGGCCAGTATAATGAAGGAGCCAAACTCAGACTCATATGCACTAGTCATCTTGATGGATAACTTCTTTCAACCTCTATGAAACCTCATCAGTATGGCTCAGGTTGAAATCTATGACGAACTCATCAAGTAGGCTACAACCTTCAAGGTAAGCATCAAGAGATGAGTATATGATGGGTTTCTGAAGAGCAACAAAGACAACAACATATACAGGAAGTCAAACTCATCTAAAGGTCAGGTCAACACAGTGCGGACCACCGGGCAAAAGGCCCAGAAAAATGGTAACCAAGGACAGAATGTGGATAACCAAAGGGCCTCTCCAAAGAATCAAAACGAGAAAGGATATTGAGGCAATCCCAAGTGGACCAGAGACCAAACATTCAACAAGTTCGAGCAGCCTCAATCACAAGTCCTAGATCTACTATTATAAAATAGCCTAGTCAAGTTACTTGAGGTGTCGAACCCACCATAAATGAAATAAAACAACCTGGCTAAGTATTGTCAGTATCATAGAGATGTGGGTCACGACACTAAAGACTGCTTTATCCTGAAACACATCATCCAAGAGTACATAGACAGTAGAAAATTGCTGGTGAATAAAGAACATCCAGAGCCGAGCAACAATGATCGCATCACAAAAAAATGATTTGGGCTTGTGAAGCTAGAGAGAACTGGTTCCCAGAGAAAGGTATGGAGCAAGGACCATCCAACAACATAGTGATTTGTGCTCCATGAGCCCTTATTTATAGTAACTATTCTTGCTTGATGCTTCTAGCGCTCAGATTTGTTATCAAGGAGGGCGAAGAGTTCAAGAAAGAGGAATTTCATGGGGGAACCAGGAAGCCAGTCAGATAAACGTGACTAATCTGAGTACAACAGACAACAATCATACCAAAGTTTCTCTCTTAACGACCATTACAAAAAAGAATGACCTCCATGTATAACCTGTGTTGTCTAAATTTGACGAGCAAATCGACGTACTGACAATTCAGTTAAAGGAGAAAATGACGCCATCGACAAGCTCAGTCGCAAATGTGGCATTATCTAGTTCGAGCCAAATGCCAATAAAAAACTTCTCCAAAAAGCCCAAGGTCATAAGAGAGCCTCTTCTAGCCGCACCTAGAATGAGAACCCATGGTCTAGGCCACAAAAAAACCAAATAGAAAAGGAGCAAAAAGAAAAACCTCTTTTGGGTCCTGAAAGACCATTTCAAGAAAAAGGCTACCATCATAAGCTCAGTGAAATGAGTAGATAGCACAGGACTGACTCTCCCCTACAAGGACTCTGCCTGAGATACAGAAAGCTACAAGGCAGCTTATACTCCTTCGTCTCTCCTTCAATAAAAGGAAGACACCATGCTTAGAACAAGGTTTCCACAGGTGAGGGCAAAACCACCATGGTATGAAGAAGAAAATACATCATGCATGAGTCATCATACCATGACCCCAGGTAAGCCTTCAAAACCTGGGTCTTATAAAATAATCTTTTAAAAGACTAAAAAAAATATCAAAAAAACCAAAAATCTCAAAAAAATGAAAAACTTTTGAAAATCTAAAAAAATCTGAATATTGCAAAAATCTAAAAAGAAAGAAAGAGAAAAACCAAGAAAATTCAAAAGGATTTTCTTTCTTGGGTCCAAGCTATCATCTTCATTATAGAAGCATGTTATTTCTATTGACGAGATTAAGGAAGCTTTGGTGAAACCCCTTTCCTTGTTTTTTCAGACTATTCTCAATGATGTTTTTTGAACAAAACCATGTGGGGCATGTCAAAGGAGTCTGAGCCTATCTAAAACCTAGAAATAGGACATTGTAAAATCATTCAAAGTTCAAATCTCTTAGACAAGAAGGAACCTTTAATAGCTAAGCATACAAATCTCAAACTGGCTTGACCTCGTTCAACGAGACCCAAGTGGTCTTAAAAGCCTAGTTTACCTCTAGACACTAGCCTGACCTTGTTCGGAGGGACCCATAACAGTCTCCATATTTCAGTTTTCTCGAACGTTGGTCCGACCTCGTTCAGTAGGACCCATAACGGTCTCCACACCCCAGTTGTCTTTGAACTGGTCTGACCTTGTTCAGTAGGACCCATAACGGTATTGAAAATCCAGTTCACCTTGACTCCAATAGTTATAAGAGGAGGATAAAGCTTTATCATGATGCAAAGCATAGCATTGAAAGATCATAAAAGGTCAAGGATCTTGTCCTAAAATGGCTTCAACTCTCATCAAAATGGTCATTTCTTCAAGTAAGTCCTTGCACCTGAGAATCTATCACATAAAACATCTAAGTCTTAGGAGGAGATAAGGCAGTGATATAATGGGGATAAGGTATTTTAGTTCAATAATTTTAGCCTATGAGTCTATAAGGATGAATTATAGGGGCACAAAATTATTATCGATGCATGGAGGTAGATCTAATGGAAACCCACCTAGGCAATCAACTCTCCAGGAAAGAGGTTGGGTGTTGAATACCTTCAATGTTAATAAGCTACATAGGTTGGTCTCCTAAGGAGCCTTTTCTTTTATCTTGATAGGGAAAAATATTGAAAAGCATAAAAAATGCTAGGCAAAAAAAGAGTTGTGCATTTGGGCTAACACCTACTCTGAATTCATGGTGAGATGACAGGCTCCAATCATGAGACTGCCATATGGGTAGAGGTTAGAATAGAAAAATGAGAGCTAGAAGAAAGCCAATACTTACCTCTAGACCTATGGCAAGCTAACAGGCTCTGATCATATGGCCTTTGAAGGTAGAGGTTGGATAGATAGGGGCATCCCTCCTAGACCAAAAATCCATGAGACCCATGGTTGCCAGGCCTCAAGTCAAACGATGGAAAAAGTGAAGAATAAAACTCCTTTGATCTAACAACAAAAACTCTAGAGAATTCACCTAGGGATAAAAGGTGTACTTAAATGCATTCTCATCAAGCTCTAGCTTTTCAGAGTTCAAGTTTTAGTGGGGACCATCAAACCTAACAGGAATTCCCTGAAACTTAATCTCATAGCCTTATAACTAGTTACTCAAAAACCAAGGCAGAATTAGAGAAGAAAAATACTAGTAAAGCCAAGTGTCGCTATCTTATACCAACCTGAGAGAAGAAAAGTTTAAAGTGTAGGAATCAACTTGTTATGAAGGTTTTAATTTGGAGAAGGGAGAAAAGAACAAAAATCTATGACCTTATATAATCAATCATTTATGGTTGTCATAGGCTATCAACTTTGCTACAAATGCATGAGTCTCATTGCATATCATAAAAGTTTATTGCATGTATAAAAGAGTCTAGCCATAGGAATCCTAAGTCTGAGTAGTACACAGAAAGATTTGTCCTATTTTCGGTGCTACCTGACCAAAGTATGTCTGACTCCTCTCACTAGGGTAGAAAGTCTTACATCTAAATTGGTCATCTTAGGAAGGGTATCTTCACTCTAAAGCCTTATTAGAGCAACTCTACCCTATTTATGAACCCACGAGAGGTGTAGGACTCCTAGCGCTAGCCCCCTATAAATTCTCAAAAAAAAATCATCAAAAGATATCAAAAATCAAAACGGACCTAAAAGGCATGAAAGAGAGTTATGTTTCTCTTGTACCACCCCTGCCTAAAGCCCAATATTTTTTCTCTCTATTACAAATAAAATGGTTTTTCAAACTGACCTGACCTCGTCTAGCAAGACCAATCGCGGTCTCAGCAACCCAATTTTCCTCCAAAAACATTGGTTGGACTCTCTTTGGCAAGATCTAAATGGTTCTTAAAACTTAAAGGTTTTTCAAACTGGCCCGACCTCATTTAGCAAGACCAATTATGGTCTCGGTAACCCATTTTTCCTTTCAATACTAACCCAACCTTGTTCGGCAAGACTGAATTTAGTCTTGATGACCTAGTGTTTCAAGCCTTAAGTGTATACTTCTTTGTCATAAACCGAATCACATTGATTAATGACAAAGAAGGGCATCTGTAGATACCAAAATTTTATGATGCCCAAATGCTAATATATTTCAAAACAAGTGTTTGGAGGTGTTAAGCAAGAATCATGCAACCCACTATCTACAGAATGACACTCTGAACTATCATCCGTTATTGGACGACAGAATGGACGTTGTCTACTACGAGATGGTAGAATAGGATCACCGTCCATTATTGAACGACAAAATGTAATGTCGTTCACTACGAGATGGCACAATCCTTTCATCGTTCGTTGTACCGAACGTGTGGATAATTCATGACTTATATCTATCTCATCCAACTGCCTTGTATGTCTTCTAGGGCAGGTGAACTCTTCTTAGATGAGTCTTTCTTCCAAGGGAAGACTCTCATAGATAGGTCTTATCCTCATCTAGGATAGACCTAGATCCATTTGGAATCAGGTTTGGACCCAGAAAATTCATTGATCAATATCTTTTTCTGAAATCTATAAATAGGGGCTCACCCCTATACCCTAATCATTTGAAAATCTTATACCTAAGTGTTGGCCTTGGAGAAGAAACATACCCAAGTCCTGTCTACACTCTCTCTTGGCATCATTGAAGAACACTCATACCTATATAGAGGTGCTAACAGGCAAAAATGAGCTTGAACGATAAAACAGAACCTTGAATCTGAAAAAGGTATTTTCCAGATCCCTAATCTGCTTATTTCAATTTATATAATCTTTTGATTGGGTGTTTATACATGTTTTGTATTTGTTTGCATACCTAAATCTGTAATGGTGTGATTCTAGCTATAGAGATTGAAAAACCTATTTTGACTTTACCTTTCCTTCAGGCAAATGATGACAAGAGCTTGCGAACGACATCCCCATAATTTCAAAAAAGGATTTTGTGAATCCAGGTAAGTCTTATCTTTCTCAAACTTCCAAATTTTTATCATCAATATATGAAGTTATACTTTTTCTCAGTCTTTCTATTTACTTCGAGTATGTGTTGTGACATTATCAGTTTTGCTATGAATATCACACACTTATTTGAATATCCATTCGTATATCTAGCTTGGTAAGGCAGATGTGATAACATCATAGACACCCTAGATCACTTAGTGGGTGTAGTAGGTCAATAGGCAGACCCATAGGAGGCAACCTACAACATGTTGCTCAGGATCCCTTGACAATAGAATCACATATAAGCGGTTCATGAATATGAACCCTCCTACATTCACCAAAAAGTCAGACCCAAAGTCACTAAGAATTGGGTTTAGGAAATCAAGAAAATCTTTTGAGTACTTTAGGTTTCTGATGACCGAAAGGTCGACTTCGGGACATACCGATTGAAGGACAATGTTGAGCATTGGTGGCCGACCGTACGCAAAGTTAAGTTCCAAAATGGACCTATCACTTCGGTATAGTTTACCAAAGTTTTCTATAGGGCATATTTTTTGAAGCATGAGGGGAGTTACAAAATGCAAGAGTTTCTCAACTTGCACTAGGGAGGTTCCACCATGGCTGAGTACACCACCAAGTTTATGACCCTAGAATGATATTGCCCGAACGTATACACCACCGATAAAGAGTGGGCTCTGAAGTTTTCCAAAGGGCTAAAGTCAGCCCTAAGGGAGAAGGTCTAAACATGTGGACCTACGACACTAGAGTAGGCCATTAAAGTGGCCATCGACCACCCTTCTAGGTGATGACTGAATGGAGTCACAAAAGAATCAGTCCACCAGATCTGGACAGCAATATTAAGGTCAGAAGAGTTGGCCTAACAAGAACCCTGATGGAAAGAAGTTTGTTCCACCTACCAAGAGGCAAAAATTTTAAAAGGATGCCCAGACGCAGCAACAACAGTTGAAGGAGGAATGCACGAAGTGAAAACAACCCTATCCAGAATGCACGTGTCCCCGTGATACCAAAGCCTATCTATACTGTAACAAGATGGGCCATTTATCACTGAGTCTCAACAGAAGAAGTATGATGAATGAACTTGAAGTGATGGATCATCACTTCCTCAACAACAACCCTAGCGATAGCAGCCTCAACAACAAAATAACTAGTAGAAGGTAGTTAGATGCATATATGCTACCTCCATTGAACAACTGACCCAGGATGATCTAGTGCAAGGTATTATGCCAGTCTCTAGCTTAGCGACACTCGTTTTGTTTGATTGTAGTGCATCACAATCCTTTATTTCTAAGAATTTTGCTAAACAACTAAGCATGAACACTGAACCCTTGAAATATTTGTTAGATGTGTAAAATCCTATTGGGGCTAGATCTATGTGTGCATCTTATATACCTAGCATATACATTGAATTAGATGAGCAACATCTATCTGCAAATTTAATCCTTCTTGATATGACTGACTTTGATGTTATATTGAAAATTGATTGACTATATGAATATCATGCAAAGGTTCTATGTCATGAAGAAAAAATTAATATTTAGATCTGGAGTTCTAAAAGTAGTGTTCAAACTTTTCCACTTTGCTCTGAAAGATCGGGTCATCTCAGCGTTGAAAGCGCATAAGTGTCTATAGAAAGGATGCACTACCTTTCTGGTCAGTGTCATTTTAGAAGAGCCAAAGACCGTGCCTATGGAAGAGCTGGAGATCATGCATGATTTTCTAGATATATTTTTAGAAGAATTTCTTGGTTTGCCTCCACATCGCGAAGTGGAATTTTGTATCAAGTTGATGTTAGGTACAACACTCATTCAAAGGCACCTTATATGATGGTGCCAACTAAACTAGAAGAACTAAATAAGCAACTTCAAGAGCTAATAAAGCGAGGTTTTATTCGTTCAAGTGTGTCATCATGGGGAGCACCGGTCCTATTCGTGAAAAAGAATGATGGTTTGATGAGACTCTATATCAATTACAGATTGTTGAACCAGGCTGTCATAAAAAACAAGTACCTCTTGCCTCGAATAAAGGATTTGTTTGATCAATTGCAAAAGACTCGAGTATTTTTAAATATCGATCTTAGATCAGTGAACCACCAACTCAAAATCAAAGATGATAATATTTTAAAGACAGTGTTTTGATCAAGGTATGGGCATTATGAGTTCGTGGTAATGTTGTTCGGACTCACTAATGTGCCAACAACATTTATGGACTTGATTAATTGAGTTTTTCATCAATACTTGAATTCATTTATCATTGTCTTTAGAGATGATATCTTGGTATATTTTGAGAGCATGGAGCAACACCGAGAATATTTGAGAATTGTTTTGGAGACAAGTGTGAATTTTGTCTCAAGGAGGCAATGTTTTTATGCCACATAATTTTGAAGAATGGAGTATGTGAATCCTGCAAGGTAGAAGTTGTGTTGAGTTAGAAGCAACCAATGAATATTGGTGATATTAGAAGTTTTCTTGGATTAGAGGGTTATTATTAATGATTCATCCAAGACTTTTCTAGGATTGCTTTACCATTGACCAAAATCCTCATAAAAGAGGTTAAATTTAAATGAAATTGCAAATATGAGGAGAGTTTTTAGATTCTAAAGAAAAAGCTCATAATCACACATGTTCTGACCTTACCATTTGGTCATAGAGGTTTCATGGTACACACTGATGCTTTAAGAGTAAGTTTGGGATGCATGTTAATGTAACATGGGAAAGTCATCCCTTGTGCATCTAGGCAACTTAAGGTTTATGAAATGCATGATTTGGAATTTGTATCATTGGTGCTCACATTGAAGATCTGGGGGCACTACTTCTACAAAGAATAGTTTGAGGTAATGATTGACTATAAAAGCTGAATATGAAGCAACAATGTTGGCTAGAGTTTATTAAAAACTATGAATTCACCATCTTTTATCATCCGAGGAAGGCAAATGTTGTAACTGATGCTCTTAGCCACAAGACTGGAGGCATCTAAGCCAGCCTCATAGGAAAAGGATGGATATTAGATTTTGTTAATTGAAAACCCTTCATGGGATACCATGGTACTATTCAGCTATTCAGTTTGATCGTGCAACCTGAGGTCCTTACCATGATTATTGCAATGAAGAAAGAGAATCCTCAGTATGAGAAGCTAAAAGTGCAAGCCCTGCAAGAGGATACATTATTTCATCTCAAGGATGATAGAAGTATTTAGATGAAAGAAAGACTTTGGGTAACTAATGACCCAAAATTAAAAAAAGAATTACTAGATGAAGCCCATAAGACCAAATACATCATTCATCCAGGCAGCACAAAGATGTTCAATAATCTGCAACTGAAATATTAGTGGAACAACATGAAGTGAGAGATTGCACAATTCGTCATAAAATGCTTAACCTGTCAATAAGTTAAGACTGAGCATCAAAGACCTGGTGGAGTTATGCAGAGGATAGAAATTTCACTATGAAAATGGAAAGAAATTATAATGAATTTTGTGGTATGATTGCCAAAAACTCTTAGGCAACACGATGCAATTTGGGTTATAGTTGACATACTTACTAAGTCGGCCCACTTTTTGTCTATCCAGTTTAATCGATCACTTGAGAGTTTGGCCAACTTGTACGTCAAGGAGATCGTACGTCTATATAGAGTACCAGTCTCAATCATATCATATCACGATCCATATTTTACATCATGATTTTGGGGACAATTACAACGAGCTTTGGGAACTAAGTTGAAGTTTAGTACTGTCTTTCATCCCCAGATTGATGGTCAGTCAAAAAGGACCATGAAAATGCTAAATGACATATTACGTACGTGTATACTAGACTGAAAAGGTGACTAGGATAAGTGCATGATAATTGCTGAATTTATATATAATAATAGTTATTATGCCAGTATCAGGATAGCTCTGTATGGTAGGCCTTGTCGGTCTCCAGTATATTAAAATGAGGTTGGCGAGCAAACCATCAAGTCGTCAAAGGTTTTGTAGCACTACACTCAACAAGTACAAAAAAATTGAGAACGATTGTGCACTACTCAAAGTCGACAAAAAAACTATGCAGATCAATGGCATAGAAAGCTTGCTTTTGCAGTTGAAGATATGGTTTTTCTTAAGATATCTTCTACTAAGAACATTTTTTATTCGAGAAAAAAGAAAAGTTGAGTCTCAGATACATCAAACTTTTTAAAATTCTAAAGCGAATTGGTAAGACAACTTATCGTATAATGCTACCACCTCAGTACGTACAAATACATGACATCTTTCATGTCTCGATGTTAATAAAGTATATTCATGATTCAATGCACGTTATTTAGTATGAAGATGTGGACATTCGAGAGGATCTGACTATGGAAGAAAGGCTAGTAGAAATCATGGATTAGAGAGATCAAATGTTGAGGACAAAAGCCATTCCACTCGTTAAGGTTCGTTGGCAACATCATAAAATTGAAGAATGCACATGGGAACCTGAATCCAAGATGAGGGATAAGTAACCCTATCTATTCAAGTAGTTCTTGTAACAGAATTTCAAAGACGATTTTTTTTTTTTAGAGGGGTAGGATGTAATATCCAGGAATTTGGATAAATACTTAATTGAAATATGAAAAAATTTATGAGATATATTTTGTGATTTTCGAGTTTACAATTGCATTCGTATTAAAATTTTGATAAAAAATAGTTTTTATTTCATAAAAAATAGAGTTGAAATGTATTCAGGTATGGCCGACAAGTTTCGGGGCTTTAAGAGTCGACTCCTTTTAAGAATCTCTCTCTCTCTCTCTCTCTCTCTCTCTCTCTCTCTCTCTCTCTCTCTCTCTCTCTTGGTGGCTGAACCACATTCAACCACCAAGCCCACAATGTCTTTCCCTCTGTTTGGTTTTAGCCTCAACTACCGATTCTCATCACCATCACTACCAAGCTGCCACCCTCTTTTCGCTGCAATGCCATCACTTTCACCAGAGATTTCAGACCAGCCACCAGTCCCAACAACCTCACATCGCTCGTATTTGTGGAGAAAAATTCTCTTGGGTATATTTGAGAATTTTCTATCTCTTATCATTACGGTCTATAAGGTAGGTATTCTTATGCAAATTTAACTAGAATTATGTGATGTTGATACACCCATGCTTCTGAAGGTTCGACCCCTACATGATAGTCATATGACCCTTATCACTGGGTCGACCCCTGCTTCCAAGGGTTCGACTCTTATTGAGTCTAAGACTTAAATAAGTGTGAATTAACTCTTCTAAGAAAGAAACAACCTTTATACCTTGTGTATCAACTCTTGTGAAAAGAGTCATCTCTTTTGAAGCAAGAGTCGACCCTTGTAGGTGAAAATTCAACTATTTGAAACAAACATTATCGGTCAACTCTATAATTGGATGAGTCCACTCTTAGCAATGAAAAGACAACTCCTTTGACCCTGAATATAGGTATATGATGATATGACCCCGGGTAAAGGATATATTTGCATACTAGGATATGCACAAAATATTTTTGGCTCATATGGAACTCGTAGTTTAAGGAACAAGACTGAGGTCCTGGTAAATATAGGGTGTAGCATGTGTCTAGGTATTGTAAGGCATGTAAGGTATCTATGAACTACTGATGGCTCTGCAATGAGCTTGGGGGTTTTGAGGAACCCTTTTAAATGCAAAAACATACATGTTAACCATGCACACCTAAATAAATAATGGTGCCTTCACCGGTGAGTTGCTCGAATGGTTCAAGGCACTAGAGTAATAAAAATATAGTTAAGAGATAAATGACCCTCATAACCATTATGTATGCATCTGTTATCTTGGAGAGGATAGGCGGTACAAACCTTAAGTGCCCCCTGATAGGTTCATCTATCTTCTTGATGATTTATGGGAGCAAGGTGTCACAACTGGTTTCGATGCACTCGAGGATTAGGAAGTCAACACTATCAATGTGTCCAAGATGATAGTGCCCAACTACTATAGTTAGTTAAGGATGCATTTTAATTCTTGTTGGTCCTATGTGGGAGTTATCTCTCGGTCATGGGCCGCTCACTTTGGAAGTCAGGGGTGGGTAGGCCTTCAAAAAATCTAAAGTACATAGAATAATAAACACCCGAAGTGGTTTCTCTCATTGTCTTATGTGTCCTCGTATACTCAAGGAACTGTAATTAAGAGAAACAAAGACTTTGTTGATCACACAACTTTGCATTTGAAACTGATTAATGTTGCTTAGCAAGGACAAGCTTCGAGTAAGATATACACAAGACTATGAACTTCAAGTAAGTTGCTTGAAGACTAAGGTCACACTGAATGATAGCATATCATACTACACTTACTATATCTTTCCATAATTGTTTTATGGATATTTGCTCTGCTATCTGAATGAGAATATATGTGAATGTTACATAGCTCTTTGTAAATTTGGTGTATATATCTATCAAGCTTTCTTCAATCTGACCCCTTTTGATGGGGCGCAGGTAAGCAGTGACAGCTACACAGTGCGGACCAGGATGCAGTGCAGGGACGACAAAGCAAGACTTCTTGGCTCAATTCATTTTTTATATTTTGGCTCCATTTTGTATATTTTGATAAACATGTTATTGTTCATAAACTCTGGATTTACAAAATTTGTCTTATACTTTCTTTTGGAATGATATACGTGTTTTGATTAAATTTATTTACTTTCATACTTTTTAATTACTCGAATTTATTTGAAAAACTGAGGGGTTGGATTCTAAATAGAATCCTCGTTGTTAGACCCAAATTCAAACCCTATGATGTAAAGTTGGATTCAGGCCAACGCAATTCACCTTTCTCCTATAACCTGCCTGTGGATTTGCTAAATTAGGCTAACCAAATGATTTTCCGCCATGTTATAATCCTGTTTTACATCACCAAAGAAAATTTCAAATTTTCTTGAATTTTCCAAGCTAAAAATCTTGGGGTGTTACACATCGGTCATGTAACTGCTTAATTTTATTGCCACTTATTGTTGGATGTATGTATCATTTCAAAACCTTTTCTTATATGAGGAGTCAGTTTCCCCGCAGAAAATCTCATGGGGGTATGAACCTGGATCCAGGTCCTAAAAAGAAAATGGATTCAGTCCTTCTTTGTGTTTCCTTCCTGTAACTCACCCAAAATTGTCTAACTTATTTCAAAACAATTTTTGATGTTTAATGATTCCTTCATTTGAGGTGTATCATACTTTAAAAAAATAATAAATTTTTAGGTTAGAAATTTTGAGGCATTACAAACCATCTTGTCTTACTGCTAAACCCATTACATGTTTATCAGATCCGGTTAATCTTAATTGGACCCAAAAGCATTCTTAAGTGGATACTTCCTTCCAGACCTGAGTATCAAGTGTGGATCCATTGTTTCTTTCACTTGGATATTTAGTGGATCAAACCCCAAAACTATTAGTGCATTCATGTTTTTCAGAAGTTGTAACAATTATTTGCTTCTTAAGGGTGGAATAAAATTGTAAGAAACGCAAGCAGTATCTAGACTTGAGGGCAAGTTTTCTCCAACCAGGAGATGTGATCCAACTAATCGGGTGATTTTCTTGGATTTTTTATTATTTTCTCTTAAATTCATAAAAAACATGGTTCATACTATAGTTCTCATATTTTATTGACTCTCTCTCTCTCTCTCTCTCTCTCTCTCTCTCTCTCTCTCTCTCTATATATATATATATATATATATATATATATATATATATATATATATACACACCTTTCAATCAAAGGAAGGTCTGATGAAGATCGACGACGTTCCTTCTCTAATGATTGAGTTTTTTCATTGATCAGACTTTACATATTGGGTTTTTATCATTTATTTAGTAAGCAACATGTTTTTCATTTTGAATTTTTGATATTTAGATGTGTTAAGGGCTAAAAATCAATGGCCCACAATACTTTGTATTGTAAAGTTTAAAATGTATTATGAAACATCATTTTTTTTACGTTTTCAAAAACATGTCTAGATGTCGTAAAGTCTTCATGTAAAGCATATTTCTTACTAAATAAATTATAAAGAACAAATATATAAGGTCCAATAAATAAGACACTTAAACATTAGAGAAGAAAAGTCATCCTATCGTCATTGATTGTAGATTTTGGACCTTCAATTGGTTGGACAATTTTCTTATATATATATATATATATATATATATATATATATATATATATATATATATATATATATATATATATATATATATATATATATATATATATATATATAGGGTAAATATTGCCTACTAATGAAGGTAAGAAACTAATGAGTAGAAATCAATTTTTTCTAAAAAAAAAACAATTTTTGGTAAATCATGTTATGGATGTAATCTACATGGTTTGTTTAGTAGGAAACTTATTTTGAATTATGTGATTATGATAAGTAATTAGGTTTTTAAAAAGGTCCTAAAATCAATGGCCCACAATGTGCCAAAAGATCACATTTTTACATTAAAAAAACACAGTCCAAGGCTTGATCCTTAGCAAACAAACCATGCTGAACACGTCTATGTAGTTAGATTGAGTCGATACACCTGTAATTTATAGCTCATTAGCTCTTTACCTTCATTAGTAGCAAATATTTTTTCATATATATATATATATATATATATATATATATATATATATATATATATATATATATATATATATATATATATATATATATAGAGAGAGAGAGAGAGAGAGAGAGAGAGAAGCATTGTATATCATCCATATTACATACGAAACGACATTTACCAAGCAAGTAAAAATGCACCATTTAATATGAAAACGTGAGGGGGAGTAAACTTTATGGGCCATGGAATGATGTCACCATTTACACCTAAACATAAACTTGTTCAAAGGCATGCCCCATTTAAGACCTACTATTGAAAAGGGCATCCCTCCATTTTACCAACTCTGTCCACTATCTTGGAATGAAAGTCGCTGCCTTCGTCAACTGAAAGAAAAAAACTGTCATGCAATTAAACTTTTGTTGACTGAGAATATGGAGTTTGGTTTGTTCACCCAACTGCACGTAGCACACCTTCGGAGAACCCCCATGGGTTGGTAAGCAATCATGCGACCTTGTTTGGTATTGCATCAAAGTCCGCAATCCTGTAAAATCCTTTGGCATGTGTGGACATGCGGAGTTAGACACAGATTTATATGGTCATTATTTTAAAAAAATTTAACAAAATTTTATTACTTTTTAACAATAATTTAGTAAAAAAACAAATTTTAAAATATTAAAATACCAAAAAATATTTTTTTATTAATTAAAAATTACAAAATTACGTGTCCCCGTATTCCATTTTGGAAAATATTTTCCAAATTTTGAATCAAGCTTACATCCCATGTCTTTGTGTCCACCACTTAGTTTACAGGCACTGTGCCACTATGAACTGAAGCCTGTTATCTTGGAGTCAAAGTGGCACATTTATAACGATTTTTGTTCCTTCCCTCAAAAAAAAAAAAAAAGGTTTCATTTTCCTCGAGAAAAAATTCAGTGAAATGTCTCCCCATGTAAAATTATGAAAAAAGTATAGAGAGCGCACAAATACAAAAATAATTAAATGTTGGTTTCAGAATAAAATTATGAGATATTAATTTTGAACTATTGTATATTTTTGTATTTTATCATCCCTTAGAAATTCGATGCTACAATTGTGATAATTTCAAAACCACAGCCCCTATTTTTGACGGAGCCGAAAACCTGCTGTTTTGGAATTAGTAAAATTGCCAGAAGAAATTTGCAAAAGATTGTGATAACACCAGCATATATATGGGTCTCACATTTAGGGGTGTCAACCAGTAGGGTTTACCTGGACCAAACCCTATAGGGTCCGGGTATGGTGATAAATAAAAAGACCCGATTAAGACTCGGGTTCGGACCTAAAGGTCCAATTAATTAATACATGGATCTAGATATAGTTTGTAAAATTGTATACCAGACCTGAGCCCGACCAGAGTTCCAATTAAGACCCGTAATTTTTCAGTGCAAAAATGATAAAAAAATATTGTTTTACCGGGTATAGTCTGAGTCTGGTTCGTGTAGTTTTTATCGGGTCCGGGTATAATTTCTCTTATAATAGACATGATTAGACCCAGATCCAGATCTGATAACATACTCAAAACTTCTGGTTCCATCTGAGTCCGAACCAAACCCGACCCGTTTACACCCCTACTCACATTGCTGCGCGGATTGATTTTGAATGATCAGTCACATTCGGTTATATTACTTTTCTTCAGTAACCAACCACTATTGTGGCCCATCACGTGCTTGAAATGTCACGTAGTTGCTGACAATTTTGAAGTTTCATATATGCATTTTTCGTTTAATGTAGCTTTCAAACTTTAATAATGCGCGCACTAGATTTAATTTATTATTGTTTGTGGTCGGTATGGAGAGGATTCTACCAACTTGCCCTTTCCCTACATGGGAAAATGCATTAAGAAGCAGGGGAGCAATTTCATATAATTAATAATGATAATAATAATAACAAAGCAATTTCCTATTTATAATAAGCCGTGGTGATATGAATACCGATCGGGTGCAATCACATGGCATAAAACTTTGTGCCTGATTGCCCTCCATCATGCCTTGGGCCTCACACCTGACCTGGCAGGTCCTGTTCCTAAGAGGGTGATCAGGTGCTTAATGCACAAATATTTGTGCAATCATATTGCATATTTTCACTGGTGCTATATGGTTGAGCACAGGAGACACTGCTGTCCTATGGGTTAATTTTAGGGTTTTTAGGGTTCATTTGTTTCACTCCCATGAAAGGTCCTATTCTCATGGAAGGGAAGGCCCTTTCATGCCAACATGGACGGATTTTTTTTATTTATTTATTTATACCAGCTTAGCCTTCTCATGAGAATACTTTCATACAGAAGAGATATGGAAATATTTTTACATGAAGTTGTAGGTGGTGAAAAAAAAACCCAAGCTCGGAGCTTTCCTACTATGATGATTTCATAATGTTTGTTTTACTCATGGTGGGAAAGGGAGGTAAATGGGTACCAGATCAGAAGTTCTTTATGAAAATTGCATGAAACAAACGGGCCCTTAGTTTATTTCGGGCCTTTCTTTTTTTTGTATAGAAAGGCTCTTTAACATAAAACAGTCTCTTTCTTAGGGGGTAAAACAAATATCTTTATGATTGCGAAAAAGTATCTTTTCTATCAAAATGGAGTTACACCTTTCCCAAGGGGAAAGCATTTTCCGGCATGAGCACCACTTTGAAAGGAAAGTGGCTTCTTCCCTTGAGTGACAACTTAACAAATGGCCCCTTATAGTGTTAAAAAGGAAATAGAAGAACAAAAGAGTGTGAGAATTGCTCACACTCTAGATGATTGATTCATGATAAAATCTTGGTATTAAACTCAATGGTGATGCAAAAAAATGAGGCAACCAATCGAAGCATCTTGAGAGATTGCGTCAACCCTTCAAACTCTCTCGAAACATCTTGCATCAACCCTCATTATTGGAGAAAAACACTATTTGTATTCTCACTTGCTCAAGCAGTACTTGTGATGGACCCTCCCTTGACTGACTGATGCGCATGCGAATGCTCTAGAGCTATCTTTGGCACAGAAGGCTAATCTCATACTGGAACCAATCTGCATAGATGCTACCTAAATTTCCACTTCTACCAGTCCTAGCAAGGATCAAGGTTCCGTTATAATGCCAGTCTTGGCTCATACCTTCACTTGATTAGCACAATCAGTAAAAATAATTAAAGCTTGAGCACAGACAAACTACTGGCACACATGATTTACGTGGTTTGGTGTTGTCACCTACGTTCACGGTATAAACTCCACTCAACAATGGGTGTCAGGCCTTGTTAGTATATTTATAACTTTTGTACAGAGATTCAATTAGGAGTCTTACATCAATTAACAATTCCTAATTAAGAAGGGATAAGTACAATTATCCTGAGAGGGACTCCTCAATGTTGAACGTCCAACCAGAGTCCTTGTGAGTCTCTTCTTTATCTTGGGTCTTTGCAGTCTTGATCTTGATGGAGTCCTCCTGGACTAGTGTTTTTTTGTCTTTTCTTTTAGATTGGAGTATTCTGGTCTACACATCATCGGAATCTTCTAGTCCACATGTCCCTCTAGTGGAGGGGAGTCTTCTAGTCCACACGTCTCTCCTCCGATAGTACCTTTCAAACTGGGCATAGGTGGAACAAACAAACCCAGTTTGAATTTGAGGTCCAAAAATTGAGATCGAGGAAGAGCCTTGGTAAATATGTCTGCCAGTTGTTTTGAGGTTAAAGTGTACTTGGTCACAAGAGCTCCCACTACAACCTTTTCACAAATAAATTGGTAATCGATTTCAATATGATTCATCCATGAATGAAATGCATGATTGATTGTGGTCTGTAGAGCAGAAACATTATCACAAACATAGGCCACATTAGTTTTGCAGTAGTGGAGATCATGGAGCAATATTCTACTTCAAAGCTAGACTGAGCAACAATTGGTTGTTTCTTTGCACTCTAGGATACGTAGTTCACACCTAAAAATGTGCTGAATCCAGATGTAAATCAATGTGTCATAGGACAACCTGCCCAATCAGCATTAGGGAATGCATAGCGGTTGTAGAGGACTGAGTCAAGAGGTGAATTCCATGATTTAAGGTTCCATGAACATAACGTAAGATTCTTTTTACCATATGAAAGTGATGATTTGTAGGATTATGCATGAACCGACTTTCATAATTAACACTGTATGAGATATTCGGTCTTGTCATTGTCAAGTACTGGAAACCACCCACAATACTTTTGTAAAAGGTATTGTCATGAAAGAGCAGACCACCATCTTTTGCAACTATAACATTTGTAACCATCAAAGTTGGAACAGGCGTAACTCCAAGCATCTGTGATTTATCTAAGAGTTCATATGCATACATTTTCTAATTTAAGAAAATACCACCTTTGAATTTTTGAGCTTTAATTCCCAAAAAGAAGTGAAGAAAACCGAGATCTTGCACGGTGAACTCTTCACTAACTTGATTGACAAGGTTGTTTAAGAATTTTGAGTCATTGTTCGTTAAAATAATGTCATCTACATGTAAGAGCAAAATTGTATTCATAGTCCTTAATCTTCATATGAATAATGATGGATTCACAATGATAGAAAAGAATCTCAGTAATGATAAGAAGGTTTTAAATTTGCCATACCATGCTTTGGGAGCTTGTTGCAGCCCATATAGAGCTCACTTGAGCTTACACGCATACTCAAGTCTTCGATTATCTTGAAACTCAAGTGGTTGTTCTAAGAACACTATTTCATTTAAATGACTAGAAAGGCATTCTTCACATCAAGTTTACAAATCTCTTAGTTATGAACAAGTGCCAAGTTAAGGAAAATGTAAATAGTAGCAAGTTTAATAACTGAAGAGAATGTCTTCATAAAATCAATATCAGGGATTTGGTCAAAACCTTTAGTAACCAATCTTGCCTTGAGTTTTTCTAGAGTGCCATCACTCTTCAATTTAATTTTATAGACCCACATACACTGGAAGACATGTATATTGGGTTCTCATGGAACCAATTCACATGTGCCATTCTTATGCAAGGCTTCCATCTCTTCTTGCATAGCCTTATTCCAGCCTTTATGGTTTAGGGCTACCTTTAGAGGTCTACGCTCAAGAGGAATACTTAGAGGTATGAAGTATTTGGGATTCAATTTAACTATCCTATCGTTCATGTGGGTTACCATATGATGTCCACTAATAGATGTCAAACCAGATTGAAACTCACAAAAATCAGTCTCATGATCAACATTTAAGACTGGACTTCTAGAAACAAAATTGGATTCAGATTCACCTGTGATTACAAATTGTTCCATCTCTATATCAGGGTCTGGTCTTGGTTCCTGCGTGATATCAGGATTAACTCTTAGATATGATCTTGACAACCTCTCACTCTTTAAACCTGACCAGCTCTTTTGACTAACTGCTTATTGAAAACAAGGTACCTTGTTTAGAATATGAAAACAAAGATTCATCAAATACTACATGTCTGGAGACATAAATCTGACCAATAGGAGAAAAAAGATATTGATAGCTTTTGTGTTGGTCACTATACCCCATAAAGACACATGGTAAGGTTTTAGGGTCAAACTTGTTAAAGGCATAATCCTTTAGATAGGGATAACATCGACACCCAAAGACCTGTAAGCTAGTAAACTTTGATCTTTTCTAAAACAATATTTCATATGGGGATTTCATATTCAGATTAGGAGTTGGCAGCCTATTAATTAGCCATGCCGTAGTGAGAAAATCCTCAACCCAAAAATGTGTAGGGGTCTAACCATGATGCATCATAGTCAACCCATGCTCAGTTATAGACCTATGACATCTTTCAGCCATGATATTCTGCTCAGGCATTTTAGGACATCTCTTATGGAGTATGATGCCATGATTTTTAAGTGTTCTTTTAATTCAAGTCCCATAAACTCTTCACCTTCATAAGTTTAAAAAAAATATATTTTTTTTTCAAATTGGGTATGAATCATAAGGTGTAGTTCAATAAATTTGGAACATAGATCTGACTTATGTCTTAAGGGAAACAACCAGGTGTACCGTGAAAACTCATCAACAAAAATAGCATAAAAACAAAATTTTTGGTGGGACACGATAGGGGCAGGTGCCCATAAATCACAGTGGATTTTTTTAAAGACCTCTGTGTAGTGTTCTTCAACAGGCAAGAATGGTAAACGACACAGTTTTCCCATCTAACAATTGACACATATACCAATCTTAACAGGCTTCGATTTTATTGTAATTAAATTATTTTTTGAAAGAAAATCAAACAACTTAGCTTGAACATGACCAAGTCTTTGATGCCACACATCCCAACTAGTATCTCTAAATCTAGTAGAAAAGAAAACACGATTGGTGTTCTTCTCTTTATTTTGCGAACTATCAAAGCCATAAAGGTCACCAACTCTACTCCCGATTGCAACCATTTTGTTCGTCTGCTTGTCCTTAATCACAAAAGCACTTGATAAGAACTCAAATATATAAGGCATATCAGAAGTTAATTAACTCACAGAAACCAAGTTTTTTTTCATCTTAGGAACAACAAGAATGTTTTTTAAATTTACTGAATTATTACCACTGCTAACCTTAGAGGATCCATACTCTTCTCTGAACCATAATATTTGGAACAAGCATAGAGATTACTTGGATCAACAATAATGTGAGAAGTGGCTCCTGTGTCATGTCAAGGAACCAGGCTTAATCCTGTGTGTCCACAAGTTTCATCGCAATAAGGGCTTGAGGAACGTCTTTAGCTTGGTAGACATGGTTAAACCTATGCCAGCAATGTTAGGAAAACCACGAGCAAGAAACAACCAAAAGGAAACAAAGAACAAGAACAATCTAACGAAACACAAGAACACAGATTTACGTGGAAAAACCTCTCCTCAAATCCGAGAGAGAGTAAAAAACCACGGCCGCCCAAAGAGAAATCTTATTACTCTTATCAGACAGTTACAAGCTCTGGAAAGAAAAGCGAGAATATAAACAAGGCAAGGGCGACAACCCTAACCCTAACCAAAACGGGTCGGATCCACTGTAAACCGGGTCCCAAACATAAGCCCCAGAAAAAATTCTTCTGGGGGGGGTACTGCCCCCCTATAACCCCCCGCCAGGGGCGGCCCCCCCTAGACCCCCCGCCCGCTGACCGCGCAGCGGGACCCGCGCCGGGGGGAGCCCCCGGACCCCCCTTCCTGCAGGGGCAAAAACAGTGAATCAGGCTCCACAACTCATTAAGCAATTGAGAGCATTGTGGTTTATCTTGTGACATATTTGACACAAGACTCCTTTCTCTTTTCTTGTACTAGTCCATATGGTCCCCTTGTTAGGGTCAGGATTTCCTAATTTTGCATCATCTTTGTTAAACCGGCTCCTGGGTTGGCTGGCCTACATAAAATTTTGCCCAACATAGGCAGCATTGAAGTTAGCGCCATCATCTGAGTGGATCGATCACATGGTCTCTCTACCATGTAGTAGACCAACAACATCATCATAGGTGGGAATAGGTGGCGTCAACATTGTAGTAACAAAGGCATCATGATCATTGTCTTGGCCATTCAATAGCCAAAATACCATGGTTTCATCATTAACTGGTTTGCATATAGCAGTTAGTTCATCACAGATTCTTTTAAATTCCTGAACATATTCAGTCTCTAAAAGATTTTTCTCCCGGTACAATTAAAGTTTTTATGTTAGAAGGAACTCACAATCTTTACATACGTAAGCAAATGCCTTAACCAACATTTTTCAGACTACAACAGATGACTGAAGGCCAACCACAAGCCCCAAAACTTCTTTAGATAGGGTCCCAGTAATCCACCCACGAAGGAGCCAATTAGACTTCCTCTATGCCACAAATTCAAGTTTTGGTTGATCACTATTGGTTACTAGGATAGTAGCAGGTGCCCAGACATGTCCTGGCTTTCAATGACGCCATGAAGTTGGGTCTTCCATGATAGAAAATTGGAGTTGTTGAGCTTAATTGGAACAAAATTTTCTTCAAAGGTTGAATGGGTATGAAATTTTTGAGAGGGTAGAAGACATGTAGCCATTGAAGGTGATAAAGCTCTATCTTTCAGGTCGTGCAACTCTGATACCATAAAAACAATTGAAGCTTGAGCATAGACACACAAGCACACATGATATACATGGTTCGGTGTTGTCACCTGCATCCATGATATAAACTTCATTCAACAATGAGTGTGGAGCCTTGTTAGTCTATTTATAACTTTTGTATAGAGATTCAATTAGGAGTTTTACATCAATTAACAACTCTCAATTAAGAAGAGATAAGTATAATTATCCTAGGAGGAAATCCTCTATGTTGATCGTCGAACCAGAGTCCTTATGAGTCCCTTCTTTATCCTGGGTCTCTGCAGCCTTGATCTTGATAGAGTCCTCCTGGACCAAAGTTTCTTTGTCTTTTCTTTAGACTAGAGTCTTCTGGTCTACACATCACCAGAGTCTTTTAATCCATATGTTCTTCTAGTGGAGTGGAGTCTTCTAGTCTACACATCTCTCCAATACTCCTATCAAACTTCTTTCTTGACTGCTTGAACTAAAATCACTTTCCCGTTGTGATATGCCTTATTTTAAAGATGCCAAAGCTTAGCCATAACTGCATGGAAGACTTGCTTCCAACAAATCGTAAGCCATTCCTACCGAATCTCATATTGCAAATCACTGAATGGGCATCTCCTATTTCTAAATTTTACTATGAGTGCCCATACATTAGCAGTTATTCCATAACCAAACAATATGTGATGCACTATTTCTAATTGATTAACACACAATGCATATCTATTAGCCAATACGACACCAAACCTTTGTAGTCTCTCCTAGGTAAGCATTATGTTCTCACAACCCAAAAATATAAACCAAGAGGCCTTGGGGATGAGATCTTTATTCCAAATAGATAGTTGATTAATGTGGCATTTTCACTTGACTAGATACTCTTTGATCTATCCTTGACGATTGCACAAGTAATTGATTATATATTCTACTTTTACATCAATTTTTTGGAGAAGTATTGGTGTGCGCTTAGGCTAGTTGCAACTATTGTCTTCTTTATCGATGTGAAATAGGTTCAGGTCACTGACGTGAATGACTAAATGTGCTTAAAAGTGCGAAGGAACTTTGAGCTTGTAGGTGAGGTTGCCTACTCACTTGATGATAGTAAAAGGGCCCTCATATTTGTGGACGAGAACTCAGGTGGAGATTTCAAAAGATCTTAGTTCTCTCAGGGTATAACTTGACCAATACTTGGTCACCAACTTTAAACTCCATAGGGCGGCGGTTCTGATCCGTCTACTTCTTTATCCTCTTAGCAGCTTATGTAAGGACACCTAGGTCAGCTCCGTCTGATCCTACCAATCTTAAGCAAAATAATCAGCAAGTGGTGCCTTGCCCTTGTAGTTCGTTGTGATGATGTGTAGCATCTGGGGTTGTCTCCCTATTGTCAACTCAAAGAGACTATGGCTAGTTGATTCACACTTTTGTAGGTTGTAGGAGAATTGAGCAATGTCCAGAAGGTCAACCCAGTCTTTCTTATTTGAGCCTACAAAGTTACACATATATTATTCGATGAGAGCATTGGTTCTCTCCATCTGGCCATCTGATTGCAGGTGAAAGCACGTCGAAAATTATAATTTAGTCTTTAGTAATTGAAACACCTCCTACCATAACTTCCTTATAAAGCACAGGTCATAATCGTTGATGATGTTTTCTGGGATCCTCTATATGGTCATAACATGCTTAACGAATAAGCTTGCAATCCACTCAGCGGTACCTATGGGTGACATCAGCATGAAGATGGCATACTTTGAGAATTGATTGACCACCACAAATATTGAACTATAATTGTTCACCTTTGGTAATCTCAGAATGAAGTCCATGAAAATGTTCTCCCAATGACTGCTTAAAATAGGAAGAGGTTTGAGAAGTACTGCTGGCTTATGATTACTTGACTTATCCAGCTGAGAGATCAGGCAAGTGAAAATGTAACCTTCTATATCCTTCCGTATAAAAGGCTTGTAATAGGCATGTTCAACTAAGGCGAGTGTTTAATATTGCCTCGAATGCCTTGAATATTGGGTATCTTAACACTATTTGATACCATGAGACAAAAAATGTGGCCGCCCTTAGTCACTAGGAGGCATTTTTGCATCTAGAATCTCTTTGGTTTCTCTTGTTGATCTAAAGTCACAAGGTGTTGCACTAATAGATCAAACTGGATGTCATCACGAATACGATCGAGGAGGTCGCTTTGAGGCTGAATAGACGAGACAACCCTCTTTAGCTCCTGGAAGGCTTTCTAGCATGCATCCGACCAATCCTAACTTTGATCCTTCCAAAGTAGGTATGGGAGAAGAGAAACGACTAGAGAATACCTCTCGATGAACCAGCGGCAGTAATTCGCCAATCCTATGAATGACCAAAATTCTGACATAAAGTAGGTTAGCTTTCACTCAATGATGGCTCAAAACTTTTGTTGTCATTCGCAACATGCCACGTTCAACATGTCCCAAGAACTTGACTTCTTGATCAAACAAATATTTCTCACATTTCACATATAGGTCATTATCCTTCAACAACTGAAATACAATGTGCATGATCCTCGAGATTCTTGGTGTAGACAACGATGTCATCCAAGTAGGTAACTACAAACTGGTCTGGATATGGGTAGAAAATTTTGTTCATGAGGGTCAAAAAGGTAACAGGGATGTTTGTCAAACTGAACGACATCACTAAGAACTAATATGTTTTGTATCTTATCACACAAGTAGTTATGAGCTTATCTCCATCTACAATCTTGGCCTACTAATAGCCTGACTGTAGGTCTAACTTTGAAAACACTCGGTGTTTGTCAAATGATAGAACAGGTTGACGATCAATGGTAGAGGGTACTTGTTCTTAACTGTCACCTTATTCAGTGCCCAATAGTTTACCCACAGCCATTGGGAGTCATCATGTTTCTTCTAGAAAAATATGAGTGCACCGAATAGTGCCTTTGATGGACAAATTATGTTACCTCCATAGCTCCTTTAACTCTGGTGGAGACATGTGATAGGGGACTATAGTAGGGGGCTTCACACCTGGAAGTAGCTCAATCTTGTGATCTACCTCCCTTTGGGAGTTCGGAAGGCATCACCTCCTCAAATTCCTCCAACAAAGGGACCAATCTGGATGGGGTGTCTGTCTTCTGCATAGCTTCTACTTCATTGAGGGTCACGAAGAAGGTCTCATCTCCTAACTAATACCTTTCTTTAATTGAATCGCGAAAATCATATGTGTCTGTGAAAAGCCAACAAAACAAGTATGTACCATACAAAGACATTGCTCATCCATTATAGACACCACATTCAAGTCAGCTATGAAAGATGCTTGGTTCGCCTGCAAGAACTCCATGCCAAGGATCATCTTAAAATCTTTGTGTGGGGCCACCGATAAACAGCTAATAACAGACCATTCCCCCATCTTGAGAGTTACATTCTTCACTTCACGATGGATTGGCCTCGCTTTAGAGTTTACCACTTTTATGTGGCTCTCCTTCTTCATGGACTTTAAGCCCAACCACTTTGCCTTTTATTGTGAGATGAAGTTATGGGTGACACTTGAATCAACCATGGCCTATATGGCCATTCCATTCAGGGTGACATCTATATACATAAGTATCTTGCTGGACAAAGGCATGCTCACATTTTATTCCTTTAAGTGTTGAAACTCTTTGTAGAGCACTCATCCTTGGTTAATTTTCCGGTGGAGCTTCTGCCTAAGCTGCGTTCAAAGCCCCATCATCATTCATCTAGTTTGCATGTTAGTTCATGTTCTCGCCATACCGTCCTTGATACTTATTTTGATTTCGGTTTCGATTATCTTGGCAGTTTTGACCTAAGATGTTCGCTCTATCATCCCATTTTTTATTCTACCTCTTATCCCTGAAAGTTATTGTCTTAGAAAGAAAGAGAAAGAGTGGGGTGGGTACTCAGGCTCGGGGTCAGGTGGGCCATGGGGCGATTGTGCCCCTTTTGGGTCGAGCATGAGTGGTGCCCAATCTGAGTCAGGGCACTGCCCACCTGCACTCTGGGTCAAAGTGCCCATTACTCCCTTGAGGATTTTTCTGGGTTAGGGTGGGCACATGCCCAGCCTACCCACAACGTAGCTTCACCCCTGTATCAAAGGGAACCTGGACATTTTGCCGCTAACCTGATCGACTCTCCTAAAAATGCCCCTTTATACAAAAGGCACAACTTATTAGTGAGGAACTTTCAATCAATATTGTGAGTGTCATTGTGAATCAACTTGATTCTATTGTATCGGCCCAAAATTGATTCACGGCAAGTTGATTCGACCCTCAACTGATTCATAATATTTTAATATTTTTTAAAAAGGTTCTAATGTTTTTATAATATTTTAATATTGTAATTTTTTTTAAATTTAATGATTTTTTTATTTAAAAAAAAAACAAAAATGGTTGAATAAGCTCTATTTGTTTTAATATAACTAAGTCGGGCTAGGATTGGGCCAAGATGCATGTTGAGCCTCTCAAGTGCTTAATATCAGTCTCTAATCGGGCTAGGTCAGGAACGGCCCAAAGGCCACCCTAGGTCCACCAAACCCATTTTCATGATTCATTTTAGCTGACCCTCTTGTCCCCTTAGGACCCATTTGAATTGCGGACAACACTATATAGGGACATATTGTCCTGTCTTATACGGGTTGGGGGTGTGACAGGTCCCTTCCTGTCCAGACACCTAAAAAAATTATTATTATTTTCAAGTGTCTGGCAGTGTCCGTCCTCAGCTGTTCCTTGAGAGTATGTTTGATGCACCTTGTCCAGCAGAATTAAGATGGAAATCTCGCTGGGAATAGCGATTTTCAACAAATGTTGGATGCGACGGACAACGTTCCGCGCGTCCGTCATGTCTATAATAATATGTGATTTTCGATCCACCTCCTCCTGTTACATAATGAACTGGAATGGAGGGGACAAAAAAATGCATTGACAGGTGTGTCGCCCTTCGATGTGTCTCAGTCTCTCTTCCCCTCTCGCTCTCGCTCACCTTCCCTACTTCAAACTCACCATCGCCGTCAAGCAAGTCCCTCTCACACCCACCGTTGCCATCAAGCAGGTCCCTCTCACACCCACCATCGCGAAGCTCCTTTTCCACCCGCGTCTTGATGCATTCGAGATCCTTCCCCACCGTCGTTGTGTTCCTTTCCCACTGCACCAGGTGCATCCTTTCCCCTCTCTCTCGCCTTATACCCTAACCGGTAAGAGTCTGCTCCCTCTCTTTCCTCCATTGTATAAGAGACACCAACGAGAGGAAAACCACGGTAAGGGTCTCCCCCTTTCTTTCCTCCATTGTTTCTCCTCGAGCTCGCCTTCAGGATCACTGCCCAAGGACTTGTATGAGGAGCACACCTACGAGTTCGTCAAGTCGTTGATAGAGAGCAATGATTTCTATTCCAAGGATTGCAATGCTCAAAGAAAAGGCTGACGCGATTGAGACTGTTTGTAGATGGAAATCGATGGTGTTCAATTTTTTTTGGATTTATGATGTTGAATATTGGTTAATTTGACAATGGTGGTGGTTGGTTGATGGTTTTACCATATGGGTAGTGGAGAAACAATTGTTTTTTAAGGAAAAATGAAGATTGGTATGTTAGTTGGTGTTAATTGATTGATTTGGTGAATGTTGGTTCCCAAAAATTTGATGGGGTTGAAGATCAAAGAGTCCCCAGAGAATGTTGATATTGACGATCAGAGAGGAGCAAGTTGTTAGAAAAGTTTTAAAATATAAAATCCTTTTAAGTTTTGTTTCCCACCAAAAGTGCTTTGAAAATGTTTAGTCCCATATCTAAGAGAGAAAAGTTTTTCAAGTGGTTTAAATAAAGGGTTTGTTATCTATTCTTTACTTTGGTAAGCCTTGAGTCTTAAGGTGGCTTGCGGACGTTTTTGCGCATCGTGCAGCAACGGACACGTCGTTCACGCATACGTGTGCGTGCACGCGTGTGTGCGCAAGAGCGTT
Organism: Nuphar pumila; assembly: GCF_984573655.1. Lineage (NCBI taxonomy): Eukaryota > Viridiplantae > Streptophyta > Magnoliopsida > Nymphaeales > Nymphaeaceae > Nuphar > Nuphar pumila. The sequence goes on from NC_143256.1 coordinate 106,281,248, forward strand.
TGAGGCGTAATGTGGCATTTTGATGGCGCACTTCGCATGCTCGCAGCGGTGCGAGGTGCATATGGGGTGCAAATGTCCATTTTGTCTTTTCGGTTTTGAGATGTCTGACAGTTTGAAAGGTTTTAATTGCATTTATATTGAGTTTATGGTGCATTGTGGCTGTTGGACGGTTTTGAAGGCCTTTAATCTACAATTAAAGGTGGGTGACCGTTCAGGGACCTTTTCAAATCGTCAGATTTATGGCATTTAATCTCATTTATCGCAAAACATTTTGGCCTTACTAGAAGTCTATAAATCTCTTCGTTTTCTCATCTTTTGAGAGACGAATTTCTGACTCTCCAGTTTTCTCCTTTCTTTCTTCCTGATTTGGCTTGCAGAGTTCAAGTATGGGGAGAGGTCATTTGTTCTTGCGAAGCAATGACTCTCTGAGGTTCAAGCCTAGTTGCATCCTGGGAACTCAGTCGCAACAAACCCCTTTTTCATATCTTTGGAATTCCCGGAGTGGGGCGATTGAAGTTCTAAAGATAACGATCTTAAGAACATGCCTCTAGGCTTGAGCTCTCTATTTCCTTAAATCCTTTTTGTCACCTATTTGCACTAACAATTTTAGAACTTCAATATGGCCTCTGGTTCGACATCCAACTCCATCAATCTGCTTAGCCGTGACCTTGAAAAACTCGATCGATTTGATGGGTCAGACTTCAAGCGGTGGCAATCAAAGGTCTCTTTCTTGTTGTCTGAGTTGCATATCGACTATGTCCTTAAAAAGGCTTGTCCCACTGTTGTTGCTGGAGAAGTTGAGACAGAAGAACAGAAGAAAGAGCGAGAGAAGTGACATACTGACAACTATCGATGCAAAGGGTATATCCTGAACACTTTAGTTGATTCTCTCTTTGACTTGTATTCACCATTGGAGTTGGCTAGAGAGTTGTGGAATGCTCTCGAGATCAAGTATAATGCAGAAGATGCTGATAACAAAAGGTTTATCATAGCTCAGCATGTTAATTTTTCTATTGTTGATGATAAGCCTATACTTGCTCAAATTCATGAGATGCAAATATTGGCCTATAAAATCAAAGGAGAAGATATGTATTTTGAGAGACAAATTTCGGACTCTTCAGTTTTCTCCTTTCTTTCTTCCTGATTTGGCTTGCAGAGTTCAAGTGTGGGGAGAGGTCATATGTTCTTGAGAAGCAGTGGCTCTATGAGGTTCAAGCTTAGTTGTATCCTGGGAACTCAGTCGCAACAAACCCCTTTTTCGCATCTTCGGAATTCTCGAAGTGGGGCGATTGAAGTTCTAAATATAGTGATCTTAAGAACGTGCATCTAGGCTTGAGCTCTCCATTTCTTTAAATCCTTTTTGTCACATGTTTGCACTAACAGTTTCATTCTTCGTCTCATGGGGGGGATTTTGCAACATATAGAATGGGATTGCTTGTGCTGGTTGGTGCAAAATAAGAAGCAATCGATCACTCTGAAGCAGAGGAATAGAAGAGGATCAATGATTTTTTATGTTTATTAGATAAGAGAAAATAAAAAACTATGAAAATTTCGATGGATCATCTGTCTTGCATTATATGATCGAAGTAGCAGAAAAAAAAAAAAAGAATTGTGGTTCTGACATTAGTGGTGAATTTCCAAAACTTCTGTCTAAATAGTTTTTTGTTTATTAGAGCTTGTTTCTTTTTCTAATGTTGCTCCTTTCATTTGGTGCAATATGAGACTGTAACTAAGCAAAACGAAAATTGTATATTTTATTAGATAATTCAATGCAGTTGAACTAGGAAACACCATGAATTGGTGATGGGCCGACATACAAAATGCAGCTTCCAGTCAAATGATGAAATTGTAAGATGACCAATGCTAAGCTTATCATATAAAGAATCTGCAATGAGGACACAAACTTAAGGTGGAGTCACAAGTTATTTTTTGATGATCAATGTTAAACCATGTTATTTTGTCATGCGGATCAACCTATACAATGATTGCAACAAGTTATAACTACATTAAGCTGCACCTGCAGAACCTAAAAACCTCTTCTTCTCACCAAATGAAACAGCACGCACTAAGTGTTTCATTAATCGGGTCATCATATTTGCACATGATATTGGTTTTTAGCATGAAACATTGAATTCTTTTGTTTGTCTTGGTTGGTCATTTTCTTTCATTATCTACACCTACTAACGAGATGAGTTTCAGCTTGAATGGCCAGATTGTGGGAAGAGTATTTACATTTTCCTATGGAGAATGTATATTGAGTCCTTGTTAAGTCTTTCTTTTGAAGGTATCAACATTTCAAATTTCATACTGTTGTTTTTTTATCCCATCTATGATCTTATTGTTTTCCGACCATCTAATCTTGAATCTTTCAACCTGCTTTAGATTTGTTGAGATTGTTAAATTCAATTAGATGATAGATTCAGCTTCAAGACATGCACAGAACAATTTATTTCTGACCCACCTCTTAAAGCTATGGACAAACTCGCTCATTAGCAAAGTTTGATAAAGTGTCTTCAACTCAGCACCTTCTCAAATCACAACCACACTCCTGGCCATGTGGGTGACCCGAGCGGTGGTGACAGAACAGTAACGTTAAGCCACAACTTTTTCCTTTTCACTCTTTTCACGTTATCCAATTTGAGATCCATATTCGAGGCAAAAAATCATATTTGGGCCAAAAATTTAATTCAAGATCCATATTTAGGACAAATATCCAATTTGAGATTTTTATTTTTTAGGGCAAAAAATATCATTCAAGGTCTATATTGGGGGCAAAAATCCATATTTGGGGCAAAAATTCAATTCCAAGGCAAAAAATCATGATTTTAGATATAATTTTGTAATTAGATTTATATTCAGGCAAAAAACCATAATAAATTTGTTAAAAACATGTAAAATGGTGGACGGATCAGGTCATACGATCCAAAACAAAGTAATTTGACCCATTATCTATGACTGTCCAAGTTGTTCGCACATCGTCATCAAACAACAGACATTTAGAACGGACCAAACAAATGTTAGACTTGGAACCGTTATTATTCAGTTCTGTTTTTTTTTTTTTGTTCATTTCGTCCAACCCTGGACAAGCCATCAAACATACCTTGAGAGAGGTGGACAGAACAGAGGAGGGCATTGTTTTGGCGTCTGCGGGACACTCCAAAATCGTGTTCCATGCATCCAGCGGTGCACGGATGCACATGGGGCCCACACGCAGAGCATCCCGCGGACACATGCGTTCCTCACATCAAACGCCCTGTCAGTTCACTGTGGATGTATGCTGCCAGCCTGGATCATGGTCCACCCAATACTGACCATTATTTGGCAGTTCTGAGCACTGTGGGTCCAGGCGACATGGATCGGGTCAACCCGAACCAATCTCATGAATGATTTGTCTTTTCCCTCTCATCATAGAAATATATTGCCCACCTCTTTTCCACTTGTCGATTGTACGTATTCTCCTGTACAAACGGAAATGACAAGGATTGCAGATGTCAAGTCGCAGCCGCCGGACATGACCCATTGATAATGTGCCCTGAGTGATCCCAACCCTGGTTCGTGTGGGTCCAGCATGCGCCTAATTAATTAAACTCGACAACGAACGAACGGTCCTGGTTTGACATCTCCAACCCGAACCTGAATCTGATCATTATTTCTAACTTATGAAAAGTAACTTTCCCTGTCTTATTAGAATGGACCTGGATCCTATCACATCTTGGACCCTGTCTACTAAATCAAGATTCAAGCATTGAATTGTGATCGCCCCCTTATGTATTTGGATCCAATACGATATTTGCATTGTCGGGAAAAGGGACCTTAGTCTAGTTGACACCCAAGCTCTAGGATTCACTGAGTCCCTATTTCCATTGACATGCTAGACCTGGCCATCGAAATTTGTGACTATGCTACAAATCCAAAATTCAAATCCATATCCAATAAATTGTAAAGGGTCAATCTAGATTTGGACCACAAGAGATCCACTTATAGAAATATACAATTTAAAGGTTTACTGCAACACGAATTTTAACATTGAATGCATAGCCCTGCATTTCTTACTTGAAGTTTGGGGAGGGTTTCTGCTGCACAAGCCAAGTCAAGGTTTGTGGGAGTAGTAAAGAATAGAGTAGGTTAGGTCAAAGTCAGCTTGGTTGGCCGGTACAGCCAAAGAACACTTTTCTAAACACTTTTGGAGCCCACTTGACTGCAAACAAGTCAGGCTTGGGCTTGACCACTTGTGTGGTATGTATGCTCAAATTTGCCTATGAAATGAAATTTAGCATAACCTTGACCTAGGTTAGCCAAGTAGGAGTGGACGCATGGTAGACCGGGGTCTGGTCCTACCTGGAGCTTGCAAGGGCCCATCAAGATCGACCCTAACTCAGGCCCATCGAAAGTTTGACATAGGTTCTTGTTGGGCTCGAGCCGGGACTGTGTTGGGTGGGCGTGCCCTTTAAGCCCAACTATTAAATGGGTCAGGACCTTTAAGTTTCCACTTTAGGCTGGGCCAGGTTGTGCCAAACCCACCTCTTAGGGGCCAAAGCCCGGCCCATTTTGGGTAGGGTACCCGAAAGCTCGATGGGTACCCACTACAACAAAGCAGTAGATTAGCGACGACCATATTCCGTCGCTAATCCGTCGCCAATCCGTCGCTACAACTGTTAGTGACGGATTAGCGACGATGAGGCGACGGTATGCTTACGTCGCAAATTTTTCGACGCTAACTGGCGACGGAATAAGTCTGGCGCTAAGTGTGATGGACTAACGAGCGTTGTATTCCGTCGCCAATCCGCCGGAACTAAACGACGACCACGGCTTGGCGACGGATTTACGTCTGTCGCTAGATTTATATGAATAGCGACGAATGGTTCTGTCGCTAATCCGTCGCAAACACGAAAAAAAATTAAAAAAAAATTATTTGAAAATTAAATACCGAGAACGGTACAATTTATATTTCATGTACAATTTATATTTCCTGTAAATAAAAAACAAACCACACAAAAAAATCCATATAAAAAGAATCTACAACAATTAATCGTTCCACCTTAAAATTAACAAGTTTAATTATTTATAATTCAACAATTACAATTAGGAAACATAAAAAAATAGAACTTCTCCAACACAGTTCTCTAATCATCGCCAAGATTTTGTGCGTCTTCTTGTTCATTGCCTTTATCTGTCCCTTCAGCTCCGCTACGCTGATTATCGCTAGCAGCCTATACAAGAAAAGAACAGTCAGTATTGATAAACAAAATATAATAAAATAAATTACACACTATATGTGATTCTATCATGTGCTCATGTGTGTTCTAAGGCAATAAAAAAACTCTATATGTGATTCTATCATGCTCATATGTGCTCTAAGGCAGACAAAAAGTTATATACGTGATTCTATCATGCTCATATGTGTGTTAAGGCAGTCAAAAAATTGAATATGTGATTATAGCATGTTCATATGTGTTCTAAGGCAGCTAGAAAAACTCTATATGTGATACTACCATGCTCAGATGTGCTTTAAGGCAGACAAAAAGCTATATATGTGATTCGATCATGCTCGTATGTGTGCTAAGGCAGTCAAAAAATTGAATATGTGATTATAGCATGCTCATATGTGCTCTAAGGCAGGCAAAGCAAAAAAATTTATATGTGATTCTATCATAAATGATATATGTTCTAAGGCAGTAAAAAAACTCTATATGTGATTCTATCATGCTGATATGTGTGCTAAGGCAGTCAAAAAACTGAATATGTGATTATAACATGCTCATATGTGTTCTTAGGCAGTCAAAAACTGAATATGTGATTATAGCATGCTCATATGTGTTCTAAGGCAGTCAAAAAAACTTTATATGTGATTCTATCATGCTCATATGTGTTCTTAGGTAGTCAAAAAATTGAATATGTGATTATAGCATGCTCATATGTGCTCTAAGGCAGGCAAAAAAATTTATATGTGCTTATAGCATGCTCATATGTGCTCTAAGGCAATAAAAAAACTCTATATCTTATTATAGCATGCTCATATGTGCTCTAAGGCAATAAAAAAACTCTATATGTGCTTCTATCATGCTCATATGTGCTCTAAGGCAGGCAAAAAGTTATATATGTGATTCTATCATGCTCATATGTGTGCTAAGGCAGTCAAAAAACTGAATATGTGATTATACCTGAGAGGGACCTGCAATCGAAGATCCCCTGTTCAGCACAAGATTGTTGATCTCATCTCGGAGAAAGGAGGCGACGGTGTCATGGAAGTAGTCATCCAATGTGTCCTTAATGATCTGGCGTACATCATCACCGGAAAGAATAGGCTGCTGCTTGGAGCTTATGTCGGCGAAAGTAGCCTTTGAGCCGTAACTGGAAGAAGCAATAACTGGTGAAGTGTTCAGATTACTCACAAACCCGAACACGCGACCTTTTTTGGGTTCACCTGCTGTAGTCACCCATGTTGTAGGATCAAATGCTGGATGTTGAGTAGCGTCATCGTCATATCGCTCTATCATCTGTTGCTCATATGCCTCCTACAAAATAATGTTTAAAGTATGCATTAATAACTAATTATAACATTATGATAACTTGTATATTGCAATGATTATTAATAGAATAAATACATACCGTCGTTGTTCTCGCCTTCTCTGATATGAAGACTCTCGTGGTCTTCCGTTTATGTGTTTCAACAAACACATCCTTATATGGTACACTGCCTCCTTTTTCTGCTTCCTGCGAAGTTAAATGACAAAAGATTTAGTACACAAGTTTGCAACAATACTTATAAAATTAATATCATATATTGATGAGTTACCATTTTCTTCAGGTGGCTCCCAAATGTCTTAGATCCACCTGTGTGTAGATCGGCTTCGGGCATCTTCGCTCGATTTTGTGCAGCCTTCGCAGAGTGAGTTCTAAATGCATCTCCCGCCCACTTATCGCATATTTCATTCCAGTAATCTCTCCTGATAGTAATAGGGCCATGGCCCTTCCACAGTAGTGGATCATCTACTACGCCAGATGTTTTTTTTGCTGCAGTCTTCATAGTGTGCAGCATGTCGGCAAATCGATTGCCAGTCACCTTCTGCCACACCTTCCTTGCATCATTTTCTTCTACCGTAGTTGCGAAGCGATTCGAAGCCTAAAAATATTTTCAGAAAGTTAGTAGACATTACTTAAATAAATTAAATATGAAACACATTAACTATGAGGAACAACTGTATACCGTGAATGAGGACCACAATCCGTCTAACACCTCCTTTGGGTACTCTTTCCATTGAGCAACCGGTCCTGGTAGATGTTGAAGAAGTGAATTCCTAATCTCCCGTACTACTTCTTGTGGCTCAAACCTCGTGCTGCACATGAATTGTTACACAGTAAATATCAATATAAAATATTTATAAGATATGCAATAATTGAAAACAAAATACTTACGGTCGATTATCGATATACACTATTCGAATGAGTCTTCTTGTGCCAGACTGAGAAGACCCTGCTTCCTGTGTTGGCTCCTGACTTGTGTGATCAACTGGTGTAGGTGGGTCGTCTATAGGCGAAACATCATCTGTAAAAAAATACGTTAGAAGTTCTCAGAATGCGCATTTGAACTAATCAAGCATCCAATTAGTTAATCAATATACCTATCACAGGAGCCCGTGAAGATAAAGGTTGGGCCTGGCTACTACTGGATGAGCGACCACTGTAACCTCCACGAACCATATTCTAACAAATAACATATGTCATACAATACATTCAAATAATTCACATCAAGTATTACAATACATTCAAGTCATTCGCATCAAGTATTACAATAATTCAAATCATTCATATCGGGTACTGCAATGCATTCAAGTCATTCACATCAAGCATTACAATGCATTCAAATCATTCGCATCAAGTATTACAATGCATTCAAATAATTCAAATCATTCACATCAAGTATTGCAATAATTCAAATCATTCGTTGCATAAATTATAATACATTCAAATAATTTAAATCATTCACATCAAGTATTGCAATGCATTCGAATAATTTGTATCAAGTATTATAATACATTCAAATAATTCAAATCATTCACATCAAGTATTACAATGCATTCAAATAATTCGTATCAAGTATCACAATACATTCAAATAAAATTTTTAATCATTCACATCAAGTGTTGCAATACAACTCATGCATTCGCATCAAGTATTACAATACATTCAAATAATTCAAATCATTCACATCAAGTATTGCAATGCATTCGAATCATTTGTATCAAGTATTACAATACATTCAAATAAAATTTTTAATCATTCACACCAAGTATTGCAATACAACTCACATCAAGTACTGCAATGCATTTAAATAGAGGTTTGTAGTACAAGATTTTGCTCAGTAGCTTGAGAATTCTTCCTCGTCACTAGTTTGACTTCTTTTTTCTTCTTCTTCTTTTTCTTCATTGTTTGCCTATACACTTGGTACATCATTTGGATCACCTTCCTCTATGAATGTTTCATCGGCCAATGGAGATATGACATGCATATCATGCGCAACATCGTGACCATAAGCAAAGTCATAGACATCATCTGATTGATAGTAATCGCTGTCTTCAGCTAACTCATATTCCTATAACTGATCATACTCGGGGTATAGTTTGGACTTCACCTTGCAAACTGCCCACCATTCATTTCTATCTGACTTTTTTATACTCGGATATGAAGTATAATAAACTTGTTGAGCTTGCGAGGCTAATATGAATGGTTCATATGTTCCAAACCTGGATTTATGATTCACCTCCACAATGCCTGAAGCTTTGTCGAGTCTTGTTGCAGTTGGATCAAACCAATGACACTTGAATAAAGTTACCCTGTTATTCATGCCTAAGTAAGTCAACTTCATTATTTCTTCTATAACACCGTAGTAATCATGTTCATTTTCACCGTAGCTGCTACCCTTGACACACACACCACTATTTATCGTTGATTTGTTTATACCGTAATCTTTTGTATGGAATCGATAACCATTTACGATATACCCATTATAGCATTGCACAACTTTGGTCGAACCATTTTCTAAATCACATATTCCTTGATCTTTAACATCACCATGGCGAACCTATGCACAGACATAAACAATGACTGTGATTAGTAACTTAGTGTTGTTTATAAGTACAAAATTTATGTTAGCTTCTTTACCAACTGTTTCAACCACTCCACAAACTTAGTTTCACATTCTTTTTGTACTTCTGCATCAGTGAGATGTGAAACTTCGCTTTGCAACTCCAGATCAAATCGTCTGCAAACCACAAATACTTATATTACCGAGCCATGTATCCACATATAGAACATAAAAGGATTTATAATTGAGTTGCATATACATATACTTACTCGATGTATGGGTCGATCGCTGAGTAATTAAAAAGAATATAGATGTGTGTTGCGTCTTGCTCTCGATCTATCATGAGCTTTGATCGACAACTACCAAATGCATGCCCAAGTGGTTGAAATATCGACAACTTGTCAGCTACAGTTACTTATTCTCCATCATTGTTATGAGGCGGGCATGTGTAACGTGTTGGAATGTGAGGTTCAAAGTACATAGATGATAAATTTGAAATCTCTTCTAAAGTGTACGCCTCACAAATAGAGACTTCTACTCTTGCTTTATTACGAACCTTTTTTTTTTAGGTCAAACATGCATCTGTCAAAAATATATATTTCAAATTTAAAATATTTATCATTAAAGAGACAAATATAAAAAACATATACCTTTCAAATGGGTACATCCATCGATATTGCACAGGGCCACCAACCCTTAGTTCATATGGCAGATGTATGATCAATTGTTCTATAACATCGAAAAATGCTGGCGGAAATATCTTTTCTAGTAGACAAACAGTGGTGATGACAGAGTCCTCGAGATTCTTTACATCTGATACTACAACCTCCGATGCGCACAATGTTCTGAAAAATCCGCTCAACTGAGACAATACCCCCCATATAGGTTTGTCTAACATATCATGAAATGCTAGGGGTATCAATCGTTGCATAAAGATATGACAATCATAGCTCTTCAACCCATATAACTGTCCATCGTCAATCTTCACAGCCCGAGCAATGTTAGAGACATATCCATCTGAAAATCTCAGTTGTCTCAACCATTGACATACATGTTTTATTTTATCAGGTCCAAGCACGTACTTTGCCTTTGGTTTCAGTACTTTGCCATTATACTCTTTGAGTTACAATTCTGGTCTTTTACATATTAATTTTAAATCCATACGGGCCTTCGGATTATCCTTCGTTTTTCCTTTAATGTTCATTATTGTATTGAACACATTATCAAACATATCTTTCTCTACATGCATCACATCCAAATTATGTCGTATCAATAGGGTCGGCCAATACGATAGTTCCCAAAAAATAGATTTCTTCGTCCAATTGTGATCCTTCCCAAATCCACGGAAGGGTGTAGGACTGCGGGTATCTGTTAATACATCTGGAAAGTATCTCAATCTTCTTAGAATCTCTATGTCAGACAATCTTGAGGATAGACCTTCTGTTTCAGTTATGTCTGCTTTAAACGCATTCTTTTGTCGTCGGAACGGATGATCGCTGGGTAGAAATCGACGATGGCACTCAAACCAGCAAGGCTTTCTTCCATGCCTCAATCTAAAAGCTTTGGAATCCTCCATGCAGTACGGACAAGCCAACCTCCCATATGTGCTCCAACCAGATAGCATACCATATGCAGGGAAGTCACTGATTGTCCATAGAACAACGGCCTTCAAGTCGAAATTTTGTTTTTTGTGGGCATCATACGTGGTAACACCGTCATCCCACAGTACTTTTAGTTCATCAATCAATGGCCTTAAATAAACATCAAGATTTTGGCCAGGTGAGGTCGGACCAAGGATCAACAGAGACAAGAAAAGATTTGGATGTTTCATACACAAGCTTGGTGGAAGGTTGTATGGAGTTACAAATACTGGCCAGCATGAGTATGGAGTTGATCTACCCCCAAATGGATTAAATCCATTTGTACATAGACCGAGTCTAACATTTCGCACTTCCATTGCGAAGTTCTGATGAGTACGATCAAAGTGCTTCCAAGCTTCAGCGTCAACAGAATGCGTGATCTTGTTTTCATCGTGTCGAACTTTATTTGCATGTCATCTCATGTGTTTAGCTGTCTTTGATGACATATACAATCGTTGTAATCTAGGAGTGATAGGAAAGTAGCGGAGCAACTTGTATGAAACTTCCTTTGATCTCGTGCTACCATTGCCTCTTGTCTTTGGCTTGAACCGAGGATGCCCACATGACGGGCATGATATGTTGTTTTCATGCTTCTTGAAATACAACATGCAGTGATTTGGACAAGCATCAATCTTTTTATAACCCATACCTAGAGCGTTGACCATAACTTTCGCACGATAGAAATTTTGTTGCAATTTCTCATCTTTGGGCAACATACTCTTCACAATCATGCACAAACGGTCAAAACATGATTGACTCAAAATATACTCGGACTTCAAATTCATTAGTTGAAGAACTGCAGACAAGATAGTGTGACTCTCGCAACCGTTCCAAAGTGGTTCATCAGCATCTCTAAGTAAATCATAAAATCTACTAGCTGCATCGTTTGGTGATTCTTCATCTACGGCAGTTCTTACATTACTAGAACTCATAACAGAACCCAGTTCTGTTCCTGCGGCATCAAATATCAAATCTGTATATGGATTATCGTGCACCACATTCACCCGTGCATCAAAATCGTTTCTAAATTCTTCTCCATAAAACGTCCAGTTCTGATAATCACTCACAAAACCCTTCATGTATAGGTGATGTCTAACGCTATGAGGTTCTACAAATCAATTATTCTTACAAATCTTGCAGGGACACCTAATCTGACCTGTGGGATCCACTGTACTGACACTTGCCGTTGCAAATTCAATAAAACTGTCAACACCATCCATATATTCATGCGATAACTCATTGTCCACTATCCTACGGTACATCCATTCACGGTTTGCAGTCATTTTCTTATGATGTTACGAATAATAGCCTAACGAATTAAAAGAAAACAATCATAATGCTACGATGAAGAACATATCAAATTTATCGTGCAATATATGATGTCATACAATAACAAGAATTTTGATGCATGCATTGATAACTTAATATTTTTATGTGCAAACTATCAATGACACGATACAATCATTTGAAGCATGCTTTCATTATACAATTTCACATGGAAGTCATAATCAAATTAAAAGTAACTACATGCAAGCATGGATACAATTACATCAAACATTGCAATACATTGTAATCATTCATATCAAACAAATGGCAAACATGTACATGCAGCAAACACACTTCAATATCCCACTAACTACTATCATGCCTAGCATGGACTCAGTACTCCAAAAATAAGAACACTTCAATATTCATACATTAAAATCATGCTCAGCATGATCTTCGAACTCCAACAAAGCAACACTAAATATTAACATCTAAGTGAGTGTGTGAACAATAAAGTGTTACATCTAATAAATTAAATAGCATGTGATACACTTGCATCACTTACTCACCACGGGTATTTATCCGATTTGCATTGTTTTTGACACTTACTTACCACAGGTGTCTGAGCACGAGCTGATTCCGTTAAAAAATCTGCACAAAAAAATCACTGTTTCAAAATAAAATCACTACGAAATAAAAAAAAACTGTTCTGGCAAGGGGTCGACTCCCCTGCTGTTCCGGCAGAGGGTCGACCCCCTTACGGAACATAGGGGGTTAACCCCCTTACGAAACGTAGGGGGTTAACTCACCCCCTTTTCGGGCAGGGGGTCGACCCCCAGCCTTTCTGTCAGTGAGTCGACCCCCTGCCGGAACAGCAGGGGGTTGCCCCCCTGCCTGAGCAGGAAGAGGGTTGACCCCGTGCCGGGGTCGACCCCCTGCCGGAACAGGCAGGGGGTTAACCCGTTCCAGCAAGGAGTTAACCCCCTGTTGTTCCGGCAGGGGGGTTAACCCCTGCCGGAAAGACAGAGGCCCTCTGCCGAAAAACGCAGGGGGTTAACCCCCTGCCAGAACAGCAGGGGGTTAACCCCCTGCCTGAAAACGCAGGGGGTTGATCCCCTGCGTGAAAACGCAGAGGGTTAACCCCCACATTTTTTGGCAGGGGGTCGACCCCCTGCCGAAAAATGCGGGAATTAACCCCTTGTCGGAAAACACAGGGGGTTAACCACCACGTTTTCCGGCAGGGGGTTAACCCCCTGCGTTTCCGACAGGGGGTCGACCCCCTGCCGGAAAACACGGGGGGGGGGGGGGGGGGGGGGGGGGGAGGGGGGTGCTTTACCTTCCTCCGAGCGGCGGGGCCTGCGGACGGTGGGACCGGCAGGAGTGGGACCGGCGAACGGCGGCAGTGGCGAACGGCGGGAGCAGCGAAAGAAGAAAAGGAAAATCTGTTTGGGATTAGGGTTATTCGAAACTTAGCGACGGAATTAATTTTGTCGCTAAGCCCACGTAAATCAAATTTACGAAACCCGCGATGGACTGCTCTCCGTCGCCATGTCCGTCGCTAAGTAGCGACGGACTTGAGTTTGTCGCAAGAGTCGTCGACAAATCGTGCGGCCGTAACGACCAAATAGTATGTCGCAAACTCCGTCGCTAAATAGCGACGGACTATGATCCGTCGCTGGTTTCGTGTGCTTCATTGATTATAGCGACAGATGTTTGTCGCTCAGTAATCCGTCGCTAACGAGCGACGGTACTATTATGGCGCTACCTTCCGTCGCTAACAACGTGTTTTCTTGTAGTGACCCGGCCGGATTTTTTCACCCCTATAGCCAAATCATATCATAATCCCACCAAAACTTGGAACCCAGCAATCATGATCATGTTTTCCCCCATCAATTTTCCAGTTCTATTCCATGAACCAGGTAAAAGTAGGGGTGTCAATAGGTCGGGTTTACCCGGACCAAAGCCTATAAGGTCTGGGTATCTGGACCCAAAGGTCCAATTAATATATGGATCCAGGTATAGTTTATGAAATTTTATACCAGACCCAGGGCCTGTCTTGAGTTCTTATTAAGACCCACAATTTTTCAATATAAAAATAATAAAAAATATCATTTTAGCGGGTATGTTCTTGTCTGGTTCATGTAGTTCTTATAGGGTCCGGGTATGGTTTCTCTTATAGTAGACCCAATTAGACAAGACTCCAGACTCGATACCATACCCGAAAATCTGGTCCAAGTCTGGTTCCACCTGAGTCCGAACCAAACCCAACCCAACCAGTTGACACCACTAGGGAAAAGGGGATAATATTAGTTATCCTTGATTTTATTGTACTTTACACTAGAAACAGCTCGTTCATTCACATTTTCATGATTTTTTTTTATGAATCAAGCCCTATGGATATGATCATTTTATAATTTGTTAGTCAAAAACAAGTTTTAGACCATTTGATCACATTATGTAAGGAGATCTTTAAAAGGCTTCAAATTTCATCGATCTATAACTTGTCAAAATTTCACAATTGAAAAAATCATGTTAACATCAGAGCCACTTGATTCAAAGTGTATTATGGAGTATATTGATCATTGTTGAAAGCGTTGTGGGGGTCAAATTGATTTAAACAGAGCATGCACCTATTGCGTTTCAGCCAGAGTATGGTATCCCATAATGTAGCTGACATTTTCCCAAGAAAATGTGCTTTAGGATGGGGCTCACTTGGAAGAACGATATGAAAATTTCACCACTCAGCACTAAGCTTGCGACCCGTTTAGACCGGGGATGTAGGGTATGAAACGGGGATGGAGGTGGGGATGAAGGTTAAAATCCATCCCCGTCCGGGGATGGACGTGCACTTTTCCCCGTCCCGCCCCGCCCCGCCTCATCCCTGTTTGAACCGGGGATGGAGGACATGAAACGGGGGTGGAGGATAAAATCTTTAGGCGGGGCGGGGGTGGAGACCTTGTCCCCCGCCCCGCCCCACTGCCATCCCTAAGTATGCTGAAAGATAATAATCCCTCACGGAGAGTGAGCTGGTAGCTACCACTAAAGTGATGTTTTCAAACTTCCTCTTGGCTGAATAAGTTTGAACTACTCATGCCACGTGTAAAATATGGCTCAGTCTTTTTTTCCTAAAATTATCTCATCGTTTCTAATAACAGCAAAAAATATTCATGTTCATCAGGCTGCAAAATATTCAAGTTTTTTTTTAGTACCTACTAGCTTTCATTCCCTTTAGGTATGATTCTCTACTAAGGCGAGAGTTTTTGATAAATTGTAATGTTGTAAAATTAGTTTCAAAATAATATTTAAAAGCTTCATGGGTTGTTTTGAAATTTATTTGAAGCTGTGTAAATATTCAAAAGACTTAGTAGTCCCCTCATCTATTTTTGTCTCATAGGGTGTTTTGTTATCCTCTTTATAAGCCCTATTTCATAGTATCATTTCAATCTAGCTAAAATAGTATTTTGGGACTTACATCAAAGTATTTGATACGTTAAAAAGTGTAGTTTTATATCGAATAGTGAGAGGAATTCATGTGAGTTTATATAACCTAGGTTTGACTTAGAAGGCAAGGCCTTTGGGACCTAGTCAATTGCATTTGCATTTGCGTTTGCCTATTTCTAAGTCCGGGTCTTGGCTTAGATTGACTTGGTTTGGATTGGACTTGTTGAATTTTGGTCTAAAACTCAATAATACTATTGGAGGTCAAATGGGTCCAAGGGTTGTGACTTTTTCTTTTTTTTTGGAAAGGCAAGCTGGGGGTTAGGCAGACCCCTACCAGTAGCATTGATTCAAAAAATTACTTACAAGAGCTCAAATATGCCCTTTGTTAGGAGTCCAGTCTTGGGGATGGTCCTTCCACAATCTGTGGATTCCTCCCAACGCTAGTTTGGCAAGTAATCTAGCCGTATAACCCGAATTGATTACAAGTCTGTCAACTTCTTAAGGGCTACAAAGATGGTTAAGTCCGTCTAATTTGTTGGATGAGTTTGACCCTTTAGAAGGGTTGATCTTTGAGACCATTCAAATTCAAACACTATGATGGTGTTTGTTGACAAGTTTTCCCAGCTCTATTATAAATGTGGACAAACCAAATAAGAATTCTCTCCTCTTTTTATTTTTTTTCTCTAACTCTCTCATTTCTTCACATTTTTAAAAAAAAAAAAAAAATTGCATTGGATTGTTGAGAACATTGTCTCTAATCTACAATAAAGGGACAATGTTTAAGCATCATGATATTCTGTCAAATTTGAGGCCCATAAGTGTTTTCTTTGTGTACTCATTTATGCTTCAAAAAGTGGTGCAAGCCGAAAAGAAGTGTAGCGGTGGTAGTTGGCTCGTTACATCACTATTGTCAAGGATGAAAACTACCTTAAAGAAAGAAGAGACTGATGTAACATCTTACCACTGTCGTTGTTGTGAATTGAATCCCCACAATTTTGTTATTTTCATACATAGTTTTACAACAAAGAATTCTCAACTTGAGCCACTTTTTCCTTTTTTCCCAAAAAGTTATTCTACTGAAATTCAAGTTTTAATGGTCTTTTAATTTTCATAGTCAAATACACAAATTAACCCTTTTCATTGGAATTTGTTTTAAACCGTTCTCATGTTGTGGGTCCCACTGCTTTTGTTTCCTTATCAATGGGTTTAGGTGTATTAGCTTTTTTTACAGTCAAACTAATGTGTGGCTGGGATTAGGGTTAGGATTTTTGGGCTAGGTAGGCTTCGGTTAGGTCAAAGATTAGGTCAAAAGTAAAACTTGGGTAGGCAGGGTTCGGTTTTCTAACAAAATTCTCTAGAAAATCAAAACTTTGAATTGGTGATATAGAAAAATCTCAAAATTGAAAGGATTAATCTAGACACCTAATACTAGCTTCTGACAAAAAATAAGGGTAAGAAGATTAATATCCTGGGAGAACTTACTTGGACAAGTGGCAGATTTTTTAGGATTTTTGTAGGTCGAAATGGGTTTTGGATCTGGTAGACCGGAATAAAAAATAGAGATATTAGTGATGGGATCTTTATAAATTTTGAGATTCAGGCGGCTGATACTAGACACCCTAAGGTGTGGTGAGTCTAAATTTTAAACTCAAACTCCTTATAGATTAAGCTGGGCAAAGTCATGAAGTCTAACAAAAATTAGGGTTTGCCAAAAAACTAGTTTGGCCGAATAGAGTTAGGTGGACTCTAACTTGGAAATGAGCTAAGGGAGAGACTTGGACGACTTAGCCTAGGTTGATTAGGAAAAGGTCTACTATAGAGATTGGTTCAGTTGGGCAAGGTCAGGGATTTTATGGTTGAGCTTGGAGAGGTTGAAACCATCGATAGCATGTGTTGACCACACTGGATCAAGGTGTGCCTTGGCAGCAGCCTTGGTCCACCTAGTGAATCAGATCTACTAAGGATTAAGTGACCTAAACAAAGAAAGGACTAGCACTTAAGGGAGACACATGAGTTAGGAAGGTAGGGACTCGTTAGAAGAGAGAGAGAGAGAGAGAGAGGCAAGTTCATTTCTAATTTTTTAATGCTTCAACCCAAAACAAGGCCTATATATTGGCTAAGGTAAAGCTTCACAAGTAACAAAATGGATTTAATATCTAAGCCTAAATCTAGATAAAGCCTTGAGAGCATTGAGTTATTCTTAACAAAATGTACTTAGACCACAACAAGAATAGAGTCTTCTTTTCCAAACTTAGGTCTCTCTCTTGGACTTCTATTTGCTTCTTTTAGAGAGAATTCAATAGCCTCTACACGATTTTTCTGGAGCCTTAAAGCAGATCGGGGCACCAAGAAGGTGGGTCCCATTAAGTCACTTTGGTCTATTTCTTGAGGGGGCATTCCATAGGTGGGTCTTACTGAGTCAATCATCCCATTAAGAGGAGGGGTGTTCCATGCTTGGGACCCACTTGGTCTTTAATATTGAAAAGAGGAGGTGAAACCCCATGGATGGGTCACACAAGATCGATTATTTGGAGCATGAGATTCATATCTGGATCTTCGACAATTGGGTCCCCATCACCCCCCTTGATAATTGCCTAGTCCTCTGGGCAAGGGTCCTTCCTTATAGTTGATCTCCATAGTTGGTGCTTCCTCGACATTCCAAGTTTTGATCGTGATGACATTGATTCTTGTTTCTTTCATTTGTCAAGATAGAGTGTAATATCCATAAATTTTTCAATAATTATTAAATAAAGATAAATTTTTATGTCTCAATTATGTGTTTAATTTCTATTTGAATTAGAATTTAATATGAATATTAAATTGTGTTTAAATCTCAAGTGAGTTTGAATTTCATTTGAAATTTAATTTGGATTTAATTACAAGTGAATTTGCATTAGAATTTAATTGAATTTGGATTTAATTCAATATGAATTTAAATTTGGAATTGAATTCAAATTTAGATTTAATTAAACATGGATTTAGATTTGATTTAGAAGTTAATTTGGATTTGGATTGAAATTTGGACTTAATCTAAATAAATTGGATCTCATTTGGATATGCATTTAATTTAGAAATTTAATTGGATACTAAATTAGAAATTTAATATGGGATTTGAAATTTATTAGTTAATTAAGTTAAAACGAGCAAGTAAGATCCCATGGGTGGGATGCCCCCCCCCCATGTGGGCCCATCCAATCTACTTTCTTAACTCTAATTACCTAGGATTTTACCCTAATTAAAGTAAAAAAAATCTATATAGTTTCCTAATTTAAATAATAGGCTAAGTAGTTGATCTAAAATATCTATTTTAAGTAATGTAGATACCTATAAAGGAAGGAATCCTGATAATATGGGCTCAGCCTTTTCTTAATTGAATCTAAACTAAAAGTCAACATATTTGTTAGTTGTCGATCTCCTATATAAGCCTAGGTTAGCCAAAAGTTTTAAAAGTTTCTTTAAATTTTTGTAAGAGACCTAATTAGTTATAACTCTAAATGAAGGAAAAATTAGAAAATAGGAAGGGCTTAAGGGACTTACCACTAGGGCTTGAGAATCTCGTGAGAGCCTATAAAAGGCCTCATTCATGCCCCTCTTTGTTCTATCTTAAAAGCTCTCTCTCTCTCTCTCTCTCTCTCTCTCTCTCTCTCTCTCTCTCTCATTGAAAGAACTTGGAAGTCTGAAGCTGGTGTGGTTATACCTCCATTGTTGGTGCAGCTGTGGTTTCAATTTTCGGCTTTCGAGGTAAGTGTACTATAACTATGGTTGTATATATGATGCTAGGAAGCATTCACATATGCATAATAATATATATGTATATCAGCTCTACCTAGGATATGATTTATTTTAGAGTATAGAGGTTTTTTATAAACTGAAATTCATTTTCGAAAAACTATTTTTGAGAGAAAAATGTATTTTTGTCTGTGACTGTGACTGAGGTACATCCATGATGTGAGTGATGATTTTGTATTTAGAATGCTGAAATTGTTTATGCCTTGATTGAACGTGCTTTTGATGGATTAGAAATCTCATTAGAGGTTTAAAAAAAATGAAATCATTTTTGGGGATCAATTTTGAGGAAAACATAGTTTCTCATGTAAAAACTTTGATTTAATATTTGATTTGATGTATGAATATGATCTTTGTAGCTATTATATGCTTCAATGTATGCATGCATGTGTATGATGTATTTATATTGAATTAAAATTATGAAATCCATATTTATGGTATTTTTTTTTATGAAAAACATGAAATTATTTATGTGTTTTTTGAAAATATATTTTATCCTGTCATTTTTATTTGGACCAGTCTAAAAGAAAATCATGGTTCTCCAAAAAGGTGAATCTAAAAATTTTAAAATTTTAGAAGGATGTTTCAGACATGTAGGAGTAGTCTTAGAAAAAAGTTTGGGTTAGTTTGAGTTCGGATTGGGAGATATGACCTTTGCAAGTTAGCACTGAATTTTCGTCATAACAAAAATTCTATAATGGCTACTGATTTTATTTCTTCCAAACTGTTTTATATTTATGAACAATATGTGTGTTAGTTTATATATTGAAGAATACAAGATAAAACTCTTTTTCATTGATTTATTACGATTTAGGAATTAAAAATCAGAAAGTTTGGTCTAGAATTTAAAATTTTTGGCACAGAGTCTGTCCAAGAATAGAAAAAGATTGTAGTGCATAAATTTTAATTCCTTATTGATATAGAGTTTAGACCTGATTTTTTTTTTTTTGAGCTTATATCAGACACACCAAACTAACTACAGTAAAATTTATAGAATTTATTTTATTCTGTAAATTTGTTGGCTGGTGTTTCTTCGTTAAGGCTAAACCTAATAGGTCTGTTTTATGGACAGAAAATCAATTTCAGTAAAACATTTATTTTTTTTCTTGATATGGAATAACATTAGACCTAGGTTTTGTAGATAGATAACACACCTATACATCTACTATAAAAAATTTAGATTTGTATTTATTGTATTCTGGGCATGATAGGATTTACACAGACCTGATTGATTGAAAAGTCAAGGTCGAAGCGAGTGAGTGTCACATACTAAAGAGCTCTCATCACACTGCGGTAGAGAGTGGGATTGTGAAAGGAAGGCCCATCAGACGCTAGAGGCAGCCATGGGGGTGCTTATTGGCTTAGCACCAAGCATAGATGTCTGGTGTAAGATGTCAAGAATATACTTGCATTGGAAAAGTAAGATACCATCTACAGTGTGAACAACTTTTGTGCTCAAGAAATAATATAAGGGGCCAAGAACCTTCAAGGCAAAGCTCTGACTAAGTCATTAAATAAGAGAGTGAACAAATGATGAGGAGCTGACTATGACAAGAATATCATCAACATATACCAAGATGTATACAATTAGGTGTGGTTTATGCAAAAATAAAGAGAGAGGCATCTGTCTTAGATTTCATGAAACCATTAGCCAAAAGTGCATTACTGAGATGTTGATACCATGCTCGAGGAGCTTGTTTAAGGCTGTAGAAAGCTCGATTGAGCTTACACATATGGTTTGAAAAATGAGAATCCTAGAACCCAGGCGGTTGCTTCATATAAACCTCTTCATTAATGGACCTATGAAGAAAAGCATTATGAACATCAAGTTGGTGAACTGGCCACCGCTGACTGAGAGCCACAAAGAGAACAACTCGAATAGTGGAAGGTTTGACAACATGACTAAATCTTTCAAAATAATCAATGCCTTCTTCCTAATCAAAACCTTTATCGATGAGGGATGCTTTGTACTGCTTAAGAGAACCATCATCCTTCTTTTTTATATAATAAATTCACTTGCATGCAATAAGATTTTGTGTAGGAGTGGAAGGGACAAGGGTCAAAGTGTCATTCTTTAGTAAGGCTGAGAATTTGGTATGTGTCACGCCAGTGGGATTAGGATTGAGCTTGTTTAAAGATAGTAGGTTCAATATTAGTAAATAATTCATATAATAGTGCAATAGGTAATGGATGCTCGGTGGCTTGGGAAAGTCGGGGCTTAATGGTGTCAAGTTGGGCACGGGTGGTCATTGGGTGAGTTCGGGAAGGGGGAAGTGATGGTCGAAGCAGGTAAGGATGCAAGGGCAGGTTCGACATCAATAGACAATGGAGTCACAGGTGCAGAGGAGGGAGGAGTGGACGTGAGTTGCAGTCCTGATGTAGGGTGTGGGTTAGAGGGAGCCACATGGAGTGCTGAGGTTGCGACAATGAAATAGGAATAAGGTGGGTTGCCTGTCTTGAATTAATCATAGGTGGCAGACTTTGGAAACGAAAGCATTCTTCATCAAAAATTACATGATGAGAGACAATGACTTTTTGGGTAGTGGGATTTAGACATAGATATATATGGTGAGTAGGACTATACCCTAAAAATATATGTCGTGAAGACTTATAATATAATTTGTGGGCTCGATATAGTCTGAGGTAAGAATAACAAGCACATCCAAAAGTTCTTAAAAATGTGTAATTTGGTGCTTGTTTGAATAGGACTTCAAGAGGGGACTTCAATTTTAGGTTAGGTGTTATAATACTTGAGAATTTTAAATATATATTTTGAATTTTTACATAAGATCACATAAGTTCAGATCTGGGAGCGACCCAAACCCATCGAGTTTAGGTTTGACATGGGTCAGGATGAACTAGACATGATATCCAGTCCAAACTAGAGATGAAGTAATGCAGACTCCATAGGATCTATTCCTACGAGATTTGGATCAACCAAAAATACAGAAAACCCATTTGATCAAAGCAAGTTGAATATATATGCAAGGTTTGGATCGAGATTCGATAACCCAAACCAAAGAGACATTTACAAAAGAATGAATGGAAGCAAGGTTATGACGAGGGTTGGAACAATACAAATCTCAGAAAATCTATCCAAATGAGAGTTGAACCGATCCAAGACTCCAGAAAACCCATTTAATGAAGCGAGTCGTGTTCGTAGTGGGTCAGATAAATATCCATATAACCTGAAGCCGAAAGAAGCAACTGCAAAGTGAAATTTTTGCAAAATTACTAAGTGGCATCACCCACTCTACTTTCTATGTCTACTCTATCTCTACTCTCTTCTTTCTCTACTTTCTCTCTACTCTCTCTCATATTTCTCTCCTCTCACCGCCTCTTCCTCTCTCTCTCTTACTTATCTCTCACTCACTCTCTCCTCTCATTTCATTTAAACTTACCCCCCTTTGTTTTATCATTTCTCTCACTCTCTTCTCTCATTTTCATTTATTATGAGCCCCTCTGTAATGCCCTAGAATCTCAGCTTGGAAAATCTTTTAGATTTTCAGAGTAAATTTTTTTTTTTGAAAAACATTGCGCGAAGTGGAAAAACCAAAAGGAAAAAACAAGTGGAAACTTTGGGCGGGTTACAGGGTGAGCAATAAGAAGAAACATTTTATTAATATTGTTTACAAGATGATACAACATTTTCCTTTACAAAAGACAACTGCCAAGATCTTTGACGTCCCAGTCCTCTGCCGCGCATCAAGCTCCATCGCACCACGAGAAGTCAAAACACATGTAGCCCCATAAAACGGGGTCAGTACTCTTGCGAGCTGGTGAGAAATCAACCACGACTATTCATTTGCACAAATCATAGCATTTATAACATGATATGCATCTAATAACATAATTAATCAGAGCAATAGCACAAGTGAATTTATCATGACAGAACAGGTAAAATATCGCAATCAATGCATATATACAAGTGAACATATATGTGCATTGTGGTGAGACAATTAACATAATTGAAGTGATTAAATAAGTGTAACTACAATAAGTAGAGAATAGTGCCAAGAAATAAACAACAATGTCAACCACTAACATACTTAGGCAGTAACATCAAATATCTCGCAAGTGAGCAAGAAAGATACAGCTCTAGCATTATGATCAAAGATAAACAGTATGATCATGATCAATCAACTAACATGATTGACATTAGCATTCAATAATGAATATTTCATTAATTATCTAACCAAAGGAAGACCTCTCTAGAATTATATCGCATGAGACATTTATAAGAAAGAAAGTACGAGTAACTGTACATTTTTTTACATAAGTGAGCTCAACTCACAAGGTGGGTCCATAGCCCACACTAACTCACCATGGAGTTTTTAGCATTTCATAAAGTCTCATTGACAAATACGCCCTTACAAGGCGCCTTGAGTCCCCTTTATACTTACGAGACAAATCAAGTGCCAAAAATGAATCGTGTGATCAATGCAAATGTACACGAAATACAATCAAATATTCATTAAATACTATGACACTTGAATTATGAACATGATTTGTGCAATTACTCTAAGTTTGGTGACATGATGTGCAAGTGGAAGTACATATTCGTGTTATAGTACTTATGTCACATTGTTCTCATGTAGTGTGTAAGCGTTCATAAATCAAAACAATACGAGCATGATATCGCATGTTAGCTAATCTCAATTTCGACCATATTAGATGATAAACAAGCTTAATCAGGCCGTTTGAGTTCAGTGACTTGGTGTCTCAATTGGGCTGCACCCAACTCGGCTCCAAAAGAAGAGATATTTAAAACAAGTTAAAAAAATCATGACTTCCTATAACAGCATGAAGATTAATGTTTTTGAGATGTTTAAGCAAAGATTCAGTCATAACCTTAAACAAAAAAGTTATAGAGTTATCTCTCAGCTTTCCACGGATTCAAACAAATCGAATTTTTATGGAGGGAGTTAGGAGAAATCCCAAAAATATGGGATGCTATCTTGGGAGTTCTGGACTGAACAAAGACTGACAAAAATCTGAATGTTCAACATTTTAACAGTAGATTTGAAAGACTCTGCAGACCGAATCAGGACAAGTCATCAACTACAAAGTTGGAGGACTGTGTCTTAGCTTTCCAAAATATTTAAGAAAATGGAAACCCGACCTGTATCCAAGGCGATATAGTCGGTTTATTAGATGTGTCTCTGACAACTATAGATTCGGGAAAGAATCAATGCATGCAAATACCATGTTTTTTACAGAGTTTTAGAAGATTTTACAGACCGAATTAGGCTAAACCTTTAACTACAAAATTAGAGGTCTGAGTTTGATCTTTCCAGAATATTTAAGAACACTGCAATTTGACCTGTATCCAAGGCGATGCAGTCAGTTTATCAGAGGTGTCTCTGACAACTCTGGATTCGAGAAACTTGTTTTGACAAAATACATATATATATTTAAAACATAAGTGTGTGTGTGTTCATGTGATACATCTCACATAAGTGCTATGAACTGAATGTAAGGAATAACACACAAATCTAATCCACCGAATCCACATGAAACTCAACACACATGCATTGTGGAACTCGGTTTCATTAAGGAAGAAGATACAATCACATATATTTCTTTGAAACGAAAACAAAGGATTTACAAATGGAAGATGTAAGAAAACTCACCCTCAATGCTATCTGAACAATGGAGGGATTTCCTCTTGCTTGGGCGTGTAGGATGGAGTCCCACGTGGTACCCAACCCTACACACTAGCAAGGTGGCGAGAAGAAATGTCGGCTATGGTGGGAGTCTCACGATTTTGCGAAAGAGAGAGAGAGGGGAGAGAGGAGGGAGAGAGAAAGAAGATGAGAGAATGGCTTTCTCTTTCTTCTCAAAGGTTAAATATGCTAGGGTTTTAAGTGGATGGCTGAGATTAAAAGTTAGAAATAAATGTCTAGGATGTATGTCACACCCTTCTAGGTGATGGCATACTTGTAATACTTTAGTTCTACTTTTTCAGCACCAATAGGCTTATTTCATTTGAATTTCTCTGAAAACCTTTCAAAAATGCCACCGCCGAGCTGGTCAACCCTTGATCAGCCGGTTCACCAAGGCCAAACACGTCCCACTAGAGGGTCGACCAAGTGTTTGGGTCGCACCATGGGTTTGGGTCGCCCCTAGTCGGACCCAACTCCAAAACGATAAAAGAATAAAATGCTTATTTAATTCTTTTAAATAAAAATTAAACTTACCATGATATGTTTTCATTTTAAAATTCCTAATTACCATTAAATTTTCAAAGCTCCTTTGTAAGATTTCCCGTCGTTTGCGAGAATTTCTCTTGTTACGACTCGTATACTATCGATATGCATTTCCAGTAATTTACATGCAATAACGAGTTTTTTTTTCCTCTATTGGGTCTCAAATTTGAGGATAAACTAAATATATATACTATGAATCTACCTTAGAATTTTTGAAAATTAATTCATCCCGAATTGTACTCATATCGCTTCGTACATTTTACTTACGTGATTTGGACCTCGCATATCCATACTTATATACATATACATATGTATAAGTATAACTATATGTGAAAACCTCATAATTAACGTAAGCCATTTACCATCATTGAATCACATCATACATCGCATTTTCTCAGGAAAATCTCGGGTCATACATTTTACCCTTTTTAAAAAGGATTTTGTCCGCAAAATCACAAAACACCAAACAACGACAAAATGGTCAAATCTCCTCTGACGGTGCCTAATCGGCAACAACTAAGTCTCTAGTAGACTTCCTCGGACAAAACTTGGCAATATGCCCCGGTTGTCCACACTTGAAACATTTGCCATCATAGAGAGGGCAAACTCCGAAAGAATGGTCTTCATCGCATTGTCGACACACTTGTTGGGCATTCGGTCACTGGGATTGCCTTTGTTGGCGGTTTCGATGTCCTTTCTGACACTTTCGCTTTCTAGTAGATGGCGAGGACTCCTTCCTACTGGGATTCTTCTCACTCGCAATCACAAAAACCATGGTCTGTTGCTCGGCTTGGTCTTCTTCCAATAGAGTAGCTACCTCAATAGCCTCTTCGAGTGACTTTGGCCCACTAGGGAACACTTTGGTTCTCAGAGTAGGCCTCATACCACGAGCGAACTTCATTGCTCGTTCCTTCTCTGAGACATAAACATTTGAACAATATCGCTCTAAACAATGAAACTTAGTGATATAATCAGACAGGGTGGTCGTCCCCTATTGTAGGTCTAAGAATTCTTGCATTTTCTTATTTCATTCATGCTTAGGAAAATACATCGAGTTAAAAACTTTGAGAAATTCATCCCACGTAACATTCTTGTCTTTGAATTTAACCGAAGAGATTGTGTCACACCACTTCTCAGCATGGTCTTTCAAACGATAGGTACCAAAGTTCACCTTCAGTTTCTCTGGGACATCCAAAACGCGAAAAATACATTCTATCTCATGTATCCACGATTCCGCAGCCTCAGAGTCTGTCTTACCCTCAAAAGCAGGAGGATCCAATTCCATGAAATGCGTATAGGTAATCGTACTTATGTTCTACCCACTTTGGGCTACGTGTTGAAGGTTCGCACCCATCTATTGCATCACAACCACTTGTTGTTGCACAACCTCCGCAAGGTTGCTCACAGTGCCCATAATATTGTTGCACCTGGTCTTCCAAGTCATCTATCATGACAAAAAGACATAATAATTAATCGATAGGTCTAACAACCATGCTCGCTAAACAAAAATCGCAGCAATCATTTAAAAATCATCGGGCGCACTATACATATTTCAAGCAAAATACAACACAACTTAATCGTGCAGCAACACAACATATAAACATGTTCTTCGAACAACCTCAAGCGACACACACAAGGTCGCTATCGCTAGAAAGTCACCATTCTAGATGACCAACGTTAGAGAATCATCACTCTAACACAACAGAACAAAGAGAATCGTTACTTATATGACATCGTTAGGAAATCACCACTCTAACGGCATCGTTAGAGAATCATCACTCTAACAGCATTGTTGAAGAGTCACCACTTCAATAGCATCATTAGGGAATCACCACCCTAATGGCATCGCAGATAATCACCACCCTGACGGTATTACTGGAGAATCATTACCCCAACAGCATCATTATAGCATCACCACCCTAATGACATCGTTAGAGAATCACCACCCTGACGGCATCGTTAGAGAATCACCACTCTAACGACATCACTGGAGAGTCACCACTCCAACGGTGTCACTGGAGAATCACCACTCCAACGACCTTCATTAGAGAATCACCACTCTAATGGCATAGCTAGAGAATCACCACCCTAGCGGCATTACTGGAGAATCACCACTCCAGTAGCATCATTAGGGAATCACCACCCTAATGGCATTGTCAGAGAATCGCCACCCTGACGGCATTACTGAAGAATCACCACTTCAGTAGCATCATTAGAGAATCACCACCCTAATGGCATCGTTAGGGAATCACCACCCTAACGGCATTGCTGAAGAGTCACCACTCTAACGAGATAATTGGCACTACCAGGAATCACCACCTAAGCCAACTCACCACAATCCTCCCGATTGTGGTTGGGAAACAAGAATTCTCACAGCGCTCTCTCAAGAGCAACAACACCCTGAAGATCAATGTTATGCTATCCCCAACAATGACCCTCTCAGAAGTCAATTGCCATCATCGGCAACACAAAATCCATAAGCTAAGCGCTCAATATCATACACGTTCTCATCATCGAGAACGATTGAGGATCAACAACATCCTCCAACAAGGAACTCAAAGGTCAACTGGCACAGACAAGGCTTTCGCCTTTTGTCCGAAGATCACACTCGAATAGATACCCTTCATCCAAGACAGGGTCACGAACATCTCTAACGAAGTTGGAGAAGGAAAAACATGAACTTAGAGCCTCATTCGACGATTTTCATCAAAACCACATCGTCTTTAACACGATTGGTGCAACAGTTCGATATTCGTTATGATTCATCCATCGTCTCCACTCAAGTAAGGTGGAATGAAAAAGCGAAATACGCAAGAGGTCTCTAGGTTAGATCAACGACTTCAACTCTCATAGGAGTTGACATGAACTAGCTTGGGCAACTATATTCGCAAGCATAAAAGCACTATCGTTCATGAATTTTACACCGACTTTAACCGACACTTAATCTCTAAGTGTCCTCTCAGGCCACCATAGGCACGTATACTCAGTTCACCAAGATAGATTCACCTCACAAATCTATCTTACATAATAGTCTGAACCTCTTGGTTCCGATACTCAATACTATGAGCCAAAACATATAAGGCTTTAAACATAAAATCGTGTCTCGCATCAGACAACAATCGCAAGATCATACAAATTTATCTAAACATGTATGAAAAGCAATAAAGCAACATAAACTCAATTCTACTAAATTAAGCATACTTATAGTGCGATGGTCGATGCCTGTAGAGACTTGAACTACACTTCTAAAACACTGCTTTGATACCAAAACTTTAATGCCCCAGAATCTCAGGTTGGAAAATCCTTTAGATTTTTAGGGTAATTTTTTTTTTTTTTTGAAAAACATTGCGCAAAGCAGAAAAACCAAAACGGAAAAACAAGTGGAAACTCTGGGCGGGTTACAGGGTAAGCAACAAGAAGAAACATTTTATTAATATTGTTTACAAGATGATACAACATTTTCCTTTACAAAAGACAACTGCCAAGATCTTTAATGTCCTAGAAGTGTGGGTTCAGTCCTCTGTCGCACATCGAGCTCCATCGCACCACGAGAAGTCAAAACACCTGTAGCCCCATAAAACAAGGTTAGTACTCTTGCGAGCTGGTGAGAAATCAACCACGACAATGCATTTGCGCAAATCATAGCATTTATAACATGATATGCATCTAATAACATAATTAACCAGAGCAATAGCATAAGTGAATTTATCATGGCAGAACAGGTAAAATATCGCAATCAATGCATATATACAAGTGAACATATATGTGCATCGTGGTGAGACAATTAACATAATTGAAGTGATTAAATAAGTGTAATTGCAATAAGTAGAGAATAATGCCAAGAAATAAACAACAATGTCAACCACTAACATACTTAGGCAGTAACATAAAATATCTAGCAAGTGAGCAAGAAAGATACAGCTCTAGCATTATGATCAAAGATGAGCAGTACGATCATGATCAATCAACTAACATGATTGACATTAGCATTCAACAATGAATATTTTATTAATTATCTAAACAAAGGAAGACCTCTCTAGAATTATATTACATGAGACATTCATAAGAAAGAAAGTACGGGTAACTGCACATTTCTGACATAAGTGAGCTCAACTCACAAGGTGGGTCCATATCCCACACTAACTCGCCATGGAGTTTTTAGCATTCCATAAAGTCTCACTGACAAATACGCCCTTACAAGGTGCCTTGAGTCCCCTTTATACTTACGGGACAGATCAAGTACCAAAGGTGAATCGTGTGATCAATACAAATGTACACGAAATACAATCAAATATTCATTAAATACTAGGACACTTGAATTATCAACATGAATTGTGTAATTACTTTAAGTTTGGTGACATGATGTACAAGTGGAAGTACTTATTCTTGTTATAGCATTTATGTCACATTGTTCTCATGTAGTGTGTAAGTGTTCATAAATCAAAACAATACGAGCATGATATCGCATGTTAGCTAATTTCAATTTCGACCATATTAGATGATAAACAAGCTTAATCAGACCGTTTAATTTCAGTGACTTGGTGTCTCAATTGGGCTGCACCCAACTCGGCTCCAAAAGAAGAGAGATTTAAAACAAGTTAAAAAAAATCATGACTTCTTATAATAGCATGAAGATTGATGTTTTTGAGATGTTTAAGCGAAGATTCAGTCCTAACCCTAAACACAAAAGTTATAGAGTTATCTCTCAGCTTTCCACGGATTCAAACAAATCGAATTTTTATGGAGAGAGTTAAGAGAAATCCCAAAAATATGGGATGCTATCTTGGGAGTTCTGGACTGAACAAAGACTGACAAAAATCTGAATGTTCAACATTTTAACAGTAGATTTGAAAGACTCTGCGGACCGAATCAGGACAAGTCATCAACTACAAAGTTAAAGGACTGTGTCTTAGCTTTCCAAAATGTTTAAGAATATAGAAACCCGACCTGTATCCAAGGCGATATAGTCGGTTTATCAGATGTGTCTCTGACAACTATAGATTCGGGAAAGAATCAATGCATGCAAATACCATATTTTTTATAGAGTTTTAGAAGATTTTACAGACCGAATCAGACTAAACCTTTAACTACAAAATTAGAGATCTGAGTCTGATCTTTTTAGAATATCTAAGAACACTGCAATTTGACCTGTATCCAAGGCGATGCAGACAGTTTATCAGAGGTGTCTCTGACAACTCTAGATTCGAGAAACTCGTTTAGACAAAATACATACATATATATATATATTTGAAACATAAGTGTGTGTGTGTGTTCACGTGATACATCTCACATAAGTGCTATGAACTGAATGTAAGGAATAACACACAAATCTAATCCACATGCAACTCAACACACATGCATTGTGGAACTCAATTTCATGAAGGAAGAAGATACAATCACATATATTTCTTTGAAATGAAAACAAAGGATTTACAAATGGAAGATGTAAGAAAACTCACCCTCAATGCTATCTGAACAATAGAGGGATCTCCTCTTGCTTGGGCGTGTAGGATGGAGTCTCACGTGGTACCCAACCCTACACACTAGCAAGGTGGCGAGAAGAAATGTCGGCTATGGTGGGAGTCCCACGATTTTGCGAGAGAGAGAGAGAGAGGAGAGAGGAGGGAGAGAGAAAGAAGATGAGAAAATGGCTTTCTCTCTCTTATCAAAGGTTAAATATGCTAGGGTTTTAAGTGGATGGATGAGATTAAAAGTTAGAAATGAATGGCTAGGATGTATGTCACAACCTTCTAGATGATGGCATACTTGTAATACTTTAGTTCTACTTTTCCAGCACCAATAGGCTTATTTCATTTGAATTTCTCTGAAAACCTTTCAAAAATGACATTGCCCAGCTGGTCAACCCTTTACCAGCCAGTCCACCAAGGCCAAACACATCCCACTAGAGGGTCGACCAAGTGTTTGGGTCGCCCCATGGGTTTGGGTCGCCCCTAGTCAGACCCAACTCCAAAACGATAAAAGAATAAAATGCTTATTTAATTCTTTTAAATAAAAATTAAACTTACCACGATATATTTTCATTTTAAAATTCCTAATTACCATTAAATTTTCAAAGCTCCTTTGTAAGATTTCTCGTCGTTTGCGAGAATTGCTCTCGTTACGACTCGTACACTATTGATATGTATTTCCAGTAATTTACATGCAATAACGAGTTATTTTTTTCCTCGTTTGGGTCTCAAATTCGAGGATAAACTAAATATATATACTATGAATCTATCTTAGAATTTTCGAAAATTAATTCATCCCGAATTGTACTCATATCGCTTCGTACATTTTACTTATGTGATTTGGACCTCGCATATCTATACTTATATACATATACATATGTATAATGTATAACTATATGCAAAAACCTCATAATTAACACAAGCCATTTACCATCATTGAATCACATCATACATCGCATTTTCTCAGAAAAATCTCGGGTCTTACACCCTCTCTCACCTTATTCGTCTTTGATCTCTCTCCCTTACCTCACTATGTTCTCCTTTTGTGTTTTACGAAACCCATTACCACCGAACCACCGCCACCATAACCCCCTCCATCTCTGTTTCTTTTTGTTGTCCATGACACACCACCGTGGTGTTTCCGCAAGCCACTACCTCCCACCAACTACCGTATTTAGCACCTCAATCCTACGAAGTCCAACTCCACCTTCTTTTTTAGGTTTACATAGCACCTCTTATGCCACTAGATGAGGCTTCTTGCTAGAATCTGAATCCTGCCACAGGAAGTTTCTGAACATGGTTTCTAATTGCACCACGACTTTCTTAGGAACCTTGAAAGATAAGATCCAAAAAAAACAAAATTGCAATAAGTGTTTTGAATGAGTAACAATCTTTCTACGTACGATAAAAACCTGGCTTTTCAAGCTTCCAAACGCTGTTGAATTTTAGCAATAAGAGACTAGCATAAAGATGTATTCAACTTACTCACACAAAGAGGCAACCCCAAATATTTCATTAGAAGGCTGCTCATGTGCCATCTGGACAACTGCAAAACTTGGGTAGCAACCTCAGGATTCATGTTAAAAGGCACCTTAATGGATTTTTCATTATTAATTTTCATACCTGCAGTAGCTTCAAATTCCAAGAAGATATTCATGATTCTTTGCACTTGAGTCTCTTATGGATTGCAGAATAGTAACACATCATCTACAAAAAATAGTGAAAAATATCTTAAGGACGATAGAGAACTTTTGCAAACTCAATATAATTTTAGCATGCACCCAAATTTCAGCCTTCAGGATAGCCTTTTCATTACAATAAGAAACAAATAAGGGGATTGGGGACCTCACTGCCTTAAACCTTAGGAGCTCCAAAACTTTTTACTCAGCACCAGGGGCGTAGCTAGGATTCATGTGAGGGCGGGGGGCAAATAGAGTTGTAGCAAAAAAAAAAATTGGTGTGATAGTCTGGGGTTCGGGGGTTGCGCCCCCAAAAAAATTTTTTTTTTGAGATAAAATAAAAAATGACTACAATTATTAATAAAAATCTATTTCATATGGGCAAATCAAACTATTTGGTGCAGTCAGGGCTAGGCTAGGACTGGGCTTTTAAAAAAAAAAATTAATTGTCGGGAGGTAGGACTGGGCTACAGCCCAGTTCTACCCCCCCCAGCTCCGCCCTTGCTCAGCACTCCATTAACTAGAACATGGAAGAAAGTAGTAGACAAACATAACATTATTCTATCAATCCAAGTTGGATGGAACCCCAGCCGAACAAGAAAGTTCTTTAAAAAAATCCAAGACACCCTATCATAAGCCTTTGATAGGTCCAATTTAAGACATAAGTAGAAATTTTCTTCTTATCAAAGGAATGAATAAGTTCATGAAATACTTTTACAAATATCCTCTCATTTCAAAAAAGTCCCTTGATTCTTGAAACTCACCCTCTTAAGTATAGATCTCATTATGTTCCCCATCACCTTAGAGATAGTCTTGCACAAGAAATTGCACAACACAATTGGTTTGAAAATCTTCAATTGGTCTGCCCCTTATGATTTAGGAATTAACATAATTAAGATGGCATTCATATTTTTCATAATTTTTCCTTTACTAAAAAAATCTTTAACAACTGCAATTATGTCTCTTCCTACTATGTCCCAACATCTTGAACAAACCCAAAATCCATCTGGCCCGAGAACTTTATCGCCTACCCAAACACTATACTTCCAGGTCCTTCCATCTGGTATGGACCAGACTAGGGATTTAGGGTATGTTTGAATCATTGTCCCCCACCCGAAATGGGACAAAATAGACGCAGGGGACGGTGATTTTAACAAACGTTGGATGCGGTGGACGCTTGGAATAGCGTCTGCAGCATCCTTAAAACCTTGTTCTTTTTGTAACACCCCTCCCCCTGTTACAAAAAGAATAGTACGCGGGGAACAAGTTAAAAAAAAATTGAGCTCGATTCCTCTTCCCCGCCATAGGCCGAACCTTCAATGTTCACGACAGAGGAATTCGACATGGCGGAGTCGTCCGCTTGGCCAGCAGCCTCCTGACCATCATCGCATATCTAAGGAGACTCGTCACCATTCCTGTCTGCAAGTTTTGTGGGCTGCGACTGCTGCTGTGGCTCATCGTTCAGATCCAGCATCTCGCTCACTCCCCTCTCTCTGCGTTCTTTACTCCCACCCAAATCTCGTTGTCAGCCGTTCTTTCACTCGCATTGGTTCCTTCCGCTCGAAGCTTCTTCTATCGACGAAAAAAGAGCCAGAGGAGATACAGGTAGTGGCAGGACAATCTGGAAGAGGCGAAGAACATTTACGGCTTGGTTTGTTATACACTGCCGAAATCAGAATACGCTTAACATCAATCCCAGAGATCTAGGGTTTGTTTGTCACTCCGCCAGATGGAAGACTTCGCATTCGCCAGAAATTTCTGAGGATCGACGGGGACAGGTACTTCAATGACTGATCCTACTCTAACGCAACAGAAAACCCAAACTGATCGTGATACTCTGATCTAGAAACAAAAGCAAGAAGGGGTCCCTAACTCTCTCTCTCTCTCTCTCTCTCTCCTTGGCAGCCAAAGGGTCACCGACGTTGGGGATGAGGCCGCCGTCGAGAGGCCTGCATGGCGATGTAAGGTCGGCGACGCCGTCGATGAGTTTTTTTCCTTTTCTTTCTTCCTCTTTTCTTCTTTCTTTCTTCTTTTATTTCGGCAAAAAATAAGCAATTGCAGATAGTAAAAGTAACTTAGGTGATTTGATCAATATTTAAATATTTTAAGGGCATAATTAAGGGCAAATAAGAAATTGCACATAGTAAAAGTAACTTAGTCAGGTGATTTGATCAATATTTAAATATTTTACGCATTTATCTTAAATATTTTAGACTTTGGACATCTAAGCATAAATTTGTGATACTTTAGGTGTCTATACGTAGATTACCCAAAGAACTGGTATAAATCTTGGATCCAGATTCCGTATGAACTTGATATCAGACTAGGGCTGCAAATGGATCTGATATTTGATCCGAGTCCGACATATTATTTCCTGATATGGAACTTTTAAGTAAGATCTGAATGTGGATCAGATTTGGATCTGTGCAATCGGATTACTTTCTGATTTGGATCTGCATTTTAAGTTGGATCTGGAGTTTATCCAAATCAAAGTCCGACCTGACTATTGTTTTTACATATAAACAGTTTGTTTTTATTGCATTTTTTCAGATCCAGTATTACCACATATATATTTGAGATTGGCACAATCATACTGCCTCAGATCTACTGTTTACATTTAGGATTCAAATCTGACAACCCGTTTGCACCCCTCCCCACTGGGAGCCCTAAGTCTTGCTCCCACACTGGTAGTTGTGGCAATGTGCATAT
Organism: Nuphar pumila; assembly: GCF_984573655.1. Taxonomy (NCBI): domain Eukaryota; kingdom Viridiplantae; phylum Streptophyta; class Magnoliopsida; order Nymphaeales; family Nymphaeaceae; genus Nuphar; species Nuphar pumila. The sequence goes on from NC_143256.1 coordinate 106,316,531, forward strand.
AAAAATGATGTCACGCCACACACACGCACAGAGAGAGCCGAAAGTAATTCAACATTACCACTCATGAAGATCAACAAAATGTTGAACCCATGAACTGAACAAGAACAAAAGCCAAAACAAATAAAGAAAGCACAAGAGAAAAGAACATTAGACAGATAAAATGGGCTCACACCGGAGCCGCTTGCCCAGATTGCGACAAAGGATAGGTAGCATCAGCAGGAGGGAGTGGAAGATCACTAAGATGCATATGCAAGATCGCATAGAGAGAGAGAGAGAGTCAAACTTTTGCTTTACTGCACTTTGGAAACGCAGCAGATCTTTGACGCCATGGTGTGACCTCCCTACCAACTATGTACCCTTCTAAAATTGACTGCTAACCAGAAATGTAGCATGAAGAAGCCATGGAGTTCACATTTACATATGTCAGTTAGCACCAATTAGTTTGGACGAGTTTTGTTGATTCTTTGCAATTTCTGTTTGGAAATCCACTATAAAAAAATAATAGGATATCAATGAAATCCACTATAAAAAATAAAAGAATTTAACTCCCTAGAAAAGGATATCAATGAAACTCTAAGCTCCTAATACACCTCAAACACCACACAGCTTAGTCGCCTAACTAAAGAAGGCAGCTCTCTTAATTCTCTGTTTGGGAGCCTCACAGGGATTCGTCGACTCTCTCCCCCTTCTGTTAGAAATATGGATCCTATCCATATGAATGCAAACCAAGTCCACATGAGACGAGTTACTGCAGCAAAAATGGGAATTACTGAGATTAATAGAAACTCACCAAATGAGGTGAATCAGGATAAACATGAAAGTCACAAAGATCAAAGGAAACTTGACAAATGTGGATAACCACACATGCTGCAAATATCAAATGAAGATCAGCTCAAACTGGTAACAGTGTGACCCAATCCAGCAGAGTGATTATCGCAATCAAGGCCAGCCAAGAATACCTGATTGTTTGCTATGTTAATCTATTGATTTTAACCTTATGTACTGGCCTGTAATAACTGTACTGTGATTCTGTTATAAATAAATCGGTGCTCTCTTACTGTGATTAAGAGAGACGTAAGTCTTCCTTGGACCGAACATGCCTTTTGTTAGTTTGTTTTCTGTATTGGTATTTGTCCCAAGTCTAGAAAAACCACAAATCACTAGTGAACCCAATCAAGAAAGAAGACAGTCATTCCTTTGATCATGTCACGTCAAACTCAAGTAGTCATGTTCAACCTAGATATGAATCACAACAAGATAGTGAACTGTCCTCTCCTCTTGCTCTTCCAACTAAGACTCGTCACATGACTACCAGATTTCAAGATGGAACCTTGAAACCTAAGGTATATAAAAGTATCAAATATCCTATACCAATGGCCCTTTTGACCCTTCTTGTTTGGGATAATGAATCTATCTCTTTTAAGCAAGCCATCGAGGATCCTAAATGGTAAGCTGCCATGAAAAATGAATTTGATGCCTTTATCAAAAACTATACTCGGACCCTAGTTCTTTTGCATCAAGTCAAACATGTAGTCGGTTGTAAATAGATATACAAAGTCAAAAGAAGTGCTAGTGAGTCTCTTGAAATATACAAGGCCAAACTTGCGGCCAAAGGGGTGTAGTCAAGTGAAAGGAATAAAATACTTTGAAACCTTTAGCCCTATGGTCAAACTAACCACCATTAAACTTGTTTTATCTATAGTTGTCAGTAAAAAATGGGTCAATCAATAATTAGATGTTCATAATACCTTTTTACATAGATATCTATTAGAAGAAGTATATATGGATCAACCAGCTGGATTTGAAGATCCAAAGTTTTATAACTATGTATGTAAGTTACACCATGCTCCAGATGGTTTAAAACAAGCACCTCGCGCTTGGTTTGCTTAGCTAAGCTCCTTTCTGTCGACTTTGGGATTCTTTGGGGCAAAACTGATACATCACTTTTTATTTTCAAAAAATCAACCCAGACAGTGTTTGCCTTAATCTATGTGGATGATATAATCATTAGGGGGATTCTCCAAAATATATTCAGAAATTGATTGAAAAAATATGAGCCAAATTTTCTTTAAAAGACTTGGGGCCTCTACATTACTTTTTGGGTATAGAAGTAAAATTTATCGAACATGGGATTGAGTTGTCTCAACAAAAATATATATTGGAACGATTAAAAAGAGTGAATATGATTGGTGTTAAGTTGGTGTCAACTCGGATGGCTCTTTCAGCTATTACTGGATTACCCTTCAACGATCCTACACTCTATCGTAGTGTCGTTGGAGCATTGCAGTATGCCACAATGACAAGACCTGATATTTTTTTTGTTGTGAATTAATTATATGCATGCTCCAACTGATCAATACTGGATGGCAGTCAAAAGGAGCCTTGGATAGCTAAAGGGAACACTGCACCTTGGGTTCAAGATTGACTCCTTATTCAATTTTGAAATCAATGCCTACTAATTAGGCTGAATGCCCTGATAATAGAAGATCCATTGAAAGGTATGCAATTTTTCTAGGTATAAATCTTATATCTTGGAACTCTAAGAAACAAGCCAAAGTATCAAGATATAGTAAAGAATCAGAGTACAAATTCTTAGCTAACATCATTGCTGAAATGACTTGATCAGGTTTCTTTTAGATAAATTAGACATACCTAAAGTCCACACCGGTGTGTGTGATAACATTGGGAAATCTTATCTTGCATCTCACCCAGTTCATCACAACAAAAGCAAACACATGGAAGTCGATTCGAGACAAATTAGCAAAAAGGAAACTTATTGTGAAATACATATCCACCAAGGATCACTGGCAAACTCAACATTCTTCCCATATCGCTAAACTTGACAGTGGCTATTAGAAATATGGATCTGATCCATATAAATGCAACCCAAGTCCACATGTGACAAGTTACTGCAGCAAAAAATAGAAATTATGGAGATTAATAAAAAAAACTCACCAAATGAGGTGAATCAAGATAAACATGAAAGTCACAAAGATCAAGGAAACTTGACAAACGTGGATAACCACACATGTGGCAGATATCAGATGAAGATCAGCTAAAAGTGTGACCCAATCCAGCAGTGATTATCGTAATCAAGGCTAGCGGAGAATCCTTGATTTTTGGCTATGTTAATCTCTTGATTTTAACCTTATGTACTGGCATGTAATAACTGTATTGCAATTCTGTTATAACCAAATCGGTGCTCTCTTATGGTGATTAAGAGAGTGAGAAAGCACCCTTAGGCCTTCCTAGGACCAAACCACGTTAAAAAGATCGAGTGCCTTTGTAAGTTTATTTTCCGTTACCTTTTATCTTGGTCGCTTGGTTTCTCAATTTTGGAAGGGGTGGTGTAGGTGAAAAGATCAGGTGCAATACAACAACAACAACAACTACGCCTTCATCCCAAAACAATTGGGGTCGGCGATATGAACCAACAAAGAAAATCATTCTGGGTCTTCCACATCAATCCTTCTCCTCCATTCATTTCTATCCAATGCCATGTCCTCGGTGCAATATGATTGCATAAATATTTGTGCATTAAAAACCTGATCACCCTCCATCTTGGGGACAAGGCCTGTCAAGTGTGGAGTTGAGACCTGATGGAGGGCAATCGGGTGCTTAATGCACAATTTTTTTACCTGATCCGTACTCGTGGTGCAGAGGGGGACAAAGTTAAGAGGGGTGAGGCAATAGAAATCAATGCATTTAAAACAACATCCACCGATTTCATCTATGTTCCCATCATTTGGATGGTGTGAAAAAATTTAAAACAAGACAATTTCATGCCATCTCCTTTTCATGGGAATCCTGATCCAGAACTGTGATGCTGGAGAGCTAAAGAATAGGAAACCTACTAATGGACAGCCTCGTTCCCCCTCTCCCCATCCACTGCCTCATCTGATGGTTGTTGAGCATCCCTGGGACATATTTCACAGTTCTGGACCTTCTGGTTCTGATCTGAGCAAGAATCAAGAAATCCCCAAGGCAAGAATTGTTGAGGAAGGAGGTTTGGAGAGGGTTGGTTCCATTCCTCACCCAATGGTAAGTAACAATGGTTCAATACATAGACTCTATATTCTCGCAAAGTACTATGTGCCAATGAAGGATCCCTTTCAATGGTGGGCAATTGCTGGGTCTGCTCCCTGGTGGGTAGAGGGAACCTCAAGGACAGGAGGCCAACCAATGTAAGAATGTAAGAACGGTGATGGGGTTTTACCTTGGCCTAGCAAAAAAAGAAAAAGAAAAGCTCCAGCTAGAATAGTGCCAAGGATAGACACATTACATAGGGGAGGTTCCGTACAAAGTGTATAGGAAGTTTCAAGTTGATATTCAATTGAAAACTCAAGTCAAGACAATGTTGTTATCCATGCTTAGATCTCAATATATACTATGATTCGCAAAAAATATTAATCCTCTCAAAATGTGGATTCATTTTTAATAGTGAAAAGTAAGGGGCTAATGTGTTATTTAGTGATTTATTTGATTTGAGACACATTTAAGTGCCTTAAATGAAGTTGATACAACATATATTTGGGAGTTAACTGAGTTTCAACCATGTTTAAGTGTGTTATGTTTTAATTGAATGCATTTCAGTCTAGGTTTGTGATACATAACCAATTGTTGAAGATCTAGATCTGAATCTCATGCTCCAAATACTCGAGCTTGTGAGACCAATCCATGCGACACCACCTCCTCTTTTCAGCATTGAAGACCAAGTGGGGCCCAAGCATGGGACACCCCTTCCTCTTAATGGGGTGGTTGACTCAGTAGGGCTTACCTATGGAACGGCCCCTCTAGAAATAGACCATGGAGACTTAGTGGGACCCACCTCCTTAGCACCCCAATCTGCTTTAAGGCTCCAGCAAAGTCGTGTAGAGGCTCTTGAAGTCTCTCTAAAAGAAGCAAATACAACTCCAAGAGAGAGACTAAGTTTGAAAAAAAAAGACTCTATTCTTGGTGTGATCTAAGTAGGTTTTATCAAGAATAGCCCAAGGGTCTCAAGGCTTTATTGAGATCTAGGCTTTGCTACTAAATCTCATTTTGTAACTTGTGAAGCTTTTATGAGCTTGACCTTGGCCTATATAAAAGCCTTATTTTGGGTTGAAGCATTAAAAATTTGGAATAGAACTTGCCTCTCACTTTCTCTAGTTCTCGCCCCCTCTTCTCTTCTCTCACACACTCTCATGATTTTTCTCTCTCATGATCAACACAAGCTATCGGTGATCTCAACCTCTCCAAGCTTAACCACAAAATCTCTGACCTTCCACAGTTGACCTTACTCAGCCAAGGCTCAGTAAGTCATCCAAGCTTCTCACTTATCCCATTTGCAAGTTAGAGTCCACCTAACTCTATTTTGCCCAACCAATTTTTTGATGAACCCTAATTTTTGTCAAACTTTGTGACTTCGCCCAACTTAATTTGAAAGGAGTCTGAGTCTGAAATTTGGACTCAACACACCTTAGGGTGTCTAGTATAAGGAGATCTCATCACTGAGATCTCTATTTTTTTATTCGAGTCTATCGGATCCAAAACCCAGTCTGTCTTATAGAAACCCTAAAAAACCCACCACTTGTCCAAGTCGGTTCTCCCTAGATATTAGTTCTCTGGTCTTTATTTTTTGTCAGAAGCTAGTATTAGGTGTCTAGATTAATCCCTTCAATTTTATGATTTTTCTGTAATGCCAAATTGGAATTCTGATTTTTCTTCCAAACTCTGTTAGAAAATCGAACCCTACCTACCCGAGTTTAACTTTTCACTTAACCCTTGACCTAACTGAAGTCTACCTAGCTTAAAAATTCTAACCCTAATCCCAGCCACGCATTAACTGCTATCAGAGCAAACCACCTATGTCGTCTCTTAAGAAGAACCAAGACCAAATTTTAGAAATGAACTCTGAAACCCTCACCAAATTCGTAGAAGACACCTACACCAAGATTGATGGTGTCAAGAACTAAATGACTACCTTTGAGACTAGCCTAGTAAATATCACCAACATGTTGTAGTAGCTCCAAACGATGGTCCAAGCTGCCACCCAATACCAGCAATTCAATATTAGAGGCAGTGAATCTCATGAGGAGGACGCGCATGAGTCAATTTTTAGATAGCACCTGGAGGAACACGAAACTGGCTCAATAATGCATCACTTTGGCATCTCTCTCCCTTGCCCTATCAAGATTCCTTTTCATACTTTCTCGAGAAAGGATCCTCATGATTGGATGTACAAAGTGAAACGGTATTATGTAAAAAAATCAATACCCCATGAGAATAGGTTAGGTTTCATCGTGGCTCACCTCGAAGGTGAAGCTCTTAGGTGGCACTATTGGTGTGAGCAATGCCATGGCACCCCCACTTGGATAGAGTTCAAAAGAGAACTCTTGAAGAGATTTAGACCTCCTTACATTAATCATAACATGAAGATAAAAAAACTTGAAGCAAAAAAGGTCCATTCAAGAATATTAAGTAGAGTTTGAAGACCATAGCACCATGTGCAGAGATTGGTCTGAACCCACTTTGGTCGGCGCATTCATGAGGAGTATCAAGGATGAGATAATGATTGCACTCATGGATCTTGACCCTCAAACCTTAGAGAAATGCTATGTGAAGGCTCGAGTTATAAAAGAGCGCTTAAAAATATTTGTCTTTATAAAGAGGCTTATCCCCCCATAGGCTGAGAACGCACACCCAAGGGAAAGAAGAGGGTGTCAAACCCTAATTCTGTTCTCATCAAAACTGAGTTTGTAAGCAAGTCTCAAATGGCAGCAACAAAAAGTTGTATTACAATTGTGATAAAAAGTGTAGTCTAGGACACAAGTGTAAGTCCCTTAAGATGTGTGTAGTTTGTGAGAGTGAAGAAAAAAGTAAGGATGAACTAATCCAAACTGTAGAAGAAGCGGATGAGGGAATGTACAAAGTACTTGGAATCTCAACACATGGTGTTTCTGTGTTGACTACAAAGCTCTCAATGTTGTAACCTTAAAAGATAAGCATCTAATCTCGATCATCGATGAGTTATTGGATGAGTTGCACGAGGCCCAAGTATTCACAAAAATTGACCTTTGAGTCGGATATCACAAAATCTAGATAGCGAATAAGGATATTTTGAAGATGGTATTTAGAACTCATGACGGCCAATTTGAGCTCCTCGTAATGCCCTTTGGATTGACAAATGCCTTGACCACCTTTCAAAGGGTTATGAATGATGTGTTTCGACCAATGCTTAGAAAGTTTGTCCTTGTATTCTTTGATCATATTCTAATCTATAGACAAACGTGGAAAGACTATCTGGAGCATGTTAGGGTAGTTCTGTGTACCCTAAAGGACCATCAGTTTGTGGCCAAAAGATCCAAGTTAGCTTTGGATACTCCTGGTTGTCCTATCTTGGCCATATCATAGATGAGTAAGGTGTTAGCACATATTTCAAGAAAATCAAGGTCATACACTCTTGGCCTAAGCCTATCTCAATCAAGGCCTTGAAAGGGTTTTTTGGACTCACCATGTACTATAGAAGATTCATTCAGAATTATGGAATCATTGTTGCCCCCTTAACAACAATCTTAAAGAAAAGCGCTTTCACTTGGTCAAAATGAGCCAATCCCACTTTTGAGAAACTTAAGCGAGACATGTGTGAGGCCCTCGTACTTGTCCTGCTCCAATTTTTCAAATTATTCATCGTAAAAACTAATGCGAGTGAAATCATGATTGGAGTTGTCTTAATTCAATAAGGTAACCCATTGGCTTTCGTAAGCAAGAGTCTCACTAATCGTGTCAAGGCTCTATCAACATACGAGAAGAAAATGCCTGTCGTCATAATGACACTCAAAAAATGGTGGCCCTATCTACTTAAAAGGCACTTCGTGATCCGCACAGACCATAAAAGCCTTGAGTATTTCATAGAGTGATGCATCTCGACTCCGCTGCAGCAAAAGTAGGTTGCCACAATGATGGGGTATGACTTCGAACTCCAGTATAAGAAAAACCCTGAGAACCATATCGTCGGTGTTCTACGTAATGCTTCAAAAATTTAACCCCAAAATACAAGATTTTTTTTTAAATACACAGTGAAAAACAATTATTTATTTTTGGTTAAGAATTTTGGGCGGGTTATAGATATAATAACTCAACATGGGTCTGGATCCAATTCTCGTATTGGATATGGGTCTAGCGTAAACTTAAGATTTAGTTCCACTCAGGATTCTGATATTTGAATAACAATTAAACCATAACATTCATAGACTTAATTGAATTGAAATGTTTGGGAAGCATAATCAAATAAATACAAGTTTTTATAATTTATAAATTGTTCCCAAAAATATCCCAGAACTAAGAAATGGTCACTGGCACCATCCTCCACATTCCAACATCACTCCAGCATCCTACTTGTTAACTGAACATTGAAAAGTCGGGGGTCAAGCTACAACGAGTCTCAGTAGGAAAACCATAACTAAGCATGCATATAAGAAACTAAGTGCACATAAAATCAAATAACATTTTGAACAAGTATACTGCACAAATAAATCATAAGGCATTCAATTGAACATGCATAACCAATAATTTTATGCAACATACCATATAACAAGAATAATGTCATGATTATATGTAATGCCCTAAATTTTTTAACATAAAAAATTTAGAATTTAAACCAATTTTGTTTTTTTGAAATAGCAAAGCAGATGCAATTGGGTTTTAAAAAGTTAGACAATTTTGGTAGGTTACAGAAATGAAATAATTGCATAAGGCTTGACCCGATTCCTATCAAAATCAGACCCATCCCTAACTCACAAATTTAAAGAAATAATTTTAATTTCATATTTGTCACATAGTTGAGAATATTTATACAAGTTTCAAAATAAACATTAAAACATCTCAATTAAAATGAGACACCCAAATCTTGTCCAAGTATCGCCAAGACTATTAGGAAATGATGGTTCTTGGCCTCGCCACACACCTCACTTTCATACTGTATCTCCATTCATCACCTGCACCCCATGAAACAGAGTCAAAACTATGGCGAGCAGTAAGCAAATCCATATAATATGCATAATGATAATTAATCAAACATCTATCACGAATATCATAGCATGCTTTATAATAGTCATATAAAAGCAGATAATTCATCATGTAAATCAAAACATCATAACATGGAATCTCAAGTAAATAAACATCATGGATAATATGAAGAAGCAATAATCATGTTAGTCAGTTAGCAGTGTTAGTAACTTTTGTTTTGATAGGCTTACACCTTCAGGTACACAGAGGTAATTGTCATCGTGCCTGCTAGAGTATACTACGGTATTCATTATGCAAATTGTATAGCACTACGTGAGTGAGAGATTTTCGATGCAAGGGCAAACCGGATTGCAATCCCCTACTACTATACTATTTGAGGTATACCACTTTTAAGCAACTTCGACCTCCCAAACTCTGAGTGATTGGAGGTCCAAGAAAGCCTTTGCTCCTTAATTCAAGTCAATATGATATGTAGTTCAAACCTATATGTGACATTGTCACTCAGGGTTGTACCATTTCACCCTCTCTAGGGTGGACCATGGTGTGAACGGGTTACATGGACGGTTTCATTTTTATTAGGGTACTTAGTATTCCACACCCTCGCTTTATGAGGCAAATAGGATCAATAGCCTTCATACTCCAGGGTAGTATACATGTCATGACATGGTTTTGCCCAACCCAATTCACGTGCTCTGGCACCTTTAGCCCATATGAGCACCTCGCCGGTGAAGGCGACAAAAAAGATCTTTAATGTGTGGATGTATGCATGTGAAGTGAGACTTCCTCTCACAAATATGGGGTCACAACCCACCCAAGCTCACAAGAGAGCATTATCCAACAATGCATTTCAACAGTTAGTTTATTTTTCAAACAATGTTCACAGACAAGTCAAATAATGTTCATGCATGCCTTAATGTATCATATCATAGCATAACAAAGCAAAAATTTTGAATGCATATAGATGTATCTCTACAACATGCTATGTATTTCATTTATGTGTAGGCTTTATAGCCAATTTGTGAGGCAACATTTTATGTCAGAAACAAAAACATCATTATGCGCTTTTATGCATCATATGCTACTTATGTGAGCTTATGCAATTTCTTTGAAACAAGTATAGCCTTCATGTCATATGCATCATTTTCTCCTTGTATTTCCGCATAGCCTTAGAATCTCATATGCAATTTGCATTTAGCATAAACATTAACAATTGATGTCATATAGCACTCGGCACTAGCATAGATATTTCCTATGCATTTTTTATATATTGCATTCATCTCAAGCATAAGCATAATCTAAGCATAATTAATTCAAGTGTAATGTCGTATTGCATTTATTACAAGTATAAGCATAGGCAAAACATAGTTATTTCATATGCAATGTCATAGTGCATTTATCACAAGCATAAGCATAGACAAAACATAGTTATTTCATATGCCATGTCATATTGCATTTATCACAAGCATAAGCATAAGCAGAATGTAATTATTCCATGTGAAATGTCACATTGCCTTTGTCATAAGACATTTTATGTGTTTTCTCAAATTTTTATTATCGAACATTCATGTGCATGAGCATTCCACAGCATAGCTCACTGCATGCCCAATATGGGGATGTTTCAATGGTTCAGGTATAAAAGTTTGCACCTACGCATAGATTTTTCAAGTATGTGCATAAGAGGGTTTTTGCTAAGTCATTTGTATGTCGTGTATATGCTAGCATACTTAGTACATAGATTAATGAACGGGCAGGCATACTACATATGTCCTGTTGTACTCATTTACAGCCATAGAAACTCATCCTATTTGTTGTAAAACTCATTTTGAAACATATTTTCTCTTCCTTTTTTTTATCGATTTCTTCTTCTTCTTTTTTTGTTGTTGGGACTGACGGCTGGCTGGTCTGCCCAGCCAGCGTGGGCTGGGTTTGGGTCAGACCGGTTGATCATGCCTAGGTTCAGACTTGGGCTGGACCGAGCCACTCGGTCCGACCGATCTGAACCAGCTCAACACATACCGCTTGAACTGACTGGCTTGGTTCAGGTCTGGTCTTGGCTGGCCTCACCTTACCCAGGTCTAAACCACAGCCCGGGTTCAGACCTGTCAGGTCCATGTGTGGACCAAACCTAGTATGGACTGTGGCATGGTCCAGACTAGGTCTGTCCAGCCGATGCGAACTAATGAAACATTTTTTTTTTTTTTGCTATTTCTTCCAATAAGATGTCTCACATATGGTTGTTGCCTATATGTAGCATTTGAGTCTTAGAAAATATGTGTTTCAAGTAATGAAAAGAATCGAAGAGGCTATATATATTTTAAATAAAACATCTTTCCTACCACTAATATGTGAGACCAAATTTATGCATACTTTTCCATGTTTATTCTTCTTTTCAAAATTTCGATATTATGTATAAAACACTATTTGACCATGGATGGGTTTGCAAAAATACCTAACACTTGAGGTGTTTATATTTTATCCGTGAATCATTTCAAACTAAATAAACTAGCCATAAGGATCATTTTTTTTTTGTGAAAAATACAAATCTTAAGCATGAACCTTATCATGATCACACGAGTTTTCTAAAACACTTAATATGTGGAAAGATCACACATCCATTTATGAAAGTGTTGTAAAAATCTCATTAATAATGAGAATCACATTTTTAAGCATGAATGTGTTAGAGGAAGAAAATATAATTCTTGAAATACCCCACTAATTCCTTCAAGAATGATAAAACTACCAAAACTAAAAATGCAAAACACTCATCTCGATATGAAGCATGGTTTGAAGTGATGAAACACCATTAGAGTTGGTGAACATTATTTTCGACCATGGGTTTTTTGTCAAATTCGTGTGTGGGTCAAGAGAGTAAGCACATATGTGAAAATCATGGTTCAAACCATGAGAATTCCTTCTCCATACCCACATGTACTATGAAAATGCATGTTTGTATGGTTGGGGAGGGAGACAGAAGAAATGAGTTTAAACAAAAATCAAAATGCATAAAATGATGATCAACTTACCTCTCTTTTTTTTTTTGCAAAGAAGCTTGAATCTGATTTCCACCTTGTTTTTCAACCACAAAATGGTATAAAATAGAGTTTCTCTAGGGCACCCTACACTACACTAAAGTGGAGGAAGAAAAAGAACACCAAAATCGTGGGAGAGGGAGAGAGAAGAGAGAGAAAAGGCTCTCAAATGCCTCTCCTTTACTTTTTGAGTGGTATTGATAGGCAAAAATCCATGAGCAAATGAGATGTGTGGTCTAGATTACATGTAAGAAGATGGAGGGTTGAGATTGGTCTAACCCTCTTCTCAAAAACAAAGTTCTCAAATATGACCCTTGACTTCCTCTAGTCATGTGAAGACTTTCACAATTTTGGCAATCTACAAGAATGTTATGATTTCTAGCCTTTTTCATTTTTGTTTTTCATAGAATTTATAGAGATTTCAGCTTGGGATCCATATGAAATCCTATTGGCTACAATTACCAAGGTAGGGACTAGGCCAAAATCACCCCCCACTTGGTTAGCTTCTAGTTGGTTTTATTTCAACTAGTTCTAATTACTTAATTACCTTTTGACATGTTTTATTATTTGCTAGTTTCACTTTTTCTTGATATTACTTTTAGGAACCTCAATTTATGAAATTTCTATATTGTACCTTATTTTATTTTTAAAAAATTTAAATCATAATTTTTTTACTTTGGATCTTCTAATCTCAATTGGATCTTATCCAAATCCAAATTAGATCCAAACTCTACAATAACACTTTAATAGATTTGTTTTATTTAAATTCATAATTAAATGAATAATTTAAATATAATTATTCACTTAAGGTTAATTAGACATAGTTTCTCATTAACTATGATTAATTAACAAATGAACACTAGTTTAATTGCTCTCACTAATTAATACTTTAATTTCTAGTTTTAAAAATATGAATAAATCTTAATTAGCCAGGATAAATATTAAATCAATATTTTCACAACTTAAATTTTCCACATAAAAAAACCTCTTTATTTTGATTAAAGTTTCAAAAATTTTGTGGGTCTTACATCCTACCCCTCTTAAAAATGATTTCGTTCACGAAATCTTATTACATAGATAAGCAAAAAGGTTAGGATATTTTTCTCTCATAATGGCTTCGGGTTCTCACGTACATTCTTCAATGCTATGGTGTTGCCAATGTACTTTGTCTAACGGGATCATCTTTGAACGCAAAAATTGATTTCGATGATCAATGATTTCTATCAGTCGTTCTGACACGGTTAGATCCTCTTACACCTCCATATCCTCATATCTGATGACGTGGGAAAGGTTGTGAATGTATTTCTGCAACATTGATACATGAAAAGCATTATGAATCTGAGTATATTATGGCAGTAACTCCACACAGTATGTTGCTTCACTGATCCATTCCAGGATTTTAAACAGTCCAACGAATCTCAAACTTAACTTTTTCTTTTTCCCAAATTTGAACAAGCTCTTTGTAGGAGACATTTTCATAAATACCATATCTCCTTCAGCAAAAGTGAGTTGTCCACGTCGTTGGTCGGCATAACTCTTCTGGTGGTCCTGGGTAGCTTTCAATCTATCTCAGATTTTCTGAACTTGCGGAGTGTAGTGCTGCAATACCATTGGTAATTCAGTTGATCACTCACCGCTATCATCCCAATAAGTTGGTGATCTACATGGTGTTCCATACAAAGCTTTGTATTGAGTCATCCCAATACTTGCATGATAGATATTGTTATATGCAAATTTCACCAAACTCATATGCATATCCCAATTACCCTTCCAATCGAGCATACAATCACGCACCATGTCTTCTAAGGTTTGAATTGTTTTCTCTGACTGAACATCAGTCTGCGGGTGAAACGTGGTGCTGAATTTCAGTTTCATACCCAAGGTTTGATGAAGTTGTCCTCAAAATCGTAATGTAAACTATGGATCACAGCCCGAGATGATTGAAATTAGTACTTTGTGTAACCTCACAATTTTCTTGACATATAAATCAGCCAAACTCTCTAGAGACTGGTTTATCCTGATGGGTAGAAAGTGAGCAGACTTAGTGACTCTGTCGACTATAACCCAAATCGCATTGCATTTCCTGCAGGTCCTCAGTAGACCTACCACAAAGTCTATGGTAATGTCTTTCCGTTTTCATTGAGGAATCTCAATTCTCTGCATTATCCCGCCAAGTCTTTGGTGCTTGATCTTAATATATTGGCAAGTCAAGCATCTTGAGACATATGCCACTACTTTTTGCTTCATGTCATTCCACCAATATTTTCGCTAAAGGTCCTTGAACATCTTAGTACCTCTAGGATGGATGGTGCATTTGGTCTTATGGGCTTCATCGAGAATTTTTATCTTCAACTCAAGGTTATCTGGCACCTAGAGTTGTCCTTTCATTCAGATACTTTCATCATCTTCAATATGAAAAGACCTACCTTCTTCTTGTGCTAGTACTTTCAATTTTTCATACTGAGTGTCTTGCTTATGTTCTGTAACGATTCTCGAGAGAATCTCTAATTGTATGGTCAAACCAAACAATTGAATAACTTTGAGACCATGTGAAAAGGGTTTCCAAGCAATAAAATCCTCCACAAGCTTCCAATTCCTCACAAGACTGGCTAGAACAATACTAGACTTGCGACTAAGTGCATCTGCTACGACATTTGCCTTTCCTGGGTGGTAGGATAAGGTAAATTCGTAGTCTTTGATAAACTCTAACCAACGTCATGGTTTCATGTTTAGTTCCTTCTGAGAGAATAGATATTTGAGACTCTTATGATCTGAAAAGACTTAATACTTGTCTCCATACAAGTAGTGTCGCCAAAGCTTCAGTGAAAACACTACTACTGCTAGCTCTAAATCATAGGTTGGACAGTTTCGTTCATAAATCTTCAATTAATGAGATGCATATATTATAACCATATCATTCTGTATCAGCACACAACCCAAACATGTTCTAGAGGCGTCTGTGTATACCACAAAACCACCTTGACCCGAAGGCAAAGCCAGGACAGAAGTTGTCGTGAGCTTTTTCTTCAAAATTTAGAAACTCTCTTCACATTTGAACGTCCATTCAAACTTGATTCCTTTGCGCAGGAGTTTGGTCATAGGTAAAGCAATTTTAGAAAAGTCCTGAATGAATCATCGATAGTATCCTGCTAGGCCAAGAAAACTTCTGAAGTCGTTGACATTCTTAGGCTGCTTCTAATCTAGTATGGCTTTCGCTTTGGCTGGATCCATGGATACTCCATTTTTAGATATCATGTGACCCAAAAACATAACTTTCTCTATCCAAAATTCACACATAAAAAACTTAGCAAACAACTGGTGTTCCCCAAGGACTCCTAATATGATCCGAAAATGCTCTCTATGTTGTTCTAAATTCTCAGAGTAAATCAAGATATCATCGATGAATACGATCACAAACATATTCATATAAGATTGAAATGTTGTGTTCATGAGATCTATGAAGGCTGCTAACTCATTAGTGAATCTAAAAGGCATCACTACAAACTCATAATGTTCATACCTTGTTTGAAAGGCAGTCTTAGGTATATTCTTATCCTTAATTCAGAGTTGATGGTACTCAGTCCTAAGGTTGATCTTCGAAAATACTTTAGCCTTCTGTAATTGATCGAATAAATCCTCGATACACAGTAATGAATACTTATTTTTTATGGTAGACTGATTGAGCATCCTGTAGTCAATGCATAATCTCGTCATTTCATCTTTCTTCTTTATGAATAATATCGGTGCACTCTAAAGAGATATGCTCGATTGAATAAATCCTCGATCCATAAGCTCTTGTAGTTGCTTTTCAACTCCTCGAGTTTGACTGGTGCCATATAGTATGGTACCTAGAAAATTGGCGTTGTTCCAGGCAATAACTCGATATTGAACCTCACTTTTCACTGTGGAGGGAGTCCAGGTAACTCCTCCAAAAATACATCTAGGAATTCTCTTACTACGTCTAGCTCCTCTATTAATGCAGTTTTTTGTTCAACTAGGGTGATACTGACAAGAAAAGCAATACACCTTTTCTGCATGTGCTTCTTTGCTTTCAAAAAAGAAATCACTCTGCCTTTCAGTATGGGCATAGAAAGTTTAAACTCTACTATTGGACATGGGTCTAGTCAAAACAACTTTTCTTTCTTAATACACGATCTGTGCATGATACTCGAACAACCAATCCATACCCAATATGACATCAAAGTCAGTCATATCAAGTAGGATCATATCAGCAGGTAAATGTTTTTTCTACTATCAGCACTTCTATGCTTGGCATATAAGTTATGCACAAGGAACGTTCACCAGTTGAAGTATGTACCTCTAACGGGTATTTCAAGGTTTTGACAGAATAAAGTAAGAGATGCTTGTCCAGCGATTAGTATGATACCTTGCACCAATTTGCCTTTGGTTAATTGTTCCACGGTAGTGGCATAAATGTGTCCCACCACTACTTTTTGTCTGGATGGCTTCTATTGTTGTCTATGTTGTTGTTGTTGCGATGGCCACTGAGACGGTTGTTGCCATGTTTCGGACCCTTTTCTCCATTCATCATATTGCTTTTTGTGATAGTCCTTGAGATAATGTCCCATTTTGCCACAATACAGACATCTGTCAGTCTCACGGGGACAAAGTTGACCCGGATGGTCGACTCTATAATTTGGGAAAGATTATGTTAGTCTTTGTTGTTGAGGCCTCGTGCCACTTTGTGGTCTCGACTTCTTGGTCGATAGTGTGAACTTTCTACTACCTAAATGTTTCTGAAAAATTCTTTTCTTAGGCCAGCTCCTCTGACTTGTTGAATGTTGTACCCCTCGGTTAGGTTGGGCTTTCTGAGATTTTGTCCAGTCATGATCTAGGAGAGTAGCCACGTCGATGGCCTCATCCAATGTCTTTGATCCACGAGTATAGACCTTAGTTCTCAAGACTGGTTTAAGCCCACGTGCAAACTTCATCGCATGTTCCTCCTCTGTGGTATAAACATTGGGGTAGTATCGCTCTAAACCTCAGATTCTAGTGATATAGTCCGCCAGTGTAGACTCTCCTTGCTGTAGGTCCAAGAATTCTTGCATATTTCTTCTTTTCTCGTGCTTTGGGAAGTAAGCTACATAAAATACTTTGACAAATTGTTTCCATAGCACTGGTTCATTGAGGAATTTGACAATAGGGCCGTAGCCCACCATCTTTTCATGTTTTCTTTGAGTTTGTAGGTTCCTAAGTCCACTTTACTATCCTTTAGAACTCGCAGAACTTTAAAGATCCTTTCGATCTCTCGAATCCTATTTTTTGTTGCTTCAGGGTCGGACTTTGAGTGAAAGAGGGATGATTCATATCCATGAACCTCTTGTACGAAACTCCGTCAATCGCTAGTGGTACAGGTGTCGTGCAATCATGTACTACTTATTGGAGGTTGTCCCTCATCATGCGCATAGTTTCAACTTGCTACCCTACAACCCCTGACATGTTTTCAAGGTGTCCATGATGGTGTTGCATCTTCCTTGCCACGCCATCTAAGGATCATGCAAGAAATGTTTTTAGAAGTTAAGTCGGTTTTTATCTTGGTGTCATGCATTCGATAAAGTTGTTCTCATAACAGACAATTACTCATATCAGTAAGAAGCAAAATAGTTATATGTATTACTATTCCTTTATAGGTTCACAGAAAGTCGTAAAGTACCCAACAATGCTGGCAAAAACTTGGAACCTATATCATCACAAAATTTAGGAGTTTCTAACTCCTACAAAAAGAAAATTGGATGTTCCTACATCCTATGGACGACTGGTGTAGTGTCTGCGGTATTCCACCTTGTTCATGGTATGCCTTCGCTTAGGTAAAGGAGAGTGTGGTGGTGATGCTAGTATGTATTATGGAGATTCAGGGGGAGTGGTGAATGTCACGGGGGAGTACTCGGGGGATGCTGGAGTGTAGATGGGTGAGTCTGGTCCCGCTTCCCAGACCATGGGATTTGGATCCTCTATCACTAGAGGTACTGGTACTGGACTAACTTGGGATAGCATATCCTCCTGCATTTCTACATTACCCTACTACTTTTCATGTTCCATCTTTAGTTGGCACTCATCTATTATATGTCCCCTCATACCATAATAGATACAATCACTCAATTCACGCAGACAGATTTGCCCCGCATGGTCCATATTGCACCTTCTAAAGGATTGTGCCTCCTATAGGAGCATTTAAATGCTATATGAGACCATTTGGATGACTTGGTTTAAGTGTTTAGCTCCTTGAGCTAGGTCTTGCAGAGTCCCTATCATAATGTTGCATCACTCTTCCCAAGACATCTAAACACTAGTTAATCTACCAAGTTCAAAGAACAAAGTAATGAACTTAAAGCTGATGATACTTATAGTGAGATTGCCAATGTTTGACAAGTCTTAAACCATTTTTCCTAATCTTGCTCTGATACCAAAGCTATAAAGCCCCAAAATTTTTAATTTTGAAAATGTAGAATTTTAACCAATTTTTTTTTGGAATAGCACAACGGATGTAATTAGGTTTTAAAAAGTCAGACAATTCTGGCTGGTTAAAGAAATGAAATAATTGCATGAGGGTTGACCCGATTCCTATCAGAATCAAACCCATCCCTAACTCACAAATTGAAAAAAATAATTTCTATTTCATATTTATCATATATTCAGAATATTTAGATACAAGTTTCGAAATAAACATTAAAATATCTCAATTAAAATGAGATGCCCAAAATTTGTCCAAGGATCACCAAGAATATTAGGAAATGATGGTTCTTGGCCGTGCCGCACACCACACTTTTGCACTGTATCTTCATTCATCACCTGTGCCCCATAAAATGGGGTCAAAACTCTTGCAAGTGGATAATCAAATCCACATAATATGAATAATGATAATTAATCAAATATCTCTCATGAATATCAAAACATGCTTTATAACAGTCATATAAATGCAGATAATTCATCATGTAAATCCAAACATCATAGCATGAAATCTCAAGTAAATAAACATCATGGATAATATGAAGAAGCAACAACCATGTTAGTCAGTTAGTAGTATTAGTAAGTTTTGTTTCGAAGGGCATATACCTCTGGGTACACATAGGTAATTGTCATCATACCTGCTAAAGTATACTACGGTATTCATTATGCAAATTGTATATTTGTCGTAGTACTTATAGATCGGATAAACAAACTCAAGCCCACGGTCCGTGACCCAGAGATTTTTGGCGCAAGGGCAAACCGGATTGCAATCCTCTACTACTACAATAGTTGAGGTATATCACTTTTGGGCAACCTCGACCTCCCTAACTCCGAGTGACTAGAGGTCCAAGGATGCTTTTGCTCCTTAATTCAAGTCGGTGTGACATGTAGTTCAAACCTACATACGACATCGTCACTCAGGGCTATACCATTCAACCCTCTCTAAGGTAGACCATGGTGTAAACGGGTTACATGGGTGGTTTCATCTTTATTAGCGTACTTAGTATTCTACGCGCTCGCTTTACAAGGCAAATAGGCTCAATAGCCTTCATACTCCCCTCAAGGCAGAATACATGTCATGACATGGTTTTTCCCAACCCAATTCACGTGCTCTAGCACCTTTAGTCCATATGAGCACCTCGTCGATGAAGGCGATAACAAAGACCTTTAATGTGTGGATGTATGCATGTGAAGTGAGACTTCCTCTCACAAATGTGGGGTCACAACCCACCCAAGCTCACAAGAGAGCATTATCCAACAATGCATTTCAACAATTAGTTCATTTTTTAGACAATATCCACACACAAGTCCAATGATGTTCATGTATGCCTCAATGTGTCATATCATAGCATAACAAAGCAAAACTTTTGAATGCATATAGATGTATCCCTACAACATGCTATGTACTTTATTTATATTTAGGCTTCATAACCAATTCATGAGGCAACAATTTATGTCAGAAACAAGAACATCATTATCACATGCTTCTATGCATCATATTTTACTTATGTGAGCTTATGCAATTTCTTTGAAACAAGTATAGCCTTCATATCATATGCATCATTTTCTCCTTGTATTTTCGCATAGCCTTAGAATTTCATATGCAATTTGCATTTAGCATAAACATGAACAATTAATGTCACATGGCACTCAGCACTAGCATAGATATTTCCTATGCATTTTTTGACATATTGCATTCATCTCAAGCATAAGCATAAGCTAAACATAATTATTCCAAGTGCAATGTCATATTGCATTTATCACAAGAATAAGCATAGGAAAAACATAGTTATTTCATATACCATGTCATATTTCATTTATCACAAGCATAAGCACAAGCAAAATGTAATTATTTCTTGTGCAATGTCACATTGTCTTTGTCATAAGACATTTTATATGCATTTTCTCAAATTTTCATTATTGAACATTCATGTGCATGAGCATTCCGCTGCATAGCTCACTACACACCTAATATGAGGATGTTTCAATGGTTCACGTATGAAAGTTTGCACCTATGCATAGGTTTTTCAAGTATGTGCATAAGAGGGTTTTTTGCTAAGTCATTTGTATATCGTGTATATGCTAGCATACTTAGTACTTAGATTAATGAACGGGCAAACATACTACGTATGCCCTACTGTACTCATTTACAGCCATAGGAACTCATCCTATTTGTTGTAAAACTCATTTTGGAACATATTTCTTCTTCTTCTTCTTTTTGACCAATTTTTTCTTTTTTTCTGTTGTTGGGACTAACGGCTATCCTGCCCAGCTAGCGTGAACTGGCCTGCCCAGCCAACGTGGTCTGGGTCTGGGTCAGACTAGTTGGTCAGGCTTGGGTTCAGACCTGGGCTTGATCGAGCCACTCGGTCTGGCCAGTCTGAACCAACCCAATGCAAACTGCCTAAATTGACTGGCTCGGTTCACGGCTGGTCTTGGCCGCGCCCACCTGACCCAGATCTAAACCACAGCCCGGGTTCAGATCTATCATGTCTATGTGTGGACCAGACCTAGTCTGAACCGTGACATGGTTCAGACTAGGTCTGTTCAGCCGGTGAGAACTAACGAAAGCCATTTCTTTTTTTTTGTTCTTTCTTCCTATAGGATGTCTCATATATGGTTGTTGCCTATATGTGACATTTGAATTTTAGAAAACATGTGTTTCAAGTTTTTGAAAATAAGTATCAAGTAATGAGAAGAATCAAAGACTCTCTCTCTCTCTCTCTCTCTCTATATATATATATATATATATATATATATATATATATATATTGAAATGAAACATCTTTCCTACCACTAATACGTGAGACCAAATTTATGCATTCTTTTTCATGTCTATTCCTCTTTTCAAAATTTAGATATTATGTATAAAACACTTTTTCACCATGGATGGGTTTGCAAAAATCATTTTGAACTAAATGAACTAGCCATAAAGATCATTTTTATTTTGTGAAAAATACAAATCCTAAGCATGAATCTTATCATGATCACACAAGTTTTCTAAAATGCTTAATACATGGAAAGATCACATATCCATTTATGAAAGTGTTGTAAAAATTCTATCAATAATGAGAATCACACTTTTAAGCATGAATGTGTTAGAGGAAGGAAATATAATTCATGAGATACATCACTAATTCCTTCAAGAGTGATAAAACAACCAAAAATAAAAATGCAAAACACTCATCTTGATATGAAGTATGGTTTGAAGTGATGCAACACCATTACAGTTGGTGAACATCATTTTCGACCATGGGTTTTTTATCAAATTCGTGTGTGGGTCAAGAGAGTAAGCACATATGTAAAAATCATGGTTCAAACCATGAGAATTCATTCTCCATACCCACGTGCACTATGAAAATGCATGTTTGTACGGTTGGAGAGGGAGAGAGCAGAAAAGAGTTTGAACAAAAATCAAAATGCACAAAATGAAGATCAACTTACCTCTTTTTTTTTCAAAGAAGCTTGAATATGATTTTCACCTTGTTCTTCAACCACAAAATGGTGCAGAATAGAGTTCCTCTAGGGCACCCTACACTACACTCAAGTGGAGGAAGAGAGAGAACTCCAAAATGATGGGAGAGGAAGAGAGAAGAGAGATAAAAGACAAAAGGCTCTTGAATGTCTCTCCTCTACTTTTTGAGTGGTATTTATAGGCAAAATCCATAAGTAGATGAGATGTGTGGTTTAGATTACATGTAAAAAGATGGAAGATTGAGATTGGTCTAACCCTCTTATCAAAAAAAAGTTCTCAAATATGACCCTTGACTTCCTCTAGTCATGTGAAGACTTTCACAATTTTGGCAATCTACAAGAATGCTATGATTTCTAGCCTTTTTCATTTTTGTTTTTCCTAGGATTTGTAGAGATTCCAGCTTGGTATCCATATGGAATCCTATTGGCTACAATTACCAAGGTAGGGACTAGGTCAAAACTGCCCCCCACTTGGTTAGCTTCTAGTTGGTTTCATTTAAACTAGTTCTAACTGATGTCTTCTTTTAAATCGTTGTAATTTTGAAAAGATTTTTAAATGTAAAACATGTGAAAACCAGACATCAAATAATAAAAACCGGTTCTCACTAGTGGATGAGACCGGGCCGAACTCAGGGAACGGGAATATTTTGTATTCAAGTACACAAATCTAAACTAATCTTTATTGCCAAATTATTTGAAATGTAAAATGTTCAAGAAAGGTAAAAACAACTAACTATTATAACAAATGAATACCCTTCGTAGAGGGCGTAAAGTGCAATATTTACAAACCCAATTAAATTCCTAATTCTAAAGTAAAAAGTAAAAAGAAGCTCTACTCTTCGTACTTCGTGTCACGTAATCACTTCCGCTCCACTCCTGTGCTATCCTGCACAAATAAAATGAACGCGAGCAGTACCAGAGATAGAAGTAAAAACAATATTAAACTAGATAAATGCTAAGAACACTGAAATATATCATCAAAAGAAACTAATGACCATTAAAATGATATTAAACTAATGTTAATTAACTACGTAATTCTAAAACTAAGAGTAATATAAAAGACAACTAAGCAATTTTCACAAACCGAATTTACTAAACTAAAACTGAAAACATGAATCGGAAATGAAAGAAACAAAAAGTCATAATAAAAAAATCAAAACAAGTAACTACATAAAAAAATAGCAAAACAAAAATTGTAGACAAGAAATTATCTAAACATGAATAGGAATGATCAAAAGCAAACACAGAATAATGAAACAGGAAAATAATAAGAAAAAAAACAACTGGAAATTACTTGAAATTGATTAAAAGAAACTGAAACATGAAATAAAGCAAAAACAAGAAATGAATTTGTAAGAAAAACAGGAAAATTAAATTGAAAAACAGGAATTAACTGCTAAAAGCTGGAAAGTTAAAATGAACAAACAGGAATTCATTATTAAGAAAAACATGAAATGAGTGAATGAGGAAAAACAAATTTATCAGAAAATGAAATTCAGAAAGTAAACAAAAGAAACTCAGAATGTAAAAAAAAATACAGGAAATGCATAATGTGAATCAAATAACTAGAAACCTAACTAAATGAATCAACATAGAATGACTGACTTTGAAACAGAAAATTCAGAACTTAATTTGATGAATGCAAAGCATGAACTACCTAATGTAAAACAGTAAAATAGACAAGAAATTACAAAAGAAAACAGTAAATTCTTTGACACACGACTAAATTGAAATACATGAAACTGATTTGAAAAAAAAACAAAACAGAACATTACAGAGAAAGCACGATTAATGCAAAGAAAGTCTATGCGATGACTCAAGCAAAATGCAGAAACAGGAAATAAAAACCTATGAAATTTACCTGCTAACAAATGAATTAACAAAATGACACACGAAATCTAAAGAAAGACTCAACGAAATAACAGATCGGGCGATAAAAAAATTGAAATAGCAACTATCTAATTTTTTTCTTTCTTTTCAGTTTTCAGTTTTTCTTTTATTATTTTCGTTTTACAGACATAGCAATAACATGAAGTAGAAGCTGAAGAAGAAGAAGAGGAAAAAGAGGAATCGGAATAAGAAGAAGATCAGAAAAAGAAGAAGAAGAAGAAGATGATGACAATCGGAAGAAGAAGAAGAGGAGGAAGATCTGAATAAGAAGAAGAAGAGGAATTGGAAGAAGAAGAAGATGATGAAGATCAGAGCTTACCGTAACTGGAGAGGTTAGAAAAGAATGGCCTCCACCGTCCACCGTCGCCGGACTGAAGATCCACCACCACCACCGGCTGAGGAAGATGAGAAAAATAGGGAAAAGGGGAAGAAAGAGGTAAGAAGGGGCCGGTGTTGGTGGAAGAGGGTGAAAAAAGAGGGAAGAGAGGGAAAGAGGGGAAAGAGGGAAGAGGTTTCAGGCGTACAGGGGAGACACCCGATTTTTTTCAATTCTTGGGTTTTAAAAACCCCAAACCGGCTGGAACCGGTTTGAAACAGAATTTTTTCAGTTTAAAAAAATGCAAACCGGTTCAAGCCGGTTTGCTTATTATTATTTTTTTTTCAGTTTTTTAAAGAAATCAAACTGTGTAAACCGGTTTGTTTTATTATTATTATTTTTTAAGTTTTTTCAATTTTCAAACAAAACACAAACTGTGTAATGGTTTGTTAAAAAAAAAACTATTTAAAAGAGTATTAAAAAAAAACAAACTATTTACTAAAAACCTCAAACTAACTAACTACTCTAATCTAAATATTATAAAAAAAAAATTTTACACTAACCTCATTTCAAAATATATCTAACTCTATTTTTAACTCTAATTTTTATTTTTATTTTTATTTTTATTTTTATTTTTATTGAAAACTAAAACTAAAACTACTATGTTAATATCAAACATCAAAATATGTACTAAAATATACAAATAAAGCTATTTTTCATACATTTTCTGTTTTGAAATCAATTTGGCTCATTTAACGAAAACTAGCCTAAAGTTGGGTTTTTAAAACATTTTTTTCATAAAATCATGCATATTTTAATGTTAAATCACCTTGAAATATATGCATGATCAAATACCCCCATGATTATGTTTTGCTAGTCCTCGAGCAAACTAGAAAAATGTATGAAATGAAAACTATCACCTAACTCACTTTCGTAGGAATCACAGTTGCATTTAGCTATGCAACAAGCCCTTTCAACCCCTGGGTTACCCCAGTGGACGAGTAAGGTCTCGTGAGGGTTTGCAGTGATGCTACCCACAAACATCTTTGTCATGTATGCATAATATTACACATCCTCACAAGTAGTAGGTAATTAAAGACTTTATTTTCACAAATATTTCCTGTTATTTCAAAATCAAAATATAATTAGAGTCTTCTATGTACCACCACAGAAAAAGAATTTCTTTCACTTTTCTAAATATCACAATTATTTATGTTTTATTCTTAGAAAATCCAATAAAAACAAGTTATTATTTACTTATCCTCACTCATATGTTTTCTACACAGGTTTTCTCAATCACACTTCTAAGCACTGAACTTTTTTTTCTTTTTAAACTCTTTTCTCTCTTTTTTTTCTTTTCACGCTTTTTCTTTTTGCGCACTTATTTTTCTCTTATAGCTTGCATGTGGTCTGCTTCTATGCCTTGTGCAATGTCAATATCTTCTATACTTTTTTAATACATACCAAAAGATATCAACTAAGACATAAAAGTGACTTCCTTCATTCACCTTTATAACATGAGAGTCAAACATTTCAACTTGTATCTGTTCTCAGCTACTTAGGATCACGAAGTTTTCCACTCTCCTTTTCGAAATGTAATTAAAAGTTTCAACTTATATCTAAGTTCCATCTACTAAAGATTGTGGAATTATCCAAACAACCTAACGCATGCTTCTTTTTTCTCTTTTGAGCTCATTTTTACGCTTTTGTTCATTTGCTTATTTTTTCAAAAATACAACTGTGCATATTCATATTTGCGATTCAAAATAAATTCTAACATGTATCTATCATCATTTCTTCGAAATCCGCATAAACCATAATTTTTAGATCTATGTCAGAAAAAAATTTTGTGGGGCTTAAAAATCCTCTAAAAACATCAGATTTGAAATAACATTCATATAAGTTCAAACTCTTTCTTTAAAAATCTACTTTTCATGAGAGATGTGTAAACATGTGCAAGAACGTAAACAGAAATATCCAGGTGTGCAAACTACACCCTCCCCCATGCTAGAATGACACTGTCTCAGTGGCACTCCCCCATGCTTATATGAAACTAAGTGAATGCACATGAGAGGAAATAAATGAGGGAAAAGAGTAGAATAACCTGACATGAATTAAAAATGCATGTTCTATGAATGTAATGAATGCAATGTATACATGACAAAACATGAAAACCATGAATGAAACAAAAAGAACCTGAAAACACATGAATAAAACGAAAAAGTAAAAACAAAATAAAATCTATAAATTCTAAGTAAATCTAATAATATACAAGATATGGGTTGCCTCCCACAAAGCGCTAAGTTTCACGTCCCCAGCCAGACGGATCCCTGGAAAAACCTTCATCGTCCATGAGATCAATGGACATGAAGTCAGGCTCAACCGGGCTCTATGAAGAAAAGAGTGTCATCTGTGACACTGCGCACTGTGTTTCCATCCCGTCTACTTCTAATTGTAGGATCATAACTCTCTCTACGTGAAGTACAGAGATTACTCTCATCTGAGAGACTGGTCAAGAAATGAGAGTCTAGGACCGACCGACTATCAATGAATGCAACTTCAGACAAGTAGTGAATATGATCAAGCTTGTCTTGGTCAAGCACCTTCTGCATATGTACCTCTTGCTTACTAAAAACAATCGATGATCCCAAAGGCTGAGAAAATGGAGCTTTATATGATGATAATGCATGCTGTGGGTAAGGCCCCTTCTGTTGAGGTGTCATGGAGATCGACTCGTCAGTAGAAATTATATGGGGTTCATGAGTCAATTCCTGAGTGGGGTGACACGCCTTCCCATACTGAAGGGATGTAACAGATTTGACTTGCTCATGATGTGAAGCAGTGGGTTGCAAGTCAAATGACATGGAATCCTCTCCCTTGGATGTGACAACAGACTGACTATGAAGGTTCCCCTGACATTGTCTACTCAATGTCTGAGCTAACTGTCCCATTTGAGTCTCTAGCTTGGCTATTGACTGCGTATGGGAGCAAAGAGTGGCCTTGATATCAGAAAAGGCTTCTAACATCTTCTCCTGAAATGATAAACTTGGAATGGGCTCCTGAAGAGAAGGTAGACTAGACTGGGGATGAACCTGTGAAAAAATGGGATGCGAGTAACCTTGTGAAGGGTTACTGGGTCTATACTGTGTCTGGGAGGGCTGATGGGATAGGGAAATGGACTGGTTTCGCCAACCTGGGTTATATGAGGATGTAAATGAATCAGGCATGGGTCTAGCGAAACCTTGGGCAGCATTCACCTGCTCCTGAACGAATTCATGATATAATGTCGCTACCAGACAATCTGAAACACAATGTGCAGGGCTAGCACATAGCTCGCACACTCTTTCTACTGGATTTCTCGAGGAATTGGCTAGGAATTGATCTAACTTCCTAGTCAACTGGTCAACCTTGGTACGCAATTCTAACTCGGACCCTACTTCAGAAATCCCTATTTTCCTAGGACCACTAGACAGAGATGTAGTCCTATTGAGCCGTGAAGA
Source organism: Nuphar pumila (assembly GCF_984573655.1). Classification (NCBI taxonomy): domain Eukaryota; kingdom Viridiplantae; phylum Streptophyta; class Magnoliopsida; order Nymphaeales; family Nymphaeaceae; genus Nuphar; species Nuphar pumila. The sequence continues at coordinate 106,344,214 of NC_143256.1, forward strand.
CAAAGCATGATGCATCGTGTTTTCACTCAAGGTCTCGAATGAAGACCACGCCTCGTCCTCACTCTTGAGCATAAAAGTGCCCCCACAAGACGAATCAACCATTTGACGATGCTTCTCAGTAAGCCCATCATAAAAATACTGCACCAACTGCCAACGAGGCACCTGGTGATGGGGACACTTGCGAAGAAGATCTTTCAATCTCTCCCAAGACTCGTGAAACTGTTCTCCCTCAATTTGAGAAAAACTGGTTATAGCTTTACGAAACTGGTTCGTCTTACCAATTGGGAAATATTTTTTTAAAAATTCTCTTTGCATTCCTTCCCAAGTAGTAATATGAACCGTCTCAAGAGATTTTAGCCAGTGCTTGGCTTTATCTTTGAGAGAGAACGGAAACAAAGTCAACCGCATAGCATCATCTCCAAAGTTATTGATTCGCACAGTCGAGCAAATCTCAAGGAATTCGTCGAGATGACGATATGGGTCCTCATTGCTAAGGCCATAAAACGAAGGTAGCATTTGAATCACACTGGCCTTAATCTCAAAATGGCTCGCTCCTACATCAGGTCTCGTGATGCAGAAGGCGAGAGTATACGTATTTGGCATGAAGTACTCCCTCAAAGGATGGATCAATTGATGATCGTCAGCCATTGCGTACACCTTAGAGTAGACCGGTGTAGCACACGTCCTAACTTTGGGTTTTCTACCTAACTAACGCACTAAGCGGCCAAACCACACAAACCACAAAGCGAGTAAACTAAAAAAAAAAAACTAAACAAACACCACGCAGTTACACATAACAGAGATTATGCAAAAGAAATATAAAATCTATGTGTACGGTACCAATCGTACACAGTCACCTCTAAGGGAATCCTAATAGGTGGGTTGTGTAGAAAAGTAAGCTCGTCTCTAAGATATGCACATACGTGGTTCTAAACCTAAATGCAACACAAACACTAGGCAATAAAGTGAATACTAATATTACGCCGTTCCCCGGCAACGGCGCCAAAAATTTGATGTCTTCTTTTAAATCGTTGTAATTTTGAAAAGATTTTTAAATGTAAAACATGTGAAAACCAGACATCAAATAATAAAAACCGGTTCTCACTAGTGGATGAGACCGGGTCGAACTCAGGGAACGGGAATATTTCATATTCAAGTACACAAATCTAAACTAATCTTTATTGCCGAATTATTTGAAATGTAAAATGTTCAAGAAAGGTAAAAACAACTAACTATTACAACAAATGAATACCCTTCGCAGAGGGCGTAAAGTGCAATATTTACAAACCCAATTAAATTCCTAATTCTAAAGTAAAAAGTAAAAAGAAGCTCTACTCTTCGTACTTCATGTCACGTAATCACTTCCGCTCCACTTTTGTGCTATCCTGCACAAATAAAATGAACACGAGCAATACCAGAGATAGAAGTAAAAACAATATTGAACTAGCTAAATGCTAAGAACACTGAAATATATCATCAAAAGAAACTAATGACCATTAAAACGATATTAAACTAATGTTAATTAACTACGTAATTCTAAAACTAAGAGTAATATAAAAGACAACTAAGCAATTTTCACAAACCGAATTTACTGAACTAAAACTGAAAACATGAATCGGAAATGAAAGAAACAAAAAGTCAGAATAAAAAAATCAAAACAAGTAACTACATAAAAAAATAGCAAAACAAGAATTATAGACAAAAAATTATCTAAACATGAATAGGAATGATCAAAAGCAAACGCAGAATAATGAAACAGGAAAATAATAAGAAAAAAAACAACTGGAAATTACTTGAAATTGATTAAAAGAAACTGAAACATGAAATAAAGCAAAAACAGGAAATGAATTTGTAAGAAAAACAGGAAAATTAAATTGAAAAACAGGAATTAACTGCTAAAAGCTGGAAAGTTAAAATGAACAAACAGGAATTCATTATTAAGAAAAACATGAAATGACTGAATGAGGAAAAACAAATTTATCAGAAAATGAAATTCAGAAAGTAAACAAAAGAAACTCAGAATGTAAAAAAAATACAGGAAATGCATAATGTGAATCAAAGAACTAGAAACCTAACTAAATGAATCAACATAGAATGACTGACTTTAAAACAGAAAATTCAGAACTTAATTTGATGAATGCAAAGCATGAACTACCTAATGTAAAACAGTAAAATAGACAAGAAATTACAAAAGAAAATAGTAAATTCTTTGACACACGACTAAATTGAAATACATGAAACTGATTTGAAAAAAAAAACAAAACAGAACATTACAGAGAAAGCACGATTAATGCAAAGAAAGTCTATGCGATGACTCAAGCAAAATGCAGAAACAGGAAATAAAAACCTATGAAATTTACCTGCTAACAAATGAATTAACAAAATGACACACGAAATCTAAAGAAAGACTCAACGAAATAACAGATCGGGCGATAAAAAAATTGAAATAGCAACTATCTAATTTTTTTCTTTCTTTTCAGTTTTTCTTTTATTATTTTCGTTTTATAGACATAACAATAACATGAAGTAGAAGCTGAAGAAGAAGAAGAGGAAAAAGAGGAATCGGAATAAGAAGAAGAAGATCAGAAAAAGAAGAAGAAGATGATGACAATCGGAAGAAGAAGAAGAGGAGGAAGATCTGAATAAGAAGAAGAAGAGGAATTGGAAGAAGAAGATGATGATGAAGATCAGAGCTTACCGTAACTGGAGAGGTTAGAAAAGAATGGCCTCCACCGTCCACCGTCGCCGGACTGAAGATCCACCACCACCACCGGCTGAGGAAGATGAGAAAAATAGGGAAAAGGGGAAGAAAGAGGTAAGAAGGGGCCGGTGTTGGTGGAGGAGGGTGAGAAAAGAGGGAAGAGAGGGAAAGAGGGGAAAGAGGGAAGAGGTTTCAGGCGTACAGGGGAGACACCCGATTTTTTTCAATTCTTGGGTTTTAAAAACCCCAAACCAGCTGGAACCGGTTTGAAACAGAATTTTTTCAGTTTAAAAAAACGCAAACCGGTTCAAGCCGGTTTGCTTATTATTATTTTTTTTTTCAATTTTTTAAAGAAATCAAACCGTGTAAACCGGTTTGTTTTATTATTATTATTTTTAAGTTTTTCAATTTTCAAACAAAACACAAACCGTGTAATAATTTGTTAAAAAAAAACTATTTAAAAGAGTATTAAAAAAAATAAACTATTTACTAAAAACCTCAAACTAACTAACTACTCTAATCTAAATATTATAAAAAAATTATTTACACTAACCTCATTTCAAAATATATCTAACTTTATTTTTAACTCTAATTTTTATTTTTATTTTTATTGAAAACTAAAACTAAAACTACTATGTTAATATCAAACATCAAAATATGTACTAAAATATACAAATAAAGCTATTTTTCATACATTTTCTGTTTTGAAATCAATTTGGCTCATTTAACGAAAACTAGCCTAAAGTTGGGTTTTTAAAACATTTTTTTCATAAAATCATGCATATTTTAATGTTAAATCACCTTGAAATATATGCATGATCACTAACTACTTAGTTACCTTTTGATATATTTTATTATTTGCTAGTTTCACTTTTTCTTGATATTACTTTTAGGAACCTCAATTTATGAAACTTCTATATTAGTTTTTATTTTATTTTTAAAAATTTTAAATCATAAAATTTTTACTTTGGATCTTCTAATTGGAATTGATCCCAATTAGATCTGGTCTAAATCCAAATTAGATCCAAACTCTGCAATAACACTTTAGTAGATTTATTCTTAATTTAAATTCATAGTTTAATGAATAATTTAAATGTAATTATTCACTTAAGGTTAATTAGACATAGTTTCTCATTAACTGTAATTAATTAATAAATAAACACTAGTCTAATTACTTTGACTAATTAATACTTTAATTTCTACTAAAAATATGAATAAATCTTAATTAGCCAGGATAAATATTAAATCAATATTTTCATAACTTAAATTTTTCACATCAAAATTCCTCTTTATTTTGAATAAAATTTTAAAAATTTTGTGGGTCTTACATTATGCATCTGAATTATTAGGGTATATTTTCACACAAGTTTTCACAGGATAAATGTGATCAAGTTTAAGGCTTTATGTTTCTCTTTCTTATCATTATTGCGGGCGTGCATAGGTTAAGTCCTCGAGATAGAATAAATCACTTGGGTGTTTATTATGCTATGCATTTTAATTTTTTAAGTGACTTATTGAATTGGCTCCACTGAGGCGGTCTATGACTGATAGAGAAAATCATCCAGTAGCGGCAGCAAATCGGATGCACTATAATACTTCTACAGAATACATGGACTTACCACCTAGAACACATTGGTTGTCCCGACCCCCTAACTTTGAGGATTGGAGACCTAGTGAGATGGCATTTCTCTCAAATAACATATGATGGTCTAATGGAGTTTTGTACATCTGACATTCTCCAAGGTAAGCTAGTCTGAATGAGTTATTGGGTTCTTTTTATTAAGTGAGGGTTTGCATTCAGCACATGCGCTACACATCATTTAGCACTCAATGACTCAACAACCCAAGTACTCCTCCAGGGTAACTTTAAGCTTTGCCCTTCAAGAATGAGCATCATACTACCCATCATGGTAATTATACAGTTTATTAGCTTGACAAGTTCATAACTCATTCAATATGCTCCAATGCCTTTAAACCAGTTGGGCATCTTACCTGTGAAGGCAATCCCAAATTATTATGTGTGAATGTAGGTATTTATTTTCATGACTTGGTGCACTTTCAGTACCTTATTGGGTTCTCATCAACCCCTTACTCATGAGTGATCCCATGTGCGTACATGTTTTTCATGTCTTACAACACAATAACATTCATGCCACACATAATATATGTGTACCCATGGCACCATAATAGTTTCTTGAACCACAATTCTATTCATCAACATGTGCATGTGTGTCTCTTCATGTATTACAATACCTCATACATAAGAATATACAACATATCAAATTTGTACTCTCCAAGCACTAATTTGTTTCCCTAAACCATAAGCTCATACATGAGTATTCACTTGTGCAAGCATGCATATCATGTCTAATACCACAAAAAATCATTATGATGCATACCATAACATCACATTGCATGTCATAACCTCACGCTATATTTTACATCATCTTGTTGCATACCATCATTCATTCAAGCATGTAGTCCATTAGCCTTATAATAGAAAATTTTAGCACATGAATTAAAACATGTTCACAACTTAACACACATACAATTAACATCATTACGACCACACACTGCACTCTAGCAAATAGTGTGTCCACTTGGTTCAGTTCTCAGCATAATTCATATCTAACTTGTTCACTTTCTGAATCATGACATTCAAGCAAACAAGAGCTCTCTCTCTCTCTTTATATATATATATATATATATATATATATATATATATATATATATATATATATATATATATTGTAATAACCATAATTTTTAGGCATTTATTTAAATATATTATAATATATATTTCATAACAGAGTGATTTGGGCCTGGGATCCAAATTTCAGATCTAGGACCCATAAAGGGATATTTTTCGAATAAATTTACCTCGTAAATTTTATATGTATGTATAAGTACAATAATTTTTAATTAATTAAATGATTCGGGCAATAATTATTTAAAAGGGGTGCGTAGATGGGTCCGGGATCCACATTTCGGATCCATATACCCGTATAGATATTTTAATATATATATATATACAATCATAATAAAATAAAGAAAACAGTAAATAGTGGAGACGGATCCACTCTTTATCCAGCCCGGATCCAAATTGGGATTTGGATCCCGAGTCGTAGAGTTCGGACCTATTACCCAAATCCGTAAATAAACCACAAATGGGGGTTAAATTATATGTATAATGTTAAATTCAAATTAAATAAATAATTAATATTAATTATAAGAAAAAAATAAATAAACAACTGTCGGACCCACAGTTGGACCCGCAAGGATCCAACTGAAGATCCGCTAGCGTTTGGCGACCCGGATCCAGTTGTAGACTGGATTTGGTATCGCGGGTCACGGGCTCGGACCCGGACCCGAGTTCATTTTAAAAGGGGGGAGGGTTGCCCGATAAAACCCTAACAGAACCAAGAAAGGGGGAAAGGGGGGGGTTACGCAGGGCGTAATCGGTCCTTACATCTCGGTAGAGGAGGGTCTTGGCCGATAAAAGGGAGTGGAGAGGGGGCCCTCTTCACTCGTCTCTCTCTCTCTCTCTTCACTCAGTGGGTCTCTCTTCCCCCATCTATCTCGTCTCTCCCTCTCGTTTTCGTGCGCTCCAGAAAAGAGGTGGTCGCCGGCGAACTTCGGCCACCAGCAGCCACGGCAAGCGCCCTCTATCACGACAGCAGCGTGGGGCGACACCAGCAGCTTGGCCTTCGCGTCTCCAGCCTTCGATCGCCGGGAAATCATAAAAAAGGTACGGTGCTCCTCTTGATTCTAGGTAAGGGATCGAACATGGGTTCGATCCCGTGTAATCTTTTGAGGCGAGGGTCCATGGGGACCTTTTGGATGGCCAATTTTTGTTTCCTTGGTTGCTTCTTAGATTAAATTTCGGTATGGGGGTTTTCATCGACCCTAATCCGAAAACCCTAACCTATGATTTGGAGATTTGGGGTTTCCATTGTGAAAGGGGGGTCGGCTGAGGTAGGGGATGGCCCCAGCCATGTAGGTCCCGAGTATTTTTTTTTGGGATTACCTCAGATTTGGGGATTTTCCTACCTAACCCTACCATGCAAAATCCCTAACTCAAATTGATTTGGGGTTCGACTGTGGTATCGGATTAGCCCCAGTTGTGGGGTTTCTGATTCCTTGAAATGGATAACCCCAAGTTTGGGGGATTTCTATTTTGGGACTCGATAACCTAAATACGGAAGGGAAAGAGGTAAACGAAATCTGTTTATTTTGGGTGCTAAACCATATGAAAGAATTTGTATCTTGGTTCAATTAAATTTTTGTTTCAACGTGATGCCCAGTTTCAACGTTATTTGCTACAGAAATCTTGGATTTTATTTAGGAAATAAATTTGTAATAGTTTCATGAGTTGTTGGTTTATGCTAGTCATCGATTGATTTGAGATGATTCACATGCATTGATGATTCCATGTGAATCGATGTTTTTGGATAGGTGTTTGAAAAATTGTATATACAAAACTGATCATGTGACTTATTCATGTACCCATTTCATTGATTTGAATTTGATAAGCCTTAAAACCGAGTCTCTATTGAAACAAATGGAAATGGAGTTTGCAGTTTTTGTAGCATTAATATATTGAATTTTACCCTGTTTCTTGATGAACTGCATGAGCAAATTCCACATCTGGTTTTAAGCTCTAAGCAAATATTATTTAAAGTAGTAGGTTGTTTCTCTGAGCCAACTTTCAAAGAGTGATGAACAATTTTTTTTCACTTAAATTCTATAGTTAACTGGGTTATTGTCCGCTTATTGGTTGATGTATCCTCTGTCTTTGGAGTTTGAGCATTTCTTAGGTTACGACTCAAAGATTGCTCTTAAGTTGTTAATGGTCTGTCTCAGGCATTGGAATTTTTATCTTAGGCAGATATGGTCTTACTAGAGTTATAAGATGTGACTTGCTGGTTAGCAGATCAAGAGTTTCCCAGACATTTTGTGGGTATATAATTTACAGGTTGTTGTATTTTAGGTGTTTAGTTATATGCAGAACAATGCCCTGTTTTGCTTTCATAATTAGTTATAAAGGATCAATATCACATGATGCACTTCACTTCCTAAAGGATGCATACAATTGAAGAGTGACTTGCTTTTGCTTGCCTATAGTGAACAAAGAAAAAGGGACTATGCAATGTTTTGGATTAGAATTAAAGTCAGTATTTGTTCCAACTGACTATGTATGTATATATAAATAATGTCTTGGTTATTATTGTCATTGCTAGATTTATAAATGTTAGCTGTAAGTGTAAATTTCAAAATGTGTAAGTGTAAATTTCATATAAAAGAATCATTTCGATGTAAGAAGGAATTCGATTGTTATTTAAAACTGCATATGTGAGGGTTGTTTCATGTTGAACTGAAATTGATAATCCTATCATGAAACTGCATCTGTGTGGGCTTGTTTTCCTTTCACTTATGACTTGACTAAGGTATATTCATTTGGTTATCATATGAATAGCCGATGGGGTTATATGCTTTCTAATATGAAGTTCAATATAAAGTGACATTGAGAGTATTACTCGCTGGACTGAATTGACTATGTTTTTAGCTAGGAGGTTGACGGGTCTGGGATTGGTAAGCCCGACCAACTTCCCTAGCATATGCAGAAAACTTACATTTCTGCCTGGTGAATATGTGAAGTCTTATCTTAGCATATCATTTTGCTGGTTGTTTAATCGTGAATGTGATTATGGATCGGTTATTGATAGTTTGGTGAGCATGTACGCTTGATGAGAACATGTATTGCATGTGTACGCTCACACACTTAAAGAAACCATGGATTTGGTTAATACCCATATGTGATGTAGGTAACACACACATGGCTGGTCTAATTGTAGAAAAAATTCCATTTAGGGGCCAACTTTTGAGTTTTCTATATTGCTCTTTGGAGTTAAAAAAAACACCCCTACTACTGTAGGGGTTAAAAGGGAATGATAAGATTTTAGTCATTTAAAGGCATTATTATCATTTGACTCAATTTTAACTAAAATTTAACCCGAGTGAATAATTCTTGGCTCGGTAGTTTAAAAAAAAAAACCATATCATGAAACATGAGGCCCGCTTTTTAAACTAAGGGAAAAAGGTTAGCATGACATTTTTTCCCTTAATTGCATCTTAGATGGGTCTCCTTAAAATTGTTAAGTCATTGCAATCCAAGATTAATCCGGTTCCAAGAACGGTTATATGTCATGGCATATAACCATTAGTCATCTGTCCAAGCTTTAAGGCTGGGAAAACGTGGAGAAAATACGGGCATTGTCTTTCCATTTTATCCTTCCAAATTGAAAAAAATAAATACGAAACATTCTTTCTCCCTTGTGATGAACTTCGACTTCGAACGGCCGGAAATAAATGATGGGAGGTTGTTCTGATGGAGGTCAAGCTTCATCACAGAGACCAGACGGTCGAAGCTCACCGGAATCCAGCCAAAAAGCAGGATTTAGAGAAGTTTAGTTCCATGAGATTGCGGAGGTTGCCAACTGCCGGCAAGATCTTGTTAATCAACTGGTTGGAGCCCAGGTAGAGTTTGTGTTATTGCTACTACTAGGTCTAGACTCAAGTCAGATTGAATACCTAAGTCCTTTAAGGATTACATGAACTAATCTGATCCATACTTGGTAAAAAGTTCTAGATGTTAATTCAAACTTGTGTTGGATCCAAACCTAGTATGAAAATTTTCAAATCATACTTGGCTTCACTTACTAATGGGACTCCATGGATTCATTCCCGACTTTAATCAGATATTTGTTTTTGTCATCAAACATGAACTCTATCTGTAATACTTATAATTTTTTTATAGTGATTAAATAAATAAATGATAAAAACAAAACATCCAGAATTGTATCGATAAATAACCCTAGTTAAATTTTGAGGATAAAATTTTTTTAAGAAGAGAATGATGTAAAACCCATAAATTTTTTATATTTTATATTTTAATGAGAAATAACGGTAAATTTAAGGCCAAAATATTATTTAAAATTAAGATAAAAATTAAATTGTAATTCAAACATTAATTTGTATTTTCAGAATAAATTTCAAGTTGAGAATTTATTTTGAATCGGGTTTTTGATTTATAATCCAATTTAAGTTGAACTTAAATAGAATTTAATTTGAGTTTAAATATTAGTCAAAATTCGAATTAAGTTTACATTTGAATTTGGAGTCTCATTAAATTTAGATTTAAATTTCTGAAGTTTTATCAAATAGGGATTTTGATTTGGGAATTTTGAATCCAAATCAAATTTGGATTTGAATTCAAAATTAATAACAATGTCTTGAATATTATAATTGAATTTGAGTTTGATTCAAATATAAATTTAACATTTTGTTATCCTAGAAAAATCTAGGATGGGACGTCTCCTATAAAAACCCATAATTTTTTTATATTTTCACGAGAAATAATAGTGAATTTGAGGCTAAAATATAATTTAAAATTAAAATAATAATTACATTATAATTTAAACATTATTTTGGATTCAGATTAAATTTTAAGTTGAGAATTTATTATGAATCAGGTTTTTAATATTTAATCGGATTTAAGTTGAACTTAAATAGAATTTAATTTAAGTTTCAATATTAGTGAGGATTCAAATTAAGTGTGTATTTGAATTTAGAGTCTCGCTGAATTTCGATTTCAATTTCTAGAGTTTTATCAAATTTGAATTTTGATTTGAGAATTTTAAATATAGATCGGATTTGGATTTGAATTCAGATTTAATAATTATGTCTCAGATATTATAATTGGATTTGGGTTTGATTCGAATCTAAATTTAAGATTTAGTTGAATGTCAATTCAAGTTTGAATTATACAATAATTTGAATTTTTGTCAAAATTAAATTGAATTCAAATATAATACCTGTAATTCTTTAGAGTATTTTTAATGAAAATAATAATAATTAATATATATATTTTTATAAAAAAATATAAAAAATGAAAATTAGCCTAAGATGAATTATAAGAAATATCTTATAAAAATTCAAACTTGATTCGAGTTGATTTTAGTGAAATTCACATTCAGAATCAAATTTATGAAAAAGATAAAATTTTAAAAAATAATTGATAAATTTTGTTGAAATAAAATTGAATGTGATTTCAGACGAAATTAAGATAATTTGATATGTGTGTAATGTAATTTCAATAAATTTGAATTTAGTTTCATGAGTTTAAAATCTAATTTACAAAAAAATGAAAATGACTAAATTATCCAACCAACCCTAGTGAAAATCGTATTCAAAGATAATTTTGGTAGAAATGATATTTCTAAGAAAAATATTTATATAATTTTGAAAAAATAGCATTTGAAAGAATTTTATATGAATTTGAAATAATTTGGTTTATATGTAGTCTCATTTCATTTAAATTGAATTTTAGTTTTAGGAATTTTGAAATCCAAAATAATAAATAAAGTTAATTAGTAAAATGAATAAAAATAGAATGAAAAATCTAATTTAACTAAATTGAATAAGATGGTAGAAGTCCATAGGTGAGCCGTCCCATCCTATGTGGCATATCCTTGTCGACTTAAAAAAAACAAAAAAACTAAGTTAAAGATTTAAATTCAAAGATTTTTAAAGTTACCAAAAATCATGTTTTGACAAGTAAGTCAAAACTTACTAAAAAAATAAGGATGGCCTCCTAAGAATGGGGGGGGGGGGGGAGGGGATGTCCCATGAGGGATGAAAATTTAGAAAGAAGGAATAAAAGGGTTTGACAAAGGGAAAGTGGGAAAAGAAAAGAAAAAAAATAAAGCTTAACAAGTCAAACTTGCTTGCCAAGGAAGCAAGTTTGATATAGTAGGTTGAAATCCCCTATGGGGATGTCGACTAGTCCATATGATGTAGTATATATTAAATATAATATTTAATATAATACAAACCTAAGTTACAAGCTAGAAAAAATAAACAATAAAAAATATATAACATAATTTTAGTTGGACCATAGGCCTTGAGAATTTGAGAATAGGAAACTTTCTTGGTTTCCTATTCCCTTAGCCTTGAGGTCAAAGGACTTATAAAAAAAAAAAAGAGCTCACGCCCCCTCACTTCCATTTTAGCTTTTCTTTTTCCTTTCTCTCTAATTTTCTTCTATTCTCTCTTTTCTTCCACTTTCATCTCCAGCTTCCTCCATTGGTGTTGAGGAGTTCTGAAATTCTATCAAGGTGTTTCAGCCACACCTCGAAGGATTTGTGCAATTCTCATTAATGATCTGGTCATTTGGTTATCGCGTCTACTGATTTTGGCAAATCAAGGTAGGGGGTTATATTCTCTACATGTAAATCGGAACTCGTAGACATGAGTTATTTTGATTTTTAATAAAAACAAACCCTGTACCACACACCCCATGCATGGGATTGGTGTTGGGTTTGTCAAAATTTTAATAAAAAGGGTTTTGGGAAGAAAACCCCTCTCAAAAATAATTTTTTATCAAAATCAGATTTTTTAATCCGAATTAAGATATAAAAAGGAATTGCTTTCAAAAAATATAAATTTAATTAATGAAAGGGAGTTGATTTTGATTTCCCCAAGAAGAAATCGATTTCACCCCTAAAGTGGTCAAATTGTTGAATTAAAAACTAAACAAAATTAGGTAATGCTTGTTATGGATTTTGTCAAAAACAAAAACCGTAAATTCTTGGAATTCATGTAATGTTTATTGATTTCTTGCCAAATTTTTAGTTTGAAATTGTAGTTAATATTCATGAACATGTATTGTGGTGCTTAGCATATTTTTTGTTATTTTTATCATGAAAAAATATGCATTGTTATATGTGTTATTGCAAAATTACTGAAATTATTTCTCAGAAAATAAGGTTTGGAGAGACGGGTCGATTTTTCCAGCCCAACAGCTGTAAAAATGGGATTTGTCTATGGTAGACGATTTGAAAATTATGTAATGTTAGTTTTAAAGTTTTATGTGATATGTCCATATAAAAAAATATATAAATATGAATTCAAGTGGCTTGTTTTGGCTTACCCGAATGCATATTGGTTGTTAATACTCATTTTCAGCCTGATACCCGACTGGTAAATCGTTCGCATCTCCCTCGTCTAGAGGAGTTTTTACTAACAGTTTATTGTGTTAGAAACATAACAAAATTTTATAGCTTCTGTGAAATTTTAAGCTCTGTTCTTCGACAAAGCACTGAACCGTGACAATTAGAATTGAAAAGTATAGGCATGCACTAAACTGGTCGTATCTCTCTTATCTGAAAAAATTTTTATAAATAGTTTATGGCATTGGAAAGCTGACAAAATTGTATGTAATTCTAAAAATTTTAGCTCTATCCGATGACTGTACATTTTTTTATGACCTTTATAAGAGTCTAGCAGATTTGAGTTTTTACAAATTCTACACTAGTCCAAGATCCGGTTAACTTGTATTCACAATTTTTATGTGTTTTTGTGTACGCTTTTGCGAATGAATATCATAATATATATGAACTATTAAAATCAGTTTTCTGTAGGAAATTAATTGTCAAATATGAGGCATGCATTGAATAAAGTGTTGATGCACTAGCTTGCCTTTGTGGCCTGTCGCTAATAAAGGGGATGAATAGAGTTTGCCTTGTGAATCAATTGCAATTGTTAATGGTTCATGTATGCAGTTTTTATATGAACGACATGTAAGTGATGATGCCAATGGTTGGATGCATTAGTCGTTAAAAATCATTGCTTTACCTTCCATGTGTGTTTAAGTTTGAAATAAAAGAAAGGCATGTGTAATGATACTTGAAACGTATGTTTTAAAAATATGCATCCATGGGCTCTGAACAGGTTGAATCCTTGAAGTGGATTTACATATGATTGTTGTATAGAAATTAATTAATTTAACAAGTCTAACCATGTAACACTAAATATCGATGCTTATAAGGAGAGGGTGAGTGATACTAGTCTAGCTTTGTGGGTATCGTGTTTGAGCACGAAAGGTTGCTTCTTACCAGCCATGAAGATAGGAGAATCCTCCACATTAGACTGCAGCATGGAAGAACAAAATCTCATGAGTAAAGTCTGATGCATCGGAATGGTGGTGTTGGGAGCTTCTCTCGCTCTTGTCGTCCATCACTCGGTACTGGTGAATGGTGTCTGAACAGGCCAAAGTTACCCTTATTTAAAAACACTACCTGCACCATAGCTGTGATCCAAGATTACTATATGTGTTTGTACTCATAAGGATAAGAAGTGTAACACAAATTAAATCTGCATTAAAATAAGCATGGCATGCATCATCTAAGAAAGAAAACCTAATTAATGATAATAAATAACTCATCCATAAAGTCTACTTTGATAATGGTAAGTGCATGCATTTTTAACTATTCATGAATATTTAATTGTTCCTAAATAAGTGGATGCTTGCATAAGAGAAATTTTGTAAATGTATGCTTGAATGCCCTGTAAGAAATTCATATATTTAATTCTAATGTATTTAATCTTAGTTGGGTGTATGAAAGATAGGATTAATACTTGTCTACTTGTTTTAATTTATGTGTTTTAAATAGCTCTATCCTACTAAGACTTCATGTAGCGAATGAGGGATCAAGCGATGGTGGGAGGTTGCAATGGGAACCGAGCCAAGCCTTTCGCACTTTTGGATAGTTTTGGATTGCAAGCATTTACAAATGCTTAAGACTCTGATTTTAATTTAATTTAAATTTGACTGTTATTATTTAAATTTGATATATAATGAACAATTGATTAATATGAATGTTTAAATTTTAAATTCGATGTACATTAAGTAAAAGATGTGATCGTAAAGAAATACGCCAAAGCTTTATCCTGTTTGAATTTTTACTGCAAATTTTAGAAAACTATTTCAAAAAAAAAAATACACGATTTTCAGAGTAGAAAATTTGGGGCGTTACAACTTGGTAGCAAAGCAAGGATTATATTATCTAGAGATATCAATTTGTATTTAGGTAAATAGAACTTGGTATTAGAGCAGAAGAGAAAGTTTGGCTCAAACTCGTCTCACTGACCGATGTGAGTTTTTTTATAATTTTCATGTAATGCTAGGAAATTATTTCTAAAATATTTAATTTTTTAATGATTTGTGCAAATTCTAAACTTAGATGCTAAATAGAGACATTAATAGAAAATTTTATGCATGTTTATGACCAATTGATAATATATGTATAAATTATATATATATATATATATATATATATATATATATATAGAGAGAGAGAGAGAGAGAAAGAGAGAAAGAGAGAGAGATGACTTGAATGACGTATGTAGAAAATACGTATGCTTAAGGTTTTGATGTTTTATGTTATAAAATACACATATTTTGAATTATAAGATATAATTGATTTAGTAAATCGAATATGCATGATTTGAGGTTCAAATTAAGTATGTACTTATATATAAATATATATATATATATATATATATTTATATATATATATATGATGCAATATTACATGTGGCTATGATGAATTTTTTAGAAAAAAAATAATGAAAGTAATGTCTGATATACCATATTAAGGATGTGTGATAGAACGAGCATCATGATTTATATTTTAAATTTATCAGGTTTGATGATTTGATATTGAATTTCAAGGACAAATTTTTTTTAGTGGAGAATAATGTAATACCCATAAATTTTCTATACTGATTAAACAAATAAATGATAAAAACAAAACATTTAGAATTATGTCAATAAATAACCTTAGTTAAATTTCGAGGACAAAATTTCTTTAAGGAGGAAAGATGTAAAACCCGTAAATTTTAAAAAAAATTATGAGAAGTAATAGTGAATTTAAGGCTAAAATATTATCTAAAATTAAGATAAGAATTAAATTATAATTCAAGCATTAATTTGGATTCAAAATAAATTTCAAGTTGAGAATTTATTCTAAATCAGGTTTTTGATTTTTAATCAGATTTAAGTTGAATTTAAATAAATTTTAATTTGAGTTTCAGTGTTAATCAGGATTCAAATTAAGTGTATATTTGGATTTGGAGTCTCATTGAATCTTGATTTTAATTTCTAGGGTTTTATCAAATTCAAGTTTTGATTTGGGAATTTTGAATGCAAATCGAATTTGAATTTGAATTCGGATTTAATAACTATGTCTCAAATATTATGAGTGAATTTGGGTTTGATTCAAATCTAAATTTAAGATTTAGTTCAATGTCAATTTAAGTTTGAATTATATAATAATTTGAATTTTTGTTAAAATTAAATTGAATTTAAATTAAATTTAGATATAATACATGTGATTCTTTAGAGTATTTTTAATGAATAAAATAATAATTAATAAATATTTTTATAAGAAAAAATATAAAAATGCAAACTAGCCTAAGATGAATTATAAAAAATATCTTATAAAAAATTAAAGTTGATTTTAGTGAAATTCGCATTCGGGATTGAATTTATAAAAAAGATAGAATTTAATAAAATAATTAATAAATTTCATCAAAATAAAGACAAATGTGATTTTAGACAAAATTAAGATAATTTTATATGTGTATAATATAATTTTAATAAATTTGAATTTAGTTTCATGAGTTTGGAATCCAAATTACAAAAAAAATAAAAATGACTAAATTGTCCTACCAACCCGAGTGAAAATCATATTCAAAGATAATTTTGGTAGAAATGATATTTCTAAGAAAAAAAATTAGATAATTATGAAAAATTAGCATTTGAAAGAATTTCATATGAATTTGAAATAATTTGGTTTATATTAGTGTCATTTCATCTAGATTGAATTTTAGTTTTAGGCATTTTGAAATCCAAAATAATAAATAAAGTTAATTAGTAAAATAATTAAAAATAGAATGAAATATTTAATTTAACTAAATTGAATAATATGGTGGGCATCCATAGGTGGGCCATCTCATCCTATGTGGTATCTCTTTGCTGACTTAAGCAAAAAATACTAAATTAAAGCTTTAAATTCAAATATTTTAAAGTTACCAAAATTTATGTTTTGACAAGTCAAAACTTGCTAAAAACCTTAGGATGACCTCCCAAGAAGGGGGGGACGCTCCATCCTAGATTTTTCTAGGATGGGGGTTGGAAATTTAGAAGGAATGGAGAAAAGGGTTTGACAAAGGGAAAGTGGGAAAAGAAAAGAAAAGAAAAGAATATATAGCTTAACAAGTCAAACTTGCTTGCCAAACAAGCAAGTTTGATATGGAAAGGTTGAAACCCCCTATGGGGGTGTCGACCAGTCCATCAATCAATTCATATGATGTAGTATATTTTAAATATAATACTTAATATAATACAAACCTAAGTTACAAGCTAGAAGAAATAAATAATATATATAATAGACAATGAAGTGGGTTTAGAAACCACCCTCCTTCACACAATTTCAGCTAGACCATAGGCTTTGAGATTTTGAGAATAAGAAACTTTCATGATTTCCTGTTCCCTTGGCCTTGGGGTCAAAGAAATTATAAAAAAAAGGAACTCACGCCACTTACTTCCAATTTAGTTTTTCTTTTTCCTTTCTATCCAATTTTCTTCTCTCTTCTCACTTTTTTTCCTTTTTCATCTCCATCTTTCTCCATTGGTATTGAGGAGTTCTAGAATTCTATCAAAGTGTTGTAGTCATACCTCAAAGGAGTTATGCAGTTCTAGTCAATGAACCGATAATTCAGTTATCGCATCTACCAATTTTGTCAAATCAAGGTAAGGGGTTTTATTCTCTACACGTAAATGAAAACTCATAAATACAAGTTATTCTCATTTTTAATAAGAAGAAACCTTGTACCACACCCCCCATGCGTGGGATTCGGTTTGTCAAAAATTTAATAGAGAGGGTTTTTGGAGAAAAACACCTCTCAAAAATTGTTTTTTATCAAAATCAAGTTTTTGAATCTGAATTAAGATGTCGTAAAAAGGAAGTGCTTTCAAAGAATATAAATTTAATTAATGAAAGAGTGTTGATTCTAATTTCTCTGAGAAGAAATAGATTCCACCCCTAAAGTGGCTGAATTGCTAAATTAAAAACTGAACAAAATTAGGTAATGCTTGTTATGGATTTTGTAAGAAACAAAAATCATAAATTCTTGAAATTCTTGTAATGATTATTGATTTCTTGCAAAATTTTTAGTTAAAAATTATAGTTAATATTCATGAACATGTACTATGGTGCTTAGCATATTTTTTGTTATTTTTATCATGAAAAAATATGCATTGCTATATGTGTCATTGCAAAAATTATCGAAACTATTTATGCAGAAATGGGGTTCGAAGGGACGGATAACAGTTGTGAAAATGGGATTTGTCTATGGTAGATGATTTAAAAATTATGTGATGTTAGTTTTGAAGTTTTATGTGATATGTCTATATGAAAAAAAAGAAATATGAATTCGGTGGCCTATTTTGGCTCACCCGAATGCATATTGGTCGTTAATACGTATTTTTGGCATAACACCCGATCGATAAATTGTTTGTATCTTCCTCATCTAGAGGAGTTTTTATGAACAGTTTATTTCTTAGAAAATATAATAAAATTTTATAGCTTCTGTGAAATTTTGAGCTCCGTTCTCGGATAAAGCATTGAATCGTGACAGTCTGAATAGAAAAGTATAAGTGTACACTGAATCAGTCATATCTTTCTCTTCCAGAAGAATTTTTATGAACAGTTTATGGCATCAGAAAGCTGACAAAATTGTTTGTAACTTATAAAAGTTTCAGCTTTGTTCAATGACTGTACTCTTTTTTGTGACCTCTGAAACAGTCAGACAAAATTGAGTTTTTACAAATTCTACACCGGTCTAAGATCCAGTTAACTTGTATTCACAATTTCTATGTGTTTTTGTGTACGCTTTTGCGAATGAATATCATAATGTATATTAACTGTTGAGATAAGTTTTCTACAGAAAATTAAGTGTTGAATATGAGACATGCATTGAATAAAATATTGATGCACTAGCTTGCCTTCATGACCTCTCGCTAATAAAGGGGACGAATAGAGTTCACTTTGTGAGTCAAATGGAATTGTTAATAGTTCATATATGCAGTTTTTATATGAATGACATGTACATGATTATGTGAATAGTTGGATGCATTAGTCATTAAAAATCATTGCTTTACCTTGTATGTGTAATTAAGTTTGAAATAAAAGAAAGACATGTGCTATGATACTTGAAACGTATGTTTTAAAAATATGCATCCATTTATATATGATTGTTGTATGAAAAATAATTAATTTAACAAGTCTAACCATGTAACACTAAATATCGATGCTTACAAGGAGAGGGTAAGCGTTATTAGTCTGGCTTCGTGAGTATCATGGTTGAGCACGGAAGGTTGCTCCTTCCCTACCACAAAAATAGAAGAAGCCTCCATATTCAACTGCAGCATGGAGGAATAAAATCTCATGAATAAAGTCAGATGTATCAGGATAGTGGTATTGAGAGGTTCTCTCATTTTTGTTGTCTCTCACCTGGTTCTGGTGAATGGTGCCCGACCAGGCCAAAGTCTGTAATGCCCCAAAATCTCGACTTGTTAACTTTTGAAAGATATTTAGAAAATATTTCAAAATTCAGAGTTTTGGTTTTGAAAATTCGGCGAAAGTAGATTTTCCTTTGAAAGATAGACAAGTCGATAATTCTGGGTACATTAGCGTAAAACCCGCAGAAGAAAATTGGCAAAATAGTTGGTGGACAAAAAATGTGTGTGTATATATATATGTCAAAATTTAGTTTGTACAACTTTGGGGGTTTACCCCCATGAGCAAAAGTACAAAACAACAACCAAAAGCAAGTAACCAGGATGCATGCAGAAAGGAGTGAGATCTTGAGCCATCCTGTATCGCGTCATTAGCTGTCAAGAGCACTTACTCGTCACCTGCACATAAAACGGGTCAGTTTCATGAAAAACTAGTAGGTACGCAAAGAAATGTAATAAAGAACAAAGTTTTAAAGCAAAGTAGGATAAACAACTATAGTAGTTCCACTGATTCTATAGGCAGAGATTAACTAAATACTGAAACTAACTCAACAAAGCAGTCCAACATACTAAGCAGAGTAACTGAATAAGTTAAGCATTCGTAGCAGAGCTCACAATGCCTGCAATTATCAATAAATTCAGACAAGTAACTAAGTACAGAAAGTGGTCAGGTACAGTAACAGTCAATCTCTTAAAAGTCTATAACTAACTTGAAGTATGAGCAAGTTATTTTTATTTTCGATATTAATTGTCCATGCGGGTACACACATAGCATGAAATATAGAAACAACCGAGACCGGTCTAGAGGTTTATTATGCTATGTATTTTATGATACCCCAGATAGTTGACTGAGTCTGCTCCTAAGGGGACGGCCAGTGGTCAAGAGAGTAAATCCCCAAAGGCGTGTGTGACCCATAGATGCATCCAACTTCTGTAAAAGTGCCTGTAAGCTACCTTTTATAGTACATTTCTCCTAACTCCGATGACTGGAGAATCCAGGTCTTTTTATCGTAGGGTGGTCATTAACGACCTATCCATCAAAGTTTTGTACCATCCATCATCTCTCTTAATGAACCATGAAAGGTGAATGGGCATGACGGGGGTTACTTAACCGCCGTCCCATTCTACATGCTCTTGTATGTTAGATGATCATATATACATTCTGTATTGTTATTCATCTTATTTTATGCATGATCCATGTGAAAATCGATTTAAAAACCCATTTTTATCGTTAGTTTTGAGAAACTGCATTGAAATTGAATTTATCAAAAAATCATGAATTTCAAAGCTTAACCTATATTTTTAGTATTTTTATTAGTTTTAGATTTTCTTAATTATATTTTAATTAGGTCAGGTTTGAATTAGCTAATATTAATTAGTTTAGAAAGTTTTGTTTTTTAGAAAAAATACATTTTTCATAAGAGATCCTGTTTTGGAAATTATCAAAAATCTTTGGACTCTTTTTGAAAAATCTGTTTTAACCTAATTAGAGCATTATAAATACATCTTTTCCAGCAAGAGGAGATGTTTTTTCAGATTGGAGTTCACGCCCCCTCCTTCTTGCCACTCTCTTCTATCTCTCCCTTGCTCTCTATCTTGCTCTTTTGTCGATTTTTTTCTCTCCTTGTTGTCCCCTTCTTCTTCTTCCCCTTTTTCTTCAAGCTTCGAACCCTTTCATCATCGACAACTTCTTCCTCTTCGTCGGGGAAGCGTGGATGTAGCTGGATCAACCATCTTCTTTCCTCAACCCTTCCATTGGAGGTGATCCGTGATAGGTCGTTTCTTTCTCTCTCTTTTTCACCATAATTTATATTTTACATTGCATTAAGCATTGCATAGCATATAGTTTTAGTTGTTCATAGCATCTGCATAATTCATCTAGTTTATTTTATATTTTGCATCTAGAAAATAAAAAAACAAAAAACAAAAAACAAAAATACGTTCCGTTTTGATAGTTTAGCCATTTTTTGAATTTAATCATTGAAAAGTCTTGATTTAGGTAGATCATAGTTTTAATATAGGATTTATATTTTGTTTTCTTGTTTCTTGATTAGTTCTAGAATAGTTTAGGATTAGATTCAGTTTAGAATAGTTTGAAGCAAGTTTTCTTTTATGCGGTTTACGTCTAGATCATATAAATAGAATTTTTGTTATTAGCCGTTTAGTTTTTTTCCTTCTTATCGTTTTCTTGAAATTCGGTTTTGACGCCAAGTAGTTTGTTGTTTAGTTTCAATACCAGGTTGGTTAGCTATTGTTACTCTGTGTGCTTAATGTTTTAGTTAGTTAGTTTAATTGTTGGTAGCTTTTGTTTATTTAAATAAAGTGCTTCAGCCAATTCGATAGTTGTAGTTTATTTTTTTTTTACAAAGTGATTAGTCGTAGGTTACTTGCAACCTTAATTTCTTTGCAGCAGCGTCTTTTGTAGTTTTGTCAATTAGTGCAACAATATTTTAGTTTTTTATTATTAGTTGTTTTCAATCAAAGGTTAGCCTTAGTTGTAATTATTTTTTTTTAGTTACACGCTTTCATTAGAATTATATCTTAAGTAATTTTTATTTCAGCCGAGTCCTTGTTTTTTGACTTTAAGCAGATTTTTTTCTTTTTGTTTTATAGTTATGTGAGTTAGTGTTGTACGTTGGTTAGTGTATTGCATTAGTTAGTTATGGTAGTTCAGAATTTTATTATTTCTCATGCATAGTTAGATTGGTTAAAACATCAATAGTTGATTGCTTTGTGATTTTGATAACTTTAATTTCTCATGCATAGGTTAGATTATTTAATTACGTAATTCTGTCTTTTAGTGGTATTAGGTTTGTGTGATTCACGTTAAGCTAATTTAGTCTTTATTTTATTATCCATCTTGCATATAGTTAGCATTAGCCTTAGTTGTTGGTTCGGATTAACCGATTAGCATAGCTTCATTTAGCCGATTTCTCTTTAGTTCTTGCTAATTATTTTTCTTTATTACTTGTTAATTTTAATTAATCAATTAGTTCTGGTGAGTACTTTCTGATTTTTTTTAGTTTACTTTAGTTTCTTGAATTCTTGAATTAGTTAACCACTAGTTTGTTGCAATTTAGTTTTTGAGCAGTTAGTTAGGTGGTTTTGCTATTTTGTCTTTTAGTGTTAGGGTTGTTAATAGTTAGTTCATGCTTAGTTTAGTTAGTTAATTCAAATCTTATTTTTGCTGAATTTGTTAGTCATTAGTTAGTCAATTTCTTGTTAGTTTTTCTCGTACTATGTTGTTTTGTGTTTTGCATGAAAGCATTGGAATGTGCGGTAGAGCCCTTTTCGTGCCCTCAAAGTACTCTCTGAGGTCCTCTCAGGCCCTCAGAAGTGCCCCTCAGGGAGCCCTCTGGAATAAG
This sequence comes from Nuphar pumila, assembly GCF_984573655.1. Taxonomy (NCBI): domain Eukaryota; kingdom Viridiplantae; phylum Streptophyta; class Magnoliopsida; order Nymphaeales; family Nymphaeaceae; genus Nuphar; species Nuphar pumila. The sequence continues at coordinate 106,366,703 of NC_143256.1, forward strand.
GATCAGTAAAGGAGAAGTATAAAGGTTATAACCATTCAAACAGGGAAGCACAAGAATCAAGAAGGGACAATAAGACTCGAAGCACTGAAGCCTTCTCTTTTCTTTTTAGATTAGGGTTTAATTTCTGATATTTATTCATTTAATTGGGTCTATAACAGACTATTTATTTATTTTGTTTAAGCTCTCTACGTAGGGTCGTACTCTCTTAGTTAGTTAATTATTGAATTAATTCTTTTTATTTTGGCAATAAAGAGTAGTTTAGCTTATGTGTTTGAATACAAGTATTTCTCATTCTCTGAGATCGACCTAGACTCCACCACTCGTGCGGGCTAGTTTTTATATTTTTTGTGTCTGGATTTCACTTGATGTTGATTAAAAATATTGTTTTAAAAAGGGTTTTTCAAAACTCACACCAAATTTTTGGCACCGTTGCTGAGGAACAGTGATTAATACGAGTATTCACTTTATTGTCAAGTGTTTGTTCGCGTTTTGATAGGTTGCTAGTTTCTTTTATCTTTACTTAGGACTATTTAGTTTCTTTCTCTCTTTTAATTAACTAGGATTGTTTAGTTTCTTTTTAGTATTTAAGTTTAGAACCACGTTGCTTGTAAACCCTAGATACCAGCTTCCCTTTCTTGCATGACCCACCTACTAGGATACCCTTAGAGGTGACTGTGCACGATTGGTATTGTGCTTATAGTTTATTTTTCGCAAAAATATATGTGGGTGCAAGTGTGTGGTGCTTTTTTATTTTCTGATTTCTATTCTCTTTCTTTACCTGCTTTATGGTTTGTTGTGGTTCGGCCACACTGCACGTTAGGTAGGTAGAAAACTTGTTACTTAGGATGGTTGTTGCACCGGTCTACCCTAAGGTGCATGCAAAGGCGACGCTCGATTGACCCCGAGCTTGCAAAGATAGTCGAGGACCCCGAGTCCCTTTCTAGGAGAGCCCATCGATCCGACCCCATGGCCCAAGATCAACCGTTGACCCATCCTCGTAGAGAGTACTTCACTCATAATGCTCACACTTCGGCCTCCTGTATCACAAGACCTGTTGTAGGAGCGTCGCAGTTTGAGATTAAGGCCAACATAATCCAGATGCTTCCATCTTTCTATGGCCTGAACAATAAAGATCCCTACTGTCATCTTAACTAATTCCTCAAGATTTGCTCTATAGTGAAGATCAACAATTTTGGGGATGATGCATTGAGGTTGACATTGTTTTCGTTCTTCCTTAAGGACAAAGCCAAGCACTGGCTGAAGACCCTCGATACGATTTAGATTACCACTTGAGAACATATTCAGCGTGAGTTCCTCAAGAAGTATTTCCTAATTGGTAAGACAAACTAGTTTCGTAAAGTCATTATCAATTTATCTTAGATTGAGGGAGAACAGTTCTATAAGACTTGAGAGAGGATGAAAGATCTTCTCCGGAAGTGCCCCCACCACCAAGTGCCCCGTTGGCAACTGGTGCAGTACTTTTACGATGGCCTGACCGAAAAGGACATGCAAATGATTGATTATTTGTGTGAAAAAATGTTCATGCTCAAAAGCGAGGATGAGGCATGAGTCTTATTTGAAACATTGAGTGAAAATGCTATCCACCATGCCGTGTCTTTGCGGCTTGATAGGACCACACCTGTTCCTATTGGTCCTAAAAAGGGATGGATTTATGAAGCTGGGTCCGGACATGAATTGTGAATCAAAGTTGACCAGAAAAGTAGATCAATTACTGGCCAACCCAACTTCGATAAATCAAGTAGGAAAAGTGTGTGAGCTATGCACTAGCTCTGCACACTTTGTTTTTTAGTGTCCGACAACACCATTCTATCCATAATTCATTCAAGAGCAAGTGAATGTTGCCCAAGGTTTCATTAGACCGATGCACGATCCTTATGCACCCACCTATAACCCGAGATGGCGAAATGATCCCAACTTTGCATAAAGAGATCCACACGATCTACCCCATCTACCATCCCAGACACAACACAGACAGGGTAACCTTTCACAAGGTTACTCGTGTTCAACATTGTCACTGGCCCACACTGCGCTTAGTTTGCCTTCTCCTTAGAAGCCTACATTGAGCTCATCTTTTGAGGAGAAGTTGTTAGAGGCCTTTTATGACATTAAGATCACCCTATGTTCTCACACACAGTCAATAGCAAAGTTAGAGACGCAAATGAGACAATTGGTTGAGGCCTTGAGCAGACGAAGCGAGGGAAGCCTCCTGAGTCAATCTGTCATCAACCTGAAGGGTAAGGAACCCATGTATCACAGCCTGCACCCCACAGAGTTTCACCATGAGCAGGTCAACTCTGTTATGTCCCTTCGAAGTTGAAAGGCATTCCACCATACTCAGGAGTTGACTGATGAGCTCACTGTCATACCCACTGATCAGTCAATCTCCTCCACCAGGCCCAAGGAGAACAGGTAGGGCTCACAACCTGTGCCTTCTTTGTATATTTCCCAAGCTCCTGTTCTGCAAGTCTTAGAAAAATTGAGTGATTTCAGCAAGCAAGGAGCACACATGCACGAAATGCCTGACATAGTCAAGCATATTCACAACAACCCTCCCTTGCTTGATGCTGCCTATATTGATAGTAGATCGGTTCTTTGCTCTCCATCATTTGAGAATGGTCTCCATGTGGAGACTAAACTCCTTCCTTTCAGTCTAGAGAGTCATCGTAGGGTGCATAGGGGTAGAGTTGGAGGAAACACAACAAGCAGTGTCACAGATGACACTCCTTTCCTCAGAGCTTCTGATTGAGCATGACTTCACGTCCATTGATCTCGTGGATGATGAAGGGTTTTCAGAGACCCATCTGGCTGATGACGTAAAACTTAGTGCTTTATGGAAGACAACCCATATGTATGATGTACCATTAGTAGTCTTAGTAGTTTTTCTAGTTTTAGGTAGTTTTCTTATTTCATGAGTTTGATGCCAGAGCATTTATATATTACATATGTGTGCTTTTTTTGAGTTGCAAACTTTAGACAAATGAACCCGCCATAGAGTCATTCATATGTCATATCAGGAGACTTTTAGGTGACTTCTACTCTTTCTCTCATTTATTTTGTTCTCATGTGCATTCACTTAGTTTCATACAAGCATGGGGGAGGGTGTAGTTTGCACACCCAAAGTTTTTGTCTTTGTACTTGCACTTTTGATGTTAACTCATAAAAATTGGGCTTTTAAGGAACGAGTTTGAACTTATATGATTGCTTTGCAAAATCTAATATTTTTAGAGAATTTTTAAGCCCCCTCAAAAAAAAATCTGACACTTATATAGAAAATTGTGGTTATTTATGTGGATTTCAAATAAATTATTATAGATGCATGTTAGAGCTTATTTTGAATCACAAGTATGAATGTGCATAGTTTTATTTTTGAAAACTAAGCAAATAAACAACATTACAATTATGAGCTCAAAAGTGAAAAGAGCATATGTTTAGTTGTTTGGTATCTTCGTATTCTCTAGTAGATGAGCTCAGACACAAGTTGAAGTGTTTGTGTTCCATGTCTAAAAGGATAAGGAAGGAAGTCACTTCTATGTCTAGTTGATATATGTGGCCTATTTGGTTTGAGCAATTAGAGCCTGAGGGGTGTTTATATTTGGTGCCTTAGAGCCATCTAGCGTGGGAGCTACCGCCCCGAAAGCCCACTACATAGACTTTATAGAGAGCCTAATAGATATTGACATTGCACATGACAAAGAAGCAGACTATACGTAAACTATGAAAATTGAAGGTCTAATGACTCAAGCAATTAAGTCTGAGTGATACTTTGTATCTGGTGCCCTAAGGTCGTCTGGCTTGAGAGTCACTGATCCAAAGCTCGCTACATAGGTCACGGAACTGAAAATTTGATATAGTGTTCAACAAAAGAAAGAAAGAAAACATGTGAAAAAAATTGAAAAGAAAAGAAAAGAAAAGAGCGTAAAAGAAAAAGTTTATTGCTTAGAAGCAAATATTGAGAAAACCTGTGCAGAAAATATATGAGCGAGGATTAGTAAATAATAACATGTACGTATTTGAATTTTTGAGAATAAAACATAAATGATTATGCTATTTAGAAAAGTAAAAGAAAATATTTTATTCTGTGGTGGCAGGTGAAAGACTCTAATCATGTTTTGATAATGTAATTGTATGAAATATTTGTGAAAACAAACTCCTTGATTGCCTAATGATTTGTGAAGTTGAATTTTTATGCATATATGACAAAGATGTTTGTGGGTAGTATCACTGCAAACCCTCACGAGACCTTACTCGTCCACTGAGGTAACCCAGAGGTTGAAAGGGCTTGTTGCATATACTAAATGCAAACGTAATTCCTACAAAAGTGAGTTAGGTTTTGATTAGTTTAGAATTTTTGCTTTTTGCTTTAGTTTGCTTGAGGACTAACAAACAATAAGCATGGGGGTATTTGATCATGCATACATTTTGCATTGTTATTCATCTTATTTTATGCATAATCCATGTGAAAATTGATTTAAATACCCATTTTTATCGTTAGTTTTGAGAAACCACATTGAAATTGAATTTATTGAAAAATCATGAATTTCAAAGCTTACCCTACGTTTTAGTGTTTTTATTAGTTTTAGATTTTCTTAGTTATATTTTAATTAGGTTAAGTTTGAATTAGCTAATATTAATTAGTTTAGGAAGTTTTGTTTTCTTAGAAAAAAACATATTTTTCATAAGAGACATTGTTTTGGAAATTATAAAAAATCTTTAGACTCTTTTTGAAAAATCGGTTTTAACCTAATTAGAGCATTATAAATACAACTTTTCTAGCAAGAGGAGACATTTTTCTAGATTGAAGTTCATGCCCCTCCTTCTTGCCACTGTCTTTTATCTCTCCCTTGCTCTTTTATTGATTTTTTTCTCTCCTTGTTGTCCCCTTCTTCTTCTTCCCCTTTTTCTTCAAGCTTCGAACCCTTTCATCATCAATAACTTCTTCCTCTTCGTCGGGGCAGCGTGGATGTAGCTGGATCAACCATCTTCTCTCCTCAACCCTTCCATCGGAGGTGATCCGTGATAGGTCATTTCTTTCTCTCTTTTTCACCATAATTTAGATTTTACATTGCATAGCATATAGTTTTAGTTGTTATAGCATCTGCATATTTCATCTAGTTTACTTTATATTTTATATCTGGAAAATAAAAAAAATAACAAAACAAAAATATATTTCATTTTGATAGTTTAGCCATTTTTTGGATTTAATCATTGAAAAGTCTTGATTTAGGTGGATCATAATTTAAATATGGGATTTATATTGTGTTTTCTTGTTTCTTGATTAGTTCTAGATTAGTTTAGGATTAGTTTCAGTTTAGAATAGTTTGCAGCAAGTTTTCTTTTATGCGGTTTACGTCTGGATCATATAAATAGAATTTTTGTTATTAGCTGATTAGTTTTTTTCCTTCTTCTTATCGTTTTCCTTAAATTCAGTTTTGACGCCAAGTAGTTTGTTGTTTAGTTTCAATACCAGGTTGGTTAGCTATTGTTACTCTATGTGCTTAATGTTTTAGTTAGTTAGTTTAATTGTTGGTAGCTTTTTTTTATTTAAATAAAGTGCTTCAGCCAATTCGATAGTTGTAGTTTATTTTTTTTTTACAAAGTGATTAGTCGTAGGTTACTTGCAACCTTAATTTCTTTGAAACATCTTTTATAGTTTTGTCAATTAGTGCAACAATGTTTTAGTTTTTTATTATTAGTTGTTTTCAATCAAAGGTTAGCCTCAGTTGTATTTTTTTTTAGTTACATGCTTTCATTAGAATTATATCTTAGGTAGTTTTTATTTCAGCTGAGTCCTCGTTTTTTGACTTTCAGCAGATTTTTTTTCTTTTTGTTTTATAGTTATGTGAGTTAGTGTTGTACGTTGGTTAGTGTATTGCATTAGTTAGTTATAGTAGTTCAGATTTTTATTATTTCTCATGCATAGTTAGATTGGTTAAAACATCAATAGCTGATTGCTTTGTGATTTTGATAACTTTAATTTCTCATGCATAGGTTAGATTATTTAATTGCATATTTCTGTGTTTTAGTGGGTATTAGATTCGTGTGATTCACGTTAAGCTAATTTAGTCTTTATTTTATTATCCATCTTGCATATAGTTAGCATTAGCCTTAGTTGTT